>NC_061133.1:9555999-10884302 GCF_905220365.1 Vanessa cardui | reverse complement strand
AAAAGAAAGAAAAGAAAGAAAAGAAAGAAAAGAAAGAAAAGAATGAAAAGAAAGAAATAATAAAATTAGCTTCAGACTCTGCTTCGACTTAGCTTTCGAAAGAATTAAAAAGAATGTGACGGTTGGTCCTTCAAACGATTCCGATCACATGACTTATTAGGTTATGTCGTTCACACCCGACAGATACAACAAAATCATCTTGGTTGGTAATTATTCGTAATCGACGACACATACAGACAGACGAACTATATGTTATACATATTACACTGAAATATTTAAGACAAACATCACGGATATGAATAATGTATACATTTAATCGATTTGTTTTTTACAGAATAGTTTTTATTACAAATTCTGACGGTCATTATTGAATATTTACTCAGTAAAAAGTAATGTAATTGGTATAAAATATGTATGTATGTACTCGTATTTAAAAAAAATGAATAAACATAAGTAGGAAATTACATTTAAAATTAAAATAAGTCAGTGACGGTTTTGTAACCTACAACCTGTATTGTGCAACCCAGAAATCACCTGTACATAATAATATGTACAGGTGATATAAATATGCATATATACATTACTTACTTTTATTTAGGACAACTATTATAATTCTGTATACATAGGTATAATTAGTAATTCTATAATATTTAATAAGCTAAAAATAGCTTATTTAGTTTCTGATTAAACCTTGCATATAAAAAAATATATACAATAAAAATAAAGTTTGTTACAATTTTTGTCTGTCTGCTTGTTACGATTAATCTCTAGAATGGCTGGACCGATTTTGACTGGACTTCACTGGCAGATAGCCGTTGTATTAAGAAGTAATTAAAGCTACAAAATAAGTTTTTTTGTTCAATTCAGACGAGCACGAAGTCGCTGGCACACCTAGTTATTATATAACAATAAATAGTCGTTAACTTGTCTTAATTATGTATTTAATTATATAGCAACACTATTGTTTTGTTTTTGGGTGATGAGCAAGCGATATTCCACGAACAATAAACACAAGAGCTGAGATTTCACGGTTGACAGCGCGCTCACAGAAGACGCTTGCCGTAAGCCTTTGGCATTATAATGTTCATAGGCTTGGATGACCACTTACTAACGGCTATTCACTTAGAATTCAAAATGTTATACTAGCGACCTGACCCGGCTTCGCTTCGAATACGACCTCCGTGGTCGAGAGGTGTGTACACCGGTTTTCATGGGTACGCCACTCCGAGGTCCCGGGTTCCCAGTCGAGTCGATGTAGATTATCATTAGTTTTCTACGTTGTCTTGGGTCTGGCTGTTTGTGGTACCGTCGTTACTTCTGATTTTCCATAACACAAGTGCTTTAGATACTTTAAATTGGGATCAGAGTAATGTACATATGTGATGTTGTCTCATATTTATTTATTTATTATTTTATATTAAATATTGTAGAGAATGTCTCAATTATCCGTATTTTTATACTATATTTTCCACAATACATTTCGAATCACTCTATTTATTAAGATATTAAACAAAAACGCATCAAAACCCGTTACGTAATTTTAAACAGCTAAGCATACATAGGAACAGACAGCGGTAAGCAACTTTGCTTTATAGTAAGTAATGATGATTATTTCTTTAAAGTGTATCAGCGGTAAAAAATAATGGTCAACCACAAATGTGCTACTAAATTTGCAAACTGGGAAATTATATTTCTTGCATTTAACATTACACTAAGTCATGTACCTAAATTGGAATACCAATTCTCAATGCTGTGTAGCGGTAGAATTCATGATGAGGCAGCCGCTGAGCGATACATACCCGGGGGTGTTTACACGAAGCTCTACTAAGTAATCCTATATTCTATTTAAATTTAATAGAATGACTTAAGCTAGTAATTATTACCATATTAATTAAAATGCAGTGCGTCTCAAAATAAAATTAAAAAAAAGTAATGGTAATACGGAAGATTTAAACTCAAATGTGTGTATAATCTATAATCTCTAACCTAAGGTCAAAATGCATTTAATGTAATAAAGAGTTGTATAATGAAATCTTATTCGGCTCGTAAAATGTGCAGTGGAAATCTTTAATCTTTATGAATCTCTAAGCCAAGCTAAAAACGCGTTAATATTTTAGTAAATAATGTTAATATAATATTAACGAAAATAAGTGCACTTTCCATTTCCTCGCGTTCATAATCCGATAGGACAGCATCGCTGTTACGACTGGAAGAGTTCAGCAATAGTTTGTTTAATTAGAAAAAGTAATATTATGTAATTGTTATATACATTTATACTGATAACCTATCTTAATGTATAATGTTCTCCTGTGCAACGACCTCCTTTCTTTGAGTAGATTTAGATCATATTCCACCACGCTACCCAATACTGGTTGGTTGATATGTGACAGAATTTCTACCAGAGACAAAATCAATTATAAACACAAATTAATTACATGAAAATTCATTGATGCTTGTTCAGGTTTAATTAATAATCTTCCGTAATTAAGAGAATTATTCATTTGTTTAGCTAATTAATAATGTAATCTTATTAACGTTTCCATATTCGTACTCCGGATTAATTTTATGTATTTTATTCGAGTTTCAACAGCTATAATAGGTACCTTTTGCATTTTGCTCAACGTTTTGACACAGTACCTCCTGTCGTAGTCAGAGTCACGATCTCCGCGCTCCGACGTCGAAGGCACGAGTTCGCAACGTCTACAATATATAATTATAATACTGCAAGTACCCAAGATGATCCCAATCGTAATCGTACGAACTCTAGTTGCAAATATATCTAAAAGAAGTAGCCCGCAGCATCGATCGTGTTTTTGGGTGTTGGTTGTCATGTATTAGGCAAATAAGTATGTCCATTCTTGGAGTTCAAGTTTGCTTCATACCAAATTTCATAAAATTCGGTTCAGCGGTTTGGTCGTGAAAGAACAACAGACAGATTACTGTCACATTTATAACGTTAATATGGACTAGTCGTCGATGTCGTCTTTTAAGGTAGGTCGTCAGTTGTTTTGACCAAATTTCATCAAATTCTGTTCATTGGGTTGACCGTTTAAGAGTAGACCGACAGACATAAAGAGTTATTTTCTCATTTATATACGAGATATATGCTCGGGAGTCGAGATGGCCCAGTGGTTAGAGCGCGTGCATCTTAACCGATGATTGCGGGTTCAAACCCAGGCAAGCACCGCTGTTTCATGTGCTTAATTTGTCTTTATAATTCATCTCGTGCTCAGCGGTGAAGGAAAACATCGTGAGGAAACTTGCATGTGACAAATTTCATAGAAATTCTGCCACATGTGCATTCCACCAACCCGCATTGGAACAGCGTGGTGGAATATGTTCCAAAACTTCTCCTCAAAGGGAGAATAGGCCTTTAGCCCAGCAGTGGGAATTTACAGGCTGTTGTTGTGTTGTATACACTCGTATATGCAGAATAAAGGTGCAAGGAAGAAAACATTATGTAAGAAACTTGCCTGGCTGTTTGTTGTCTCTATCTTGAAAACAAACTTTCGGAATTTATAGGTCGCAGACGTTATTAACATAATTTGTTACTTTGACAAAAGTTTGAATATCACCATTACCTTATTCAGAAATATAATTTTTGATAAAACAAAATTTACCTTTATTACTATGTCATAAACAGATATCTGTTGCTGTAAGGATTGCTTTTTGGTTTGTCGTTCCAAAATTAAAAAAAAACATTGTTTTTTTTTATATATCTATACATTTATATACACAGATATATAAGCTTTGAAATAGCTTAGCTGGAACATCAAATAATCGGTGTTTGGCGTGTGTGCGTTCCCACTAACTAAATTGGTCTCGTGACGTCACACAATCGTGACACAATCTGAGAATCTATATCACGGCCACGTATATAATCTGTAAAGATTATACGTTTTATAGTACTTTGTCTGATATAAAACGCTAATACTATAATTACAATATGCAATATTTGATTAAGTTTTTTCTCAGATAAGCCTTTAAAAACTTCTAGGCGTAATGATTTGTCATATACTTACTTCATCGCCCTGACGTCGTACTGCTAAAAAATATAATATTACGAGTAGTATCGAGTCAGGCAACTAATTTCTCGACTATTTTTCACGTCGTAAAAATATAAATTATCAATGTACGAAAGCTCCATACAAACCGGATTAGAAGATTTGCATCAAACCGTTAAAACAAACAAACAAAATTTTCCACTTTATTTGGTAGTTCTTAAACATTCTTTATTCAAACATTTTTAGTTATTCAATTTAACGATGGTTTGCTAAAATCGTACATTAGCTGTATACGTTGCTTCGAAGTACACGAGGTTTAATTATGTAATTGTGTTTCCGTACTCCATACATGTGTGAATAAATCATGTAGAAACGAGGAATAGGAGAAAGATACATGATCTTACTTTGATTTATTTACAGAGTGTACGGAGATACTTATCACAGGCGAATATTGTCGTTTATCGTGAAATGAATAAGAGAACTTTGGTGGTGGTGGTTAATGTATTAATCTTTAACTTGTGTGGGAAGGAAGTTAATATTAGTCCCTATAGTATTCATTATAAAAATTGTCGATGTTGGCTTCATAAGGTCGTATAAACCTTGGGAATAGTCAAGAAAATGTTCTGTGGGATTTGTTTGGAGTACATTTCAGTAGCCCGAAGTCTATACTCTGTAATCGTGTCTCTTACGCGCGAGTGAAAGCGGCTATTAGATTATGATTTAATTATACCATGTAAATTACATTAAATAATAATACAACAGCCCGCATGCTTTTTTGTTTAATTGCGCCTGCAGGTATAATGAAAATTTATAAAGCATTTTTTTTATTTCGTGATGCTATATTACAATATTATGTACAGTTATCTTAATTAATTAGTATGCAAACTATGAGTGCGGTAAAAGTTAAAACACCCCTAAGTAAAAATTAATTTCATTTGAATGTTTTGGCGATTTAAAATAAAATAGTATAGCTAGCCTTGGTGAATAAAAAACTATTATGAAAATATAATTTAATTAAGTGAAATGTATTTTTAAGCCGATTATCAAAGTAGTATTATAATCGTCTTAAAAATTGAGCTGTTGCTATAAAACTTTATTTACCTGAATATAGAAATTAGAAAGCGGGATATTTATTTAATAAATATTGTTAATCATTTGTATATTCGTCTCGCATAATGATAAGTTTACCTTTGCTTCAGACACTGGCAGTGTAAAAAATACAAAACAAGAAGCGAATTTACGATGTAAAATTGTTTTTGCCTGTATACACTGGGTCACTAACCTTTATTGTGCTTTCAGGCAATTAAAATTTTAATATGAGAGTCAGCAAACAATACGAATAATATGTTCTACTTGACTCAGATGTTCGAATAGGCTATAAATGTGATTGATTTATTTATAAATCTTTCACGAAATAAAACCCTGAATTAGTTTAATTAAAAAAAAGTTTAAAACCTAAATCTACTATGGAATCAAGCTACGAAAATAACGAAATAATAACCGACAGAATATTATTAAATAAACATCATTATTAACAGTAGCACGTGACCACGGCTATGAACGTAGCTATATTATGTACTTCATTATTATTTCGTGCAAGTCTACGATATACAACAACAACAACAGCCTGTAAATTCCCACTGCTGGGCTAAAAGCCTCCTCTCCCTTTGAGGAGATGGTTTGGAATATATTCCACCACGCTGTTCCAATGCGGCTTGGTGGAATACACATGTGGCAGAATTTCTATGAAATTTGTCACATGCAGGTTTCCTCACGATGTTTTCCTTCACCGCTGAGCACGAGATGAATTATAAAGACAAATTAAGCACATGAATCAGCGGTGCTTGCCTGGGTTTGAACTCGCAATCATCGGTTAAGATGCACGCGTTCTAACCACTGGGCCATCTCGACTCTTAATCTAGACTTTACTAGTCTACGATATACCCGATCGAAACCTATTCAGATATATAGATCGTTAAAAATAATGAAGTTTTAGTCGATAACATATGGAAACCGCAAAATTCGATAATAACATGATAATGAAATGACAGTTCAACGGGCGGCCATGTTTGATATTTACGGATGCGTTCAAAAATAATAATTTCGTGCAAGGGTACAGTAGTTAGTATATTATTTATATATTTAACCTAAGCGAAGCCGAGTTTTGATTTAGTAGATGATATTTACTTGTCATTAAGAAATACAAATTCTCATAACATTCAATTATGACGTATTATTTTCTTCTAAGAAAGTAGGTTCTTGGTGACAACACATTTAGTTTCTCTTGTTAATAATATTAAAAAGAATGATATGCAGTTTTACAAAATGTAATTGTCAAGTCATTTTCTTCACTAATTGTTTTATAAATTTAATTGGCCCATAAAAACTTACAACTTTGAACGGAATTTATTTTAAGGTATTTGTTGTCTGTAGCTTTCGTGGTGTTTAGGGATTTGTCGAATTAGCCTACACTTCTAGGAATTCAAGCTTGTTTTATACTGAATTTCATCAAATCTCGTTCAGTGATTTAGCTAAAAAAGAGCGAGTAGTAAGAGAGTTGCTTTTGTAATTATTATATTAAATATAATATTATTAATGGATATTAAAGTCAAACTAATCACTGTTTACTTCAACTAAAATACTACGTTAGCATTTTTCTTCGTAAATATAAGTTTTTTCTAAAGTACTTCAGAACTGACTTGCAGAAGTAAGGTTACCTTATTATCTGTGTTATTGTAAGACATTCGTGTAATTTTTTTATATTTATTTATTTTCTTATGCATTTATAGAAATGATGGGGTTGATTTTGGTACATATTATATTTAAAGATTATGTACAGATTTAATGTCATATTTGAGTTTACAATTCGTAGATATTTTTTTATCCAAATTCGTAACAATTACAAAAATTCAATTGCAGTGAAAGACAGCTTAAAACTTAATGATATGGAATGTAATTTAAACTGCTTTTTTATTACAGGCGGCGAATCAGACCATATCTTCCATCTCCACGGATACAGTTTCTACGTCACTGGTATCCGGATATTCAACACCGGTTTGGACAAAGATGCAGTAATCCAGATGAACAATGATGGAGATCTCTTCAATTCCAAAAACTTAGACGATCCAGTAATGAAAGACACCATTGTAATACCGAAATTTGGTGTCGTTGCCCTGCGTTTTAAGGCCGATAACCCCGGTTATTGGATGATGAGAGACGAAAGGTCAGCTCATTGGACCAGGGGCTTAGATTTCGTTTTAAAAGTCGGCGAGAGCGGAGACTTCGTGCAGGCGCCGTCAGATTTTCCCAAGTGCGGTTCGTACGTCGGGCCAGAATATTTTCTTATCTAAGTTAAGAGACTGATACTACGTTACCAATATTGTTAAGTTGCTCAAATATTTATTACTTTGTGATATTATTATTGTGATTTCGGCCAACTTTAATTCGTTGAGACACAAATTCTCACATCTTTTTGGTGTAAAATTGTTATTCTAAATCTAAATTGCATGTTAATTTTTTCTTATACAAAATGTGTTTAAATTAGTCGTGGGAATGAAAATGTATTATTGTTTTGTTTCTAAATAGTCGATATAATCACACTGAAAATTTAATACCTTATTATTATTCGAATTACCATAGATACAATTAAAATGTTATAAAATAATTTTCATGCGTTTTTTTTAAAAACATTATATTTTAAAAGAGCGATGTAGCGATAAACGAGTTTCACACGCGGATGTGCGTTCGTTTAAAATTAAAATTTTACACGATACATTTTTATTTTAATTTAAAACTTAAATGTTTTACCGTTAAATAATTAAAAAATTATAAAGTGCTAATAATATGCATATTTTATCTATAATAAAGTAAACATTATAAGAATAAACGTTTAGTTAAAAGTATATTTTAATTTCATTGAAACACTTCGTTACTAAAAAGAGGCTTAAAAGAAAGATGGCTATTCTAAGTCTATGCACAGATAAAATATAATACGTATTGTTAGTAATAATAGAACAACATTAAATTAGCACTATAAAAGCACAGATAACAAATTATTGTTGTTATATATTCAGCCTTATTACACTTTATCACATGAATAGATTGATGATGAGTTTCATATGTTGATTGCATTAAAATCGATGTTAACAAATGAACCGTGCATAATATTTGTATGGGTTACTGTAATTGATGTATTCATACGAGAGCTTATGCACAATAAACATTTATGTTAGTTAATAATATTTATCGCTTTGCTTCCGTACCTAATTTATGGCGGTATATAATATAATTAAAACGGTAAGGAAAGCATGCTATATACGAATGTTTGGAAGTCATAAGATTTATTTTGGTTGAGGTTAATGGTTCCGTACATTTGATTTGAATTATGAGTTTTAAAAAACACAAAAATCATCTCGTGTTTGGTGGTCAAGGAAATATTATCTGCAACTATGTTTCCACCAAATTGGAGTGCAGATGTGTGGTAAGTTTCAAGAGTTCTTGAATTGAAAATCAGCTATTTATGCACTGTGTAATAATGTATTTGTGCGCTGATTTTTTCCTCTCCATTAAGCTTAAAATCGAAACCTATGCATACATATATATTGTCAGGATAAAAAATGATATATTTCATTGAAAAAATAAGTTATAAAAACATTATTTCGGAGTAGTTTGAAATTTTCAGAGATAGAACACCCTTTCCTAACGATCCTCAACTATATAGGAATAATTGCTCAAAACTTTGAACACTATTCACACATCATAGTTCGCTTTTGATTTATTAGGTAAATGCCGGAATTATTCTCTTTAAAACATGTTAACACAACTTAATTGTACGACTACCCAAAAATGAGTTAAATGAAAACCTGATTTATTTTTATTACGGCATTTAAATGCCAGAAAATATTGGATATATGGGGTATCGTTAGAACATTAACACTACCCTAGCCATACTAGTGGTACTGGCTAGGAAAATAATTCATTAATGAATTTATCACTATTGTGTACTTTTGTATACTTTTTTAATTCTGAGGTAAAAAAATGATTATTATTATTTAAAGTATGTTTAAGACTGAATTGACTAGACTTTATATACTAAGTTCTAGTATCTTTTTTACTAGTATCTACATATAATTAAGTAATTAATTTATAAACAAAACTTTACAGGTTACAAACATACATTGTTTTCACTTACTAGTATCTACATATAATAAAATATTAAATAAATCAACAAAACTTTACAGGTTACAAATATACATTGTTTTCAGACAATTTGTTATCGATTTATAAGTTAATCGACTACACTGCGTATGACAGTTGTTTTACCTCTCATTGCGTAATAAAAGAAAACATACTCATACGAATATTTATATTTTGCGATAGTGAGGCTCTCTCCCCAAGTTAAGGCCAAATACGATATAAATTGTCCTCTTTCAATAAGAAGAACGTTTTTATAGTCGGCTATGATGTAATAACGGAGGTATAAAAGATTTGACAGCCAGTAGCTATTTTAGGTGAGAAATAAAATAGAAAAGAAACATCCGACCAAGATCTTTTAGTTCGCGAATAGTGAAAGCGCGTTTAGAACGTTTTTTTTACTCTTTTAAACTCTGCTTTGTACTGAAATATATTTACTGAAGTAATGTATATAAAATTACTTTAATTAAAGAACAATAGATAAGTATATTATTACTGATGTTATTGGCTTGTGTAGACTGAAGTAATACATGTATTTGTAGACATCTAAATACCTATGTGTTTGATGATTTTGGTTTGTTAGTTATTATAAGAAGATTAGTCATGATAAATATTTAAGATTTTCAGTTATTGGAGAGTCAGCGAAAAAAGTTTACGAATTCTCGTTTTTAACGTTAATATTTGGACAAAAGAAATTTCAGGCAACGGTATGAGCTACATAGAAAATATTTAAGTAAATTTTTTGAAGTAAGTTGTTTTTTGTGTTCAACTGTTAAATTTAAACTTGGTATTTAAGTGTAACAGTATCGATTTCAATTGATACAATAGTATTAAATACACTGTAACCATGCGTTAACTATTATTGATTTTTTTTTTGTTTATATCATTTACCTCTTTCTAGGAACGTGCAAACGTTTATGTAGGTAACATCCTATAATCTTCATGGTAATATCTTCTACCGCCAAAGATACGATATACAAGAGTGAGCCAGTGTAACTATAAGCACAAGGGACATGACGTCATAGGTACCGAGGTTTGTAATGCATTGGCTATGTAAGAGATAATATTTATGGGGAAAAGTAACCAATTACGTAATTGACTTAATTGCCAGTATGTAATATGTATATGCCTACTTTTTTAAGAGCTGAGGTGGCCCAGATGTTGGAACGCGTGCATCTTAACCGATGATTGCGGGTTCAAACCTAGGCAAGCACCAATATATATATATGCTGCCTGTGTCTAATTTCATCGTGCCACATGTGCATTTCACCAACCCGCATTGGAACAGCGTGGTGAAATATATGCCAAACCCTTTCCTTAATGGAAGAGGAACTTTACTTTTTTTTTACTTTATGCCTATTTTAAATAACAAAAAAAAAAAAGTTTATTTTCGATCAAATTATGATCCGAAACAATAAGTTAGAAAGCAATAGTTAAGAAAGCACCGTAAAACATAAGAAACAAATTGGTTATCTCAATCTCGATGAACTTAATAGACTTATCTTAACAATAGGTAGGTCTCAGTTTAATGTATAGGTCCTTAGGGCACGGCATTACCGCACCCTTAGGCCCTTTAAACTGAGATTTATGCGCTCTCTCAAATACAAGTCGCTATAATTCACACCAATTCTCCACCGTTTTCATAACAGTTAATTGGTTTTATTTTAACTTAGATTGGATTACACGGTTACGGTTATAAATTTCGCGATACGTTGAGGTTACGAACATGTTATTAATATTTATTTTTGGAAATAATTTTATTTATTTATTTAACAGTTTATTAAAATTTGCCAGATACAGTACAGATACAAATATATAAGTCACAGGAAAGCAAAATTTAAAAGGTATGCTTATTCCTATAAGAGATTTCTTCCAGCATGCCCAGAAGAGTGAAAATAGACAGAACAGTGAAAGGTAGACAGGCAAGAGTTTACAATTACAAAATAAAACTAAAACAAATACTAAACTAAAAATGAGAAATATATATATATATATATATATATAATACATTAAAGTTTACATATATAAATACTTATAATATACAATAAAATAAAATAAGTGTTTCAAAGTACCATTGGACCATAGTGTATATGTAGTAACTAGTAGTTGCCCGCGGATTCGCTTGTGTTTTAGGGTGTTGGTTGTCATGTGCTAGGCAAAAAATTAGCCAATTTTAGTATTTAAAAATGAATACCAAATTTCATCAAATTGGGTTAAGCGCTTAGGTCGTGAAAGAGTGACAGACAGACAGTTACTTTCAAATTTATAATATTAAAATAGATTGTCCGTCTATACGCCTCAATAGGCTATTTGATTGGTTTTAAAAATCCATATTATATTATTTAGTAGAAGTTAAGGAACCCACTAAAAATTGATTTTTTTATTTGTAGTACATATTTACCTTAAAAATTTCATATTTAAATAACGCGCGAAAACGCTACTTGGACAATATGGCGCTGCAATGGGGTCGGTGACGTCACTTTCCTTTATTTTAAACTGCGGTACATATAGTAGAAAAGCAAGGTTCACAAGAAAGTGACTTCATCATAAGCCCGGCCAATCAGGAGCGTTTTTTGGTCACGTGACAAACGTTTGAAAAGATGCATTTTTATTTATGGATTTTTGAATAAATTAAGTATTATTTTCAACTTTCGTTAGTAAATAACCATTTTTAAACTCATAATATACACTGATTACAATAATTCACCATTTATTATTTATTTATTTATTATATTTTTTTCGCATTGTCAAATAGCCTGTTACTTTCACATTTATAATAATAAAATAGATTATCCGTCGCCACAATTTTCTCACATTACTTACGGATTTATGTACAAGATAAGGTTTGTGTTCACATTTATATTAGTGACCGGAACGAAAATGCTTTTATATATTTTTGCCTTGAATCAAATAAGGAAGATATGGACTTATTTCCAAGATCTTTATTAGAAATTCCATTGATATTACGTGAACGCATACAAATATAACTAAAAATAAAACCTCAAAACTGACAATAAACATGTAGATACTTTTTACGTTACTGAGAAATAAAAAGATATTTTTACATAATCTTCGTTGAAAGCATGTTTGGTCATTTTTATGAATTGTCAGGAAACATGGTAAGTAGATTTTTTGTTACCTTACTAAAACGGAACTTGTTTTGAGATGCCTTACGGCTACTTTCACTTTTTAAACGGCACTCGATCAATAGCTGCATTTTTGAAGTTACTCATTTTATCTCTGAATATATTTACATTTTTAACCTTCGCATCAAATTGTAAAAGATTGCCATTATGATAAACCTCACGTTATCCTATTATTAAATCCTGACATTTTAATGTTGCCATTTATAAAAATATTTACCATATCAATAATAATACGTAACATTTGTGTATTTTTATAAAAATGATAAATATTGTAATAACTATTTTGATAACCGCATATAGTATATATTTTTGTTTTGTTATAATTTGCGTTTATTACAAATGATTGTTATAGTAAATTATCTTACATATAATACTTAATTAAGTTTAATATTTATTTTCTAAAAGAAAGTTAATCAATCAAAATAAACTTTATTCAAGTAGGCTTATACAAGCACTTTTGAATCGTCATTTAACAATTAGGTACATTAAGTGAAGCTACCACCGGTTCGGAAAGTAGATACTACCGAGAAGAACCGACAAGAAAGTCAGTAGTTAATCTTTTTCAACATTTAAATCAATCAATAGTTATATTAATATTTACTGTTATGTATTTTATAATACTTTAACTTTGTGTTAACTAACCGATTCTAAAAAAAGAACGGGAGCGTGCAGCATTTTATAGTATACTTAATATACTCGTAGTAATGAAACTAAAAAACGTATTTCAAACATCGTTTCAATGTTAGACGAGTCTGCACGACCACAAATACGATCTGTATAGCGAGTCTGCATTGAATATCTTGTATACATTTATGAAAGGCAAAGTTACGATTTTCGTTTGTTTATTGTAATATATACTAGCAGTTGTCCAGTTGTAATGTATTTGAATTTATTTCCAAAACACGCCAAAGTGCGTTTCAGTCCAATTATGAATTTTAATATTTACTTACACATCAACAGTGTTAAATAATGTAAATGTTTAGTTAACCCTCCGTAACTTCGACAATAGCTTTGCATTAGTCCGAATATAGGTTGAAAACGATGTACATTTATGTTCGAATTCATATGTAAATAACGTGTTTATAATATTATATAACACATCACACGTGTACTTGGTGGTAGGGCTTTGTGCTAGCATGTCTGGTTAGGTACCACCCACTCATCAGTTATTCTTCCGCCAAATAACAGTACTCAGTATTGTTGTGTTCCGGTTTGAAGGGTGAGTGAGCCAGTGTAACTACAGGCACAAGGGACATAACATCTTAGTTCTCAGTGAAGCATTGCCTTTATATTTTATCTCGGCATTTCGTGGAAGTAAATTAGTATATAAGACGGAAATCTGTAAAGGGAAGTACAGAAGGGTACTCCTGGGTTACTTGCTCGTTATTCAATTTACAAGATATACAAATTAGGTAGAGTAATTTGCAACAGATGTTAAATGTTTTGAACAATAGTCGTTCAAAACGGTTATTTGTAAATTTTCGCGCAAAGAATTCTTTTAACGAATTTTATAAATGAATTAGATATACGAGCTGTCAGTGTATCGAATTGAAACTAGACGTTTGTTAAATAACCGTAACTCATGCACAGAAACATCTCTGTCTAATATTTTCTTTCACTAATTGTCTTGGTGGTAGGGCTTTGTGCTAGCTCGTTTGGATAGGTACCACCCGCTCATCAGTTATTCTCCCGCCAAATAACAGTACTCAGTATTGCTGTGTTCCGGTTTGAAGGGTGTGTGAGCCAGTGTAACTACAGGCACATGGGACATTACATCTTAGTTCCAAAAATTGGTTGCAAATTGACGATGTAAGGAATAGTTAATATTTCTTACAGCGTCATTGTCTATGGGTGATGGTGACCAATTACCTTCAGGTGGCCTATATGTTCGTCCGCCAACTTATACCATAAAACCGTGCCTGCTTCACAAGAATACATTAAGGTTATATATTACACGTGGTTTTAATGTTAGACATATGTGAAAAGATAAGTATTCAATTAGCTAGAACGTGATGGTGACCACTGACCAGCAGGTGGCCCATATGCTCGTCCACCAACACCATAAAATAAAAAAATAATAATAAAAAAAATATAAATTTGAAGATATTCCTGGTGAAATGGCTTTGATTGAGGTTCAAGTTTATGTGGATTATTTAATCTGATACTTTTGACATGTATGGCGGAAGCCAGCTTAATTAGAGGCACAAGAGATATGATATTTTAGTTTTATAGTTGGTAACAGAATTACAGCTATAAGAAATAATTTATGTTACACATGCTTAAATTCATTTAAGACATGTATTTAATTGTATTGTATATAAAAATTAACTGTTGAGTTATTTGCCGGTTTAGATGGAGAAAGAAGGTTGAAATATTTTATAGATAATTTAGATATTTGCTTTTTATCATGGTGTTAATTGGTAATTGTCTTCCTATTATAAATTAATAAGCAACAAGACGTTTTCGTATAAAAAATTAATATGTTTGAAATAAAAATATAAAATGACTACCCGCTTCGAGTAATTTTAGGGATTTAAATCAAGATGTTTTTTAGTCAAAATTAGATATGTTTTTTTTTTATGATACAATCCGTATCGAATTAAGTAATCCCGATTGTAGTGTTGCTAATTGATACGTCTTACACACGCAATGTATCATTTTGAAACACTTATTCAAGTATACATATTCTGTATATATATCGTAAATATAAGACAACTTTGCAAAAAAGAAGTGTCATTTTTAATACGATTTAGTTTGATAAATAAATTGATACTATTTTCAGTTATATGTTTAGATAATTTGTGATTGAAACGAAAATTTACGTGTGATAAAAGGTATTTTCAATTAAAAAATAAGTCAATCTAAAATAGAAAAAGAGACAGTATACATAAAGATCAATTTGGTAATTACTACATACAATTTATGCCTTTCTTGTAATTGGAAGTCTCATTAACAGATATCCACTTCTACTCACACTACGTAACATTAAATCCCTCACTGCCCTTTGTATGACGTCATAAGTGTCTCTAAAAGTAATTAATTACGAAATAAACGACTTGGTGTCTTATTGTGTATAAAAGGTTTTTGTACTGGTAAATTGTTTGGTCATACACTTATAATCATTGGAGTCAAAGTGAAAAATCTTCATTAAATATAGAAGTGATTACAATTGCTAATTGACAGTCAAAAATCTACCACTGTTTCCAAATTTAACGGACCTAAGAAGAAACGGCGAAAGAAACTCAGCGGTATGAATATACTTTTTTTAAATTTCAGTTTCATTTTCAAGTGAGTCGAGATGGCCCAGTGGTTAGAACGCGTGATTCTTAACCGATGATTGCGGGTTCAAACCCAGGCAAGCACAGCTGATTCATGTGCTTAATTTGACTTTATATAATTCATCTCTATCCATCCATGAAGGAAAACATCGTGAGGAAACCTGCATGTGACAAATTTCATAGAAATTCGGCCACATATGTATTCCACCAACCCTCATTGGAACAGCGTGGTGGAATATGTTCCAAACCTTCTCCTCAAAGGGAGAGGAGGCCTTTAGCCCAGCAGTGGGAATTTACAGGCTGTTTTGGAATTTTTCGTTGTTTCCAAATGAAATGTAGTTGTAGTTTGACATGACATGTAGTTATCCAATCATATGCGACATACATTAAATAATAACAATTTTCTTTAAATGTAAAAATAACCTTTTAGAAAAAGTTATTAATTCAGGACATTCTGTCGTTGAACCCCACCAATAATACAATTGCTGACTCGAGAAGATTGTGCAGAAGTTGAAACAATGACGGAGACTTTATAGTAGGATTTTAAATTAAAGTTAACAAAAAACCAAGTTTAAATTATTTATGCGAACATTTTAGTAACAGAAATAAGTGTTGCAATAATACAAAAAAAATACAGAGAAAACTTTATCCTGTGATAATTATCAATAAGGTTCTGATTGGTTTTCATTACACAAAATTGTCTAATAATATATATAAATAGTTCTATCGTAGTTGTATTCGTACAAAAAACAACAAATGCAAATTGATTTATTTAACATTAGGTATGTAACACAGCTTAGGGTGCAATTAATCATTAAAATTATAAATGTTAGTAATATATATTTTTTATAATTAGAATATGTAGTCACGCAATCCATAATAATAGCGACCGCACCTACACATACGCTGAAATATAAATGTGTGTAAGCTTATTTGCAAATAAATAGCAACAGTGTGTATGTGAACTATAAGATGTGTGTGAGAACTATAAGAGAATGCAGAACGAAAAATAAACCTTCAATGTGGGAAGAGCTTATGCTTGGAGGGATTTGGAACTCGGAAGGAACAATAATTTCTGCTTAATGTAAATTTTCATTCACCTCAAGGACAAAATTTAATACGTTCATAGCTTGACTGCTTATTACAGGGCGGGTCCCATAATTTTCTCCAACTTGAAGTCTTAATTGTAAAGATCGAGGTTAATTGTATCACTTTATCACTCGAAATTGTACGATCTCATTCAATGGAATACATGAATACATTTATTTTATTTTCGTCTTTAAAAATCCATTAAAATGTCATAAATAGCCAAATATTTCACTTGGTGGTAGGGCTTTGTGCAAGCCCGTCTGGGTAGGTACCACCCACTCATCAGTTATTCTACCGCCAAATATCAGTACTCAGTATTGTTGTGTTCCGGTCTGAAGGGTGAGTGAGCCAGTGTAACTACAGGCACAAGGGACATAGCATCTTAGTTCCCAAGGTTGGTGACACATTGACGATGTAAGGAATAGTTAATATTTCTTACAGCGTCATTGTCTATGGGCGATGTTGACCACTTACCGGTGTCCCATATGCTCGTGCGCCAACCTATACCATAAAAAAAAGAATTAGAACGAAAAGATCTGTCTTTTGGAAAAAAAGCTCCATCTCCATACTAATATTCTATGTATTAGAGATTAAAGTGTATGGAATTATAAGATTAGTTATTTTGATGACGTATGTTATGCATAATTGTACGACTGCATAATTGTATCGAGTCTCTTCATCGAGAGTATTCATGTTGAAATTATCTGTGGAAAGTTTAATAGTGAAGAAAGTAAAATGTCTATGGACAGCAGTACTATAAAACTTCTATTACATGTATAAAGTATACACGTATTTTAGCCAGTCATTGGGCACAATTTACAATTTTACGATTATAACATCTCTTAACTCGTAATTTTTTAATAAGCGTTTTACTTTTATGAATTTATATTATGGTTTTAAAATGTTTACGTTATTCGAATTACTATACAAGGCTTTATATGACAAGGTATGGCATTTGAAATGCGAGCCGCATCAATAAAAAAGTTATTACACTTTTCTCAGTAGCCTAGAGCTAGGAGTGTTGTATTCCCGTGTCTCAGAAAGCACGTAGCTGTAGGGTTGTGTCAGATTACCGCCCTGCAACTTAGGCATTGTAATACGTCCTGCGCAGATGGCTAGCCTTTAAGATTGACCACAGTACCTAAATTTAGTTAGGTTAGGAAATTATATAACCCTAAGCATGTAATTTAAAACGAATCAGTGTTCAAAATAGCAAGGAAACGCTTATACATACTTCATAACGTCGACGATACATTAGGGTTGAAAACGTCACATGAATTATTTAGTAAGAGCAAGCTTTTGTATGTAATATTCACACCGGTCCGCCCGTGATACGTCGGCTGAAAATTCAGAATTTTTAATACAAAATTACGCTACGTAATTAGCCAAAGTCATTACTTATGAAATGTTGATTATAATCTAATTATAATGTATGTTTATTATAATTA
The DNA here is from genome assembly GCF_905220365.1 of Vanessa cardui. Taxonomy (NCBI): domain Eukaryota; kingdom Metazoa; phylum Arthropoda; class Insecta; order Lepidoptera; family Nymphalidae; genus Vanessa; species Vanessa cardui. The sequence continues at coordinate 10,866,144 of NC_061133.1, read as the reverse complement.
AATTAAATCATAATGAGAGTGTTAATTATTTTATAAATCCTACTATTAATGTTTTCCTTTATAATCATTGCATCGATAAAAAAAAATAACTACATGATTCAACTGAAGGATGAGATATTTTGTTATCTGTTAAAATTGTTTTTTTTTTCTGCATATTTGGTGTTACCAAACCAAACAAAACGGCCTCTAAATGTTTATAGAAGGAAGAGCGGCAACTAAAAATTTAGTAGTTTGACCCGAACCGTAATATATTACGGTTACAAGTCACGTATAGAAAATCTATATCCTGTCCATACTAATACACACCTCTACACATTTGCACGCAAATTTCCGAAACGCAAAATGCGTTTTTCGCCCTGTATATATCAAATACTTCGTAAGTAAAGTAAAGTAACAGTCTGTACATTTCCCACTGCTGAGATAAGGCCTCCTCTTCCATTAAAGAGAGGCTTTGGAACATACTCCACCACGCTGTTCCAGTGCGGGTTGGTAAAATGCATACGTGGCAGAATTTCGATGAAATTAGACACATGCAGGTTTCTTCACGATGTTTTCCTTCACCGCCGAGCACGAGACGAATTATAAACACAAATTAAGCACATATATATAGTGGTGCTTGCCTGGGTTTGAACCCGCAATCATCGTTTAAGATGCACGCGTTCTAACCACTGGGCCATCTCAGCTCACCTAAAACCTAAATACCCCGTGAATTTGTTAAAATTAAAAGCGATGGTTTGATCGTGCTAATCTCAGTAGCTACGAGTACCAGTTCGAGATTAACAGTTATTTTTGCGTTAGATAATCCATTCGTTGAAGCGTGAAATTTCACGCTACGGCTCTAAGGAGCGAAACAGTCATCGTAAGCAGTAATTGGTTGAACTAATACGGTAAACTGCGTGAATATGTATTATCCAAACACGTGGGTGTTACCATAGTGCAAAGCTATACATGTATTCATTTGTATGCACATTATTAAGGAAGATTGTGATATGATTTTTTTTTATACTCAATTACTTTTTTTAGGTTCTTGTGGGTAAACAATCTTGATAGAAAAAGCTATCACAATTAGACGACGTACGGACCTTCTGAATTTTAAGATTTTAATCCATATTCGTTACTTAGTCGTGTACGTGTATTAAAGAAATAAAGAATAATTTCATTGATGTTGACGCAACTAACATGTCAAAACTGTAATAAGTATGTAACAATAAAATTAAAAAATATGTATAAAAATTAAAAAAAAAACACCTTAAAATAATCATCGTCATATACATACATGGTACGCAGTTATCAATTCATACGAAATATTTCATTACACGAAATATGCATCGTGTTTTATTACGATCGAGATACATATCAATAACCGATCGCAAATATAATTACATGAAATAATCGACCTACAGGTAATAAACGGACTTCAATCGCGCTATAGTTAGTCTAAACGATATTGCAGTTAATTGCGATGTATATACCATTCGAGCGATGTATGTAAACGGCGGAATACAATAAAAATCATAAGTAGATGGTACGGTTCTATTTGGCACGCGATTCGGTCGTTTCTTCGTATAAATGTAAAAGGTTAATGAAGATCTAGTAAAAGTGATTTATGCTGAAAAATATTATTATTATCAAATCGGAAAGTTTGTAATTGCGTTCGGAAAACGTTTTCGATTTTAGTGTTCCATTTTACATTCGTTCTTTTTTGTGTTTCTATCTGTCACAGATTGCCGTTGAATATTACTGGTTAATTATTTATTCCATTCATTCATTAATTCATCGTAACGTGTTTTTAAATTTTGTTAATCAATTATCCGATCACCAGTGTTGTGTTATATGTATAGTAACTGAATAAATTTTCAACTTAATCAGAGAAATATAATAAGTGATGATACCAATAATTATTTTTTTATATAAAATACATAATTATATTACAGAAAGAAATCTTACAGTGTTAAAAGTACGTTCTAGGAATTCCTTAAGCCCATCAATCTATCTATTCGTGATTATGATTTAAAAATCGCTACTAATTTCTCAAACGAAATTTTCTCAGAGTATATTCAATTATGTTTTTTTTTCTTCATATCATAGTTTTACTTACACTGGCTATTGTCTTCGGTAAGTGTGATTACGGAGTTTCTTTTCTTTAAATAAAAATATATAAATGCATTTGTAAGCGAAAACAAAGCTTTGTGCAGATGTACTACAAACATATAAACATCGAATGAATGAGCAAATATAATAACAGGGACGAGACCCTTATAACATCGTCTAGTTGGGTGACCCACGTACTGGTTATTTGTGCCAGATACTTAGTCCAACCTTAAAGGAGTTTATATATAATTAAATTATAAATTTCGTCCTTCGCCTTTTTATGAAACGAGACAGAAATTTAATTTAAACAATATGCTTACAGTTTCACACACACAGGCTTCGAGATATCAAAAAATACTCAGTGTTCTTTTCGTAGTGTGTTTAGTTGTATAAACATGTCTTATATATATATATATATATGAGATGACCAGTGATGATGAGCAATGCCCCCCTTTAAAAATCTTCATCATCATCTTTACACCTCCAATCAAGTTTAGCTATTACTAAATGTGTCCACAGTAGTCCAAGGTGTCAGAATAGAACCTTTCATTTTTTACATCACTAGGGAGATCAAAACCCATGCGCTATTGATACTGAACATACGCATAATACATTTATAATACATATATAACGCATAGTACATTAATTACAAATGTAAAAGTAATGTAAAGTAACAGCCTGTACATTTCCCACTGCTGAGATAAGGTCTTCTCTTCCATTAAGGAGAGGGTTTGGAACATATTCCACCACGCTGTTCCAATGCGGGTTGGTGGAATGCACATGTGGTAGAATTTCGATAAAATTAGACACATGAAGGTTTCTTCACGATGTTTTTTTTCACCGCCGAGCACGAGACGAATTATAAACACAAATTAAACACATATATATATATAGTGGTGCTTGCCTGGGTTTGAACCTGCAATGGTCGTTTAAGATGCACTCGTTCTAACCACTGGGCCATCTCAGCTCATTACAAATATAGATTTCTTGATTCCAAAAGTGATACACACGACACGCGTGGTATAAGGGTGGCTTAGATTCTGTTTGAAGAAAAAACACACCTCAAACTCGGCATCAATTGTTTATACTATATAAATAGGTGCCAACATTATCTGTATACATTTTTATTTCAATCGTATACGTATTTTATCAGTAATCACTATTTATATTGTAGGATTTACCCATCGCACTATAAGAATAACAATTAAATATTAAATAACAAACAAAAATTGTTATAGCATCTTAAGATTGTTTATATATTTTTTAAAAAACCTAATTACTAATTATTAAATATCTGATATCTAATCACTATTAATAATATAAGATTTGCGATCTTATCATAACAGTCTGCTATATTTATCTTCTCCGTCCATAAGCAAACTAAAAACGAGTAGCATAAAATATAACCAGTAATCATCGAAATACCATAGTCACTAGTTTATAAACACAACAGAACATATTAGATGTTTCGATTAAACACAAATGGGTGATAACTGAGTACGCTTTTATCGTTTGCTATTTAATTGCAACAGACGCTATCGTACTCACATCCAAGACAATGACAAGATTGCTTCATTGAAATAACACTGAGACATGAATATATTCAATACATGACATGACTTGCGACACGTAGTTCTCGACCTTAACTTTCTAAGTTAATTATTCAATATATCACAAATTCGTTACGACTAATACAATACTCACAATGATTTCGTTGATAGCCGTTTGTTTTTAGGGCCGGTTATCGTCCTAGTTACTGACTTTCTAAATTACTTTACGTTACAGTAAATAGACCGTAGACGAATAAAATAAAATCCGATCAATTGATTACGAGTTATGACTTACTTTCTCGAGATAAAGTTAGAATTATATATTAACGAGGTGTGCTCCAGATTTTTTAATGGGGTTTACGGTTGTGTAATCTTAATTAAATTAACATATAATTATCATGCAACAACTGCCTGTAAATTCACACTGCTGAGCTAAAGGCCTCCTCTCCCTTTAAGGAGAAGGTTTGGAACATATTCCATCAAGCTGTTCCAATGCGGGTTGGTGGAATACACATGTGGCAGAATTTCTATGAAATTTGTCACATGCAGATTTCCTCACGATGTTTGCCGTCACCGCTGAGCACGAGTTTAATTATAAAGACAAATTAAGCACATGAATCAGCGGTGCTTGCCTGGGTTTGAACCCGCAATCATCGGTTAAGATGCATGAGTTCTAACCACTGGGCCATCTCTGCTCAATAATTTGCTGCATACATATGCAACTTGCTGCATAATTATCATAATAATCATCAACTAATCAAAGGCAATATATCATAATATATTGTGTTGTAAATCACGTTGAATGTTTTATTAATTTGTTTTAGGTTATTCTTTACTTTGTGGTAAGGTGTTGTGCGAGTGGATAGGTACCACCCATTTATCACAATGTATTCTACCGTCAAACTGGAAACTAGCATTGCTGTGTTCCGGTTGAATAAGACATATACTTACGATAGTTTTGTTTTACAGTTGGCAGTGTAATGATGGGTATAAGGAACAATTAATGTTACATACAATCATTGTAATAAAAATTCTATTGTAGGTAAAAATATCAAATAAATTTATTGCCGGTTATTTTCAGTCGAATATATATGCACAGAGTCTGGTAGAATATGTTTACTATATCAAAGAGGCTCTGTACACCTAAACCAGCTACAAGGGACATAACAGTTCCCAAGGTTGGTGGTGAAGGGTGAAATTGGTTTCATACAAGTTCTTGAAGCAATTTCTAAATTTAATTAGTTAATATATTATATAGTTATAATATATATGTATTCTTAATTTAAAATAGTGCAACGATTTATTTTATGGAGACACAAGGTTTTTTCGGACATTAGTTACAGGTCTTTCTTTAGATGCATAACAAAAGGAATTATATTCTTATAACAAAGACTGTAATGATGACGAGAAAAAAAGACGAGAAAGCCTTTGCCCATTAAGACTGGCTGTTACTTCATTTGTTTCCATACAATGTTTAACAAAAGCAAAAGACTTTATTAAACAAATTAAAATTTATAAACGAACAGATCTTGGCCGCGTGGAACGCTGGTGAGAATGCTAGCTAATTATCACGTTGAGTTGAAATTCCGATTTTCCGGGCGAAAAGTAAAACTCTCCCGCTTAAGTAAAAGCAATAAGTTTTGATGCTAGTTTAAACGTTTAGAAATTTTCTGTAATAACGAATGTGATAAGAAATATAATATACATATAATGCTGTCAGAATTGTTGTTACTTTTCCGCGAGGTCATGATTCGTACCAAGAACGTTTTATAATTATTAGGCTTATGTCCAGCAGTGGATTGTGATTGGCTGTTGATAATATTTTATTTTAATTCAACTTGTCATCATGACATTAGGGTTGTTTGCAACGGACTTTAAAACCTTTAAAAAAAAAGTTACACACAATCGATTAAGCTGAAATTTCGTAAATATTATGGACAAAATAATCAAACGTTCTTAATTTAAAAAATAAATTAAATAATCATTTTTTTTTCACTTTACATGCGTATATATAAGTAATATATTACGAAAGTCGAAACGTAACGCACGTTATAAGAGAAATGAGATATTCAGGTGAGAAAAATAATGGTTAGTTGCTGGTACTTTAATTACCCTCTTCGTTAATAACAGTGACAGTCCCCTTATTAGCTACAGACGGTGAATGTGGTCGTTACCGGCGTAATGAGCAGAATTTTATTTTGAAATCGAGAAGTCGAGAAATACATTATTTATTATACATTAGTCTCTCTGTTTGTGTTTTGTTTAAGTTTCTTTTTACGAGACAATTATATTCATTTCATATTAATATGAATGTTATAAGATTTGCAAATTATAATTGTATCTGTAGCCATTATTTATAATTGTGAAAATATAAGTCTGTGGTTTTTATATTTGAATTGGATGATAAGTGTTCCTCAAACTTAAACCAATTAGGAAAACTAAGATGTTATTGTATTTGCTTGTAATTACAGAGTGATGTTTAGCGGAGCATGTACAGTCAGAGTAAGAAAACCTTCGTCAGTTTTCAAATTAATTCCTTTATCACGTCTTAAACTCTAAGTACCTTTTGAATCTAAACATCAAATCATTGCGACGGAATATGTCATTCTCTATCGGTAAAACAGATTATCGCTCATACTGAGCACACGAAAATGGATCTTAAGGTGACGAATCTTTTCTTACCCCGACTATACAAATATCAACCACCAGGCTACAGATTACCTCGATTCATTTTTATATTAATATCTGCGTTCCAATGGTGGATTGTAGTGTGTTGTTATGTATGTGTATGTTATCTTTAAAATTTCTCAATAAATCTCAACATTTTAGGTAAATACTTTAATTTGCACGTTCAAACAATCACATTTGTCTTTGTATATTCGTTTTTTATATATCTAAACTTATATTATAAATCTGTGTGTCTGTCACGTTTATAATGCTGAACCGATTTAGATGAATTTTGTTGTGGACATAGTTTGAATACTAGGGAAGATGGAACAGAAGGTCATAGGCTAATTTTTTAATTCATTAAGGGGCTTAAATGGATGCTGATGGTTTGAGTGGTAAAATTTTAAAAATTTCAGCCAGTAAAAGATAATTTAAAAAGGTTTTGAACAGCATACTTAGAATTTCATTTTGTTTTACATATGGCGGATACATAGAAGATCAAAATATGTTCTCTCATGCATACGAGAGTCAAACGAGCGAAATTGATTTATGTGTTTATGCATAAGCAAGAAACCAATATCTTTGTGCATAAATAACTTTTATTGGGTACTTCTCAATGCAATATAAGTCAATAAGCTTTGTTACATAAAGTAATTTGTTTTTATTAATCAATTTGTACTAATATTCTATTTGTGAAGGTAATTCTGTCTGTTATCTCTTCACGGTTAAACCACTGAACCGATTTGGATGAAATTTGTTACGGTGATATTGAAGTTTTGGGAAAAGGCATAGGATACTTTTTTAATTCACTCCTCGTAGGGGTAAAATGGAGTGTGGTGGTTTATGTTTAGTAGGTCTTTACCTACTCCATATAAACCTTCAGGTAATTCTTAAATATATACAAATTATTAAATACCAATTATAAATCATTATAGTTTTACACTCGTAAATATTCTGTTAATTTTAATATATCTTGAAAATTTACTATTTAGCTTTGCACGGTTACAGCTAATATCTGTATATATGTATATATATATGGTCACCTCTTTTACTTTGGATTTTGTTTTACTTTGGAAACTAACAAATTTCGAAAACTTCCGCATTTTCCCGGAATAAGTGATTCCTGCGGAGAAGATATCACTTTGAATAATTTTTGTCGTTTGGGCCATTTAATATCTTGGACAGTATCTCCTTTTTCATGTCGTATAAATATAATACTACTAAAATAAATAGTCATCTTCATATTGACGAGGAAAAATTACTCTGGCAAAAATAATAATATAAAAATGTTATAAAAAGTATTACGGAGCGATATACGTATTCTGTAATTACTGAAACGTAAATCATCGTTAAAAGACGAATTTATCTGTGTGTAATGATCCTATTTTTGTTTGTCAAAGAGCCAGTGAAACATAAATATGACGTAGCGTATCGCTACTGTGTACATAAAAGGTCGTATGTGAATATTATGTTCTTTACAAAAGAACGATAATTCATTTTTAATGTTATGTTAGTTCTTTTGTAATAGTAGGAGAGATTTATTAAGCATGTTATATATTTTAGTTTATTTATAGTTCGCTAGCAAATATCTAGAATAAAGATCTCATGAGTTTATTAAAAGAATATAATTTATGAAGAGGCAGCTTCATAATTAACAGTGCGTATTTAAGTGCTTTTAAAAATTTGTGAGAGTAATTTTGTAATTATCGTTTTTTAGTTCATTAAAACTTACAAAAACCACAATCCAATTATTTTCATGGTAAATAATAATTGACGACCTCTTTGGTCGAGTAGTGTGTACAGTGGTCTTTATTGGTACGTCATTCGGGTTCGATTCCTGGCAGGGTCGATGTAAAAAAAATTCGTTAGTTTTTTAACTTGACTTGGGTTTGGGTGTTTGTGGTTCCTTTGATACTTCAGATTATATTATACGTATAATGCAAATCCTTTAGCTATTGACATTGGGATTAGAGTAATGTGGGTTATGTTGTCTAATATTTATTTGGTTATAATTACTACTGATCCAAGGTAATAAAAATGAACGTATGATTACTAAATACGTTTTAATATTCACATAATAATAATAAAGGTATAAATAAACATCAAAGAGAATATAAATTTGCTTTCGAAAAAATAAATGGACATCACGTAGTTTAGATAATGATCGCAACAGAAAAACCCGCTGATATTTTTAAAAGAGTTTCTAAACACAACACGTCTTTATACTAAATAGGGATTTGTTTCTGCAGCGTTCAGAGCTAACGAGTTAGACATAAAACCAGACAGAGAGAATGAAAACGGACTAAGGAGTCAGAGGAAAGTAGTTGAAGAGCAAGAACGTCATAAAGAAAATGAAATTTGGAACTTAAGTAGTTCGGAGAAACGGTTTAATAAGATACAATAAAGTGAAGCCAGTATATGAAGTTTTATATGCCATAGAGTGGGCAGTGAAAGCTTCCACTGGAAAAAGAGACATGATTTACGGAAGTTGAAGATCAAATCGTTTACTTGATACTAAGATGATCTCACCAATCTTGGACCAATTTTTTAAAGTCTAAATAATACCGACGATAAAATAGCGTGGAATTAATACTCGTTGTCTTCCAGGCAGGATATTTATATAAATACAAATATAAACGAACGTGACTTTATTTTAAAAGTTGAAAAAGAGTAACTACTGAGTTTCTTGGCGGTTCTTCTCGGTAGAATCTATTTTTCGAACTGGTGGTAGCTTCTCTTTATATAGTTGTAAAATGACGATTTAAAGTCTTTGTAAAAGTCTACTTCGATAAAGTTATTTTGTTTTTGATATATATATATATATATATATATATATATATATATAGGATAATTTTGTCTCCAAAATTATCCTATGTTCTTTTCTACTATTATATCCTAACGAGATAAAAAAGGAAAGTAGAAGTTTGAACAGGGAATCTATATCCGATAAACTGATTAAAATTAAATTTGGTATGAAGATTTAATTATAATAATTATAATAAATTATAATGGTAGTTTCCATCCACGAAATCATCCTCTAAGGGGATAAAAGGGGGTGAAAGTTTGTACAACATCTATATCAATCGTGATTGGTATCTGTACTGTTAAATCTTCTGTTATCTGTGATTGGTAGTTTTTATTATTCGGTGTAAACAAACCGGCGTAAAGCTTAGTAACTTGGTACAGAGGCCAAACAGCCATATACGATGGCACAATAGCTGTATACGGACGCCCAATAGCTGTATACGGACGCCTAATAGCTGTATACGGACGCCCAATAGCTGAATATGGACGCCCAATAGCTGTATACGGACGCCTAATAGCTGTATACGGACGCCCAATAGCTTTATACGGACGCCCAATAGCTTTATACGGACGCCCAATAGCTTTATACGGACGCCTAATAGCTGCATACGGACGCTCAATCAAAAAAAAAAAAAACAGAAATCAAAATAAAATTTATTCAAATAGGCTTTAACAAGCACTTTTGAATCGTCATTTTACAATAATAATTAAGTGAACCACCGGTTCGGAAAGTAGATTCTACGGAGAAGAATCAGCAAAAAACTCAGTAGTTACTCTTTTTCAACACTTAAAAAATACAAAGTCATGTTAATTAAATACAATTATTTAAATTAAAATATTCAGCTTGGAAGTCAACAGATACCTCCACGCTTTTTAGGGTTCCGTACGTCTGAATACAAAAACGGAACCCTTATAGGATCACTCGTGTGTCTGTCCGTCCGTCGCTTACAGTCAATTATCTCCGAATCTATTAGACCGATTAAGTTGAAATTTGGTACACATATCAATTCCTGTAACCCAAACACAGAGGTGTGACGTGAGTAGATGAAATCTGTATATGGGGGGTCATTTTGGGGGGGAAGGGGAAAATTAAAAAAAAAATATCTGAAAACTGCATCGTGTGGCATATCAAATGAAAGGTCTTGTTGAGAAGATCTTAAATGTTTTTTTTTGTAATTTTAAAATAAATAGTTTCCAAGTTATTCAAGAAAATAGACGAAAATCGACCATTCCCCCCCCCTTATCTCCGAAACTACTGAACCTAAAATTTTGAAAAAAATACAGAAATTAGTTTTCTCCTTATAGATTATAGGAAAACCTATAAGAAGTCCATGATATTAAAATAACATGGTAAATCACTCAATATTGTGCGTACCAACTTACATTTGCAGGTGGAATGTGTGGGAGAACATATTTTTAACTCCAATGTTAAGTTTTGTTAAATCGGTTTGTAGATGAATATTTAACGAAAAAAATAAGCCCATAATGAGCATTCTACGACCAATGTTTTAGGAGATATTAATTAATTTTTCAATTTAATTCCGCCCGCGGTATGACAAATAAATGCTTAGTAAGGCGCGGGCCCTTACTACGGCATTATGAGACATGACCTTCACGTTGCTCTACTTGAGACAGATTTGTGCGCTAGTGTCTTGTTTCAATAATATAGTTGTAAACAAATCAATGAAGACATAAAAGTGTTATAGTATGAATCGTTTAGAAAAATTAAAAATTTAAATGTAGAATTTATGGGAAAACCGATCAGGATGAAAATGTGCATAGAAGTAGTATTCGAGTCCATAATTAAACTTTTTTTTTTAAGTTATTCATATTTTTTTTTCTTTTAATTATAAGAATGTGACTGATTCTTTTTTATTTTTTATTATTATTTTTTTCCTTCAATTATTCGTAAATTTTAATTCATCTATTATTTGCAGTTAAAATTATAGGTAGGTGAAAAATAAAATGTAATGTGTTATACGATTTTTTTTTAATTTATTTAAAAATATTATTTAATTATAAATCATGATCAAATGGTACATGCTTCCGAATAATAATCATTATAAAATATAAATTGAAAATATTTCGTATGGGAGATTATATTTCATTTTCTACTTACCTCTAATTTTCACCGCAGATCATAAATAAATAGAAATTTACAAAAAATAAAAGGGAAAAAATTAATAATAAAGAATAACTAAGAAACAGTCATTTTATTTTTATAATCAATGAAAGAAAATATAAATAAATAATAATATATACATATATACCTATATTATACAGTATATACATATATACATATATTATACAGGTAATATATACATATATACCTGGAATACTACCTTTACGCACATTTTCATCTCAATAGATTTCCCCAAGGTCGTGCCCTCCACTAGTCAGTCCGATCAAAGTGATTAAAATATATTAAAAAATTCATCTCTACATTATATATATTTTCATTGGTCGGTAATCTTATCAAATACAAAATTTTCACAGTTTGAAAAGAAAACATATTTCGATTACACTCGATTAAAATTTAACATTCTCATTGCTTTATAGCGTCAAAAATTCGAGGTATAATTAATCTATTGTTATACAAATGTCTCGATCTCTGATAAATATATTACAAAATATTGTAATAAAATGATTGTTTAAGCAATTGGTTTTTTAAACAATAAGTCTTATAATTTTCTTCAGGGGTTGTTTGTTTTTCATATTCGATTAATAATTTAAAGAAAGAAAATTAAAAATCGAACGTTTTTGAAGCATTTAATGACGTATTGGCTGGAGTAATATTAATGTGATGCGCGCTGCGCTGCGAGTGTGGTGGGGATTTCGAGTCTATGTCACAGACACAAGGCCCGCGCGGCTCATTCGCGCGGTCGGCTCCCTATGCTGCAGACGTATCCCAGACTTCTATATATTGATGTGATAATTTTCGTCGTTTCTATCGTAGTAAGATTTATTACAAAAAAAAATATTTCACAAAAAATATTTTTCCCTATTGAAAATGACTTCTGTACAGTTATCATATAACTATCTGTTGGATAATGGTAGTTATGTTGAAGAAGATGTTGTGGAGGAGTTTAACTCCTTACTTAGAGTAGTTCATGGGTATCAAAACCGAAGTGTTTATGAGATAACAACAGAGAGATTGCGCCAAAAAGCTCTCCCTGTTGATCCGAACTCAAATTTTCTACAGGTTTTATTTCGTCCTGATTCTGACGATTTTTCGAAAGTTGGGCATTGGGTTTGTGTCTATTATTCATCTCATACGCTCAAAGTTTATGATAGTTTGTATAAAAATCTTAGTGAAATACAGGCAGAGTATTTGAGAAAATTGTTTCCTTACATTCTAGAAAATGAAATCATATTTCCTGTTGTACAAAAACAACCAAATTTGATTGATTGCGGCTTATACGCAATAGCATTTAGTACTTCAATTGTGTTAGGCCTTGATCCATGTAATATTAAATTCAATGTCGAGTTTTTAAGAAGTCATACTTTAAACATTCTTTTAACACATAGGCTAACAGAATTTCCGTCTACAGTTATTAATCGTGGTGGACGTCCCCAAAACAAATACTGTGGCACTAAGTTAGAAAGAAAACGTATTGGTGAAAGAAACAAAAAAAGGCGCCAAAAAATCAATAAACTATCGAACTGTAGTCAAATAGAGGTTTTAGGGAAAACTGTTCTCTCGATTACTATTCCTGTTTCCTATGAAACATTGGAAAATCCTAATTGTTCGTATGATCAGAACGCCCCTATAAATAGTAATTTCAGCCCAGTAAAAAGTACTTCGCTTATTGCTTGTAAAAGAAAATCGTCAAGGATATTAGAGAATAACCTCAAACGAGAAAGATTATCCAGATGTAGTGATGACACTAAAAATAGAAAAAAAGAGCGAGATAAAGAGTCGAAAAAACTGCAACGTTCAGTACCTCGTAGACGCAAGACGGAGCAAAAACGCAATACTGTTTCGCGTCGCATTTCACGTCAGGATCGTACTTACAGGGAACGCGAACGGGTACTTAACACTGCATCACACCATATTTTACGTCAGGATCCTGCATATAAAACGCTAGAACAGGAACGTGATACCATAGCGCATCGTTTATCACGTAAAAATCCAGAATACGCTACTCGTGAAACCGAAATTCGAAATATACGAAATCAGAATATTGAAAATGATTGGGACAAAATTGAAAAACAATTCTTTGATTCTATTTTACATGGCCACACAAGCATTTGTTCGTGCTGCGGAAGATTGTGGCATAGAAACTCCCTGAAGTCATTAAAAGTAAATCATCTGTCTTTTTTCCTAGATGAAGTCATGAGAAACATAAAATTAAGTACATTTTCTGATAATAATAATTATATGTTTTGCTACACTTGTCATAATAATTTGAAAGCGGGAAAAATACCGAGATTAGCAATGAGTAATGGTTTACTGTTCCCTGATATTCCTGACGTTTTACAAAAACTTACACCACTTGAGGAGCGATTGGTTTCACCAAGACATATATTCCTTAAAATAGTAAGAAAAGGGCAGGGCCTTGGTTATCAACATGGATTAACAGGTGGAGTTGTTAACGTGCCTGTGGATGTAAATACTATGATTTCAGCGTTGCCTAGACATCCATCTGATAATCACATTATTACAATAGAATTAAAACGGAGAATGTGTTATAAGCATGGTCGAAAAGAGCGAATCCGGCCGGACGTAATCAGAGAAGCTGCAAAGTATTTAGTGCAAACTGATTTGTTTAAGAAAATAGGTATCAAATATGATGAAGAGTGGATTTACGATGACCAATCCGATGACGAAAATTGTCTCGAAAAATGTACGTGTGATGTTTTGGCACAAGAAGAAAAAAATATTAACCCTGGAAATGTAGAAACTCTATTAGATAATGAAAAAGATGTTACTATTACAATGGCGCCAGGAGAAGGTAATCAACCAAGGTCACTAATTTATGATGAATATATGGAAGAATTAGGCTTCATTAAAATACACGGAGGGGTTGAGCGGAAATTCAAAATAAATTTGAGTAATTCCGAAATTATGAAATCAGAGATAACAAGATTTGACCGGAGAGCCATGAGGGCTGACTATTTATTTACTTTGTTGAAAAAACAACAAATGTTACAGCTGCGAAATAATATTTTGACCTGCTTACGAAAAAAAGTAAATAATTCTGTACCTATTATAGTTTCCAATCTGCTGAAAGATGAGTATTTGAATAATCTTATACAGCATGATGACGGGTATAGAGTTTTGTGCGACGTGAGAAATTCACCAGCTCATTGGGAAAACGAAAAAAAAAAGGTACTCGCTATGGTTCGACAATTCGGAGTGCCAACCCTTTTTGTTACTGTGTCAGCTGCAGAGGCCAAATGGCCAGAACTTATAAAACAACTTAAAAAAACTGTTGATAAGGGAGAAGTTAGTCTTAAAGAGGCACGATCTATCTCTTATGAGGAAAAGGCACGTCTTATTCAATCAGACCCATTTATTTGTGTCACATTTTTTGAAACAAGGCTTAAAGAATTGATGAAGACATGGTTAGTTCCATCAGGACCATTTGGGGACAATAAGATTAGCCATCAGTACCATAGGATAGAATTTCAACATCGTGGATCGCCACATGCACACATAATGTTGTGGATAGAAGGTGCACCAATATATACTCCCGAAGACGAAACTTCTATTGAAAATATCATAAAATTTGTTGATATGATCGTATCTTGTGACAGTAATGAAATAAGTAACGATCTTGTAGCAATACAAACACACAAACACACTCACACATGTCACCCAAAACCAGACCGACCATGCAGATTCGGAATACCTTTCTTTCCAATGGACAAAACAAGATTGTTGACTGAATTGTATAAAGACGATCCTTCCACAGCAAAATGGAAAAAAAATTCTAAAAAGTTAAAAGAAGACCTATCTAATGTTTCTAATGATATCACATTTGATGATTACTTGAAATCCACTGGATTAACTATATCCGAATATATTTTAGCCGTAAGAGCTACACTCAAACGACCAAAAATATTTTTGAAAAGAAAACCCAAAGATATCTTGTTAAATCCGTTTTGCAAAAAAATATTAGAACTACAGCAGGCGAATATGGATTGCCAGTTTATATTAGATCCTTTTGCATGTTCAGTTTATATTGTAGACTACATTAATAAAACTGACAGAGGTATGTCCAACTTACTTAGAGCTGCTGTAGAGGAAGCTAAAAATGGTAATGCAAATATAAAAGAATCTCTACGTGCGATATCTAAAGTGTTTCTCAATTCATCAGAAATTTCTGCGCAAGAAGCTATTTACTGCCTCGCAGGATTGCCTTTGTCTCGTGCCAGCGAAGCTGATATTTATATTAATACGGGTCATCCAAACGAACGAGTAGGTATTCTAAAGCCGATGGAAACATTGAAGTCATTGAATGCTTCCTCTACTGATATATTTCAAAAAAATTTGTTAGACCATTACATCAATCGACCACAGGATGATTATTTCGAAAGAATGAGCTTGGCATATTTTGCTGCCTATTATACCTATTCAACTAAGCTATCAAAATCGTACGAGAATGAAAATATGGAAGAAAATACCGAAGATAGAACAACTGGTAGCTGGATACAATTATTAAATAATGACGGCTACATACGAAGAAGATTAAAGCCTAAAATAATACGTTTTCGACGATATAATCGTGAGCAGGACCCAGATAACTTTTATAGAGAGCAGATTATGTTATATGTACCTTGGAGGAATGAAGAGTCAGAGCTTGTAAATGACGAATTAAATTTAGAAGAAATTTTCCTCAATAAATGTAATATGATAAAATCAGAAAGTATACAGTTCAATTCCTTAGGAGGGCCAGAAGAATTTGAAGCGTTATTAGCAGCGGTTCGAAATGCAGAAAATGATGATGAAGAAAATGATAACAATCGAGCTGAAGCAAGAGCCTGTGCTCTAGGTGAATATGAATTGGAGACCCAAGAAATTGATCCCGACCATTGTTTGCAATTACAAGGGGAACAAGGCAATGACTTGATATGTAGAGTAATTGCTCAACCATTATTAATGAACGAAGATCATGTGCTCGCATTACTAAGAATGTTGAATAGTGACCAAAGAAATTTTGTTTTGCACCTAGGAAATCTGTTCACGCAACAATTAGAGCTCCCATTTTATTATTTTGTCAGCGGCGGTGCTGGAGTTGGTAAAAGCTTGCTGATAAAGGCCCTTTATCAATATTTAATGTTAATCTTTAATCGTGAGCCTGGAACTAACCCAGATGAAATAAAAATATTACTTTGCGCCTTTACTGGCAAAGCCGCGTTTGGTATTGGAGGACAAACTGTTCACAACGCATTCTGTTTGCCAATTTCACAGTGTGGTAGTACTATGCCGTCTTTGTCGGCAGGCACGGCTAACACATTAGCTAGTAAGCTATGTAAAGTTAAATTAATAATTTTAGACGAAATATCTATGTTGGGAAGTAGGACTTTCAATCAGATTAATCGCAGATTACAGCAAATTTTTCATACAGACGTCCCGTTTGCTGGTAAATCTATTATTTCTGTAGGAGATTTTAATCAATTGCCGCCAGTTGGAGACAACTGGATTTTTCAGCCTAATACAGGACGTAATCCGATGGCAGTTCTAGCTGGTGCACCATTGTGGGAACCATTTCGGCTGTTTCCGATGACTAAAATAATGCGTCAGAGGGATGATCTCAATTTTGCTATTGCTTTGAATAACATGGCTACTGGTAATATGAATCACATTGATATTCAACTTATCAAGTCGCGGTGTTTCAAAATGAGCAGCTTACCTGCTGATGCTGATGGTGCTATACATTTATTTGCAAGTAACAAAGAAGTGGACAATTACAACAAACAAAAATTATCACTAATGAATACTGAAGGTTGTTCTGTCAAGGCTATAGACATAGTTTCCGGTTCACCCAATCCGATAGCAAAAAAAAAAGCATTACAATCAGTGAACGCATTACCAACAATGAAGACATACGGCTTGCCTAAGATACTGTATGTGAAAATAAGTGCCCGATATATGATAACAGTAAATCTAGATACATCTGATGGACTAGTTAATGGCACTACAGGATTACTGAAAGCTATAGAATATGGTCGCCATATCACTACTAATGAAAGAAGACCTTTGCGATTGTGGTTACAGTTTGATAACAATGTCGGTATTGCGACAAGGAATAAATTTGAGGTTCATACCCGGAATCACCATGCATATATAGAATCTCAGTGGACACCGCTAGAAACTTCTACGTATACAGTGAAACAATGGAAGTCATCGAACCTCAAGGTACATCGGTCTCAATTTCCAGTAGTACCAGCTGAGGGAATGACGATTCATAAATCTCAAGGCTGCACTATGGAAAAAATAGTTGTTCATTTGAGTAGAAATGTGAAGCGATCAATGTTATATGTAGCCTGTTCTCGAGCTACTTCAGCTAGTGGCCTTTATTTGGTTACATCAGATGGTAATTTCAATCCCCCAGCAAAGGTATCAGAAAAAAGTGCAGTTCATTTGGAAATGATGAGACTGTTAGAAAATAAATTGATACCCCAGTTCGAAGTTTTACAGTCACCAGGAGATGAAATTCAAATAATCTTTCATAATGTACAATCATTGCGTAAACATTTACTAGATGTAAAAGCTGATTGTATAATTCATTCATCTCATATTACATTATTCGTAGAAACTTGGGGCTCTCGAAGCGACAATTTTGAGTTGGAAGGTTTTGAGCAAGTGTGCAGAATAGACGGTCCCAATGTATTGAATGCAAATCCCGGAAGGGGTGCAATAGCATATATAAATTGTAATTACGTCAATGAATTAGATGACGGTTCCAATAAAGGTTTATTTATAGATAGTCCAGGAGGTGGACACTGTGAATGTCTTCAATTCAAAGCATTTGGTGTTCAATTTTTAACCGTATATAAATCACCAAGATGTCTTCCGAAAATTGCAGTCGAATGTATTAAAAAGGCTATTAGTGCAAACGAAAAGATTATTATTGCCGGTGACTTTAATATTGATTTTAAGGACAAATCAAAAAATGAAATATCAGAATACCTTCTGTCACTCGGTCTTACTCCGCGTATTCAAGAATATACAACAAGACAAAATTCAACAATAGATAATATATTTAGTAATATCCCTCTCCAATCAGGGACCATTCATACTTTTTTTAGTTACCACAAACAAATTTGGGTCAGATTTAAAAAAAACATATAGGTAACATCGTACGGAACCCTCTTCACGCGAGTTCAACTCGCACTTGCCCCCTTTTTTATCATCTATTAAATCTTGTTTCGAATAATATGCCTTTTTTACCAATGTATTTTTTACAAACGATTTGAATTTACGAAATGGCAAAGTTAAAAATTTCTGCCGAATTTTATTATAGAATCGGATACCTTGCCCCAAGAAGGATTTATTGACTTTGCGGAGTCGGAAACTTGGTGTTATAAGCTTATCCTTACTTTTAGTGCACAAACAATGATGAACACTGATTTTATCAAAGTGATCAATGTTACTGTGAATATACATAATATCGTTGTAAATATACTGAGACGCAACAGTGAGTATTCCTACTTTTTTAAAAACATCCCGAAGAGAGTATCTAGCTCCAAGATTATAAATAAACCGGATTGCTCTCTTTTGTAAAATAAAGACAGATTCAATACCTACAGCGTTACCTCAAAGTAATATGCCATATGACAAATACTGTGAAAAAAAACAAAATATACTAGACGAGCGGTCAGTTAGTTGTCTAACTTTTCTAAACGCGTATGTTGCAGAGCTGAGTCTTCTTGTTAGGGATGACATATGAGGACTCCACAGAAGTTTGGAATCCAATTCTATTCCTGAGAACACCGTAGTATCGGCTACATCAAGACGGTCACCGTTTATAAATATCTTATAATTATGCTTTCTAACATTGGGTAGGGTAAAAACTACACATTTTGTTTTTTGAGCAATCAAAACTAAATTATTTACTGTAAACCAATTGTGTATCTGTGATAATGCACCGTTCACATCGTCATAGTCAGTTTTTTTTGTCAACCCTAAAAATCAGTGAAGTATCGTCAGCAAACAACACTATATCACAAATACCTTTAACATAAAACGGATCATTTATATATACCAGAAATAGAAAGGGACCCAAAATTGAACCTTGTACAATAGCCGATAGATCGTGATCTTGAAGCATACAGTACTATTTTAGGTGGTACTATGTGGCTGTATGCTACCAACTATAAAATGAAAGCACTGTTCCCAGTAATTTAATTTTATTATAAATACTATCATTTTATTATCGTAAATATGAAATTTGGTAGGTAGATTTTTATGACATACAGGAGAAATAAAACACAGGCGATAACAAATGCAACAACAAAGTAATATGATAGAGAAGTCATAATTATTCCGATGAAGTTTTATGGGCAGAGCCACTTGTGCTAAGAGTGAAAATGAGAGACACGATCATATTAGCGCAAACCAAATATGAATCTAATATAAAAAATTTGAAATCGCTCAAGTTTTTCGCTGATCCTCCGTGAGAGATCTGGATAACAGTCGTCGGCGTAATCATGGGTAGGAAGCAAAAGATTCGTATTTACACATTATAACATATCGGACATCCGTATATGTATAAGCCTTATGAATATTGGAACAAAATAAACGTTGAACTGTTTGAACAGAACAGCGATAGGAAAAGAAAGAGACAACAAACCTAAAGCTGGCAACGTCGCACTTCCAAATACAGTCCATCCTGTGAGACGCAAAATAATCGATGCCATAGGTAAATTAGGATCAATATATCTAGGATACCTTAAATGTATCATCATGGTTAGGGGTTCAAAAGTGTTTGGGCATGACTGAAAGACGAATATCGTGGAATTTTTTTATATCGGAAAACAACGTATCCCAAGGACCTGGAAATCAAAAAATTAAGCAGTATTCATTAAGACATGTTAAGTAAATTAAGGGGAACTTGGGGACGTCGTAATGATGCATCACGTGCATGACGCCAAAAAGGTTGTAGGATGTATATATATATATATATATATATATATATATATATATATATATATATATATATATAAAATTATGTAAAAAATAAAAGTATCTAAGTTTCAAATTTAAGTTAACTTAAGTTTTAATAAAGACGCAGAAACTTTGATGTACCTATAATTTTTTCTTCGATTTTGTCACAATAAACTTCTATATACGTCACTTTAAAAATAACTGCTGAACAAACGATGACGGATCGTCGAAATAATCGCTTGTATGATTGATCTTCCTAAAAAAATATTAGACATGATACAACGTATATTCTATAGAACAATGGATTTTTTGGCGATTTTACGACCTACAAGGTCGTAAAATTGCCTACTCTGAAAAAATAGCAATTTGACACATCCAAAGTTGTTATAATTGTTGCTAATAAAAAATGTTATAAACATTAAAATAAAAGTTAGGTATAATTTTTGTTGTTTTTTAATTTGATTGTAATTGTTTGTTACAGTTTTAAAAAATAAAATTATAATGTATAGTATAAGTGGATACTCAAATTCAGGAAAAAAATATTACAAAAATGAATAACCCAAGCAAGGTTAGTTGATAAATAAACGCCTCATCTTGTGTCTCCGGGACATGAAAATACAACACAAGCTTGGGTAATAACTCGCGAGCGTTAGCGCAGAAGACATATATGACAGTCGTAGTGTTCGTTGCTTTTACTGTACCAATGTTTTTAGCGGGAAATTCTTATATTTCTGTTGACCTTACTTGGTGGAAGTGCCGACCCGCCTTGGTAGGTATCACCCACTTAACACTCATTCTACTTATGTTTTATAACAGGATAGCTTTTTATTGTTATGTTCCAAGGCAGCGTTCCAAAGGCGTCACTCCTTAATTTCCAGAGCTGGTGTCAATATTGTGATGTAAGAAAACGTTCATAATGACATATAGACCGATGTATGTAGTAAATGAGTGATGTTTAATGCTTACCACCCACACCTTATTATACATCTGCCAGATTAATCAATGATAAATAAAAAAAACTTGGCAATGAAATCTAAGGATTTCGTAATAACTGTTCACGAGAATAAGGAGAGAATGCGGGTCAAATCTGTGATAATCAAATCGCCAACCAGCGCCTCGTTGATTTATAGAGACTTGAAAATATTCTAAAGTTTTATAACATAAGATATAATTTTCAAAAAGTAATAAGAATAAAACGCAGTTACATTTTTTACAGACAAATGTTAAGTACTGCGAAGGCAGAGTTTTCGGCAACGTATTTTCAACGGCTATAAAAAATAATAACAGTGCTATTCCAGGCTCATTATTGGACGAACGAGCTTTAATAAAACCTAAGCTTCTATTCTTTTTACCCGTCCGTTGTTATTACTCTTAAAGTGACCACACATTTAAAAAATAACGCTAAGCGAATATATGTCATGTTGTGTGCAACTATAGCATGATTTTCGTTTGCATACGTATTGTTTTTATGTTAATTTTGCAGTCATCACTTAATGGAAGTGGATGATTTGGTGAATTCTTAAATATATATTTCAGAAGTGGAAAGCAACGTATATGATTATATATAAGTTACAAACAATAGTAATATGTTTATAATACATACAAAAAAATAATATGTTATTCGATTTAAAGAAATATAAATTATTTTCATTACACAAATAAAAAAGTACTGATCTCTTTTTATATGTATTAATCAAACGTTATATATCTTACGTTATATTTCGTTATATAAACGTTATATATAACAGATTTCTAAAATATTATAATATATCTAATATCTAAGATTCTGTTCCTTTAGACTATTTTATATCTATCATAATGAAAACAACTGAGGTCATTGTTGCTATGATAGTCACGCATCGCTTTATTACAACAAAGAAAAATGTACAACATACGTACGTACGTCCATCTCTCTCGTGTACTGTAAATCCTTGTAACATTTCTAAGATAACCATCTATTGTATATAGTCTGCTTCTAGGACACAAAAAAATCTAACAAAAAATCTCCTTACAATTTTACTACAATCTACATGTATGTATGTATAAAATAATTTCTTCACGTAATTTCAAGTTCGCGTGCAAGTGTGCCATTTTGATAAAGTAATCGACTTATCCGTCTCAGATTTAGGTTACAACTTTGTCGAATTTATGTATTTAAAAACCGTTATTTACAACTGTAAAAATGTACATATATCATAATATTTAAACTAATGACATGGATTTAATATATATGTTTCTTATTTCTCGACTAAACTTTTTGTCAGTTAAAAGTAAAGCTTTATTACTTTTAGTATTTAATTTTACATCAAATTACTTGAGTAAGCCAGTGTAACTATGGGTACAAGGGTGTGCCTGTAGTTACACTGGTTTAAGTCCCTAAATAAGATCTTGGTTCTTAAGGTTTGTGTCAATATAGAAATATTGCTGTAAGAATACGTCACCATTGCCTACGGACAATGGTTTTTTTGTGGTATAGGTTGGCGAACGAGCATATGGGCCACCTCATGGTATGTGGTCACCATCAAGCATAGACAATGACGCTGTAAGAAATATTAACTATTCCTTACATCGTCAATGTGCCACCAACTTTGGGAACTAAGATGTCATGTCTCTTGTACCTGTAGTCACACTGGTGATTGACTATTAAGGTAACCATTCGTCCGCCACTATAATTAAAATTTATTGTTGTTTTAATCAATATATTATTCTTCATTGAATTCAGCTATTACTTTTGACGTAGGATTTAAATAGAATTCAGTGCTTCTGCCGGTTCGAAGTTTAGATTTTATCAAGAAGAAACGGCAAGCGATTAACTCGTTATTTTTCCTAAATTAAATGTATTTTCAACGGTATACTATTACATTTATATTATTATCCGTGGCGTGTATATAAATCAAAGAATAAGTACCAAACTTTTTTGGTATATAATATTTATTCCTTATTAAATATTATATTATTTTTATTTCGTAATAATCGTAATAGGTGGACATTCGTTGTTGATTTTACCCAATTGAGCTTTACCGATATGCGTTACGATGTGTGTAAACTTCACGTGTGTACACTGTATTTGTAAATAAAGATAAAAGTATATTCAGCACAACATCTTGTCCCGAAGAAGAGAAATGCTAAATGTAAATTGTAGTATATTTCATTTATTTCTTTTTTCCGCTTTATGCGTTTTTCGATTATTATCAATTATCAAAAAAGTATAATCAATGTAACTCCCATAAATTATTTTTACATATTTAACCATACAATCAACAACAACTACAACAACATCAGCCTGTAATTCCCACTGCTGGGCTAAAGGCTTCCTCTCCCTTTGAGGAGAAGGTTTGGAACATATACCACCACGCTGTTCCAATGCGGGTTGGTGGAATACACATGTGGCAGCATTTCTATGAAATTTGTCACATGCAGGTTTCCTCACAATGTTTTCCTTCACCGCTAAGCACGAGATGAATTATAAAGACAAATTAAACACATGAATCAGCGGTGCTTGCCTGGGTTTGAACTCGCAATCATCGGTTAAGATGCACGCGTTCTAGCCACTGGGCCATCTCGACTCTTTATACCATACAATATTCTGCCTTATTTTATTATAGTCAAAAAATACTTCGTCTCAGGAAGGATGACTTCCTACTAATAGGTTCGTGAGTGTATTGTTAACTATTCCGGTTTCATTCAAGTTATTTGTCGAGGGCTATTCATTTTGTAAAGACAACGATACCCAACGTGTTGGAAACATGTCGCTATCCAAATACAGTGAGAGGTTTTCGATTTAAAACTTTAATAATATAATATATAATAATAATCGAAAGTTCACGAACCTTTGAAAGGTTAGCGAGTGTGACCAGTATCACTACCAAAATACCCTTAATGAAAAAGGAATTATATCCATAATTAATTCAGGGAAATAATTTTGGAATAATTATTAAAATTAAGAAAAGTCAAAAATGAGGCAAAGTAAATTTATCATAACTAGACTCCGACACCTACATCGAAGAACTGACCTTTAAACTGGAAGACAGCTATTAAATTAATCTGAAACGATGTGAAATGACCTCTAATCAAATTCAGCAAACGAATTAGATGATTAAAATCTTATTTTAATAATTGTTTTAATGCACCTTTAAAATAAATGTAATTTATTTTATTAATTAAAGTTTTAGCAAATGCCAAGTTGAAGCGTTATACTAGCAACACCGACATAGATTAAGTGGGAAATGGGTCAATGGCACGGAATTTAGCGAATTGACACTTTTTTGACGTTTTATATAATTACAAAAAAAGTTAAAATTATGAAAATAATTTTTAATGTAACAATATATAATAAAGATAATATTACGTTAAACATTTTTGAAAGGAATATAAAGGCTGAATACATGTTTTCGTTAAAAGATTCCAGGCTTATTGCGTACGAGTTCCTTAGGACCTATTATATTCAACCCAAGGGTTGATACGTGCGCCCTCGCGTTTTTATTACTGTCGACCTCGAGTCTTTAGGCAGCTGAATAAAATTAAAATGTCAAAGGTATTCATTGTTAAACTAATATCCTCAATAGGTGCGATACTGTCACCGATTACATAACATATTATCTGAAAAAGTATAAAGTTACTAAATTACAGAATTCATTTATTTTTCTTCATATTATTGGTCACCAGATTCTTCATATTATTGGACACCAATTCCTCCATATGGTTTGATTTATTTTTGGTATAGGTTAGCTGACCAACATATGGGCCACCTGATGGTAAGTGGTCACTATCACCCATAGACAATGACGCTGTAAGAAATATTAACTATTCCTTACAGCGTCCTTATCTTCAATGTGCCACCAACCTTGGGAACTAAGATGTTATGTCCCTTGTGCCTGTACTTACACTGGCTCACTCACCCTTCAAACCGGAACACAACAATACTGAGTACTGCTATTTGGCGGTAGAATAACTGATGAGTGGATGGTACCTACTCAGACGGGCTTGCACAAAGCCCTACCACCAAGAAATAAATAAAAATATGAAAAAGTATAAAGTTATTGCAGATTTCATTAATTTATCTTCATTTTATTGTTCACCAGAGAATTCCTCCATATGGCTAGCCCTAATTAGATGACATATAGTGTCGTGAACTGTTCGGAACTTTTAAATAATAGCCCTTACATTATTTTATGTAGTAATCAGTGTTTATTGGATAGCCTCAATGGTTTATTTATTTATTTATACTTTATTGTACACCACATGTTACACATTATAATATGTTACAATATTATATATAATATTGTAGAGTACAACGGGCAATCTTATGGCTAAGTAGCCATTTCTTCCAGACAACCCAATAAGGAGAGAGGTTGTATGAACAACAGGTTATATAATTAATCTATAGTGGCTAATTCATTGAGGCTGAGCCATTGAGGGGTTGTTAATCTTAGGACGCATAGTCCTAGATTTCCTAGATTCAACCATATATATTTTTATAATAATAATAACGAGTAATTAAGCGTTTCTTTATTAAATTTTGACAGTAAACAAGAATAGAACAATGCGGTAACATTTCTATTTAGACAGGCGAGGAATTTTCATTTATAATATAGTTTGTCCGTCCTTGCTTTGTCTGGAAAAACAGTTACACTCCATAATATTGTTTAATATAATGATTATGAATTTAATATGCAATTATGATATCATTCCAATCAGATAATTGATTGATTGAAGTTCGTACTATTGTACCAAATCTTTTTCGTAAACATATCTTTTAAAACATATTTGGAGAAAATAAAAATAACAAAATGTGTAAGATAATGTTTGATCAAAATAAAAGAAATTCTCAGTAATAAATCAATTGGACGAATGTTAATTTTTTTTTATTATTTTAAACCTGCGAATGCTCCCTGTCAAGTATATGTTTAAGAGTATAGGCACCGTGCAGAAACAATAGAGGGCGTTATAATCCCGACAATAGAGACACCGTGCGAGTAAAAAAAAGAAACTTCCCAGACACATTGGTGGCAGGCTGGCAGCTGTCAAGTCTGTAAATATGATTTTACAATGATCAAAATTTTATAAAACATGTTTTTTTACCAATTAACAATGATCTCATAATTATCTTCTTTTACTGATACAGCTTGCATTCGACGTTGGTGTCTTTCAAATCTTTGAATTTTTTTATCCAAGTTTTTTATATTTTGTTCACCAGGAAAAATTGTAGGTACATACGAGGGGTGTTGAGGATTTTCGGATTTTCTGTTGCCAATAAATTATTTAGTATTTTTAGATGGGAACCAGTTATTTGGATGTCTACTAAAAGAAACAACGGTTATAGGTTAGATTCAACGATCGACGAAAATTAAACTGTCTTCCGTAACAGTTACCCACAAAATTGGTGATTTTTATATAAATAAAATCAAATAGCACTTTTTAAATACTTGAAGGTGTTGTGTTTACGTGTGTTTTATAACTGCATTTATCCATTTCATTCTTTTATCCCTAAGCCATGGCATGTGAGTACTATTAGTAGGGAAATAGTAAAATTTTACACCCTTAAAATTGTTTTTGGTTGTATTACGGCATCCAGAAATACAACAATACATTTCGATAGCTCAAATTATCAAAAATTAACACGATAATTCAGAAATATTTTTCGTTGAGGGTAAAAGTTTTGAATATGAGTCACGAGATGGCAGAGTCATCGCTACGCACGGTGCCTATTGAGAGATATATTCACATGCCAAAAACAAAAAAATGAGTTGTTACTATAAAATTAATTACATATGTTTTAATTTTTTACGCCGAATAAATAAATTTCAAATAAAAATAATTGTGCTTTACTTGTTCGGCTATTCGTTTTGAAATAGGACTTCAGATTATATTTATAATAATTAAATAAAAATTTAAAGTAGAGAAGCGTAACTTCGTAGTGAATAGCGAAGTAAAGTAAGGCTAAGTCAAAGTGCAACTGCTGACCAAACGATCTTTTTAAAATGTAGTTTAGTGAAGCAAACGCTTTCAATTCGAACGATTATGACATTTCACATATAATTTTACGTTAAAAGTGACTCAATGCAGAATAAATACAAGGTTACGTTTCATTAAAATATTAATGCAAATTTTAAATCACTGTATTTTATATTTATTATATATGCAAAAATGGAAGTTATACATTGTTTATGCGTGTATGCAATAAAAAATATTTATTGTTGTATCTGATATTGATACAAATTTATGAATACTCGTATTTTTTGTTGAAGTGGTTTAACAAATAAGCAAAATATTTACAACATGAACTGTAACCCTAATGAGAAAATATTTTTTTCTAAGGAAAAGCTTAGGAAATTATTCCGACACGGCCTTCGATATAGCTTGTGGATGCATATTTGACAAAATTATATTGGACTGGAATTTGACCCTCTCGGTGTTCACACACCGAGCATGAATAGAGTTAGACACAAATTGAGCACATATAAAGTCAGTTAGGCTCAATGCTCAGGTTTGAACACAAATTCATCGGTTATGATACCTTTTTTATTATATCGATAGACGGGCGAGAAAACGAACTACTTGATGGTAAGTTATCACCAACATGCAGACAATGGCACAGTTATTCAAAATATTTTTTAGGTTATTGGAAACTTATGACAGGTTTTGTTTTGATATTGAAAGATTTAATTTTATTGAAAACTGAAAACGTCTGTTCACGCGTTTTATATTTTTTTTTTTTTTTTTTTTTTTTTTTTATATATATACAGCTATAGCACCGCTCTCTAAGCGGCCAGTAACTAGATTATTTATGTTATCTAAAATTAATTCTTAAATTATAGTTAAATCGTCACAATTAAGTAAATTGTTGATTTTCATCAACATGCAGCTATCCTTCCATAATCACTAGGAAAATATGAGACACTATTAATATTATTGCTATTAACGAGGCAATATATAGAAATGATTTGAGCGTGACGTGTAAAAATGAAGCTTCCGATGCAAAATAACGTAAATTGCGCTGTATTTTTGTCAGCAGTACTGAGTTGCATGCGCTATTTTTAGATTTGTTACTGGATCAGACTTTGACTGTGTAAATATGAATATATTTCCTTAACAAGCTGTTGTTCTGTCGCCCCGAATTTAATTTGATTTTTCTGACTGAAATATTTAAAAAAAAAGGTAACCCGTATGTTTCATTACTACGCAAATTTTCCCCAATAGCTTGTATGCAGGTTGAAAATTTTGTGATGGATGAGAAAATATATTACACAATGAGCACATAAAACGGAGTGTTGGCTGGATTTAGATTCGCGGTCGATTGGTAAGTTGTCATGCTTTATTACGTTTATCATATAGGCTTATGTACGGTACTCTTTATGCTCTCTTCGAGGATAAATGTACCGACACGGGATGCACAGCAAATGCACACATCGAAATTGATGGACAATGAAAGAATTTATAGTTCAAGAAAAACAACAATAACTGTTAATTTCTCACTACTGGGCTAAGACCTTCTCTCCCTTTGAGGAGAAGGTTTGGAACATATTCCACCACGCTGTTCCAATGCAGGTTGGTGGAATACACAATTGGCAGAATTTTCTGTGAAATATGACACGGGCAGGTTTCTTCACGACGTTATCCTTCGCCGTCGTTTCAAGAAAAACAATAAATAAACATTCAGTCAAATAAACTAAAATTGTTAAATTTTACATTACATTTTACAAACATAGAAAAGTCACGAATTATACAGTTTACGCGCCCCGCACACAAGTACATTTATGTAGCTACGGAGAAAGAGCATAACGGCGTAAGATAACGTAACGCTGTTTGCTTTCATATAATAGTATGTTTCGGTTTTAACCTCAAAACACGTTAATAGATTGTACATTACAATACAGATATATAAATTAAAAAAAAAAAAAAAGATGTTAATTTCAATCGACAAGTATTAAAAAAAAACCATTAGCATTCTTTATCTATATTAGTGTATCGAATTAATACGATAATAAAAATAATGATTGAATAGGTCCTTAGTTGATTGAATAACGGTAATTTCACTCGGATATATGTTTGATTTCCGATTTTCGACGTTATTTCGATATTTTTATGTCTAGTGACTCGTCGGAATATAAGGTTAATTAAACTTATTCCCGGGAGTCTTAACCAATGTTAGAAATGAGAAAGTAATGATACGAAAAGAAATATACAATATATTAGATTCCACAAGTATTTTAAATTTTGGTCAATAAAAAATGTCTTGAGTAAATGAAACCAATTGTGATCTTAAATTTTAGAGTTTGTATTTGTTAGTGAGGCAGGTTGATATGTTCATTTAACAGTAAATATAATCATAAAGTGTTTGACTATGTAAAAGGAGTAATAACTAAGTTTTTTTACAATATTTTACGGGAAGGATTTATATTTAAAACAGCAAAAAAGCCTATTTTAATGATGTATGTTTTGATTATTTAATAAATATTTTTTTATTATTTGAAGACGTTAAGTAACATATATACCAAATTATTTACTGTTTGGCTTAGAGGCGCAATGGGTTTAGAGATATTTAATGAGTCAGTGACTAAAGATTTCTAACAGATTTTTTATGTACAATACTATATTATAATTATCCTTAAATATTATATTCAGGTCGTATCGGATTTATCAATCGGTATCGTGGTTTTTATATCAAGAAATTATTACTGGCAGTCAAGAGTTTATAAAATTTAAGTAAATATTTTCATTGAAATTGCATTGTTACTTTTTTCTATTCGATAGGGATAAAGAAATGTGACCGTTTTAGGATGTTGGAAGGTTTAACATTCCATACTTTGGAAGAAACGAAAACGATTTTCCTGATTTTGGTGTCTTGCCAGTCGTGGTGTTAGCATCCCATGTGACTATGACAGAATGTAAAAGGTGTACCTGTGTTTGCTCATCCACTTGTGTAATATTATAATGTTGTTTAATTTACACTCCATGACTTATGTATTTCAAAATACTCTACATACATGCTTTTATTATTATAATAACTTCCGTCACAGACCCTACTCACACAGCCCACTGGCGTTCTGACAAATATATAGATCTATTCATAGATAATAATGTTTATATATTTTTTTAATTAATTGTAGGATAAAGTTCTTTTTAATTGTGTTCAATGTTCATTACGTTTTATTAATATGCTGATGTATACATTTATTCTTAAGCCGTTTATTAAAAAAACAAGTTAATAAGTAAAAATATAAAGGACTCAACTCTATACCAATATTAGTATATCTATAGAAAACGTACATAATTGTTACTAGTAATAACATAGTTTTATATACTAAATCACCGTATTAATTATTTTCAATATAAATAAATATGATTCTAAGGTATTATTATTACTTATTATTTGGGATTAATACAAATGTTACGGTCAGACTTTATTATCTATAAAAGTATTTGGATTAAGGTAGAAATAACATACCTATACATACAATACAACCTCATTTTATTTGTAAAAAAAAACTATTTGCAATAATATTTAATAACTGAACTATACCTTATATTTTATTTTTTCGGAACTAACAGTTATGCTTGTGCTAAAAGGTGAGGACGATAATAGTCCAAGGTCAGGATCGAACTGGCTTCCACGTCGCAGGGCAGCCCCGTCGTGACCCAAAACACGACTACGTAGATGTATATAGATATGTCGGGTAAATTTATTTTGGTACTGTGTCTATCATACATTCCCAAAGGTATTAGAATCGGTCATATTGACTCTTTTAGAAATGTATGTTGAAATGTATAACAATATTACACAATCTGATATGAAACATTCTAATGTATTATTCTAGCCAAGATTCTTAATTTAAATTGTTGAAATTCGAACGTTTATATTTAAAGATGAAATAAAATAATGTTTTGCGTTTGTATAATGTTTTGAAATGTATCTTATTTGAATTTCGGCCCTACGGCGTAGCGCGGCTACGCTGAATTGTAACAAGTCGTAATGTGTTTCATTATTGTTCTCATCAACCAGCGTGATAGTCGTTATGTTGTGGGAAGATATAACGAACGCGAGGGACGACGTACTGTGAATTTACAAGTATTGTAATGTGGATCCTTTATGATTTCCCCGGAGGTTGCCCACGGATTGATTTTAGCAAAAGCATCAACACACTCAAAGGACTCGGTAGCCCATCGGAAAGAGTCCGATTTAATTGACTCACATACTCTTATGAATATTAAACTAATTTTGTATTGATAATATTTTATTTAAAAAAATAGCATACTTGACTTTATTGTTAACGATGGCAGACGCCACAGATAGCATAGATACTTTGATGATCAATATGACGTGTAGTGTCAAGTTTTGAAAGAATTCGTTTACGAACAATGGGTTCAAGTGTCACAAAGGGCGCGAAGACTAAACGAATGAAGGCTTTAAGAGCTCGGGGCGGGCGGGGGTGATCGCTTGCGGGGTGCGCGGCAGAACACAGCGCGCGATAGCGGCGACCGAACGCCGCTCTGATCACCGCCGAAATCCCGACTATATATAAAGAGGAAATGACATAAAATCTGTGTCTGAATCCTATGTGAATAAATACAAGTTGATTGAATTTTTAACGCGTAGTTTTCCACGCCTGTTGCGTCCTCTTTGAACTGTTTCGCGCCTTCTCGGAAGTCATTTGAAGTTAAACGCCGCGCCTGTACATTTTCGTCGATAATTTTGGGGTAAGTACTTTTTCTTTTGTTATAATATTATTACATAAATTATTATATTCTCAAAACTTTCATATTTGAAACGTATTTTAATATTTTCCGAAAAAAACGGAAAGAAAAATTCAAATTTAATTTCCCGCTATGACTAGGAAGGACTTAAAAAGATTGTTTGTTTTAAAATTTTGTTTTTATTATTATTAATTGGGATAGATATATAATATAAAAATATTTGATGTAGTAATATGTCTATAAAGCTTGAAAATATTAACAGATTACGATTTCATTTAACGGATTATGTAATATCGTAATTAGCATTATGTACGTATCGTAACAACGGCATTGAAATCTTTGACGCTTATCAAAAATTTACAAATATTTGTATAATTAAGAAGAAAGTCCATATATATAGATTTAATGAAATTAATTATTTTTAATAAATACATCTAATTATATACATTTCTATAAAAAGGGTAATATTTGTCAATGAGCATCCTAACCGTTATCAGTTGGTCCACCATTTTGTTTTCATCTCTTTGTGTTAACCATTAAAGGTAAAACAAAGAACTTGGAATCCTGTGAAGACATGCGATACTTACAACAGTTGGAATCAAATATAGTGAGCCTTTTAAAATTCGAATATTTTATACTGGCTGAATTTTTTTTAATAAATATAAATAATATACGTGGTACTTTTTTAAGTCACCCAAAAAGGTTGTATAACAGTAAAATAAAAAATGTTTAATCATTAAAATGGTTCTTATCATAAATCCTAGAATTTAAAAAAGATAAAGAAAGAAGACTAAGAATGTGAATTAATCTTTCTCCTCTCTATTATTAACACGCTAAGGAAAGATTGATGCAATTTCTTCTGAACATCGGAAGGAATGCCTTTTAAGGGATCTAGTAAATCCCAGCGGCACATGAGATAAGCTGTCTTTAAGTATTTAAATATTCTAGACGTACAGAAAGTGCGGCGATACTGAGGCAACATCATGATTTAGTGCTTGTTCTAAGCGCAGTTGGTGGAATACATAATTCAGACACTCCGCCGAGACTAGACCGTTATTCGAACTCGTTAAAACTTCAGCCCACATATTGCGTGACATAGTAAGCTGAAAATGTACCAAACAAAGAACGAACAAGACAATGTTAATATATTCCGTTCAATAAACTTATTCGAACGACGTCGCTAATCGCGTTAACTTGCTTTTATTAAATAAACTATGTCAATCTAGTGACAGCGGATTCGATCGGAATTAACAAGTTGGTTTTGCATACCTCGATCAAGATTACAGCAAAATTTTTAGTCATATATTTTTGTAATATATTTAAGCCTAGAATTACTGTATGCTTTCTTTACATATAACATTACCAGTCTTAAGACTGAGGGCTCAAATCGGCAAAGCCACACTGAGTTTTCATGAGCTCAATTAGTTTTAGTATCTAATTAATCTGGTGCTCGGCGGTAAAGAAAACGTCTTGAAATCCGGGAGAGAATTAGATAATTTCATTTCGTGGAATTTCCAAAGCTCCTTATGAGGGGAAAGGTTTTGCTCAACTGTTGAACGCATATAGATTACAACTTAATGTAAACGTACAAATTAATGATATCTGTACATTAACAATTTACTAATTTAAAAAATAAATAACATAAAAGAAATATTCTTCGTTTTAGGTAGCTACTTTTGAATAGTCATTCGCAAGATAAAAAGATTTAAAGCTACTACCGGTTCGGAATGTAAAATCTACAGAGGTTACCTCTTTATGTAACAACTTTCATCGTACATTAGAAATATTATCGTCTTGAATATACAGTTCCTATGTATATTAAACATAAAGTAATCTTACACTGGATTTATATAATGCGTGTTTGATCAACTTCAGTGAAGGCACTTATAACTAGCCAATTTTATAGGGAAAAAGTGTATGCCCTATTTTTTTCTAATTTCAAGTCTCGTGGGGTACATTCAATACGACTGGAATGAAATCAATCACGGGAACAATGGTTTCACGTGGTTTCTGAGGTACGGGAGCGTAACATTCTCATCCTCGCCTATTACACAAAGTTTATTAACTGAATACAAACTAACCCGGGATTCGAACGTGTAACTTATACAGATACCAAATAATCTATTGAAACGTAACTTAGATATATTACTACTTTCTATATTTATTAGACCATTATTTTATACTAAGCGATTGCTTTATAATAAAACTATTTGTTGCCCGCGACTTCATTCCCGTTTTAGGGGGTTGATCGTTAAGGGTCAGGCGAAAAAAGTAGCCTAAACCCTTCCTTGGAGTTTAAATTTGCTGCACACCAAATTTCATTAAATTCGGTTCATTTGTTTGGTTGTGAAAGAACGATAGTCAGACAGAGTTACTTTCAAATTTATTATATTAGTATTAGATAATATATTATATTTTTAGAAACAAAATTCACAATTTTCAGACTGAAATCTTAAGAAATATAAAGGAGATAGTTTGATACATCCGAACGGAGCGTGAAAGTGAACTGGTATCCAGTTATGGACGTTAAAATATATATTTCGTATTTCACATCGTATAGCTTTGAAAGCACTTTAAAATTTTATAACAAAATAAAAAAATAAAATACGGCAGATATAATAAATAAAAACGAATCAGTTATTTAATAATCCATTACTTAAAGGATCATATAAGCCATCTTCGGATATATACGAAGCAAGTACTATTCCAACTTTTAAATATTTAAAAGTCGTACTCACTTCTCACACAAATTTTATTCTGAACTTGAAGAAAATAGAAACAGGAATTTCTGAAACACATATTCCCTTGTATTATTTTTCAAGAAAGCTTAATTTATATATATTTATACATATGAGTTTGAATATCATATTTTGAAATAGAGTGAATATTTTTAGTATTTCAAATGGAATGGCGTTGTATATTTATGAGCCAATATGTAAGTGATTGTTTCAGCCGAATTTTCAGTATTATTTTTAAACTTTTAATATATTCTGTACCAGCCCTTTGTTAAGGCTTGATTGATTATTACCAAAGCGAGTTATCCCGAGGGAACTGTATGTTATAAATAAATCCTTCGAGGAGAAATAAATTATTCAATGTGTTAAGACAATATTCCAAATAGACAAAATGCAGAGAACACAAGATGATTCAGAACATTAAAATTAACCGTAGATTTCGCATGCTGATTCAAGTGCTACAGAGTTTTCATAACATGCATAATTTATGTTAATAAATATATTTAACTTCCGAGGTGAAGAAAATTTGTGAATAAAACAAATCTGTGTTTCAATAGTATGGTGGAATAATCTTGAAGGAAATCTTAGCCCAGTTGTGGGACATTTACAGGATGTTCCTTTCTCGCTTTCCCTTTTCGTTTCACAGTTTTTAAGATAATTGCATACCTTTTATTCAGTTATATAATGTACGACGCAGTTATTTTCATACATAATGTCAGCGCAAGTTTGAGTAACAATGTCTATCCAGGCGTGTAATGAGTCATTTTCCTTTGTCGTAAAGGGAATACGTTTCAACGGTTGGGTTACACGTGTGTCCATAAACGTAAAAGAACGAGTTTAGGTAAAACGTGTGTTATGATATTATCAGATGGTATTGCAGATGTTACGTTTTCTGATCACGTAACCGGTAATCGATTTCTCGCTAAAACTGTCACGCAGACTAAGGCTAAACGTTCAGTGATCAAAATAGAAGTGCTACAATATGTTTTGATAAATCTATGATGTGTTCAGGCTTAATAACATTAATATTAACGAATGTAACGGGTTCAAATCATGGCAAACACCAAAGAGTTTTCATTAAAATTATTTGTCTTTACAGTTAATTTTGTGGAGGTAGAAAAAATTGCGAGGAAACCTACATATTCGAATATATCAATATCGATTCAAATTTTTGCATTTTTATAAATATTAATTCATATGTATTCTTTTCTAAGTGTTAAAAGTACATACAAAAAATTTGAAGACATATATTTCGAAAAAATATATTATATAATGCGTGTTTGATCAACTTCAGTGAAGGCACTTATAACTAGCCAATTTTATAGGGAAAAAGTGTATGCCCTATTTTTTTCTAATTTCAAGTCTCGTGGGGTACATTCAATACGACTGGAATGAAATCAATCACGGGAACAATGGTTTCACGTGGTTTCTGAGGTACGGGAGCGTAACATTCTCATCCTCGCCTATTACACAAAGTTTATTAACTGAATACAAACTAACCCGGGATTCGAACGTGTAACTTATACAGATACCAAATAATCTATTGAAACGTAACTTAGATATATTACTACTTTCTATATTTATTAGACCATTATTTTATACTAAGCGATTGCTTTATAATAAAACTATTTGTTGCCCGCGACTTCATTCCCGTTTTAGGGGGTTGATCGTTAAGGGTCAGGCGAAAAAAGTAGCCTAAACCCTTCCTTGGAGTTTAAATTTGCTGCACACCAAATTTCATTAAATTCGGTTCATTTGTTTGGTTGTGAAAGAACGATAGTCAGACAGAGTTACTTTCAAATTTATTATATTAGTATTAGATAATATATTATATTTTTAGAAACAAAATTCACAATTTTCAGACTGAAATCTTAAGAAATATAAAGGAGATAGTTTGATACATCCGAACGGAGCGTGAAAGTGAACTGGTATCCAGTTATGGACGTTAAAATATATATTTCGTATTTCACATCGTATAGCTTTGAAAGCACTTTAAAATTTTATAACAAAATAAAAAAATAAAATACGGCAGATATAATAAATAAAAACGAATCAGTTATTTAATAATCCATTACTTAAAGGATCATATAAGCCATCTTCGGATATATACGAAGCAAGTACTATTCCAACTTTTAAATATTTAAAAGTCGTACTCACTTCTCACACAAATTTTATTCTGAACTTGAAGAAAATAGAAACAGGAATTTCTGAAACACATATTCCCTTGTATTATTTTTCAAGAAAGCTTAATTTATATATATTTATACATATGAGTTTGAATATCATATTTTGAAATAGAGTGAATATTTTTAGTATTTCAAATGGAATGGCGTTGTATATTTATGAGCCAATATGTAAGTGATTGTTTCAGCCGAATTTTCAGTATTATTTTTAAACTTTTAATATATTCTGTACCAGCCCTTTGTTAAGGCTTGATTGATTATTACCAAAGCGTGTTATCCCGAGGGAACTGTATGTTGAGTTGATATAATCCGATTAGATATCCCTACCCATAATTCACTGCGATTTGTTAATTGTGATGTAATTTATAAACAGGAAGAATGGTCCGAATGCCTTTTATTTTTTAAATCGATATGAATAAAAGTACCTTTATACTCTATCAATTGTTAAACTTGTAAGTACATATATTTAATCCGATCTAACTATTAAACCTAAGCAATTCATAAGCATGATAAGCGTTAATCTCGTATTTCATTTTATAAACATACTAGTAGTCGCTCGCGGATTTGATCGCATTTTAAGGTGTTGGTTGTCACGTGTTAAGAAAAAAAAATGAAATTCATGAAATTCGGTTCAGCGGTTTACTCGTAAAAGAGTGACCGTCAGACAAAGTTATTTGCACATTTATAATATTAATATAGATAAATAATAATAATAAATTATTATTATAAATATAATTATTTATAATAATAATTTATTATTAT
This sequence comes from Vanessa cardui, assembly GCF_905220365.1. Lineage (NCBI taxonomy): Eukaryota > Metazoa > Arthropoda > Insecta > Lepidoptera > Nymphalidae > Vanessa > Vanessa cardui. The sequence goes on along the minus strand of NC_061133.1, from coordinate 10,828,541 downwards.
TATTCATAAAAATCTTTTTAAATACAAGTTAAAAAAATAAACGTTTACACTAAAACTTTTACTATTATCTCATAACGTCATTTCTCATTTGAAACATTTGACACAATTTATATGATATAAAAGCTTGTCGCAAGAGCTTTCAGCACAATCAGTTAAAGATATCTGGTTCAAAATTGATTTTCAAGCTTTCATAGTCCGCCATATTGAATTAAGAGTTACGTCACATTATTTTTTGAGTTATTCTTAGAAAGTCCTTTTATTTGATACCCATCTTATTGGAATATTAAAATAATTGGTCCACCATCTTGGGTATGCCGCCATATTGGATTTAGAATGACGTTAAACATTCATTGTCATCCAAACTGGACCTGTATATTCAATTTTATCAATCTGATAAAGGCATCTGCTTCAAAATTAATTTGCAAGATTTTATCCGCACATACTTAAAGAGCAAATTAAATTAATTTCTAACTAAATAAAATAATTATAAAAATAGTGTCGTTGTATCGTAATAATGTAGTTATTAATATTATCACACACACATAGAAAAACACGTATAAAAGCGAGAATCCTTCGAATTTAACAAATGAAAATTAAATGAACAATGAAAAATGCTTTGAGTAATAATTCAATAAATTACTTTTTGATCGCCTCATATTGAAAGTTCATTTTTATACTTTTCTGCATATTAATACAATTAGCAAAGATATATAAATATCTCGTAAGGGTACTCTCGGACTTCCTGTAGCTGTCTGATTTCGAGTACATTCGCAAATTGGGTTCCATTGATTTTTTCTAACAATAGATTCGGAGACAAGGTCATACGCATTTTGAGTGTATTGTATTTGACCAACTTGTGTCACGGTTGTCGCATTGTGTTATTTTAAAGATATATTTCGTTCGTGCCGAATATTTATTTCAAAGATATTTATCGTAATAATACATCTATAATACGCGTTTTATGTTATATGTCGACCCTTATTCGAACGGGACGAGTGGCAAGTACCTAATATTTCATACAACATCGAAAATAGATAATTAATTTCGTTATGTAATGTATAAACACAATTATTTAACAAAGCATCTATCTTTTGAAATAAACTCATTGCTATACCTATGTGTCTAGCATCGTTAAAATAATTACCGTTAAACAGACATAATGTATGTATATATGTGTGTCTGTATGTTTGTTCTCTAAGTTGCTAAATTATTCATCCATTGTAATGAAATTTTGGTTTCTTTATTTTTTTAATATTTATAGTCGAACTAGAGAATTGACCACCTGATGCCGTAAATTTTTTTTACCATTCCTTATATCGCCAATGTGCCATCAACCTTGGGATATTTCCCAAGGTCATTATGTCCCTTTTGCCTCGTTACACTGGCTTACTCGTCCTTCAAACTTGAACATAACAGTACTAAGTATTGATTCGTGGCGATAGAATATATTATGATGAGTGGGTATCCTCCTCAGATGAACTTGCAAAAAGCCTTATTATCAACTGTGGAGAAGAGCAAAAGGGTTGTGACCAATGGCCAAAAAAAAAAATTAACATTTTAACAAAAAACAAATTATTCGCGGTCGTTCGCCTTACAATATAAATGTTTATGTATCCTTATTTAATCCAGTCGAAGCCGGGTAGGACCGGAAGTATTTAATGAAACAAAAACATTTTATTAACCATGATTCCTCATAGAATACGGATAGCTGAAATTTCGCATTTACGCAAACAATATAGCGTGAAATTTCTATATCTCCCCCGAAACAAATATGTTCGCAACACATGTATATGACTTATAGCTGTCATAGAAGGAGATAAATAAAACATGAACATAAGGGAATGTTACTGCATGTTTTGTTTGGAACAAACACATAAATCCTTCGAGGAGAAATAAATTATTCAATGTGTTAAGACAATATTCCAAATAGACAAAATGCAGAGAACCCAAGATGATTCAGAACATTAAAATTAACCGTAGATTTCGCATACTAATTCAAGTGCTACAGAGTTTTCATAACATGCATAATTTATGTTAATGAATATATTTACCTTCCGAGGTGACGAAAATTTGTGAAGAAAACAAATCTGTATTTCAATAGTGTGGTGTAATAATCTTGAAGGAAATCTTAGCCCAGTTGTGGGACATTTACAGGATGTTCCTTGTCGCTTTCCCTTTTCCTTTCACAGTTTTTAAGATAATTGCATACCTTTTATTCAGTTATATAACGTACGACGCAGTTATTTTCATACATAATGTCAGCGCAAGTTTGAGTAACAATGTCTATCCAGGCGTGTAATGAGTCATTTTCCTTTGTCGTAAAGGGAATACGTTTCAACGCTTGGGTTACACGTGTGTCCATAAACGTAAAAGAACGAGTTTAGGTAAAACGTGTGTTATGATATTATCAGATGGTATTGCAGATGTTACGTTTTCTGATCACGTAACCGGTAATCGATTTCTCGCTAAAACTGTCACGCTGACTAAGGCTAAACGTTCAGTGATCAAAATAGAAGTGCTACAATATGTTTTGATAAATCTATGATGTGTTCAGACTTAATAACGTTAATAATAACGAAGATAACGGGTTCAAATCATGGCAAACATCAAAGAGTTTTCATTAAAATTATTTGTCTTTAGAGTTAATCTTGTGGGGGTAGAAAATTGCGAGGAAACCTACTTATTCGAATATATCAATATCGATTAAAATTTTTGCATTATTATTATTAATAAATCGTATGTATTCTTCTATAAGTGTTAAAAGTACATACAAAAAATTTGAAGACATATATTTCGAAATAATATATTAAGTAAAAATCTATAATACATTTAATACAAAAATGTTGTTCATAAAAATTCAAGTAACAAAACTAATACTAGATTGTGTAGTCAGTAACGTTAAGTGTGTGTGAAATTTTAGTTTAATTAGTTGGATGGAACTATTCTAATATTCCACAGCAAGATTCAACGCACACATAGAAACAGGTGAAGTTATATAAAGGCATGTAATGATAACACAGACATAACATAGGGCTGTATGTGTACGTGTTCGCTTTTCATCAGTTTTACAAACAAACAGAAGTGCTTACAGCTGTTTGTAGTTGTGCTTTGTACCGCTAATCTGGTACAGAGATTTATTTATAGGCATAAGGTTGTAACGTTTTGGTTTCAATGCTCGAAAGCTCATTGCACTGTAAAGTTGTTAAGTGCTGTCAGTTGCTGACAGTCCCGCTTATCTTATGGTTAGATTATAATGCTTCAGATTTCTGAGTCCTAGGTTAAAATCCGGGTCGTGGCAGTAAAAAGTATTATGCTCTCTTAAAAATAACTCCCACAATCGGTTTATAGCTTGGAAGTTTGTAGTGTATAAAGCTCGTGAGCCGCGGAAAGCCTGTAAAGCTCTAGGTCCTGCGTCTGATTTTTGTCGGTTTTTTTGGTTTGGATTATGGAGTGTTAGTATGTAGAGTACACGTGCTATTGCGCTTTTTGGTCGACCGGAATAAAAATTGACTCTGTTTTTTTTTAATGTTTACAAGTTCACAAAATTATTTACTTTAGAAAACAAAATCGTCATTAAGTGATTGAAGTATATACAGTACAAGTTATATTTAAAACAAAATATAACACAAACAAAAGACATTTTAACAAAGATCTATGTATATTTTAATTACGTAAGAAATTGTGATCTAGCTTTTTGAATCGTCCTAAAATTAAACTGCGATAGACTAATAGCTAAGTAACCTGTAAAATTACAGCAATATCATAAGCATCAAAGATCTGGTATTGGGTGAAGTTACAATATACATAGATGTTATGTAGGCTTATTTTTATCGATAATTTCACTTGCCTTTGTGCAAGCCCTTCTAATTAGGTAGTACCCATTCTTTAAATATTCTACCGCCAAACAGTGATATTTGTACTGTTGTGTATCGGTTAAGAGGGTGATTGAGTAAGCGTATCTTAAGCTTCCTCTTTCATCCTTAGGTCTCAAGGCTAGTGGCGCATTGGAGCTGATGTAAAATTAGCCATTTTTTTTTAAATATATACATAAAATTAGCAATTTATCAAGTTGCCAATGTCTATGAACGGTGGTGATCAGGTGGTTCATTAACCCGTCCGCATACTTATTTCTGAAAAGATCATACAAAAACGTAAATAAAATCGAATATATTCGGAATTCAAAATATCGGTCATTGGCTTTCCTCGACATTTGTAGTTAAATTTAGAATTAAACGCGAAAGTGTAATTTAAAGGAAACTAATTGAGCTAATGACCGTAAATAGAACAATTCGAGCTCCAAGCTTCGGATTTAAATTGTCTTCTGCGCGAAATGGAAAAATAAATTGAGCCGCTTAGAGAAAACCACGAGAGGATCGATGGCGGAAATCGTTTTGCTTAAATAGTTCATGTTATCCTTCAATTTACATGATAATGAACTGTATTCGTTGGATTGTAATGAAAATGTCATAAAGCTATGTACATAATGTTGTCTTAAATTTTCGCGATGATTACACATTTAAATAAAACTATTTATAACGGATGAATCGCGTATATTAATTATTTTTAAACATCCCGGCAGAGTCTGCCCGTGACCACGAACACTGCAAAGTGCTCGAAACGTCGGGATGTTTAAAAATAATTAATATACGCGATTCATCCGTTATAAATAGTTTTATTTAAAAGCTATGTACATGTTACTTATACAGTTTGTTTTAATCAATCACTAATCAAGACATACTTTTCTTTTTTAGAATTTATTCCACAGTCAGTTTCTAAGATTGAAAGTAATTAAATGCTATGCCGAAAAGAACCGGTACCTTGCGTATTACTATTTGTTTTATAATTTGCTTACATTTGTATAAGAATCAACAAAAAGCTAACTCCAAAATCTTAATATTATTTAGTTATTTTTTTACAACTTTATCTATATTTTTGAACATACGATTTAATGAAAACATAATTTATTGAATAAGAATTTTGAATGATGTCTAAAATTTATTTTATACAAAAATTTATAAAATCAAAATATTAATTTATGAAAAAATATATAATAAATGTGTCGTGGTAAATCGTAATAAAAATGAAGGTGTTGCATAAATTTTCTGTAGCCGTTTCTAAAAATGGAATATAAAATATAATGGCTGAGCATAAACCCCGTCTGATGTTCATAACGTCGTCAATGCATAAAAAATGTTTTTAACAAATAATTGAAATAATATATATGTACGACGAATACTACCCGTTGTATATTTACACATAAGTATATAATTATACTACTGACCTTGCGGCTTTATGCGCAACATTTATGAGACTCAAACTTCCGAGCCCCATTTACCCCCTTAAGGAGAAGTTTCGTAAAATCCTTTCTTAGTGGATATCTACACACTATAAGGAACGTACCTGTCAAATTTCAAGTTTGTAGTTATTATAGATATTATGTAATCATTCAGAGAATGGTATCGGTTCGCTTTTATATGTATAGTTTTTTTATCGTAACTATATGAATATGTTTACGAAGCTAGTACGAAAACAGATTAAAATTTAAAATGTTTAATTAAATCATTGAATGGAAGTATGGATAGAGTTAAAGCTTGAGGATACTACTTACCATTGCACAGTGTCCGTCTACATCATAACACAAAAATATGCTCCAAACATGTATACATGGGTTTTTTATTGACATGTAACTATTCCACTGCTGAACACAGTCATATATAAAAACCTTCCAGTTTATAGAGGAGATGACTTTGAGGCTTGTTCCATACTTCTCCAATAAACGTTGATGGATTCACTTGTGGCTCAATCACATCCGACATTCGAAACTTTCCTAACGAAGATTTCGTAAATAAATACGTTATAATATATTATTTTTACATCGATTTAAGCTACCCGTGTACTATTGTGCTATTGCCGCTTAATATGATTCATTTACAAAAAAAATAGAAGCACATGTAAATCTAATGTTACCATTCTTGTTCGGGTTTTGAACGTGTAAACTTCGGGTAAGGTTTGCGTAATTTTACCACTGTGCCATCTCGACTCAATTTTGCCTTTTCATATATGTATACGAGTATATCGGCGTGATTGCGGCCAATATACACGTAGCAACAATAACAATATACTATCTTAGTATCTGGGAGGGTTGGACGGTATTAAAGGGTAAATTTGTGATAGGGTAACAAAATGTTGTCTAATATATGTAGATTTGTGAGGCCGTGTGATCCCTTGTGATTAAATTATGTAAGCACTGAAAGCGCTTCTATTTATAAATTCACGTGCATTAAATTCAAATATGTTTACTATCAACAAAACAATATAAAACAGAGATACTGTTTCATTCAATTGCTTTAGTTTTATATATATATATATATATATATATATATATATATATATATATATATATATATTGTATGGTACTAGTAAGGTTGTATGGGTACTTGTCTAATGAATACTATTCTGTCAAAAAAACAGTTTAGTATAGTTCATAATTAAATGTGATAACAATAAAACAGTCCTCATTATCTAACCGCTCTAGTTCTTTTTAAGTTTTTTTTTAAGTCAGAAAGAAGGATAACGTAATAAATTATATACCGCTCTTAAAGTTTTAAAGCAAGTATATCGATATTTATTTATGTACTTTAATAAATGCAATTGCTCGCCAAGTAACCTGTTGTTTGAAACTAAAGCGCCACACCCAACAAAAACCAAAAAGTGAAAAAAGGTTCGGGAAACTATGAGCCCGTGGATGGAGTGTAATTAAAAAAAAATAACCCCTTTTGTTTTGTTTAGAAATCGCACCGTGCCACCTACATTGCTTTTACGAGATATTTTGTTATTTCTTTCCCTTCATCTAAAAACGACTTCAAAACTTTCTAATGAATCATCATCATCATCATCATTTCAATCGATGAAACGTCCACTGATGGTGGTTTCCCCCAAAGATTGCCAGAGGCTTTTCACTACCTTCACCAGGTCGTCAAATCAAATCAAAATAAACTTCATTCAAGTAGGCTTTTAAAAGCACTTTTGAATCGTCATTCTACAATTAAGTGAAACTACCACCGGTTCGGGAAGTAGATTCTACCGAGAAGAACTGGCAAGAAACTCAGTAGTTACTCTTTTTTAACATTTAAAAATATAAAGTCATGTTAGTTAAATACAATTATTTAAATTAATATTATAAAATATTATTCGGACCACCTTGTATTGAAATCAATAAATATAATAAATTTAACACAATTTTAAAATTTAAAAAATGTATATTTTGATATTACAGTAATAAAAATAAATTGATGAATCTTTCTATTGACAATCCTGTCATAAATTGCCACCCATAACTTTGTCAATGGTTAGTACGGATCGAACGAGAATTTTATATCCGGCAACATAGGAACACGCTGATTGAATTTTAACCTATTAGTAAAGCAAATCATTTGCTTTGTCAATATAACGGATCGAAGTGTAGGCAGTAGTCGAGTCACGCGCGGATGATAGACGTGGTCTTCCTTCTGGATACGCTCGTATTACTATTGTAACTCGCTACTAATCCGAACACAGTGACATTATTTGGAGGGATTTGACGAACAAAATTAATGAAAATATCATGTAATTGGTAACATTTCATGATATTTTCATCTTAGTGGTGGTGGTTTTGTGCAAGCCCGTCTGGTTAGGTTCCACCCACTCATCAGTTATTCTACCGCCAAATAACAGTACTCAGTATTGTTGTGTTCCGGTTTGAAGGGTGAGTGAGTCAGTGTAACTACAGGCACAAGGGATATAACCAGAGCCGGATTTAAAGGTCTGGAGGCCCCCGGGCCACAAAGCAGTGGGGGCCCTAGACAAACAGAAGCGTGAACAACCTAATAATTATATTATCATGAATTAATTACTTTTTTTATTTCAATCGGTAAGCTATGATTTATTTACTTAATAATAACATTATTATAATTTGACTATATCTCGGTATTTGTTAACTTGCTGAAAACTGTGGCCCCCACTAATGTGGAGGCCCCAGGGCAGTTGCCCCGGTTGCCCTCCCCTAAATACGGCCCTGGACATAACATCTTAGTTTCCAAGGTTGGTGGCACATTGACGATGTAAGGAATAGTTAATATTTCTTACAGCGTCATTGTCTATGGGCGATGGTGACCACTTACCATCAGGTGGTCCACATGCTCGTCCGCCAACCTATACCATAAAACAAAGATATTTTCATTGCATTAAATCATATATACCATTAAATTTACAATAGATTTAACTTCATTTCATCGAATGATTTAAATATTTGGTATATCTGAGTTCCTATTAAAGCAGCGTCATCGACCTATTTTCTTGTCAACCTCTCTAAAATCATAATCGAAAACCTTAGGATTTACGCTATCTGAATTAATGATCATTGAATAAAAAACAATGAAATTGACCAAGAAAGCAAAAAGGGATGTCTGTACCTGAACGCAAAATAGATTATCCTTTGCCAGTTGGCTGGATATAAAACCTTTTAAAACTGAACCAATTTTTTGCGGCAAAACATGAGAGCGTTGGTGTCCATCCAGCCACGATGATTCTGGATAATACTCTCCAACTATTAACGTTTCATACTATTAACAAAGTGAAGAAAAAAAATATCATTCCTTCTTAATATGTTTTAGTTATCACACGAGCCCTCGGGGTAATATTAATATTTAATACACACGTTGATGGTAGTAAAATAAATTACTCAGAAAATAATTTATGGTATACTAGATGTTGCCCGCGGCTTCCCTCGCGTTTCAAGGGTTGGTTGTCATGTATTAGGCAAAAAAGCCTTCCTTGGAGTTTAAATTTGATTCATGGCAAATTTCGTCAAATTCGGTTCATTGGTTTGGCAGTTAAAGAACAGACAAACATACAGATACTTTCACACTTATAATATTATTATAGTAATATTGATGTTGATTAATATACGAAAGCGATATTTTTTGTAGGATTTAATGTTTTTATTAATACTTTCCTGAGAATCGTAGTAACCCATGGTCTTGATTGGTTGCGAGCTCAGTTCAAATAAAGGGTAAGAACCTATATTTTCTTAGGGCGTTTAAACCCAATTGTGTCGGAAACGTATCTTATTTCATCGATCGTTTCATATACCTAGTTTATTATTTTATATTACATGGAATTTCTTAAAATATAATAACGGCCTTACTGCGTCATAATTCAAATGTATCTGTGTAAATATATCCTTACAAATATATTTCTACAGTCATTTATAATATCTTAAATTTTTAAATTTAAAGTAAAATATTTATTATTGTAAAAAAGTAGAATATATTATTGAATTACAGTATTGGTTTCGAAACCAAATTTTTCAAATAAAAAATAAAATAACATTTTTATTTCCATTTTACAATTTACACAGATTTAAAATAAAAATAAAAACTCAACGAAAGAAATAGAACAAAGGACTCAAGAAAATAAACGCTTATATTTCTCTCACTGAATCGTCAGTTTACGTTTTTCTATTTTATAATGAAAATGCCTGGAGGCGATCATTTAATTACGAAAGTGTTACCTGTTAAGTCGCAAAATTTAAACATTTGTTTTTATTTATTTCAAAAAATCGTTTGAACCATTGTTCTATTTTTTTTGTTAAGTACCTTTCGTTTGGACAAATTGACGCGAAATAAGGTTAGTATCCCATCAAGTTTTGTGAAAATTGTACATGTGTGTGTAAACGTAAAATATAAGTATTTAAACAAAAATAACAGTGTTAAAATGGCGCTCAACAAGTACTCTCTCGTCGTTAATTAAGCCTCATCGAAACTATTAATTAATGCAAGCGACGGAAAGCCTTTATATTTTGCCAGAATTGAAATAATAATTTCATGTAGTATTGCCTTTATAAATTAGCAGTGCTTATTAAAATAATAATACACTGCATGAAATAACATTAACGTCAATAGTAAAACTACAATAACGTATATAAATAATAATAGTTTAATTGCGTGTTCGAAATGGTAGTGTGAACAAAATAATACTTAACTCTAGCTGTGGAAGTTGAAATTGCGAAAATACTTTTTTTTTTTCGACGGGTTATATTAAAAAGTCTCATGAACTTGTAGCGCACACAAATGACCTCTTGTATACATCGCTGTGTAGTGTTGGCAATTGTTATCATTTCCACGTGGAGTGGCATTTACTTTACAGGGAAACTGCAACGAGCAGGTTGTATTGTATTGTTGTATTTTTAATGAGAGAGCCTGTTTTCATTATCTTTCAATTGTGTGGTATTTTTAAGGTATGATTTTTTGTTATTTATTGACTTCTCATTTGGAAGTTCTTTTATTCGGTAAAGGTGATTTATATAACACAAAATTATCGTCGCACGATATTTCATGTTGGTGTAATTATGTATGTTCATATTTAAAATAATTTAAGTTACCTGGCAATTTCGAATTTTAAAATTTTGCCACATGTGCATTCTACCAACTCGCATTAGAACAGCGTGGTGGAATATGTTCCAAACCTTCTCCTCAAAGGGAGAGGAGGCTTCAGCTCGGCAGTGGAAATTTACAGGCTGTTAATGTAATGTAGGTAAGTAAGTTATATTCACTTGAAGATCATAATTTTCATGTCAGGTTAATGAAAAGAAGCCAATATATTAATTCACAGTAGGAGCTTGGAGTTTAGGAGTTGGCATGAAAAACACGTTAGGCCGTTTGTCCAGCGACTGAACTGTTTCCGGTTTCCGGTTGTTATAGCTTTTCTGTCGGATTCAGAGAATCTACGAATAAAAAGTAAACCTCAATTGACGGGTCAAATCCATATTTACGATACATTTATCTACATATATTGTTATTATAAATGTGAAAGTAACTTTGTTTGACTGTCTCTCTTTCGCGACTAAACAGCTGTATCGAAGTTGATGAAATTTGATATGGAGCAAACTGGAACTTCACAAAAGGGTATACTCTGGTTGTTTTTTGACTAACACATAACCAATACACTAAAACGAGCGAAGCCGCGTGCGACTACTGGTATAATTATAAATAGAATAATTTTTTGATTGATCTTGTCCATATAGAAAACATATATCGGGTTATTTAAATACATAGTTTAGTAACGGTGGTAAAGCACATTGCGCTATAAGTCCTCCTCTTGTCTAGAGGATAGGGCTTAAGGTTATTCACTTGGCACGGCTTTGTACAAGCCGGTCTAGGTCCAGCAATTCCAGTTTGATGGATGAGCGATCTAGTCTACATACAGGTGCAGGGGAGATCACATCTATGTTCCCAAGTATGTCGACGCTTTTGTGATTTAAGGAATTATGATGGTGTTGGTGTCAGACTTACCGCGGGATCATGAGTCAAATCAAATCAAATCAAAATAAACTTTATTCAAGTTGGCTTTTACACGCACTTTTGAATCGTTATTTTATATTTAAGTGAAGCTAACACCGGTTCGGAGAGTAGATTCTACCGAGAAGAACCGGCAAGAAAATCAGTAGTTACTTGTTTTTTAACATTTAACATTCAATATAAGATTTTAAATTAACATGGTTATTTTTATTATTAAAGTTATCTGGTAAATATCCCGAAATGAATAACTTTAATAATTTAACATTCAGTCAAGATCATTTACATGATATATTTATATAAATCTAACTCACTGCTCTAATGCAGACACCCTGACTTATCGCTATGTTTTTCTTCTAGGTCTATCACGAGATCACTTACAAACACAAATTAAGCACACCATATCAATGTTTGTTGTTCCTTGAACGACAATATTTAAAGAAAGGTTTGCTTGTTATTTACTTCTTCGACAGTTACAACAACCCAATAATACGCAAAAGAATCCCATCAATATGTATAGCACCAATATTTACGGCGGGAAGCCTAGAAAATTCAGAATATTTCGGCTAGATTTCGAAGTATCGGCTTCGCGTATCATGTTACTTTGGCAGAAACCAAAGGTTATCGATGCCAGAAAATTATGATCATGTTTTAGTATAATTAATTTTGAAGAACATGCCTGAATAAGGGTTTAATAGCTTTTGAGTAGTCTCTATTTAAGGTGAGGAGCGTGTTCAACTGCGATAACTCACACTATTACTTGGAACATGTTTTTAAATTGTTTAGATGTGTGATTTAAGGCAAATTATGATAAAATTATGATGTTAAAGCAAAATTTTACCGCCCAAATTTACCATATGGGATTAAGAAAATACCACCCAAAATTTACCAAATAGGTTTAAGAACACGGTTTAGTACCTGTCACTACTGAAAATAAGAGCGAAATATATAGGAACAATGGACACTTCATCAATTCCGTGATTGAAATTTGGAACACTATCATTTTGTGAATGTGAAAATCTAATGGAAATATTTATGGTAACATAAAATAAAAAAAAAGAATAAGTCAAAATAGTTTGTTATCAACGGATTAATTATTATTGGTTAATTTATTTGTATTCAGTGCCAAAACTTGAAAACTTATTATGATGTCTTTCCAGACAACCCAAAACGTTTATTAGAATTAATATAAATATATAAGAAATGTATATATTCGTAGTACGTTGAAGCTTGAATATAGATATGAATATTCTAGGCTGTGAATATTACATTTAATCATTGTAAATTATTTTATTCAGCCTCATTGGATGAAAGTTTTCCCAGGTACGCTGTCTGCAACAAAATAACCTGTATACTGTCAACTTGTATTCCAAGCAACATAAGTTAGACAAGGGAACGTTCAAAGAATTTATTATTGTTGTTCCGTACTGGAAACTTTTTTCTTATATTTTATGTGACAAATCTTTATAGCTCAGTCTGGAGGTAAAATTCTTTCTTCAATTTTTCAGTGACTATTCCTGTAGTATTTTCTGTGAAAACTGGTTTATATTGAATGTAAAAAGAATATATGATTAAACGAAATTTTATTACTATTGGGGTAGAAATATTTAATTTTTATTCAACAATTTGATGAAAATAGACTTGTGTTTTTTTATGTGCGTCCTTTAGTAAATTGTTTTATTCACAACTCCTAATTCCTTTGTACATTAATTCAGCTAATTTGGAGTAACATCGCTATAAAGGTAGAGAGGTTTCGTCCCTTAGCGAAATATCATAACTACACCTGGTTATAAACACACTGACAGTACATAGCCCTAATGTATATAGGAATAAGGGTTAAAATATATTCTCAATATTTCCATATGTTACCTTCTAGCCTACCTAATCTTGTTTGTTCACATAAAACCCCGAAATGTTCCCATGGGAGGAGTTTCACGGTAACTTATGGAATTATCTAGTTACTATATTCCATGACAAGAGTGGCTTATTTTTTATTACTCGCTCTTGTGAATAATTAATAAATAGAAACGTTCATGTCAGTGAGTCCGTCACTATAGGGATTTTACTTTGAATCAATTTATTTTATGTTTTATCGGCTTATGTAGCAAAATAGATTATATATTCTATAGTTTAAGCATGGAACATATTAGAGCTGTCTAATATAAACAATGTCATAAGGCATTGGGTCTTACAAAATGACTTATCAATAAATAGGTCTTTAATAATGTTTACTGGCCATATAGTTTTTTTGTTATTTTTTCGCTTGTGTGTTTACTTGTATTCTAGAATAGTCTCGAATAAGTTAGTACGACCATAAAATCCTTTGACATCATTACATTTTGTTTGCTTTTCCACATTAATCTATCAGAACATACCACAAAATCGTGGAACATACCAGAAGGATGACAAAACACACCCAAGAGTGGTAGAAAACTCTTTGAGTGAGTCAAACATAAACTTGAATGGTTTTTAAACCAACATCAGAAAATCGAAGGTTTTACGTCCGTCGTGATAGACTTCGCGGATAGTTAGGTTGATTTCGATCATTTAAACTGTATGACTTAATGTACAATAAAGTTTGGAGACTACGAAAACCTTGAATGGACCATAATTTACAAATTTGTAAAAAAAATATTTTAATTAAAATAGCATTGATATATAGTATCTAGAAAATGGTAAAGAATATTTTTATAATATGAAGTAAAGAAACAGGGAGATTTTCTTACGATTAAAATGCAGCATTAATTATATTACTACATAATAAAACTCCTTAACGATAACAGACAACGATAATAAGGCTTAAGTTTCTTTTTCCTGCAGCTAAGAACTTTATATAGCTTCTTATCATAAGCATCGTTTTCCTTGTTCCTTGGTTCCTATAGTTCAAACGTAAATTTTCCTTATTTTTAAAGATTTTTTGGGATCAACGTTAATTTATTAGATTACATTGAAAATGTTCCCTTGCACGCATTTTTGGAATATATTAATACGTGTAAAGAAAACTTTGAGTAGCTTTTTGTGTACATTGCGTGCATGGTGTGAGATTTTCCATTGTTAAATATTAACAAAAAAGAAAGAATGCAGGGTGTTACAAATTATTATTATACCTCGTAATATATACCTAGTAGTCATTCTTAACATCGAACTTTAGAAGGATAAAGTACATAGTTATGTATAGACATAGTTACATGAAAGTCGATAAAATAGTCTTTGCAATGAGGTTGAATAATTTTGTTTTCTTAATTTTTGGAATTAAATTTATGGAAATTAAATTAAAGTAAATGTCCGAAATCTTGGATGTTATTCCATCAAGTTGTTCTAGTGTTCTATGAAGTTACACACGACGCAGAATATGTTTCATTGTTGTCGGACACATGCAGGTTTCCTCTCTCTCACTTTAAATACAAATTAAATACAGAGTTCTGCTTGTTTGGATTTGAACCGGTACACCTCGTTTAAGATGCACTTTTTCGCACTGGGGTACCTCGTGAATACTTTACTTAGGTCAAAAGCATTGTGCTGTTAATAATCTTTCGGAGTTTCTTAAGCCACGCTGCGTCAAAGTTGATGGGAAAGAAATAGTATTATGTTTTTCTTTCATTTTGCTCACCTACGATCTAAACTTCCGTTTACTTACGTCGTAAGGTTACGTCAGAAAATGCAGACGTGGGATCTTGTCAGAGAATTTTTAAACCCTTTGTGCATATTCTATGCAATATAATTTATATACATTTTAACGTTAAGTTAATATAAATAAAACTATACAAAATAAATACTAGAAGATCCTGAGCGTTTTGGAGTGGTTTTTATTACTACTACGTAATATTATTATATTGGGATTAATCAATCGCTGAGTTTTAAGATCGGAAATCTTCTCTAAATTTAAAATAACGCAAACCTCGATGTTCGAAAATTTACAAATACATAATATTTAAGACATTTTCTGCTCAGCACAATCACTCTATGAAACCCGCTTTCTTAATTTATTTTCCTGAACCAAAAACCACTCATTCCTTGATAGTCATTGACGCATCTGCAAGCCCCCGGTGATGCAGATGTCCATGGGCTCTTTTACCTTTGATTATGTGAATTTCATGTTTTAGTTAAACAAACGCGTGTGTTAAAATTTTTAATTAAAAAATAGTGCAGTCAAAAATATAATTAGCAACCAACTAATATTTAGCAACAAACTGTTACATTAAAAATTATTTCCATAATTTTACCTTTTTTTTATAATTATATAAAACGTCAAAAAAGTGTCAATGCGCTAAATTCCGTGCCATTGACCCATTTCCCACTTAATTTATATCAGTGTTGCTAGTATACCGCTTCAACTTGGCATTTTCTAAAATTTTAATTAATAAAATAAATTACATTTATTTTAAAGGTGCATTAAAACAATTATTAAAATAAGATTTTAATCATCTAATTCGTTTGCTGAATTTTATTAGAGGTCATTTCACATCGTTTCAGATTAATTTAATAGCTGTCTTCCAGATTAAAGGTTAGTTCTTCGATGTAGGTGTCGGAGTCCAGTTATGATAAATTTACTTTGCCTCATATTTGGCTTTTCTTAATTATAATAATTATTCCATAATTATTTCTTTGATTTTATTATGGATATAATTCCTTTTTCATTAAGGGTATTTTGGTAGTGATACTGGTCACACTCGCTAACCTTTCAAAGGTTCGTGAACTTTCGATTTCGTTCTTTTTGAATTTTGGAACTATCGGCTTCACACCGAATCCAAACTTTTAATTCAATATACTTAATATATCGGTGAGTTGTCTTAATAATTGAGTTTCTTAATTTGTGGTTGTTTAGTATTCAGTGCTTTAATAGCAGTTATCTTTTCAGAATTTATATTAACAATGAAGTTTTGAAGTTTGACAGAACTTTATATCATGTTTACCGACTCGTAAAAAATTGTAAGTCTTTATTCTTGTTTTTGATTAAATACATTGGTTTACAATTCGAAAAGTCGTAGTCATGTGTAAATTGTGGTTTCCAGTGACCCTTTGAAATGGTTCTCCGGAGTTGAGATCGTCAATTTGTGTAAGCAGGACTTTGAACCTCCAGAAGGTAAATTCGTGCTTACATCTCTCGTTAAAGGTATTTATAATTTTCTTATTAGCTTATCTTATTGAACCTGTATATTTCGTATTACAGGAGGTTTTTTTTTTAATCGGATTTACCCACCACGTGGACTTCTTGAATGGAAATATTAAGAGTGAACGGCTCCAGGTTCCTGGTTGAGTGTGCCCAGATAGCGGCTGGTGCAACTCCAAGGATGGCAGGCCTGTTCCCTAAGCCTTTGTCGGTATCCACGTGTAGCTGGAAACTTTGGTGATGTACCCCCTTTTAATTATATCATAAATTTTGTTTACACCGGTCTGGCGAACGGTGTATTCTTTCAAACCACAACAACTAATTTAATCGTCAGTGGCGCCTAATTTTCAACCTTAAATTTTTGAATTAATAACCATTGAATTTTCAAACTTGCCTTTTATCCCAAGTGACCCACGCTGAGTCTAGCTGGCATAATTTTATATAATAGTCATTATAAGAAGTAACATAAGTAACTAGTAAATTAAGTAATTGGTTGTTTATAATACTATGTTACCGGGCATTAAAGATTTTATAACCTAATATTGTTTCCTTATACCCACACCACCAGAAAGGTAACAGTGGCACCACAACGTTAGGGGCGTGACTTGGGATAGTCAGTATGTCTGTATTTGCTATATTGAAATAAGGCGTTTGAAAATCAATGTTTAATATTGTTATTGTATAAAAACTATTATAAAGATTTAACAAGTACTATTTTAATAATTATATTCCTTTATTATGTGTTTCAAATTAACTTTACAACATTTCATATTGCATTGGAAGAAAATTTTAAGTAAATTACCATACTGTAATATTACTTTAATTATATAATAATTATTACTTTAAGAGGATAAATTTAAATTAATGATGCAATTATATTTTAAACAGGTTTAGTATTAAGTGACTTACATATTATATTGTGAAGCCAGCTCGACTTAACTTTTTATTATCAGCATTTAATATGACAATTAATTTTACTTGCACTTTGGACTTTTGCACATTTAGTTTTATTTGAACTTTGATTTAAATTTATTTGTTTTTGAACCTTATTCATATTGTTTGTGTGGTTCTTTAGTATTACAACTTTTAGGGTTCTGCAAATTTTTATACTGGTTCAATACAATTTTTTTTTACTGAATTTTTTTTAAATAGTTTTTTAAATTTTGTTTTATATCTATATAAAACCAGTTGTCACATTCATAGCTTACACTTAGAATATTCCCTCCATGGTCGAGTGGTGTGTACACCGGTTTTCATGGGTACGCCACTCCGAGGTCCCGGGTTCGATTCCTGGCCGAGTCGATGTAGATTACCATTAGTTTTCTATGTTGTCTTGGGTCTGGGTGTTTGTGGTACCGTCGTTACTTCTGATTTCCATAACACAAGTGCTTTAGCTACTTACATTGGGATCAGAGTAATGTATGTGATGTTGTCTCATATTTATTTATTTATTTAATATTTATTTTTTTTGGGAAATATTTTTTTTTTACATCATGGAAAGGCCTATAGCTTATCACTTACTTAGGAAGGATGAACTTATTTATGAAGTTGAGATAAGGGATCCACCAAAGATCGATGCTGATACTTTAGCTCCTGATTTAGGTTTCAAATATAGTAAATCTTTTAAAGTCGAGATGGTTCGCGGCAAGAGTAAACCTGGTTTGTTTTGTTTTCGTTGTAGGGTTAAGGGACATGACTTGGGTACTTGTAAGTCTAAGGATATTGTCTGTTTTCGTTGTGGTACTAGGGGCATCACCGTTAAGTCCTGTCTTAATTTTAAATCTGCTGATCCAAAAAACGGAGAAGCCTTCCGTCAAGTCGTTCCGCTAACTTTGATCCTGACGATTGGCGGAAGTATTTAAAACGAATCTCACTTTTCTTTACTCATAGTGTAGCGGCTATGCAGCGTCCTCCGGATGACATTCGTCCTTATTTGTCGGTTTCTATTTTTGATGAACAGTTTTGTGGTTTATTAGATTCCGGTTCATCTATATCTATATTAGGGTCAAATTTAGGTCAATATTTTGTCGGTCAGGGTGTCCAGATGTATGACACATCTGATATTTCTTATATAGCTACGGCTAATGATGCACGATCCCGTGTGTCAGGTTATTTATTTTTACCGGTTACGCTGAAGTCTAAGACTAACGTAATCAAATTTTATGTTGTCCCTAGTGTGACAACACCCTTAATTTTTGGGGTTAATTTTTGGCGTAGGTTTGGTTTAGCACCAAACTTATTTTTTTTGCACCAAACTTATTTTTTTTAATGTAAGCTTTGATTCATCCGAAACGAATGTAGTTTCGGGAGTGAAGTTCTTACATTCCCTTGAGGATTTATCTTCTTCGCAAAGCGTAATTGCGAAGGAGGTGTTGGGTAAGTTTGAGGAGGTTTCCTTCGAAAGGAAGGGCTTAGGTCGAACGGATGTTATAACACATTCGATCGATACGGGTGATACGGCACCCATTAAGCAACGTTATTATTGCTTGTCTCCCGAACGTTTAAAAGAATTAAATCGTCAGCTTGACGAAATGTTAGAATTAGGTGTGGTGGAACCTAGTACAAGCGCTTGGAATAATCCAGTGCTATTGGCTCCTAAATCTAATGGAGAGTTTCGATTCTGCCTTGATAGTCGCAAACTCAATGCAATTAGCAAAGGAGATGCATATCCACTTCCCTATATTTCACAGATTTTAGACCAGCTTAAGGAAGCTAAGTATTTGTCTTCTATTGACCTTAAAGCTGCGTTTTGGCAAATTCCTCTAGATCCAAAATCTCGAGAAAAAACTGCGTTCACTGTCCCTGGACGAGGTCTTTTCCAGTTTGCTGTTATGTGCTTTGGTCTGAAAGGTGCACCAGCTACCCAACAACGTTTGATGGATAAGTTATTTGGCCCAGAATTTGGTAATCGAGTTTTTGTATATCTTGATGATATAATTATTGTTAGTTCTACCTTTGAAGAACATATTTCTTTACTTGATAAGGTCCTGGATCGGCTTAAGTCAGCTAGTTTGACTATTAATTTGGATAAATCTCACTTCTTTAGAAAAGAACTTAAATATCTTGGCTACATTGTAGATCAAAGGGGCTTACATACAGATCCCGCTAAAATTAAAGCTATAGTTGAATATCCTACTCCCACTAATCGCAAGGAAGTTAAAATGTTTTTAGGTACTGCCTCCTACTATCGCAGGTTCATTAAAGACTTTAGTTCAATCGCAGCTCCTTTAAATGCTTTGACTAGTACCCGTAAAGATGCTCCTGCGTTTTCCTGGTCAGAGGAAGCTGAAAAAGCTTTTTTAGAACTTAAATCCTGTTTGGTGTCGGCTCCTGTTTTGGCATGCCCCGACTTTTCAAAGCCGTTCTCTGTCCATTGCGATGCTTCTAGCTATGGGATTGCTGGAACTCTTACCCAATTAAATGATGACGGTCAAGAGCATCCCGTTGCTTTTGCTAGCCGTTCGCTTATCAGAGCTGAACGAAATTATTCCGCTACGGAACGAGAAGCCCTCGCTGTCGTTTTCGCGGTTGAACACTTTCGTGCTTATCTGGAGGGGGGCCCGCAATTCAAGATCATAACTGATCATTCTAGTTTGAAGTGGTTTTTTAATTTGTCCAATCCTACCGGTCGTTTAGCACGATGGGGGTGCAGGTTATCTCCGTTTGATTTTATCATCGAACACCGTAAGGGTAAAGACAACGTAGTTCCGGATGCTTTGTCACGCTCGGTTCCGGTGGTTTCTGAAATAAAGTCTGACCTATCAGATCCCTGGTTTAACAGACTTTATACTAAGTGTAACCAATTTCCTCGTTCTTGCCCTAACTACGTCGTTGAGGGAGATAAGCTCTTTAAATATTCCAAAAACAAATTCGGGTTTACAAGTGAATTTGATTGGAAGGAAGTTGTACCTTTGAAGCAACGTGAACATCTGCTAAAGTCCAATCATTGTAGTGAGACTTCCCCCCACTTCGGTATTTTTAAAACGTATAAACGTTTATCTCTTCGTTACTATTGGCCGAATATGTATCAGGACGTTATTAAATTTGTTAGTAATTGTGATGTTTGTTCTGCACACAAGCATCCACAGACCTCGGTTCCTGGGTTAATGGGTAGTGAAAAGAATTGTTCTCGTCCTTTTGAAACCATCAGCATAGATCTAGTTGGTCCACTACCACGTTCCAGAGCTGGTTATACATTTTTACTGGTGATAGTTTGCTGTTTCAGTAAATATTGTCTTGCTTTTCCTTTGCGTAGGGCTGTCGCTAAGTCTATTGTGTCTCGACTGGAGGAAGGTGTATTTTTGGTACATGGTATCCCGCGTACAGTGATTGTAGATAACGGTACTCAATTCACGGGTAGCGAGATGAAATCCTTGTTCAAAAAATATCAGATTCCAGAAATTCACTTTACACCTAAATATTGCCCCCAAGTAAATACTGTGGAGCGGTATAACCGTACTATCATTACGGCCATTTCTACGCTTGTTAAAGAGGATCATCGCTCTTGGGATTCTTTCGTGCCTAAGGTAGTGTTTGCAATGAATTCTGCGGTCAACGAAGCCACCCGCTTTTCTCCGTTTTTCTTGGTACACGGTAGGGAACCCGTCTCTTGCGGAAGCCTTTATAACAGAGGTTGTCCTTCTAAACAGGGTACTCCTTCTTTGGAGGCTTATGGTAGTGGATTAGGTGCGTTAGAAGGTATTTTTTCTAAGGTTAAGACAGCACTCTCTAAGGCCCATCATAGAAGCAGAATTTATTACAATAAATCTCGGCGACATTTAGAGTTCAACGTTGGAGACATTGTTTGGAAGAAAACCTTTCCTCTTAGTGACGCTACAAAATTTTTTACAGCTAAGCTGGCTCCGAAATTCGAAAAGTGTCGGGTGGTACGTAAACTAAGCCCATTGGTTTACGAATTAGAAGATTTTAATAGTGGCAAACATTTAGGTAGTTGGCATATTAGAAACCTTAAAAAGTAAACTTATTTATTAACGAACGTCCGGACAGCAGAGAGGAGAGGGGTATGTAACATCAGTCCTGACAGTTGGTTTATTAAGGTATGATAGTGTCGTTAGGTATTGCAAAGTGTGAACGTCCGGACAGCAGAGAGGAGAGAGGTGTGAAACATCAGTCCTGACAGTTGGTTTATTAAGGTATGATAGTGTCGTTAGGTATCGCAAAGTGTGAATGTCCGGACAGAAGAGAGGAGAGGTATGAAACATCAGTCCTGACAGTTGGTTTATTATGGTATGGATAGCATTGTCTTTAGGTTCCGTTTGTGTTCGTTAGGCATCCTTTTATCCCCTTTCCTCATCCTATTATCCTTATGGAGCGGTTGGTAACTCCTTAAATAAGCCTAAATACTCAGAGCGGATTGTAACTCTGTAAAAATAAGCCTTACGACTCGGAGCGGTTTGTGACTCTGTAAAAATAAGCCTTAAAACTATTCCTTCACGTTTGGTGACCGTCCAGTATCAACTTTATGATGGTGTTGTATCTGTTTGGCATCCTTTATTCCTTTTCCTCACCCTAAAATCCTTATGGAGCGGTTGGTAACTCCTTAAATAAGCCTTAATACTCAGAGCGGATTGTAACTCTGTAAAAATAAGCCTTACGACTCAGAGCGGATTGTAACTCTGTAAAAATAAGCCTTACGACTCAGAGCGGATTGTAACTCTGTAAAAATAAGCCTTAAAACTATTCCTTCACGTTTGGTGACCGTCCAGTATCAACTTTATGATGGTGTTGTATCTGTTTGGCATCCTTTTATTCCTTTTCCTCACCCTAAAATCCTTATGGAGCGGTTGGTAACTCCTTAAATAAGCCTTAATACTCAGAGCGGATTGTAACTCTGTAAAAATAAGCCTTACGACTCAGAGCGGTTTGTGACTCTGTAAAAATAAGCCTTAATACTATTCCTTGACATTTTGTCACCTTCCAGTGTCCACTTCTGTGTTAGCGTGGTATCTGTTTGGTTTCCTAATATTCCTTTCCCATCCCATATTACCTAACAAGTGTTGTAGTTCGTCTGGTCAGTGGAGAGTCTTATGTGTGAGTACCCTCAGTCCTGACGGTTGGTTTTATTAAGGATTGTTATGTCTGTTGGTTTGTATATTTTCTTTTTTTTGTATAGTGTGTTAAGGTTAAGACTGTTAACTTCTCGTGGGTTCGAATAGTTAATTAGTTTTATTGTGTTCGCGAATTTTGGAGTCGTGATACTATTTTATAGAGGTTAATTATATTCTCTATTTAGTGGCATAGACTACTAGTAATTTTTTTTAAGACTGCTTATGAGAGGCATTATTTTTATATTATCTGTGTTAGGGCAGATGTTAGTTTTGTTCATGCGTCTGGTTATGCATGCAGCGAAGCTTTTGTTGAGCTTAAGCTTTGGTGGAGTTTGTCCTGCACATATTGTGGGAGCTCTGTTTGTTTTATTTGGTTGTAGCCGAATAAATGAGTTGTGATGAGTAGTAGTTTTCTTAAGTTGGATTTTCCACTTTTTTTATCATTTTATATTTCACATTTGAAATGTGATTTAAATTAATTATTTGTGTGGTTCGAGGTTCTGAGCTGGAGGGCCAGCTCGAATTTTTCTCGTTTATCCTCGCAAAATTCTTCCGGGAGGGGAGGTACTGTTACATTAAAAATTATTTCCATAATTTTAACTTTTTTTTATAATTATATAAAACGTCAAAAAAGTGTCAATGCGCTAAATTCCGTGCCATTGACCCATTTCCCACTTAATTTATATCAGTGTTGCTAGTATACCGCTTCAACTTGGCATTTTCTAAAATTTTAATTAATAAAATAAATTACATTTATTTTAAAGGTGCATTAAAACAATTATTAAAATAAGATTTTAATCATCTAATTCGTTTGCTGAATTTTATTAGAGGTCATTTCACATCGTTTCAGATTAATTTAATAGCTGTCTTCCAGATTAAAGGTTAGTTCTTCGATGTAGGTGTCGGAGTCCAGTTATGATAAATTTACTTTGCCTCATATTTGGCTTTTCTTAATTATAATAATTATTCCATAATTATTTCTTTGATTTTATTATGGATATAATTCCTTTTTCATTAAGGGTATTTTGGTAGTGATACTGGTCACACTCGCTAACCTTTCAAAGGTTCGTGAACTTTCGATTTCGTTCTTTTTGAATTTTGGAACTATCGGCTTCACACCGAATCCAAACTTTTAATTCGATATACTTAATATATCGGTGAGTTGTCTTAATAATTGAGTTTCTTAATTTGTGGTTGTTTAGTATTCAGTGCTTTAATAGCAGTTATCTTTTCAGAATTTATATTAACAATGAAGTTTTGAAGTTTGACAGAACTTTATATCATGTTTACCGACTCGTAAAAAATTGTAAGTCTTTATTCTTGTTTTTGATTAAATACATTGGTTTACAATTCGAAAAGTCGTAGTCATGTGTAAATTGTGGTTTCCAGTGACCCTTTGAAATGGTTCTCCGGAGTTGAGATCGTCAATTTGTGTAAGCAGGACTTTGAACCTCCAGAAGGTAAATTCGTGCTTACATCTCTCGTTAAAGGTATTTATAATTTTCTTATTAGCTTATCTTATTGAACCTGTATATTTCGTATTACAGGAGGTTTTTTTTTTAATCGGATTTACCCACCACGTGGACTTCTTGAATGGAAATATTAAGAGTGAACGGCTCCAGGTTCCTGGTTGAGTGTGCCCAGATAGCGGCTGGTGCAACTCCAAGGATGGCAGGCCTGTTCCCTAAGCCTTTGTCGGTATCCACGTGTAGCTGGAAACTTTGGTGATGTACCCCCTTTTAATTATATCATAAATTTTGTTTACACCGGTCTGGCGAACGGTGTATTCTTTCAAACCACAACAACTAATTTAATCGTCAGTGGCGCCTAATTTTCAACCTTAAATTTTTGAATTAATAACCATTGAATTTTCAAACCTTTTATCCCAAGTGACCCACGCTGAGTCTAGCTGGCATAATTTTATATAATAGTCATTATAAGAAGTAACATAAGTAACTAGTAAATTAAGTAATTGGTTGTTTATAATACTATGTTACCGGGCATTAAAGATTTTATAACCTAATATTGTTTCCTTATACCCACACCACCAGAAAGGTAACAAAACTAATATAAATAAATTATTAATTAAACTTATAAGTGCTTATTATAAGTATGTTAATCAATAAACATTCTCAATTAAATGAATTGTCAATATTTGTAAAATTGTATTACATATTTGAGCACAGATTTATTCCGAGTTTTTTTTTATTCGAACGTCTGTCTCGGAAATAAAAGCTTGTGGAAATAAGGTTCCCGTCTCATCCTTCATCTGATATGAATACAAACGACGAAAATTATTTGGTTGTTTTCAATTAATGATTGAGTGGTTTTGATAGACGGGACGACCGGGGAAAGGGGAATTGTGATTTCATTCGTTGGATGTTTTAATTTAAATTATTTACGACGAAATTGTTTCATGTTTTATATTGATGGATTGCTATTACGTAAGATAGCGGTTGCTTTTGTGCGGTATTTTGCTTAGAATTTGATATCAACGCTATACGTAGATATATATTTTATGTACTGTAGTAAGTGGGCCACTTGATTATAAGTCGATGGTAAGAATATGTGTGGCCATTTTATTATACTCGATGGAGTTAACTTTTAATCACGCTAACTGTTTTATTAATTTTCGATGAATCAGTGATACATTTTAAAAAATAAGTAAAAAATAGTATTTGCTTTTCGTCATCGTAAACAAAATTACAAATATTAATGCAGAAAATAAAGCTTCCTCTTCCTTTTAAACCCAAGGTTTGGCGTTTATTCCGCCTTGCGCTAATACATTTTTTTGCACACATGTCATAATTTCAATACAATTACACACATTATTTTTCACAATTATTTCCTTCACTTCCCAATTGTGAATTAAAAATTTGCTACAATTATTTCAGTCAGAAAAAAGCTTGATCAATTGTGGTCGCTGAGCGGACGCATTTGAGTGAGTACTGGGTATAAATTCTAGAGTAAATAAATAGCATAACACATCTGTGTAGCCGCATAAAATATCAGCTTCTTTAACATTGTAAATCGAATCGAATACAGTTTGCGATTTTCGAATGGGGTCGGAACATTTGTCTGATCAAATTTAAATGTTTTGTCTTATTTTCCATATTGAAATTGAAAGGGAAACCTACCACTTACTATTATATATTTAATAAAAATGTATGACAATACATATATATTGTCATGGTGTATGGCTCGAACCCTCAATCTTCAATAATTATTATTATTACGGGACTTTTATTGGTCGGTACGAATATGTATATATTATTTTAGTAGATTAATCCTTTTCACTATGAGAGTTTTATACGATATGTTTTTTAAACAAAGTGATAATAGTTATTAAAGGTTATGAAGAGTCAATTAATTAGCTGAGTACTTAAATAAATTATTACAGCCTTTTTATTTAGTTTAAAATGTTAAAGCTGTTTAAGTCAATGAATAGAATAAAAAACTGCAATATCGGTACTTTCTTATTTCTAAAATATAGTAATCATTATTTAAATGTACTAATATGCATTTTACAATTTGTATTTTTAATTCTATTTTTATTATAATCGAATCAATTCTTGGTTTTAATTATGCATTCATTTGTTTTAAACGTTAAATTATAGTATATTATACAAATAAATTAAAAAAATATATAGTACTGTATATAAAGCGATCAGCCTGATTCAACAATTACTTCAACTCTATCAATATTGTGTTAACACATTACACGAACAAGACCACGAACAAGACTAGATTGAGGTTAATAAACTTGTAAAATATCACTATATAATATAATATATAATATCAGTATTTAGTGCATTAATAAAATAAACACGGTATTTCAACCATAAGTTGATGATCATGATTAAGACTTAATAAAAACAAAATGCAGTTTAAAATATATTTTTAAATCCTAGATATTGTGTCTGTTCACACACATCGTACAGTCGGACTAGACCAACACGTTTAAAAATGTATAGTGCATAAGGGTTTGTTAGTCTTTCGTGAAAGCTTAAAAAAATCGATATAACAACCAATATCCAACTTGATAACTGTGTAATCAATGTTTCAAAAACTTTCCAATATCGAGTTATTAAATGACGAACACTCAACAATATTAAACGCATGTTAGTATGTTGTAGTTAAACTGACTAAAGTCAAACGAAGTTTGTTGTCCAGCGAACAATTAAAACGTTGGGAATTGTTCCAGCAGCATGACTCTGGAAACTCAAACATTTAACGCTCTGTCACGCACTGGACTGATATTTATTAACGTTGCTTTATTAAATTGAATATATAATACTGTTATACTCCCATAATAGTAATGAATATAAATATACGATACGATATTATACAAATAACTTTTACTGGTATATTTATTACTAGTTGTCCCCTTCACAGTACAATACAATTGTTTCGATATTAATCTCATAGAACAGAACAGAAATCTCTGATTTAATAAGAGATTTAAATGTAAATATAAAATCGAATTGCGTTTTTTTTTCGAAATCTTGCCCGTTTTTCTTCGTATAGTAGAATCTACATTCCGAAGTGGTAAGGTTACGTTTAGAACAGTTTTGTAAAATGATGATTCAAATGTCCTTGTAAAAGCCTAGTTAAATAAATTATAATTAGATTTTTTGATACTTCAGTTCATTAATACATTATCTTTTGGAGTATATAGTATAATTGCCAATGCTTTACCTCCTTATATTGCAATAATTTATCACTAATATTTGTAGGTTATTTTACTTGTTACGTAACAGTCATGCTTTATAATATTCAATACAGATTTGTCAAACTACTGAAACTTCCTCTCGGCTTTTAAAATAAACTGCTTTTAAATGCTCGTTCTGATAGCTGTATTTTTATCTGGTTCCGAGAAATGTTCTTATTATATTCTTAGGACTATGAAAGTTTTAACTGAAAAACTATTTATTTAATGATAAACGTCACATGTCAATCGAGATCTTCTAATGTTTCATAGTGGTTGAGATTTAGTAAAGCAAAGTTTAGAGCATAATCAATACTAGTTAAAAGTTCTAGCCCAACAGACGGAGGGTTACGAAACTCTAGCATTATGCTGCCGTTGTTACAATTTGTGTAAGGTTGACACATATTATATACATACTAGTTAAACACATTGTAGTCTTGAGAACTGTGTTCATTAAATTTTATCACTTTTTGGTTATCACTTTTGAATAAAAAAAATACTTACTGTATTCAAAAATAGCAATGATAAAGTATCTAGGCGCTTTTTATTGTTAAATCAATGGAATTAAGTTTTCTGAAGGACACACAACTCCAAACGTACCATACCGAGTTCGGCAAAAGGACATGGTCACACATGGCGACATATTGTATAATCATTTATTTCATATATATTGTATTTACATAACATTTCACGTGTTAATAAAATTGATTAAAAAAAATATTTCATATAGGATTGAAAAGTGTATTTTTAGGCAGAATCGGTTTTGACCTTTTCTAAATAAATGGTATTTTTCCGATTGCTTGTCTGATATCTGAGTTATTTTGTACCGCTTTATAGTCGTACATATATAAAAGTGACCTAAAAATCTCAGCGGTTGCACAAGGAAGCAAAAATAGAAATATCGTTTTGTTATAGCATTAATGAATAGATACCACCTGTCGTTTCCTCCACGTTTGAGGGGAGAATCCTGTATTTCTTTTCAGAAATGTTGACAGAAATTCAATACATAAAAAAAACAGGACCACCGGTTGAAAAGTTAAGATACAAAATAAAATCCCATTCCCTATCTCATATCCGGGAAACAATGTAAAGAGCCGGTGCCGCTGCGGAAAAGGATGAAGCAAAAAAAAAGAACTAAATATTCGTGTATTACATCTAATTACTTTTTTTTGTTCCATTTGCTGTCGAAACGCTTGGCCCTTGGAGTAGTGGTGCATAAAGCTTTATCAAAAGTATAACACCTGGCCTCATTGCCTCCACTGGTGACAGGAGGGCTGGTTCGTTTTTTGCCCAGAGAATCGGAATTGCGATTCAACGGGGAAATGCTGCTAGCATTCTTGCCACCATTCCACGCGGTCAAGATTTATACAATAATTAATTTTAGTTCATATTTGTATATATTTAAGCATTTAATGTTATTAATTCTTAAGTTAATAAAATTTTTACAAAATAAAAAAAAACATACAAACCTCATTTAAGTACTTATAACATTAGTTAGGATCTTTTAAAGCAAGGATTACTTATTAAACGAATCCTGTTATAGCTACGAGGAAAAAGAGGGTGAAACCATAGTGATTTCAGATCCATTTAAATGTTAGAACGTTGCCGTTCATTAGTCTAAATCAGACAAATCAAGCGTACACGAGCTCCCCCTAGTTCGTGTTACCAGTGGAAGGCAAGTTTAGCTACTTGGATACATTAGATCTTCATCGGGTGAAGGTTAATTGTACGGGTTGTCGTTTGATTTTATTGGGTCGAATGCTGAAGGGTTGGGTCGAAGTTTCGTTTGAATCGTAAAATAAAAATAAAATAGACCCACGGATCGCTGGAACGGAGTAATTGACAATTTTCTCATCATGAATAACTTTTACAACACTATTTTTTAGATCTATACAAAACAACAGGAGACAAAATTATTTTTTAAATTATTTGTATTACTAGAAATCAGAAACGGTTTATATTTTCAAAAAAAGTTATTACCTAAAACTGAAATTTATAATTAAAACATATTTGGAAT
Organism: Vanessa cardui; assembly: GCF_905220365.1. Lineage (NCBI taxonomy): Eukaryota > Metazoa > Arthropoda > Insecta > Lepidoptera > Nymphalidae > Vanessa > Vanessa cardui. Next base: position 10,799,305 of record NC_061133.1, on the reverse strand, counting down.
TAAATGAGGCAAATTCTTTAAAAATTAAAACAATTAACAATTTATAAAAATATGACAAAACGTAAATTACGACACACGTCTATCTCGCCCGACAGATGCAAACGTTTTTTTATATGTGTGTATTACTGTTGGCCCTGCTGGCCGTTACAGCGTCACCAGAATTTCGGGCGGGAACTAATGTCCTCAGCCCTGAGGTGGAGCGTTAAGCTCGAATTTAAAGTTCGTCCTGAGGGTGTCTCCTATGAGACCGCACCTCGACTCAGAAAGAAGTCGGTGGCGTGACGAGGCGCTGGTATTCAGCCACTTATATAGCAGTCGTCACCATAACCCCACTCATGACTTAAGGAATCTCCAACAGTATTGTACTTTAACAATTTCGAAGTCATTTATATCGTACGAGTGTGTCAGTGTCTTTACGTTGAATGTGGGACAAAATATACTACTTTATCTGCTTTTGAACACTCACAGAAGAAATCGAATTCAAACTTCATGCTTCAACTTCAATCACTACATAATTTTATTCATTATGTAATTTCATAAACATCTAATTAAATTCTATTTATATTATTGAAGCAAAGACAATGTTTAAAAAGTATTTGAATTAATAAAGTGTCTATATCTTCGAACGAGAAGTGAATTGTGTAGGCCGAGCTGAACTCAAAATGATAATTATACTTTATAGGTACATATATTAAAATGGATGTAGTTTTGCTGCATGAGATTAATAGACAAGATATAGATTTTTTATATTTTTAAACGATAATTTATTTATTTAAGCATATGCATATCATCTTGCTACAATATAAAATTAAATGTTATGCTATCAACGGTTTGAAATAAAGATTCTAAGTGTTTTTCTAATTTGCACGGGTATGTTAATTAACTAAATACATTAAATATATTACGGATTGTACTACCTTTCCGCCCGCTTTTCCTGCAATCTGAGAGAGGGATTTCGTGATAAGGGACGGAAGTGTATAATATGAAGCCAGGTAAGCGCACACTATTCGGTCGCCACGTTAGTACCAACCTATTCATTGAGGGTATTTATTAATAATGTTGCTTATTACTTACCTGAGCTTACCAAGATAAGATGCAGATGTTACGCACCTTAAGTTTCGTTTTTCAATAATCTATACTTTAAAGTCCTTTTCAATAATAAAACAATTGTTTTATTTTTGTTTTTCTTTTCGAACTTGTCTTTTTTTAGGTTTGACTGATAAGAAATGCCTTTAAGGCTGTTTATAAGTCAAATTATAATAAATAATGTAGTATCTACCATAAGTTTATAATAAAATAGTGCTGGGATGTTCTTTGGTATTTCGATATTTTATTTACTATATAGTATGTACATCTGGGGACATTAATAAATTAAAAATTATGCAGGGAAAATTGTGATCTATAGTAATAGCAATCACAGGAATACTTGTGGAAACATCAAAGGCGTGTGTCACAAAACGGTAATGATTATAACTTAGTGCGGCGTAGGAGTAACGATAAATGGTGATCTCTTAGTAAGAATTCGCAGCTGGAAATAGAATGGGATAAATATAGTATCCATTATATCATAGAGATGCTTTGAAAGTGTACGTGTAACTCATTATAATAAAATTAATTTTAGTACGACGTTAATTACATAATACATAATTGCTGTAATTTATTTGTAAATGTTCTCGTTACTAAGGACGGATTCATTAAAAGCGATGCCGAGATATGCTTTTAAAATACGTTATTAATATTACGTTTCTGAATAAAGTAATTTCATTTTTCATTTGAATTTCTATTTTCGAAATTCCTAAAAAAACTGTTGAATGAACGCGAAGTTTAGCGGTCTTTATAAATGTTCTTCATATAGCAGCACTTGTATTCTCATGCTCGGTTACATACGGATATTAAGTTTGTCGTTGTAACATGCACAATCGGATAATATGATTTTACGGGCCCCAGCGGATGTGGAGGAAGGTACACGGGCGTGCCAGGTTAATTACCGGATTCGGCGGTAATTACGTTTCACGGGCGATGCGACAGGCCATCGGAACAATTAACTATCATTTGGTCCCCTTGTTTCAGTTATCCGTACCATATTCACATAATATGGAATACATTGAATATATTGGTAATATTGGGGAACTTTAATGATAGAGTGGAGCTGAAATTCGAATATTTGAATTATTTATTAAGTTGCTTTTGTTAAAATGAATGACTGTATAATCAAGCCGTGTTTGTCAAGTACTAATACTTGTCTGTATATCTACATTAATATTATTGACGTTTTCGAAGAAATGTTTAAATTTCGAATAAATGTATTCTTAAAAAAAATACGATATTATTAAGGTGGCTGAAAAGTGCTATTTATGTTTTTATAGTAACTTTAATTAAAACCTTCATTCTCTTTTAACCGGAGGCTAACGAGTAATCCAATTTTTACGAGAGGCAACGTCGATGTGCGCTTTTGCCTGCATCGTAATTGTTAGCTCGGGGACTGGATTTGACAGTTTTATTTTGTGTAAGCACGTCTAAAAGAACCCTTCTTGTTTTTTCGTTTAACAGAATCAAATTTACATCAAACATTTTCGTGACAAAGGAGATATCCGTTACATTGATCATCGAATATGGAAAAATAATTGAAAAAAATCATTTGTTCATTTACAAACGAAAAATAGAACCGGATACTTTCTTTACCGACTAAAATGTAATCGATGGCAAATTGGACAAATATTTGCCTGTATAATTTTTTTTGTCTGTAATTTGCACAAATTGAATTATACGATTACACATATTATTAAATCTAATAAAAATGTATCTAAAATAAATGAAATGAACATTTTTCAGTCAAGCGACTGCCATGCCTTGAAATTTCCTATTTTATTTACTTGGGGATGCTCATGTGTCTTGTAAATTTATCCATTATACTTCCTGTTCTTGAAATTCCTTACGAAGTCTGTTCATTATTGGATCGAAGTTTTACGTGGCTCACCGTGGAGTGAACTGGCACAAATCACGTAAGGAAAATGCGTCCAGACCCCCCCCCCAAGGCGACGTTTTCCTGTCTCTCCGTCTCTTTCTATTGTATGCGGTAGTATATAAAATATTTTTTTGTGTTTGTCATCACACGAGCCTTTTATGACTAATATATTTTCTTTTAATTATTCTCAAGTTTTTTGAATTATTTCGTCGTGTCTGTCATTAAAAATATAAGATATGGCGTCTAGATATATCATAAAATATAAAATATAAGATATAAGATATAGTGTGAGCATCTTCGTTCTATTACGTAAAGGAACAAAACACTTTCGTTCCTTATTGTTTGACGTATCATACGTTATGGTAAGGGGTCACCCCTGAAGCTATAGACATTCGCGCTGCAAGATATAGTAACCAATCCCTGCAATGCCAATGTATTACACTTGTATTGCTCTATGGCGGTAGAATATCTGATGAGTGAGTGGTACCCTATGTGGTTCAAAACATACCACAAAGCAATCTTGTAATATAACAATGTACATCCCAAATGATATTTATAATGCAATGATAATGATCTTTCTCTACAATATTGAACAAAAATAGGCATTTCAATAAAAAACTGAGGGCTATTTTTGTCCCTTCCAAAGGTATATTCTAAGTTTTCATTCATTGGATTAGAGAAATGTGATGAACGAATCTTTCATTGCTATATTCATTTTCTTTGTCATATTATCTCATCCGTTTACATTGACGACGACGCCACGGAACGTTAAATAAGTTCATTCATTAATTCCATTCGTTCTTGTCATTCATATTATGTAAAATGGAATGTTTTATTCATTACAACTACAGTCTGTGATTTTACGAGATATTCCTTAGTTTTGAAATAAAATGTTCTTTTATTTTTTAATGAACGTTTTAGAGTATGTTTTTATATAAAAACTAGCTGTGCCCACGAACTTGTATGCGTTAGAATGTAACAAAAATAATTATTGTAGCCTAAGTTACTCTCAATTATATCAGTCATCTGAACGTGAATGTCCCGTCGGTCGGTCGGTCCAGCCGATCCAGAGATTAATCGGAACATAAACATAGACAGACAGACAGACCAAACTACCGACAAAAATTGTAAAAATATGTTATTTTGGTATATGTACCGTAAATAAATACATATGCATTACGTAAAAAGGGCTATTTTAATATTACAAACAGACACTTCAATTTTAGTATATGTATAGATTAATGAACAAATGTGTATTACACACTTAGTTGTGTAATTGATTGTATTTTCTTATACTTTTGTTTTGTTGTTGAATCAGCTATTATTTTTGATACAGTATCTCAGCTAAATGTTTGAACAGCGGTGTCATAGTGTTATTATTCTATTAAGTTATGAAAATAAATTCTGAGTGTTGCAAGTGGCAATTGGACGGGGCAACGAGGTGCAGTCATGCGGTAAGCCGAGTGCCGGCTGGATGGCTGTCAGGGTCCAATTTACCTTGCCAAATATACTCGGTATACGTATCTACAGTGTTAAATGATTCCTTACGTAAGTCACTCATTGGAAACAGAAGTGTATCATTATAAATTTAGCTTTATGTAACAGATGTTATGTAGTTATAGTATTTTTATTACAAGTTACAAGTTTTTTTTTTATATTTTTATTTCCGACGTGTATAACATTGACATTCTATATCAACTTACTTTCACAAAAATCTTAATGAAGTTTATTTTTAAATCTTCCTTATAAATCCCTCTATCTATTAATAAAAACCGTATGAAAATCCGTTCAGTAGTTTTGGAGTTTACCGCGAACATACATACATGTAAAATAAAAAAAAATCCGTGTTCGATTTTCAAAATGTCAATAACAAGGACGTTAATAAAATGTGTCAGGCAGACTTTCATGTGGAATCCACACTGTAACACGACTGACGACGCGTCTTGGTTATTCCAGTTATCCAGTAATTCCAGTTATCGCATGCAATATCTCGTCAAGACAACTTGATGCGATGAAGTTAAAATATTGTGTATTTTTAACATGAATTCGCGGCGTTATTGACACGTACAGAGAACGTCGTAAAGCGTGATTCCGCCTTAGAGTTTTACGAGAGCAACGTTATAAAACAGAGTGGATCTTGCATCATTTATTGTGGCCAGCGAATGTAAATTTGAAAAGTGGTTAGATTGGAAGTACTATGACTTTGTTTATCTATAAATTTTACTGGAATGTTTCAGTATTGTTTTTTTTTGCTTACAAAATAGAACGTTTATTTCATCAGATTTAATCAGACGCTTATAGGATTATATTGTTTTCTTTTAGTATGAGTTAATTTCTGAAATTGTAAACACTTTAAATAACATCGGGTCGGAACCCTAAATCTTTGATTAAGATTTATAAGACCTATTTTGGCTCTTGATTAAAAAAATTATTCTAATATTAAAAATGCAGAAGTAACTCCGTTACCTCTTCACGCCTTAATTACTGAATCGATTTAGAAGAAATTCGGTTGTGAAGATTTTTTGAGTCCCGGAGAAGGATATATAGGCATAATTTTTAAATTCACCTCTCCATTCAGTAAACTTAGACACATCCCTACATATGAGTTTAATAAATTTTGGAAAGGTAAAGCCACAGGTTCAGCTAATAATAAATAATGTTATAGTAATATGATGCACTGCTTTTCTTTAGATTAAAAAGTATACAGAATTTAATCCATATGATATGCTATGCTGTATTATATTAAGAGCAAACTAGCTGTGCCTGCGGTTTAACCTACGCAAAATTAATATAACTCGTATTTTTTTTTTAGGGTATAGCTTGCGAGCATATGGGTCACCTGATGGTAAGTGGTCACTATTATCCATAGACAATGACGTTGTAAGAAATATTAACTATTCCTTACATCGTCAATGTGCCACCAACCTTGGGAACTAAGATGTTATGTCCCTTGTGCCTGTAGTTACACTGGCTCACTCACCCTTCAAACCGGAACACAACAGTACTGAGTACTGTTATTCGGCGGTAGAATAACTGATGAGTGGGTGGTACCTACCCATACGGCTAGCACAAGGCCCTGCCACCAAGTAATGTATGTAGCGGATATGTTCAAATCCCTTATAACACTTATAATATTTCCTTCCTAACCTAATAATCGAAATACACAGAATTAAATAAATCACTCCGACATTTACAGCCGCTTAAGCTGACTTAAAGTCGAAACTTTTTTCATTAAATTTACGAAGAAAGTCGAGTAAAAGAGCCATTTGATAAGTAAGTGGTCCCCAACGAAATGGATACTGTAGGAAGTATAACTACATATATCCTTCGTTGCTGATCATGGGATTTTAGATGTTATATCTATTTTATTTATTAACCTCCGTGGTCGAGTTATGCGTACACCGGTTTTATTGGGTTCTCCACGCCACTTCTAGGTCCCGGGTTCGATTCCCGGCCGAGTCGTCGTAAAAAAAGTTATTTAGGCCACGCCACTCCTAGGTCCCGGGTTCGATTCCCGGCCGAGTCGATCTAGAAAATGTTCATTAGTTTTCTATGTTGGTTTTGGTCTAAGTGTGACTTTGTGGTACTTCTGATTTTCCGTAACACAAGTGCTTTAGCTACTTTCATTGGGATCAGTACTGTATGTGATGTTGTCAATATTTATTATATATATCACTTGAATCATACTAGTTCACTCAAACAGATAACTCCTGTTTGTGGCTAGAATAATTAATTGATAGGAACGTGGTGCAGACGTTCCTTTGCAAAGCCATTCCAATGTATGTTTCTAACCAATGAAATTTATTATCAGATAATAGATATCAAAAGTTTCCGTTACTTATAGTTGCCTCAAAGTTTACGACACTTATAAACTTGCACGATATTTATATCCGAAGTGCTCGTCGGAATGCATTTATTATGAAACTCTGAACAACTTCTGTACGTATTACATTTGAGAATCTTTGAGGTTCCACGTTTATAACATCTAATAATATTATGTGTGGTTTGCTTTGTACTCAACTTATATTAGAGTTACGCTACTGGTTTGTACATTGCCAGTGCATTATGGGTTAAGTTTTATAACTTGTGACATTTTTTATATACTATATGTATATGTGGAACGGTAAATACCCCAACTGTCGGTATATCGTCACCATCAACCATTGACCTGGTGCTGATAGAAGTATTAACCATTCTTTGATATATGAATCAATTATCAAAATAAAGTATTTGTATTTATTATTATAGTATGTACTTGGTGGTAGGGCTTTGTGCAAGCCCGTCTGGGTAGGTACCACCCACTCATCAGTTATTCTACCGCCAAATAACAGTACTCAGTATTGTTGTGTTCCGATTTCAAGGGTGAGTGAGCCAGTGTAACTACAGGCACAAGGGATATAACATCTTAGTTTCCAAGGTTGGTGGCACATTGACGATGTAAGGAATAGTTAATATTTCTTACAGAGTCATTGTCTATGGGTGCTGGTGACCTCTTATTATCAGGTGGCCCGTATGCTCGTCCGCCAACTTAAACCATAAAAAAATACATCTTCGGAATTAAACGATCGCCTCCTGGCTATTTCTATTCATGTTTAATATATGTAAATAACATAATTTACTAAAAGATCCGCTGAGTTTCTTTCGCCGGTTCTTCTCAGATCAGGGTATGTTTTTACTGATTGATGAGACTATTAATAAGTAAGTAATGGTTCCATATTGAATAAAGGAACAAGGGACATGGCATTATAGTATAACTAGGTAGCGCGTTGGTGTTATGTCTGGATTTTTTATTTTTTCTTACAGCGACAATATCTATAAGTCATTCTGACCACTTACTACATACTTACTACGCCTCAGTCTATCTGCTTACCAATTTTATAAAATATATAAAGAAAATACATAACTGATGTTAGAAAATAATATTATTATAATAACAGATACATAAAATAAATTAATAAAATTGATATATACAAGTACGTACGTATATGACAATTACAATAATAGTATTGTATTATTTTAATTAAAAAACAATCATATAAATTTATTTTACTTTTAATTTGATAGTAGTAATTTGGTTGTTATTTTAGAGTTCAATCTAAACGCGCTATTAAAATTTGATAGCAACGATTGACACAACACGTGACGAATCCCATAGAAAATCATTTTAATAGGGTCAGAGGAAATTATATTTTGTTCTTATAGTTATATATTATTATTATATAGTTTTTGCTTGTTGATATATACGTATGTGTAGTTGTAATATTCGCTTGCTATCGTCGCTTACTTTGAGTGTAAGAATAAACTTGGTCGGTACGAGCTTTGAGAATATTTTTATGGTTGATATTCCTACAGATATTTTGTCATCTAACAGATTTTGCCTCCGAGCAATGTAGGATTCACATGTCTCGAGAGAGCTATGTAACCGTTCGGACGACAATAGCAAGTCCCCTATCGGAGTAGAATCCAAAATTCATCGCACTTGTACAATGTACTTCAAGAAACCACTATATGTATGTATATATAATATAATCTTACATTATTTATTCCAATATGATGTTGTGAGCACTCTTACTTCGTTTTTTAAGAGAAAAAATGTAAAACTACCATCGCTGAAGCTTAACAGTTAGCCTTTCTATCTTATTAAATATAAAGTCGAGTATGAACACAAATTATAAAACAAAAGACAAGTAACAAAAGCGAATAAGAAAAGTCAATGCAAATTCAAGAGTCGAGATGGCCCAGTGGTTAGAACGCGTGCATCTTAACCGATGATTGCGGGTTCAAACCCAGGCAAGCACCGCTGATTCATGTGCTTAATTTGTCTTTATAATTCATCTCGTGCTCAGCGGTGAAGGAAAACATCGTGAGGAAACCTGCATGTGACAAATTTCATAGAAATTCTGCTACATGTGTATTCCACCAACCCGCATTGGAACAGCGTGGTGGAATATGTTCCAAACCTTCTCCTCAAAGGGAGAGGAGGCCTTTAGCCAAGCAGTGGGAATTTACAGGCTACTGTTGCTGTTGCTTGCTTCGCAAATTCTCGATACTGTAGTAAGAACAATCTATACTAATAAATTAATCTAAATTGTAAATGTGAAACATTTCCCACTGCTGATATAAGGCCTCCTCTTCCTTTAAGGAGAGGGTTTGGAACATATTCCACCACGCTGTTCCGATGCGGGTTGCACGCGTTCTAACCACTGGGCCATCTCAGCTGAAAGGCTGTTACTTAACTTTACTTTACTAAATGTGAATGCAAATCTGTCGCTCTTTCACGACCAAACCGCTGAACCGAATTTGATAAAATTTGGTATGAAGTAAACTTGAAGTCCAAGCAAAGATTTAGGGTACATTTTTGCCTGACACATTACCGACACCCTATATGGCGAGCGAAGCCGCGGGCGACAACTAGTTTTTTAATATATTAACAATAATTAACCTGAGAAGACTTTTTAAATTTAAATAATTTTATTACCTAACATGACTTTGTATTATTTAAATGTTGAAAAAGAGTAACTACTGAGTTTCTTGCCGGTTCTTCTCGGTTGAATCCACTTTCCGAACCGGTGGTAGCTTCACTTAATTGTTGAATGACGATTCAAAAGTGCTTATAAATGACCACTTGAATAAAGTTGATTTTGATTTTGACGTTATAACGAAAAGAGAGGACGTTTCGTTACTTTTTAAATTTCAGAAACTGTATATACTATGTTTCAGACATGTTTCACCTGTTTTATACAGTTCAAATACAAACTTTGTCGGTGTGTGTGCTTAAGGTTAAAATAAGGTTATAGTTCGAGCTTCTAGAAAGTTTGCTTTCTTGAGGCAGTCAGCTTGTAAATAATGTTACCGCTGGAAATAGTTTTAATAGCAACTCTTTATAGACTACGAACTTTATAACAGGTCTGAATTATTTAAAAAGAGAACATATAGCCAAAACCTTCCCTAAAGAATGTCTTTAATATATTTATATATATATATATATTTCTTACTAATAAACCTTGTTTCGATAGAGAATGTCTTGGTTATCAAGCTGATAGAGCTGGGTAGGAGATATTTCAGAGAGCAGTAGGTGTATATGCAAACATAAATTTACTTCTTGATTCCCGCACTCTCTTCTTGTACCGAAGGGGTCAGGTGCAAGAAACATGGCTGTTGCTTATTGCCTTTGCACTAGATAAACTTACAAAAGGTTGTTACATGAAATTGCTTTCCAGAAAAACCTATATTTAAATGCAGGATATCAAAATCTTGAATCTTAAATTAAATCCAATAGACTAACGAAACATTTATTCAAATTATTATTAAAAATCCATCAAATATAAAAATAAAACTTGTAGGTGTTTCGCTTATAAATAATTTTATAGATGATATTTTTAAATGTCAGAAAATCTTATATGGAATTGGAAATTGATACATTTATCGATGATGGATTTTTAGCGACTGTAATCGAATGTACGCCTCTGCACTCATATTACGTATGCGAAGCCTTTAGTACTAATCAACAACAGCCTGTAATTTATTTTATTTTGTGGAGAAGGTTTGGAACATATTCCAGCACTCCTTTCTAGTGCGGATTGGTGGAATAAACATGTGTCAGAATTTCGATGAAATTACACATATACTGATTTCCTCACGATGTTTTCCATGGCATGAATTTTGAACACAAATTAAGCACATGAATTTGCAATGTGCTTGCCTGGGTTTGAACCCGCAATTACGTTTAAAATGCACGGGTTCTAACCACTGGGCCATCTCGGCTTTCATTGAATCTTCAAGTACAAATCAATTAATTTAAAAATATGTTTAGACCAGGTGATCTGAAAGATAATTATGAAAATCTTTTGATGAAACACGTGCACCGGCAGCAATCAGTTCACCCCTGATTAATATTACCATACAAATGGAAATTCGAAATGAAATTATCGTCGTCCGTTGTATTATTTGGTTCATAATAAAGTTGCACCTCGCACACCGTCCGTAACGATATAATCAGAATGGCGCTGACGGCGAGATCTCTTATAAAGTACATTCCTTTCAACCAATTCCACAAAATACCCAGAAGAACGTTATCTTTGCTGATCAGGAAGATGTTTAAACGTTATATATTTATGTAACTATTAAGATGTAGTGAGAACGCCTTAGCTTATTTATCGCTTATTTAATAATTATTTCGATCTAAACGCGTACGATATTCTCTTTCTACCATTCGTTTTAATAATTCTTTCATATCAATTCCACGAAACATACCCAAAAACGTTAATAAACGATTAAATTATTTTTCTGTTATTGAGAAATTAAAATAATTTTATTTACATTGTAGACCTGTATTAATTCCAAAATTTATAAATTTTCAGTACAGAAATTTTTCCTAAAAACAATAAGAAAATGTGTGAAATATCTTTAAAATAATTTGCATAACACTATGTAACTCTTAATGTTAAAATAAATATTTAAAATTGACTGTAACACTTATTATTATTCATAATAAAACTTTTATTAGTAATTACAGTGAGATAGAATATTTCGGCTCAACACGGTCTAAATTGTCTCATCAATATTTCAGACACTTAAATTCATTTGGCAAACATGTCGAGTCTATCATAACGACTGTTGATATATTGTTTTATGTAGTTATTGATCAATACAACTACATATTCATTTCTTACTTTTGATATTTCGACCAATCAGTGAATGCCACGTCACGAATCTTCATGTGTCAAACTATAACTGTCAAAAATATAACTGTACTAAAAAAAAATATTTAAATTTACATTTTTCGTTACCCATTCGATGTAAAGTGTTTATAATAATAAATATAAATGTAACATTACATATGTACAATGTAATATCAAGTAACTCATAATAATCTTCGAGTACATTATTATTATTATAAATGTGAAAGTAACTCTCTGTCTGCGTGAAGTTTGGTATGAAGCTAACTTGATCTCCAGGAAAAGACATAGGCTACTTTTTTCTAACACATGACAACCAACACCCTAAAAGTCGACTACTAGTAAAATATAACGGCAAGTGAGGGCAATATTAAAAATACCGGTTTATATTAAACCCTAGTATACTACTCAGCTTACACACTTCGGTAAATGTTCGATTAAAGTACGTGATGTTATCTGTGACCCGACTTTTTGGGCTGTGTAGTGTGTAGGGAAATTGTTAGGGCATCGAATGACATCGAAACCCTTGTAGCTTTAACTAACAGGCAGATTTATAAATCGTACATTTTTGGAGCTTTTTATTTTTAAACATGATTATGAGAATAAACTTAATTTTGTATGTAATGTATACTAATATTATAATGGTGAAACCAATGAAATGAATTTGATGAAATTTGGTATAAAGCAATTTTCAACTCCAAGGAAGGACAAAGGTACTGTTTTTGCCTTACACTTTTTTTTCGATTTATGAATACGAGTATACATGCTTTGTTTATACAGACAACGATGTAACAAAAACCCCACTGGATTTATCCGTACAACGGTATTCGTTGTCAACACTTATACAATAATAATAAAATAACTATAAAATAAACAAAACGCAGGTACATATCAAAACTTTAAATAAACAAAACAGCGATAAAGGAAGAATAACATCCTTAAATATAGCGTATACACATGTTCATGACAACCAAACCCTATAACGAGAGCGAAGCCGCGGGAAACAGCTAGTTTTCGATATAGGAATGAGAAAAAACCGTTTCATAATTACTGATAATACATATTAGTAACATTATAACATAACGTATAAAGTAATTAAATATGTGATATACATATGTTTTGTTTAATTTACCTTTGTAAAGTCCCAAAAATATTATCGTTTTACTAATTCAGTCCTGTCGCTTCAACGGTTTCAATTACATTATCTCTCTCCTCAAATGTTTTATCTCTTTCTGACGAAACGAAAAAATCAATATCGACCATCAAAGTTCAAAAAGGCTTCCTCGTGAAATTATAAGAAACGTATATAACCGTGTCTGAAATCGTTATGAGTAGGCGTTTTTCAATTTCACTTCACAGCCTTTACAAAGAAATTAGGAGAAAAAAAAATCAGATCCAGTATATATCAAAGAACGTGAAAAGACTTCTACCATATTATTCAAATGGAAGACGGATTGGCAGCTAATAAAATGGTGTCGTAATTCAGTGAATAGACCGCGCTCCTCCATGAACGGTGAGTTTCGTGTCGCTATTCACGAGAAATATTGCTTGAACGCTTGTTGGGTAGTCGGAGTTTCTTCGACAAAGGCACACTTGACAGTCTTGACAGTTGAGCTTTGACCTCCGCACGAGACGGCCGTGTTAAAGGTTAGTACCGCTCGCTGATATCAAACTTAATCCACTCGATACTTAAATTTATTTTAATGATTACGAATATACATAAAACGAGTTCTGAATAAAGTTACGAGCTCTCTTTATTTAAGTTTCGTTTTAATAATGCGATTACTTATAAAGTTTACGTGCTTTAGTTTATGTTTTAATTTAAAGTAATTATGCATTGAGTTTATGCTTTACTTTTTTAACTATTAAGTTTAATGTTCAACGTACTAAAACTTCTGTTGCTTATTATGATTGAAATTAAAAGGCATGTTTATCAAAATATTTTTATAGTGGCAGGTATAGCAGGGATTAACTAGTTTCGTTAGCACAGATATGAAAGTTTACCAGACATTTTAATACTTGCGTGACTTTAATCAAAAGAATGAAGTGCCCTGTTTTTATTTACAAAAGTCAAAAGAGTTGACACGTCCTACTTATATAATATGATTTAAATTGAATATACTTTGAAACAAGCTTACTTGTTACAACATGTTTGCGATACAAATAATTAACTAAGTAACAGTGACATTTTGTGTCTTGTATAAATGGGACATTGGAAACTATTAAATACGTATGGAAAACGTTGGAAACAATGAATAAGTTTGCTCGATAACTTTATGCACAGAGCGAGGCGGTCGCTTAGGTCGTGCCTCGCTAGTGAGAGATTTACAAACACGATTGCAAAACTTTCTTTGATTGCTTGCAGTTTTTGTTATGGAAGACAGTGTAAGGACTTCCGAGTTTCTAATTCATTATTTCTTTTTTCTCGATTTGCAGTTGGGTTCCTTATTGTTATAACTTTTAACTGAGTAATTTAAATTTAGTAGTACGATTCTTTAAGAATTCACTTCGTATCTCATTTTTGAAATGTTGACAACTGACTTTAGGTGTTTTTTTGACTTATGTTGGTGGACGAGCATATGGACCACTTCATGGTAAATGGTCACCACTGCTCATAGACAATAGCGATATAAGAAACATTAACTAATCCTTACATCGTCAATGCGCCACCAATTTTGGAACTAAGTTATTATGTCTTATGTCTGTTGTTACACTGGCTCACTCACCCTTCAAACTGGAACACAACAATACGGAGTACTGTTGTTTGGCGGTATGATGTCTAAAGAGTACCTACCCAAACAGGCTTGCACTAAGCCCTATCACTAAGTTATAATTTATAGGATACATGTATCCTTTAAATTTTATAATATTGTAATGTCTCATTTCACATTCCAATATTTCACGCTTGACGGAATATCTCACAGAATACCTCGACTGAACTTTACTTATAACGATGTATGTCTTATTTAATTATAAGTACATTTGGTTATTTTATTTTAATTGTATATTTAGCCAATGCAGTCGATATTTCGGTTTCATTCCATTTTTAGTACTTTACCATATTTGCGATAAGCGTAATTCGTAAAGTAAATTATTTTCGACTAAAATTTCTAGATTCGTATTTCAAATTAAATAATAAAAAGCTATCACTGAATCGAGAAATATATTTTGATCTGAAAATAATAAATATTTTAAATTATTTTATAATGAATGCCAATCCCTTCTTGAAATGCGAGTCATTCAATTTTGCACTACGAATGTAATAGTAGTTTAATAATAAAAGTGTATTTATATATATATATATATGTAAATTTCGAAATAGCGTTTCAAAAATTAGTTTTTTCTCAGGTAATACGAGATCACAGAGTGTAACGATAACGAGGAGTAAGTGTCATTACGTCGAAGAAGGTAATGCGCTCCTGTAATTGGGTCCTGTAGTCGTTCGCTCTCTTCGCCGCCTTGTTTCTGTAGATTTCATCTTTGCTTTCGCTTTTCATGCGGCAACTTTGATAACTAATCTGATTATCATCATCCTCCTTCCAAAGTGGAATCTAGTCAAATAGAATTGGGATAACCAATTCTACTTGGGTTAGGCGCAGCATGTTTTATCCTTTCATACTTCTCTATCGGACGTCATCTCACAAGTAATATTCTTTCTAACCATATCTTCTTTCCCACAATCCGTCCATCGTTTTTTCGGTTATCCTCTATCTCTGCGTCCATCTTTATCCATGCTCAAGACCATCTTAAAAATATGTTCCTCATTCCTCCGCATAACATGCCCAAACCATGATAGCCGCTCTCCACATAACTTCTCAGCTATTGGTGTCACTTTCAAACTTCCTCTTATGTTCTCATTCCCTACTCGAATCTGATATATTCGGTGTAATTGTTCTTGTATCTCTTAAGAATAGATATTATTTGAGGCAGCATCCACTAACCAGATTAGGATAAACAATAATAAATAATAATAATAAAGCCTGATGGAATTAGTTCCTTTTTCAAATGATTAAAAAAGTCAGAAGAGTCTCAGTGCTTACGGGTCTTTATTTTAATATATTTTACAAAAAGGAACTGGGAGTCTTAGCGTCATAATTTTCCTGGAATACATTAAGTGCTGTGTCAATCGAAACATAAAGGGCCTATCTCGATCACGCCTAACAATACTCTGAGGGTATTGTACATCCTACTCAAGTCTAGCAGATTAATTTGTTTCCATTATGTACAACTAAAAGCCATGTTATAAAAGAAATACCGAGTAGAAGGCACGTCAAGAATATATACTTAATATTGAATAATGACGTGGTATTATTGCAATATTCTCAACCCACTCTGGTTTTCGACCTATTCGAATTATACGTGGGCGATTCTTTAGATGTCTGCTTATTTATTGATTAATTATTTTTTGGTATTCAACGTTCAAATGCAGTAGCAATTACTATAATTCCGCGCGGTCCTGATTTATACAGCTACTATATTTAATGTTTATTTGTATATATTTAAAAACTCATTGCAAATTATTCTCATCTAAATTAATACTTTTTAATTAATGACTTGATTTCAAATGTTACTAATGAAATATCACAAAAGACGGTATGTATTTTATAAAAATGATTGCTAACGTTTACCTTAGCCTTGTTATTTATACCATGGAGTGTAGAAAATGAAAAATTTCCATTTCAAATGAAGCTTTGTCGTTAGTTGCGGACGGCCGGCCGTGGTAAAAGCTTTGCGCTGTCGCCCTGTCTAATCTTGTGGATTGTTTATCGTGATGTCGGTTGAAACAAGAGATAACTTGATCAACGGGAGCGAACAATTTACTCTACTTCGCACGACTTTGTTCGCTTATATTGTTATCGCACAGCAATCGCTTAAGCAAACATTGTTCAAACGGTCCAGAGATCAGCTGTGAGCGCAGTCGTTTTCAAATTGTTCAGTCGCTTGACACACTTTAAACTTTCAACGGAAAAAAAAAACAAATGAAGGCCTATCGATGCAAGTATGACCAGTATGAATATGGATAACATTTACTGTTCATAGTTATTAAAATGGGCTTATCACTACTTAGTATAAAACAAAGTGTGTATATTTAGTAGTATATCTTTAAAATTACGTAACGGATTTTAATGTGGTTTTTTAATAGATAGAATGATTAAATTTGAAGGTTTTTAAATTTATTGTACCTTGGCCTGTGTGGCCTTACAGCAATTATTTAAATTAATATTTTCGAAGATTTCCCTTATTGTGGAAATTCATTGCAATTAGACGCATATAGGTTTCCTCACCACCAAGCTAGGGACATGGATTACAGACACATAATATAAAGAATTATATAAAATATATATATATATATAATTCTTATATATAAGGTTATTAGCATAATATATTATACTTATGCTACTAATATAAAATTATTATTAATGTTTTGCTACCTCAGATAGATTGGAATATGTTCCAAACCCTCTCCTCAATTGGGTAGGTAATTTACTTAAGTTAAAAGTTTAATTTAAGTTACTTTTACTTCACCTCAGATAGTGATGAAACTTAAATATAAAAATGACCACAAGAATTTATGTTTAGATAAACAAACATAAAAAGTCTGTATATTTGTTTCAATTTAGTCATTTTATTTCGACCTTCATTCTACCCTTGCAAAGCTGGGACGGATAGCCAGTACTTATATATTTTAATTAGAAGGAAATAGGAAGTTTTCGCTTTATAATGCGTTAACGAGCATCGTGTAACTTTATATGATTTGATCAATCTATTTGTTTTAATTCTTATTTAGAACTATCAAGGTATTATTAATTAATTTGATTATTATGAGCAAAAATTATGACTTGAACTTCTTCAGTAGATATGATAGTTTGTTGAATTTGTTTTTTTAAATTTTTGGACAGATGAGTCACTGGGTGGTAAATCAAAACTGCTCAAAGAATTTGACGCCGTAAGGCATTGTAATCATTTCTTATATAACCAATGCGCTATCAAAAGACTTTGATCCCTTGTAGGTACCAGTAGTGACACTAGTTCACTCAACCTTCAATTCCGAACACTATTCTTACTGCTGCCCTTTAACCAACCGGTAACTGTCGCAATGAAATGGATGTTTTTTCATTCACCGTTTAGCATAAGATTCAGGTGTTTTAATCTCAGGATCAGCTCTTTATATCTGTGTAAAGTGGGAATATTTGTATTAATTCCCGCACCTTGTTAGTGGAGGGTGGTAAATTGATCACGATGTCAGACTCGTCATTTTCTATTACATTTATATATAAGTAAGAATACAGTGTGGAGAGAAAAGCCTAAATATACACTTGAATATTGTTGAGTTGTTTTAGAAATTCGAGCCGGGTGTTTATCTTGGACCTTTGTTGTAAATATAATGTGCTTTGTACACTTAAAAAGCTTTTAAGTGATATCCGTATTCTGTATTTCTATACGCAAATTTAATGCCTCAATTTTTATGTCTATTTTATTTTATTTTATTTAATGGGTTTGCTAGCGATTTTACATTTGTCATTCTAACATAAATATACAATTAAATGATATGCATACAAAGATTATGTAAAATCATTTAAAAGCAAACACTACGTGCTAATTTAACTATTAATTACTATTACTCGCTACAACAACAAAAGTGAAACAAAAAACAAAACAAAACGAAAAATGAGCAGAAGGAAATATGTATACACAAATTTTAATTTAATTTTAATGTTCTATATGAAATGAATATATTTGTTGATATTGCCTTTTAAGGCTAATGACAATATTATAAGTATTTCGATTAGTAAATTCAGAAACTTTTACATAGATGCTTTCTTTCATACAGTAGATTAATCTTGTAGATCATTACGTAAGGAAAACGAGATATGCGATTCAGACGACCTATCTCTCTTTCTCTCTTTTATGTGGCGTAACATTATTTGAACTTTTTTATAGTATTTATTCATATGGGTTTTTTATTAAAAAAAAAATATCACATCATTATATAATCTCAACAGTTGTTAATTTGTTCCATCATGAATGTTATTGAATACATAAAATTTAAAGATTATATTTTCTTTTTGATAAAAAATCTCTAATGGCTTCTAATGGCTTGCAAAACTGACTCACGTGTATTGATGGCTAGCGGCATAGCACTGCCTCATGCCGTAGCACCTCTACGCCACCGTTCTTGTGTGTGCGTAACTTTCATACAGCATAGTCCCTTGCTACATTAATAAAAAAAAATTTAAGGAAACTTAAACAAAACTTTTTATTGGTTTTTCTTTAATTATAAATAACTTTAATAACCTTCGATCCTCTTATCTACCGGGAGTTTCGTAGCGACAGTTTTGCTATCAAGCGTCTTATACAATATACCACATAGGTACAAACAGGACATAATATGTATATGGATAAACTATTGGCACTCGGGGACAGGATTAACGATCAATGCATTCTACTCTTTAGATAGAGCTGTAAATGAAATATTACATTTAACGGCAACGCTACTAAACCTGTAAAAGATAGTGTTGAGTATCGTATATTCACAATTGACCTTTTTACAACAACAGGCTATAAATTCCCACTGTTGGGCTAAAGGCCTCCTTTCCCTTTGAGGAGAAGGTTTGGAAGATATTCCACCACGCTGTTCCAATGCGGGTTGCTAGAAAACATATGCGGCAGAATTTCGATAAAATTTGTCAAACACACATTTTGTGCTTGCCTGGGTTTGAACCCGCAATCATCGGTTAAGATGCATGCGTTCTAACCACTGGGCCATCTCGACTCGTTGGATTGATTGACCTGTAACTATTTTTAATATTATATGATCAGGCGATGAAGTATCACAAACGTTAGTTATCGAGAGGTCCTCGAAATTTTCCTACAATATTACCGACCATCAGCATGAAGCTGACACGTTTATATTCTACTGTCAGTCGGTGATGTTTTGTCGAGCGTTTTCCGATTAGCAACCTAAGTGAAATTGGAACATACAATAACAACATTTAATACACGATAACTTTCCATTACCGTTCGCAACAAATATTTGTACTATCTTGTAGAAATATATATCTATATGTTGACCAGAACATCGCAAAGAGAAGTTTGTTTGATCTGAATGGTGTAAATACGGCAAACATAATATTTATCTTAAATGTTTCACTTTAAATTCAATATTTAATAAGTTCTATGGAGCGAAACGGTAATAAATCTTGACGAGTAAATATAAATAATTTAGTTGATAATAACAAGAACAGCCTGAATGTAAATTTCCCACTGCTGGGCTAAGTCTTCCTCTCCTTTTGAGGAAAAGGTTTGGAACATATTCCACCACGCTGTTCCAATGCGGGTTGATGGAATACAAGTGTGGCAGAATTTCTATGAAATTAGACATATACAGGTTTCCTCACGATATTTTCCTTCACCGCATAAGATGAATCAAGCACATGAATATTCAGTGGTGCTTGCCTGGGTTTGAACCAGCACTCATCGGCTAAGACGCACATGTTTTAACCATTGGGTCACCTCGGCTCTAGTTGATAAATAACTGGATAAGAAAATGCAGAGAAGAAAAACGAAGCATAATATGTTTGTCACTTCAAAGTGACAAATGAAAAAGTTAAAAATGTAATATAAAGAAAGTGAAATAACCTCTTGTTGAACAAAGTCCTTTTCTGTTAAAGATTACGGGATAATTCCGTCGCTGCTCCATTGTGGGGGATTTACATGTGATACAATTTCTCCGCAACACACAAGCTTAATGGTTTGATATGTGTATTTGAAAAAGAAATTGAACGTATTGAAATTTTGCAACTAGTTTACTTAGGTTAAGATATATATTCTATCTATCGATCTATATTGGCTCTTATTCATATATTAGATTCTTATAATATATCCATATTAATAAAAGTTAAAGTTTGTTTACATAATAGAAGTACATTTAATTGTATATAGAAAAAGTACTCTCTTTATTATATGGTCAACATATAAACACATTCTGCGTGGTTTCTAAATACTTACAATAAATCGTGTATATCTTTATATTCTAATAGCTTATATGCTAAGTATTGTATTTTGTTTTTTCAAAAATATGATAAGTTAGTCTTGATTAATTAATTTACTACTGTGTGTACTACAACCAGTTTAAAAAAAGTATCGCAATATTTACTTTTCAAAGTTGATTGATTCAGGATTATCAATGAGGTTAAGAATCTCATACGACCTAAAAACAATAAAGTTTATTTGTAGTATACAAACTAAATACTAAAATCCATGTATATGTTTTTACAATGATTATATAATATCACTAGGTCTGCTAGGTAACTTGGATCCGGTAAAAATTAAGACAATACCGCATAACACAGAACAAAGTTCTGAGTAAAGTGTTCGTATTTTAGTAACAAAATTCATATTTTTGTATCGTAAACGTAACCGTTTTTTTTAATTGTTAGCAATATTCTAATAAGGATATATTACTCGGGAATGTATGATTAGTTTTTGTATGATTAGATTGAAATAGGTTTTTAAAGGTTGCAACATTCCATTATATTAATTAATTTACTACTAAGCATTCATACTCTGAGTGTAGTATAGTAACATGATCTGGTACAAAGAGTGAGCCATGTTCGAGTTGTTTTAACTTAAAGGGTACTTCCTAAACAAATAAAATTTCTACCCATTGGGTTTTTACACGCGTGAACTATTAAACATTCCGGGTACAGATTATATCTCTGATTACGTTAACATAATTAAACATTGATATTGATTAAGTAAAACAAAATCGTTTTTTATTATTATCAGGTGATTTATGATTCTGAAAACAGTTTCTCTTGTTAAGATGAATAAGATTAAAATAATAATTAATACAACTTTATTCATAAAACTATTTTAATTATACAGTGTTTATTATACCTTTATCTACCATTCTAATCACGTCTAAGGATAATTATATCATAACTCTTAAAGTATTAATTACAGATTTATGATCATAATTTGAGCCGGCATTAATCTTCGTGAGGATATCTATAAAAAGTAAAAATAGAGCGTTGTGATTAGAACACGTTTGTCTAATAACAAAAATATATATGACGTGTATTATTTATCTGTGCTAAAAATGAACTTATTGATGTGAAGGGGTTACAGTTAACTCTGCAGAATATTTTATAATTGAACATTTATAGCACATACCAAACAAAAGTTTTATTCCAATTTGAAGTCAATTGTAAGCCTGAAGAGTTACAGTTTAAGCAGGCATTCATATTCAACCAATGAAAATACTGCATTTTATATCTATAAATTCTTGACACTTCATTGATAGAAGACTATAAGATATATATTTTCTTTATGTCTGCTTTATTCGAATTTTAAACAAGATCATTCCATTGTCTAAATAAAAATAGAGAACGTTAAACTCCTTCAAATATGTTTTTAAATTCCTTTAGTTTTATAAATAACGAACGAGACGGGATTACTTTTCTCCACTAGCAGAAGATTGTTCATTAATTATGAAAATTAATTTCCTGCGGTATGAGCCGAACTTCAACACATCCCAAGCTTAACTAACCACGCTTACCCACATCATGTTTTGTTACATAAAGACATTCATAAGATATGAGTCGTATGTAAAAATGCTGTTGGTTTATTATATTTATATATAAAAATAAATATATTATGTGTTTAAATAAAATGATTTAAATTGCTTATTTTTTGTAACTTAAATTTCTTTGGTGTTTTCGTTCAAAGTTTAAATGAAAACTGTCACCCACAAAAAGGTTACATTTCTATCAGGTGTACAGAGCTCGTTTTTTTTGTAAATGAATTTTATTTAAAATATATTTAAAGTTCCATTTTCAAAATTAAATTTTAATATCAATATGTAATGTACCTGATAATTGGAAATAAGTGTTTCGATATTTAAAACTTTTTTGTGACATTAGAAGTGTTTTAATTTATTTAAATTTATTTTTATTTTTAAAAGGTCTTATTAATGACAATTTAGTGTATAACATTAAGTATACTTTATGTGCAGAGTAGCCTCTGTACTTTAGTTAAATATTTTCGTCTTTGTTCGTAGATTACCTTCACCTAAATTGATGAGCATGGGATGAAATCAGATGCCTGTACGCTATTTACTAGGGTGTGAATTTAGCTGGGGCCGCTTTAACGACCCTTCCTTGATACAGAGCTGAATAAGGATAAATTACTTTATGTATGGACTATGTACTTGGCGAACGTACACAAGCCAGTTTAATTAAATAAATTTGTTTTTGAAAATATAATTAAATTAACTTTTTAAGAAATGTTTGAGTGATTTATTATTGCATGACGATAAAAACTTAATTTGGATGGTACGAATACATTAAAAGAGGTTTTAATAATTATTAATCGTTATATTTGTAATTGTTTAGAAAGTACCAGCTCTTGCTCGCGACTTCGCTCGCATTTTAAGGGTTTAGTTGTCATATGTTAGGCAAAAAAAGTAACCTATATCCTTCAAAAAGTAACCTATCAATTTCAGTGGTTTAGTAGTGAAAGAACAAACGACAAACAGACAGGCAAAGAGAGTTACTTTCGCAATTATAATATAAGTACAAATTCTTTAATGCGATATTTTTCTTGAATTAATTGCCGTAACAAAAACAGCCTCCTGTTTGTTGTTCCCACGAGAACTTTTGTAGGAACGAGTCTGGGTGCATTATAAATTCATGTGTGAGCGCTGAAATTGCTTGCTGCCTAAATTTGGGACGAGTAAAAAGTGGGTAGACACCGGTTAATATTTAATAAGATATTTTACGGTCGCGGTCGTCTATACAGCAATTAACAATCTGTTTACGTACATAAATACAGAATTTTATATATTGACATATATATGTATTTCTACCTTTATCTTTTTGTGGTATTTGTTTAAAATTATAAATGAAAATATACGTATACTTTTAATATACATTATCATGAACTCGTATCTATATATCTTATTTTTTGCTCTTTATTTATTATTTATTTGTCGTTAACATATCAGCGATGAAAAAAACATACAAAAACAAAAAACAAGAAACCTGAGAAAGTCTGATGATATCGTATTAATATTATAAATGCAAACGTTTCTGAGGATGGCTGTATGTATATTTGTTACTCTTTAACGTAAAAGATACTGAACGGATTTTGAAGAAATTTTGCAGTAATATAGGTTTTAAATTAGAATAACAAATGGACTACAATTTATAACGATCTTATGTAATTTAGTCATATATAACGATACATATCAAGTACCCGTGCGAAGTCGGGGCGGGTCGCAAGTCTGTTATATGTGTATAAGCCAATGCTAAAATGTGGGTACGAACAGTACTGCGTAACTCTAAAAACTCTTTGGTATCCTCTTCAATATAAGAAAAGAATCGAATCAAAATACATATGGAGAAACAATTTAACTTAAACTGTCACTCTATCTGGGTCCGTTCTGGGTCTAATGTATTCATAAGTTTTACAAGAATTTTCACTTCGTTGCACCGAATAAAATGTATAAGCTTTAAGCCCCGTTCCTTTGTTTTCATTTCTTTTTGTTGTTTTCTAAATGGTATAAAAGTGTTTTCTTTCATAATAAGTATTTTCTTTTAAGTTAAAGTAGTCTATTCACTAGGTAAATGAATTGTTCTATGTACTTTAAGAAGTGTAAAAAAGTATATATTTTGTATTGTAATAATTTTATAAGTAAATTCGTTTTCTATTGTTGTAGACTTATGTAAGTAGTGTCTGAATAACAGTAAATTTCCATAAATCATAGGAATAATAAAATTTCCCAATTATATTTGAAATCTGTATGCAAATTAGTTTAGGTGTGATTGTGACCATATTCACATTCAGAGTTATGAATTTGTAATTTTATTGCAATTATCAGAACTGTATTAATATGTATACTTCTTTTTAAAGCTCAACAAATATTATGTTACAAACATATAATTCAGTTACTGATATATTAAATTAAATTTGTGTTAAATCGAAGAAATGATATATATTTTGATTTCAGTGTAAAATTATCAGTTATTTGTATTAGGTGTAAACTAGAACTATGAGCTTGATTCTTTTTAGATCTTGGATGTATGTACATTGATTTCAATTTCAAATAGTTAACCAGAGTAATGATGCTGCAATTATTGATTTTACAATTGTACCACCAGAAAAAAACACCTCAGACTCGAGAAGAGGTAATGAAAAATATAAAGCTGGTTTTTTGTTAGAAAAATATGTTAACAACGATAAATTATTTATAACATTTCATTCTGAAATGGCCTGGCGGCGATCGTGTCGTTCCCAAGGCGTGCAACCTATTAATTCGTTAACTTTGAACACACAAATGTTCTTTAAGGTTTTATTTTTAATATAACAATAGAAACATATTGAATATTTTCTGAGATCTTATTGTAAAAGCAAGTTTATGTTTGAAGTTTGTATTAATATTGTGTATATTACAATTACTAGAAAATACATTGATTATATTATATTGTTATTTAGTCTTAAAGATATATTAATTTATTTTATTTATTCTTTTCAGAAGTGAAGATATCCTGTTTGTATTGGAATTGGAATTTAAAACTGCTTAAGGTAAGAAGAATAATAATTATTTTAGTATGACTTTTTATATAATGCAATTCTAAAAATATTTTTTTTATAAATTTCGATTTAATATTCATTTTCAATAAATCAAATCGATAACTTTCGCCTTCGAATTAATTTAAAACTGAAAAACATATATATTTTAAATGTCTTTATTTTAATTGAAAATTGTGTGTATGAATTATTGCGTTTATACTATATTTTTACATTGAATGCAAATTTGCTCAAAAAAAATTTCCACCAGAAACATTACGACAGCTTGTCAGCTTGTGTCGTTTGAGTTATATCTACAACAATGACATAACGAGTGTATTGGAGTTCTCAACCATCGATAATGGACATTATTTTTAAACTTTTTCCTCAGGTTGTAAATTACAAAATATAAAAATTAATATTCTGTTATAACTTTCTATAATATGAACATTATTTTGTATATTAGCGATATATATAAACATTTTTATAATTGAAGCGTAGCGTATACTCAAGAACCTAACTTTGACACTCATTTGTTCCTTTTGACATCGCTTCAGGGGCTACAAGAAATGTTTATATTAAAGGGAATGTATACGAAGAAAAAATATTGTTGAATGTAAACATCTTACCGCTTTGCTTAGGGTAGGGAGAGGGGACGTCAGATGACGTCAGAACTCGTCATTTTACGTCAATACTCATGAATATTTTAACAGTTACACTTTTTTATATTGGTTCTGAAAACTATATAGGTATCATCACAATCAAATGAATATTTTAGGAACTCAAACTTTTAAATGTAAAGTAATAATGTATACTGGAGGTTTTTTTGCCTTATATAAAAACTAACTTTTAAAACCAATAAAAATAAATTGCCAGTAAATATCCTTCAGATAGTTATGAAAGATATCTTTTATTATTAACAAATGTTATTGTTCTAGGCTGACTCATAACCGTTATTAGTAGCGTATTAAAATGTGTTTTCTTCAAAACGTAGCTTAAAACAAAGAATGTTTGACAATACGATGTATTTAGCAGAACACTTTTCTCAGATCTTATTCAACTACAATTCGTTATAAAAATCTTATCCACTTTGGTCTAAAATTATTGCTATGACAATCGTAAATTATTTATACTATAAATACATTTATCACAACGTTTATATTTTCGTAAGACTGAATTTGCTTTATGATTATGATACGAAGTTCAGTGAATTTCAAATTCGAAATTATAACGTGTTTCAACTTAACTGAGCCTAAATTCGTAAACAATGTTTGTCTTCAGACATTAAACTTAATTAACGTATCGTTAAAATCCTAGATTACCCAGGTAATGGCTTGCGTTGTTTTAAAGTAGTGACTAGGAGCGGCTAGCGAACTAATTTAACTTTTGCTTTAAAGTAACAGCCAATATACGTCATAATGCTGGACAAAAACCTTCTCTAATCTCTTGCATATGCGTTTGAGATATATGTCTGCTTTGTCTATTAGCTACTAGGCAAGTTACAGATATTAAGGTATTGGGTTCAATCGTGCACTATAAGAATATATCCCGGGCAGATATCTAGTCCACGTTGAAGTTGAAACCGAGATAGCCCAGTGGTACCGCGTTCATCTGAACCAATGATTACAAGTTCAAACCCAGGCAAGCGACTGAACACTGAACTTTCTTGTACTTAATTTGTATAATTCATCTCGTACTCGGCATCGCGTGTAAACCTGCATGTAGCCAATTTCAACGAACTTCTGTTACATATCTAACCAGAAACCACCAGAGACGAATGGGAGATTTTAATGCGATACATGCAATCATACTTACACATGTGGATATGAATTATAAATACAAAGGACGTAAAATATTTGTGTTTTAAACTGAACAGTATACTCGGAAAAGTCACATATTCATATTTCAAAGGAACTAAACAATCGCTGCCTAGCTATTTCTCTTTAATAATAAATTATTAAATTGTAAAAGCGGCTGTATTTCTTTTACTAATTCTTATGAGGACTATTATTATTTTCGATCGATTTTCACAATAAGTGAGCATAATTTAATTTTATAGATAAATTTGAATTTTTATTACATCCAGAGAAGATTATTTACACTGAGTCTAAATTCGTAAACATTGTTTGTATTTACACACACACACACACATGCACATTTTTATTACAATTATACATGGCATCTAGACCTCAGCGCCGTCATCGATCGAAACAAACAATTTTTAGACGAGTGTAGGTACACTTTTGCTCTTAATTTTGCTCTGGCGAAACGTCAAACGGCGTCCAACTGCATGATCCGGGAGGTAGCGTTACAAATGCAAAAGTCAAAGTAAGTCGGTTGATATCAACGTCGATAGTTGATCTTATTTGACTAATAAGTGAACCGACCGTCAGCTGCTCAAGGAGCGGTGGACTGACGGACGGACCAACTGTTTCTTAATTCTGATATATAAATAAATAAATAAATATGAGACAACATCACATACATTACTCTGATCCCAATGTAAGTAGCTGAAGCACTTGCGTTATGGAAATTAGAAGTAACGACGGTACCACAAACACCCAGACCCAAGACAACATAGAAAACTAATGGTAATCTACATCGACTCGGCCAGGAATCGAACCCGGGACCGCAAAGTGGCGTACCCATGAAAACCGGTGTACACACCACTCGACCATGGAGGTCGTCATTTTATTTTCGATCTAAATAAATAACAAAACTAATTATAAATTATATTATACTTCTAACGGCTTATAATATACCATATTTTATGTACAAGTTATACCAAAGTAATGTACTTTCAATATTATGTGCTTTAAAATAAACGTTTATTTAATATCACTGCTCCGTGGTCAGACTGGTACGATACAGCTAACCACGATTTCGAATTTAATTTAATTTTATGTTAACTACGATATTATAAATGTAAGTAAATAATTTAATTAACGATAAGTTGATTAATATTTTATATTATATAATAATAATTTTGTATGATATGGCATCGGTAATATTTTATATACACAAAACAAACTTTGTAATGAAAGTAATTTAGAGATCTAGGTCTTTGTGACCTTGTTTATTATTACACCGTTAATGTATGATTTTAATGGTTTAATCAAAACAGTCTATACAGTGAAAGAGAGAGACCACATATTCTTATGAATAAATAAATAAATAAATATGAGACAACATCACATTAATTACTCTGATCCCAATGTAAGTAGCTAAAGCACTTGTGTTATGGAAAATCAGAAGTAACGAAGGTACCACAAACACCTAGACCCAAGACAACAGAAAACTAATGATAATCTACATTGACTCGGCCGGAAATCGAATCCGGAACTTCAGAGTGGCGTACACATGAAAACCGGTGTACACACCACTCAACCACGGAGGTCGTCAAAGTCTCATACTAATGAAGAGTCCTAAACTCTTGAAACGTAGAATAGATTCTGTTTACAGAAATAAGTTATGTATCTGTATTGTTTTGTTCATGTTAGTGTAAATATTTCAATAAATAGATAAATCTACAGACGATGACATCTAAACGCCAGTTGATGATGATGATAATAACGAACCACGGGTTCAGAAGTCCCATTTAAATATACCATCGCATTTCTATTTAAAAAGTTATCAAACGTATAAAAATGACTAAATTTGAAATGCAATTCAGCTATTCAGCTCGAAATTAAGAACTGAGCAAATTAACCCAAATAAAATATGAAAAAAAATGAGCTATTTTTAAAATCTGAGTGAAAACAGCTAAGTTGAGATTCGTTAAGATTCCAAGCAGACTCCAGTGAAACTAGAACAGAAATGGTACAGAATAAGTATTCAATTCGTTATCGTGTCAAGTGGAATTGTGAACAGGCTTTTTCAGTTGTAAACTTTTACGGAAAAATGTACCTTTGTCGTGAATCCGCGCGTGATAAATTTTTAATGTAGAACCTTGGAACGGTATTCTGTAATCGTGTATTGGATATTGAGCAATTTTATTAATACTTTGATGCTGTGATTTGACTTGTAAATTCTGCTTCTCGTGTATAAATTGCTCACTCATATATTCCTAGGTGATTGAGCTTTAGATTTGTTTAATTATAATCATAACATAGTATAAAACAAAGATGCTTACCGTTATGTGCTCCAATATACTTAAATCTTTAAAATTACTCAACGGATTTTGAAGCTGTTTTATTCGAGAGCAAGGTTTTTGTATGTAATATATGGACAATATTGTAAAGAAATAATGATAATTTTTGAAGTTTCTATTGTAATGTCGTTAATAAACAAATGATTAGTAGTAGTAGTATTAAAGTAGTAGTACTAAATATAGTATCAGCATTGCACCCGTGTGCGGTCGGACCGGGTCGCTTGTATTTTATAAACGTCAATATCGCAATGGTTGGGCTGTTGTACCCATTCCTAACACAAGTAGTAGGCTTTAATGGAGGGATAAATAGAAACATTTGTAGTATTATATGCTACTATATATTTATATCATGGGATAGTATATAATTTCTGATGGGACATTGTAACACGACTCAAATACATCGTGGTCATTAGAGGTTGCAAAAAAAGCAATAATTTTAGACATTTTATAATTCATTGTCTGTTTTTTTTAGTTTCATATCACGTATGCTATATACTCTTATAGAACTTCATTTCAAACGAATATTTACTTTTGATTCCGAGCAGTGAAAAGGTTTTATACAGAGATACGTTATAGTCTATCTACAAAGACTGAAATCAACTCACACGAATGTAAAATCTCCTATCATATTATAAATGTCTTTTATATGAAGTCAATTATAAAAGGAAGTTAACGCACGGATTCCTTAATAACTTTTTGATATCGATTTCGAAAAAAATAATTTGTTCGTAAGTATTATTAAAATGGGATGTTAATTATACATCCAAAACCTATGTGTATGTCCCACAAATGTCCTTAAATTGCTTTATCTAAAGACATGGTTTGGAGTTTAACCATTTTAATTTATGCTAGCCCGGCTGGGGCAGATACCACCTATCAAATATTCTACCAATAAACAACAATAATTAACGTTGTTTTCGAGTTTGAAGGCGAGTGAAGCAGCGTAGTTAGATGTAAGGAATGGTCAATATTTTAAAACACCATTGATTATAGGTGGTGGTCTGTTACCATCAGGAAGCCCATTTGTCCGTCACCTACCTGTATTATTAAAAAAAAAACACGTTCCCACATATTTCAATGACATGACTAACCAATCATTTATATTAGAGATACATTTATACAGCAAAATATCATCTGACACATGCAGGTTTCCTCTCGATGTTTGCCTTCACCGCCGAGCACGGAATGTTTTATTCACTTGAAACCACCTTCCTGGATTAAGTTACCCGTTACTGGACCATAGTGGCTTTGCATCTGTGTCGGGTTATTCGGGTGATTAATATAAACTGTACTCCAAGATTCGTAGTACTATCGCACTCTGAAATTTGTTGCCAGGATTAAACATACTCTACTGTATAATATAATTATGTGTTATTTCTATAAAAGATTAAAGGAAGGCTGTTTTTTCTTTTATTACTGTAACCCGTGTTAACGCTTCATTAAGATTGACGCTATTCACTCTATAGCTACTCCAACTCACGATTATTGATTTAATAATCTATTGACGATAGGGGTATTATATTTGTGTCAATGACTTCGAATCGTTATAATAGAATATGTTATGAATTTAACGATTATAGCCGAATACTACAGGATAATAGAACGAGCACTCTTGATACATGGTTTAAGTACTTTTATATCATGTATAAAATTGATTTGTAGGTTTTGTTGGCAGATATACATACGTTTATATATTGCTTGGCGATAGATCATTTTATGAATTTTTCTACATGTTATTCCTGATCTAAGTTAGTAGTTATATTATTTTTTTAATATTTAACATTAGAGGTCATAAGCTTTGGACATTGAGTTATGTATATGTGTTTTTACTTTAAACTTATTTTACTTCATTTATGATTAATGGAGCTGTCTACTATAATTTTGCCAGCGGTTGCCACTGGAGAGACATTACAAAATAAAATAAAGCCTGACCCGCCCTGACCTCCTTGGTCACGTAGAGAAACTAAATAGCACTAGCGTATTGGCGATGAAATAATTTTGTGCACTACTGATTTATTCATTCACTTGGTGAAAACGCGACTTTGTTCAAATAAAATGAAACAAATACGGCTTATTATTTACTTTTCATGTTTCATAAACTGTGATTATTGAAAGTTTTTTCATAACATTTGCGCAGTTACAATTTTCACTTCTCACTCACAGACAACTAAGATATTGCTCCGCAGATCTTTTTGATAGGAATCATTGCATGAAAGTTTTAATGTAGCATAGACAAAGAGCTTTTCGGGTGTTATGGTTGCCAGGATGATAAGGTTCACAAGGTTGCCATTTCGTAGCGTTATTTTATTTAACGAAATATCATACAAGCCGCATATGTTTTATTCACTCGGAATTATCATTACTTTTTTTGACTATAATTTATCATGGATAAATTTCCATAGAGTCTAACGTCCCTGCACGAAATTATTATTTCAAACACACTTTCTGAACGCACTCGTAAACGTCAAACATGGCCGCCATTCATGGCATTGAATTTTATGGATTTAATATCGAAATATCTTCAGTGACAAGTCTGAGAGGAAATAAAGTAAATAATAATTTGTAAGCTTCTATAAATAATACAAATATATATATATATCTTTTTTGTCTGATAGATTCTCCTAACTTAAACGTGAATTAAGACGATTTTCATGGAAAGTGTGAGTGATTGTAAAATCATGTAAAATTTTATAATAGCAAAGGAATTTTATGGTTTCGAGTCAAGCAAAGTCGTTAAAAGATGCTTTTACGCTGCTAATGGATTACGCAAACCGAACAATAAGAAAAATATGATGATAACTGATAATAGACTGCTTGTCATGGAACTCCTCTATTTATGAGTAAAGAGGAAAGGTTTAAAGGTTACTCTACCGCGCTATTATAATGCAAATTAATGGATGCACCAATAATTTATTAAAAAAATATAAAATAAAAAAAATACGTATCTATATGAATGCGGGAAATCAGTATAAAATACTTTAATCATTTCAAAATATATTTATATAATTACATTTTAATTAACTTATGTGTGTTTAATGTTGTCTTAAATTTTCGCGATTATTACACATTTAAATACGGGTAGACTGACCACGAACGCTGTAAAGTGCTCGAAACGTCGGTATGTTAAAAATAATTAATATACGCGATTCAAATCCGTTATAACTAGTTTTATTTAAATTATGTGTGTTTCTTTAAATTAGAATATTATTAACGTGTGAATTTAGTTAAAAATACTATAAAGACTGTGTGGAATGGCGAAAAAGAATGCCGGCAAATCTCCCTTGAATTGCAAAAATATATTTTAGTATTATTATATACTTTTACTTTTTTTCTTTATGTTAAGGTAAATATATCTTAACATATTCAATGTTCAAAAATCAATTTATTTGTCACTCGTTACTAATAATCCAGCGTTCTTGTATATTCAATAAACTATATCCTAAGTAAGTAGTATTTAGGTAGAACTAGTTGATAATAAAATATTACAAGAAAGTAGTCTTGAGCCGTTAGTGTCCAAGTTTCGGCTCTATACCATTCGGTTGCTCTATTTCACTTATATTTTCGAGGTCAGACTTTATGTGACGTGACCTGCGTTTATACGAATAGGGATTACAAGAGACTACATTACACCTGAACCTTACTTAAGCATGCCGCAATATCCCATAGGATTAATCATATATGCGTTTCTTTGCTAAAATAAAGAATCAAGCTTTTGTTTAAGTAAGACTGTTTTTGACGTTTGAAGTACGGAGTAAAAATTCAAGGTTGAATTTGAATACCAGCTTTTCATTTTTTTATTTACCGTTTAGCTCGCAAACATGTACGTCTTTGCCTTGGGTTAGATTTTTTTTTAATTTTAAAACACCCTACTGAATTCAGCATTACTAAAAAAGAGAGATTATAATGTCTATTATCTGTTATCAAATGCAATTGAAAACCAACAAGTTTAAATTACAGTGAAACGATTCTGACTCAATAACGTTTCATTTCTGCCGCGTCGTGATCTTGGATGTGCGTTTTATTGTTTATTACATTTACATTGGTCTCTTAAACAAAAGGCTAAAATCTAAACATTATTAAACATAAACACTCCGTAGACGTTCATGAAAAGCTTTTAAAATGATTAATTTATGAATGGAGCTCTCTTTCTTATGAAGCAAGGCGAAGACTTTCTTTGTTCGTCAAATTAATTAAACACTATCTTGCTTTATAGTATTGTTTTACTAGTATTTAATTAATCCCTTTGTATTAATTACATTTAATTGTAAATATTGTCAATTGTTTTACTTATTGTAATTTAATTCATTATATATACATATGAATGCCAACATGGCATAACAAGTTACATAGCAATGTAGATATATTTATTTATTAACGTAAGCTTACCCAAATTAAGTCCAATATAGATTTTTTTATATACACGTAGGAGGTTCATGTTTAGTTTTTTTATATAAATATGTTTTTCAAATGCCTTTACTGGTGTATAATAAAGCATACGACCTTTTTATTTTTACACGACAATTTGTTAATATGCCGCCGGAGTTTTGAACAAATAAATAAATAATTACTGTCATAATCACCACCCTATTACTAATACGTATAAATTCTTTCTCTGCAAAACTCAACAAAAAAAAAAAATTTAAAACGTTTAATAATTTTGAAAAATTATTTGATTTGTTTTTAAAAGTATTTAATCTGTGCAAAATTAAGTATTTGCAAAACTGAAATAAAAAAGATCATTTGGAATGTTGCCATAAAAAAAAAAACTTTGTGAAAACGCTAGCTGTCACTGGTCTGTTTTCATATAAACTCTTGTCATTTTACTCTGCTCGAAACACATTCTATTTTACGTTAGTGAAGAACAAATATGACGAAAGACAAAGGTTGCCTGACGTAGAAAGTAATACGCTGTACGTGTACTTTGACCATTGTCCCGAATAAAGCAATTTCCGCTTGTGACAAATTCTTGTATTGACAATACAGGTATTTGAGTATGAAGCTGCAATTTCGGAAATAGAGAGGTGTGGATGTTCTATCTTCGATTCAATTATTTTACTTTAAATTTTGCTATAATCTTTATGAATAGTAGTAACAATTAAGAAAATATTCTCATACTAGATTCTAATATGTATTATGACCTTAAATTATATAAAATTGTTGTAACTTATTCGTATGATAAGCGTTGACCTATTCTTTGTTAGTTTCTAGGCAGTATATAAAATAAATAATTGTATCTAATTTACTGACATTAAAAAGAACAACTTCTAAGTTTCTTGCAGGGTTCTTTCCAGACCGGTGGGAACTTTACATTTAATTAAAAACTAGTCTATGACGATTCTAAAAATCTTTTTTGAAAAGTTCTTATTTTCTCCTCAAATCAAGAATATTTGGATTTTGAATAATAAATCCGTATGTCAAGTACTAGTTTGAATGATAATCTTATATGTTCCTCTTCATAACAGAGTGTGACATAAAATCCACATACAAAACTGAAGTTGAAAATGTAACATATCCAAGGGCTTAGCCATTAGTGTATTAAAGTTGTTTATTATATCGATAGTTAAATACGAATATCTTACTATTGACGATAAGTAGTACGCTTAATAATCGTCTTCTGAAAAAAGCGTCATTTGAATAAGTATTTCACAATTTTTCTTCCATTACAAAGATCGCTTCAAGCCGTTATTGCAAGTCTCCGACACAATAAGATCTGAAGTTTGAAAAATGAGGGTGTCACCTGTTGCGTTATATGTCCGGGACTTTATACAGCTAGTATGTTCCTTTGATATGAAATATGATATGTTTTTGATGGAGGACGAAATTGTTTTCGTATAAAACATATCAGTATAATAAAATTGTTGATGTTTTTTCTGAGAAATGTTATGTTTGTTGTTATAATTATTCCATGATTCGTATCATTGTTTATCTTCAATAATAATTAATGCAAAATTGTTGTTGTATGTTTCGGACAAAAGATATATATTAAATTTTAATTGCACCTGAATTTAATACAAACCTGTACAACCTTACAACTCAGTTTTTAAAGGGCTTAAATAAAAAATCTTTATTGAAGTAGATAAAATAAACAAATAGACAAATATCTTAACTCTCAAAACTATTCGTTGATGTCTACATCAAAGTTATTAGCCAATATAGTCCTCGCATATAAATTTCTAAATTTTTAATTTTTAAATGTTTATAACAGACCAGGCTTATAAAGAGAATTCGTTTAATATATTAAAAACGTCCACTTTCACGGCTTGAGTGAACCGGGTGGAGCGAGAAGTGATTGCCTATTGTGCTTTATATCTAACGTCGGGCATTCGAGCGTTTGTGTAAAGCCTGCGATGTTCACGCACAAAGCGTGCCTTTGAACTATAACAGTTGGATGTATCTACTATTCGTATTACGTAAACAGCCGTAAATAGTGTGTAATTTACGAATCATGTAACAAACGGCGCTTAGTAATCAGTCGTTCCATTGTTAAATTTATTGTTAAAATTTTGTATCTGTATTTATGTTACGTGAACGTTCGTTGAACATGCACGAACGTTTACATTTTGTGCATATTTCTTGGAATGGAAAATTTTCGTATTTATTGGCATAAATGTAAATTATAATACAATGAAAACTATTACAGAGGCAGAGAAACAAACAATAACTTTCAAATAGTATATTTTTGCTGACTGATATTCATTACAATTTCGAAGAATTAATATAATGTTTAAATAGTAGAAATCTATTCATGCAAGGAGTCGTATCTCTTAATACAATCGTGTATAAGAATGTGTGTGAAACGCTAGTGTTTACAATATGTCTTAGTGTGCTAGAGAACAACAATAAATACAAATTCGATTATATGTATTTTGTTAAGTTTTTTCATTTAAACGTCGATAAAGTAACGTGTAAGGACGCGTCTGAGTGAGTGGATTTATAACAGGTTACATGTGACTCAAAAATATCGATAAAACGAAATCGGGGAATGAGGTAAAGTAAAACAAGTAAAAATTATAGTGATATTAATAATATTGAAATTTTACAGTGTATATATGCACTGACAGAAATAGGATTCGTTTGCAGTTTTGAAATTGTCAGTTATTTCCATTCCAATACTTTCCGAAGACTTGTTCCATTTCTGTATGGTTATATCAGTGTGTTAAAACTTTCTCAGATAATATTGAACAAAGACTAGATCGGGACTTCCCGGGACGATATAATCATAAAGAAAACTATGAATATACTACTAGTCTAACTACCAGCTTCGATGCACTAATACGATAGTTTTCGAGACACTGTTTTTAAATAAATATTGTTTGTAGACATACCTAACTTAATTGATGTGAAAGATCAATTAACGATAAAATATTATTATTACTGACCATACAATTGTTTTATTTAATATTAATTTATTTATTTTAATAATGTTTTCTTATAATTACGTCAATATTTCATATATTTTCACCTATTTAGTTTTATTTTAAATTGGAAACGGTAATATATATCGGTGTATAAACATAATGTAAAACTAAAGATTTTTAAAAAATATTTCACAAATGCGCAAAATTCTCTTGACGAGAAAGTTTGGAACACGACGGTCCAATTCGGTTTTTAGTGGATCACATATGCCTTTTTCAAATATATGAGATTTTGCCCAGTTTTCCGGATTGGTTTTCGTTTATGGCTACGGATCCATTCCAAAGAATGGTTGTTTTATGTACTATTTTTGCACTTGAACAATGCTGTAAAATATTTTTCGTAATCAGACTAGTGTTTGCCTTAACTCCTTCAAACTATAAAGCATTCTAACAAAAATAATTTATATTTCATATAAAAACATACTAAATTACTACTAAATAGTTCTTAATATTACATATTTTTATGGTAATCAATAAAAAAGATTAAGTTCTAAATCAACTGTAACATTTGTTAATAATATTTAAAATGTAATACATATTTAAAATATTATAAATAAGACCTAAAATGGTCAATTTCTTTATAACGTTAATTTCTGTCTATCAAAATGTATGAATTCATCCATAAGCTCGGCACATTATAAGTGAAACTGGAAGAAAAACCCCGCATGTTATTTTACAGGTTAAAATTCAGTATTCAACCAACGTAGTCGTACCAACTGCAAATATATGCATTTTCTATCAGACTGTGGTATAAAAATACTTTTGTTACTTGTACGTGTTTAATTTTGAAACTGGTTTCTTTATTCATCCATATTTTCATCCCTTTGTTCGCGTGGGAAATTAGATATTCAATTATTTCCATGTGTTCAAATGTGTTCAAAGCATAGCTGGCTATGATGTTCTAATTTATACCTAGTTTTCTATGTAATTAATTATCTCGTTCTATTCTACTGAACTAAAAAAAAAAACAAAAATTTTAGGAAACATTTATCATCCAAAGTTACAAACTGTGTACAACAAATATGTTTGAAAGCCTCAATAAGACATATTATGACAGCGATTGTACTTATTCGTAAAATATATGTACATATTAGGTTGGGGAAAAAGTCTTTTCGCATATAGTATGTATGAACTTGTAATAAAATCTCTTTGGCTATACCATTTGTATCTGGCTGGTTTTGGTATTATTAAAAAGTTTTAATTTTAAAGAAGGCACTTCCAAATTCAAATTAGGAATTTGTTTGATTTTCATTTGTTTTTGTTAAAATGAGTGAATATAAAGAAGAAATTCGATACATTTTAAAATTTTACTATAAAAAAGGTAAAAATGTAACTCAAGCCGCGAAAAAAATTTGTGATATTTATGGACCTAATGCAGTATCTGTAAGAGTAGCGCAAGTTTGGTTTAAGCGTTTTCAAGCCGGAAATTTTGATATCAAAGATGCACCTCGCTCTGGTCGCCCTGTTACGGACAAAATTGATGCCATTTTTGAAAAAGTGGAGCAAGATCGGCATATAAGTAGTTACGATGTAGCTGAAGAACTGGCAATTGACCACAAAACGGTTTTGACTCAATTGAATAAAGCTGGGTACACAAAAAAGCTCGATATATGGGTGCCTCATGAACTCACTGAAAGAAACCTAATGAACCGTGTACTCATTTGTGATTCTTTATTACGACGTAATGAAACCGAACCATTTTTGAAGAAGCTGATAACTGGTGATGAAAAGTGGATCACATACGACTAGAACGTGCGTAAAAGATCGTGGTCAAAGGCCGGTCAAGCTTCACAGACTGTGGCAAAACCCGGATTAACTCGCAACAAGGTAATGCTGTGTGTATGGTGGGATTGGAAGGGCATCATTCATTATGAGCTGTTACCGCCCGGCAGGACCATCGATTCAGAACTGTATTGCGAACAATTGATGAGATTGAAGCAAGAAATTGAGAGAAAGCGGCCAGAATTGATCAACAGAAGGGGTGTGGTTTTTCACCATGACAACGCTAGACCTCACACATCTTTAGCCTCTCAACAAAAATTACGAGAGTTTGGCTGGGAGGTATTAATGCATCCGCCGTATAGTCCTGACCTTGCACCTTCAGATTTTCATCTGTTTCGGTCTCTGCAGAATTCCTTAGGCAGTGTCAGGTTAACATCACGAGAGAACTGCCAAAACCACTTGTCGCAGTTTTTCGATCAGAAGCCCCAAAATTTTTACAGCAATGGGATCATGTCACTACCAACAATATGGCAAAAAGTTATGGAACAAAATGGCACCTACATACTTTAGTCAAATGTAAATAAACTATAAAAAAAACTTTTTGAATTTTCATATAAAATACAAAGAAACTATTATATACAATACATAATAAAATGTTTTCTTCGTTTAAATGTATTTTAGTGACATAAAGAAATAAACGCGACTAGCTGATATTTGCTGTCGATTAACGTAAATACAGACCAAAAAAAAACAATTAAAAATATTCATTGACATATGACATGACACACAGTGACCATGGGCTGAAACTGTTAAAAAAATTATGTATAAAACTTTTATTTATTTAGCATTTCAATGTTTAATTCTGTTTGGTTTTAATTTTAGAATATAATTAGTAGGTTTATATTTTCATCTGAGTTATATGAAATTAATAGATTCTTGACTAAGTATAGAGCTCATATATATAAATATTTATTTAAGCAAATATACGCTCAGATTTCAAAACTTATCATATTTACAAATCTTTCGTATACAAAGCATAAACATAATATTATACCAGCGTATTTATGGTACGACATAACATTGTACAGATTACGAAGAAATAGACCTACGATTATTATTAGTAGATTGAATAATAAATAAGTTACCTTTTTTATCAGTATCAGCCAGTCAATCAGTATTTTATGTTCTGATTCACCATAGTATGGAAGTGGGAAAGTTTTGGTTACGGAATAAATGCATTTTTGGCCATAATTATTATGTAGAACCTCGTATCGAATGTAGATTGATTTTATATTATTAGTCGGTCATTGACCTCGATCTCTAAATCGATGGCCATTGAACGGTTATCTAAGATCTCCTTTACCTCGATATACATATTTGCAAATAATTGAGCACTTGCGTGCACATAGAGGAAGATCACACACAAGATCGATCACAGTGGCGTGCTATTGGAGAGGCCTATGTCCAGTGGACGAAAAAAGGCTGATGATGAATTGAGCACTGTAAAAATATATTTTTATTACTCGCATGCTTTTACTAAATAATTCAGTAAAACGAATTAACGCCAATCACGTAAATTTCGGACACCAAACATAGTTTGACCTCTAAATATTGTGACTACACTTGTTAAAACAACTTGCATAATAAATCCGTAACAGTGGAACTTGACGGCCAGCGCAGTAAACATTTTTATTTTATCTGGCCTTGTCGGGAAAGCTTTTATCAGTATCGTTGAATGTTTTTATGAAGGCTATTAAAAATAAACGTTCATTTTAACGTAAAATATCATCTATTTTTAAACGAGTAACTATTAAATATAGATTAGTCATTAAAAATATTGACATTTTTTTAAATGATTACTATTTGGACTATTACCGTAAAAGTATATTTTCTTTTTTAAATATTTGAAGGAAAATAATTGACTGAAAATGGTTTGTTTTTATATAACTGAAACCATTTAATGAATCATGATATAATTCTTTTCATAATTTAAATGCCTTTTCAATGGAACTTGTAAGTCATGGTGCGAACATATTTTTTTTAAATCAATAATTTTAGGACTACTAAAACGTGGTGCAAAAACGATTGTCTCACACAAATGTCCCTAAATTTACAGTCAAATGTGATTGCCCAATCTTTTTTATTATTATTTTATTCGGTCGCAGATGCTATGACAGCTACGACATTACAGATGATTATGTTACGAGGTCGCCTTGAGTTATCTGAGCAGGTGTCTGATTGATTTATTGAAAGAATCAAATATTTCTTATTTATAGTATCGCACACGATTCGCTTATCGATGACTATGTGTTATAATCTTTATTTAAAGGATTATATTACGAGAAGATTAATTACAAGTTAATTTAGTAAGTTATTTGAGAGCGCTCTTCGATAACATTTTTCAATTTTGCGCGACGTAGACTAATGATCTTCAGCGAGTATTTTATTTAAAAGCTTTCATGAACTCTGACATTTAAATGTACCCCAAAGGTTACATGTAATAGAATTGGCAGGTTTGTTGTTATATTTATTCTAAAACAATATTTGTTTGTACTAATTTTGTAACAGATATTGGTACATAAAATGAATTGAAATTTTCGTGATGTGTGTTGTTTATTTTATATATTTATTTATAATATTCAGCTATTATTTAGGCTTAAACAATATTGAATAAAATGTTTTATTATCTGTTTAGGGAAAATATCTATTGTATTTATTAATTCTATATTTGTTTTGAACTATGAAAGCGTGGAGTTAGCATTCGTTGATTTTGTTGCAAGATATTATTCGTGCATTATTATTAATACATTTAATTAACCTGGATATGTAAATTATATGCACACGGTAAATCAAGAAGGGTTACTTACCTAAGGATGAGAGTAAGGGTAAGTTCCTTGAAGGTTTATTCACGGTAGAATCTACATTCCCACCGGTTGTAGCTTCACCTTTTTACTTTTTTGTATGATGACGATTCAAAATTGCTTTTAAAGGTCAACTTACATTATGAATTCAAATTTTATCCAAATTTACAAACCGTGGGCGGTAGCATCATTTAACTACGTTTAAATTATTTCGTACAGTGATGATCCAAAGAGATTGAATATAGCTCCTAATGGAATTTTTAATTTTAATGTAAATTATAATAAAAAACTAAAAATAGTTTTCATTCTTAATGATATTAATCTCGTTTATATAATTTGATGAGGAGAGCCGATATGGCCCAGTGGTTAGAATGCGTGCATATTGCCCGAAAGCAGGAAAGCACCACTGAATGTTAATGTGCTTAATTCATCTCGTGCTCGGCGGTGAAATAAAACATCGTGAAGAAACTTGCATGTCTCTAATTTCATAGAAATTCTGCCACATGTGTATTCCACCAACCTGCATTGGAACGGCGTGTTAGAATATGTTCCAAACATTCTCCTCTAAGGGAAAGGAGGCCTTAGTCCAGCAGTGGGAAATTGACATTGTTGTTGTATATAAATGAATATTAACCAAATGAAGTATTTCTTGTTTGGAACGAAAGCGTTACGCAACGTTTACATAGCCACCGTAAAGTTAGTTATTCTCATGAGTAGTAAAGTAAAGTAAAGTAACAGCCTGTACAT
The DNA here is from genome assembly GCF_905220365.1 of Vanessa cardui. Classification (NCBI taxonomy): domain Eukaryota; kingdom Metazoa; phylum Arthropoda; class Insecta; order Lepidoptera; family Nymphalidae; genus Vanessa; species Vanessa cardui. The sequence continues at coordinate 10,757,195 of NC_061133.1, read as the reverse complement.
TTCCCACTGCTGAGATATAGCCTCCTCTTCCATTAAGGAGGACACAAGCAGGTTTCCTCACGATGTTTTCCTTCACCGCCGAGCACGAGATGAATTATAAACACAAATTAAGCACATATACATATATAGTGGTGCTTGCCTGGGTTTGAACCCGCAATCATCGGTTAAGATGCACGCGTTCTAACCACTGGGCCATCTCAGCTATTCTCATGAGTTCTACGTTAATTTTTATTCTGTAATTCGTAAAGGTTTTTCAATGTGGCTTGTTGCTTCATTCCATTTTAAATTTGGCTAGAATCCAAAATAAAAGCGAGAGTTTGATTGAATTCCATGCGGTACTTTTAAGCGAAAACCTCAATTTACTTTAAAACATTTTTGTTTTTTGAAATTTAATGACAATATAAATCTGAGCCAGAGTTCAATCGACATATTTTGTAGTTGTTTTAGATCCCCTTAATTTAAAATGTTAATTGAACGATTAAACTATATTAAATTTATATTTCAAATTGATGTTATTTAAGGTTGTTATAAATTACCCGAGTCCTCTTTTCCGAGGATAGGCAGAGTTTCATCGTACCGATCATTTCCCACGATTAAATTATGTAACCAATTTTAATGAGGAATTAAAAGCGATAAAAAAGTATTACATTAAGTTCATTATTGTTATTAATATATTTACCATATATATATTAATGAACCAAGATGGTCCAGTGGTTAGAACGCGTTCATCTAAACCGACATCGGTCTATACGAAAGCGTTATGCTTAAACCAAGACGAACATCACTGAATTTCTATGTGCTTAAATTATGTTTATAACGCACCTCGCTTAGTTCATTCGGTGAAGGGAGACGTCGCGAGGATGTGCTCCAAAATCTTGATCTCAACGGAAGGGGCGGCTTTTGCTCGTCAATGGTACATTTTCAGGCTGTTACTTTATGTAAATATTTATCTAAGCATGTACTGTGTGTCAATGGTCTGACAAACACTAATGAGTTGTGAATATTCATTCAATCCTTAACGTAATCATCGATGCTGTGGTAATCCATGGCACCATTACAAATAAATGTATATTATACGCGTCTCCCTTTAATTTTCTAGATAATTTATATAGAATGCTTCGATGTTTTTAATTACATTCGGTTCAATGGTTTTATTATCATTACATATTGTAAAACAAAGTCACTTACCGCTGTCCGTCCCTATATATGTATGCTTAGATCTTTAAAATTACCAAAGGATTTTTATGCGGTTTATTCTTTAATAGATAAAGTGGTTGAAAAGGAGGGTTTTTGTATATAATACATGGACATTGTAGAAAAGTAACACTGATAATTTAAGTTTCTAATGTGACGTCGTAAATAAACAATCTTTGCTGTATGTTTAGTATCAGTATTGCGCGAAGCCAAATTGAAAACCGCATGAATCTAGAAGTCACTATAGTTATAAAAATTATACACATATAATGACCTAACAAGGTATGTCGGATTGTTATTTTTGTTTTATAAGCGCTGCATCTAGCTTGCAGCTGCTACATTTGCATAAGTTTCGTTAAATTCTATTGTATTCGCCTTGACTAGCTTAGCAAGTTAGCAAGATAGCGCTGTCAAGTACGTAACAACCGCAACAGTAGCTTATCTACTTAAATGTGAAGCCTACCTGTTGCAACTTGCATTTCTGCTGTTTCTATTTTACACATATAACATGTTAAATTAATTAAGACGAAGCATGTTGAATATACATAACATTATGTAATGTATTTGTATATAATTATTTACTAGAAAGATAACATCTATTTATCTAACCTAAACTTTATTTTATTCGTTTCTATACATCAGTGAAAAATAGCTAACTCACATAATAAATAAAAAACTAGGTATTTACTCTTTTTCTGCTATCAAATAAATATAATTAAATGCAAACAAAATCTAGAGTAGATTAATACCATCATCATCCTGCCCTTTACCAAACTTTGTCTGACGTCATTTCAGAAGTAACATTCTTCCCAGCCACATTGTCTTATACATAATCCATCTATCGTTTCTTTGGTCACCCCTTTCTCTATATACATATTTTTGATTTTTAAAATAAGTTATAAATTTATGACAAAAGGAAAATGTTACAGCGCCTGTGGGAAATTATACAATCGAATAACTTGCCTCAGGAAGAACGCAGTGGAACTGTGCATTCGGAAATGTATTATATTATGATTCGATCAAGCTTTAATATAGAACGATCGAACAATAATATATTGCCGCTATTCAGATATGTTTAGTAAGATAACATTTATACAGGTTAAACAAGATCATGAACAGTTTGTGTATGGTGTGGCTCCAGTCAACAGTGGCTAGTCAAGCGTGAGATGATTGCGCATTGTATTTTAGATAGAGGCTCGAGCTTTCTACCCCTGTAACGCCTATACACTGTTCACGCACAAAGCCTGCACCAAATGCCAGTCTGACATATTAGCCTGGTAGTGCTAGTTAAAATTTGAAAGGAAATTCTAAATACTTTGGTCATTTTCTTACAAATAATTGTATGAGTAATTAAAGTGTTTTAAAATATTTTCTCATACAACCTTAAAGTATTTACAATACTAATTATAACTTACTATTGAAATGTGAACAGGATTTTTTTTCAATGTTATTGATAGGCGAAATATTGGTCACATCTTAGTTCACACCACCATTCAAAGACATAAATGTCATGAGAAACAAACCACCACTAATCATAGGAACTAAAACATTATGTCTCTTGTTAAACTGACTCTGGTTCTTTGAACCGAAACACAACAATATTGCTGATTGGAGGTAGAATACTTGATGAGTTGGATCTAATCAGACCTTAGGATGATCTTCACAAAGCTTTAAAGGCTTTTAATCTAAAGTAGTAGCTCCTAAATATAGATTTCAGTTATGTAATATCGTATTTCTATTTGAAAATCCAGTTCGATGAAGTGAAGTTATCGTAACATTTGTTGAGGCGTCGAGTTGGAAATCGATACACGATAAAATCTTGTACCTCTCATCGCATTTGGGTGGAGTGTGCTCGTGTTTAATAGGTTCTGAAGTCTTATCAACGCGATATGCCACGAAGCATGAATATCCGATGAAACATGATATGGTAAATAATTTGCTTGACCTAAGAGTTAATAATGTTTAAATTGTATTTTATCAACGTATTCGTGTGATGTGTTTGATGGATAAAAACCTCTCTTTTATTGGTCAGCCAAATCTAACCGAAACCACCGATTTAAAAAAAAAAAAAATAATCTAAATTCTATTTTCAAATCTGTGGTTACTTTAAATTTTATTCTGCTATAATGTCGATTTACCAGTGCTCGAAAAAAGTAGAGCTTACACACTAATATTGAACACAGAATTGATTGTTATGTAATTAGACATCGGGGAAAATTGAGACCTATTAATTATTACGAAATTTACGGAATAATAATGAACAACGGAAATTTATAATTTCAAGTCAATATCGTTTAGTAATTATTTAATCATGCTGATATGTTGCATAGATATATCCTTGTATCGAGTAATGAAATTAACTTATCTCGGAAGTCAGCTGCAGTAAGCACTACGCTAATCTCACATCCTTCTATCGAGTCCTGTCCTCGTCTTATTGAGTGTAGCCCTGACGAGGCGGAAAATCTCTTTATCATTATAACATAAATACTGATAAATCACTTCTCTCTTTCGTATTAATATTATGTTATATTAATATTTGCTTAGAGTATTTCTTGTAATCCTTCTCATAAATTCCAACTACAGTGTTCCATCCCAATGAAATTTATCCAATTAAAGCAGGAAGTGATGGAACACAATCACCGATGCACTTTCTACTTATATGACTTCAAATTCAATGGGATGGCAATCGGATACGAGTGGAAAGATTTCGCACAACCAATGACTAAACATTCTAGTCTGAGTGTCATTTAGTGCTAAATCATTTTTTTTTATTGGGTGATGCTATTGTATTAAAATGACGTAATTTTAGGATTAAAATTATTATGTATAAGTACACATATATTATTATCGCACGTGCTTTGTTTATATCATAATTATAGTTTGAAACATGAAATAATGTGAAGCGTTATGCAAGTTCTACACCGGAGTTGATTAATTCTGTAGACGGTAACTGTCTAACTCACAATGCTTGTAGATTGCATTCTCTAGTTCAATCAAGAGCGCAAACACTAGACGACATAACAGTATGACTTTGTAAGCTGTTTTAGGAGTTGTATGTTTATTGGTTTCGTCAATGATTCCAATTATATGTGTGTTCTTAAGCGGCTACCAGACTTTTGCGTCATTGCAGTAATTATTACTTGAAATCGTAGATCGGATTCGATTTGTTTTAAAACTAACGTGGTCACTGTAATATCAGATCTGTAATATCTATAGTTGTGATGCTATCAGACTGATACTACTACCCAACTACAAAAATAACATGTAAAAAAATAGAAAGAGCTTTTACAGTGCAAATATGAATGGAAACGTGTTCATACTATCGTTCGCAGTACGCGAACTATTTGGGAGGACACAAATAATGACTCTTTTGAAACAGAACCGAATATGGAACTCGCAATATGTGTATTATAGCAATATCTGTTTTGAATTAAAATTGCTTCAATTCGTTTATATTTACTATGTACTGCGACATCTGTCTGTTACAAAGGTTTTTTTTCATACTATGAGTCTGTATTGTGTTTTTTTTTTTGTTTACGTTACATAATATTTATGCAATAGCAATACATTTGCTAATGAAAATATACAGCATATATAAGTAGAAAAGATTTTTAATAGGTATGGTAAATGAAATGATAATAGTTATTAACTTTGCCGAAGTAAAGCATTGTTAAGAGAAATATTTAGGTAGTAATAATAATGAAAGCGATTATTATTTTGTGGCATAAAATATATTAAAAAGACAGTAACTACTGACTTTCTAGTCGGTTCTCGGTAGAATCTACATTTACCCTAATGTTATTTTACTTAATATACTTTTGAATAATGCTGATTCGAATGCCGAAGTAAAACGTTTGCTTGGGTATAATAAATTATTATTCTTAGTATTTTTTTTCGTTTATATTAAGATTTTAATCGATTTAACACTTAAAATGTGATTTTTTTAACATTATATTTAAAACGTATAGTGTAACTACTCGTACGTATAGTGTAATTGCGTCGGACTTAATTGGACACGAGGCCCTAGGGTGTAGGTTCAAACCTCGCCTTGTAACAACGTTAACATGATTTAAAATTTAAATTATACCTTCCGTGACCGTTATTTATAAAGCGGTATACGGTTGAAGTAGAATATTTTAAAGCCATAATGGACTAATATGTCAATCTTAATTAAATACCGTAGTTGAAATCCTAACATGAAACACTGAGTTCGTGTACTTAACTCGTGTTTGTTGGAACCTTAGCTGGTATTATGAACATCATTTGTTTGGTCCAACATTGGTGGTACATTGGTGATATATTGGGTTAATATTTACAAGGCCAATGTCTATGAGCAGTGAAAGGTCACTAATCAAACTTTTGTTTGTTGAAACTTTACCTGGCATTAAGAATATAACTTGTTTGCTTCAACTTTAGTGGTACATTGGTGATATGTTGAGTTAATATTATAACGCAAATATCGATGAGCGTTGGTAGATAAATAATCATCGGTTTGCTTATTTGCAATAATACATACATAAACATATATTAAATTAAAAATATATATTCTTATCATATGTATCTTAATCTATATTGCGAAACCAGATGGGCGATATTATATGATGAGTAGGTGTTACTACCTGAACAACCCAAAGCCTTACCAAGTAAATATAGTGAAATATCACACCGTAGATACTACCTATAGCACTGTTAATTTCTCGCATAAATTTAACCAACCCAAGTAACTTCTGCAACTTAGCGTGATGAAATTATTACTGCCTGGTAAAGTTTGGTTATGCGCACTTTACTTGCAAACTATGGCTTCGCTGAAATGAATACAAGCTTTAGTCAATATATTATGATTTTATTCAATTATGCCGCAATAGTAAGGCGTGTAATCAAATTCATAGTAACAGCTACGAATAACTAGTTGAATAGCGTGGCTTTACCTGCTGATTTTTATCGCACGCCAATCTTTATTTTACCATGCATTTTACCCCTTCGAAGGGTGAAGTAAAAAAGTAACCCTATGTGACTTAAATTATCCCCATACCAAATTTCATGTAAATCGGTTCAGCGGTTTAAACAAGTGGTAACAGAGAAAACTTACTTTCATAATTATATAATATACGTCGGGTTTGGACTGTGATTGAAGGACTAAAAGCGAAAAAAAAAAATTATATCAAGCATTTTAAACTTTTCTCTCTCTCTCCCTAAAATCTTAATAACTTTTATTAGTTAAAGTTATTAATATTCGCGAGAACAAGACATTCGTAGATAATGTCGAAATATTGAGCTCCACCGAACAAAAATAATAAACATGGTAAATATCCTGATTTTTTAATCTTAATCCCGAAATTAATAACTTTAATAATAAAAATAACCATGTTAATTTAAAAACTTTTATTTGTGTTTGTGAGTTGAAACATTTCTATACAACACGATCTGATATTATTGATTCTTTCTTTATTGTTTTAAGACAACACGTATTAATGTTATGTATATTTATTTAATTATTCTAATACAAGAAACAAGTTTTTTAAATATAAAATAATTATATCAAAAGTATTGTTCACGTGAATTTTGTAAAGCTTGTTTTGTTTGAAATCTTTTTTTCTTTTTTTTAGTTCACAGCTCTTTTTTAATGTTACCTAATACAACTCTCTCTCTCTCTCAATATATATAAACTATTTAGCGTATATAATTGTTATTACTTAGAAGGGGTATATACAAATACTGCAATGTTCAACGCATTGTTCTGGTCCCTGTTTAGATAAATTCTTATTCCCATTCATTTTATTTTATCCTTTACTTTATTTAAATAGCAGCTTAAGTAATTTTAAGCAGAAAGTTTCAGAATTGCATAACGTTAAGTAGTTTAAATATTCGTAAATAGTTTTAAGCCTGGAAAACAGTAAATAAAAGATTTTCAAACTATTATATAATTTTAAATATTTTAGTACATTTATACAATTAGTAGTATAATATAGTAGTTAGCATACACACAATCGTGTAAATGTACCAGAATAATTAAAAATAAAGTCAAATTAACACTTATATCTTAACGAAGGTCAAAGTCATATAAACACTATTCAATTTTAATGTGCTTAATTTCTGTTTATAATTCATTTCGTGCTCGAAAACTTCCTGACGATACCTGCACGTGACGGTTGAACAAGATACTACCACATGTGTACTAATCTGAAACTGTCAAGTAGTACATCGTCGCGGTGTACATTTATATGGAATACAAGAATAATTTCGTTGGTTACCGTAATGCGGTTCCCATTGTACCATACATACATTGTGGAATAAAATCTAATACAGCCCGCCTTTGATTACGCGGCTACAGAACAAAAACAAAATACTTTATTTTAAAAGGTATGGGAAATTTCATTCAGTATACATGCAGCTTTAAAAATACTGCATGGATTTTTTAAATGGCTTTTAAAATGTTCAATATTTTTATTGATTAGCAATAACATTAATACGAGTTCTAGTTTTCAGTTGTTAATCTAATTCCAATATTTATAGATCTTAACCTTTATACGATAATATTTGAAAGTCTATTCAGATGTATTTTAAATAATATGTATAATAATAATTTCGATTTAATTAATAATTTTAAGTATTAACAGCATGAGCCGATATGGTCTCATTTTGAAGAGCTCTAGTCGTAGAAATGTAGAAAAATAAAAAAATACATCGTTACGTCTTAACAAAAAATACATTTTACAGAGCAGAGAAAAGTTACTGGGTGGTTAGAGGTCGGCTGTATAAGAAAAAATAAAAATATAAACAAAATTAAAGTAAATTGTATTCGACAAACTACAATTATATCTGAACGATACATTCGTTGCTATTTGATGCTAAAAATATATATTAATGTTTTATCATTTTGGCGCCAAATGTAGGTGACTAGCAGTTTATAATCAAATGATCTCAAAACAAAACCTGTCACAGTTTTCGATAGTAGTTTTAAAAAAAAATTTTTTTTTACCAAATTTTTTTTGTACGTAACACGGCTTAATAAAGTATAGAACAATTTTATTATTATCTTTTTAAATTCATATACATTGAAATATTTATTTCAACAAGTAAAATTTATTTTTGTCATAAAGTAGTTTTATTGCATAAAACCTTCTCCGATAGAACGCCGGGACTTTTCCGATCGAGTATTAAAACGTAAAAAAAGACATAAATTTCGATTACAGATATTATTTATAGGAAACATAGCGTTCATAAATAATATTTTGACAGTTACAAGGCTATACGAATGTTACGTCGACCAATTCATTTGCAGTGGGGCTTGGGGAATACAAGCGCTTGATATCATTACATTGATAACAGTTTATGTATCAACATGTGAAGATGTATATATGTTTTTGTATATACAGTACATGTACTACACCAATTGTATGTGATAGTTTAACTATATGCGTATGTGTGTGTGCTGATAGGAGAGTATTTACTTTTGTTACTCACATATTTCAAGAGAGTGCAGGAACATAAATTGAGGCTTTGTAAAATTTCCCAGGCAGTGTTACTACATTACTAATCTATAATATAATATATAATATTATAAATGTGAAAGTAACTCTGTCTGTCTGTCTGTATGTCGCTCTTTCACGACCAAACCAATGAACCGAATTTGATGAATGATGTAATTTAGTGTGAAGCAAACTTAAAATCCATGAAAGGACATAGGCTACGATTTTTGTCTGACACGTGACGACCAACCCCCTAAAATGCGAGTGAAGCTGCGGGCGATAATTAGTTCCTTATATTAATTTTAGAATTTAGAAGTAAAATCGAACCATTTTTAGTCTCATACTTTACAGGCATTAAGCCCGTAACCTCGTTATATACAGACAGGGAGGGATGAAGCTAGACACGTTTTTTTTCACGCAGAAAAAACCTTCGAAAGTGGTTATGTAGGCGGGCGATGTAGGGTTCTTAAGAAGCGATTGTTTCTGACATTATAAATAATAGTATCTCCTCAGTTTTCTGATAAGATATAAAGCGTCACGTTTATTGGCTTCGTCACGAGCCTTCGAAAAATGGTTATCTCCGTTACCTTAAAAGATCGTAACAAGTTTGTTCTGGCTTACTTTTAAGAAGCTTTAAAAGAGATTATATTAATCATAATTCATGTGTATCGCCAATATGTATTTACTAATTTTATGGTATTTAATTTATGTAATTACTATTACAACAAACAACAATAGCCTGTAAAATTGAGGAGAAGGTTAGGAATATATTCCACCACGCTGTTCCAATACGGGTTAGTGGAATATACATGTGGCAGAATTTCAATTAAATTAGACACATAGACATATGCAGGTTTCCTCACGATATTTTCCTTCACCGCCGAGCTCGAAAATCAGTGGTGATTGTCTGGGTAAGAACCCGTAGTCATCGGTTAAGATGCAAGCGTTCTAACCACTGGGCCATCTCGGCTTAATTACTATTAACATGGTCAATATTTTCGAATAATAAAATACCCTTTGTGTTTAGAACTACACTTACTATAAAGTTCCGTCACTGACAAAAACAGTCACCGACAAAGTCCTTTTTTACTAAGAGCACGGGTCTTTTGGTCGGCCATACGGAGATCACACGCGCGTTTTATGAACTTGCTACGGTCACTAAAACCGTTATGTACGGGGGTGAAATGCTGTTTATTCGTAAATCGGTATAGTACGTAAATAAAAAATAATTCCTCGAAATAAATTGTATTCAAATATACATATAATAGAATTTTTCCAATTTCGACAATTAATTTAATCGAGAATGTAGCATATATTTCATTGGTTCTAACGAGTACTGCATAATTAATATAATATAATTAATTAAATAATGTTCTATTATTAAATTATTATTTTACAACACACGTGACTAATACAAAATAATAAAATTGACGCTTGTCATGTCATTAATGTAAATTTAAAGTGGAAGATACTGAAATTCGCAGATACTTAATTGTTTACTGGAAACTGGCTACCATAGCCCATGGATGAGCCGAGATGGCCCAGTGGTTCGTGCGCGTACATCTCAACCGATGATTGCGGCCTCAAACTCAGATAAGCACCATTTAATTTTTATATGCTTAATATGTGTAATATATAATACATCTCGAGTTGGACGTGAAGGAAAACGTCCTGAGCAAATCTATATTTGTCATTTCAATGAAATTCTGCCTCATGTCAATCTTGCTGCTGATGCAGGTCTTGAGTCAAGATTGCAATGTAAACCATTACATGAAATGTCTGTCCTTATGATTAACAATATCGTTAAATTAATTGAAGCTATAAATACTAAATAAGGTCATTTATATTAATAATGAAGTCTCAATTTTCAGTGTAATGGGACGATCATACTTTAAGATGCGAGCCCGTCTGGGTAGGTACCACCCACTCATCAGTTATTCTACCGCCAAATAACAGTAGTCAGTATTGTTGTGTTCCGGTTTGAAGGGTGAGTGAGCCAGTGTAACTACAGGCACAAGGGACATAACATCTTAGTTCCCAAGGTTGGTGGCGCATTGACGATGTAAGGAATAGTTAATATTTCTCACAGCGTCATTGTCTATGGGTGATGGTGACCACTTACCATCAGGTGGCCCATATGCTCGTCCGCCAACCTATACCATAAAAAAAAAAAAAAAAAAAAAAAAAAAAAAAAAAAAAAAAAAAAAAAAAATAATATTCAAAATAAGCCTACTTTATCTTAATAAAAGTGAAATTGAGGGTTGTAATTGAATTAAAAATTAATTTTTTTTGCTCAATTTAATTTCTACTTAACTTTCTTGGTTTTGAGGTATTAGCTTCCTGATGTCACATTTTCAAATACCGTGTTAAATAAAAAGAAGTAGTTTCTCTGTTAAGAAATTTTCACCTGCCCGAAGATTTAAAACGGAAAATCATACCTATACTACACAAAAGTAGTTACTAGTAATATTAGTGGTGTGTATTAATCTTATGTTAATACTAGCTGTGCCCGCGACATTGTACGAGTTTCAATTAAAAAAATAAAGAAATATTATTTTAGCCTAAGTTACTCCCATCTATATCAGTTATCTGCCAATGAAAGCCACGTCAAAATTAGTCCGAGATTAGCCGGAACAAATAGACAGATCGACAAAAATTTAATTTTTTTATATGTAGCATGTAGTATACGTACATATGCATTGACTTAAAAATGGCTATTTTTGTATTACAAACAGACACACAAATTTTATTGTATGTATAGTTCTGGCCGAATAACCTTTTGCAGTCATATTAAAAAGAAAGACACGAACACAAGAAAGTCTATTTTTGAAAATTTAATTGTGGCCAGTTCCATTTTCGACGAGTCACGTGCCTTAATGGCTCGTGACGTAGTCGTTCACGTCACACGCGTCACTTCAAGACTTGTAAAAAGGTTTTACATTGAGATTTTTTTTTAATAATGCTATTGAACCATTCGTAAGCAAAACGAATTATTACAAAAGCCGGGCATAAATCTTCCAATATGTTTTTCTTATCCGTAGTATTTTTCTAAACCAGGAATGTATAATAATGATAATAATTTATTTTAAATGTACGATAAAAGCATCAACAATAAACCGGAAAAGTATTTATAAATGAAAGTTTTTAGAAAATATTGAAAGCGTCCAAAATAATATCGATAAAGTTATAAAGACGGTGATATAAATATCTTATTTATTTATTTCACGTTTATATGGTAATATTATTGTAGGCAAGTAATCATCATATAACAATTATATTAATCATCACCATTTCTCGTTCATCGAGTACAAGACAGTTCTTGGCTAAAAACCTATCTATCTATGGAACTAACTTTAAATGCGGTATAAGATGAAAATCAATAGAAGACCCTGTAATCTCATTCCCTTACATTACGAATGAGCGTCACGGACTCCGGTCACAACCTTTACAATTTTCATCGCAGGAGACATTTTATTTTTATCATCAAAAAGAAAATACAAAGCACGCGCATTGAATATTTAACACTTGCTCGGGAAAGCGAAGTGAAATTAACGCGGGACTAATTAAAACTTCAGCGGTTACGTGCATCTAATAAATTTAAGTCTGATACGGAATTAAACTCGATATGGTTTTATAATATATTTTAGTCATAACATATAAAAAAGTCTGAACTCTTATTTACTTATTTTCTCTGATTATGTAATATAATAATTTTATATACAGATAGCGTAAAACATACGTTTTTTTGTTTTATTTATTATACATATACCTGAAACAAAAGTTCGTTTTTTTTTTACGAAAAGTACTTAGAAGTACGAAATATGGCATGGTTAAAATTAACATAGAGAAGGAGCGCTAGGATAATTTAATGTTATATGCATTAGGAATATATTAAATTATTAAAGAAAAGGTTACATATGTTCGACACACTAACATGTATATTAGAGTATTAATAACATTAAATGTTTAAATATGTACAAATATGAACTCAAAACTAGTTATTGTATAAATCTTGACCGCATGGAATGGTGGCAAGAATCCTAGCAGCATTTTCCCGTTGAATCGCAATTCACCAGCCCTCCTGTCACAGTGGAGGCTATGAGGCAAGGTTTTATACTTTTGATGAAGATTTTTGCACCACTACTCCAAGGGCCAAGCGTTTCGACAGCAAAAGGAACAAAAAAGTAATTTGATATAAGACACGAATATTTAGATATTTTTTTGCTTCAGATTTTTTTCGCAGCGGCACCAGCTCTTAACATTGTTGTTTCATGTGATTTAATATAAAACAATCGCAGTTTACATGACCATGACCATTAGTTCGCATGACCTTCAGTAATAAAGTACACGAATAGAAAGAAAAATATTGATATGACTCGACAACATTTATTGGGTGTCTGAAACTCTGTTGCGCTTACGTCGGACTAATTAATAACTAATTAAAGTTTTCAATTTATCAGCATACAATCATAAACAGACGTAAGTCGTAATATTTGTATTAAAAATTTTTACCTGTATTTGTAATTGCAAAGACAATTCTTCATATGTAAAATTAATAAAAGGTTTTCATATCTGCTTATAAAACAATAACGCTATTTTTTCGATATGTATAACAAAACGAAGCAATATTTGCATCAATAAATAATACATATTCCATACAACACTTTATATAAGAATATCCAACGAAATGAAACGAAATTTTCCAAGATAAATCTCACGTTACAATCCTAGTACGTTTTATTCAATCATATTCGAATGGAGCCGTGTACTTGTTACAGTGAAAAATTGAATTATGTTCTACAGAGAGTTTGAACAATAAAACGATATGTTTATAATTGAAGTCGAACTTTAAACGTTTTAAAATAGTTGGAAACACTAAATTTGATTGTAACTCTGCGTTTACAGCGTGTACAGTCAGAGTAAGAGAACCTTCGTCAGTTTTTAAATTCATTTCTTTATCAAGTCTTAAACTCTTAGTACCTTTTGGAACTAAACATCAAATCTTTGCAACATGTCGTTCTCGATCGGTAAAGCAGATTATCGCTCATACTGAACATATGAAAATAGATCTTCAGGTGATGAACCTTTTCTTACCCGGACTGTACTTTACGAATATCGGTACTTTATGTAAAAACGATTCCTAAACAACACTCCCAAGTACCGTGGCCGTAGGCTAGTAACACTTCGTTATTAAAATAAGACCCAAATACTCCTCCTCGTTGTCAATAATTCAACGACACTTTTGTGAGTTGCTTTACAGATTAGTACAGGCTTATGTGTTGCAACGTTTGTTGAACACACGCCTGTAAAGCTTTGATCTTATCAAATATTTATCTTATCGTGGAATACCTTCTTCCTGAATGAAAGTTTCTTATACTTAAGCTCGGTTCGTAACTATCGGATGTAGGATGTATGACTCATGGTCAACAACAATAATAACAACTGTCTGTCAATTTTCCACTACTGGACTAAGGCCTTTTGAGGAGAACCTTTGGAGCTTGTTCCACCACGCCGCTGCAATGTGAGTTGGTAGATTCACATGTGGCACAATTTCGTTGAAATTAGACACATGCAGGTTTCCTCACATACTTTCCTTCACCTCCGAGCTCGAGATGAATTATAAACAAATTAAGCACATGAAAATTTAGTGGTGCCTGGATTTGATGCCGCAATCATTAGTTAAGATGCACGCGTTATAACCACTGGGACATTTTGGCTAAACTCATGGTGAATGGTCATTAATTGGATATTCTAAATCACAAACCTATATTCGTTATAAGCTACATATTCACACTAGTTGTTTAATACGTTTTGAGAACTATAAACTGTTTACGCGGTTCAGGCGAAATCTATGTTTATCGTCTATAATCTGAAGTCATTAACTAAATAATTTATATGAATCGAAACTGTGTTTACACAGACTGGTTCGTATGTCTAGTGGCTTCAAAGCCGCAGATCTCTAAAGTGGGATCAGAAACTAGATCGATTGTTTTTTTTTCTGTTGTAATAATCTTAGTTTCCCTTCCCATGTTTACACTTCTAAGTTTTTGAACATTTTATTCTTCTTTGAGAATTATTATTTTGGCCAATAACAGGCAGGTCGACATCACAACTGGTTTGCATAGCCACTCCGAGGTTCCGGTTTCGATTCCCGGCCGAGTCGATGGAGAAAAAGTTCATTAGTTTTCTATGTTGTTTGTGGTACCGTGGTTACTTCTAATTTTCCATAACACAAGTGCTTTAGCTACTTACATTGGGATCATAGTAATGTATGTGATGATGTCCAATATTTATTTATTTATTCAAAATGCATATATACAGTAAGTTATCAAATAATCTACATATTATCATATCAGTATAGTCTATTTGTTTACTTTCTTATTTCATAATAGAAATTCAATTTATTACAAGACCAAAAGAAGAATTTGAGGTATACGAAGATTTATTATACATGAGAAGCTTACAATAATAAGCGTTGAAATATCAAAAATCAGAAGGCTTATTATCTTGGTTTATTAAATATTTAAAGCTCATGTCAAAAAACATTGGTAAGGAAGGCATTTTACTCAATAGAAGATTATATTAAACAAAAACAGCGCGGACTTAGTATCTTTTTGATTTCTTCTTCATTTATTTGTTGACCTTGATATGATGACCTCCTTAATCATTATATTTTTGTTCTATTGTTAGCGAAGTAAGTGTGCTTGTGTGAAGCAATAGTACTAGCTCTCACTGTTTGTGAATTAATGAGTTATATTTTCGTGTATGCTAATTTTTGGTCGCTTTAAAAGATTCTTCAACAAAAACCCATAACTTTTAATGAGCGGATTTAAATGATTCGGATTCAAGAATACTTACCGTCGCTTAAACAACGAGGCTGCCGTTTTTGAATCAAGATTTCAATATACAACAGATATTATAATCTCTGATATCATTAATAATGTCATTAAAGTAATTGAATGCAAAATGAGGTCATCACATTATATACAATAATCATGTTCAGTTTCAACCAAAGCAGATTTTGCCGATTTTTCTCTGTAGAATCTACTTTTCCAACAAGTGGTAACTAATGTATTTTACACTTATTAAAAACGGGATATTTACCATGTTTTTTTATTTTTATGTGATGGAACTCGATATTGCGATAAGATTTACGATTATGTTGTTGTAAATGTTGAATGAAATGTAAAGCAACATACAGTTAATTCAACACTGTAACCTATCGAATCAAAATTGTTATAAGTGTACCTGAAAAAGTATATTTTGTTTTTGATTACTAATGTCGGCTTGATAGAGTAAGATGAATTTTGTGAGGCAGCGACAGCGTCGCGGTCAGCTCATTACGAGCTTCCATTGAGATTTTAAGGGAGATATTTAAACGTCAAGGGCGTTTCATTTGTTACGCTGTCTGGCCTCGTCCGTTTGATCTCTCATACCTTTATTCCGACTTATATTTATGATTGAGATTTGCATTAAGAGTAAGTAGTTCGGTTAGATTTGGAATTTAGATGGTACTTGAATTAGAATCCTGTAAATTGTGTCTGAATTTTGCTAAAGTTTTTCTGCAATCCAGTTGCTAGATAACACTCCTTACTCATTGAAATAAAATATAGTTATGACGGATTTGAATCGCGTATATTAATTATTTTTAACATCCCGACGTTTTGAGCACTTTACAGCGTTCGTGGTCACGGGTAGACAACATTAACACTCCTTACTCTTGTGCCGTTCTAAGTGTGCAAACACAGGTATATTCTGTATTCTCTCATACTTCACGGTACTAATAGTCCTATACAGCAGTCCTTCTCTTACAGTCCTAATTATAATCTGACACGACTGATATCCAATCCAATTTATTTATGTTCTCTCCAAAGTTCAGTAGTGAATTACTTTCGACCATCCTAAATCTCAACTAATATTGGAAATTTATTTACAGTAAGATCCAATAACGTATTAGTCCTGCCCGAGATTTGAAACCTTAAACTTTTTTTTGTAGCTCATATATCACTATATCGACATTGTAGGTCACTACCACGTAGTACGAATAAAATCTTATTATATGTATCTTAATTTAAAACATTCAGCATAAAATTAAATTTAGCAAAGGACGATATACCGAAAAAACCTTTTAAAAAAATACCTTATCAGATTTACTTTGAAAGCTTTCGCCTATAAGTAAATTTTAAGGTGGAATTTCACAAAAGCCTTACTTTGTCTCTGAATTGGCTTTACATTCGAGCGAGGAAATGCTCGAGCCGTCAAGTTGATGTATTATTTAATTTATTTATCAATCTATTTATGATATATTTAATATAACCTTTTTTGGTTTACTAATTATTTATACTACCACTACTTATCACTTGATGGTAAGATGTTGAAGATTATCATCACTAATCACTAAAACTGAATTTCTTTTACTTCCTTGGTGGTAGGGCTGTGTACAAGCCCACCTGGGTAGGTACCACCTACTCATCAGATATTCAACCGTTAAACAACTGTACGCAGTGTTGTTGTGGCACAGGCACTTGGGACATAGCATCTTAGTTTTCAAGGTTAGTGGCGCATAGACTATGTAAGGAATAGTTAATATTTCTTACAGAGTCATTGTCTATGGGTGATGGGGAATACTTACCATCAGGTGGCCCATATGCTCGTCCGCCAACAAATTCCATAAAAAAACTGCACTAGCTCAATGGGTGATTCATTAATTCTGACTAGAACACCACAATGATGATGATCAGTACTCAATCAAGCTCTCAAAAAGCCTCATCACCAAGTAAAATTAAGTCACATTTGTCTAATCTGAATGAAGCCACTGGTTACGAAGCAGTGATTGACACGTTGATCAATCAAACTATTCCTATTCCACTATTAACGCTGATAGTCCATTAACACGTTTCATACACTTCGAGCATTCAGCGGTTAAAATTGAATAAGTTAGTAATTAGTGTCTGAAACACCTGCTTGTAAAGGTGTGTTTACACTACCCTATAGAGTCGACAATATTTTTATATTAGTTTTTTTTTTCATGAGACATATTTTTGAATTGTGTGTGGCCACTATTGACATTGGCGCTGAAAAAATATTAAATATATGACATAGCCAATGCGTCACCAACCTCGTGGGGTGAGATATATGTATCTAGTTTACAATTAAACGTAGTATGAGCTAATGTTAACGTTTGTTGATATTGATTTATTTATTCTTATCGATTGTAATAGCGATCATTTTATTTAAGTAACGTTAGTGATTTACGACGTTTTTAAACTTAAACATTGTGAATTGGTGTTATTGATATTTGTGTCAATTTACTTTTTAGTGATTGCTTTATAGCTTTCTTAACATAACCGACTGTCATACTACATGTAGTTTACACAGCCGCGATCAAAGCATTGAGTGATCAATTTTATAATTTTTGAATTATAAACTTTAATAACTTATTTAATTACTTTATACAACGTTTTGTAGTTAACTATATATACGAGTATAGTTACAATACTTATTTATTTATTCTTTATTGCACCCAATCTTACAACTAAAAAATAACATTTTAGTTACATAAAAGTTGCATGAGGTGCAACAGGCGGCCTTATCGCTAAGCAGCGATCTCTTCCAGGCAACCTTTGGGTAAAGGATCATGATATTGATATTAATGGGAAGGGTACAATAACTTTTTACATATATATATAGTATAAATTCTTAATAGAATAGTATACAATACACAAATAACAATAAATATATATAATATAAATATATACTATATTAAATGCATACATACATAGATAAATAAATACATAAAATATATATAATAAAATAGGAGATATTAACTAAACAAGAAATTAACAACAACAACAACGACTGCTTAGAATAACTAATGCGATAAGTAAAAGTCCTTAACCATACTTTTAAAAACGGCTAATGACTGTGCGCGCCTTACAGCTAAGGGTAATGTATTCCAAAGTCGAGAAGCTTCTACAGTGAAGGACTTAGAATAGTAAGAAGAAGAATGAGAAGGAATGGAGAGAATACTTCATGTATGGTACATGATTTTAGATTGAAAAGGTCGTATGGCCATTTCAAAAATAAGTAAATTGACATCGTTTACACATTACTGATACGAAAAAGAATCTCGCTGAGTTTTCACTGCTGATTTTTCTAAAATATGCGATGTTTTCTTCAAAGTGTTAGAAGAAATTTAAAAATTTAATTAAAAATTGAAATGTTTCTTTGTTGAATAACGATATTTCTTTTTAAATTTGGATTTGGTTGTTGTGAAAATTGGTATTAAGTATTAACCAATAAGCGCCATCTATTGGTATTAAATTGTAACACGCCCTTAGCATTATACAAATGGGTATCACAAAATACATATTACAGATGATTAAAAGCACTTATGTTACAATATCTTATTGGATAAAATATTAATTAATTTTTGTACTACGAGTTATTTATCTTTAATAATAAGCCTAAAACGTATACAGAAAGCTATCTGACTACTGAGATAACTACTGAAACCACTTAACTTCGCTCCGTTGAAATATATATATTTCGCTTAATACATTTGCTCCTGAAATTTTAGACGTTCGTGTAAAGTATTTAACACTACTTTACACTTCGCTACTGTGAGTAAGAACTAACATTGAATAAAAACTTAATGTAACAGATTCATAGTATAAGTAAGTATTGCTTTATCAGAAAAAAAGTTATTTATAATTATTATTATTATGTGTGTGTGAATGAATAATTGTAACTGAACGGTAGCATACTGGATGCGAGTAGCCGGAGAAAGAACACAGTGGCGTGTAGAGGCCTATGTCCAGCAGTGTACGGGTACGAGCTGATGATGATGATGATGATATAATACTATAGAGTAATTATCTTCATATGTAATAGCACGTCATCATCGCGATCAGTCTGTATTAGTCCACCGTTGGACACAGGCCCCAAGATATGCCACTGAGCCCGTCTTCAGCCCTTCTCATCCATGTTCTACCAGCTACTATCCGTACATCTCTCTATCGTAACACAGCGCGTCCCACTCTACGCTTGTTGATTCACATCTAAATGCTTGCGTAAAAGAAAACGTATATTCCAAAAACTATATACAGTTACTTGTAAAAACCAAATAAAATCGAAAAAGGAAAACCACCGCCAAACCGGCTAAAATTTTAACTTAATGGTTTTAAGAAGCACTGCATTCTCTGGTCTAACTTTATGTTTATTTGTATTTGTATATTAGTTAAGTTAGGCATTACAAAAAGAATGTGCCGAAATTTACTACCATGCTGCTGGCATAAATCTAATAATGACGTAAGTGTATTTCCAGGTAGATCTAAAATGACCTTTATGGTATTATTTTAACAAAAGAATTACATTGTGTCTGTATACTGAAATGGCTACTTCGTGTTTATGTTTGTAGGTTAACAGCACACGTTAGTTCGGTTATGCGCAATGTTTTTGTTTTATGCTATTTTTATTGCCTCAAACGTAGACCGGAATTAGACTTAGTCCGGTTAGCTACGATACGAAGCTGGATTATCCCGTGATACTTTTTTGTTTCTTTAAATATGGAATAAATAAAGTTTTACCCGTATTTTTAGACTCCATTTCGAATAAAAATATTCGAATAGTCTTGAATGAGTTCAAACATCAAAATTGTATAGTAAATATTTAAATATTAATCAACATGCTTTAAACTTGGTACGGGCTTAAAATCGAAACTCATAAATTTTTTTCCGAATATGATTTTTTGATATTCTTGAAATCAATTTAATGTTAACAACACAACTTTTATTTTTTAGTGTTAATATTAGATGATACAGCTGTACAAAGTAAAATAAAGAGAATATATTGGACATACATGTAGCTTTTTTACAGAAGCATGTAGGTACATGTGTCTGTACGTTGGTAACGCAACAGAAATTTTCGGAGTCCAACTGTTATTCTGACCTACCTAGATCTAGCAACATTAAATTTGGTTTATATTTGACGTCCTATTCGTCAATAAAAAATAAAAACGCTGTAAGTTGGTTACTCTAGTTTTCTCAACTAAAAGTCGAAATATAGAAATAGCAAAAGCCCCTCTGCACGCAAATGCTCGAATTCTAAAGGAGAAAGTTTGCAGAATATGATTTCACACACACCCCTAAATATCGATAAACGTATGGGGGAATTTTATCTGACGCGAAGTTTTCCTTCGCCACCGATCGTGAAATGAATATTATGAACATAAGTGAAGCAAGACAAACTACGATAGTTTTGTTTGCAGGACAACTTATCTCTCTGATCATTTCATATCACTATTTTAGTGAAACATAATATAGATTTTTTTTTCTGGGTCAAATAACCTTTACAAAGTGCCTTCTGATAATGTCAATAAATATTAAAAAAAAACCCGGACAGCTCCTTTCGACGTATCTAATATTACATCATATGAATTATATATGTCTCAATGAATTCAATTTAAGGGAATCTCATTCGTTGAAAAAGAGACGTTTGAGCTTCAGAGTGGAACGAATGAATATGAATGTAAATATATGATCCCATTCCATTAAGAAAAAAACGTTTAGAAATCTCTTTCTTCATTTCAGGTAAAATCAATTTTATTAATGATACCTCTCTTTGCTTTAATTTATTATTAAATCTATACTAATGCTATAAATTTGAAAGTTACTCTGTCTGTTTGTCGTTCTTTCACTACTGAACCAATGAACTAAATCTGATGAAATTTGTTTTGAAGCAAACTGGAATTCCAAGGAAGAGTAAAGACTACTTTTTTGCTTAACACATGAGAACCAACTGAGCGCAGCTGCGCGCAGCCACTAGTATTTAATTTTTATGCTTCTATGATATATTATAATATATATTCAACGTCAAAAAGCTTTGCGACCCTGTCACACGCTTATGATTTGTATACTTACGATTTTTATTATGCTCCTCTATCTTTATTTCTCTGTAAGAAAAACTATTCAGGATATTATTTTTAGAAAAAAATATTTCGATTGAAAAAAGTCACATGATATAAAAGTAGAACATAAAATGCTGTATTTCCCTGAAGAGGTAAGAACGTTATCCTTTATTTCTCTCGAAAACAATGCCTTTAAATGTCACAGCTGCAAGCTGTCAAGAACAATAAAACAGACAGTCCAATTTTTCCTACCATAAAATTACCTGTTTTATAGCAGCAAGAACAGACTTTTGGGTCTCGAACTTTAAAAGCAATTATCAAATAGACTTCGAAATGGTTTCAACTTTTGTTCGTTTCCATTCGCAAGTTATTTAATTTGACATTTAAAAAATCTTATTATTAACAAATTTCCACTGCCGATATATTATGAAACAAAATCCAACCTGCGCGTCAACTTGACGAATAACTATATATATATATATACATACTAATTTTCATACGGATAGCGTGATTCAAGAGGAAGATTTTGGGTATGTTAGCTCAAATATAATAATTATTGTTGAAAATATTTGAGGCTTTTTTTCAAATTTATTCAATAATAATTTAATTCGACTGATTATGGGCCGCGTAAACCAATCGAATTATAATGTGTATGTACATCAGCGTTTTAGGTATTTGTGTTGTTAAAATTATAACAGATAGGCCTTACGAAGTCATTTTCATGTTCTTTCCTACTTATTGATAAAAATTACTTATACATACTATCTACTATCGCATCGAACACATGAGCATATTTGCACTAGAAAAAAACCGGCAAAAAACTTAACAGTTACTCTTGTTCACCCTTCCATTACACTCTGTAGTATAGTAAAGTATAGTCGGGGTAAGAAAAAGTCCGTCATTTTAAGATCTATTTTCATGTGCTCAGTACGAGCGATAATCTGCTTTACCGATCGAGAATGGCACATTGCGTCACACTTATTTGATGTTTAGTTCCAAAAGGTACTAAGAGTTTAAGACTTGATAAAGGAATTCGAAAACTGACGAAGGTTTTCTTACTCTGACTACAATAACATATAAAATATATTTTGCCTAGAAATTAATAACTCTTGGTTATTATCACTAATATAATTTAGTATTGAGTAATATGCCTTATTTATCAATGCTTTGACATGAGCTTAATTTTTAATAGGCCGAGTTGAAAATAGCTGGAATCTTATTATAGGAACGAATGCCGTGCCCCAAAAAGGATGTATTAACTTTGCGAAGCCGGAAACCCGGTGTTATTAGTTTATCTTTCCTCCTCGTATCCCTATCGTATCGTTTCTTTTAAAAAGATTTATATCATTGCGAATAGACATAATATTTTTGTGAACACATTGTGAAGCATCTGTAAGTTAAACCTCTACCTCTTTGTTAAATATATCCTGAAGAGAGTCTTTAACTCCTAGATTATAAACAGACAGGATAGCTCTTTTTTTGGAAAATGATTTAGACCCAAAGGAAACTGCCATAATTTTTTTTTAAATGTCCAGTATCTACTAATCCAGTATTAAGACAAAATATTTGAAAAATAATATAATAATTTTAAAATTCTCTCTTTGTACACGGCGAACAATAAAATAACCAAGAAGGATCCTTAACAATATTATAGTTCAAAAGTATTGAGTAAGATTCAAGTGATTTGGGGGATTCTGTTTATACCTTTCTCACAGGTATAATCAAAAGTGTGGATTTTCGAGTATTTCTGCAATCTTCCTAATAATATAAATGTAAATAGAAATATTCGTTAACATTATTCCACTTTTTTATAATTTCAAGACGTTTCAAATAAGAATCACAAATACTCCGTAATTAATAAATATAACACATAAAACAGAAAATAAACACAGAAATACAATCATTTTTACTGAACTTTTACATAACATTTTATAAAAGTTTTTTAAAAATAATTTTTTGCTTCTCATAAAATAGGTTGTCCACTATTTCATAGTCTACATTTTAGGTACGATGTAGACTTAGGACACGGTAGAATACCTTTCATAACGAAGTATAGGTTTACTTTTAAAACAACTAGGTATTCTTTAAAATATATAACTTATATCGTATTCATGTGTCTATCTACGCATTCATAGCTTCACCATTGAAATGAATTTGATACAATACGGTAATAACGAAAGACGAAAGTTTGAACCCAAAGGAAGGTTACTGGTTATACTTAACACCTACAACATTAACACGCGAGTGAACGAGGGGAAAACTAGTATTATATACCGTAATTACTATTTTAGTAGTTGACTAAAGTATTAAATAAGACATAAAGAACGAGTTTCATTTGGAGGGTGAATACGCCATTTCAAAACAACAATGAGAATTAAAACGCGAGATTTATGAAGTCCATTATTATTTAAATGACACATTTGTACATAAGATATTTATAAAAACGATTCAATGTAAACAATATGTAAAGAATTCGAATTTCTTTTTTTTTATTATGTGAGGCCCCTGTTCCTATATTTTTCACTGACTTACTCATCCTGGCTAACTCAAAACCCTATCATCAAATAAATTTCGGGTATCACACAAAATGACTAAAAGGATTTTTATCACTGTTTTAGTGTTTCAAAAAGTTAAGATTTAAGTTGAATACTGTTATTTATAATAGCAACAAGCATGCTGACAAGTATTATAATTATCAAAATATCTTACTGATCACGACACTATCACTTTTAAAATATTCAATTTACTTTTTCGTTCGAAGAAAATTTTCATAAAATCACAAACGCTCTATAAGAATGTATAAGGTATAGCAATTTCGGTGTTTTGTCGCGGTAACAGGAAGAATCTATATATAGAGTAAGTCGGATCGATACTTCTTAGTCTGTAAAATTATCTACCGCGCTCGCAGCATCGTTCGGTTGGCTTCCAGCTAAACCCATTTGATTCGGGGTATTAAAGCTGTTCGAATTTTCTTCGACAGATAACGAATGATTAGTTTATCGATGTATTTTATTATAAACACAACACTAGCGAATTCATTAGTATTGCCTTTGAAAATATTTTTACTACTAATGCGTAACCAAAGGCGCATATATACTTTATAGAATCATAAAATATTTATAATATCGATGAGATTGTTTTGGTATGTTCCACGTGATAACGGTCACAAGGGAACGAAAATTGAATTGTTCAATAATATTGTAAGGTTTATTTTATACTGCAAACATCTATTATTATATTAATTAATAATCCCATTTTGTGATGGAGAATGATATAAAAACTTATTACACTACAATATTTTATCTATCTCATGCCTGTAGCAGTTCACGGTCAATTATTTGCTGTGATAATTTTGATAAGCCATACATCCAATTAGTTACTTATACGCGAGTTTTGTATTGACAAAAATATTCAGCATTCCACTAAAAGTACTCCAAAAAATCATAGCTTAAAACAAATAAAATATACATTTTCTTCATATTTAAATTACGAATATAACCTATCCATAATTAATTTATCTTTATGTGGAGTTTACATATTGAAGCCTTTAATAAGTCTTATTCAAAAGGGATATCTATCCTAGTCAAGGGTTCACCGACTCACTGATCAGTGCCGTTCATAAGCCGTGAACCGGCAGCTCGTCACTGAATGCGATTACGCACAATGACACGCGGACGGAGATGGGCTATCAAATGATAATGGATGATCAGTCAAGGGGCCTGGGCAGTCGATAACAATCTGCGAAAGAGTATACTATACAAAATAAATAACACTAAAACTACAAGTTTATAACTCCACTAAATTAAACGTAGACCTCCGTTGAAGTCGCGTGTTTTATTTGTGTCAAAGTTTGTTTTGTCGCGTTATATCCTCAAAGTTGATCTGTTTTCTCATGTGCGTGATTTTGTGTCTCAATTACTTATGTGATGATATTATGACGTTTTAAATAAACCGTACATCGAATCAGTGTCAGTGCTGGGTTGAATTTATTGTTGTTACGTAGGTAATATTTTATTTTATTTATAGAATGATTGAGAAACTAAAATTAATTAATATTAAAAATCTTTGAAGACTGTTAAGTCTTTCATCAAACTAGTCTGGTTCTAAGACAGTGTAATAATGAACAAAAACTCTAAGATACAACGGTAGCTTTTTAAATGGGTTTTATGTCTGAGAGTGTCCAATGCCTATGGGCGGAGGTGACCACTTTATTTCTTCGTAACCTTTCTATCTTTAAATAGCTTAAAATGAAGTGGCTATTCTTTTGATTCCTTACTCATTTTAGTATATTTATTTTTAGTATAAATGTTCAGATTATTTCTTACATATGATTTTAGTTTATAAACATTAATACAACTTTAATAAAACAAGAAGCATTGTTATTTGGTTTACCAAAGTACTACTTTGGGAAGATGTAATGAATAAACTAACTAAGATGTACTGTGAATAAAATAACAAAGTGTAAGTAAATGTTATTCAATTGATAGTCGTAAATAATTGGGCCTCATTTACAAATATATATTATTGTTTTCCTAAACAAACTTGTTTTGAATGACAAGCTATTTCGCACGCCGTCGAATAAATAGTTACTTAAGATCGCGAATTGTTGGTAAAATTGCCTTTTAGCGTTGCTGTATTTATTCACACTTTAAATTGCAAAGTGATTCAAGCGCAAGGGTAAAGTGTAGCAGAATTTTCTTTATCGTGAAAAATAAAGTTCAACATTAATTTTTTTAACATTATACATTTCAGTGTTATTAAAACTTTATATGTATAACTAGCTGTATGGGTTAAAACAAATGTAACTGTCGATGTAAACAATATCTTGTGTTCTATTTTCAAATGAAGCTTTTTTTGTGTGTGTTTTCGCTTATTGTGAACTGGAACCGATGGTTTTAGTCCGGCTAAATGTTTTTAAATGAAATTTGATAAAATATATGTCAAATGTTAAGATACTCTTACTATGTATTACTATTATATCAAAAAATCATTGTTAAATAAACCGATCCATATCTCATCGTAGACTCATTAATTTTAACTGTGCCTTGATATTAAGCCGAAACAAATGTTTTCTAAGATATAGATTAAAGATATGTATCAAAATAATAATAATTTACATCAAAAAATCCTTATAACAAGTTAAATATCAATTTTTTGACATGAAAAGTTTGGTAATCCTTACAAACCTCACTTCCAAATTATTCTTATTGATATACAATAAATGAGTAAATATTTCTTGGAGTACTTGTATTTTAGAGTCAATTCAGTAGCAAGCAGAATTTATGGAACTTTATGTATTTCTTAATAGCCATGCATTAAACTCACAAAACAAGATCATATCTAAATCGGATGTGACGCCATTTCCCAGTTGAAACATTACTAGAATCACGTACTACGTTTTTCCATTATCGTAACCATAAAATGATTTCCTTCATATTATATTACGTCTATAAAAGTATTAAAGCAGGGTACTTCTACCAAATAAGCTCATAGTAAGTCATACCATCAGTGATAATATTGCCATGTTCCGGTAAAATTGCTATTTATACCCATCATCATCATCCACCGCTGGACATAGTCTCTCCAAGTGAACGCCACTGTGGTCTTTCTCTGGCGAATTTATACCCAAGGTGGTTTAAATATCATCTTCGCCAATTGTGTATAATATTTTTAGTTTACTATGAAATGATTTTATTTATAGTATACTAGTGGTCGCCTGTCGCTTTGCTCGTGTTTTAGGGTGTTGGTTGTCATTTCTCAGGCGAAAAAGTACACTATGTTCTTTCTTGGAGTTCAAGTTTGCTTCATATCAAATTTCATCAAATTCGTTTCAGAGGTTTGGTAGTGAAAGATAGATAGACAGATAGACCGATTTTCGCAGTTATATTATTAATATAGATTACGTCACAGCACGAAAATAGTCCAATACATACACTAGGGATATCAACCGAGCTCGCTGTTATCAATAATCATCAATTTCGATGTTTCACATCTGACCGACGTCCCTCGAGGCCGCAATTTGTTAATTTGTGTACTTGTACTTGATATTGTACCTAGTAGAAGTGACGACCTCTGTGGTCGAGTGGTGTGTACACCGGTTTTCATGGGTACGCCACTCCGAGGTCCCGGGTTCGATTCCCGGCCGAGTCCATGTAGATTATCATGAGTTTTCTATGTTGTCTTGGGTCTAGGTGTTTGTGGTACCGTCGTTACATCTGATTTTCCATAACACAAGTGCTTTAGCTACTTACATTGGGATCAGAGTGATGTTACGATGTTGTCTCATATTTATGTTCTTAGTATGAAGAGTTGATGTTCACATACCTGTTATATACTACCATATAAAGGATTAGGCATAATAATATTTACTAATCTCGAGTCTGATTAAATTTCGCCAAACTTTCTATACAAATTATCACACAAAATACATACTAAAACAGCTTAGTAATGTATGAAGGTGTTAATATTTCATATTAAAGTCAAGGTAATAATAGATAGATAGATTATACTTGTACACGTTATGGATCGGTGTAAATAAGAGCTAAGTGTGCAAAGGCCGTCTTGCTGCTCGAAGTAATATTAATATTTGAACGAAGGAAATTTATCCGATGCAGAATAATTCTAACGCTTTTAGTTACTTTACTTTAGACTAAGGTGACCAACTTTATTTTTATTCAAGAACAAGAACTAAAAAAAATTAAATGAAGAAAAATGAAAGCATATATCCACCTTTTTTTTTTAGTTTCTTTATATTAATTTCTAGTTTATGGGCATCACCCAAGGTGTTGCTTCCTAAAAGTAAACCTATTATCTTCTCTGAGCCTCAAACTTGCTTTACGCTAACCTTCATCGAATTCGTTTGAGTGGTTTATCCTTGAAAGGGAACAGACAGACAGACAGAGTTACCAGACAGACACAATATTAGAATAGTTTATTTTTAACGTCATAAGTTAAACCTCATTTGTTAGACTTTCTCTGATACATATTTTTAAAATATATATATAAATCAATTATAAATTATAAGTAACTAAATTTAAAGTAATAAAATAAGTTAAATCCTTTAATACATTTGTAGCATATGAAATAGCATATAAAGAGTATAAAGATTGATTCGTTAAAACTTACGTCCGTAAACATATAAGTAAACAGTTTCCTGTTTTAAAGAGAGTTTGTACGAACGCTCCTCCATTTTGTCCTTGTTTTCACCACTCACATGGCGACCCTACTTTAGACTAAATAATCGAGGAATTTTAAATTTCCCTGAGGAGAATTGCCCAATTTCCTTGGTGTTTTTCTGACGTTAATGACTATTATGTAATTTATATCTAGACGGAGCAATATTTAAATATTTCGTAGCATTTTCGAAATTGTTGTATACACTTTTCATAAATAGTTAAATAGACTTTGTGAAAAAATGAAATCTGTATTTTTTCATAACATGAAGGATGGCGTAAAGGTAAAAGGTCATCATTAACTGTAAACATCGGATCTGTAAGAAGACCATTTTTTAAACCGTCAATAAGAATGCAATTTTCCGAGAGTCTATAATTTTTTAATAGTCTATAATATAAAAAAGAGTCGAGATGGCCCAGCGGTTAGAACGCGTGCATCTTAACCGATGATTGCGGGTTCAAACGCAGACAAGCACCGCTGATTCATGTGCTTAATTTGTCTTTATAATTCATCTCGTGCTCAGCGGTGAAGGAAAACATCTATATATAAATCGTGAGGAAACCTGCATGTGACAAATTTCATAGAAATTCTGCCACATGTGTATTCCACCAACCCGCATTGGAACAGCGTGGTGGAATATGTTCCAAACCTTCTCCTCAAAAGGAGAGGAAACCTTTAGCCCAGCAGTAGGAATTTACAGGCTGTCGTTGCTATAATTTTACCGGCTCAGTCACACGGTTCAAATCACAATACTACACATAATTACAGAAGTTTAAATAACTTGTCATTTGTGATAAAGTAACTGAAAATTATAAAATAACCAGACGATCTTGGAGCACCATCGTTTATGTTAAGTAAAAATGCAAATAAAATTATTTCCAAAAGTCTATAATCTAGTTATATACATACCTACTTTTAAGTATAACATTTCTTAACAGTGTCTTGATTTAGAGTTTCTTAAATATTAAGTAAGCTGTCTTTTAAAATTTATTGTATTATGTCCGTGTCAAACGTAAAATATTACTTTTTATCTATATCTGCACATCCTGGATTCGAATTCCATTTTAATACAGATATTCATATTTATTACTAAAACTCAATAAATAAAGCTTAATTTAATGAAAATGTATGTAATTCTTTATTCCTATAGACATAATATAAACGAATATTTCTGTAAAATTTCAGTAAGTTCAATGAAGTTTCCATAAATGAATTTTAATCAGGAAAGATTGTAAGTAATCTTGAAGTCGTTGTATATTCATAGCTCTCGAACATGTTGATTGCCTTTGATATTTTAATTTAATAATTCGCTCACTCAATATTAACTACAGAAAGCTTTACTTCCTTAACGATAGAAATACAGTAAATCACATTGTTTTTATTATCAAACAATGTCGTTTTTGTCAACGAGCTCAATATTTTAACGACCATCCGTCATGTTCCAGTGACGTCACAGTTTATGACACTGGGGAGAATCAAAACGCTGTGAAGTCAAGGATGCCTCAATAGTTCAAAATTTTTTTCTTGGTTCGCCAAATTCGCTTACTGTAAAACGTATATATATAAGAATTATTTTTTTCCAATAATGTCTAGATGAGTATCACTCATTAATTCTGCTGCCAAACAGTAATAAATATAATTGATGTGTGCCGTTTTGAGGGGTGAGCCATAGTAACTAAAAACAAAAGGGACAAAGGGCACGATTTGCACGTCTATATTCGATAACAAAAAGATCTATAACATATTATACAGATTTATAGTATATTTTATATTACTTTTTATATTAAAATAAATGTACTACAAATTATTTCCTACGTTCGATGTTACTTTATTAACATAAAGTTATGAGATCACTTAATCTCAAATACTGTTTAAATATTTGACTCCTAGATTAATGTAGGAAATGTATTGCCCCGTGTCGACCTTTCGTATATTTTACCTTTCGCCTAATCTGGGATAAAAGAATGAATAATGTTCGATGGCGGGTAAATATTATATGACCAACTTAATTTATGTAGAACGATAAATCAAGCGTTTTTACTTTTTAAATTTGCATATTTATCATCGTCCAAAATATAAAACTTATTTTCATTCATCCAAAATCTGCAGAAATGTTTCACACGTATATATTTATTTCAATGTTGCAATTACATAAGTTATAAAAAATTGACTTTAATCTTGCCCAAAGTAGGTACATATTTAAAAAATATTGTAGTGAAAATTATTGCATATTTAAAAGTACGACAAAATTTATATGCATATTTATGATATAATTATTCACACAGGGTGGGCAGAGGATGTCTAAGAATATGACCTAGTGCCACATGACCGCGGCACACCCCTCACCGTACTCGCCGACCTGACACGCACTCATACATACGTGAGTATTTACACACACACTTGTATTATTTATAAAGGAAGTGGAAGCTATGATTGTGTGAACATTTGGTACACACGTGACCAATATTGTTTGGTACATACATTGTAAACATTCTTTGTAATTTGTACGAGGTGATATCATCAAAAATGTAGGCTCATAGTA
Source organism: Vanessa cardui (assembly GCF_905220365.1). Taxonomy (NCBI): domain Eukaryota; kingdom Metazoa; phylum Arthropoda; class Insecta; order Lepidoptera; family Nymphalidae; genus Vanessa; species Vanessa cardui. The sequence goes on along the minus strand of NC_061133.1, from coordinate 10,725,910 downwards.
TTTGTTGCAATTTTTAGTTTATTTTGTTTTATATTTTATTCTATTAATAAATATTATATTTTTTCAAAATTATTATATATATAAGCGGATAAACATCACCAATACGTTCCCAGCCCTGAGTGCCAAGATATTTTGTCTCATGTGCCTGTAGTTACACTGGCTCACTCACCCTTAAAACTGGAACACAAGAACTAGTGTTGTTCCAGTATTGGTTGGCAGTAGAATATTTCTCTCTTGGTGATGCCTACCAAGACTTTCATAAAACCATGCCACCGAGTAAAGTTAGTATTCCACCTTTTTTAAACAAATACCTTACAGATTCGTAGTAGTTAAATGCACAGATTTATAAAAAGATTCTTCTTGGTGTGCGAATGTTTAAAAACTTTCTGCAATTAACACAAATATTATGAGAATTTTGCAATGCTTATATTGTTGAAAATAATTTACAATTTTACACTAAAATATATAGGGGCAAAAACCAATTATTTTCCGGTTTAAAAATAGAATCTAAAATAATATAAATATTTATCGTTAATTTACGAGGAATAAAGATAATAATATCAACGGAGACTCAACTCCTAACTAATAATTTTATTCAATAAATTGTAATCAGTAACAAAAATATATCGTCGCTTTTGTAATTCCCAGAAACTTTTGATTAGGTTACTATTAATAATTCTATTTTAACGAATCAAGTATTATAAATATATCATTTATATAGATGATTTACGTAATTGGAATAAATTATATTCTACTTTTTTTTTAAAATAAGTAAATGTTATGAAAATATAAAAACATATTCTCTAAAACTGAAATGAATACATTTGCAAGACAAGCTGAAATTAGAGGATTGTTGAACGTTTTGTTATCGTTTCCATTTTGTCATTTAACACAACTGTTATTACTTATGTAATTATTTATTAATTTAAAATAAGAATACAACGATTTTTTTGCATAATAAGCTAGAGTAATTACATGCACAATGAACAAAAGATTTTAGGTCATGGAGTGATGACTTGTAGCACCTGTTAATATTGGTGACAGTGACTAGTCCTGCTGACCAGCCATTTGCTCGTCTATCACCCCAAAAAACAGCGTAGAATACCCGCTTAGAACCAGGTTGGTTTTCTTTTCATTGTGTAATAAAAAACAAACACAATGGAATAAATGAACAACATTTGAGAATGTATAAACGGCATGAAATTAAATTGTTATTTAAAATCCCGTGTGAGTAAAACGTTAAAATAATGTTATACAAAATCGTATATGTTAGAAAGAGATGGAAAGTTTGCCTGAAGGGGGATAACATTTGATCCCTACGTGACGATAAGAGTTCACTCTACTCTAAGCCGCGTAAATGAACTTTCAAAATTGTAACAAATATTTTCAAAAACGGAAAAATAAATGAAAGGAAAAATAGACATACTATTTTTCCTTTACAACACTAATTAAAAAAGGTCAAAAAATATCTGGTGAAGATAATTAGGGATATTTATATGTTTTGATACAAGCGAATATATTGATTTAACAATACAATATATTGCATAAACAGTGAAAGTAATTAATATAAATTATGATGCAAATAGCTGGTACCTGAAACCTTGAGCTGTTTCGTGTTTCGAAACGACCTTCGTGGCACCGGAAGTCGGTGTAGCGGGCACTACAGCTATAATAATATAGTACCGTATTGAATCAAACACAAAAGAAATTTGAGATTGGCATCTTGAGAATCACTTCGAAAATTTTGATTTTATAAAAAGTAAATCTTCTTTGGCGAGATGCGCCCACATAAAAATCATAATATACCGTATACTTAAAAACCTTAGAATCATTATTTTATAAGATTAAATTAAGCTTCTAGACCAGTTCAAAATGTGCTAAGTAATTATAAATTATCATGAACGACCAAATTGAATACTTTTGAAACTCAATTCAATTCAATTCTTGGTTTAATCTTTTGAAACTCAGTAGTTACTCTCTTTCATGAATGACATATAAAACGTTGTCTTAGATTTTCGCGGTTATTACACATTGAAATAAAATTAGTTTTACGGATACCTTAATTATTTTTATCATCCCGTGACCACGAACGCTGTTAACTGCTCGAAACGTCGGGATCAGTGGCGTGGCTATCGTAGGGCCAGGAGGTGCAGTGCACCAGGGCCCCGGAGTGCAGGGGGCCCGCTAAGCTAAACCTTAAGCTTCTGTAGCTAGAAAATCACGACCCTGCGCACAAGATTTCTTATTTGATATCTATAATTTAAAGGGTAATTATTAGTTAAAGAGGGATGAAAAAGAGGGGGTGAGGGCCCAATTTTTTTTTCTATGCACCAGAGCCCTTCCTCACCTAGCTACGCCACTGGTCGGGATGATAAAAATAATTAATATACGCGATTTAAATCCGTTAAAACTAGTTTTATTTCAAAATAAAACGTTACTCTTAGTTTCTCCTGCTGATCATATGTTTTTTTTTTTAATTTTCATTGTATTTCTAGTACTATATACATATTATTCATAACTACACAAACATATAAATTTAATAAGTATAAATATACACATAAAACAACATGTAACACAGTTTTATGTAAAAATATATGATAATTTTAATTCTTTCAACACGAGTCACTTAAAAATATTATAAGGACGTGAAATATAAAATTAGAATAACAAAATGTAATACGACTAACGTCCGGTTAGTAAAATAGATGGTAGAATTGTCAACGAGGCTTAATTCAAAAGCGTCGGTATAAAAATGTTTCACAAGTTGTGAAGTGTGTGACGTAAAACACGTAGGAGTACCTATAATGGATCTTTATTTATTATTAAAATATGATATTGTTAACTGTAAAAAATCTTTATTAATATTATAAATGTGAATGTATCTCTGTCTGTCTGTATGTCTGTCAGTCGCTCTTTCTAACCGCTGAACCGACTTTGTTGAAATTTGGTATGAAGCAAACTTTAACTCCGAGAAAGGACATAGTCTACTTTTTCGCCTAATTCGTGACAATCAACACTCTCAAAATGCAAGCGAAGCCGCGGGCGTCCACTAGTATTTCATAAATGACACCAATATTATTAATTACAAATCAGATATAAATGCAAATGAAGTTAATTTTAAACGAAACTACCTAGACATATACATTAGTACAATTCTAAAAACGAATATAGTTCAGTTGAAAATTGTAATTACACAACTTTGTATGGGTGATAGTTATGTTTAGTCAGCGATATTATCATTATGTGGGATGTTATTCAAATACGCCAATAGACATTATTGAACGTTTCATTCATTTTCAACTTTCGAAATGATTTAAATATTGATATTATCATAACAGTATTTGTGCCCATAACTATTACGATGGCAAAAATGTGTTTCATGTTGAAATAACTTGGTTTTAAGTTAATAACGATAATACTTAGATTGTCCTCATATAATTTTCTAATAAATATTAAAGTTATACTCGACACAAGATGAAAAATATTTATCCTACAATCAATTCCATCATGACGTGCTTGTCAAATCTATGATATAAATGCAGGTAATAATAATAATTCATATAATATTTAATATATAGCATTATATTTACTTATTACTTTGGATACAGGTGGATTTAAAATTAGTTGCATTATATGAATCACAGAAAATAATAAGTAAAGTTAAATAAAAACATGGAAAAAACCAGTTCTTTAATCTACCGCCGAGCGAGACGGTAAAATTCAATTTTCTGTAATGCGAAATTATGAGTAAAAGCATAATACACCTATTTCGTTACGAAACTTTAAGTCCCTTGGGTGAAACAGGTTTTTGTGAAAGGATGTTCATGAATGCTTTTTGTATTTATTTCTTACACAATACAGAAATACGCCTACGGAAATATTTTGGACTACTAAAGATAAATGCTTCGTGATTTTAAGAAACATGTGCCTTTGAAAATATAAAGTCTTCGTTGTTATTTTAAAGTATATTTAAGTTTTCAGTCACGAGAATTTCAGTATCGCGTGACGTAATTATATTTTATTCATCATTTATTTTATTAGAGGATCAAAAATAAAAGTACGTTCTAATTTACTTCACCTTACCTTGGCTACTCATTCACTCATTCATTTAAATCAAAATATAAAAGTAATGTTTCCTATTATATCAGTATGTTTTCATTATTCCGCAACATATTTGACACAAAGTCGCTTTAACTTATTTTCCTTTTTTCGTCGGTTATTTTAAATTGAAACACGAAGTATTTATTCTACCGTTAAACGATAAAATGAATGAGTTCTCAGGGTGGGAAGTAAGAGAGTGTTGAATTTTAACAATATGACGTATATATAGGTACGAAAGCGATAGTGAATAAATGAAAAATCGCCTTTTGGTCTAGTGGCTTGATAAAAGGCCACAAGTCTGAGGTTTTGGGATGAAAAAGGCTTAGCCAATAAAAAAATATTGGTGGGTTTTTGTAGATTTTTTTCTGTAACGGCCTGAAGTCTAGTAGTTGGAAGTTTGTACACTCTCATGTCTCCAATAGGACGTAGAGAAGTTCGTCTGACATCTGTACTCTTCCGGGCATATTGGATTTTGTGAGTGACGAATTACTCGTGCACTATTATATGTCCTGCATAGGCTGGTCTCTCGTCCACTGAAAAATAACAATAAGTTACGTGCGATTCTGTTATAAATTTATATAGTATAATTAAATCGAAGTTTCTTTCCAGATATTCCAAGATGGTGCCACGTTGGTTACTTTTCTGCTGTGTGGTGTTGCTCGCGAGGCCGGTCCACCCTCAGGGCGCTCAGCAGTGCCCACCGCAGAACACTATCACTCCCTGCAGCTGTACCGTTAAAAAGAACGGCCTTGATATCTTATGCGAGTTCACTGAGCAACAACATATACAAAAGGTATCTCCTCAATTATTTAATTGTAAATGTGCAATACCTAAAAGTAATGAGCTTTGTTTAAACTGTTCAATCTTCAGATGGACAGACAGTAATTAATATTTAATGAAATGACAATAATGGATCTAACTCCGAGGAGCTCGGACCGTAATCACAGAACAATTAATCGTACTTATCGGATTACGTGATCAGAATGATTTGTCGCACAAATATTTATGGTCTTTTAGTGGAGCCATATATTTAGGCTAAGAACTCGCGATATCAAGTAGAACTTGTATTTTATTTATTTTCGTCTCATTTCTTTTAACGAGTTACTTTTAGCTACTTGGCATTTTTTTATATAATTGACTACTGCCCAAAGACTTTGTTCATCAACAAGAATACAGTGATCCTTGCTACTTGGAGATAAAATATGTGACGACTAATGATTACTACCCAAGCGGCCGTGTAAAGCTCTACCATATCAATACGCCAACATCATATTTATTTAATGTTTGCAATAAATTAACAAGCAATAAAGAAAAAGTTTTAATTATGATTGATTTATATATATAATTATTATTTTAATAATATTAAACAGTAATTGGTCCTTTGTATGTCAAGCCTTCTCTTAAAATTGATTCTAATAAGCTATTTATTGGTTTAATGAATATTTAGAATTGACTTTAAACAACAACAAAAAAAAACTTTGCTTAGGAATGAAATAGGGGCAAAATCGCGTAATGAGAATTTGAAATTTGTTGATTGTTCTTTAATATTTCAGAAAAAAAGTTTAGTCGTAAAAATAATCACCGTTCTATTTTTTTAATTGCTTGTTTAGCAAAATAAAAGGATCGTTTAATTAACATAAATATGCCATTATATTTTTGTTTAAAAAAAAAGTAAGTCTGGAAAAAGGCTTTCTGTAAACGTTTTTGAATTTTAATGTACAATTAAATAATTATTTTTTCTTATAGGCAATGAACACACTTCGATCGAAGCCGATGATCATATTCTACTTAAAGCTGCGACACAATAATCTAGCGAAGCTCCCTTCGTATATATTCCTGAGCCTTGACATCCGTCATCTTACTGTACACAACAGTAGCTTAGCCGTTATTGAAGATTCTTCGTTAAGTTCCATTGGTAAGTAGTAATGGATACTATATATTACTTTTTTGCCTCACTTAATGTGATAGGACAGTATAAATATTGCAATAGCCCTAACATATTTTCTTGTTAATCAAATTAACTGTCAAAGCAAAAATACACATTTAGTACATATTTTTTCAATAAATCTTCCATATTTTCGTTTAATTATTAATAATTAAAATAATGGTGAATACACAAAGTAAATTATTTCTTCCCCGATTCAATGTGCTATAAGAGTCTTTGACTTATAGAACTTTTGAAAAAATAAATTTGATTTTTAGTAATGAGATTATTTCATATAGATAAATAATAACAAAAAAGTATTTATTAAATTTAATCCGAGAAGGTTTCAAATGGAGTTGTTTTCACTTTTAATTAAAACTTATAACACTTTCAGGAAATAAACTGACGCAACTCGACGTGTCTCAAAACAATCTCGCGACGATACCGACCTCATCTTTCACGCATCTTAATCACTTACTTATTCTCAACATGAATCACAATAAGGTAATTTTATTCGACGTGGGTAAATTTAAATACTTGTCCTTACATTTTGATTTTTTTACGTAGTTATTTAAAATATTCTCAATTATATTTATTATTCAAAAATGGAATCTTTGTAAACACAAAATTATATTAAAACATCTGTCAGGCCAGTGGTTAGCATACGAGAATATTAACCAATGATTCAGGTTTCAAATTAAAAAAAAGAACACAATATTTTAATGTATATTGTTTCTATTTGTCATTTCCGTGAAGGAAAACATTTAGAAACTTGATTGTTTTGAATCCATACACCGCACAGGAGCCAAATCTAAATATTGACCTTACCAAAGCTTACATAATGATATTTCTTTTTTTTATTACAGTTATAATTAACATGTGAATACAAATATAGATAATATATAAATATATTAAAGGCATTGCATGCTCGTACTTTATAAATTGATCTTGAATATTTCAGGGTTGATGTTTTATGTAGCGTACAATATATTTGTCACTTAGACTATAAACTGAAATATATTCTTGTTTTATCGCATGTGAACATATTTATTATCTTTCCACGTTTTTAGTTTGACACGATTTGGCACCCGATTGCTTCATTGGCATTTTATAAAGTGTTTTATCTAATTTGGCAACGTCTTTCAGTCGGTACAATAGCCAAAGTTATTTTCATTTTTTTACTTATTGTTTTTTCGAATGTATGTCGTCGTTATTGAAAAAATAGATAGAAAAAAATTAAATCATGTCCGGTTTAATTTTGTATCTAAATCATTGATTGTATGATTGCACTAAATAATATATGGTAAGAAAGGAAGAAATAATGTTACTTGTGAGATGACATCCGACAGAGAAGTATGGAAGTAGAAGACATGCTACGCCGACCCCAAATAAAATTGGAATATGGGCTGGAAGCTGATGATTTAAATCAGTGCATCGGTTTGGTTTCAATCAACTTATCTGAACTACCAAATATGGAACATGGCTTTAACAATATTAATATTTGATATATTCAATAACGTTATTTATCAAGAAATGTCTCATTGTCCAAATCAATTAACGTGCTCTTCTCCAGCTTCCGGTTACACACTTCCGTCCCTTTTCATGTAATCAGTCAGGAATCAGATTGCTGATTAGATTGTACGAATACGAGAGGAAAACTATCTTAAATGATATAGCAAAATTTAAGTCTCAGATTTGAAATTGAGATGCTCTTATGGTGATATATTGTAACTTGTTAGTAATACATTGTGCTATAGTATTGATTATAAATTTTTCGTAATAACTTGCTGCAGAAGTTTCTTAGGTTTAATATACCAATTTATTTTATTTAGTATTAAATATGTTCCGTGCAAATATCTATCTATGTTGTAGTTATATATTTTATGACAACTGTTTTGTGTTCTATACTACAAAGTCGCTTTCCGCTGTCTGTCCCTATGTATGCTTAGATCTTTAAAATTACGCAAAAGGTCTTGATGTGTTTTTTAATAGATAGAGCAATTACTCTCAAATTCGAAGAGAAAGGCTTCTGTGACAATACATGGACAAATATAGTAAAGAAACAAGAATAACTCTGTAGTACATTTAGTATCAACATTGCACCTGTGCGAAGTCGGGGCGGGTCGCTAGTTTTCGTTATAAAAACAGTCAATATCTAGCAGTTGTCATATAAAGGGCCATTATTTACTACCAATTTTATATAAATGATCCTAAAATAAAGTAAAAAGAAAAAACAGACAAAACAAGTAATATACTCTTTCTTAAAAATTGAAAGTCCTCATAAATACCTTCTTTTAAGGTGACAGCAATACATAACAGGGCGTTCTTGGGTCTCGACACTTTAGAGATCCTGACATTGTACGAAAATAGAATATCGGTTGTCGACGGCGAGGCTTTTAAGGGCTTGGAAAAGTAAGTGGAATATATTTTTAATTGATTTTCCGCTTTATTCGAACCTTTTCTCACCTTCGAAGAGCTTGAGGATAAATTTAAGTGATTTAATAAAAGTTTGATGAAATTATACAGGGATTGATTGATTTTACTCGAGAAATTTCCAAATCTACTTTAAATTAACATTTCCCACAACACACTCTGTAATAAATCTTTCTTTTTCTTTTAATTTCATTATCTTTTTAAATTCACATTATTTATTTCTTTCATTAAAAATTCTTGATATAAAATAAAATCAGTAAATTTGCACACTATCATAATTATAGTTTAACTCACGTATAAAATATATTTTTAGGAAATTAAAACGTTTAAATCTGGGTGGAAACGAGCTGACAGCCGTACCGCAGAAAGCTCTTGCGTTACTCGAGAATTTGAAGAAACTTGAAATGCAGGAGAACCGCATTACTACTATAACTGAAGGAGATTTTGCAGGTAACTGTGTCACTATTTATGATATTATGTAGAATATTGTACCGTTGGACTTTTACTAAGTACATAGTAACAGTATTGAATTCAAATATTCAAATATTTAAAACTAATATTAATAATCTAATGTATTTTTATTCCAAAATAATTCTGATTCTGTTTTTAAATTAAGTTAATTTTTGTTTTAATAGTTTATATAAATTGTTAAAGTTGTATAATTAGTGTATTGTTATAGTCTTCGTATACCTCTTAGCTTTTTTGTAATAACATGTGGATACTTGATTGGGCTTTGTGTCTCTTACATGGTTTTATTATTCATTTTATAATTCCTGTCTACCTCAACTATATACAATATAAATTAAGTATAGCTCTTATTACTAAGAACAGAGATTTGAAATATGAAAATGCCTCTAAGTGTTGTAAATTCAAAATCTCTAAATTTATTTAAAAAACGATTAAGAACCCATATATTAGATGATTTCACTGATCTTGTTTAATATCACTACTGTTTATTATTTGTAATATCTTAATTGTAGTTATAATTTTAAAATTTCCTTTGTAAGCGAACTTTGTTCTTTTTGGAAATAAACTTCTTTAAACCTAAAAACCTTATATTATTAAAGACTTTCAATAGTTTGATTTAAATACTTATAAAGTTGTTATTCAATTAATAGGTTTGCGGAATTTGGATTCATTAGGATTAGCACATAATCAACTGCGGGAGGTACCTGCTAATGTGTTTTCGCATTTGATATTCCTGAACTCACTGGAACTCGAAGGCAATCAAATTCAACGTATCGACGAAAAGGCTTTTTCTGGACTGGAAGGTAAACTCAATCAAAAAATTACAAAATTAACAACTATATTAAAAGAATTTCGTATAATTATATATGTTTTGTAGAAAACCTGCAATACTTGCGTCTCGGTGACAACCGTCTTCACGAGATACCATCCGAGGCCCTCCGACCTCTGCACCGCTTGCGTCACTTGGACCTGCGCTCAAATAACATCACTTACATAAGCGAGGATGCCTTCACTGGATACGGAGATTCCATAACCTTCCTGAATTTGCAGAAGAATATGTAAGTATAAAAAAAAATAATTATTCATGCGTTGTCGTTACTAAAACTAGTTCTAAATTCAAAATTTGAATAACGTCATTAATAGTGTAAGATTTTTTCCCCCGTGATGGGACGATACGCTGCACATAGAAAATTGGTTATAGTCTCATTTTGAAGAGCTCTTCTAACCATAGGGAAAATATAAGAGGACACTTGTTTGTAATTTACCAATTATACATCTTTTTAATTTGTTAAACTATGGGTACAGTGCAAACTTAACATTTATTTCGTAATATTTTAAATTGGCAATATATAATTTTAATAATACTTACTGTCCTTATATTAATTATATCAATATAAAACATTCATAAACAGTTGTCTGCATGACATTAGCCTCATTAATCAAACAAATGATATTTAAAAAAAAGTAACAGTTTACTCTACTTGTAAGTTTTTGTGTAAATGTGTGCTGTTTAGTTTTTTTTACACTAGCAACAAAACAAAGCGCAAACGGCCAGTGGATCTGATTTAAAATGTAATTGCAAGATGACACTCTAAAAGAAAAAGTTATAAACTTGTAAATAAAAGAGGGAGATATCAAGGAATACCCAACTACCCAACTAAGTTGCTTTCACAATTTATTATTTACCAAAGAACAGTGAAATAATTAAACAACGTTGGCAAATAATTAAATTAAAACAACTGTAATTTTTATTAAAAGTTGTATAATAAAAGAAATTATATATAAAATGTGAATTGAAATAATATAAGTTAATATAATGTATAGGAATGTATAAAATAGGACTAAATAGAGAGAAACGGAAAAAAAAGAATAGTCGACTACGTTAGGCATGACGATTTTGCCTTTCGTCATGATTCCCGCCAGTTCACTCGCTTGTATGCCGGGTAAAAGGGCTTCATTCCAATAAATAAAAAACGCGATTGCCATGCTCACACAGGCAGCGTCACTCCTGACGATTAAAATATTTCATACATTCAAAATCAGTCGCGAGATAAGGCATATTCATATGAAATATTTAACTAAAATGAGAATGTCGGTGAAATAATATTTTGTATATTTTATTTTAAACGTAACAATGTAATTTTATAGAGCTTAACTAGCAACTCGATCCAGCTTCAGCTTATTAAAGAATTTGTTTATTTACGATATCGCATAAGAACCTTCTAAAATTATCAGCGTTTCTTTACTATATTGTATTAGACACAAAAAACTTCATCTCGAACCACTCTATCTATTAAAAAAAAAAAAAACATTAAAAATCCTATGCGTAATTTTAAAGATATAAGCATATATGTATAGGAATTTTGCAAGCAACTTTGTTACTATGTAATGATATTGAATAATATTACGTTAGAAGAAAGGATTCGTTGAATGAAGCTTATTGTTGGTTCTTGCGTAGTACATTGTCGGTATTAATTAAGATTAATTTTCGTAGTTACTTCAGCTTCTCTTCGACAGTATTGGCCTGTAGACGTTTAAGTTGATTAATCGTGAGAAATTATTCCTTTAATATTCTATCTTGTTTTGTCTTGAAAATTATTAATTAATTCATGTCAATTTGTTTAAAGAATTATGTATACATATATAGTATCTTTGATTTATGTGTATTTAGAGTACAGAAGTGAGATAGATTTTGAAAATGACAATAATATAAATCACTTGTAACAATTTACTAACAAACTAAATATAGTTCTAAATACGAATTTATCTTAACATACATAAATTATCAAGTCATACAAACATATAACTTAATTACTTGGTTCAGCTTACAAGTCCAAAATAAAACACAATGAACATTTTTTGACAAATTACAGTTCGCGCCCAAAAAAGAAAAATTAATGGCGGATTAAATTCGTTTCGCGCGCTTTTGTTTTTTTTTCTTTATTTTTTTTTGTTCTAGCCAGTTATATGGATAAAGGAATCTTCTAAATACAGTATATTTATAATTAAATATTATGTAAATAATATAAATTTACAAAGTATGGCTTTAATATATTTTGTGAATAATAAATCTTTAAATGAGAATGAATTGTTGCATTTTGGTTGAAGACTGTTTAATTACAAGCACAAAGGACGATGTAAAGAAAGATAAAAATTTCATATTATCATTTATCAATGAAAGAACTTTTGTATGAATAGACAATAATTATTACATGTAAGATGTTAAATGAACATGATTATTTTTAATACGAGAAGTTTTTAATACGTTCTCGTGAACAAGTCATTCGTAGATTATGCCATCATAAACATCGAATTCCACCATAAAAAAAGAAAAAAAAAACCCTTAACAAACTCTTAATGAACCCTTTCTAATTTTCACCATACGTTTTATCCATAAAAATTGTCTAAATAAAACACAAGAACGGATTTACAATCGATTGCTTAGATTGATCCACACACACCTCACCGAGGTGAAATAAAATTATTGCCACAAAAAAATCATATAAAACCTCTTTTTTCAATAAATGGAACCTTCGGGTAAAACTTCGGTTTTTTGTGTGCCTAGTTACAAGTTTATTTTGTATTCTTGTCGCATTGTCTTCGTAACAGCGGTGCAATACATACAAAGTAGAAAATTTGTGTTACAAAATGACAAGTTCAAGTGAATGCCAGTGAAAATATAGTTCAGAATCTTAAATAATTTATTCTTCGCTGTCACCCACGACTTTGTTTCAGTTTTAGGGGTTGATATTACGAGTAGGTATAAAAATAGGCTGTATCTATGCTTCCAGGAAATTAAGCATTTTCATTATAATTTTTTACCGGCTATATAAAAATAAGTTTATCAATTCTTGTTTGATTGTTCTTAACGTTTCGCAGGATTCTGTAATTTATGAACTGATTTGGAAAATTGGAAATTTTATTTACTACCCATTATTTTAATACCCTTTGGTTAAGTATAAATCATACACGGAAAAAAAATTAAATATAAATTAGTTCTATGTGGTTTCTTGCTGCTTGAGAAAACAAATGAAATATAAGTCACAACAATATTTTGTATTTCTACTTTCATTAGCAACAGGTTTGCATGTAATCTTGATTCATCTGATTATGTATTTAACCTCCACTTTATACGAAAAAGGGTCGTTCTAAGACAACTTCTAAATTTCGCCGCCAGAGGTGCGTCCCTACTACCAAGTCAAACAAATGAAGACTATTTACGTGACAAGAGTGTGTCTTATGTTCACGTGTAAAAATAAACAAGTAAAGAAAACTGAGACAAGAAACGTGATACAAAAATCCGCTGTCTACATATTTTCGTCTTGTACCGAAAGCGGAACGTTCTAGCACCTTGCCAATACATCGATTCACCGATTGTCATCGTTACATTATATACGATCCTATTGAGAGTATGTGTCACGGTTGTTCTAAACATATATCAATCCGACATTCATTTGTTTCTTTCACAATGAAACAATTAAATTCACATTGTCCTAGATAGCTTTCGCAACCGATACCGATAGAGTAAACTGTGAACTGTGTTTATAAGAACTGTTATCATTCCTATGTAGGTAGTTGGTTATTATAGAAATTCTTTCTATTAAGAAAACGTCGATGTACCATTGGATCAGCATATAAAATATAGATATTAATAAAATCATCAATTACATTTTATAAGTGATCAAATTTTAATAATAGGACTTTCGAAAAACTGGTATGTTCAATAATCACTGGAAACGTTTTTCAAAGAATAATAATTGGTCTTTCGCCGTTTGTCTAATATCGAAACACTGATATTATTTTTACATTTTTGAAATATCTTTGCGTTTCTATACTACACAGCATTGGGCACCAATTTACAGACAGACGTAATATAAATTATTTAATGTCCAATAACTTTTTTGCCCAACCCTGGTTTAGAATCTAGGACCTTGGATCTGCGTCCAACAAGACAATTCCAAATCTACCGTAAAGAAAAAGCAAAAAAAAGGGGTTCTGCTTTTTTAAAAAAAAACAAAGGGATAAAATCACTTCAGCTAGAATTAACTGAGCAGGCAAATTGATTACACTGTGAAGCATTGTTGATTTAGATTGCTAGTTCGAATAGAATTGCTAGTCAGCTAACATTGACGTAATACATACCTACCCAAGGGGAGTGGGTTTGTTTAGCCAATTATCAGTTTTGTACAGTTTATTTGATCGACATTGTTGATATAATGTATGTATTATAATATGTTTGCCGGTTATTTCGGTGATAGATTTACGTAAAATCAGGTTTCGTTTACGTTTCGTTTTACATAAAGCCGCTTAAAGAATAAACTAGGTTATTTTACAAACGGTAACATATATTTTAGTTTTCAAAAGCTCTTGATCATGTGATAATCATATGTTTTGGTCAGATTATAATAGATCTAGAGTCGACGGTGTCGTAAGACCTGACAAGGGAATCGAAATTACGTAAACATCTTAACCGTAAGGTGTTAAGAATCTAGCATTCCTTTAGGAGATTGGATAGGTGGTCGATCGTATATTTCCAACAAATCCATTTATTTCCGTCCTAAAAAAATTAATCGAGAAACAAGATATCGAAGTATACGAAAAATATTTCAAAGAATAATTATTAAGAAATTCTTATCTATATTTACCAGGGTTCACCAATTACCTACAATGGGTTTTGACAACTTAAACTCGCTAGAGACGCTTAATCTCCAGAACAACAAACTGCAGCACATCCCCGAGGAGATCATGGAGCCGATTCTCGATACACTTCGAGTCGTTGACATTATGGGTAAGATAGGAAGCTTACATAATTTTGTATTAAATTTTAATTGAAGAAAATATATCTGCCAGAGTAATCTATTCTAGGATCATATGTCAATTATTGTATTTACGTGCTAATATGTTAGATTTGAAGATAAAAACACTCTCATTTCTTTTTTCGTATAAAATATTGTATTTATCTTATTTAGGTATAATAAATGATCGTTTAAGAAATATTTGACTTAAACCATAGTGACTAAATAAGATTCAATTTCATTTAGATAATCCTCTGATCTGTGACTGCGATCTCGCGTGGTATGAATCTTGGCTTTCTGGACTCCGCGACCGAGATGACGAGATGATGCAGAAGAAGCGAACGATTTGCACCATGGTCAGTGAGCATCGTGAGTACAGCGTCGCCAAAATACCCCTCGAGAAGATGAACTGCAAAAGGAAACCTGGATACGGCAGACCTTCGAGCGCCGATCACACATGCCCGATGATGGTAACCAATATTGTCTTCCTCGCTATCGTCAGATGGCTCTAGATAAATTGGCTTACCGACACTATATTCTAGATCCATTACCAAATGGTTCTATGATTGCAAACCCTTTTAGTTTCCCTATTAAGTTCAACGAAAGGTCTGTCGAGTTAACTGTGGCCGGATGCCTCGATATGACCTTTCGTTATTTATATTCATTTGTAAGGTGATGAATTTGTAAAAACTAAACATATCAATTTGGGCTGAAGAAAAATTAGTAGAATTTTGGAATGAATTTGTGATAAGGATGATTTCAGAGGTGAGATACACTAGGTATTTTAATTAGAATACCTTTGGGATAGGTATGCCTTACTTTAGAGTATTGCCAGCCTATAGGCGAAATTGAAATAGTAGTTTCGAGTATCTGAAAGAGTCGTCTTTAAAACTTTGTCATTAACGAGCTGAACAATCTTGAGCGAGTCAAAAATGTTTCTGAAACTGACCTAATATTAATATAAACTTCTAATATTTTTTATCATTTACCCCTTGCCTTTACTATGTAATTCTACTCATATTTATAATGTTCTAGTAAGCTTTTGCGCATATACCATGTTGACTATTCAATGTTTATCTCTATATTCGTAAGAATGCAGGGCTCTTGTATAATTTAGGGTTATAATTATATTTAAAAATTTTAATGTGTTTCCACATATTTCCTTGAAATAATTCTACCTCTTGTTTATGAATTACGTTAGTTTAATTATTACAAATGATATTACTGACGCTATGCGTTAGATGGAGCCCTTGGATGTTCGTTGTAGTTTAGTTATAGATAGGTAAGTGTTAGGTTTAAGGAAATATGCAGTTTTATAGTTTTTTTAATTTATATTTTTATATAATTTATGATTGGTTAGCTCGGCTGTAGAATAATTATAATTGATTTTAAGGTATGAAATTATTTTAAATTAAAAATTAAGTTTTGCATGGTCGAGTTTTAATGATAATTTAATCTTGATAGTCTTTACATAAAGGCATGGTATGAACCTTAGTTAATTTGTTTATAGTTAAATGAGTTATATGATATTTTGTATAGATTTTATTAAAATTTATTAATAGAGTAATAAATGTGACTCTAAGCTGTTTGCTATATGCTTCCTAAGTTTTTTTTAGCTTTTTTAATTTCAAAATGACGCAAACGCTCAATTTTTATTCAGAAATCACAAGGTAAAAATGTAGTCCATTCTTTCTCGTAGCATTCATATATTTTATCTTATAACCTTATTGTATCTAATATTATAATAAATGTGTGATCATAATAATTATTTAAGTGATAAATGTAACCAAAAACATATCCCCTAGTCTGAATTACATAAGTATATTTAAGTATGTTCGTATGATATACAAATGTTGCGAATAAAATTGAAGCTTTCTATGTGATAACCTTCTGTAATAAATTATTAAAATATATCGAAATGATAAAAAAATATATACCTTTCAAACCTCGACCTTTTAGAATGTTTGTAATGTATGTTTCTATAAAAATGTTTAACGCGTGTAGGACGCGAGATTGAATACCTATTTTGTATTCTTTAACACGCGTTTAAATATTTTATAAATAAATATAATTATATGTGGTTATAATATGGACGTGTCTATTGCAGTTTATAAATGGTATTTATTCACTAGGAATAGGTATTTGTCGCACAATATGTAATCGATTATGCACTTATATTTATAACGTAATAATAGCACGATAAATGGTCGGAGTCGAAAAACCTGATAACTTAAGGACACGTTACCATCTCATGATGAGTATTATAAATGCTATGTTAGAATTATATTCATACTATCATTATTTAAAGAATATAAATGTTGTAATTAATGTCTATGCAATTTCATTTTGTGATTGGTCACGAGTCAAAGCGCAGTTTAATCAAAGTTTAACGGCTGATGAGAATTTTTGATGACTTCAAATTTACGACGACACATCATTATTGTTACGTCCCAATCAATTTGAATAAATATAATCTTTATTCTTCATCAAATCAATGGATTACTTTGATATATGTAAGATGTAACTGTGCTTTGATTCGTGTTTAACCGGCAAAGCAAGTTTACTAAGCTCTTATTATATTTATGGTTATAGGACGCAAGTTAAATATACCTTATCGATTAATGAAGATATTGATTGATATGATTCTTATAGAAATAATTAAATCGAACCAACATCAAACATATCGGAAGGATACAAGGTGAGAGTTACGCATAAAGCAATCTTCACACCAAAACCTAACAATGCATATCAAATTAGTATTAAGACATTTAATGTAAACTGTTGTGTATTTTACTGTTCTTCATATTAACTGTTATTAATCGTTGTTGTGTATTCTGGAAGCTTGGTAATTCGATGTTTTCATCCGTATATCTTAGGTGTTGTCTTGAATGAATAGTATCGAATCCGAGGTGTGTTAATAGGAGTGACCGGTACGTAGTTTCGGCAAGCAATAATTTTACATGTAAAAAATAATGTTTCAATGATACTCCCCCTTTAATCTTTGATGTTGTTGATATAAATTTAAAAGACGTGTTCATAAAGTTTATAGTCACATTTATTATTTAAGTTAAATCTAATATTGAATTTTCGCTGTAAAGTTGTATCAAATTTTGATTTTAATAAAAATATAAATACGATTGATCTTGTGTTTTATTTAAAACGTCATAAAATAAATTATTGGCTCATTTGAATATTAGTGCGTGACGTCATTTATTTCAATTGGGGAAATTGAATAGGATTCGTTAAAACATATTAATAATAATTGAAGACAAACACATATAGGCCAAAAAATGTACACTAACTATAAAATCAAGATCTAAATAAACATTAACAGATTTTCAATATCAATGTTGTTTAAGGGTGATTAGTTGTATGTGTTTCTGTCTTTTTCTCACGAATGTCAAAACAATGATGGAAGAAGGAGAAAAAATCGCTGACTTAATTTGTAGTAATATCATGAGATAAGTTGTTTCTTTAAATCACCGGAACTAATGATCCAATTCTAAAATAAAATTCACTGATTGGGAGCTATATTATTGCTGAGTGTTTTAGAGTATATAACATATTGATATCACTAGTGATATGATATAACTTATTGATATATTGAAGATGTGCGAAACCTGGGTTTGTTAGTTCTTTAAATAATAAGGAATTCGAAATGTGGGTGTATCGAGAACGAACGCTATGTTACGCAAGAAAAAATAATTAAGTTATATATAAGTTTTATAAATAATATTTTGGTACCTTGGTTTCTTATAATTAACAAGAATAGAATACATTATAAATGAAGAAAATTTTCATTTTATAATATTTATATAAGTAGCCGATATTCTTTGTCTACGCTTAAGCTACCAACACACTAACTATTTAAGCCGTGAATTCGTAATAAAAATACAAAGTCACCGTCATCTATAATACCACTAAAGATTTGTCCATTAAATTCAGTTTAAAAAATTTATAGTTCAATATAATAATACTCTGAAATACTGAACAAACACATTTCAAGTGGTTTTCAAGAAACTTGGCTGCAGAATAATGGGACCGGTACTTGTACTAAAACACTTCGAGATCTGAGGAAAACTTTTAATAACATGAAATTTTCTTGAGAATCTCGAACGAGGATTTATGCTTGAATTCGTTCAGCGTCTCCACATGTTTAATTAATAACTCGAGCACTTGTGAATTTACTAAGCAATACATATTAATTATTAAAGATAACAGTAGATGGGATTTCAAAATAATATTTATATTTATATATCATCTAATGTACAAATATGAAATAGATTTTTAGGGCAGAAATATTAATAAACTGTTTTCTAAGTAATGTGCTTAATAAGACACATACATAAAATAACATAATAAAATATATTTACTTAGTAAATTGTCTGGGTACTACCCACACGTTTTCTATCGCAAAATAGTAATATTTATTAATCTTGTGTGCTTGTTTCAAAGGTAAGTTAGCTAATGAGTAGAGGCACAAAGAATAATATCTTGGTTCCAAGGAATATGAGCCAAACAATTTTTTTAAGTTTAATATTATTGACTTTCTATAGCAAGAGTCGCTCAAAAATGAGGAAAATAATCATCATTTTAAGACTATATGTCTTCATTACATAGTACACGAAAACTGGTCTTAATATTAAACATTACAGACAAAACATTCGCAGTATACTTATGTAAAAAGAATCGTAGCAATACGATATCTTTTAAGAAAATACTTATATGCTTTATACTCCTCTAATTAATTTTTAAGCTTTGCTAGGAGTGGGGACAATAGCCGTACACCGGATCGAACCTGTAACATTTAACAACGCCAGACGGTCTTTAATCCATACCGCCATTGATATTTACTTACTAATAAATATTAAGTAAGTAATATGTAGTAATATTTTAATCTACTCGTAGGTGTTTTCTACTTACCTTTAATGATGACACAAGAACTTACCAACTGCTTAAGATAATGAAAGCAACACTTTTTCAATGTTCATATCGAGTAGAAATAAATACACGAAGCTACAAAAAAGGTTTTTTTTTTTTTAAATTGTTCATCTCTGACGCCGCTTTACTACGTTTTGACGCAAGGATGCAATGCTGTTTACGTATGAAATTGACTTATCCGGCATCGTGTGTAGACAGCCTAATATTCTCCACATGTAGCTCAATTTCCTTCAAACTGGAATATATTGATGCAATTCATTCCTGTTTAGTGGCAGAATTATTGCAAGGAAGGAGAAATAAACTCACAATTACGGTTATGCTTTGGGTGCTTCTCAAAAACGCAAGCCACGTTGTTTTAGTAATTGTTTATCTTTTAAAAGAAATTATGACATAAGATCTTTTTATAATTATTTACTCAATGCTTAAACTGGGATCAATTTTTAGTAGTTGTAGTAGTAACAGCCCGTAAATTTCCCGCTGCTGGACTAAGGCCTCCTCTCCCATTTGGGAGAGGGTTTGGAACATATTCCACCACGCTGTTCCAATGCGGGTTAGTAGAATGCACACGTGGCAGAATATCGATGAAATTAAACACATGCAGATTTCCTCACGATGTGTTCCTTCACCGCGGAGCACGAGATGAATTATAAACACAAATTAAGCACATATATATAGTGGTGCTTGCCTGGGTTTGAACCCGAAGTCATCGGTTAAGATGCACGCGTTCTATCCACTGGGCCATCTCGGCTCTCACTTATATATTCAGTACAAAGACATATTTTTAGTCACATGTAAGTAATAACAATACAATGAAGCGTTCTTATGCAGTCACGCCTTTCAAGGGAAATACCTACTCAGCGTAACTACGTTATACTGCATTGCTTTATAATAGTACTATAACAATAACATTATTTCTATAATCATCTTTTCGATTTTCCATGTGTTGGGCTACAAGATGAACCATATATGTGTATAAAAAATAAGTCATTCTAGTTGACCCCTGTGGTATGATGGTCAAATTCGCACGTGACATAATAATATTCTGTGCCTTTTTGGCACGAATAGAAATCTAAAAATAAAGTAAAAATAGTGTAACATTTTATTTGGTGGTAGGGCTTTGTGCAAGCCCGCCTGGGTAGGTACCACCCTCACACTCATCTGTTATTATATCGCCAAATAACAGTACTCAGTATTGTTGTGTTCCGGTTTTAAGGGTGAGTGAGCCAGTGTAACTACAGGTACAAGGGACATAACATCTTAGTTCCCAAGGTTGGTGGCACATTGACGAGGTAAGGAATAATTAATATTTCTTACAGCGTCATTGTCTATGGGCGATGGTGACCACTTACCACCAGGTGGCCCATATGCTCGTCCGCCAACCTATACCATAAAAAAACATAAAATTAATTAAGAGACATAACTACGTGAGTCGAAGTAAACCCTTTAATGATTTCAATTATATATCTGATAAATCTTTAAGTTATTTGAGATTAATTGACATAAACACACATCCGCATTTCTGATTATTTTAGGAAAAATTTAAATCATAGTATTCATTTTACATAAATGCATTAGTTCGAAGTTAAACTATAAATCCTCCGCTAACTATGAATTCCCGACACGAATAGCTTGTGACGTTAAAACTTAACCCGCATTTTATCCAGTGTGACACTACGAAGAAATTGGGAACTATGCGCATTTATTTAAAAAAAGAACATCACTTAACTTTTTTTTTAGTAGAAGCTTTTTAGAAATAGTTTCGAAAAGTTATTATAGGTATGAATTAATTATAGGAGAATAGATTTGTGTATTAAGAAGATTTTTTGCCTCTTATTAAATATATTATATATGTATATATTAATGGCTGTTAAAATCTACCATCGTCTTAGAGATTAGTTTATAAAACCATATATTTCGAGGTTATAATTAAGATTTAAGAAAGTACAGTAACAATACTTCAAATTTAATTTAATTTAAATTAATCTACCCGGATGTACGCTCTTTGGAACTTTTACGAATATAAAACTTTAATAAAACTGTAATTAGTCCAATATTTTTATTAATTAGGTAGGCGGATGAGTAAATGGGCCACCTGATGGTTAGTGGTCATTACTGCCAATATATAATGGTGTCGTAAGAATTTTCTTAATCATTCTTTACATTAACAATTAAGTTATTATACCAATTGAGCCTGTAGTAAAACTGGTTCAGCCTTCAAACTGGAACAAAATAATACAAGGATGTTTGGCGCTTCAATATATTATGAACTGTTGGTAACCTGTCCAGACGGGCATGCATCCTACCACCAACATATCAGACCAGCTAACTTAGACCGGCATTATGATATAATTATAAGGTGATCGCGAATATCAAATAGTTCTTTCAATTTAGACGTCAGTTAACTATAGATATAGGTAAAACAGTGAAGTATATCGTGTATATGTAGTTTCAAGGAAAGTACAATAAATGCGGGAACTAATTCAAACAACTGGCGACGCTTGATTTATTGCGTTTCCTGCGACCGGTACGGCTGTGCCGTGCAGTAATTTCTACAATTCCGTTACTAGATATGTCTGTTTGAACCTCGGCTGTTTATGTGATAACCTTGGATTATAAACTAGGTAACTATGGGCATATTAATTTTGCAGCAAGGTTTTTCACAAATAACAAATCATTTTGTTGTATGGAATTTTTTTTTCGTTAAGGAATTCAAATTCACCTGTGGAACATGAAGCTCAAATTAACATCATGGGCCCAAACTTGATAACCAACATTGAGCACTCCATGTTGGGGTGCACAGTTAATTTAATGGGAGACATTTAAGTCGATGAGGACGTTCTAGCAATGGAAGCTTAGCTGCTAGCGGGTCTAAGCTGTTCTACCCACGCTAAATGTCCGCACAGGCCCCGTGAGTCGAAGCGTGATTTTATCAATAAAACATCGTCATCGACCTAAACGTAAGTCGTACGTGGTAGGACTATGTGCACGTCTCTCTAGGTAGGTACCACCCACTCATCAGATAATCCACCGCTAAACAACAGTACGCAGTATTGTTGTGTTCCGGCTTGAAGGGTGAGTGAGCTAGTGTAACTACGGGCACAATGGACATAACAACTTAGTTTCCAAGTTTGGTGGCGCATTGTCGGTGTAAATAATGGTTAATGTTTCTTACAGCGTCATTGTCTATGAACGGTGGTGACCATTTACCATCATTTGGCCCATATAATCGTTCACTAACCTATGCCTGAGCATTGTTTTTAATATGAGTCAAAAACCTTAACCACCAGTAGCTTATCCGTTCTTATTTTAAAAATATTTTACTTTGATGTGCGACTTATTCTTTGATTTGAGATACTTTTTCTTTTGAATTCAATGCATAGTTTAATGGCTTTTAATTGAGTCGATAGAGTACAGATCTATTGTTCTAAATATTTTGTATTTATAATATATTTGACAATCAGCTTTTTACTTCGGCTAGAATGTACATCTGTCACATTTAAGCTATCAATAGCATTCGAGTGTTCGATTTATTTATTTATTTATATACAAAAATAAAATCTTTTCATGCAAATACTGCAAAATAATATAATATTTTTAATTAAAACTTTATAAATATTCACAACTTCATAATTTAATTAATTTCGTCACCATTACTTAATTAGCATTTATAATAAATTTACCGGTTTAATCACGTACGATTTAAATTAAGAATAATGAACAATCGGATAAATAATTATAATATTTAATTAATTAATCCTGATTTAAGCCAAACATTTAATACACGTTATGTAATCGGTGCGTATTGTATTTGTCGATAATCACATATCATTAGGCGGAATTACCCACGTGTTATGAATAACTTTTTGTTAATAAGCATTTGCTGGAGATTTTTCTGAAATCAGTTCAGAACCGGTTAAGAGCCCTCAAGGAAAGAGCCTACGCATTTCTTTAAGGTCGCCAATGCACCTACAAGCCCCCAGTGTTGCAGGTGCCCATAGGTGGTGTTAGTTACTTTCCTTTAGGTGAGACACTCCTGCTCGTTTGCCTACATCTTAAGAAAAAAAATATCAAGGTAATTATGAACCAAAGAGTCGAGATGGCCCAGTGGTTAGAACGCGTGCATCTTAATCGATGATTGTGGGGTCAAACCCAGGCATCACCGCTGATTCATGTGTTTAATTTGTCTTTATAATTCGTCTCGTGCTCAGCGGTGAAGGAAAACATCGTGAGGAAACCTGCATGTGACAAATTTCATAGAAATTCTGCCAGATGTGTATTCCACCAACCCGCATTGGAACAGCGTGGTGGAATATGTTCCATACCTTCTCCTCAAAGGGAGAGGAGGCCTTTAGCCCAGCAGTGGGAATTTACAGGCTGTTGTTGTTGTTGTTGTTGTATGAACCAAAATTGTCATGAAATTACAATTTTCAATCTATTAGTTTATTTATTTTGCAACGGTACATCTAGTAATTCAGTACAAAACTTTGTTTTGTTTTATTAATTAGCTACTAGCGTCCCTGAGCGGTTCTACCCACGTTAAATGTCCACACAGCCTCAGTGAGTCGTAGCGCGATTTTATCAATAAATTGAGAAACTAACGTGAATAAGTTATTTCAAGTCAGACTTGTGGTTCCTTGGAAACTAATACTTTAGCTAAAATGTTTGTAGAGATTCTTATTATTCGAAACTCAGTAGGTTGGTTGATTTCGAACGTTATTAGCTGTATTTGTTAATCTTTTACTTGGGGAGTAATTAAATATATACGGATTCCTAGTACGATTATTCTAAAGTTCATTGTTTTTATTTAGTTACCGAAATTTATTCATAATATTCAAGAGACAGTATTTGAATATAAATTGAATTATTTTAAGTTCGAATATTTGTTGATTTATGAAAATAAATGTTGTCGAAATAAGAGAAGAATATAATTATTTCGTTTAGAGAAATGTATACCCTTGAGAAATGTATGATAATAACCGAAAACAACGGGTCTTTACCCTCAACGATATCTTTAAATATAAAAGGAAAATGAAATAACTTCTGATAACAACAGGACGTATTTATGATAACGTTTCATGAATAAAATTACTTTAATGTGACTTCTGAGGTTGCTCTTAAAGTGAATTATTGTTTTTTAAATATGATAAAAAACTTATAAATAACCAAGTAATTAGTTAAAATCTGCATATTTAAATGGCGGTAGATAAAACCTACTCATGATATATGTATTTCGCCGCCAAACAATATACTTAGAGTATTTTTGCGTTCTGATTTGAAGGATGAGTGGCTCAGTGCTACACAACAAGGATCATAACATCATGTACAAGTAATTAATGCAGCTTACAAGTAATTCATGTTTTTACATCGCGATGGCAATATTCGCGTCGGTGGTCTGGGAAACACTTTTGATAAGAGATGTTTATGGTATGAATTTCATGGAATAAACATATCCGATCAAAAGTGTTTTCCAGCCCACCGACTACGTTCTGAGCCGAGGTGCGATCTTATAGAAAACACCCTCAGAACGTCGTCACTTTCGAGCCCAAAGACCTCTATTGTCAAGGCCGAGACTAGTACATGCCTCAACGCCCGGTGAGGCTGTAAAGGCCAGTAAGGCCAACCGCACTACTACAAACACGATCCAAAAAAAATACAATTATTATGGTGGCACATCTTACTTTTATTTTAAAACAATACTGTCGTGAATCTTCCTTAGGATCGAGTGATCTAAATACAGTTACCATGGTTGGTGGTGTATTCATGTATTGGCTAAGGAAGGAATGCGTAATATTTCTTACAACGCCTATTCCTATGGGCGGTGGTGACTACTTAATATGAGGTGGAACATTAACCCTTCCGCCTTTATACATTTAAAAAAATTATGTTTTTACTGGTCACAGAGATTAAAGTTTTGTGTTGAAGACATTCGCAAGGAATTAAAGTAAATAATATTTCTCATAATCTTAAAATAAAATATTGTAAATATAAGTATGGTTTTTTTAGCTATTGCGTAAAATAAAACTATTGTAAAAATATTATATATTATTCACTTATGTATACGAAATAATTTAGACGCCAGATCTTTTAATTTTTTTATAAAGAAGTTCGTGTAGGAAATGCTGGAGTTAATGTTCATTTAAATGTCAGAAGTCTTCTCATTTATCATAAAAGCTTGTACAGAAAAGAGACAAGTTATTTTAAATTATAGAGCAATTAAATTCAAGGATGTATTTATCACCATCATATACATATATTAGATTTTAGTTGTGTCTAAGTCCATATTTAACCTATAAAACAATAATACCAACATATATTAGGTTTCTGTGTAAGTGGGAGGCTAAATAGAAGCTGTTAATAAATAATAATATCTATTACTTCGAATATCGTATTATATACACACATACATATGTAATTACGTCTGCTGATATATACATATCTGTTTAATATAAATAGACAGCGACATGGTTTGATCCATCTCCATTAAAGTTGAGTCACATACGTTTAGCTCACATACATATACACATATAATCTATCCTAAATACAAAAACACAAAAAGCAAATAAACAACATTTGATAACGACAGCTCGAATAACTCATAATACTCATTATGGATTTGCAAAGAAACACCACTCTGCACAGTATTATAAAGATTTATCAGGAATTTATATTTTGTACAACAAAACTAGCAAATAGCGTGACATAAATTTTATGACATACTAAGGTTTTTTGATGTTCAGTTCTTCTTCGATTGGAATGGATAGTCCATTCCAATGGATGTATGTTCGTATTTTCTTTTTAACTAAAATTTAATTTATATCATTCTCTCGGCAACCTTAGGAAATGTTGTAAGAAAGATACATAATATTTAGGGTGCACAAAAGATAAATAAATACATAGAGAAACACAATTTACTCGTAATGAATAAATGTTTATGTTTACTCAATAGTCAGGGGCCATCTGAAAATCAGTGCTGTGCATTGATGAACCCCTTGCTACTTACACTGTGTTCTTTAATTTTTTCTTTTTTTTTCCTGTATAATCTATGTAATGTATGTGTGTAGCAAAGTAAATGGTTTAAATAAATATATATGAAAAAAAAAAACATGAAACACGGAAAGTCAAAACTTAGTAAGATAATAGGTTTTCGAAAATAAAAACGTCACGTAAAGCAAATATTGCGACACGATAAATGCTTATAATTACATATT
The DNA here is from genome assembly GCF_905220365.1 of Vanessa cardui. Taxonomy (NCBI): domain Eukaryota; kingdom Metazoa; phylum Arthropoda; class Insecta; order Lepidoptera; family Nymphalidae; genus Vanessa; species Vanessa cardui. The sequence goes on along the minus strand of NC_061133.1, from coordinate 10,699,040 downwards.
TGATTAAATGATACAGAGTATGGTTCTATTGATATTTATTAGATCTTGGTGAACTGACTGCGAATCGATACGGATCTCGTTCAATTATTCACCCCTTAAAACCTTAATATATCAGATTCCATAGCACGTTAGAACGATTAGAAAAAGCCAGAAAGCAATACATATTGTGCGTTCAATATTACAGGATATTTGATAATAATCACGCCCTTGTCCGTGAAATTACCTTCTCGATCATGTTATTGTTTGCTGAGTTTATCCTTTCCATACGTCCATTAAAAGCCTGATACAGCGCTATTATCAGCGCTTATCTCGACATGGATTATAGGAAATAATATATCATTTAGCTTTGACTATAACTGTTAAAAGTGCTAGCAAAGTAGCGGCCATTATTGTTTTTGAACGAGAAATTAAAAAAAAAGTAATAGTAAATTATATATTTGACTGTTTTTATATTATGTTTTGAAAAATGAAACTTGTTCCAGTCGACTTGTTAAAGCAGAAACGGTTATCTATATCTTCATTTGTAAGGTAAGAATTTTCAATCAGTTACCAAAAGACAAGTTACATGACACTCGATAACCCATTAAATTGTTAACGTAATTAAATTGAACACAGCTTTGGTGTAATTTTCAATTTTATACGAAACTAGGCTCTAATTATGTAATACAGATGAACAATTTTCGTATTGTAGTACAATGTTAGATGTTACATAGCTATTTTCATTAAATAAACACCGATATTAAAATATCAATTTATTTAAATCACGAATTATATTGTGTAAATCTTAGGAGATATATCAAAATAATCTACTAGAAGATTGTAGTTCTTCAAAAGGTCAACGGTAAAATCCGCAGTAATACGGACCTTTCTTGTAAAGTTATATCATGATTATTATTTTAGCAAAAATTAAAGGTATTTGCGAAGCCATATTTTCGGATTAATTATTAATCCTTACTCATATAAATGTGTTAATTACATTGAAAAATATGCAGCTTTTGCATACTTAAAAAAATTAAAAACAAAGGCAAAAAATTTCAACTGATGCATATATTTTTTTAAGGTTCTGGAATATTGTAGCCCACTTAACATTACTAGGCACTACTGACTAGGATGTGGTAGGATTATAGTTCCATTCTTTATTTCGATAATTTCGCTGGTTTTCGTAATTTTTGGAACTCAGTTATTTCCGATTTATGTTTTATTTTAATCTAGCTTTCCCAGTACAATTTTAAATAATGTTTCTCAATTATGACATACATGTAAAACAATAAAACAAATAACTGTATCTATTTAATATATTATTTAATTGAATGTAATTTTTAATAATAAACCTGCCTTGGCACGATGTAATTTATAAATTATGTTTTATAAACATTATTCACAATTTGTAGCACTGAGGAATACTGTAGCTTTCTAAAAGTGTTTTTTTTTTAAATATAAATGTCATTAATCCGGGGGTTGCCCCAACAATAAAACAAACAAATTTATAATATCAGTACCTATATACTACAAAGAGAAAAAGTTTATCATAGATTGTGCTAGTGTAATATAGTCATTGATCTTGGATTTGTGGGTAAAAAATAAATCTTGATGATGATTTTTTTTTTAATATTCTAGAGCAAGTAGAGCAATTCAGAAAGATTAAACTCAAAACTCATGAATACGTTCGTCAAATGTCAGAAAGTGATATGCGACGTACACGAAAATAATTATCACATATAAATGATACACGTATAAAAATAGCGTTTCAACGTAAGTAGGTTTGTTAGAGTTCACGAGTGAAATACGAATTCCTTTCGTCCAGAATAGTACTGCAATAAAATTATTACGCTTTTTTTTTCAAGGGGTTGTTTCTTATGACGCAATACCTGTACTGTAAATACGGTGCCAGAAAGTTGACATAGTTCTAATTGGTTATTGATTTATGTACACTATAAGGAAGAAAGCGAAGTCGTTTCTTTAAAGGCATATTTTTTCACAAACAATCATACTCGTATAGTTAGTCTAGTATATAGAATACGTAGAGAATATATCTTATTCTTTAAGCTCGAATCTCACAAGCATCACTTTGAACGTCTTCATTTGAATATCAAGTGTTGTTTGGCGGAAAATATTGTGAGGAAACAACATATAACATTGGTGTATAGAATTTTGACGTATAATCTGGTATTTGTATACGCCAATCTTTAATGGTAAACACCTATATTATTATATTATAGGCTTAATATTTGTTGTGTTGGAATCGTGAGTCATTTTCTATTTTATTTACACTATAGATAGTATAGTTTGATGTATTTATTTTGAGATAGTATTGAATTTGTAGTCATTAATATGCTTTTATAGTGAAATATTAACCTTTGTCAGGGGCAACGTGAATGTGGTACCTACACTGTATTACCATTATTATTGTTTTGAATCATACATTAATTATAAATGGTTGTTAATTTTAGTCGTATTACACACAGACAACCAATATTAGCGAACTAACTAATAATACAAAATTGCTAAATAAAAGGTATAGTTGAAAACGTCTTCAAATAATTTTATAACTATTACTACTTATTCTATTAAAAAGTTAGTGGACATTTTGGCCCAATCCTCGAAAAGTAGATAACGATATTTTTTCTGCACCTGAACTGACTAATTAAATTTGTCCTTCAATCCAAAATAAGAGTTAATTTGCAGTATTTGCCTACACATTCATATGTTTTATATTATGTCTCTTCAAGGAACTACGGTCTCCGTTGAGGTACTACCACTGTAGCTGAAATCAAAAAAAACATAAGCGTATATGTTGGAATATATGAATGTCTAACTAATATTGTCATAAAGAAGTTCATAGCATTTTTTATACACAGGAACACGTCTTGCAGCAGAGGATGGTTACGTTGGCTGGTTCAAATCATTTTTGGTACCCTCATCGTGAGCAGCTTCATTTTGATCGTGCTCATGGCTCTGAACAGCTCTCATAGAGCGACACTTCGTAATTCGAGATGCACTGTCGTCAATTGCAGAGTTATTTGCAATGACGCACCATTCTATGGGAACTATGAGAATGATATTGTAAATGCTGCTGCGGTAAGTATTTTTTTATTCACAATATACACAAAAAGCAACGGTTTTAAATGTGTTTATTAAAGCCAATAGCAATTATATATATAGTACAAAGTCCATAGTCTCTCGGTAAATACTAAATGCTAATGATGTTATAATTTTATTACAGGAAGTCGACCCTAATTGCGAAAGCATTGCTTTACAGCTGAACAGACCAACATTCGAAAATTCTAAAGTACCGGAACATTGGCTTTCCAGTATTCGATCCCATGTTCGGGAGTTGGCTATTATTGGAGGAAATATTAAATATATACCGTCGTATGCATTCATGACACCATTCAGCAATAACCTTAGGACATTAATTTTGGAGAAAATAGAAATAAATCATTGGGAAAACGATATGTTAATAGGTCTCTCCAGCCTAAAAAAACTTTATATCAAGAACTGTATTCTGAATGATATACAAAAACATGCTTTAAGAATCGTGGACGAGAGCTTGCAATTTTTGGACATCAAAGCTACTAATGATTTCAATCCAACTAATCTAACAGGCTCAGCGAAACTTGAATCTTTAACCGTTGTTGATTTTTCATTGAATAACTTTTATAACATTTTACAGTACAGGAGTTTTTCCAAGCTAAATTACTGCAAAGTTTTATTTCTTAACTCGTGTAGGATAACATCGCTTGGTCCAGGTACATTTGACAATTTGAATAGCATTGAAGTGTTGTATCTGAACGATAACAACTTGGTAACAGTTCCAGTGGGATTGTTTAACAAAATTATACCACTTGAACCAAGAATTGCTTTACAGGAGAATATCTGGCACTGTGATTGTTCTTCAAAGGATTTGAGGAATGTTTTTAACAGTGGCCTACTGATAGATGATCCTATTTGCCGCTACCCACATACATTAAATGGGATGACATTCTCTGATTTAGAAGGGTACTGTAAAGAAGTCGTTGATCAAAATGGAATAGTTTACAATCCGAAGACTAATCCGTGTAAAAATATATCTAATGTCATGTATATGAATGATGCGTGTTCTGAAACGAATTCTACCAATGATAAAGTAAGAACAGTATCAAGGGGACGGACGTGTCTTTTAAACAGAATAAATAGTAACGAACTGAATTTGTCATCTGATAATATTGGTGACGAAATTCGTCCGGTTTGGATAAAACCCGTGTATTCCGTTCGAAGTGATATCCATTCGATGGTTGAAATGGTATTGTCTGAACAACCAGGTCTTGGTCTACTTTGGTACCAGTCGTTATGTTTCAAAGAAGTTTTTTGCACCAACACGATACCGCAAGTTCTGAAGATTTTTAACATAGATTCTGACGTAAGCTACACGTTCTGCCCATTCAATTTAACTAATGAGAAAGTATTGAGACATCAATGTGTATCATTTAATTTTTTAGATACGACGTCAAATTATGCATCTAATAATTATGAATTGATATTGTACATTTGTATTTCATTGGGTTGTCTTTTGTGCGGTGCTGTATCTGTATACGTGATCATTCAACGATATCCAAATCTTTTAAAGGGAAACAAAAGAGTTATACTTGTCAAACACAAGTCTATCGAGGCACTAATATTACCACCAAAATTACCGAAACGCAAGAATTTCTTGAGCGAGCCAAAACCGATAACCAGTCATGTTTATGAAAAGAAGAAAATTTTCTTGTTATCAGATAATATTGACAGATTGTCTCCGAAGAATTTTGCTAGATCGATTTCGATGAGAAGCTGCGACAGTAATGATGCAAGTTACATATCAGCTTTGCCACCTACCGAGGAACAGATAAACGAATGGCGTTCTAATCAAAGCGTCGATCAATTTGATAATATACCCATGTCCGATAGCGATACATCGCCATTTTATAGCATTTTTGACCAAGACTCTTTACCCTATTACTCGATTCAAACCTGTGAGAGGTTTTACGAAGTTCCGAAACAATATTAAGTTTAAATCATAAATCATAAGGCTCATTTTTAATTCATTCACGCAAACATTTCTTATCTGATTGGCATAAAATTATCACAAAAAAGTTTAAGGCTTCTAGATAAAGATCAAACATGTTCATTGTAGTATATTTTACAAAATAACGTGATTAATGTATCATTTAGATGACATATTTTTAAAATACATACTTTTTTATACTTGGAAATTGTATTCACTGAAAATCTTGAATAAATATCGGTAATCTATTAATAAAAAATAATTATTTTATGTTAAAAAGTTTATTACTATTGCATTTTTTCTTTGCGATTTAAATTATTACGGATAGTCAATTCTAAACATTCTAAAAGCTTTATAACGTTTCAAAAGCGCTCAAGGAAGTGAAATATTTATTCGTGCAAGTATACACAGAAATTGGAGTGAGAATATTGGTGCAGCTTCAACATATGGATATTATACTGTTAAATAATTCCAAACGCATTCATAGACAATGGCTACTTTAAATGTAAATTGTCTATGATACAATTTCACTGTATTATTTTAATTTACTGTAACAGTGTACATTCATATACTGTGCAGAGCATGTGTAATTCACGCAAGTTTTATTAAATGCGTATTACGTAACAGAATTTATCATAATCTGAACCGACATTATGATTGATGATATGAAATGCATTTTTAAATAAATAATTCGAAAGGCGGGGTTTTACTTGCATTATATTAAATATTTGCAATAAATTATTTCTTTGACGCCATTTAAATGTACATAACTCTTAGCGAGTTATTATCGTACTTCGAATGTCATAAATCATTATATTGAGGAAGCAGTGAGACTATTTATTCTGGTCGCGTGCGAGACGCTCAAATCGGTCAGCCATATGAGCACGTCCGCGCCCTTTAAGTGAATCAATTTCATACAGCTGTTTCGAATGAGCTGCGCCAGCGCAGACGATATGTATTGTCTTTGTCATTGGACGACTGTTCTATTTTGACCGTCCGCTCGGAAACGACTGTACCCTTTATAAGAGCTATCACCAGGCATATAGTCAGATGCACATCTTGGCACATATCTGTAATTAATTTGATTATTTATTTAATTTAATTTACATGATAAAATGCGCAATAAAGCTTATTAATTGTTTTATTATGTTACATTTATTTTAAATTTCAAATTTTACTTTTTAGATTACTAATACTACTTTTACTTTTAGATACTTACTTTACAGATTTCTTTCATAGTAACATTAAAATAGTAATAGAATTTATTTAAAAATATAATAATCAATAACAATAATAGGTCCCGTTTTCGCGTATCTTTGAGGCATAAACAAATACTTTTATTATTTTTGGTTACCACCATTTATTTTACGTACGTAAATAGTTACGATATGCTAATGGTAAGGACATAATATGTTGTTATTTACACATATGTATTGTTTATACATTGTTGTTGAAATAAGATAGGATTTGAAAGTATTATTCATATTCTTATTTTGAAAGTGGGTTTTTAATTACTTTAAAGGTTTTATAAGATTGTTTTCATGTAAAATGTAAGATTTTAAATCTTTAAATAAAGTATATTGTTCATTACATTTATTTTATTCATCATCGTATACATTTAAAAATGATATAAATTTATTATCGTTCGCTTGTTTTTAGGTTTCGAATATTATTGACCAAGATTTTGTAATAATTTTAATATCTGTTATAAAAAAAAAAAAAAAACAAAAGTAATAAGTAGCTATCAATACTATTTGTATTTTTTTTATTAAATATATGGAAAAACATTTATATACTTTAATGTATTAATTTTGTGCTTGGCCGTAAATAATAAATCAAAACACGCTGTTATGACGTGGATTTGTGGATATATGAGGCATCACCTTACAATATTTTTCCTGGATTGACTCCGCAACGGTCGGTTACAATTCCTATGTTTTGCGACTGGGCTATCCCGGCTATCTAAAACAAATCAACAAGAGTGTAGTATACTATATTTTGATATAGTATGTCGTATTGATTAATATTGAGTTTAGTATAATTTCCGGCCAATATTTTTGAATCAGGGAATAGCCCTTAAATGCCCTTGATAACCCTTACAAACATTGCGATTATTCATAGGAATTTAAATTGATCTTGTAATAATAAGGTAGGTATTACAAAGGAGCTGATGTAAAAAAAATATTTTTTTTCAAACAATAACTCAAAAGACTAGATGACAACAATTACGATCCATATCGTAGTCACGGTCTATGTCTGCGCAAACCTAGAAAAGCTCTATATTCGTTTCATCCCGGAAGTCACCAGGCAGTACATTGATTTTCTAAGAAAATCGTATGATGTCTAAAATAACCACTATTTTTAAATATATAGTACATACACTGTTTGACATATTATATATCATACATACCTATATGAAGCTTATAACGTGTGTTATGCTGTGAACTAAAATATATTTTGAAGCAAGTCACCTAATAATAAAAATCCAGTCAAGTAAGACTCCAAGTTGTAAAGTGAAATTCTTTTTTTCTTTTTTACAATGAATAAATAATTTACTTGGTGGTAGGGCTTTGTGCAAGCCCGTCTGGGTAGATACCACCCACTCATCAGTTATTCTACCGCCAAATAACAGTACTCAGTACTATTGTGTTCCGGTTTGAAGGGCGAGTGAGCCAGTGTAACTACAGGCACAAGGAACATAACATCTTAGTTCCCATAATTGGTGGCACATTGACGAAGTAAGGAATAGTTAATATTTCTTACAGCGTCATTGTCTATGTTTGATGGCGACCACTTACCATCAGGTGGCCCATATGCTCGTCCACCAACCTATATAATAAAAAAAAAAAAAAAAAATAAATAAAGATAGAAAATATTCTATTTGATTGACAAAAATAAAATATTTTTAACACTTACACAAAGTTACGAAATTTCGCGATCAACGAATGTTTTTTTTTAAAAGGGATATTTAAATAAAAAATATAAATCGTGAACAAAAACTGTATTGTATTTTTGATTATATAGTATGCGGAAACGTTTCATAAAAATTCACCACCATCCATTGGCTTGGTTAAAAATTCAATTGCAATTTTCGACCCAGATATTTTACATAAGCTTAAAATAAATAATATTGTTTCGTAAAAAAGAATATTTATTGTTAAATTTGATGAACAGTTTCATCAAAGAATACAAACAGCAAAATATAATGTATGTGAAAAATATAATCTGCATTTCGTTGAAACTGTTAACTGTAGTTACTCCTAGAGTACCCTTTTAATCTTGTTGTATCTTTCAGTTAAATATCATATTTTATATGCATTTTCTCTGCGAATATTTTCAGTCGTCTTTTCAGTTGACTTATAATTTCGTTCATATTATCCAGTAAACTTTGAGTGAAGTCTTATAATCCAAGTTTTTTTTTCTTCAAGATTTGTAGCTCCGTAGATTTTTGTACAGTTTCTTCTAAGTAATTTAGCTGAATATATAAATAGTAGGCATTTTTCTAACTCATGTCGAGTTTTCGATATGAGTGAGATAAATGTTTGAGGAAGTTGGAAAGTGGCACCGGTAACCGAGGAACTATGTGGAAACCGGCTAACATGGTATGGACATATTATGAGGAGGAATGAGGACCATGTTGTAAGGAAGGTCTTGAGCATGGATGTGGATGGATGTAGAGGTAGTGGACGACCAAAGAAACGATGGATGAATTGCGTGAAATAAGAAATGGTTAGAGAGAAATATGGAAGGAGAAGACATGCTGCACGACCCCGAGTAGACTTGGGATAAGGGCAGGAGGATGATGATATCGAGTTTTCCTTTATTTATTATTTCCTTTAAGAGATTTCAAAATTTGTATATTCATTGTAAATTACTATGAATCGTGTTTGTTCGTTGACCTATATTGGCTTTAGAGAAATAGGCTATTATAAATAGGGGTATTAGGGGTTATTACAAAGCACAGAAGTGTACGCAAACACACACATAACCCAATGGGATGGCAATCGGAAAGATCTCGTGATGTGTGTTCGTATATATTTTTAGATTATATATAAATAACTAAGTTTGTTTGTTTGTTACGTATTCAAGATACTTATCAATCGATCCTCATTAAATTTTGCATACACGCTGTCAATTGTATAGAAAGGTCACACCTACCTAACCCTAACAACAGGTAAGTCGTGGGCGGAAGTTTGTATAATAGATGGAAACTATAACACTAACGAGAAAGGTATAATCTATAAATGTTTAATAATACATTATATAGGTATGTATGTATTATATTTAAATAATTTTACATAATATATTATATATAGTTATTTATGTATGTATTTATTTATTTTCATTTATTCACAACTTAAAATAATTGTTCGTAACTTAAAATAAAAGTCCAGAGGCAGCCTGGAAGAGATCGCTGTAACTTATACTTTAATTTAAATAATAAAATTAGTTTTGAGTGTGTTGGTATACAAAATAAAAATAAGTAAATAAATAATAGGAAGAAAACAAAATCATGTGACAATGTTCTTTGGTTTATAAATAAACGTTTAAAGAAATCACTACGTATAATGTCCATTTTATTTGTCTTCAAACAGCGAGCTAAATTTATCCTTTTCAAACGTTGTACAGTTTTAGTGTACAAGAGAAGATTTATATAAGCGCTTTACAAGCCAGGATCTAGAAAGCAGTCGCGAAAAGCTGAGCAAAGAAATGTCAGAATAAAACTAAAAAGAATGCATTTTCGACTTTGTTTGTGTAGTGACGAAGCCGGCGCTCTATGTAGAGATGCTTAATTATTAAAGATCTTTCTCTGAAGGTTCTAAGGTCAAGAAAGTATTTTTACTTGAAATTTTACGTAATTATAGAGATATAAAATATTATTCTTTTATTTTTACTCGTTTTATTTAAAATTAGTAAGATGTATCTTTATGTCCATTATTAACCTATTATCTAGTGATTATAGAAAAAAATAGTTTCTCTAATGGTTTGATAGCATCGTGCTGATAATGGAGCTGATAATGGATTAGAGCTCATTTATTTTCTTTATTATTAAGTACTCATTGCTCATGTATATGGGGTTGGGCATTAAGTATTAAATATAAAAATTCTATGTCCTTCCCTAGGTTGCAAGCAAGCTTCTACTAAATTATAGATCAAATTCAGTTAATTCGTTTGAATGACAGACAGACAAACTTTCACAATCATAATATTATTATAGGTGTTTGGGAATCACTGGATACGATAAATGCATTTAGGATTCTTGTAAAAGATAACAATTGCACTTTTTTTGCTCTTTTCATTTATATTTTATTTCAAAAATATATTATTTTAATAAAATGGTAATATGACGTAAGTCAAAAGTAAACACATTTAAATTAACCAATATTTCCGTGTATTTTAATGGGTGATTCAAATTTAAAGACAAAATATTTCCATTGTTCAATAGAGGAAAACAGTTGTAATCTTATTAATCCAGGAATTTAGATGCTTTACTGATTACAATTTAAGATCGGTTACAAAGAGACAGATTGCGTGTTATTGGTGTCTTCATTTCGATTAGTGTTTTCCGCAATATTGTACTGAATTATTTGCTATTATTTCATTTATCACAAAGAAGTTAATTATATAAAATGGTTGGTAGCTTTTTATATATTTCATAAGAGATAAACTTTTCAATATATTTATTTATATAAGGTAAATATGATTAAATGTAATGATGATATATACGTAGTAGGTAACCTAGGGGTGGTCAAAATTTACTCTACATTATTAAAAAGACATATCACAACAATTCTTTACAACGTTAACGTAATCCCAATGGGTAAGCTAGGAAATTGCCAAATTAATAATTTAAAAAATATTTTCATTGAAGCATAAAAAGAAATACAATCATGTAATTTTTTTTTCATAAAATACATATATACAATTATTGTTCAGTTCATGATTTGATATGATGACTTTTCGACTCTTATTACTCACTATGCTGGATTTCAATGTTTAATATTATTCCATATAAATATATAAATCACTTTTCAAAGTTTATATTTTTCAATACTAAGTAGTACTTTTACGCTATACATTTGTTATAAATTTTGTATATTTTAAATACATTATGATTATATTTTTAGACGAAAAAATAATGGACTTTCATTATTTTCGATGATTACAGTACTTTTTTATATATATAAGTAAGATGCACTGCGTTTCTTGTCCATGAAATGAAAATTGAATCACTTCGGTGCTACGAATAAATTAATATTAAATTTGGTTTAAAATTGTATAACCGTTTGAAAAACAAGAATGGATTAAAATAAATTAAATGTATACTATCGTCATACTAGTCTCATTGATTAGGAAGACTTCGCTTCGTGTTGAATTTAAATAAAAGCATATAAAATAGACTACAATAACCACGAAACAAATGTTACATAAAAGATTTTCGTTTCTGTTTTATCAGAAACTCGTAAATTATTTTTATATATTTGCTGAATCTATTCACGTAAAAAGGCTAACAAAGTCGAGCTGCACTCATTTAAAGCTATAAATAGATTCGTCTATAGCTGTTCGCAATACTAAAACGATAAAATTATTCATAAGCAATTACTCGACGCGTCAAAATTTATTATTAAAGCGTGAGGAAGTATATTATAAATTACAAAATTTTCACGTGTTTACATAGTTCAAAATTTGATCATAATATACTGGAATATTTTTAGACATCGCTCTATTAAATGCAGAACACCTGCATTCCTGATTAGAATCGAAGCGGTTAAAACATTTTATTTGCGTCTGTCGGCGTCAATGCCAAATATTGTAAGCATTGTGGATTATTGCCTATTCATTCACATATAGATTATAAAATGACAATTTGACAGATGACATATTTTATTTGAAAAAAGAACGCAAAATAAATAAGTATTTGTTTTCTTTTTTCAATTTTGTACAATTGTATCCACGTAATACAATTTAAATGAAAAACTTGTAATACCTATCTATACATATAATATATAATTCCTGACCAGTTATGTGAAAAGCTTTGTATATTTAAAAAAAATCATTGTGAAAAAAGGCATTTTATTCTATACAAGTATGGAACAGTCATTCCATTCATCATAGATTTTCATGCAAGTTATATAAATGAAATTTTACATAAATTCTACCTATATAAATATGATGGTTGAAAAAGAGCTACTATATTTATTTCTTGTCGGTCACCAGTTATTTTCAGTAACATTGGAGTCTAAGAAATTAAACTTGTTTAATTATTCAATACGTCTGAGAATCCTCGCTCGAGAATAATTAATTAAACATTTGATTTAATATAATAGCGCAAAAAATTTCAATGTTAATACACGAAATATTTATTTATGCTATTCCTTATATCCTTCACTAGATTACATAGTAGAACGAAACTATGTCTAGACTATAAATACATCTATGTGTTACAATGTCACATTCAGAAGTCACTTTTAAAATACCGCATCATATTCGATACAAACTCTCATAACACAAGATATGTATTCTGAAACTTTGCTGGCGCTTCGAACCGGTACTTTACTGTTGTTTGCTAACTTATAATTCTTTTGGACAAAAATAATTTCAGCATCTGTTTAAACTATCGATTATATTACAGCCATTCAAACTTGTATCAATGACAATCTCTGGCGTAATTCGTATAGGATGTGATTATACCATTTAATCGTGCTAATGCCAAAGTAATTGCTGAATGCTCTGCCATTAGAATATTTATATAAATAGTCTTTAACGGCCTCAAGTATAACGTTGTTTATTGATTGAATAGTAAAACACTGAACTCTCTTTTTGAAATTCGAACATCATCGTTTAGCTTTCTAGTTACTACTAACTACACCGAATGTTTCATGGATGCCTTTGTGAATGCTCGTCTCAATGGATACCACTCATTTATTAATTATTGAGTTTGTCGACTTAAAGAACTAGTGAGCCAGTGTGTTTGTATGAAGTGTTCTTTCTTTTCTTTTCCCTGCTCGCATCCCAACTTATGCATAATAATAATAACATGCCTTTTCGTTCCATTCTTTTCTATTATTCGTCATCTTCCTTTTTTTTATATGGTATCGTTTGGCGGACGAGCATATGGGCCACCTGATGGTAAGTGGTCACCATCACCTATAGACAATAAAGCTGTAAGAAATATTAACTATTCCTGACATCGTCAATGTGATACCAACCTTGGGAACTAAGATGTTATGTCCCTTGTGCCTGTAGATACACTGGTTCACTCACCCTTTAAACCGAAACACAACAATACTGAGTACTGTTATTAGGCGGTAGAATAACTGATAAGTGGGTAGCACCCACCCAGACGGGCTTGCACAAAGCCCTACCACCAAGTAAACACCCACACTATCCACATTTTCCAAGGTCTATTCTCTCCCTCTCTCCCTTTATGCTCATCACTCTTTAGTATAGCTTCTCTAGTCTATGCCTTTCATATAAAATTAAAATATGTTTTACCTTTTTTTTAAATCAGCATACTAATTAAAAGAAGAAAATGATTGTATTTACGTTCATAAGTATATACATACGAGTACATACTTGGGTTTTCTTAGAAACGAATGTATTTACCTCTTACAAAGTATGTATACTTCTGACAAATATAATTATAATACGAAATGAGATAATAATTTCAGTTTTTTTAGAACATGTCGAAACACATAATCATATCCGAATCCGTTTAAATAAATGAATTTGATTATAAGGTTTATATCATCATGTCTGTCTGAAATGCATTCGAGGAATCAGTAAATACATTAAATAAAATAAAACTATATGCGACTGACAGATTTCTTTCATTAAGTTTTTTTTTATGATATAGGTTGGCGGACGAGCATATGGGCCACCCGATGGTGTGCTCACAATTACCCATAGACAATGACACTGCAAGAAATATTTTCTATTCCTTAAATCATCAATGCGAAATGCCACTAACCTTGGGAACTAAGATATTATGTCCCTTGTGCCTGTAGTTACACTGGGCTAACTACCCAGACGGGCTTGCATAAAGCCCTACCACCAAGACAAAATTGGTTAAATGTCTTCTGAAAATAGCATTGATCTTACTGACCGATAAAAATCATAGTTCTTTTGCCTACTTTTTATTCAAAAAAGACTTTAATGAATTAACATACGTATGTAAAATATAATACATGAAATTATACTGTTTTGTACAACAACAATAGTACAAATCATAATTACGTGAAATTATTCTAGAAATATTTCCCAGATCAATCGAAATTTAAATTGTCTAAGCCAGTAATTACCCCGCCAGTACATTATTGTTGAATTATTAATGAAAAAGTGTATTAATTATTGAAATTTATGGAACGTCTTTGGACAGTTAATGTATTTATTCTGATGTTGTTTAAATATTCCTACCTATTGGATAGTCAGATGAATGCCATGACATCCACGGGAGAAATAAAATCTACTTTTGTGCTGTCCGTAGTGTCTGGTGTTACTTTGGTTGTTACAGGGAAGATCCAGAGCAATAGAGGTCGATCGTCTCTCTGCTTAACTGACCAAATTCAAAATATAAATGGGCTCAATATTGCAACTGCCCTAAGAGAACCTAAAGACAGGGTGGTTAGAAGGAAACTCGTCGACGAATCTGTGAAGGCGCTTCAGGAAGAGCACGACATTCTACTGAAGCACACGAAGAAGAAGAAGATCATTCCATATTTCCGTCTTATATCTTCGAAACCCCAATCCACGTCATTAGACATAGGTTTTGGATTGTTCTAAATTTAAAAATACCCCCGCCGCTGTTTATTGCTTAGTTTTGAGGGATTGTCAGGGATATTTTCGAAGACCATGTTCGATACTAATACTTGATGTCAGGGCTTTGTGCAAGCTAAGAGACCACCAGATAGTAATCATGTATTCAATCCAAACAACTATATTCAGTATTGACATAAGCCAACACACTCACAAAAACACATGCTTAAGTCTCACGCTTCAGATACTCTCACATCCTCACGCCACACATACCCTCAAACATATTAATACTATTATAATAATACACATTTTAGATAAAATTTGTTATTGTATTACCGTGATTGTCATTATTTAAGTTTTAGTATGAGAAAATTATTATGTAAAGTGTAGTATATTTTGTAACTGCTGTCTCGTAGTACTTACCGCTGATTGCATAAGGGAAGAGCGGGGCTTCCTACTACAGGTATTGATATACTTAAAAGGGGGTGCCCAACGATGTATAAACAAGTGTACTACTTTGAATGAAATAAATTATTCTTATTTTTTTATTTATTTATTTATTGTTGTGTTGAAGCGGCACAAGGAACTTCTTCTATCTCAGTGCCCATGGTTGGCACATTGGTTATCTGAAGTACGGTTAATTTTATACAATGTCAACTTCTATGGGATATGGTTATCACTTACCATCAGAAAGCACTTATCTAAATTACCTACCTATATTATATTAAAAAATCAGCACCAATGAAATTGAAGTTGGACTGCCTTGAAGTAATGTTGAATACAACGTAATAGGAATAATTGCGATCGACTGGTAAACAAAGATATTAATCACGAACATATATGTATATATACATACAGATGGATTGATAAACGCCACCTTTTAAGACAGTTGAAATATTATGACAATAAATTCAATCGTATAAAATTTGTTAGTAGATATAAACAGTGACATCAAACTTTTAAATTAGTTTTGGGAGCATGTAACCCACAACAGTACGATACAATTGTAAGTACAGTTTAGCCTTTTTGCTTCATCCGCTGAATGATATTAATCTGGTGTGATAATAATCTGCCAAAAAATTAAACATTATCAAAAAAAAATTAAGAGTGCCGAGATGGCCCAGTGCTTAAAAAGCATGCATCTTAACCGATGACTGCGGGTTCAAACCCAGGCAAGTACCACTTAATATTCATGTGCCTAATTTGTGTTTATAATTCATCTCATGCTCGGCGCTGACGGTAAATATCGTGAGGAAAACCTGCATGAGTTTAATTTTCTAGAAATTCTGACACATCTGTATTCCACCAACTCGCATTAGAACAGTGTGGTAGAATATGATCTAAACCTTCTCAAAGGGAGAGGAGGCCTTAAACCAGCAGTGGGAAATTTACAGTCTGTAGTTGTTGTTGTTGTTGTTGTGGTTGTTTTATATATAAACAATATGTTACAATAATATCGTATAATTATATCTACTTATATGATACATATGTTTTCAAATATTACACACATAAAAAATACTCTGGTCAATGACTAATGCTGACTGATTAAGCCATCTGTCAACACACAACTCAGTCGGTCCAGAATCTTAAAATTGCGTTAGAGCTGTTTTAGTAATAAACACATCGAGAGGCATTATTTATAGAAATAATCTGAATTGGGATTGTATGGAAATGGTAAATAATAATAATAATAATTTATTATCTCCCATATTACATTTTAAATGTATATTAATAATAAGTAAACTTCTATGTACGACATAGGAGCCCAAAGTAAGTTGCTCTGGACTAAGGATTATGATTGTATGGAATTAATTACGCGCCTTCTTAATAATTTGATGTAAGATGTTCTAAAAATAAATCTAAAGGTCGATTTAATGATTTTTTATTCGATTTCAAAATTACCTGAAATAGGTGTTTTAGTAATTCTTCAAAACTTGCTGTAAGTCAATTTCATAGTTGAATTTACAGCATTTTCTATGTTACGGACTGATAATCTTGTAATTTTTGATGCGATATACAAACCACTTAGCGAGACGCTCGTCAATGTTACGTATTGTGCGATTATTAATAGATCAGCTCACTCATTTTTAACATAAGTCTAGATACGTATACGATGGAGTCGTGATTGTTCGTTGGACAAAATATACGGAACCTGGACTAAGATTGTAGAGTCAAATATGGATGGCCTTTTCAGTTTTTATTTAAAGTAATCTTCAAGTTATATATATGTCCACTATTATGTTCACTATTATGTATCATCAGCATGACTTTTTTTCAGATTTTGGTTGTTTTAGTATAAAAAATACTAAAACAACCAAAATCTGAAAAAAAGGATAGTTTTTCAATTTAAATAAGACAACAAGGGGTTATCGGAACGTAGCTTATTGACATTTCAATGAATAAAATATATTTCTAAATTTGTTTTATTGTTTTCTAGTACTTTTAAAAAAGTCTTCTTAACAGAACTAAAATACTATCAATTTACTAGTAAAGTAAATTATTTGTAGTACCTATAAAATAATAATAAATAAACTATAAAAGATTAAAGTTGTGTAAAAAAATACATTAGTCTGATCCCAGTGAAAATAGCAGTTGTCTTATGTAAACTCAAAAGTAACGGCGGTACCACCAACACCCAGACCCAAGCCAACATAGAAAACTAATTAACTTTTTCTACATCGACTCGCCCCGTAATCGAACCCGTGACCTCTGAGTGGCGTACACATGAAAACCGACGTATTCACTACTCGACCAAAGAGTTCGTCTTACACGTTTTACACGTTTAATATATGTTATATATTTGATTTATTGTTATATTTAAGAAGCGTAGTGAGTGCTTTGGTCGTCTAAAAATGCGATCGTCACGAGACAACTGGCGGGCGATTTTAAGAATTAATAATTGAAGAAAAATATATAACAATATATGTATGTACGTATATCCCTGAGCATATAGAACACGCGTCATGCAGATAAAATATACTAGATATCTGTAGCGGAGACGGGATTCGAAGCCATAAGCGTTATACCGTTTGCCGTGACGGCGTACGTACGGAATAATAATAAATGTATTCACACGAAATTCAATAAAAATAAAGTGAGAAAGGATATAACACGAACAAAGATTTTTCATCTTTTTATAATTCTTATTTCCATGACTTCACAGATATTAAAATATCAACTGTATCCGTGTGTATGGTCACAGCTGCGGCCGAAGAGTAATAGAAAACAGGACTGCTACAAATATGTCAGTCTGTCATGTAGAGAACAGACTTATTTAAAATGTTATGAGTGTAACATACAGACCGTGGAAGTACATATTTTTGTTTGACATAATACATTTTGTATCAAGAACATGTATTATTAATGATGTTGAAGAATTAATTCGCTTGATGGTTACGAATTGTTGATTAGGCAATGGTCGGCAATACACTCTATTTATATGTAAAGTTTTTTAATTAAACTGTATTAACTCAATAACTTTCGACCATGAATGTTAATTATGACATGGAGATGACATTTTGGTAAATTTAATAGTAGTGAAAATATTTCCTTGAAAATAAATAATTCGATTTACGTGAAAAATGTATACTATGATGGCAAATTATTGGATATATGCGACAAGAAATGAATGCTATATAATTTATACCTGGGATATTATAGAATTCCGTAGCTGTAACAATCGGATATCCGAAAAGATAATCTATTCGGAACCGTAATAATGAAGTTTATGTATAGTTTTATTTAAATAAAGAGATTAATTGTTTACCTATTAAAATCCAACTTTCATCTACAAAGTAAATTCGAATTAGAAATTACTAATTAATTTTATTCTCTTTTTTTAATTCCTAGTTCTAAACTGATATTATGATTTCCGTGAGTGAAATTATCCGTTACAATGGGATAATCCGTAAATAGTTTCGTATCCGTAACTATATCTGAAGCCGATAAAATATTATGAATGTATCCGTATCCAGATCTAAAGTTTCATATCTATAACCTGTTTTTGTCTTAAGGGGACTACAGGAGCTAATTGCCCTTGAGAATCACGCGCACACACTTACACTAACGACAAAAACGGCATGTCCCCGCGCGCACTACGCTTAGCGAGGCGGCGAGGTTACGCCTGAATATTCCAACAGATGGCGCCGAACCGCCGCGCGCCGCGCCGAGCGAAAGCGAAGCGAAGTCAATTCTATCAATTCTATCAATCATAGATTTCATAAAAATAGACAGGACAACAGAATTGTTTCTTTGTGTCATTTAAAAAAATATGATAAAATTAAACTGAATTAATTAAACTTAAATTATTATTATTTTGTACAAAAAATAGTTAATTTAAACATTTTTTTCTTTAATTTTTACTGTATCAATTCAATTAGTTGTAATACTAAATATTAAATCGTACCTATTTTTAAATTTTGTAAGTTTGTTAAGCGATTTATTAAATAAAATTAGAACTGTTCGTAATTTGTACATTGACAAAAAGCGTAGAGTTTGTTCGTTTTACTAATATCGGTACACAAAGAAAAAAAAATAAGTTAAAAAAGTCAGCATCAAAAAGTTACTATAAAAATAATATCGTCAAGTCGGCTTAGTAGAATTATTGGTTAACTCGGTCAATCACAGTGGGTTTAGTCATAAATCTCATAAAAATAGTTTGGATATTAGAATTATTTGTATTGTTTTTGACTGATATTTGAAATAAAACTGATTCAATTAAATTCAAATATTTTTATTTATTTTTGGTTTAACAAAAAAACAAATAAATTTCGTTTCAATTTTTTTATTAAAATTTTTTTTTTAATTATTCGTTCGTCGTCGTTCGTTATTAAAATATCTTGGATACTTACAATCAATATTTCACCCACTTTCACTGAAGCTACGAGCTAAAATTTTTCAATTGATACTATTTCCAATCTTTAAAAAATATTGAATTACGTATATGACACTTCTAAATATTTTAGTTCTTTGGTTCACAACAATTACATATTTCAAGATGGCCCAGTGGGTAGAACGCGCGCATCTTATTGCGGGTTCAAACCCAGGCAAGCACCACTAAATATTCATGTGATGTGCTAATTTGTATTTATTTATTTTTTTATTATTAAATTTCATCCATACATAACTATATTTCCTATTATAAACAAAATTGATAAAAATAAACTCTAACGTAATAGAAATAGCTTCCGTGTTATTTTTTTTCGATTTTCTTAATTCTGAAAAAATAAATGCACAGTTGTTAGGAATTAAATTTTAATAATTATAAAATACATATATAAATTTATATTTTTAAATATAGTCCTTTAAAAATAATAAAATTTTAGTATACAGTGCAGGGATCGAACCCGCTCATTCTTCTTGGACCTGCTTGCATTGACCAAATACTCCATGGTGACTGTAAGAAATCTGTCGAAAAATCTGATTCTATGCGAACTAATTGCATTGTTTTTAATAAATGTTTCCAATAATCATTATTTATAATATATATATATATATATATGTTTACTAATTAAATACTCTTACCTTTTCATATTATCTTTCATATGTTCGGCTTTTTAATTTATATGAACGTTTTTTAGTTTTCTTCACAGATTGTACTTTATTTCCTATGTTTACAAAATTAAACTTTATAAAAATAACTTAACAAAAAAATGGCTAACTACAACTAGACTATTTTAACTTAATATATTTATTTACATAAAAGAATAATATTCGACAATTAATTTACAATTAAAATTACTCAAAAATAAAATCTACGAGATTTTATTCGCAACGATGCGGTGAAAAGAGCGACACGTCTGTATAGCAACAGGCCTCGGCCGGCAGTGTCTGTACGAGGCGCTCACGCACACATGCTTACGCATTTTGGTCGAAAATAAGAAAATCTGATTTAAAAAAAATCTATTGATTTTACTAAATAATTATGATAATAAATTTTTAGTATATTGTTTGTAGAATAATCTGACAAAAGACCAAAATTATTGAAGGTATATAAGTGTAGTTAAAAAACAAAAAAAGACTTTTTTAGAGGTAACTTTGCGATTTTTTTCTATCGTACCAAATTAATTACATCATGTTTTCAACACAATTAATAACTAGCATCTATCCTGAAGATTAACATATATTTTTTTCATTTGGTTTATTGCATTGGATTATATACTTTTTGGCATTTTAAAACTTGCATTTAGCTCATGTAGTCCCCTTAAAGCACTCAGGAATATTGTGGCTTTTTACCTGCATTTCTTACAGTTGTATGTTTAGACATTACCTCTTTCATTTAATAGACGATATTTACCTAAATATATAGAATATTAGTATAGGATAGCTTTAGCTTTTGTTCATATTTACAAAATTGATAGAAATTTGAATTTAATAGCCTCCAGATTCAGAATAGTTGATCAAAATCAAATTAAGTAAATTGCCTTCAATTGGAATAGTTATTGGTCGGAGGTAGTCGATTACGTAATAGGCAACCAATTAGGTGTAAGCTTATGCGTTATAGCCATCCTTATCATAAATTGATAGATACCTTACTTACGTATCGTGTATTAATATCTCTTTCTCTTTAAGGTGATTTTTTTATTGAGATTTTCTTACATTGTTTTTTTTACATAGAACTAATGTTAACAGAAGCTACTTTGTTCGCGGATATTTTTTAAATTATGAATGTACTTAAATATAATATTTTCAGAGCTATAATAGAATGGATGAATTCATACGTTTACAGATCTCATTAATTCTAGATCGCAGAAGGGGAATTAAATGTTGTTTTAGAGCTTGCCATATCGCATCTAACTTTGCTTCCTTTATTTATCTCTTAGCTTTGTTATGAGAATAAATAGGTATAGGTTTAAAAATATACAATAATGAAATGTTGATAATTGTTTGATTTGGTGATAATATATTTATCATATTGAATACATTAGATTATTATGAAATCGTATTTTTCCATTCGTCATTTTCAGGAAACGTTATTAACGCATTACCGTGAAAGCGCTACAATAATCCCTCTGAATATCATTTGATTCAAAATATTCATTTGATAAGTAGAATTTTGTTTCAGGTGAATTCAATACACGAACTTTGTAATACCAATTCTAAAATTTTAGTTTTGAACCATTTCCTAGAAATATAGAAAATATATTGGTAAATTGAATTTATTGATAACATGTTCATATACAAAATCCGCTATTAAAAAATTTGCTAATTCAATTTATTAACTTAAAGATTTTATAAAACTTGAGATTGTTATTTTATTGGAACTGAAAATCACTTTTAAGGGTAACACAATTCAAACGTACTACAACTTGCAAAAGCGATGGCATGCATCCAATGCTATGTTAATTAATTTGCTTATAATAAATTTGATGTATAATACTGCTTAAATTTGGCCTGGCAGTTCGGAAATCGGATCACCGTGTTCTGAAGATAATATATTACGGCCTTAACAATAACGGTTAAAAGCGGTCGTGTGGCCAAAATGAGAATACTCGTTGTTGACTGTGGCGTGTACGCGTCCGAGCTAACCTGGGCGAGATAATCGCGAGGTTGCGACTAGTCGCTCAAGTCGTTCAGATCAAAGGACTCGTGTTCCTAGTGCTTTGGTTCGCGATCGCCTACACACTGTTATTGTTTTTCTAACAATGGTGAGATACGTCGCGAAGTGACTGTGATTTCGTTTTTGTTTTTTTTTTTTTTAATTCGCCAATGTTTGGTGTTTTGGTTTTTTTTGAACGTTTATAATTTATTCTCTGTTTTGTTTTCAGGAGGAACTTGACAAGGAACAAATTACCAGTACGTATTTTTTTTGTATTTGTTAATTTAATTTTAATTTTCGTTGAAGAAATATTTCTTTCTTGTTTTCGAAATAGAGTTGATAAATTATTTTCATGTTTAAATTTATACAGATTATTAATTAGCTTTCTTTTTTTTTTAGATTTTATGATGATAAAATTTAAGTATAAAAATTTTACTTTCAGTTCTCAAAAAAGCCTTCGAGGCTTTCGATCACGAGAAGAAGGGATGCATCGGTACTGTGATGGTTGGTACTATCCTGGGTATGCTTGGGCATCAGGTCACAGACGACACCCTTAAGGAAATCATCAATGAAGTGGACGTGGATGGTGAGAACCTCATGTTTTTTTAATTATGAATTGCAAAACAAATTTTTGTCATCATCTAAAATATTGACATTAATATTCCTTGCTTTTGACATAATATAACATTACCTTAGAAAGCTTTTTTTATGAATTTAAAAATAAAATAGTTGGAGTTCATATTATTAAGGTCAGTGCCATTTTAGTGCAGTCTAAATGTGATCAGGATAAAAATAAATAGTGAAATATATTTCGTTTTAAATGTTCAAAATGTTAAGAAGGTGCAGTGATTTTGTTGTTTGATTGTTTTGGCACGGAACGATAATAATGAATGCAATCGTTTTAAATTCTTATCAACTGCCAAGCGAATATTAAGATTATTTCGCTAATTATGCACTCAGAAAATTATAAAATTGGACATTTCTCTGGGGTTTCCCTAGTTAATAGGAAATGGATTTTAAAGCAAGGCCAACAGATTATTTGTATTAATAATTCATGTCTTGCTCCTTCTGCCTCCTTTGCAATGATGAAAAATGTCATGACTACATATATCCGATAAATTCACTAATTTTTGAAGTCATTTTCTTCCATTTCTATACTACAATAATCATTTTTCGTTTTCAATTTCGATATTTACATAAATATTATAAATATGTAAATTTTCTTTCAGTATTGTATTAGTAATATTATGAATAAAGTTAAAAGGCTTCAATTGATTCCATAGATAAAAAGTATAATGAGTTTCCAAAAATTTAATGAAAACACTATTTCAAAATTTAGACTTTGCCGATATTCAAATTTCTCAAAACATTTATATTATAAAAAAGTCACGAATAATTATGTTAAGAGTACATCACATTAAATAGTAACAAAGATTAACCTTTGATAGCTATTAAAAATAAAATATGAAAGCAAAATCCAAAACATTCAATTTTTGGTATATCAATAGTTTTGCGAAGTTTTTATTTTTCAAATAGCGTTGAAATCCGAGAGCTTGTTACCACACGTTGTGATGAGCGATGACTTGTTATGACATGTCCGCATAATAAATGAAATATTGCCTATTCCACGCTCGCATTCCGGTATTAAATATTGGGAGTTAATCTCGACGTAACGATTAATATTTCAATATCAGCGTTTGATTTTGATTTCCATTTTAACGCACCTAAAATTTTCATGGCATGCTGGCAACATTTTCCGATTTTAGGTAAAACATCAAAATATATATTTCGATGTTTATCAAGCACGTGACTTTTGTTTTCAAAAAATAAATAATGAATTATTTTTCAGAAAGAAATTAGAAATAATGATATACAAATGTCTGTATTTCTATAGAATATGGGCTATAGCTTGAATATTTATAGTCTAGAACCTATTTAATAAATGGAATGTTCGAAGCAAAGTTATTTTCCATTTCTTTATAATATTAGTAAAGATTATGATCATGATCATCATGATCATCCTAATTGAACATTTTGTATACTATTTGTGTCTTGAACTTGTTCATTATACCGAAAAACTCTTTAGTATAAGATTAAATTGTTGTTTATTTTTTTTTCCGTTTTTTATAATAATAGCTCAGATTAAAAAAAGGAATAACTATGACCATAGAAATACTTTTAAGAAAGGAGGTAAATTTTAACAATGTTAATAAACTATGTAATATATTAGTATTATGATCAATTACTTTGACAAAATATGCCATCAGTAAAAGAGGAAAAAAGATGCATAATAGTAAATGATATGTTTCCATTATTTAAAGGATATACCTAATAGGTAAAGAAATAATAAGGTAATTTGAATATGCTGCCGCACAAAAGTTTCGAATAATGTGTTGTTTTAGAGGAAGCATACTGATTTCAGGGTCTGGTGAGCTGGAGTTTGAGGAGTTCGTAACCTTGGCATCAAGGTTCATGGTTGAGGAGGACGCAGAAGCCATGCAGGCGGAACTTAAGGAAGCATTCCGTTTATATGACAAAGAAGGTGAGGCTCCATTTTTATAATTTATTTCTACCAATGCCTTTTAACAGTATTATATATTTACTAATCAATTGCTATATATTTGTATGATTAAAATACATCAAACAAAAGCTAAACTCTTGATAGATATAATATTGATACAACAACTACATAGAAATGTAGGAATGATAAATGAATTGGAAATTCTTTCAAGTTTTTTTTTTTTGAATCGAAAAATATTTTGGGCAATTTTCTTGTGAATTAAGTATCCAATTATTTTGATTTAAAAAAAGAATTCTTATCTCTGAAAATTTATAACGAAACTGTTTTGTGTAATTTATTCATAATAAATAATGGAAAGTAAGCCATTAAATAAGAAAAATGAAACTTAATTCAGTTTTAAAATATTATTTATGTAAGTTAGTCATGCAATGTAGCATTTTAAGGGCTATATTTCTTTTCTTGTATTCTTGTACCCACTAATTAAGGGTTGTTTCGTTTAATTATTTAATCAGGTAACGGCTACATCACAACTCAAGTTTTACGAGAAATCTTAAGAGAACTTGATGACAAGATCAGCGCTGAAGAATTAGACATGATGATTGAGGAAATTGATTCTGACGGTTCTGGAACGGTTGACTTCGATGGTAGGTTTAATTAATAACTTTTTATTCTGTACAAATTATGTAGGTAAATATGTACATAAGTAACTACGATCAATTTGGCGATATCTAATCCCTAAAAAATGAGAATAAGTATCAGTTCAGTCGCGAAAAGCTTACAAGCTGTTGATGTTTCGAACTAGGACTATTCATTTTACAGACTAACTAAAAATATAAGATTTTATAATAACATGGTTATTTTTGTTATTAAAGTTATTAATTTCGGGACATTATCTACGAATGTCTTGTTCTCGTGAATGACAATGACAAAAATAAAAAACATGGTAAATATCCCGAAAATAATAACTTTAATAACTATATAATGAACAATCCATTATAATTAAACATATCCCATTAGATCCCTTAGTTAGGGCCCTGAAAGGATATAGTTTTTTCTTCGTACAGTGCTATTACCTAAGGGCATAGATCCCCTCTATATGACATGTGCTGGCTATACAATAATAAATGATTGATAAAATTCACAACAATTTTTGTTGCTCGTTATTTAAAGTTCATATATATATATATCAAGTACCATGTTAATACTGAATCGATCAAACAAAATGTTGTAGATTTCTGTGTCTCCTCTCTTTTAATTTATTTATTTTTTCTTTAAAGTTATTGTATTATTCTTGTACAATAATTGTATTTCGACACGAATTGTTTAACGAGCTTTCAAGCCTTGATTCCTCTCTTTTTTTTAATCATTTATACGATATTGAAAAGTAGAAGACAATTAATCGTTTCCCATTTTATAGCTGCATGATTGTCCGGATTCATGATGCATGATGGGTAACCATATTTGTATTCGAGGTAATATATTGATCTAAATCACTTATGAAATATATATTTATGTATAATACACGTGTCATATTTGACATATGCTATAATACGTACAGTCATAAATTTGTATATAAATAGATATATTCGCATAATGTCAGCCCTATATATACAGCTAATATCAGGGCCAATCCTAATCAGCCAAAGTCAATTGCGTATTATTGGCGGTTAAATGGCAATCATTCACGAACTGGCAATCTTTCAAGTGTACGTATATTTGATTTATCATATCATTAATTATTATTGTTTGGCTCCAAATGTTCGATTATTGAAGTAAAGTAATATAAGTACTTAAAAAAAAAACAAAAGAAAAAATTTTATTGGAAAGACACCAGTTTTGCAATTACATGATTCCAAAAAGGATTCATCTTGGGAAATGAGGTCGTAGTTTTTTTCATATCTGCGACCTACGTCATGAAATTAGTAATGCATGAAAAAGGATTAAAAAAAATAATTAAAAGACGAGAGAGTCCATTGTGACAATGCAATGAATGAAGCGTACATATGGAAGATGTAATTTTAAATTAGACATCTGCATCTTCTTAAGGTCAGCTGTTGTCGGCAACTTGCCCGTTTTAGTTCTCCATTTTCTATATCAGAACTAGATCATTGTGACGTAGTATTCCGGCATGTTTTAACTTTAGCTGTAAATTAAATTTTATTGCTATTCTACCTCTTTGTTGAGTTAATGCACTGTAATCATTTGTTGGCGTAGAAATTGGTATTCACGTTTGGGCATGCTAGTTATTTTCATATACTCGTATTGTAGTTTTATTCATAACTTTTGCAATTTATAAATTAAGTCTATATGTTTATTCAATTTCAACTATAGTACTAAAGAAGGAATAAAAAAGCCCTTCAATTTGTGCAGGATCTGCTTAAATGTAGTGATGCTTTTATGGCCTAAAACTAAAGTAAAGTAAAGTAACAGCCTGTACATTTCCCACTGCTGAGATAAGGCCTCCTCTTCCATTAAGGAGAGGGTTTGGAACATATTCCACCACGCTGTTCCAATGCGGGTTGGTGGAATACATATGTGGCAGAATTTCTATGAAATTTGTCACATGCAGGTTTCCTCACGATGTTTTCCTTCACCGCTGAGTACGAGATGAATTATAAAGACAAATTAAGCACGTGAATCAGCGGTGCTTGCCTGGGTTTGAACCCGCGATCATCGGTTAAGGTGCACGCGCTCTAACCACTGGGCCATCTTTATGGCCTACTGGAATAAATAATATTTTGATTTTGATTTTGAAATACATATAATAATGATTAAAATGATTAATGATTAAATCACATAAAGCTTAAAAAACATTATGCCATCGAGCATAGTGGGAGTCCAATATTGGGACATTCGTATAGTTATTGGGCGTTGTCAAATTGTATTCATTCATTTTTTTTTTTTAATTAAATTTATTCATATGTTTAAAACTAAAACACATTTTATTTCATTTTCAGAATTCATGGAGGTGATGACGGGAGGAGACGATTAAATTTATAGTAGTTTTTCTTCTAGATTATACTTTCTACGATTCTAGTCGCTTTGCTAGCTACCGTCGTATCTGAATAATACAGAGCTTTATATATATTTCCAAAGCAGAACTATCTTGTCGAAAATATTATTTTATTTTGAAATTAAACAAGCATCGATAGCTATAAATCAAGATCGCGATTTACAGTTAGAGATCCACAATTTACAAATAAAATATTGATAATTTTTGTTTAATATATTTTTTAAAAGTATTACAATAAATTTACAATGTTATTTATTAAGAATTAAGATTTAGGTTGAAATACTTACGTATCCTGATATAAGTTCCTTTTTACGTTTTAATTTTTAACAACATAGTCGATAAGATTCAAAAATAAAAGAAACCTGGACCGAAATATGTAATAAACGCTTAAGTATTAATATAATATAAATAACTGTGAAATATAATACATTTTTGTTATATATTGTCAGTTACCTCATTTTATATTGAAATAAAAATAAACTCGAACATTCTCTCTTTTCTTACTTCCCTGAGCAAAATTTGCCTTTGTTGAATTTTCATAAATTAAAGTCAAAACCAAAATTGTTTAATCAAAAATTGTTTTTCCAGCAAAATTTCTTTTCCTTCGAGTATTTTCCTTAGTTGGTAAAAAAGTATCTATCATTTAGAAATTATATTGCTTATCATTGTTGTTTTTACTATCATCATAGAGTTTTTGATAAAACAATACCTAATTGCAGATTATCTATATACCGTATATTGGTAATTTTACGTATATCCGCGAGGAAGTGATAGGGGTGACTATTTGCAATAATTTTAACCCCATATGCATGGTACAAAAATTAACCATTTTTGAGTTATCACGTTTTTCAGATTTTCTTCAAAATTTGTAAAAAACTTCAAAAATGTATTTAACAAAAAGTATCAATTGAAATCTATTTTTTTCTTCTGTTTTATAAAAACAATTAAACACTGAATATTTATTAGCATTTAAATAATAAGTATCGGTCCAAATTTAAAAATGCGAGACGGAAAAGGGAATTATTTAAAAAAAAATTTTTAAATACCTCAAAAATGCCTTAAAAACAAAAAAAAAAATCATCGCGAAACTCGTTCTGCAGATTATTTTAGCAACCGAAATAAAATGACTAGAAAGGACGCTGGTGGAAATTCGTATTCGAACCTGAGCGAATTCGTACTAAAGAACGAATTACTACATAATATCCAATGAAAATAAAATTTATTCACTTCCTTAACTGAATACTCAATACAAATTTAAAATAAAATTTAGAAACAGACACAGTTCAATAACTAAGTTGTAAATAAGACATTTTGAAATATAGCTTAAATAAAGTATTCATAAGCGAATCCGAGAAACTCTCTTTAACAGAGCACAGCACACACAGCATGTTCTAAAGTGCATAGGACAGGATGCTATCTCTATCTCATACCAGTGTTTGATAATGGAGGGAGTTCTAGCCTTTAGTATTGATAATTATAATTTTACAGCATGGAATTTTATTTTTCCGTTAATTTAATGCTCTACCATGATCTGCTAGCAGTAAAATATTTGTTTTGAACTAATTACGAGTTTTAATCTATATTTATCATCACATCAATTTTTCACAATTTTCCCCTTAAAATCACCGGAACTATTTATAAAAGTATCAGGAACTATGGAACTCAGCTACATGCGCTTATACATCCTATTTATTTTTGATTTGCTGTGAAATGACCTGCTACGGGAAGTTAGCAGATCATTTCGTCGACTAACTTTTTTTAAGGTAAAAACGCCAGAACTATTACTAAAAAATATCAGGAAATGTAGAACTCTACTGCATGGTAAT
This sequence comes from Vanessa cardui, assembly GCF_905220365.1. Taxonomy (NCBI): domain Eukaryota; kingdom Metazoa; phylum Arthropoda; class Insecta; order Lepidoptera; family Nymphalidae; genus Vanessa; species Vanessa cardui. The sequence goes on along the minus strand of NC_061133.1, from coordinate 10,669,364 downwards.
AGAACTCATATTTAATTGTAATCTACTGGGCAATGATCTGCTAAGTTCACACACATCTGTTAGATCTAGTGAAAGTTGAACCATAAATGTACTTTTCAAAGGGGTTTTAAATTGACGTATTATTATTATATATTTTTAAATTAGTCTGTTAAGTTAATAACCAATTTCCATGCGAGCAAAGCTGCGGGTAACAGCTAGATTGCGCAAACATGGAAAAATAATAACTTAAAAATTGATCCTAGTGTGACCCCGTAGTGTCATGTATACGGTTGCACATATTAAATATTTTAATAAAAAATGTGCCCTAACGATAAGTAATAACAGGTCACATAATACAGATTATCGTTAATTTTTTATTAAAAATATTTTTACTTTTTTTTTATTTTATTACAAAACATAGAATAAGGTTTTCGATGATTGATTTGTCAATTGAAGATTGAACTAGTGATTTGAAACCAAACAATCGTAAGAATTTAATGTCCTTTATTATTTCTATACGTATGCGGTTAAATATTTTAAAATTTAAAATCTACTGAACGGATCGGTATTGGAATGAGATACAATGAAAATAAACCCGGAGTGTAATATATGCATGTCTGTGTAATTAATAATATATTTTATTTAAATATTTCTTTCTTATAATAATTTGTTTATTACTATTGCTGTATTTCGGTATAGTACTCCAGGACTTTTTCCATTTTGTTATTCTTTGTATAACTTTTTAATGTAGGTGTACCTTTTTGACTTAACGTAATATTTAAAAACAAAATTATACTGTGTGTTATTTTTCTATTAAGTGCCATAACCTTTCCTATAATTTTATGGACTTCGGCGTGAAGGACGATTATGAAATGAGTCAGGATACTATTTGAAAAAATGGAAACATATCTTGGCTTTGTGCAAGACCGTTTGGGTAGACCCAATCTTTTTATATTCTACCGCTAACCAGCAATAAATAGTATATAGGCGCTTCGGTTTGAAGGATGAGCGTGTTATTAATAAATATTATGTTAAACATTATTGTTCAGAGAGACTGAATTGCAGCCTTTATGGGGTAGGTTCCAAGCTTGTTTAGGTTCATTATATCTTAGGTACATACCTTATTCTAATGTTAAGGACCTCTAAATCAAGATTAAAAATAATATTATTAAAATAAGTATTAAAATCTATTAACGATAGGGAAGATACCGATTCACATAAAGGAAAAATCTGATTTCATTCTTCTTTGAAGTAACAATAAAAAAATATTTGATTATTTTATAAATTGAATATTGCTATTTGTTTGATTAAGAGATACATTTCTCTCTTATTTTTTTTTTTAATCTTTTAATATAGATCCATAAAATATTTAATGAATTTATTATTGATTTTAAACAATTTGTCAGACTGGGTAACTTTCTATTAGATTGAGATGAAATTTTATGTATTATGGCTCTTATTGTTTTTTTTTTAAACTTAAAACTCTAAACAGTATTTGATTAAATCTAAACAAAATTTTTGCTTGTGTCCATGTTTTGGAAATTTTGTAAAAACTTATTTTCTTTTGAATATGCATACGTATTTTAGGTACAACCATTCAATTACCTTTAATTTATATGTAGTTAAACAAACAAAGACATGTATAGGTTAAAGTCATTCAACATAATATATGCAATAATGTGGGCACATAAGCAGTTATTAAGAATGATTTATGAGCAAAATTAACAAATACATTCGTATATAACTTTAGGTAATTAAGCCCATATTTAATAGTCATTTACATCGACTGTTATAAACTACTATATTATTTGCTGGTTGTTCTTTTGTTTTAATATTAATTAATTATATGTTTGTCAAAGGTATTTGTAACTCTACTTCTTATATTTATGAGATGTTTTTAAAATTATCAGAGTAGTAAATAGTTCTTACCTGCAAGCAATATAACTGATTTTTTATGGTGATGTAACGACAACAGCTCAGCAGATCATAATATATAAAATAATGTACTCATAGGAAATTTAGAAGAAAATTTAAACGTCATCTCCTCTCTTTCCTCCTCCTCCCTTCTCTAATACGTGTGTGAGGGAAAACTTCACTCCTAAATCTCTATCCTACTTAACTAAGTTGGTTAAGTTTGGGAGTATCTTTTGGATCTTATTTAAACTTTTATAAGTATAATACCAGCATTGAATGTTAGCTTTCGTAGTATTGAGAAATGGAACGAAATTTACTAAGTCTAGCACAAAAATACAAAAAGGTTAGTACTTAGTACTTCGGAGTTTTGCAGTGTCGTCTGGCAGACACATTTTGGTTAGGATCGAGTGAGTTCAAAGCGAGCCACTGTTACTTATTTATTTATTGAAATATTTACACCATAAATTTATTACTAAGCAATTAAAATTGACAACTTTTGTATTCGAAATTAACTTTCAATATTTTACATAGTCATCATGATGACTAAACTTTTTAAACATGGAATCCTTAGTAAGACGACAGCATAAAATTAGATAATTAATTATCTGATATTCTTATTTTAAATAATTATTTTATTTCGATACAATAAATGACTGTTTCTTCTTTAGATTCTAGGGTAGAATTTCTAGCAGACTATCCAAGAAAACCAGTTAAATCGTTATTGTATTTTCGAAGGCGGATAATAATAAAATATAAATAATAATGCGATATGAACATAATATGTGCAACTCTGTTAAATGTTTAGAGCTAAATTTGTAAATATTCATTTTTTTTAATTTAAATGTATAATATAAGACGATTATTCTTGGTACTATCACTATTTTTATTTTTAGCAGAGATTTATCTTTTTTGTTAATTAATTTCTACTTATTTGTTATATTTCGTTGCTATAAGATAGTTTTACTTAAATCCTTATTGTATTATTTATTACATTATCTATTTTCACTCACTGTCTAACTAATAATCGAAAACAAAACACCAAATGTATTAGTAAGAATATTCAATATAAAAAACTGTGTAATAAAGAATTTTTATCTATATTATAATATAGAGATAACTATATATATTAATTTATATTAATCAAACTGTGCTAATCACTATCTCAGTGTTGTGTTACGGTTTGTAGGGTAAGTGAGCCAGTGAAGTTGATCTACATTTTTGTGTACTCATTGATTGACTGGATCTGGACTGGATTAAAAATAAAATGGAATATTAAATAAAAATTTTAACAAAAAGAAAAACCGACTTCAAACAAAACAGTATTTTAAAACAAATAAATATGCATTAAAAATAATAAAAATAATTGCTTATTTTTGAGAGTCCTTCTAAGTAAAATGAAATGAAAAACATTAGACTACTTAACAGTCTATTTACGATTACATAACGTCGTTATTGTTATATTTGGTCAACATTCGGGTCTTCCACCTTGGCCTAGACCAGGGTTGGGTGCGGGCCTCGAGGCGAACCTCCTTACCCGGGCTTTTCCTCTATGGTAGCCTGTGGCTACCGTGTCCGTGATTTCTGGCCCAAAGGGTCAGGGTCCATTGGACCCAGTGGCAGTTATATTTGGAGCCGATGTCATTGATTGACTCTGTCGAGTGCCGACAGTTGGCGCTAGCGTTTCAGTGATAACATGTGTGCGACACATATAAATGGGAAATATAACTCATTGATTTATTACGATCTAACCAAATATAATACCTTTTTGTTTTTGTTGACGCAGGATAAATCTTCATAGATACCCGACTCCTGGGCTACGTGAATTGTACTCACTAAAAACCCTGCGATGGCCGCCATTAGCATGGAAATGGAGAGGCTACGAAGTACGTCCGCTGCCCCTCCCTTGCGTTCCTCCGCCCATGGCTGGCGGATCATGACTCAGGAGAGCGAAGAACGGTCTAGCCCTACCTGCTCCCTTCGCTGGTACGTACACCGGCAGTCCGGTTATGGCCCCGGACTGCCGTTCTCCTCTCAGCCGTATGAAACGGATGCGTGAGTCCACTATCTCACGCATCCACGACCGGAGGAAATGCCCAGTTTATTCCGCCCCAGGCTATGGGGCTTTGAGGCCGGGAGGATGCCCCGCAATATCCTTCTGTATCATGACGGTCTCACAGAAGGACACAACGGCCTATCACACCGATACCCCTGCCAACACTGCCCGCAGGGAGAGATCTACTGGACCAAACTCTGCTTCTCCGCGATCCACGCGGGACACGCCTTCAGCGTAAGCTGGGCAGTTTCTTGATCCGCCCCGCAGAGGTAACAAACCGCCGTCGCCTCGCGTCCGTTCTTACAACTATAATACCTACATACTTGTCAGGTTGCAGACACCAAAAAAATTGGATTTCATAAATCTCCATCTGTACGGGAGTAAAACCGGGTTGGAAACTTGTATTTAATAAATCTCGCGCTGGTATATCCGTGTCTTAAGCTACTTATTTTATAACTTTAAACAAGGAACAGATGAAAGACCATCGTAATATAAAAATAAAGTGTATCTCGTAAAAAGAATTTTACTTTTAATAAAGAAAAATATAAACATATATATTTAAAACACAAATAAAAGTTCATCTCTCTTCTCTTCTTTATATATTCAGTATGATTGTCTTGTAATCTTGTTACACGCAGCGCAATCCAATATTTGTACTGAAGTTGAACTCTGCATACAAGTCTCACTCGTCGGAATAAATTCAGAGAAATATGACATACATACATACAAACTCGTAGAGTGACATTAAAATTATTGGAAATAACATTTATTTGTGAAAAAGAGGTTTTATTAAAGATTTATTTTACATACGTGTTTTTTTTTCTTAGTTAATTCTGTAATTCTGTGAAAGGGAAATAAATCCTTTGGAACCGTGCGAATTTTTTTTCTATAAATTAAAGTAACAAATAAAAAAATGTCATAATTGAATAAAAAAAAATACATTATTCTTTGAACAAATATTGCTTTCGTGTGGTTTTCTGTACTTTTTTATGACAGGTGTAAACAAAGTGGAATTAAGCAGCCTACGCTCATACATTTTACCCGAGGTAGGATATGTTTGTTAAAAAAGCAAAAGCAACATGCAGCGAGAGCTTGCACTTCATAATATGTTTCAATGGTATTTTTTTTAATATTCCGTTTGTGCCGAGCTACTTTGTTAACTGCACTTCGCTGTCGTTTATTTGGTTTACAGTAACATATTTTTTTTAAAATGGAACCGGAAAATTAGATAAAAATTTTAGTTATTTTGATATTTATCATTTAAAATTAATTTCTTTGATAGTAATTTCCGTAGCCAAGATAGCCCAGTAGTAACGTGTGCATCTTAACCGACGATTGAGGGTTGAAAACCAGTAAGTACCACTGAATATTCATGTGCTTAATTTGTATTTATATTCATCTCGTGCCACATCGTAAAGGAAAACATTTCATAGAAATTCAGCCAATTGTGTATTCCACCAACCTGCATTCGAACAGTGTGGTGGAATATGCTCTTCAAAGAGAGAGGAGGCCTAATCCTAGCAGCGGACATTTACAGGCTGTTGTAGTTGTTTTTGATAAATTTAAAATATTTTTTTTGTAAAATATATTATTTTATAACATTTTAATTATAAACAAATTAACGATACAGGGGTACAAAGGCAAAAAAGACATATTTCATAACTTAATATGTTGATTACAATTTATTTGATTTGTATCTACTTCATTCCCATTGGTCACTTTTTGTAGTCAAAAAGTAGAACAATACAGTACATTTGTTGATGAAACTCGAATAAAATTTATTTGTGAACCAAAAAAAAAAATAGAAGTGTGGTCGCTCTTGAAACTCAAATAAATAAATTCGAAATTTTATCAACAAATCTATAGCTAATTGCGAGTACAGTTTAAAACAATTACTTTCACCATCACAGCGTATTTGTGCCAAGTGAAAAAGAAAAACATAAACAAAAAACTTGGCAACGCAACCGACGTTGCTGAGAATGTTACGGCTTAATAACTTAGTACGAAAGTAGCAGTGAACATTTTAATTCCGAGTGTAATCCGGTCTAGAGCAAACAAAAGAGAATATTTATCGCGAGGTCTTCAAGATAATTCAATTTTGTCTCATGCCTTAGCTAAGCAATTTTAAATTTCGAACAAGAGGAAATAACGTTAAATGTTGAACTAGTTGGCGCCCGCGGTTTTGCTCGTGCTTTACGAGTTGGTAATCAAATTTAAAAAAGGAACCTTCGGCCTTCATTGGTTTGACCTTGAAAAAGTAATAGATTGCTTGGAAAAGAAGTAGCCACATAGATGAGTCGAGTTTCTTTCGCACTTATAATATTAGTATAAATTATTACATTTTGTATTCCATAATTATGGGTTTCTGTTTTTATATTATGACGGAAAAGAGTCGGTTCTTCTCGGTAGAGTCTACATCGCAAACTCATGGTAGCTTTAAATTTAATTTAGAGTCTATTTAAATCAATTTTATTATAATAAAACGATTTCCTGAATATTCGGTACGTCACTAACAAAGAATTTTATAAGAATCTTTTTGTAACAAATCGTTTGGAACCCGTATTACCCGACATCTTGGATGAATTGCCTTTCGATTACACCCCGACGACCAGCGCTTTGATCATTATCTTCTTCTAATTAATTACCAAATTCGACACGTACAAAATTTCGCCATAATTTTAACAAATTACTTGGAATATTTTACGATCATTTCCCGGTCTATAATGTTTGCAATTTGGTATTAGAAAGATAACTCGCCTACTTTAAGTTGAGTGTACCAAGAGTCTTATACCTAGGGTGTCGTTGATAAGAAGCTATTTGTAATACGATTAAACAAACTTAGATGCTGTATAGAGCGTTAACGGTGCTCCAATTTCAGAAGCTTCAGTGGCCTTTGGTAGGTAATATTTTATTTGGTAGTGAATTAACTAAAGTTTATAAAAACAAAAAACTGCCATAAAACACGAAAATATGCTTCCTTTTGCCATTACATGATAATCGCTGTATCTTTAATTATTAACTATTGACAAATTTAAAATAGTCAATGACTACATAGATATTTTTACCTTTATATTTATTTAATAATTTTTAATATAATAATCTGATCGAATTTGTATTTTTTTTGCTGTCTGTACTGGTAATTATTTCACGCACACAAAGATAATTTGTCTTATATATCTTATAATAATTTAACATGGAGGGGCGAGCCATTGTGAATGAATCATCTATACCGACTTTTGAATCTGTTGTTCGTCTTTGTTGCTTCACCTTATAATGTTCTGCGCCTCCATCTGCCTTGTTTTATAAATTATAAAAAAAATATCACAAAAAAGGTTATTTTTTAATTTGTAAATATAAAATCGATGTATTTGAATAAAATAAAAAGGAGTTCTTGATAAAAAATTACGGTGAACGGAAGTCTTAAAAATGACATTTTTTGTATAGCCAATATAAATGAATAATTTTTGTTCCTGGAACTTAAGTCTAGCGGTACATAAAATATTATAATATCAATGTTATTTTACATGGGTAGACGATGAAATTTTGTCAGATGAATAAGATGAAGTTTAATTTTATATGAAAAAATATATATGGTCGTACTTAGTTTCGTAACTTTTAGACTTTGCTGTATTAGAAATATAAAAAAAAGTTACAATACAGTTATCCTGAAGGATAGTCTTTAGTCAAAAAGTTAATAATAATAAATGTAAAATTTAGTGGTATAGTGGTACGAGATGGCCCAGTGGTTAGAACGCTAGCATCTTAACCGATGATTGCGGGTTCAAACCCAGGCAAGCACCGCTGATTCATGTGCTTAATTTGTCTTTATAATTCATCTCGTGCTCAACGGTGAAGGAAAACATCGTGACGAAACCTGCATGTGACAAATTTCATAGAAATTTTGCCACAAGTGTATTCCACTAAGCCGCATTGGAACAGCGTGGTGGAATATGTTCCAAACCTTCTCCTCACAGGGAGAGGAGGCCTTTAGCCCAGCAGTGGGAATTTACAGGCTGTTGTTGTTAGTGGTATAGTATCAGTCAATTTGCGGAGAGCCGGTACTTTAAGTGTAGACACAGAATTATAGATGTTTTAATCGGAGGTAGGCTTCGTTCAAATCCATTTGGGTAGTCAGTTGAGTGGGTACTCATTAGATATTTTACCGCCATACAGCAGTACTCAGTATTATTAAAGATATTGATTTCGTGATACTTACCATTTTTTTTTTATTTTTGTTTGTCGAGTCTCGTGAAAAAGACATTAGTAGATAATGTCGAAATATCGAGCACCAACGAACATATTAAAAAACATGGTAAATATCCCGAAATCAATGACTTTAATAATAAAAACAACCATGTTAATTTAAAATATTATATAGTACTCAGTATTGTTGTGTTTCAAGCCGTATCATTTATCGTTATAAATCATTATGATATTGATAAACGAATTATATAACAGTCGACTTCCGTGGTCCAGTAGTTAGTACACCGGTTTTCAGGCCACTCAGAGGTTTCGGGTTCGATTCCCAGCCGATGTAGAAAAAGTTCATTAGTTTTTGTCTTGTCTTAGGTATGGGTGTTTGTGGACATTGTGGTACCGTCGTTACTTCTGATTTTTCATAACACAAGTGCTTTAGTTACTTACATTGGATCAGAGTAATGTATGTGTATATTTATTATTATTAATAAATAATAATAACAATAAGACATACATGATGATTTCTTTATTATAATATAAAATTGTGCTGTAATTTACACTTGAGATTTAAAAACAAACATATTATGTATGTCGTAGTATGGATCATAAAAGCACATATTGCTTTGCTAATGGAGCGGTAATTGTTCACGCTAAAACTATCGTTATTTTCTTAGCATTAAATATCATAATGCAATGTTTTGATTTATGTCGAAGCATTAGCTGTGTAGGAATACATACGATGTTTTGAGTTGGAATTTATTACCATTTCACTGAGCAAATTGAAGTTAAAATTAATGGAATGAATGTTGAATAATTATGAAACTATTTGTAATGTCGCTTCAGATTAATGATAAGCCATTGCCACCTCGTTCTCGTAAATAATATTTGTTACATATTATATTAATACTAGCTTTGACCGCGGCGACGCCCGCCACTTAGGGAAAGGAGGTTCGGTTGTAGGTCAGGCATAAAAAAGTAGACTATGACGTAGGAAGTACGGATTGAAAAATGCGTAGTATCAAATTGTACCAATTTTGGTTCAATATTTTGATCATGGAAAAGTAACTGATAAAATTGTTTTATCATATGTTAAGATATAACTTAGCATATAAACATAAGTATAGAAAAAAAATTGTGACAAATATAAGTACCAATTGAGAAAAGTAATATTCGAACTGTTTCCTTCTACGCAATATACTCATTTTGTCAAAAAGCTATTTTAATTTCACATTTCCAAAACCGTGAATTAATTTTGCTTAAACAACGAAACGAAAATAACGAAATTATTTGATAGGTTTATGGGGAATTATTATATCGTGTTAAAAAAATTTAATGAATTTAAAGTCATATTATAAAGCAAATCCTTTAAAGTAATCAATTGTATCCAAGGCATTGTACCTGGTATTGTCAAATGTTTCTTTTTATCTTGAGATGTGGAATTTATTTGGTCATGCTGTTCTAGTGCAAGTTGTTTAAGAGTAGACAACGAACGAATAAATCTACTTTTCGATGTCATCAACGTTGCTTTCACAGAAATAAAACAAAAACCAGATGGAATTTCAGGAACATTATAGTAAAACAACAAACCCAATACAAATTCACGGTAAGGCGAAACGACGTGTCCATTTTTTTAATTAATAATTCAACAGAATTATGTTAAATGTAAAGATACCACCGGTTCGGGACGTAATTCCGATTCCAAGAAGCCATACAACTAAGAATTGGTCTTTTCCAACATTTGATATGTACATATAATATGGTAATTAAATATAGTTATTTTCACTATATCCTTCCTTAAAATTAACGAGTATTTAGTATTAGCTCCATATTTTTTGTCATCTATATGATCATAGGAAATATAATTTATTTTTAACAAATGATTTGGGTAAATTAATCGGTTAAGTTAAAAAATATATGCGGTTTTTTCCTACTCTTAAAAAAACTTTTCTGAACGTCTTTTTGCAAGCCCTTACCAGGAAAGATTTTTTGAATCATCAAACTTTATAAAAATCCTTACATATAGAATAAATACTTACCTAATTCTAAAGTAAAGTCATACTAAAGACTAATCATGTTGGAAATGTAACATAATATATGTACGGAATCAGCTAGCATTCAGAAATAATTTAAAAAATTCAGCGCCACTGCTGAATATTATTTCGCATGTCAACTCCAGCGAAGAAATATTGCCTTACGATAGGGTTGCCATAATATGGCATAATATTAAAGATTGAGAACATTTTATTATATGTCAAACAAAATATGCATTAAAATATATTTATAATTTGTTATTGATATCTGTACTAAATTTTAATCCTTATAACATAAGTTATAATGTTATGAGCGATTACATAAGTTATCAACCGACTTCCAAAAGGAGGAGGTTATCAATTCGTCTGTATTTTTTTTTTTTTTTTTTATGTTTGTTACCTCATAACTTTTTACTGGGTGGACCGATTTTGATAATTTTTTTTTTGTTTGAAAGGTAGTGCTTCACGTGGGGTCCCATTTTTTTTTGTTTTTCCGATGATGGTACCCGTATGAAAACGACATAAGTCTTAAATTTGCCTTACGTATATGCGCGACAAATAGGCGAATAACTCCAAATTGGTTGGCACAATTTTGATTATTCTTTTTTTATTATAAAGGATATACTTTAAGCGTAGTTTGGTGAAAATTTGGTAAGGTTCTGAGCACAGGATCCATGACAAAGTAACGGAACGGAAGGGAACGGAACAATTCTGAGGAGCACGTTAGCGATACTCGGTCGAATCTTTTTTTTATAGGTTATTTGGGTATTTGAGTCACCTTCCGTAATGTGGTTATGTTTATGTAATTATCATAGTCGAATATTATAATCAACTAGCTACCCACCCCGGCTTCACACGGGTGCAATACTGATACTAAATATACTACAGAATTTGTTTATATACGACATCACATCGCAAACTTCTAAAATTATCAGTGTTTCTTTACTATATTGTTCATGTTTTATATACACAAACCTTCCCCTTGAATCACACTATCTTTAATAAATAAAATTTTAACAAAAAGAAAAACCGACTTCAAACAAAACACTATTTTAAAACAAATTAAAATGCGCTAAAAAGTAATAAAAATAATTGCATATTTAACATATTTTTGAGAGTCCTCCTAGGTAAAATGAAATGAAAAATATTAGACTACTTAAAAGTCGATTTACGATTATATAACGTAGTTATAGTTATTGTTATATTTGGAGCCGGTGTCAGCCACAGGCACACGCTTCAACAATCAAAAGAAAGAAGCGATACGAGCCTCTTGATTGACCCAGTATAATATCGTATAAAAGGTAATTTGTAAGAAACATTTCTTAAAGTATTCTCGTATTGTTTTTTGATAGGTATAGTATAGGGTTGGCTGACACCGACTCCAAATATAGCACCCTCGAATGAGCTGTAATCGACCTCAGTAAAAAAACTTTGCAAAAGAGCTATTCGTATGCTATGTCGGACATCATATGACATCACATCATATACACAAAATTTGTTTAAAGATAGAAAGAAATTCTGCCCCAAATCGCACCCTAACTGTAAGCCGTTTGGGAGTTCCGTCAATACATAGTATAAAACAAAGTCGCTTTTTCTGTCCCTATATCTTTAAAACTACGCAATGGGTTTTGATGCGGTTTTTTTTAATAGATAGTGTAATTCAAGGGGAAGGTTTGTGTATATAATAAATGAACAATATAGTAAAGAAACACTGACAATTTTAGAAGTTTGCAATGTGATGTCAGGCCCGCCGCTAGCTGTTTTGTCGCCCGCGTGCAATACCTATTACGCCGCCCTTTTTTGCTGCAAAAACGCATACCACTATTCCTCCACATGAGGTGGGGGGCGGGGTGTATACCTGCTAAAAACCGACGTTAGCGACCCACTCTGTCTTTTTGGAGGATGTTACGAAATCTTTTGTGCATACTACCGTGACGTCCTAACGGTAGGCTCTCTTACCTCTGCGGAGTTCCACTTCCTAGGGAGTTCTCAGGGTACAGAAACCCTTAACCCCGGGACACTTATGGCGGGAGGAGAAGACATCCATAGCGAAGACTCCTTCTACTGGTCTTCTTCGGCGAAGCGGGTCAGCAGCACTGTTCCCAGGGTCCCGTAAGATAAGAGCCTTGTTACAAGCATTAAGGGAGTCCAACCAAATAGGTGTATTTTCCGTCCAAGTACAGAATCAGCAAACAAATCCCATACCATTGCATCAAGGTGTGAGACGAGGGGACGTTATTTCCCCCAAATTGTTTACTAATTCAATGGAGGATATGTTTAAGACGCTGAACTGGAAAGGACGTGGCATCAACATCAATGGCGAATACATCTCTCACTTAAGATTTGCAGACGCTTCCTGATTCTTCTATGCGTATCGGCCTACGGATGAACTTGGATAAAACCAAGGTCATGTTCAATGAACATGTTCTACCGGAACCGATTGCGATACACGGTACCGTCCTCGAAGTTGTTCAAAAATATATCTACCATGGGCAGACTTTGCGATTAGGTAGAAACAACCTTGAGGACGAGGTGAATAGAAAATTCAGCTGGGTTGGGTAGCGTTTGGAAAATTACGTCGAATCTTTACATCGTCGATCCCACAGTGCCTTGTGACGAAAGTCTTCAACCAGTGCGTCCTACCCGTCATGACATACGGAGCCGAAACGTGGAAACTCACGGCAAGGCCGGTCCACCAGTTTAAAGTCGCTCAGCGTGCTATGGCAAGGGCTATGCTCGGCGTTTCTCTGCGGGATTGCATCAGAAGAAATGAGGCGATCCGCCAGAGAACCAAAGTCATCGACATAGCCCACCGGATTAATAAGCTGAAGTGGCAGTGGGCGGGCCATATTTGTCGCAGAACCGATAACCGTTGGGGAAAACGTGTTCTAGAGTGGAGACCGCGTTTCGGCAAACGTAGTGTAGGACGTCCTCGGGCACGGTGGAGTGACGACTTACGCAAGACGGCTGGTAGGAACTGGATGCGAGTAGCCTAAGAACGATCTCAGTGGCGTGCAATTGGAGAGGACTGGACATATCCAGCAGTGACCGGAAATGGGCTGGATTGGATTAGATTTATTTATTTACAATAAATAAAAAATACAATACCATAGAGCGCACGCAGGCAAGGTGTTTGGTTTGCTCATCAATGCCAACGTAGGAGGTCCTCCTACGTTGGCATTGATGAGCAAAGCTTTAAGCTGAGTTGGACAAAATATTGCACGAAGCTCCATCCATCCATCCATCCAGGATGAGGCCCTGATCCTTCATATGTGTCTGCGCCTTAATTGCCGTCACTTGGAGGGCGGTAGACGCTCCTCGAGGAGACCTCAGCAAGGACCGTGGATTAGGAGGCCCTCCGTTTTAGTTAGAGAAACCATCAAGACCAGCATCTCGATTCGATCCACCGTGAGCGACACTCCTACTTTAGGGCCGCCATCTGAAAGGTTCGCCCCGTCACCGTGACACAACACACCCATCCCGAGCGAGGTCGGTGCCCGCAGGAGCCAGTCAAACCAACTTAAAACGCCGGACAAGTCGTCCATCGCCCCCTCCCAAAGGATCACCTGATCCTGGAGGTATACCCCAACGGCCTTCTGAGATCGGAAGGCAACTCGTGATATCGAAATGGTCCTATGGTCTCGAAAGGAAGACGGCGAGCTTGAAGTCTAGCGAATATCTGCTGATGTTAAGTAAAAATATAAAGTATAAAACGCCAAAGTGTATAAATGTAAAATATAAAAAAGGCATGGGCCTATGAGCCCGTGGATGCCGTAAATTAAATTAAGAAAAAAAGAAAGGAAGACTATTGAAGTCGTTCGCCACGTCCGGTGATACCGTTAGGACTACGTTCCCTTGGACCACCGCCTCCATTGTCTGGATCTTCAGAGTGTTTTAGAGCATCGATGGTTGAATGACCCGCCCTTTTTCCCGGAAATAGTTCCCCGATCAGTTGCAGGAGATCTGGCGGTAGTTATTCCGTAACAGGAGCGCCGTATGTTCGGAGCTTCCCTCGCAAACCACGATAGGGGCGCCCCTTTACTCTCTGTTTACTTAACGCCTTTTCTAACTCTTTTTTCAACTGACGATGTGCAGCCCACAGGTGTACCTCTAAGTTTGCGTTGAGCACGTTGCGCCTGCGACAGCGAACGTATGCCCTCCGCGCCCGGTTTAACGGTGCCCGTAGCTCTGCTATTTCGAGCGACCACCAATATAACTTACGGCGTGATACCCTTAAAAGCCGCCCTACGACAACGCCCTACTACAAGTAACGGATACCTAATCTACCAATTGATAAGGAAGCTGAAAGGGGATTCTCCTAACTTCGACAGTATTGTTTTTCATAGGATTAACTTTACTTTTAACTTTACTGAGTGCGATATTTTTCAATGCTTTGAATAATTTATTTTACTTAAGGATTTGTGGGAATTATAATAATGACTTGAATTCTGTACATGATGTATTGCTCAATTTGCCGCCCCCTGGACGTGTCGCCCGCGTGCGGTGCACGCGTCGCACCCCCGCTTACGGCGGCCCTGTGTGATGTCGTAAATAAACAAATTCTTTAGTATATTTAGTATCAGTATTGCACCCGTGAGAAGTGGGGGCGGGTCGCTAGTTGATTATAATATTCGATTATGACAATTACATGAACATAACCACGTTCCGGAAGGTGATTCAAATATCCAAGTAACCCATAAATAAAAGATTCGACCGAGTATTGCTAACGTGCTCCTCAGAATTGTTCCGGTCCCTCCCGTTCCCTTAATTTGTCATAGATCCTGTGCTCAGAACCTTACCAAACTTTCACAAAACTACCCTTAAAGTATATCCTTTATAATAAAAAAAGAATCATCAAAATTGGTTAACGTGATTTTGAGTTATTCACCTATTTGTCGCGCACATACATAATGCAAATTTAAGACTTATGTCGTTTTCATACGGATACCATCATCGGAAAAAAAAAAAAATGGGACCCCACGGGAAGCACTACCTTTCAAACAAAAAAAAAATTATCAAAATCGGTCCACCCAGTAAAAAGTTATGAGGTAACAAACATAAAAAAAAAAAAAAAATACAGACGAATTGATAACCTCCTCCTTTTTGAAGTCGGTTGAAAAAAAACCGCATCAAAATCCGTTGCGTAGATTTAAAGATATAGGGACAGAGAAAGCGACTTTGTTTTATACTATGTAGTGATGGAACTCCTATACGGCTCGCAGTTAGGGTGCGATATGGGGCAGAATTTCTTACTATCTTTAATCAAATTTTGTGTATGTGGATGTGATGTCATATGATGTACGAAATATAGTTGGTCTTTTTCAAAGTTTTTTTGCTGAGTTCGATTACAGCTCTTTCGAGGGATCCTTGTAGTTTACGCCGCGTGACGTATTAAATCCGCATTTTCGAAAGTCTATTTTTGCTTTATTCGTAAGTTTCCTTTGAAATTGTCCTCGAAGTAGTTTCTGACTCATATAAATGGAACGTTTAATCTATCCATATTAAAAAAAATTAGTTAGTCAACATCAGCTTCACTTAAAATCAAAAAATAAATAAAATTTTAACAAAAAGAAAAACCGACTTCAAACAAAACACTATTTTAAAACAAATGAATATGCACGAAAAAGTAATAAAAATAATTGCGTATTCAACATATTTTTTAGAGTCTTCCTAAGTTGAATGAAATGAAAAATATTAGACTACTTAAAAGTCGATTAACGATTATATCATGTAGTTATAATTATTGTTATATTTGGAGTCGGTGTCAACTAATTAAACCCTACAGTATATCTATCAAAAAACAATACGAGAATACTTTGACAAATATATTTTTTACAAATTACCTTTTACACAATAATATACTGGATCAATCAAGGGGCTCGTATCGCTTCTTTCTTTTGATTGTTGGGGCAAGGGCACCGTGGCTGACACCGGCTCCAAATATACCAATAACTATAACTACATGATATAATCGTTAATCGACTTTTAAGTAGTCTAATATTTTTCATTTCATTTAACTTAGGAAGACTCTAAAAAATATGTTGAATACGCAATTATTTTTATTACTTTTTCGTGCATATTCATTTGTTTTAAAATAGTGTTTTGTTTGAAGTCGGTTTTTCTTTTTGTTAAAATTTTATTTATAATGTTATCAGCTACGACCAAATCTTAGAGGAGACCATCCAACTACATAACACATAACAACAACAGCCTGTAAATTCCCACAGCTGGGCTAAAGGCCTCCTCTCCCTTTGAGGAGAAGATTTGGAACATATTCCACCACGCTGTTCCAATGCGGGTTGGTGGAATACACATGTGGCAGAATTTCTATGACATTTGTCACATCTAGGTTTCCTCACGATGTTTTCCTTCACCGCTGAGCACGAGATAAATTATAAAGACAAATTAAACACATGAATCAGCGGTGCTTGCCTGAGTTTGAACCCGCAATCATCGGTTAAGATGCACGCGTTCTAACCACTGGGCCATCTCGACTCATTAACACATATTATCGTGCACAAATGTGTGGGCAAACACAGGCGTACCCTTAACACGCCACACTCACATATTTTTTAGACGTAATAAACTTTTACTGACTAAACCTGGAATTTGTACACAGAATCGCGGGATTTATCTATCAATTAGACTTCGAAGAAGTCAAGTATTTAAAATTGATTGATTTGTTGATATTTTATTCATGTTTACAATTCATCTTGTATATGAAAACATATATATAAATGAAAACATATTCAATAAACGCACTCTTCATCCATACGTCGGATAAATCTATCATATTATTTAATGGTTTAAGTCTTTGATAAAAGGTAACTTATTATGATTATCTTGCTAATTTATAAAGAAATAATTTTATAACAAATTAAATCGAAGTGAATGTAGAGTAAATGATCCAATTCTTAAAAGCACTTTGGGTTAGTTATACTAAAAAGTGGGAAACCATATCGTAAGAATAGGAATAACTGTAAAATTTAAATAAAAACAATATTAATTAGTAACTAAGATGAGTGGCAACCCTACTATTGCATTACATTATTTTTAGTCCTCGCGTCTTACAGAATTTCTATCAATTAAGTTGCTTTTCGATTTAGTTTGTTCGTATCATACAGTCTTACTTTTAAGCGTTGTTTTGATGGTGTGTAATTAAACCATAATAGCTTGTTTTTTATTAAAATTGATTTGTATACGAAATAAAGAAAAATAATAATAATAAAAAAATCATAAGTCTTCAACGTTAGTTTAATTTTTTTACTACATATTGTATTTGAAGTACATTTTGATGGGAATGAAATATCGTGGTTGAATTCAAAAACAATGTTGTTATACATAAAATTTGAGTGAGTCATATTAGTAACTTAATAAATACGACATATATGTCTGTCTGTCACTCTTTCACGACGTAACTACTGAACTAATTTTGAGGAAATATGTTGTGAAGCAAACTGAAGTCCCGATTAATGATACAGACTTTTATGCCTCTCACCTGACGACCGACCCCCAAAACCACAACTGAAGCTGCAGACGACAGGTTACTCGTGTATACTTTAAGTAAATCTAGTAATTCTTTTCCTTAAATTTATTACAGAATTATTTTTTCAAGAGCATAAATCCTCCATCTTTAAACGGCACGTGCACACTCACGGGGCGGAATCGATACTTTCCGCGTCTCGGCGTGATTCGATTTCCGCCTGCGGGATTGGCCTGACGACAAGGAAAATTAAAATCTTAAACGAATTACCCGAAGCCCTCACCGCATTTCTTTCAGTTTTCTTTGTTTATAAGGAACGTATTTCATTGGTGGATTAAGGATTTATTTGTATTGTGAAACGTTGTAAATTAAATGTCAATTTTATTATTAAGATCATTGCTTAAGGCAAGATTTCATTGATACTTGATTTTCGATTGTGTTTTCGCTTATTCCATTATTTTACTAATGTTTTATCGCTGTTTATTAAATTGGTTACTTAATGGTTCAAGAAGGGCCTAAAGACATTTGCACTGTATGAAATATTGACCCTTACATTGCTGATTAAGATGTTATTTCCCCTGTGCCTCTAGTTACGTTGGCTCAGCGACCCTTGAAACTGGAACACAACAATATTGATGTACGTCGGTAGAATATTGTGTACATACTTGTGAACTTTCATAACTCTTGAGCCGATAGCTATTAATTAGACTTAGACATTCGCCGGCCTGCTTGAAATTCAGTCAGATTCTCATTATTATTTATCTCTATGAGTATTATTTAAATTTTGTCAAAAGGATTTTCCATATTACAAATGTGAAAATTTCTGGCTGGCTATGTGAGCATCATATTATTTGTCAAATGTTTGTTAAAGTTGTTGTTTGTAGATAAATGATAAATATAAATTAAGCGCATGTAATCTACTGGTGATTCCCAGTGTTTAAACTCGGAATCATCGATTGAGATCTTTTAAGAACTGGACCATCACGGTTTTGTTGATATATTCTTCAGAAGGTAACAACAAAACCACCAACCACTTCATCAAAAAGGAGAGAAGACCAGCAGATTTGATAACTTATTATCATACTAATATAAAGTGGAAAATTTTGTACTTTTGTTTGTGTGTATATAATGAATAAACTCAAAAAGTACTGTGCCGATTTCAAAAAATCTTTCACACACACTTTGTAAAGCTATATTTATCCTGAGTAGCATAGGCTACTTACATACTTGTTGCTAGAAAAAATTAGTGATCCTTACTAAAACTTAGGTAACGTACTCCTCAGAGTAAGGTCCTAAAAAGTTATTTGTCTCATGAGCTGCGAAAACTATTTCTCATAGAACAAAATGTATGTTCTACAATGTGTAAGAACATATCAATATCTACAAAAAACAAATACCATATGTCCAACTATTATCATTATGTAAAAATAACCACTTTTTATATAATTATATTAATAAAAAAACATCTATGTTCTTGTCCACCCATGCAAAGCCGGGACAGTCGCTAGTGAATATTTATAGGTACACAGGTATATCTAGCAAATGTATATTGGAATATTTTTACTTTGTTCCGAAGTAAACAAGCGTATTAAAATTAGTATAACAATAATAGAATTAATATTTATTATATTCGAATTGATCAAAGATCTATCTTAAGATAAGATACTCGTATACGTACATACTTACATAACAGTATGGTTATATTTTAAGATCTGCCAACATCGTATTATACGGTGGTAAGTCATGTAAATAATATGAATGTTTGCACTCCCTGTGGGACGCATCTCGTCCAACATTCTAGAACACATTTGCTCGTAATATCGGGAACATTGAACCTAAAAAGCCATCACGTGACGCTTGACAGATAATAAACAATGAATATTCAAAGAAAACCAATAAATAAATTAGAGATTTATATTGGCAAAACAAATATACTTTCTTATTATTAAATAGCAACGAACTATATTGTAATCGCGTCACGTTCTCAGGGGAGTAGAAAACAAAGGGGGAGGGGGCATGACTGCATAAGACGGCATCATGCCGTTCGTCCGTACGAAATATTCGTAACCCCAAAGCACGATAGATGTTTCTCATAAAAATTTAATCCCGTGTACGCTTTCGCTGCCCTTTCATATTTTGGGATAACAATATCCTTAATAATAGATCCATTTATGGTCAACCGGTGTGAGAAACACCTGCTTACCGGATAAAAGTTATATGTTATCAAATAAAACTGTCTTAAAAATATCTTTTCTAAATATGATCGTGGTTATATTTTTTTAAGTTTGACTTAAAAGATAAAATATTTTATCAGACTTATCTGTTAAGAAGATCGACTTTATATGGGATTTAAGAGTAAATAGAGAAAATTAAATAAACAACGTTTGTAAAAATATTATAAGTTTGTTGTATTATATTAATACATACATACTAATTAAATTTGGATTATTTTTCGCATCAGAAATATTAAAAATAAAACTAGGTAGTCACACAAAATTATTGACAATAGCTAAGCCTTGCTCAGACAGCCTTGTTAACAAATACCTATTTTGAGATTTATATTTTAATATTATTTAATATTACATTGTGTCCAGAAATAAGAAAAAGTTTTTATATTTTTTTCATTTAAAACCTCTTTTGATGAGGGTGAAAGTTCGAGGTGAAATCGTATCTGACGTATCTAACTCAAAAACTTTTCACATCTGTCATTTAGATGAATGCAATTATTATTATTATTATTTTGAATCGATCATGATTCATCTTTACGAACATATTTCACAATTCTTATTCGCGTTGATAGTTTTCACTTCAAATAAATATTAAAATGTTTTATGGTGACAGCAGCTGCCAAAGTGTTAAACGTAATGATGAATAAATCTTAAATTGTTTCTTAATTAAATTCTAAGGGCATGTACAGACTATCGACAATTTTATTATACTGAATTTTATATATACTTTTTTCGCCTCATTTTTGTTATTGAGATTGGCGCTCCTTTTAAAGAGAAGTTCGTAAGTTACAAAGAAAAACTTCGAGAGACGACGCCACTAGTTAAAATCTTTTTTTCGTGATAAGATCACACTAGAGCACTCGAAGTTTTAAAAGATTAAAGAATAGAAAAAAGATGGCGGCGTGTACTTCGACAGTATCAAAATGGGAACACTCGCTGTCATACAACTTTGTCTATCGATTTATAGCTTGAGCTTGTGTACTTAAATTAGTTTTTATTTATAGCTAGCGACCCGCCCGGCTTCGCACGGGTGCAATGCTGGTAGCAAATATACTACAGAATTTCTCTTGTTGCCTTACTATATTGCCCATGTATTATATACGAAATCCTTCGCCTCGAATCTCTATTCATTAAAAACAACCGCATCAAAATCTGTTGCGTAATTTTAAAGATCTAAGCATACATAGGGACAGACGGCGGTAAGCGACTTTGTTTTATACGATGTTAAATTGATGACGAAGCACAATGACTGACTGTCAGCGTACAGCTTAATCTATACAGATATATCAATTTAAGAAGAGACCGGTGCACCTTATCAATCTTAAATTGAAAGATCTCAAATCGTCCGTTTAATGTGCCATTCTTTATGACGACGACGAAATACAAGGTGATTTATCATTTTTTGAAATGAGACAAATGTGTCGCTTTGGAAACGCCCTTATATATTTATTTAAATGTCCGCTGGCGAAGCTGTGACAGGTACATGTTTATTAGCGTATGACACGACTTTTGAGATGATTTTCGTTTTGTAAGAGTTTATCGTTTGCTATCTCTTTTGCTCTGTATGTTGATTGTAAGTGTGTGCGTGTGTTTATGCGGAGGAGAGAAAAATAGTTTTTGCAGTTATTTTAAAATTGATAACGTTTTAATTAAAATATAATTTACGTTATATGTAGCATAAATCCATTATACTCTATTTGTACGTAACAGTAAAAAAGAACGAAATATATAAATTAGGCTTAAATTGGGCGTAGGTTATTTTTCATTCTTCAAGATAAAGTTCGAAAAATAAATTCCACGCGGTCCATCCGCAAATTTAGCTTGCTTACAACAAATTAAAAAAAAAGTTATTGGACTGAAAAGTTTCATAGCAGTATATCAGTATCAACTAATTTCACTTTCAGTATATAGTCAAATCTTATAAATAAAACAACAACTTCTCTCAACATTTTAAAGATATATATAGTTTATAATCTATCAATTGATGGTAGGGCTCAGATGGTAGCATCAGATATTCTACCGCCAAACAGCAGTACCTAATATTGTTTTTTCGGTTTGAAGGATGAGTGAGCCAAAGTAACTACAGACAAGGGATATAACATCTTTATTCCTACGGTTGGTAGGGCATTGGCTATATAAGGAATGGTTATAGCATCTCTTATGGCCAATTAGTAAATCCTCCTACCTAAGTCATAAAAAAAATATTTGCTAATATGCAATAATACGATAGCATGTAGATGATATCAATATAGACCTGTGTAGGTACTCCTTATTAACCCCACAGATCTTAGCACTGCTAAGATTTGTTCGATTTGTCTAGACAAGTATACTAAGATATACTTACTATTACACCTAATCTACTCAACATAACTTCATCGTAGGACTTTTATCTTCGTTTTAATAAATGATTAAAACAAAAGTATAGATGAAAGACTGCTTTTTTATTTAAAATTAAAAAAAAATATATCATAAAAAACAATATTTATCTGAAAAATATATGATAAAATAATTAATGCAGTAGTTACATTAGTATTTCCCTATATTTTAATATGATAGAATTAACTTCGGTTGCTAATTTTAGTGAAAACAAAATTAGTATTGTTTTTTCACCGCAATAGAAACGGGCAAACGTCTTCTATAGCCGTGCCAAATTTCAAATTGATATCAATATTAGTTATTCAGATATTCGACCGTGACACAAGGACGGACAAACAGCTGAATGAACAGCGGAATCTTACTTCTGGGTTATTTTTATCTATATACATACATAGTACGGAACCTAATGAAAATAATTTATACGCACAAAATTTATTGTTATATTCATTAAACAGACCAATGGAGATCGAATATTTCTTACTATTATAGAAAGCGTAATACTATTACTTTAGAGTTGATTTTAAAATATAACTTCGATTAAACATCGTATCAAAGTCCAAATTTTTTAATGTATTGATGACTGGAAAATACTTTTGTATAAAATAGGTTGATATTTATTTACTTTTTAATTCTATATTAGGCAGCTTTTGTGATATTAAGTCGTTAGTAGGAGCCACTCGGATTGACGGCGGAGTTGTGACATGGGCGCAGTACTGGACAGCATTTAGACATTGCAGTGTGATTTTATTATTATTTTGTATATAATTTTAATATAAAAGTAACCAAAGTTAATACATCAGCTATCGGCTAGTGAAAGTGCCGTCAAAATCAGTCCATCCGTTCCGTTCCAGAGATTAGTCCGAACAAACAGACTGACAGACACCAAAATTGTAAAAAGGAATATTTTGGGATTTGTACCGTAAATATATAGGTACATGTACATTAAGTAAAAAAAACAACACTTGAATACTATATATTTATAGATAATTAACTGACATATTTATTATAATACTAAAATTAATCTAAATACGCTTCGAAAATTAAATTACATAAAATCAACCAGAAGTAAAAGTCATATTTTCATTGAAAAAACAACCAAATAAATATCGACTATAATACAAGTAATATATAAATTTACTGCAAAGTATGTCTCTTTATAGTAATCAGCTAATGTATTATAACAATGTAACGAATATAAACACAGGCAAACAGTAGTAATGACATATACGCAGATAGATAGAGATCGTTAGTTTAATTTCGGCCCTGTCATTAACATCACGGTGAAATTCCTGGCGTCTCATGCGATACTGCAGGGTCTACCAACTGTTTTAATTATAATTTAATTTTGCATATCGTGATTATGCGATTAAAAGATGAAAGAGGTTTTTATAAAGTAAAAACGAGGGATAAATTGCTTCGCTTGCTTGCTGAGGGCTGTGCCTGTTATTAGTATGTCTCTAGATTTCTAAGGGCCTCGAGCTTGCTTTATAAGATACAAGTTTATGTAATAATATTCGATGAACTTTATGTATGTTAATTTATACTTTTGTAGGTATACCACAGGAATTTTTTTATTAATTTTTCCCTTTGTGTTTTTGCTATAAATGAAATGTAGGAGTATTTTTTTTACTTTTTTTCAAGTTAATACTTAATCAATATTTATTTTGTTTTTATGGCGAAAGAAGTAATCTATAAGTTGGTTAAAAGTCGCTTTTTTTTATATACATGTATTTATAGGTACGGTTCGTATATACTTGTAAATCTATCTATACTAAAAATTGACGTAGGTACCTATTTATTTATTATTATATCATAGTAGGCATTCCTAGTTTATTTAAACTAGGAATGTTTTTTTCATTATTGAGCGGTTTTACTCTACCCATGTGTTGTGCATCCAATTCTTAAATTAAAGGCTATTTCAAAAATATCAAAAATTTTATTCCATGAATTAAAAAAATACATAGATATATGAAAAACGACTGGCTGACTGGTTATTCAAATATCTATTCGAAAATAATAAATAAAATAACAAGAGCAATAATTGATATTCCTTCTCACCACTGAATAGATTTAAAATAAATTCGGTGAAGTGAGTTCGTAAATGACTTCTCAAATAACTATATTATTCAACCGAACTATACGAGAACAAATTTACATCCGTATGCGTATTTTTACCCAACTTCAAAAGAAGAATGACGTAAATATGTTCCACTCGTATTTATTTAGTTGGTCTTCTTTGGCGCCTGATCTTTAGTTCGTAGAATTTCGATCGAGATGCCTTTTACTTTCATGTTATTTTTGCCTTAAGGCGTTATGGAATGGGTTACAAGAGAACATTTTGTTGAAGCTTGATAAATTAACAATAAAATGTACCGTCTGTACGAAGTCGGACTGAGTAGCTTGTTAATGTCTGTATAAATATATTTTTAAACGGTACGAATTAAATACGAAGTTCATTTATTATTAAAAACTTTATAATAAGCTAGTTACCCGCGCGGACTTCGCACGGGTGCAATGCTGATACTAAATATACTATAGAATTTCTCTTGTTTCATTTATTATTTGGCCGTTTATTATATACAAAAACCTGCCTCACGAATCACTCTATCTATTGAAAAAAACGCATCAAAATCCGTTATGTTATTTTTAGGATCTAGACATACATAGGGACAGACAGCTGTAAGCGACTTTGTTTTATACCATGTTATGAATATGATGATTTACAAACTTAAGTGAAATGTCATATGCGTATTGAATAATACATAATAAGCATTTTAACAATATATGACGTCATAATTAAAAAAATCTTATTAATAATTATATTTATTTTTAAAAAGGAACTCTCGTTTATCTCCCCTGAAGTATTCCACCAAGGCGTAATGCGTCAATCGAAATCATGATATATAAACTGCAGGAAACTAGATCAAGACAGTTTTTGACACATCTGCTACTCAGTGCCTGTTTACGACTTATTAAGACCAGTGATATGGTGTGTAATTATAAGAGAAATACGTATATTATATTACAAGTCACAAATTAAATAACTAATGTTGATTTCATATGTTTTTACGAATTATGTTTTTCTTATATGTTTTTCATTTGTTTATTTACAGGATGAACTCGACCAAAGTCAGATACAAAGTAAGTAATGTTTTATTTTATTTATTTTCAATTGAATTTTTTATAATAAATGAAATACATTGAAAGTAATTCTAATAGAATATTGTTTATTAATTGGTAACATGAAAGTTCAAATAGAAGTTTTCTCTCTTGCGATTACAGAAAAACATTTTAAACAATTACTTTCTGGTTACATTTCTATTTATTTTCTTTGCGTATAGACTTTTTCCAATCATTTGATTTTGTAAATATTGTATTAAAATCGTATTTTTTAAATTCAGTGAAATAACCTCCCTATATTTTTACCTTAATAATTATTATTAATTTTAATTAATTACTCGTTGTGCTAGGTTATGGCTTCTTTGAATATAGACTTGTCCGATGTCAAACACGACGTTCCTATTTGTAGTTTCATTAGAAGTAATGACCAACGAAATACTCTTAATTGGATTGACACCGTGCCAGAAATTTCAATTACTAAACACTCGTGAAACAGAAAACAAATCTGTTTTAAATTGTCAATTTTATTTTAAATTAATAGTTAGTTATTTAATAATAATTTAATCCTGGCTGAAATATAATATACAAGTACTTAAATAACATGTTTAAATTTAAAGAATTCATTTAATGGTTTTTAAATATCAAAATCGGCTGAATTAATTAAGACCTTTGCTAAGTTTGAATGACATTAAAAATTATCTTATTTTTTTACTTAAAACTAATATAAGTATTTAATGTCATCTCAAATAAACAGTTAAAATATTTTTCATTTTTCAATAAGAGTTTGTATCGTATTAATGTAGTATCTACATAAAAATTAATAATTTTGAATAAAGTACTTATTCGTCCCGATATAGATACATTTATTTACCTCATATGTGGGTATAAGGTCGAAAAAGTCTATAACACCGTGCTATTTATAAATTAAAGTAATAAGAGCAAACATTAATTTAATAAAAAAATCTAGAGATATAATTGGAAATGTAACAAAATACGTTTAAAAAGAAAAGTCATTTTTATGTAAATTGAAGCTCTAATTCTACACAAATAAAAATTAAAAATAGCTACTGTGCAAATCATGGCCGCGTGGAATGGTGGCAAGAAAGCCAGCAGTATTCTATCGTAATTCCGATTCTCCGAAGGTAATATAAACAGTAGATTGGACAAAAATATATAATTAAAAATGTAACCAGAAATGCTGTTATTTTATTAATGAACATCATTTATATTACAGTGCTGAGGAAGGCATTTGATACCTTCGATCAGGAGAAGAAAGGCGTTATCAGCACCGACATGATTGGTACAATCTTGGACATGCTGGGCCACGAACTGGACGATGATACTCTAACGGAAATTATTCAAGAATACGATGTTAATGGTAAATAGATTATATCATTATACGTAGTAAAAAATGTTATAAAAACTTGTTACATTTAGTTAGTTGTAGAAACTCACCGATAGATGGCATAGCGTGTTGACTCAGAATACCACACTGTGTTTCTTCTGAACGAATATAGATGGCGTTGCACGTGTAGAAGCTTTTTATAGTAGTTTTAATAAAAGTTTGTGTAGTATCGTTTGGTTTGCTTAAAAAAATAGTAAACTTTTATAAATAAATAAAAGAAAAAATTGTCCTCACCGTGACAATGTTTGCACATTGCCGTGACCAGGATTCGAACCTGGGTTACTACGGCCACAACGTAGGGTCCTAACCACTAGACGATCACGGCTATTGAGGCACTGCTTTGTCTGTCGAATTTTATCATCTGTATTGAAAAATGCAACTAACTGATAAGTAATGTAGAGTATAGATGTAGGAATTTGATACAATGTTGTATATATACGTTAAGTAAGTACATATATAATTTATTTACAATTTACATAAAAACGTATACTTGAGTTAATAATCAAATACTGTTTTACTAACTTCTAAAAGCATTTGTATTTTTATTAAAAAAATGTTTTTAATTGTTAATTAAAAGTTATTTTTGTTAAAATACTTCTTGCAAAAAGCATAGGTATATTACAAAACATAGCGTCGTCAATACAAAAAAAATAATGTAATTATGTATCTTTTATTATGGTTTTGTTTTAGACATAAGTAATACAAATATATTATATAAACCATATCCCATTGTTTATGTTGTATTATAGGTACCGGTGTATTGGAATTCAAGGAATTTTGCTCATTAGCATCAAGATTCATGGTTGAGGAGTTAGATGCTGAAGCTATGCTGGCAGAACTGAGGGAGGCATTCCGGTTGTATGATAGAGAAGGTAAATTTTTTTAATGCATTAATGTGATATCATTTCTCAAGTGACGATCTTAAAGACTAAATTATTGTATTTACGTATATGAATAATTGGGGTATTGAGTTAATGATAGCTTCACTAACACAATACATTATATCATTTATTTTTTTATTATATTAGGTAGTTTCATTACGGCATAATCGTCTTAAAAAGAATAGTTCCCGTGATTAGTGCAGGATTGAATAAATTAATTATTTATATATTTTTTTGAATTACCATTATTTATGTCATATGTAATTTTAAAGAATAATGTCTTATTTTAATAAGGATAACATCCTCTTATAAAAATAAGAATTAATTAATTTTAAGTGTAAATTCATATTAGCGTATCAACAAAGTTATTTAGGAACGTACCTAATATATTTTTACTAAATAAAAAATAATGAAATTAATCAACGACGTACTAGGATAATTGTATGCATTAAAAAAACATAACATTAAATCATCTTATATAAAACCATATAGAATAGAAAGAGATAGGAGATAAAGGAAAGCGAGTTAGAGATCGCCTAAAAGTAGCATAACACTTATCCTTAGGTACGTGTACTTCTTCCAGTTAATTTCACTGCAAGTCGCGTAAAAGATCTTCATTCCAAATTATAATACTCCAGGTTATTGATTAATGAAATACTTAATACATATTACTTATTAAACCTTACAGGTAATGGCTACATCACAACAGAAGTATTAAAAGAAATATTCAAGGAACTGGACAATACCTTATCAAATGAAGACTTAGAATCAATGATAACTGAAATTGATACGGACGGATCGGGAACAGTTGATTTCGATGGTAACATCACTTTTTCACATAACCATTACCTATAAATTACTTGGTGGTAGGTTTACTATTGCTTTGCGCAAGCCCGTCTAAGTAGGTACCATCCACTCATCTTCAGGTAATATGCTCGTTCGCAAACCTATGGCATAAAAAACATATTTAAATTCTATATTCTTAATGTGCCACTTCTGAACAAAACCCTTTTTTTTAAACTTTTTATTTACTTTCAAAATTACCGTGAAGTACATCACGACGTTCTCAGTTTTTTTACTGTTAAGATAAACGTTTTTAGTTCACTGGACCACTAAAGGTTAGATCTGCTTGACAAAAAAATGTATTACCGCTTACTCGCCAACAAACTAAACACAACAAAAGCAGTTTGGCGAAGAAAAATATATTATATAAAATCAATCATCATGAGAAAACATATTATGAGAAACATTGGTCGAAATTCATTATTTGTGTTCCGGTTCGAAGGGTGAGTCAGTGTAACTACAAGCACAAGGGACATAAAATCTTAGCTCCCAAGGTTGGCGCATTAGGTCGAAGGAATGGTTATATGACAGCGCCAATGTTTATGTAAGTGGTGACCAGTTACCATCTCGTGACTAATTTTCCAGCCAACTTACGTGTAATAAAAATCTTGTTTTGCTTTGTAAATTAATTTATTATTTTTTTTTAATTTTCAGAATTCCTTGAAGTAATGACTGGTGAATAATTATCTTTAGAATCAAGCACTTTAAATAATATTATGTTAATAAGACTTTTTAGTGTATGTAAGCAAGCACGAATAATTTTAAGATATATTAGATATAACATAAATGATAAAATTTAAAAACAATTCTTATGTATATAAGATTATATTTATGTATATGAATATAACTTTATTGTATTGATGATATATCTGTATTTTAATAATAAAATGAAATAGTGTTATTATATTATGTAGTTTGATTTCAAATCAAAATCATCGAGGTAACATTGAACTGATTAAATGCTTCTAAAATGTCTGTAAAACTTCAATTTGGTATTTACAAAACGACTAAAATTACAAAAAAAAAAATCAACTTCAAGACGAAATGGTATAAAATAAATAAAAATAAATAAATATTATAAGTGCATTTTAGTTGATACGATGTACAGGGACACATTTCAGTGATAGAGGCTGTCTGTAAATTATTTCCAACTTGTTTGTTTTGAAACTAGTACGATGAATTGAGCATTATGGCGAATTATTTTATTGTCAGTTTTCTGATTTGCAGCAGGATTACAATTCAGAAAAGTTATAAGATGTATCTGTATTAAAGTATGAAAGAAATTAACGAAAATACAAAACGTAGGCAGTGAGTTAAAAGAGTCGAGTGGGCGAAAATTTGTGGAGGAAATATAACTTTGGAATTTCCCGAATGTTAGTCATGTTTCGATAGCATTCGACAAAAGTCCCCGCCTTGTGTTTACGTTGTATCGGAAAATAAATATCGTTGATACCAATGTATCGACGATAAAAATAATAAAAATCTATGAGCCCTCGATGTATCGCTATCAGTATCAGATGTTTGAGTGTCGAACATCAAAAATAACAACAGAAAACGAAAATTTTACACGGAATACTGGTTGCATTGAAAGATTTATAAATGGAATGTTTTGCTCATTTACAATTCCAATTCGATATTCGATATTTGAAATAAATGTGGGCAATTCAACTAGAGGGTTTGTCGAATTCGATGGTACGATACTACGCGTAAATGGTGTAGTTGATAGCTAGCACTATTTGTAATGAAACTTAGGCGTAATCGTTGAAATGCTAGCTGGCTTGTTCGATTTGTTTGGGTGGCTGATGCATCGATAGTGACGTCATGTTGTAAAATGCTAATCAGTGTAATTGTTAACTTTTATTTGATGATTCACAACAATGGCAATTTGATCCAATAAATTTTATACCCAATGGAAGACTTTGGTTAATGCTCCAAATAAATGTATCGTTACACTGTTTCTTTTTCAATTAATGGTAGGCAAGTAGACTTGTAAATATCACCACCGTTCGTAGAGATGGATGCTGTTTGAAACATTTACAACCCGTAAATTATAAACGCTCGATCAACTTAGACAACATACATGTTTTATCCACTTATTCTCCTCTTCTTACTATCAGGGTTCCTTTAAATGACAGGTGAAGAGGCATCTGTTTGGACGGCATGGTGAGAGAGACTAGTGCAGCTTATTCTTGTTGACTGTTGTTAACTGTTCGTCTTCGCGTATGGTCTCCACTTCCACATACCATTAGGGAGAGTGGAATCAGATGCAATAGTGTAGTTACCATTCTTCGCCCTCCTGAGTCGTGCTCGTGTCGTGGCTGGCGAGCCACGAGCGGAGCAACGCACGGGAGGGGCAGCGGACGTGCTGCGAAAGCGATCCCGCAGCCTCTCCGTTTTCTGTGCTGATGGCGGCTATCGCAGGGTTTTTAGTGAGTACAATCTCACATAACCCGACATCCCCAGGAGTCGGGTATCTATGAAAATTTTCCCTGGGTGAAAAAAAAAGTACATGCAGTTACACTAGCTCACTTACCCTTTAAAATACACAAAGTTTTACCAACAAGTGAATGATAAATTTAAATAGAAATCGTTTTTTAATTAAATTACCTTTAACGAGTGCTTTCAAAGCGTCATAATATAAATCTATTTTATCATTTCGACGAAAATCTTGCAGCGGATCAGATGAATGAGAATTTTACCGAGAAATATCGCTTTGTATCTGGCGTGGTTTGAATTAATTTATATAATATATAATAATTTCAGTGCAATAAGCAAACTTTGTTAACATTACATTGATGAATCCTGTATTTATATTGTACATGAATTTTATATAATATTATTAAACTGGAATGTAAATATTTTTGACGTTGTATTTTATTGTATAAAGTAAAAAGTAAAGTAACACCTTGTAAATTTACCACTGCTCGGCTCAGGCCTCTCCCATTAAGGAGAGGGTTTGAAACATATTCCACACGCTGTTTAAATGCGGCTTTGTGGAATGCACATGTGGCAGAATTTCAATGAAATTTGACACATGCAGGTTTCCTCACGATGTTTTCCTTCACCGCCAAGCACGAGATGCATTATAAACACAAGTTAAGCACATATGTAGTGGTGCTTGTCGGGGTTGAACCCGAAATCATTGGTTAAGATGCACGCGTTCTTACCACTGCGCCATCTTGTGGTTGCGGATAAAATGAAGTCTCGCTAAAAACATAAACTATTATTAAATAAAAAATCTAATTCGAATATTGGGAATGCTAAACCAACATAATCTTTATTAATTTACACGGTAGAAAAAAATTGAATCGCATGAAGTAATAATCCTACTATTTAATGTATTAATATATATATGGAGAACATAATATTGCTAAGATATTCTTAATTTGAAAATCGGGTAGAACGGTTGATTATTAGGTATCAAAGGAACTTATAAATCAGTAATGGGGAAAATGAACAGATAAATGGAACAGGATCGCAGATATCGAAGGTAAGACGATAAGTTGTCACTTATCGATAATAAAATAGATTAGTTACTGGATTAAGAGAATGGGATCACAGTTAACACAGAGTTTTCCTTTGTAAATCGGTTAGAAAGTTAATTTTGATGGACTTAGGTAACGGAACATATTTGTTTAAATAAATGCTAAATGTAAATTTCTTTTAGGTTTTTTAATTGTTTATGAAATGTATAATTAAATATATTTTGATCAATATATTTAGGTAACAGATGTATTCTAGTTCATTCATTTTACTGAGCTTACTACTTAATGATGTATTGTAGTAGTATCTGTCATCTTGATACATTTAGATCACAAATCGTCAATTGTTTAAAATTTTGATACGTAAGTTGTATGCCATTGTTTATTTTCGAACTATGTCTCGTAGATAATTTTGCATAATTTAATACCAAATTTAGTTCTAAGTACCAATATTAGGTAAGCTAATGTAATACCAATTGGTAGGAAATCTTTGATATGATTACATATTCCGATTTTATGATCTATTAAAACGTTTTTACGATCCTTTTAGACCTATAGTAATAATATACTTGAAATTGGTTCATTTTATCGTTATAATATATATAACACCTTTACGATTCCTACTCATTAGAGAAGTACGGAATTCGAGTAAGTAATTGCATGTACCTACATGGTTTTTGCCTAAATAATTAATTAAAACCTTTATCTATTGTTTGCTTTATAAGGCTGTAGATCTTGAGGTCTTAGGTTAAATTCGCCAGCCAATTAAAAAGTTGTGAATTGAATTTCTCCTTAAATAAATCTCATTTTAAACCCACACTTAGTATGTAAACAGTTTTAAGACTACCTTGCTTTAGAAGGCATGTATATCCATTTTTACTGTAACTAAACTAACATTATATAGAATATAGTATAAAACGAAATCACTATGCATGCTTAGATATGTCAAATTATGCAACGGACTATGATGCGGATTTTTTTAATAGATAGAGTATTTCAAATGGATAGTTTTTGTATATAATACATGGACAATATAGTAAAGAAACGCTGCTAATTGTAGAAGTTTCTAATGTGATGTCGTAAATAAACATATTCTATACTACATTTAGTATCAGCACTGCACCATTGCGAAGCCGGGGTGAGTCAACAATAGCCTGTAAATTTCCCACTGCTGGGCTAAACGCCTCCTCTCCCTAAGAGGAGAAGGTTTGGAACATATTCCAACAAGTTGTTCCGATCCGAGTTGGTGGAATACACATGTGACATTTTCTATGAAATATGACACGTGCAGGTTCCCTCACGATGTTTTTCTTCACCGCTGAAAACGAGATGAATTATAAATACAAATTAAGCATGAATGTTCAATTACGCTTGCCTAGGTTTGAACACGCAATGATCAGTTAAAACGCACGCGTTCAAACCACTGGGCCATCTCGCCTTAAAAAGGTGAATCGCTAGTACTTTATAAACAAGTTTATACGTTATGTCATTAAAGAGGTTTTATTAACACTTTAAAAAGTTTTCTTTTTCCACTAAAACAAGTTTCATGTAAAGGATACTTTGTTTATTTTATGTCGTAGAAAATACTCATTAAAATATTTTGTCTGTAACGTTATATAGCCTGTGAACAATGGATTTGATACCATGCTTGTATGTTGGGAGTTCGATTGATGCTTCAAAAAGTATTTTTATTTGTTTTTGCAGGTAGTTGTTTTTAAATGAACTCTTGTCAAATCAATTTTAATGTTAATAATAATGCACACAAATAAACCCAGACGTTTTTAATGTATATCTTATGTTTACATCTCATGTAAATATATAATACCATAAGTTTGTACAATATATTTAGTCCAGTTCAAAATTATAATTAGACAATTTTATTGTTTGTCAAACTTTTATTTTAATTTGCGAATATTACAGAACCATACAAGAATAAGCAGTATTAAATTAATAAAGATAAACAGAAAGAGTATCAACGAAATATATTCCAAGACTAAAATTAAAGGGACAATTGAATAGTCGTAACAATGTGTGTCGGCTAAGCTAAGTGCAAAAGCATGTTTGATTTCATAATATTACAGACTACGAGTCAATGCCCTCAAATGGACAGAAAAATTTCTCCGTTTATATATATTTTGCAGAAATATCGATAGTCTGATTATCGATAGTTGGCTTCGAAAACTATACGGAATATCGATAGTACTGTCGATAGTATCGATATCTCTCCGAGAGCAATACTATTAATAATAGCAATAGTATCGATATTATATGTAAGCAATACTATTGGTGACAGTAATACTATTGATAGTATCGATTGTATCGATTGCTTTGGATTATCGATAGACTTTAAATGCTTTCCAGAAAAGGATAAAGACGTCAAAGTTTTCGTTAATGTTACTTGATTCCAAACCCTGTCATTGTGTATATTTTTATTTTTTGGAATCGCGCTTCTGAACATTGACGGTCTGTGTAATTATGTAAATATTAAACTTCTACAAGAAATTGAAATGTTTTTAAACTTGAGGGTATACTTTTATGTTTTTTTCATAAATCGAAAAAAACGTTCCAAATGTATTCTTATGTTCTTTACAGGCGCAAATTCAATAAATCTTAATACAATATAGTATCGATATCTGACCTAATAAAAATAACTTATCTTGAAAAAGTAATAATATTTTAAAAAAAAACTGAATGTTTTACAGTTAAGTAAAGGTAAAAAAGAGACAAAGTATACATTACGTAATCCAAACAAACAATAACTATAAAAAGAAATAAAAATGAAATTGAAGAAGTAATGTATACAAAACACAAATAAAACATAAGATGACTTAGTTGTTTTAGCCTGGATTTGATCTCGCAATCATCGGTTAAAGACCTGGTATTGCCACTGGGCTTTGATTAAACGGAGTTCTGATATAATTTCGAAATAGCTTAAGTAAATAAGCAGGATGTTGAGGGTTTTCGACCAAATCAGATACGGTATGACTAGAGAGACTTAACGCTCTTTCAATACTGAGTCATGTCTATTGCGAAAACCCAATTTTGATACTGTTATTCGCCGAAAAAGTCGAAAGTGGTCTTCCATTATGGTATAAATTATATGCTTTCGTTTTTTATAAAACTTTATTTTTATTTTTCGTTCGTTCAGATATTTTTAGCATACCATAGAATAGAGATCTTTGCGGATGATTTTTTTTGTTCAATAAATGTTTTTTTTATTTTATTTTAAACTGGGTTTAACTGTAATAATTATCTGTTATTTAAATAAACCACCAGTATTGGTGCAGCGTGGTAAAAAAGGCACCGAACCATATATCCTATAAAGGGGATTAATCCTTAGTCCTGTATTGTAATATTCCCAGTTGTTCCTTTATCTTTATACTTATGAAAATAAAATTAAAAAAGTAAAGCATTTTATTTAATTGGAAATATTTATTCAGAAATAAAGCGACAAACAACTTGCTATTTGTTATCAGCGTATTTATTATTACAAATAGCGGTTACTTCAGGAATTGTATAACACTCTGATTGCGATAATGCTTTTACTTCTGTCAGCGTGTTTTACGACACAGTTACAAGATATTGACATAAACTGGTGTTAATGGTAGCGTTTATGAAATGTTATTTCAACAATAAACCTCAAGAACTTCGTATTAATGATAAATTAATTATAAAGGGAAGGACTGCAGACCGAATTGTTCTCGTGTCAATGAACTCATCGAATAACTACATGAGACATAGAAAGCAAGAAATAAAAATGGACTCTCCATTCCTTCACTCTCATGATTCGGGAACAGTAATTAGATACTACCAGAAAAGGAAAGTGATAGTGTAACACAGCCATTATCCTTACACTGAGATTGCTACTATTCAAAGACAAAAAGTAAGAAAAGATCAAAGTTGTGGTTTGCATTGCTTCGAAAAAAATATATAACTGTATCCCAATCCTAATTCTAAAACGTTTGTCACTGGTAGACAGCTATATTATTCCTAGATAGAGTACTATAGCACTCTAGTAGTAATTTTTACACTATAGTGGAGTGTGTATGGCGTTTACGTATAAATAGTACCCGTGCGAAATCGGATAGGATCGCTAGCTAATATAGTTACCATTGAGTATACAGAAGCAAAATCTGTAAAAAACAAAAAGCGTCTAAATGTTAGTGAATTTTTTTATAAGCAATACTTTCAAAAATACTTCTGTTTAATTACCTTTGTGAGTAAATAGACATTCAAAGGTACGTTCATTAATGCCTTAAGATATCGTTAAATATAAATTGCAAAAAGAACACGCCGCGTCCAATTACTGTCCTGTGGCATAAAATATAAAGGTGCGTGTACACTATCCGCTTTAACTATAATACTCATTTTTCCATGGTAAAATGCTTTTATACGTTTTCTGAACTTTAGTATGCCTGTAATGCCTATTCAGTCTCTTAGGGCAACACGGGATCATTTGCATGCTACCTTTTTGCGTCGAGAAGGTTGCCCCAACCTAGCGGACTTCCTAGCTAAAACGATTGTCCGGATACAGAAAAACCCTCTACTTCAAGTTCTAGTAAGAAAAGGTATCCATAACGCAAACGTCTGCTTTGAAGAAGACTTCGATGGACCAGGTCTGTGGAGACATTGTTCTCGCGCACTTACTACGTTGCCTCCCTATGTGATAGAACACTTTCAGAGAAAGTGACCATCTCCAACTAGCACCTTACACTACTCGGCATGACATCTCTAGCAGTGAGAGCTCTACACTACCTATTAGAAATTACTGAGAAATTTTCATGAATAAAACCCAATCTTACATACTTGGGATTAAATCAAGGACCTCAGGGTCTGACGTATTATATGCTTTTGTTTTAAATTGTCTTTTCTTGTAAATATTGGTTAAAATCAAAGACAAAATCATTATACTAAGCAGATGCGTTACGCTTACATATAATTATATATTTCTATGCAAAAATAAAGTAAGTGACAGCTAATTCAGTTGATATCGTAAAAAAATATATTTAAACAAATACTTTAGAGACGCTGCCTGAGTTTCAGATGCGCGAAGCACAGGCTGTTATGCGAATGTAGTGGACACTCACCTTAAGGAGCTGGCGCTATTACAACTGAATCAATTTAATTATAATCGAAATCAAACCGTTCGTTTTTAAGTATTTATACAATCTTGATGAATAAGTTCTTTAAGATCGTAGAAGCAATATTGGTAAATATTAAGACATCTATTACAATTTAATTAATAGAATTATTTATTTAATGCGAATTTGCTAATCAGAATTTTTTATTAAGAATCGCTTAGTTATTTACACCGCAAATTGTTATCCCCAGTCACGTTTTTAATTATTTTTTTCTAAGAAGTTGCTAAGTATCAACGAGAGACATTATTTCGATTACAAATTTTGTAATATTATTTCTATTTCTCGAGAAAAAAAAACAATTTATTTTACTTAGTATTAATTGCAAAATGTTTTTTTTTCTTTTATTATAAATGATATTGTCATTGCTTCAAAATAAACGTGACAGTAAAGAAACAAAACAACTTGTAATCAGTATTTTTATATCTGTATATATTGCAGCTTCTTTTTGAGGAGAAAAGACTTGGATCTCATACCACCACGCTGCTATAATGAAAAGAATCAAACAATACATTTTGGCATTTACTTGATGTCTTGTTGTAATTCGATATCATTATAGTTTAAACAAATATAGAAAAAAACGTGGTCTGTCAATAAAGACTGGTTCTAGCGTTATATGATATATTTATCATACAAATAAACACTTGGTACACATATCTTGTACTCATATTATGTTGTTTGGCGATATTGATTATATCATAATACTAGTAAGAACGCGACTTCGCCCTCTTTTAAATTTAGTAAAAAAGGTTTTGTTCAGTTCGCAGATGTTACTATGAGTTATTATTTTTATAATAGGCAGATTTTGTGATATTAATTCGTATGATGAGAGAGAGGTCCTCGATTTGACGGAGTAGTGGCATGCGCCAAGGCCACGCGTTACTGGTCAGTATTTGGACATTTGGACTGATATCTGGAATGGCTTAGACAGAATAAACACACAGACAAAATATTGTAAATATGTTAATTTGGTACATGTATCGTATATAATATGGATTTGGAGTAGAAAGGGGTTATTTTAATTTTACAAACAGACAATCCAATTTCACTATATGTATAGACGATTATAGTCATGATATATATTATAGTCATGATGCATAGCTGTCTAATAAAATTTATTTTATTGTTATGAGTTATTATTTTATAGAAGTCGGAGATATTATAACACTCTGTTTATCGAGAAAGTTTATGGGCTGGCTATATAAGTTAACGCTGCCATTTTAAGGAGCGGTAACCATAAACGTCATCCAATCTTGCAATCTGTAAGCGCGTCTTCGTCAAATTGACATTTTAATTTAACTCAGGTGGAATGTCTGCGATAGTAATAAAACTTATTCCAGAAGATGGTCTGGAGTGTTTAAAAACCGATAAAGTTATTAAAGAGATAAATCTGTAAAAATGTTTTTAGACTTTTATACTATTAACACGTTGACAGTCCCTGCATCACATATGATACAAATTCATCACATCTGATGCAAGTAGGCGTACAGACTCTACACCGATTATTGGCGAGGACGTCTGAGTTAGGGAAATAAATATTATTAGGACGTCTAGAAAAGATATTAAGAAAAGTAAAACACCAATGAACCAACACATTTTTTTTACTGAATGAAAATATTGCTAGGACGGTTGGGAACTCATTTTTGCTAACTATTTTGTGCAACAATAGATCTTCGATGCTAGATTAATTATGATTAACGTTTATAATTATTTTTATGCAACTACCGCAAGAAAACTAAAACCATTAGTTATATGAATACCCACATTTTTTGCTTCGACGTTCCCTGCATCATATGTGATACACTAAAATTAAGGACGAGACGTCCTTGTATCACATATGATACATGCTGAAAATAACTGTAATATTACAGTGACGGAGATTTCAAGTATAAATTTATTAAATGTGAAGTATTTCCAACTACCTTTAATAAAAAACCGCAGGACGCCACGTGAAGGTTGTTGGATTTGGCCTGGACAGTCAACGTGTTAAATTAGCCATTCAATGAAGGGCTTAGGCGTTTTACTGAACGGCGCCGTACAACTAGTGTGCTGAAAATATGTATCCTATCGAAACACTCTATTTTTTTTAATAATTTAATTTTTTAATTAAGTATATCACAAAAACGCTGATGCATTAATAATGTTTCGCCATAATGTTTTTTCATACAATTCCACCACCAAAGGAAAGTAGACTTAAAAACTTCTACAATAAGATGTCATAAAAGTTCGTGCAATAGTTTGTGTGATTTAAACTCTTTTGGAGCTGTTTTTTTTCTCTAGGGCAAATATTTATCAACGTTTTATATTAATCTGTACATTTATAAAAACTTCTTGTAAGCATGAGCTTCATACTTCTTACTAATGCAAGGCTATTAATTAAGCAAGGGGGCGCGACATTGTCAGTGAATCTATTTTAAAAAATATATTTTTTATACGTATAAAAGTGCAACTTACTTACTTACTTACAACTTAATTTTATCAACCTCAAGTAATGCTCAATGTTTCTTATATTGCTCAATAAATGCTATTTATTGTAATGATTTAATGCAACTGTAAATTGTTTGCGCTATATTTAAACAATGAAGAAATATTAAGAGGTTTATTTATAGCAGGAAATTTAATAAAATAAAACGAACATAACGATAAGTGAAATATTATGCTAATAAAAACGATTTATTTTCACAATTCAGTTTATTGCGAAAATCGCTGCTTTGTGGGCGGATTTTATTTTAATGTAAGTCATTGACCTGCATGCAACGTGCATCGTTCTATGCACTGTATGAATTCAAAAAAATATTTTATAAGAGTAATTGTATGTATTTGTAATACATCAATTTAGCGATTTAAAAACTGTCCTATTTAACGGGTGTATAGCTATCCTTATTTAACGGGTG
Source organism: Vanessa cardui (assembly GCF_905220365.1). Classification (NCBI taxonomy): domain Eukaryota; kingdom Metazoa; phylum Arthropoda; class Insecta; order Lepidoptera; family Nymphalidae; genus Vanessa; species Vanessa cardui. The sequence goes on along the minus strand of NC_061133.1, from coordinate 10,629,341 downwards.
ATATAGTTTAAGACTTTCGTTACTCTTGCAAAATATAAGGTCATTGAAATTCGGGGCAAAAATATTTTATAAGCAACAGTTCATGAAAGTTATTAGTATACAGTATACAGCTGGGTTTACAGCCTCGGAAAGCACGTTAAGCCATTAGGCATACTCCGGCCGTGCTGGTCATTTTAGTTTCACTATCCCATTGGACTATGAGAGTGTGAAAATGGAGAGTGTATCTGTGTATGACCTGCGTAGTTGGCTAGTCTCTTCCTATTGAACAACTTGACTGAAATGGTCATCATCACCATCCATAATCATAATATACTTTACTACTATTGAATCTCGATGGGAGCAAAATATATCGTAAGATACTTTGATACGAAAAAAATCTAATTTTTCCAACAAATCAAATCAAAATAAACTTTATTCAAGCGGGCTTTTATAAGCACTTTTGAATCCTTATTTTACAATTAAGTGAAGCTACCACCGTTTCGGAAAGTAGATTCTACCGAGAAGAACCGCCAAGAAATTCAGTAGTTACTTTTTTTTCATATGTTTTTTTATAAAACGATACTTCGATACTTATACTTATACTTCGATGCATATATCATATTATCATGAAGATTTATACCCTAATTCCCTAAGCATTAAAACAGCTGTATCTACACTTTACAATTTAGATCAGGAAATAATTATAGTAAAAAATTACCTTGAAATGGATTTACATAAATATGTATAACTTAGAACTGTTTGTCGTGCTCTTAATAAATCATATGTAATATATTATCGTGTTCTTAGTCTTTTTTCGATTGGAGTAAAGTATACATTGTATATACGCAGATCGTTTCTTGTGTCATTATGCTATTAAACAAATTGAAATTACATTAAGTGTACGCACCTGCCAGGAAACCACGTTAGAAAGCTGATTAATAATAATTTGTAATTTTGTGGTCTTCCAGTGGTAATTTTTGCGTATTCATCACTGCAATTTATAGCTGCACACAGTATAGCGAGTTCGCTCAGTTCTCTGAACAAGCTCGAAACATACCACAGAACATGACCGTTATATTTCAGATAGATATATTAATTAAAATAGCGTAACACTGTAAGTCGACTTACGACATTTTAAAATTGAAATATGATTCTCATAATAGCAGTGTAATAAAATACGTATTAAGATTTGATATATAATTATTTTTGGTGATAAATTGGCACATTTAATTTAAAACATTTCAATCTCAAATCATGTTAATGTTTAAATTAATTTATTTTATCAAAATAAGAGTAAATTTAAAATGTTATATAATAATACGACTCGCCTAACTCAATAAATGATTTTACTTAATAAAATCTTAATAATTGTAAAAAGTGAGCTGAGATGGCCCAGTGGTTAGAACGAGTGCAACATAACCGATGATTGCCGGTTCAAATCCAGGCAAGCACCACTATATACATATGTGCTTAATTTGTGTTTATAATTCATTTCGTGAAGGAAAACATCGTGAGGAAACCTGCATGTGTCTAATTTCATCGAAATTCTGCCACATGTGCATTCCACCAACCCTCATTGGAACAGCGTGGTGGAATGTGTTCCAAAACCTCTCCTTAATGGAAGGGGAGGCCTTATCCCATCTGTGGGAAATTTACAGACTGATACTTTACTTTTTACTTTACTTTAATTGTAAAACGTATATAATTAATGAACATAAAATTTCATCACTCTTATAAGATACCATCTTCAAGTAAATTCAAATACAAGTTAAAAAGTAACAGGCTGTATATCCGACTGTCACCGTCATATTTATTTTTTGGCATATGATTTTGATTACTAAATGAACACATTACTCCGAGTTAGATATATATATGACAGATTTTCATCCGACCCATGCAAATTTCCTCGCGATACCTTTGTTAATCCACCCAGTACGATATGAAATATAAGCACCATTAAGTAATAGTTCATGCAAACTACCCACTGTCAACAGTGGGTAGTTTGCATGAAAGAGGTCAACCTCTTCTTCTCTTTTTAAGAAGAAGGTTAAAAGCTTGTTCTATCATCAAGCTAGTTCAATTCTTTTGTTTTTTTACGTAATAGGTTGGCGGGCGAGTATATGGGCAACCTGATGGTAAGTGGTCTCTATCACCCATAGACAATGACGCTGTAAGAAATATTAACTATTTCCTACATCGTCAATGCGCCACCAACCTTGGGAACTAAGATGCTATGTCCCTAGTACCTGCTATCTGTTTTTTGGCGGTAGAATAACTGATGGTGGTACCTACCCAGGCGGGCTTGCACAAAGCCCTACCACCTGCAAAAATGTGTTATGGTTGATACACATGTAGCAAATTATTACTGCACACAAAGCTATCCTTACGTAGTTTTCAGTCTACATCGAGCACAAGATGTATTATATACGAGATGTTTATGAGTTTGAAGACAGTAACATCTGGTTAGATGTTTGTTCTGCGCGCTAAGTCATCATAGCTTCATAAATTGATGTGTCAATTTAATTAATTACTCAAGATGTTCATTTAAAGTATTTGTCGTTAAATAAATTCTAAATGTATGCAGTAGTTAAGTATAGTTTCCAAGTTATTCTCTCTGTCTTGATATTTGTTCTGAGGAGAATTTACTTTTAGAAATTCCCATTCATTCAACTTTGCACTTTACAAACTTCTCTTAACTCGTCGCCTAGAAGTACGTACAGTACGTACATACAGTCTTGCTCGCTTCTTTTAATAAATAAATAAAACAATTAGTTTATAAAAAATATTGAATATAATAATTATTATTTACGTAAATTACAAATTTTTACATTTCTCCGTTGGGTCGTTATTAAGTTTTGTTTCGCAATTATTTAAATCCATTAATAATAGTTCAAAAATAAACTACACTTATTTTTGTTAGGCTTTGTGCTAGGCTGCCTGGGTAGGCGCTACTCACCCATGAGCCAAACAGAAATACTCAGCATCGTTGTGTTCCGGTTTAAAGGGTAAGTACGTTAGTGTTACTACAGACACAGAGAACATAATATCTTTGTTATAATGGTTGGTTAATGGCAATGTAGGGAACGGTTAATTCTAACAGCATCAAACGAATTTAAATTATACGCAATAACACTCAGGAAAATTATAGCTTTGTATCTTTATAAGTATTGTTAGAATTTGATAAATAGGTTCAATGATTACCATTTTCAAACAAAAATATATATTTTACCATAGTCTTCATTTTAGTATTCTTATTTTTTTCACATATTATATAAAAGTCAATCATTCATGCTTTAAAATGGGTATAAAGACTTTTTTACCGCATATTAACGTAGAGATTTCCTTTATAAATAATAATATAAATTAGGTAATGTAGTAGACTAAGTATATAAAGAAATATGTTCTTTAAAAGTACAATCTGTACGAATAACAGTTATTGTTACGATGAATCAAGAACAAGTTCGTTTATAAAGCTGTGGCGCGTTGTAACGGGTCGTATATATACGACCCGCTGGAAAATCGCCCTGAAAATATTTCCCACGAATGATTCACGAATGGTTACGAACAGTTAGTTTTTTTAGAACAAGTTCTATGAACAAAGCCTATGCATTTTTATTACATGCTATTTTATTTAAGCTATATTCGTAGTTTGTACTATCGTTTATACAATTGAAAGAAATATACTATTTTTTTCCAATAACTACACCAATAACTGCAGTGATAGGTTTTGTATCATGTTTAAAATTTACCATTTTATTTATGAAGCTACACAGTACACATTAAACTACACAGTATAAAACAAAGTCGCTTTCTCTGTTCCTATATCCCCATGCATGCTTAAATCTTTAATTCTGCACAACGGATTTTTATGCGATTTTTTTAATAAATAGAGTGATTCGATAAAAAGGTTTTTATATATAATACATGGACAATTTAGTAAAGAAACACTGACAATTTAAGAAGTTACCACTGTGATGTCATATCCGCACCCGTGCGGAGCCGGGCGGGTCGCTAGTTAGTACATATTCGAAATCATTGTTATTCCAGTTGAAAAAAGGAAGTCATGGAATCGTTGTCCTCATGACGTCGAATCGGAGAATAAAATCAAGTACCACTGTATTCCATGTGTAGTTCATGTGTTAAATTTGTGTTTATAATTCATCTCGTTCAATGGTTTAGGAAAACATTGAAAGGAAACTCTGCTTATATCAAATGGAAGTCTACCACGTGTATTAGCCCGCATTGGAGCAGAGCGTTTTATAATTCAAACAATAGTGCTATTTAACCGGTAATTGCTTTACGTTTCAACGTAATTATAATACTCTAATAGAATAAGGTATGTTTCATTTATGATTTTTTAGTCACTTCGATTATTCTATATGCTTTTTTGTGATGTTAAACATAAAAGGTTATTGACCCTTTAGTAAATTCTCAGTAGAAATTCAAATTTTAGAAGTGTGCGATGTTGACGCTCCAGTGGGTTGCCAAGCAATTGGTCTTGCACTGAGCTCTGTACGTTAGTGACGTAAAGCTATCACCCTATCTGGATTAAACGGGTAAAGACTGTTCTTACGCACACATCTATACAATACATATATATGTGTGTATGATTATAGGTAGGTCAATCATATGAAGTGATACGTGTTTAAAGGTTTAAGTTGGCAAGTTGACGTGGCTGTAACGCGTTTAGCTTCCGAAGATTTTATTTAGTGTTGATATTTATGTAAGTGTTCGATCACAAAATGCTCCACATATATTTTTTAAGATATTAACGTAACGTAACAGTTGTCCGCTTAGTTGCTCATACTCAAAATAATCGTGCTTGCGTGACTATAAAACGCACGCACGCCCATCATTATAAGTGAACTAATAGTGAATTCCAACAAGGCCTTTATTAATCTCAAATGAACAGGAAAATGTGTGAAAACCTTACAAAATATTTTATTCTACTCAAGGCCTAAGGAATGCCGCTTAGGCCATTTTTAATTATTTTTTGCGAATTCTCGATATTAATCCGGGTACGAATTTAGTTTTTTATTTAATACTCGATTCCGTATATGGGTGCAAAATGTTGCTATTTCCCGATGAATTTTAATGAAGGCTTAATGTAGGCTAACAAATATTTCAACAGTTACTCTATTGACAAATTGCAGACATTTACAAGTTCAATTAATTTTATCGTACAGAGCTCAGATATCTTTTTATCGATTACATAATGATTTATGATACATCTTACAATAGGAATTTTTAATGCATTATTTATTTTTATTTTGTATATATCTTTTACTTGTCAAATTAACATCGCAATAAATAATCGCATAAATTGGTAATATAACTAGAATTCAATTCTTAATTTATATAAAAAAACAAAATAATATGAAATGTTCTATTTTCAAATAAAAGTATCGATTCTTTTTTTTAATATATTTCTCACGGATTGTATTTTTATACTTAATAAAAAATTACTCGGGTAACTAATTGATACGCATACAATAAAGTCATCTGTCAGAGTAATTAACGTCCTTTAAAGAATGGAACGTAATTTGGTCATTTAGTAATTACGCATTACCTTACTAAATGTAACTGACATTTTTGGCATTTTTACAAAAGAAAAAGCTACTTTTTATTCTTTTATGAATATTAAGTTATTATAAATGATACATTAAAGCCTTATCAACATTTTCTTGATTAATGATTCATTCGTATGTTTATAACAACACAACAACAACAACATTAGCCTGTAAATTCCCACTGCTGGGCTAAAGGCCTCCTCTCCCTTTGAGGAGAAGGTTTGGAACATATTCCACCACGCTGTTCCAATGCGGGTTGGTGGAATTCACGTGTGGCAGAATTTTTATGAAATTTGTCACATGCAGGTTTCCTCACGATGTTATCCTTCACCGCTGAGTACAAGATGAATTATAAAGACAAATTAAGCACATGAATCAGCGGTGCTTGCCTGGGTTTGAACCCGCAATCATCGGTTAAGATGCGCGCGTTCTTACCATTGGGTTATCTCGATATTTAAAAATTTAGTAATATGCCTTTGATTTCCAAGACGAGAACCCAAGAGCTATCAGTGATTAGATCATGTTGAATTTCTCCAAAATTTTCTCCCAAAGGCTTTTAATTTTTTAACTCATCTCGTGTTCGGGTAAAATAGAATTAAAAAAAATACAGTCGAATTGAGAACCATTTCTTTTTTTGAAATCGGTCAATTAATTGCCAGATGAACATATTCTATATAGATACGCTCTACGTGTAATCAACACAACATATGATATTTTATTATGAGTTTACCACTATTATTTATGACTAACCATTACAATTACTATCAATACAATTATACGAACAATAAAATCCGTAGAGAAGGTACAAATAATGATTTAATACATTTCTTTATAATTAAAAACTAATAAATCATTGATTTAGTACAGTTAATTTGATGAATAAATTCTCTTCAAACCTTTTTTGTTCAAACTTTCTAAGGTTAAACGTTGGGGGTCAGTAGATCAAGCGACATGGGCAGGTGATCTGACAAGGTCAATGGACCCGATTTGATATTTTTCATTGTTATCAACAAAACAATGTGTTACATAAAAGGCTACTTTCAAATGAATCAAATATTGACAGTTTGATTACAGACTTAAAAAAAAACTGATTAATTAAACTTGATTTTATAAGTTCCTGATTGACCACGAACAGTATGTTCCGGTTGCTTAAAACGTGTTTTATTCATGAATGGCTATGTAAATCCGGGTACGTATAATAGTGGCTTTTAAAATACTTGAATTTACTTTTATAAAGCAATGTTATTCCGTGTTAATTCACTCGCGTAAAGATGGAATCAGACTATATGGTGCTACGGTATCTTGATGCATGTATATAATATCTTATATAATATTCTACCAGAACATTTATGAGAAGGTTTTAATATGTGTCCAAAAGTAGCAACTCTCGTCTTCGCATAGTTTTGTAGCAAATTCACGATGATTGATTTCCTTGGTGGTACAAGCCCATCACATCATATTGGAAATAATTTCCTGACATATCATGATTATGTTCCGCAGTAAATATATAAGAAAAAATGTGATATTGTGCCATATACGTTTTGTGCAAGCCTGCCTGGGTAGGTACCACCCACTCATCAAATATTCTACCGCTAAACAACAGTACGCAGTATTGTTGTGTTCCAGTTTGAAAGGTGAGTGAGTAGTACAAGGGACATAGCATTTTAGTTCCCAAGGTTGGTGGCGCATTGACGATGTAAGGAATAGTTTTTATTTAATAAAAAACATGGTAAATATCCCGAAATTAATAACTTTAATAATAAAAATAACCGTGTTAATTTAAATCTTATATAGTTAATATTTCTTACAGCGTCATTGTCTATGGGTCCACTTACCATCAGGTGGCCCATATGCTCGTCGGCCATATGGGCCAGATACCATAAAAAAAAATCTTTGAATTGTGATATACACAAAACTGATAAATCGATCCAAGATAACAGAGCGGTTATCATTTACCTATAGGTAGGCCTTTCTATGGGACAAACGAAACTACCCGCATATTTCACTCGAGGCTATTACAAAGTTTGTCGGCTATACCGCAAATGTAACATTTACCTTTAGAACCTTCAAAGTTGGCTCAAGTCAATAAATAGCAGCTCGTGCCCTAAATCCTGACCTTTTCACGTCAGTCGTTACAATAAAAGTATTGTAAGAAAGAAATCGCAATTAAGCAGAGTGGGGTCGAAATGGTTACCACGTCTTCTTCGTTCTTGAATAATGATTATTCTAGATGTGATATCACTTTGGCGTCGATTAGCAATGCCGCCTAGCGTCCTCCATCATCTTGATTGCATTGGAGGCTGCGTCCCAAGAGTCTTTTCTACTCGCCGATTCGGTAATGTTTCCTTATTTCATTTGGCTACGAGTTTCCTTTTCTAAGATTACACTATAAAAACATTGTTAAAGTATCCGAACGCAAATAATGATAATGTATTAAATATTAAATTATGAAGCTATCTATAAATTAATTTAAAAAAAATACCCTCACAATTCCGTAGAAAGCGTTGAGTTTCAATAAAGTTTAGTAACAAAACATGTATCGCCCTAACATTTAGCGATTAGTTGAAGCCTTAATGCATTTTTTAACCTGATAGTAGGTAGTCATCATTTATCAAGGACATCGGTACCGTGAGTATTATAGTAGCACCAGTATTCAAAATTGCTCACTCACCCAACACTAATTTCACCACTTCAAACTAAACAAAAACATAACAATAATAAATATTACTGTTTGCCAGTGGAATATGAGTGGAATATGGGCGGTACCCAGATGAACAAGCCAGACCCTAGTAGATATATCGAATTCATCCGTATATATTAAATACTTAGCCTCAGTTAATCAACAATGTTCTCTCCAACAAAATTACTCTTTTAATAATATTTTTATTTTATTTCCAGCAGATGACCAAATCGATCTTCTGACACAGTACACACAGTTTTACTTGGTTATAGGGCTTTTTGCAAGCCCGTCTGGGTAGGTTAGGTACCACCCACTCATCAGTTATTCTACCGCCAAATACCAGTCCTCAGTATTGTTGTGTTCCGGCATGAAGGGTGAGTGAGCCAGTGTAACTACAGGCACAAGAGACATAGCATCTTAGTTCCCAAGGTCGGTGGCACATTGACGATGTAAGGAATAGTTAATATTTCTTACAGCGTCATTGTCTATGGGTGATGGTGACCGCTTACCATCAGGTGGCCCATACGCTCGTCCGCCAACCTATACCTTTAAAAAAAGTATAGTCACTCCACCCTTGAAACTGACTCGGTTCAATGTTCGAAGACTAATATTTTCACTGTCAATATTCAGTCAAATGTATCAATTACGTTATGTCAGGCCAACTGTAGGAACTAAAAATATATTTGGTCTGGTAACTATAAGTACACCGGCTCACTCAATTATAATGATTAAATAAAGTGCGCGATAGCTTAAGTGTTCCCTGTTTCTACCGAATAAACTTACACATAGCCTTACCACAACTTAATTCAGGCATACTATGTTACGTATGTTATGGATTCTTGGTTCAAACCCAGACAAGCACCACATAATTATTGGACTTGTGTTTGTAATTCATCTCGTGTTGGCGATAAAGGAAAACATCGTGAGGACATCAGCAGGTATCTAATTTCTTAAAATTAAAGCGTGAAATTAGGTATCAATTGTCAAAGAAAGAATTATTCTATTTCATAATATTTAAATGGACGTGTTTTCAAAATAATAGAAGCAGTTCTTTAAAACGCCAATTACATTTAAACAAGTAGTACAATATGAAACAAGTAAGATATTTAACTTTGTTAGTCCCCATTGTACAGAGCAAGGTGAAATGTTGCGAAATACTTAATTTGTAAAGCTCTGTTCCCATGCTACTCTTTAAAATAAGGTGTTAATTAAAAGCAATGAGTTAAGTTGGTCCAAATGAACAAAATTCAACAGAAATGCTATTAAAATACGTCATAATATTCGTTTGAATACTGTGTTCCATTTATGAATTTGTTTTTTTTTTAATTTGCGTAATGAGGTTTTATTTATATGACTGTTGTATCTGTTGCAAGGTAATCGGTAGCTGCGTAAATAATTTAAATAATAACTAATTTAAATTCGATAATTGCGACGGAAAAAATCAACGACACAAATATAATATTATATTTATTATAAAATAATTGAACCCAATCGTTGGCTCGTTTAGATTATTGGCTACTGAAATAATTAAACACATAAAACCTTACTTTATATCAAATCTTATCAAAATCGGATCAGTGACTTAACCGTGAACGATCAAGAGAAAAATGGAGATACTTTCGTGTTTTATTTTTATATTATCTTTTAAGACAAATTTAATTATAGAAACACAATTTACAATTTGGGATAATTTTGAGAATTGTGTTTATTAAAAATGATCAGATTGCTCATGTGAAAAACGCCTTAGAAATCTTTTGAATTGTTCTCGGCTTTAATAGCGTTTGTCATGCTTTTTATAAGAGGTCCAAAATGTAGCAATAATTCGGACCTCACTCGCTTCACAGATTATTCATGTCAACAGGACTAACCTTAGTCACTATTATTGTAACAATGTAATTGAAAACTGGTTTTAGTCATAGCTTTAAATATGTTTAAAATTTTATTATATTTAGAAAAAATATTGACTATTCATAGAATATTAGTGTATGCGAATAAGGTTTAAAGCTTACTGATAATAATGCTCCACTCGCTGTAGTTTGGTGGATATACAGATAGACAGAATTTAATACAACTGGTTTTTCCAAGGAATGATAATCGCGAATTAATCTAATTTATAATAATGTAAACAAACGACTGTCTGAATTTATAATAGCATTATGTGATAAATAAAAGACATTAGTAATTAGAATAATGTTCCGGAGACCTCATAATTCCAATTGATACGTATTTTTAAAGCTGTATACTTTGACGCTAATTACGAATATAATAAGCCAAATACGAAATTTCATTTTTCGAACCACATCCTTATATTTTGATTTCGAATTTCCGTTAATTTTGAAACCTGACACTATTGCTTGGGATTACAGAACTAGTAAATTTATAACAATTCAGAAATGTCTACAGTATCTTACTTAACACTAGTATCGAATAGCACTACGTTATAAACTAACCTGGTTCCAGTATACTACTCAGTATAGGTCTATATATGACGATATAACAAAAGGTCTTTGTTAAATTATATACAGTTTCCACAGACATTTTTAACTTTACCGTTTCATCAATTTACATCATTTATAAAAACTACATTGTTAAAGAAGGCATATTATTCAATACAAGATAAAACAGCTGATATAAAAACGTGGGAATAATACTCGTTGACTTCTAGGCAGTATATTACACACTTATATAATTGTATCTAACTAACATGACTATATTTTTGTATGTTAAAAAGAGTAACTACTTAGTTTCTTGCCGGTTCTTCTCGGTAGAATCTACTTTCCTAACCGGTGGTTAACTTAACATAGTTGTTCAATGGCGATTCAAAAGTGCTTGTAAAAGCCTACATCATCATCAGCCCATGTTGGTCCACTGCTGGACATAACCTCTCCAAATCCATTGATTTGAAATAGGGTTGGCCTAATAGTATATCTATTTGACACATTTTTACACATTTATATCGCAATTAGAGATCAACGATATGTAGATCAAATAAAATCGTAGGTGTGTTTTCCGGTTATTTTTCCAGTGTACAAATTATGTTTCCGTATAAAATAAATTCTCTGGGAGTGGTCCGTGTTTATATATTGCATGATACGTTACAAAAACGGTTATCGGTTCCTTAATGTTGAGTGTTTTATATTTTTTGTCGTAAAAGTGTAATGTAATGAAACCTCCTTAGAGCGACTTCGTTTATCTCAATCAAAAGAAATGTAGCATGAAATGGCTTTAATTCTCAAATTAGAAAATGTACATTTTTACGTCAAAGATTACAATTTTTAATAGATGATTATAGGACATTGTGTTAAATTATATATCGATAGTTTTACTATCGTTATCAAATATTTTAATTATGATTATTAAAAAAAAAGGTCTTATATAAATTGTCAATTCATATATTCTTTAATGAGACGTAGGTAATTAGAATTTAATCAAGTTTAACCTAGACCTTCATATTTAATGATGACAACCGCTGTCTCAAATATGTTTATAAATAAATTAATTAATTGATTGTTTTTGCCATTAATTTTACCGAAAATTTTATTTAACGTAACATTTCCATTGCTCTTCTCTCTTACAGAAGAATTATAAGTACCTACTTATTCCAACGCTTCTCTTCCTTTACTTCAACCTGAGTTTTCCTATGTATTTGCTAATTGACTCATAATTATAATACGAAGACTCAGCGGCCCGAGTTTTCAACCGACTTCAAAAAGGAGGAGGTTATCAATTCGTCTGTATTTTTTTTTTTTATGTTTGTTACCTCATAATTTTTTACTGGGTGGACCGATTTTGAACGAGCCAAGAAAACCCTACAGTATATCTATCAAAAAACAATACGAGAATACTTTAACAAATATGTTTTTTACAAATTACCTTTTATACAATAATATACTGGATCAGTCAAGGGGCTCGTATCGCTTCTTTCGTTTGATTGTTGGGACAAGGGCACCGTGGCTGACACCGACTCCAAATATAACAATAACTATAACTACATTATATAATCGTAAATTGACTTTTAAGTAGTCTAATATTTTTCATTTCATTTTACTTAGGAAGACTCTAAAAAATATTTTGAATACGCAATTATTTTTATTACTTTTTAGCGCATTTTCATTTTGTTATAAAATAGTGTTTTGTTTGAAGTCGGTTTTTCTTTTTGTTAAAATTTTATTTATAATCCAAAATCTTCGATTAAGATTCAGATTTTCTAACCACTGTCAGATGTCCTGGGTTCTCTTTAGGCTAAGTGTTTAAAAAACAATGAAGATTTATAAATTAATATTAATCTTTATGAATACAATGAAAATTCAATAGGACGGAAATAGAACAAAAATCGTGACATAACGATTTAACAGTTTTCAAAATATCTTTGTTTAGCAGTTGTGTCGAAATTGTCTAGATTCGTGACCAGAGATCGGAAGCGATTGACTTACTTAATATATTTTTTTATCTCATAATTTCTTCAACAATGCCCTCGTAACTGTCTTAGTCAATAAATTGGTACAATTAGATAATCCCCTGAACTCGATATTGGCTTACTAAACTAAATAACCTTACTTAAGATTTTCATTACAAGACCATATATTTTTTCTGTGTTATATAAACCTGCGACAAAAATACGTATAACGGTTGTCAAGTTATAGAGGATTTTCTGCTTTTTGTTAAAGAGTAAAAGAGAGAAAACATTGTTCGCTCGTGACGTCAAAATGGCGTGAACAGATGTATCGTGGTTTTCCAGAAGCTGTCTGGAACAGAGGGATGTGATATTTAATAATGTTAACACGAAGACATAAGATAATAATAATATAGCGCGTAAGAATAAGAATAACAGATGTAATTATAAATACAGTTATAACAAATTACGCAATTATCAGAGAGAACAAATAATCGAATATATTATATTTTTGGGATTCCTTTTGGTAGCCAGTAAGTACTCACACTAGCAAAGAATTATGACGTTTGATAAACGTAACTGCCACGCACACTAAGATAGTTTGCGTTGTTTGTTTTAGTTTTTTGTAGTGCGACATTCGGCATAGATATTAAAATAATCAGATAGATTGATTCTCACTGATTTATCAGTACTTTATCCCATGGAATGTTAAGAATTATACAACTATACATACATCTATATTATAATCTATGAATCTACGCATTTTCTGAGACAAAAAGTACTTTATCGCGCTGAATAAATCCATTAAACTTTTATGCCCATAATATCAATAAATTTAACAGCTTGATTCGAAGCGATTTATACAAGTTAACAACGCCTGCTTGCATTAGCTGTTTTGATTACGATGTTGGTCGTTGACGATTCAAATCACCATTGAAGTTTACTTGCTAAAAGTAATGTAATTTTCAATTATATTCCATTACAGTGTGAACATTTACGATCCAGTATAATTAAAGAAGATAATTAATAATTATGCAATTTATTACTCAAGCTATACAGTAAAATACATGATGCATAAAATTACATTATTAAGTGGTAGTTTTAAAAGTTTTATTGTACTAGTTTTAAATTATATAATAATATCGGCAGTTTGAAGCGATTACAGTGTATTAGCGCCTGGCAGTGTCTCAAACGGTTTTTTTTAAATAAGTATTCAACAACGAGGTCAATAGACTAAAATGTAGAATTTAGTATAATTTTAGTGTTATGTAAGGTTCATAAATTTACCTCATTTGTTAAAAAATCATCAATATTATTCAATATAACATTATAAAGATGACAAAAAGCGTAAAACTAAGGCCTGTTGACTTTCAGGCGGTTTGTAATATTATATGTATAAAGTTAAATGTTCGAAAAGAATAACATCTGAGATTTTTGACGACGCTTCTCGGTAGAATCTACATGGCACGATGGTAAATGAAAATGAAAAATACCTGTAATAGCCTCCTTGAATAAAGTATCGGAAATAAATTCCGATTTTATCCGATCCGATTACAATCAAAAAATATTTTGATATTTTTTGTCGGTGAATTGTTAAATGATTTCATTATAGTTGTTTAGCATTTCTGACTGATGTGTTGTGTCCGGTCATCTTATCTTAAAGATCTTCTAAACGTATTTTAAAATAAATAACATTGTGTGTATAACAAAGATTATTTTGCGGAAACGAAATAAAAATAAATGTTGTATTGTGTTATTAAAATGTATTTATTTAATTACAATATATAATGTAGATATTAGTATATACAATGCTCCGCGAAGGATGGGAACTAACTAGAATATATTGTATTGTTGCACTTTACTATATTCTACTGGCTTACCCGAATCAAAATTTGTGTTTAATGGTACATATGGCATACTTTATTACAGTAGTAGAGATTATTATTGTTTTGCGATATTATTTATATATTGGTGGTTACCAGATAGGTTTATATAAAGCCTTAGAATTATATCTTTGAATGATTTATTGCTGTGTGGAGTACCTATTTAAGGATCCATAATAAACCAACAAGTACTTCAAAGCAGTGACAAGAATTTAAAGAATTGTAATTACTAAACTAAATACTACCTATCTTGTATTTTTTATGTAACGACATGTTAAAATATATGATCGTCTATGTTTGAAGCGGATGTATTTATATATGTTGGAGTCGTAAACAAAACGCTGGCGAAGCGAAGCGAAGAGTCTATTTGTAATGCCACGCGACACTGACGTTGATTTATGGAATTACGACGTCAGACTTTCGTCCACTTCCCACATAAACTATTACCGTTTAAAAATAACGAATTCCATATTTGAAACAAAATATACCGTATGATGAAATTAAATGCAAAAATGCTATAACTTTATGAAATTTACGTTCTAATCGCATTATTTTATATGCAAATAGAGTTTTTTATTTCATTCTAACAACCTTATAAAGTTTTAAATATACATTCATGCATTTTATTCGTGCTCAGAAACGTTTATAAGTTCTAAATTCAAAAAAGTATGGGCTTTATTATATAATCAATTATAATTTCCTGGTTTTGTAAATAATAAAAAAAAAACATGTTTGTCATAATTTTTAATGAATAATTTGGATACCCAAATTTAATTTTGTATTTATTACCGTTTCGATGACTTTCTTAGCTTTCTTTAAATCTCTCTGGCGACGTGAGTCTGACGTAATACACATGACAGCGATAATGGGATATTTCAAAGGATATCGAGAGAATTATATTACGAATGTGAACGACTAACTTATTATTTTGAATATCATCATATCCGATGACGATATATATATATATATATATATATTTATCCCGCAAACAATTGGCCGTCCACTGAAGGCGAAAATGCATTTAAACTGGCGTCCACCTGCTTTTGGCGTCCGTATACCGGACGCCACTTTTTTAGCCGGTGGCACTGAGGTCCTATACATCCTAGCTAGCCGTAGTACAAAAATCGACGGAAGCTAAAAATCGCTCTAAATAGTTGCAATAAAATATTGAAAAGTTCCCAAAGAAATCACCGCACAGGTGAGGCGCTGCCGCAGCGCGTATATCGCACACTGTATATCGAGGGGAATTCCTGACTACGGATTCGCGTATTTGGCGTCCAAAATTGCGACGTTGCCATCTCGCTCATTACTTACGCGCTACATAATACCTATTCTGTGCTTGATTATTGTTTGTTTTACATCAGTCATTTAATGTTTATAAATAATGAATATATGAATTCCCGGGGGTTTGGTGGAAGTTTTTTTGAAATATATTACAATAATTAATATTTATATTAATTATTCATAATAATGGTATAAAGTATGTCTGTCTGTCTGTTATCTTTACACGCTTAAATTGCTGAACCGATTTAGATGTAATTTGGTATGGGGACATTGTAGAGGACATAGGATTGTAGGACATAGGATAATTTTGTCTCTAACGAGATAATAAAGGAAAGTAGAAGTTTGTACAGGGAATCTATATCCGATAAACTAATTTAAATTAAATTTGGTATCAAGATAGGATAGTTTCCATCCACGAAATCATCCTCTAAGGGGATAAAAGGGGGTGAAAGTTTGTACAACATCTATATCAATCGTGATTGGTATCTGTACTGTTAAATCTTCTGTTATCTGTGATTGGTAGTTTTTATTATTCGGGGTAAACAAACCGGCGTAAAGCTTAGTAACTTTGTACAGGTGCCAAATAGCCATATACGGACGCCCAATAGCTGTATACGGACGCCGTATAGCTGTATACGGACGCCGTATAGCTGTATACGGACGCCCAATAGCTGTATACGGACGTCCAATAGCTGTATACGGACGCCTAATAGCTGTATACGGACGCCCAATAGCTTCATACGGACGCTCAATCAAAAAAAAAACAGAAATCAAAATAAAATTTATTCAAGTAGGCTTAAACAAGCACTTTTGAAGAGTCATTTTACAATTAAGTAAAGCTACCACCGGTTCGGAAAGTAGATTCTACCGAGAAGAATCGGCAAAAATCTCAGTAGTTACTCTTTTTCAACACTTAAAAAATACAAAGTCATGTTAATTAAATACAATTATTTTTTATTTATTTTTTTAATTTATTTATCAGAAAAAAAAAACAATATTACAGTACAATGTGTTGATTAGCACTATAAAAAACCACAAAGGTTTGTCCCTAATTCTAAAATTTCACTGCGCTTTATATAAATTAGGCAAGTATGATAAATAAGTATTTAAAACGATCATTCTTAAGACTGTTGCAAATTATGACGACGATTATTTATATATTTAAATTAATATATTCAGCTTGGAAGTCAACAGATACCTACACGCTTTTTTATCATCTATAAAATCTTGTTTCGAATAATATGCTTTTTTTACCAATGTATTTTTTACAAACGATTTGAATTTACGAAACGGCAAAGTTAAAAATGTCTGCGGAATTTTATTATAGAATCGGATACCTTGCCCCAAGAAGGATTTATTGACTTTGCGGAGTCGGAAACTTGGCACGTACAATGATGATCACTGATTTTATCAAAGTGATCAATGTTGCTGTGAATATACATAATATTGTTGTAAATATACTGTGAAGGAACAGTGAGTATTCCTACTTTGTTAAAAACATCCCGAAGAGAGTCCCTAGCTCCATGATTATAAATAAACCGGATTGCTCTCTTTTGTAAAATAAAGACAGATCCAATATCTGCAGCGTTACCCCAAAGTAATATGCCATATGACATAATACTGTGAAAATAACCAAAATATACTAGACGAGCGGTATCAACATCAGTTACTTGTCTAACTTTTCTAACCGCGTATGTTGCGAAGCTGAGTCTTCCTGTTAGGGATGATGAATGAGGACTTCACTGAAGTTTGGAATCCAATTCTATTTCTGAGAACACCGTAGTATCGGCTACATCAAGACGGTCACCGTTTTAAGATATCTTATAATTATGCTTTCTAACATTGGGTAGGGTAAAAACTACACATTTTGTTTTTTTAGGTATTCAAAACGAAATTATTTACCGTAAACCACTTGTGTATCTGTGATAACGCACCGTTCATGTCGTCATAGTCAGTTTTTTTGTCAACCTTTAAAATCTGTGTAGTATCGTCAGCAAACAACACTATATCACAAATACCTTTAACATAGAAAGGAAGATCATTTATATATACCAGAAATAGAAAGGGACCCAAAATTGAACCTTGTACGATAGCCGAGCGATAGTGATCTTGAGGCCATACAGTATTATTTGAGGTGGTATTATGTGACTGCAAGCTACCAACTATAAAATGAAGCACTGTTCCCAGTAAATTCATTTTATTAGAAGTACTATCATTTTATTATTGTAAATATAAAATTTGGTAGGTAGACTTTTATGACATACAGGAAAAATAAAACACAGGAGATAACAAATACAACAACAAAATAATATGATAGAGAGGACATAATTATTCCGATGAACTTTTGCTAAGAGCGAAAATGAGAGACACAATCATATTTACGCAAACCAAATATGAATCTTATTTAGAAATTTTGAAATCGCCCAAGTTTTTCGCTGATCCTCCGTGAGATGTGTATAACAGTCGTCGGCGTAATCCAGGATGGGAAGCAAAAGATTCGTATTTACATATTATAACATATTGGGCATCCGTATATATATAAGCCTTACGAATATTGGAACAAAATAAACGTTGAACCGTTTGTACAGAACAGCGATAGGAAAAGAAAGAGACAACAAACCTAAAGCTGGCAACGTCGCACTTCCAAATACAGTCCATCCTGT
This sequence comes from Vanessa cardui, assembly GCF_905220365.1. Taxonomy (NCBI): domain Eukaryota; kingdom Metazoa; phylum Arthropoda; class Insecta; order Lepidoptera; family Nymphalidae; genus Vanessa; species Vanessa cardui. The sequence goes on along the minus strand of NC_061133.1, from coordinate 10,610,889 downwards.
GAGGACGCTAAATAATCGATGCCATAGGTAAATTATGATCAATATATCTAGGATGCCTTAAATATATCATCATGGTTAGGGGTTCAAAAATGTTTGGGCATGACTGAAAGACGAATATCGCGGATTTTCTTTTTATCGGAAAACAACGTATCCCAAGAACCTGGAAATCAAAAAACTAAGCAGTATTCATTAAGACATGTTAAGTAAAGTAAGGGGAAGTTGGGGACGTCGTAATAATGCACCACGTACATGACGCCAAAAAGGTTGTAGGATGTATATATATATATATATGTGTGTATATATATGTGTGTATATATATGTGTGTATATGTATATATTTGTCAAATAATACTAAGTATTTGTCAAAAAAGTATATAGGAATGTAGTACCTATGTATATTTTGTTTTTTTTTTTTATGGTATAGGTTGGCGAACAAGCGTATGGGTTACCTGATGGTAAGTGGTCACCATTACCCATAGACAATAATGGTGTAAGTAATATTAACTATTTCTTAAATCGTCAATGCGCCACTTACCTTGGGAACTAAGATATTATGTTCCTTATGCCTGTTACTAAGTTATACTGGCTCACTCACCCTTTAAACCGGAATTCAACAATACTGAGTACTGTTGTTTGGCGGTAGAATAACTGATGAGTGGGTGGTGCCTACCCAGACGGGCTTGCACAAAGCCCTACCACCGAGTATTTTTATTGTTTTTTATGATTTAACAAATGTTTGTTTGTTATACGTTTACATACTTCTCTGTTCATTATTTTAAGATATATAGAAGAAAGCAGAAGCAATATAGAAGCTGCTTTTATTTTTGCAATATTATTTACTACTTTATACTTGCCGTGTCAGGGTTGTCTATCCTCTGTAAGGCATAAAGAATAGCCTATGTCCTATAGATTAGTTTTGTTAAATCAGAAAATATTTGAATACGTATCAATTTCTATCTGACATCTGCTACGCGTCCCACAATTTCGACAAGCCTAATACAAACAGTTCGTGCCCAATATAACATATTAAATTCATGAATTCATAATTGTCAAAGATTATTTTTTTATTTTTCATACAATAAGACTATATACGGAGGATAATAATGATCCGTGAATATTTATTCAATGTTCTGTTACTGTCACAATTTCAGTTACATGACTAGCTTAATTAAATGTAACTTTATACGGTCTGATGGTTCAAAAAAGATTAAAAATCAGCTTTGTCGCCCACAAATTGGTGTCTGCTGACAATCTCTGCAGCGAAACACGAATTTTATTACTCGTTTTTACGAACGCCAAACGAAACGTTCATTTCGCTAGCAATTAAAATGGACAATTCTGTTTTATTTTGTTTAATTAAATGAAATCGGGAATGACTTCGTTAAATATTATAATGTAGGTAGGTATGTAATAATAAAACGTAACACGTTTGACTGTACTTGACAGTTAAATAATATATTTCTATTATCTATATTAATAATTTGATGTATTTCTACGATAAACAATATCGAAACTTATACACAACTATAGATTCTTGATAATAATTCTTTAGACGACAACATGTCCATAAAAAATCATATAATTGAGTTTGATATATTATTGGCTTTTATTTGTGCCAAAAAGGCAGAGATTATTATATATTTTGTTATTAAATCCATAAAATTCAATGACATGACAGGTGATGAAATGAAACGGGCGGCCATGTTTGACGTTTACGGGTGCGTTCAGTGTGTTCCAAAAATGGGTAAAAAAGGTAAATTGAAACTTGTCTACAGTAAGTTATTAATAATTAATATACCGTATTTATTTATTTTATCCGATCGTAGTCGGGTTTTCGTTTAGTTTTATTATATTTATTCTATTCGTATCCGCTGGCTGTACAAAAAGTTGGCTTAATAGCAAAAGTGTTCAGTGTCAGGCGTCCTTAGGAAGTGCAGACAAGACCGTTTGTAATAATCACAAGAAAAATAAATAATGTATTTAAGTAGACAGTTAACTCACACACACATCTGTATGAATATATTAATTATTTTTTTATTATTTTCAGTATAATGATTGTCTTTGGATAGCGAGAGATAATTGTATTTATATGAATAGTATTACAAAATTATAATAGACTAAAAAGGTAAGCCTTTAGCCTCCGGAAGGCCGAGAATGGTTTAATTAACTTGATATGGGATCATAAAATCGAAATGCCCCTAAAACAGATACATTGTGGTTTTATTGAAGGTCAATAGAACTGATTGCGTTGTATACATAATTTAATGTTACTTTGCGGTGTTTGATTCGCGAATTTTGATACAAAATGCAAACTAATTAGAATAAATGGTATGGTATGGTCGCGTCTGTTTGTCTGTATGTTCTCGGTAAACTCCAAAACTCCTGAACGGATTTTCATGCGGTTTTCACTAATAGACAGAATTATTCATGATGTATGTTAAGGTATATCATTTATTAAGGTTTTTTGTAAATAAGTTGAAATAGAACGATAGTTGTTAATGTCATTTCAATAATAAAGATATTTTAATATATTTAATAAAACATTAAAAATATATTTATAAAAGTATAAAATATTAAAAAAATCTAATGTCCACCCGTGCGAAGCCGGAACGGGTCGCTAGTGAACTGACTAAATTAAAAAGTGTAAAATGTCAAAGAAACCAATTTTACGTGTAAAATATAATAATCTTACCGCTCGAAATGCGTCTGTCACTTATTAATAGAAGCTTAATTTATTTATACTGACTTGATCTGATTTTTTTAAATTGTGTTTTATTTTTGACAGGAGGAGATCATTGGCCTTTCTCGATTGGTGATGAGTTCGCGATTGTAACTATTAATATAAGGGACATAACATCTTGTTCCCAAGGTTGGTGGCGTATTGGTGATGTAAGGAATGTCTGATATTTTTGATGGCGCCAATATCGGAAGGCGGCAGTGACCACTTATTTAGTGGCCAATTTGCCCGTTCACCAATCTATACAAAAACAAATCAAATTTTATTCGAGTAAACTTCACAATTAAGCGTTTTTGAATCGTCACTGATTAAATAACACCAGCGTTTCGGAAAGCAGCCTGTAGCGAGAAGAAACAGCAAGAAAGTCGCATAGTTGCTTTTTTCAAATAAAAAGATTTACAATGCAATAAAAAAATTGAACACTCAATTTGTATTCGAACTGAGGAGTCAATTTAAATACAAATTTATAGTTTTCATTCAAAATATTACATTTAAATAAATATTGCATCTGTGTGATATCAACGCGCGAAGCCGGTCTTATAACGAATTCAATTCAACATCTTTGATTTGATTATAGGCAAGATAAACGCAATTGCATTGGCTTAGAGACCATTGCAAAAAGCGTGTTTCATTCCAACCATCCGTTTACTTTCAATAGCTAAGTAACAGTGATTTATGTCTCAGTTGTATGATGACAATAAATATCACTAAAGGATATCAGAATAATCAATAAATTACGTAAATTGTATGCAATTATGTTATATTCGTTTGAAATTTAAATACACACATAAACTCGTTGATTTATGATTTATTGATGTTCTGATTTTAATGAATATGCATTACACTAAATATTTAAATATGTTGTAAGAAAAATTGTTTGACATCAAATTTAAGAAATGATATAATTCATTCTCAGATCTCGGCTTTATTTAATGGTTGCACGCAATATAATATGATTAATAGAGCCTTTCTTTATGTTTTTAACATACGTAGATAAATAAAAAAAACATCATAACAATACATTTTTTTTCTATTAAAGCCCATAGCATGTATAGGCCTCCTCCAACAGTTTCTAGGTTTTCTTTACCCGTGCTTTCTTCATCAAGTCTATTCCAGCAATTTTTGAATTTAATCTACCCATCTTTAGGACGTCCTCTGGCTCTCATACCACTAGGTTGCAAGCGATATCTAAATTTATTAATACAACATTTACGCAAAATAATAATAGGTCACATTGAGATAAGATAGAGGTACGCACATGAGTAGTTGTACTTTTTGTGCTTAATTAAAAGTCGTTTTGACTTACATTTAAATAATCATAATCTACTAGTTTTTTTGTTTTCATTACTGCTATAGCATTTACTTACAAAATAAAATACAGTTTAAAATTTGTAATAACTTAAATTTAAGGTAAAATAATTTAACTTGACACTTAATTGGCGGCTTAACTTTATAATGTAGTTTTGATGTCCCGTGTGCCCGAAACATTCACTTCCATACGTTTTTTTTTTAAGTATAACTTAATAAACGCATAATTATTATAAATTAATAATCATTAGCATAGCGAAACAGCAATTCATTAAGATATTATCTAAAGGTAAATGCGAATAAGGAACTGTGCGAATAATTATGAAATAAACATATTTATAACTTCCCACAATTAGTCTGTCAGGATATGATTTCAGCAGTGCGGTTCTGTAAGAGTTAACTTTATTTCTCACTCGTGAAATGATAGCAGCCGGCTTACTGTGATACGCCAATTTGATACGATCATCCTATAAATTTCATAATTAATTATAGTCAATATATGCAATATTATTATATAATATATCATATCCGGAAATTCTACACTTTTATTCAGGGGTAAGTTGCGAGTTTCTTCTTTCAGAATACCTCTACAATTATAAAGTATTAACAGTAAATATGCATAGTTCTTTTTTTAAATATATCACGTAAAAAATTAACACTGTCAATATCAAAGTGTTTTTACATCTTCAAGAGAATAAAATAATATGATTCTATCATTATGATTTTATAATGAGTCATATTAGTATTTCACCAACATTCCTTCAGATTCTTGCATTGGTCTGTCAGTCCTTTTATACGGATATTGCAAGCAAGAACAGCTAAATAGTAGCTGAGTCATTAGTCACAGCGATTAATTATATGAATACTAATAATTATATTTTCGTGACAAATGTTGGTACAGCATAGCTTAATAGTTTCGGATCGACAGACCACAGACCATAAGCGGATAATACAATTCATAACAATCATAATTGGTCTCTTCCATCTGACGCAGATATAAGAACTATAAATATTGTGTTTATTTTAGATGTTGTACAATTAAAGATTATACAAAAACATGTGACCGAATTAAAACAATTTTGCCAAAGACACTTCAAAATAAAACTTCGTTTTTTTATTAAATTTGCATCTATGTTTAATTCTTACGTAAATTAAATGTAATGTTTTGCTTGCAATCGACGAAAGTTTAATGAAATAAAAACATACCATATAATATTAAAAAAATAAAATATTTTAACAGTAGTCAATCCATACTGATATTAATTACTAAATCATGTAATATATTAGTTCTCGCCGTTAAGCCTAACAGCTTGGCGAGAACTATTTTTTTTTTGTAAAAACTCTTATGATAAATAAATAATTAAATAAAAAAAAAAGTTAATTGGCAAATATATTCATATTTCATAGTAACAGCTACTTTATAATAAAATAACTTTTATAAAATTACATTTATACTATTAACACTTCAAAGATTTTTCAAATGAACAAGATTATTCTTGTTCATTTTTAGTGATTTTCTGAATCTTTTATTTATATTTATAGTTATTTGAATAAAATACGATTCGTTTAAGTAGTTTAACACAGCAATGTCATTATGAATACCACATAACCATATTTTAACAATGATTTTTCCTGTAGTCATGAAAATGAACAAATAAAGCCTTCATTTCAAAATTAAAACGGATAGTGGATCCAGTATAATTCTCACGTAACATATGTAATTAATATTATAATTAATTGATGAATACTGATGGATATCCGCCACTAAAGTCACTGTTCTCTGCAAAGGAGACATAACAACAACTACATAAACAATATACACCCATACAATTACATTATTCATTCATCGCTCACGGAAATTCAGCAAAATTTGAATAAACTGAATTCGTTTAAGATACAATAATAAATATTTGAATTAAACAATAATATATATTAGCTAAAGTTAAGGTTAGTCGTTTTGAAAGAAATAAAACTTGAGCGAAGTCAAAACAAAAAACAATACATAGCTAATTTTTAAAGTAGGTATTTGTTAATGGAATTTTTTAATTTATAAATAAATAGAAAATAAATATGAGACAACATTAGATACATTACTCTGATCCCAATGTAAGTAGCTAAATTATTTGTGTTATAGATAATTAGAATTAACGACGGTACCACAAACACCCAGACCCAAGACGACATAGCAAGGTAATCTACATCGACTCGGCCGGGAATTGAACCTCGGAGTGGCGTACCCATGAAAACCGGTGTACATACCACTCGACCACGGAGGTCGTCAAATTAATTCAGACTAAGGATTTAATACTTCACTATGCACTATAATTATTGAAGAGCTTATAACAATTTAATTATTATTTTGACTAATGTTTCATTGGAAGGTTCGTGTTTCCGATGTTTACGTGAGCTTTACTATACATCAATGAGCTTATATTGATGTTAGCTCGAGCTAATAAATATATAGCAAATATCTAAATATTGTCACTTAAGATAATTAAGATGGCTCCCAAAACAAGAAAGTAGAGTAGCAACTATATTCTAGAAGATTATATTATATTGAAATACAATTTTACAGGGGGTAAGTTACATATTATATTTAGACTTTTTTCTGTATATGTTTCTTATATTTCTATTCTTTCATTATTATTATTTGTATTTACATTGGAGCCGAGGTGGCCCAATGGTTAGTACGCGTGCACCTTAACTGATGATTGCGGGTTCAAACCCAGGCAGGCACCACTGATTATTCATGTGCCTAATTTGTGTTTATAATTGATTTCGAGCTCGGCGGTGAAGGAAAACATCGTGAGGAAACCTGCATGTGTCGAATTTCATATAAATTCTACCGCATGTGTATTCCGCCAACATGCATTGGAAAATCGTGGTGGAAATGTTTCAAACTTTCCCTAAAAAGGGAGAGGAGATTTAGTCCAGCAGTGGGAAATTTACAGGTTGTTGTTGTTGTTCTTATATTCGAATCTTGAATCTTAATTTGTATGATTATCTCACTTCCTACTCACGTTGAAAGGGGATAAACCAACAATTTTTTTAGTATTTTTATTATTAATACCATAATATAAATCGTGTACGGTTTTGCTTTTCAAACTCGTTCTTGCAGAATAACTCTCCAGATACTAAGTGGTCTAACGAATATGGACGATAGGCAATGTCAAAAAGCATTGAGGTTGTCATTCATTGCTAATGCGCTGTCGAGCGTGGGACATGTCGGAACGTTCCTGTAATAACATTGTCTAACTTGGCTATCAGAGTGATATAACAATTCAAAGCATTGTTAGCATTCAATGAAATATTAAAGGCTAGTTTGTTGTATCTGATAGAGTTTGAGCATGATGTCATAAATTTCTATCCAAAGTACGACTTCAATTATATCAGAGCTGTCTAATATAAACAGTATCATAAGGCATTGGGTCTTACAAAATGACTCATCAATAATTAGGTCTTTAATAATGTTTAATGGCTATATAGATTTTTGTTATTTTTCGTTTGACACAGTTTACTTGTATTCTAGAATGGTCTCGAATAAGTTAGTACGATAATAAAATCCTTTGACATCGTAACATTTGTTTGCAACAACAAATGTAAACGTATACATTTTACGTATACCAAAATAACATTTTTTAACAAAAAAATGTCTGTCTGTTTATCTCTTTGTGCCGGCTAATCTATGAAACGCTGTACCGATTTCGACGAGACTTTAACTGTTAGATAATGAAACTCACTTAGGCTACAACAAAAACTTGGTCGCGAAAATGAGGGTTCCAGCTAATAAGATATATGATGTTGGACACAGCCTTCCTTAATGGAGAATAATCATCAGTTAATACTAGCGATCAAGAGTGTGCGCAAACGCAGTTGCACTCTCTGTTGCCTCACATTCATAATTCGTTGGAATTTCAAATCCGCCAAGATTGAAATAATTTCACGTTCAGATTAGCGTGTTTTTTGTGGCACTGGAAAGTACACAATTAAACTTTTCAAATAATTTTCGATACAATTTTTTTTTCAACCTCGAGTTTGAACCCAGGTCCTCAGAATTTATCAAACAAGTGGTTATAATTCAAATGTATAAGTATTTCGAATATTTGATAAAACATTTATTACATTTATATTGGTGTCTCAGAATTGTGCTACATCGCAAAGCTTTTAAGTGATATACGTATATGTCACTTAGGCCGTCATTTACCGATAAAGCTGACCGTACGCGAACGGAATACTTATGTTTCAACTTCAAAATATTAAAATAAACACATTGCCTAGGCTGATTGCCTTTACCTTCTAGTCTTATTCAAATTAAAAAATAGTTCGTGTTACGATTTTTTTTAAACAGAAATCGTCACAAAAGTAACCGTTATCTTACCTCTCTTTCTCTCTGTCTCTTTTTAAAACCTTTTAAGGTTTTAATAATTAATGAGTCGAGAGGGCCCAGTGGTTAAAACGCGTGCATCTTAACCGATGATTGCGGGTTCAAGCCCAGGCCAGCACCGCTGATTCATGTGCTTAATTTGTCTTTATAATTCATCTCGTACTCAGCGGTGAAGGAAAACATCGTGAGAAAACCTGCATGTGACAAATTTCATAGAAATTCTGCCACATGTGTATTCCACCAACCCGCATTGGAAAAGCGTGGTGGAATATGTTCCAAACCTTCTCCACAAATGCAGAGGAGGCTTTTAGCCCAGCAGTGGGAATTTACAGGCTCTTGTTGTAAGGTTTTAATAGAAAGAGACAGACCAGAAACCTATGAGGGTTTGTAAACAAATTACTAACAATTACTTTTTATTTATTGTTTTAATTCACACGGGATCTTTTATAATAATTTTATCATTATAATTTTATCATTCTTAAACATTGTTCAATTATTTTTGCGTCTGTTATTTAATACGTACATAATTAATAGCGAAAACGATTTCCTTCCAACCGGGTGCTCCATGCCACCTCTTTTTTAGACATTGTTTTATTTGTATTTTTTATCTATGGTGCTTTAAAAGCTTTTGTTTTAAGAGCAAACATTTGCGTTTAAGTTACAGAAGTCTATCTGTCTATCAGTTTTCTTTGCTTATGTTTTACGACCAAACCTGAAAAACTGCATTTAATAACTACTATAATACCCCGAAAGTCTAATCGTGGGAAGTACTAAATATGTATGCGAGTATTTCATCATTGAGCACAGTTCCTTATTCGCATTTATCCTTAGATTATATCATAACGAGTTGTTTATATATACAAATAACGATATATTTCTGCAGGAAGAAATACACCTGACCACTGTTTTAAGTGTTACAAAATGATTACGTAGTAACTTGGCCAGTTATTACAGATGACAATTTATGCAAGTTAGTTAACAAAGTAGACTATTCCGTGCCCCTATGTACATAGTAAAACTGCTCGTTAGTTCAGTGGCTTTCATAGATCACAGCTACCGATGTTATTGGTTCAAACCCCAGTAAAAAGCTATCGAGTTTTTCTGTATATTCCACTTGAAACACGTAAAACCATTGGTCCTGATCTCTGTCCATTCGTGTCAGATCTGATGACCCATTGGTTTACAAGTGTGACGGAATGGAGAGTCTATCTGTGCATTTTATATATGAAATTGGTCAGTCTCCCGTGAGATAAACAGCCGTAACCGAAATCTGCCGGATTACATCATTATATGCAGGGTATAATACAGCCTATTAAAACGTTTTGCAACCTAATTGTGTCGCCAGCTATTACCATGGTCGAAAATTTACTGTTTTTAATATTCTTGTGAATCGAGTCCAATTAAACTCCTTTATTTAATATAGCAGCATTACTTACGCATTGTAAACTAATGACAATACTGACCTGAGGCGAGTCAGATAAAGAAACCCAACGGGTCTTTTTTGACAATTTTGTGATAGTTTACATACATTTACATTACTCGAAGATCTGACGGCCGATGGACCTGACGAGTACTCGAGTGGTGACCATGGACCGGAAGAGGCAGCCCCCACAATGCTCCGACGACCTGGTGAAGGTCGCGGGAAGACGCTGGTTGCGGGCTGCACAAGACCGGGCGTTGTGGCGATCTTTGGGGGAGGCCCTATGTCCAGCAGTGGACGTCCTTCGGCTGAAATTATGATGATGATTATGACATATGTAATATATAACAAAGAAATAGTCCCAAAGCGATCGCTCCGATTAAAAAGTTGCTATCAACCATGAGCTCTTTAATTCTTAAACGTCTTTTGCACACAAGCGTAAATGCTTCAAAGCTGTCTTTAATATTCATGCATTTAGATATCCTTCTTTGTCAGAACCGCAAAGCTAATTATTTTTTATAATCTTCAATAATCTACATATAACAATGCAAAAATACGTTAATTTGATTAAAAACAGATTTCCCTGATAAGAGGAATAATATGTTAGTTATTTTAATATATAAAGATTACATTTTATATAAAATCAAGTTAATTACAATAAAGTAATGTATTGTCATCGTTTGGTAGTATTGTGATATTTTATAAACAGGCATTTATAGAAATTAATGAGAAATTCAATTTATTATTATTATTATAACTAAATATATTTAACGTCTTACTCGAGATGGCTCAATAGTTAGAGCGCGTACATCTCGATCGATGATTGCTGGTTCAAACCCATGCACTTGCCAGGGTTTTACCACTACATTATCATATGCTTAATATATGTTTGTAATTCCTCTCGAACTCTATGATGAAGGAAAACTTCGTGAGGAAACCTTCATGTGTCTAATTTCATCGGAATTCACCACATGTGAATCCACGAATCCGCATTGGAGCAGCGTGGTGGAATATACTCCCAACCTTCTCCTCTAAAAGGCATAGGAGGCCCAGCAGTGTTAAGTTTACAGGCTGTTTCTGTGTCTGTCTTGGTGTCACAATATCAGTCTTTACATAATAAACAAAACATGACGACCTCCATGGTCGAGTGGTGTGTACACCGGTTTTCATGGGTACGCCACTCTGAGGTCCCGGGTTTGATTCCCGGCCGAGTCGATGTAGATTACCATTAGTTTTCTATGTTGTCTTGGGTCTGGGCGTTTGTGGTACCGTGATTACTTCTGATTTCCATAACACAAGTGCTTCAGCTACTTACAATGGGATCAGAGGAATGTATGTGATGTTGTCTCATATTTATTTCTTTTATTTTAATAATATATTTTACAATATTCTTATTGTAGAGGTCGAAGGCGAGCCTATGATGGTAAGTGGTCACCATCACCCACCAAGCATAAACCTCGTTTACTAAATTAACATCTTGATTTAGTTCTTGACCAAATCAAAGGTGATGTGTACTGGACAAAAGGTTAATGACTTTAAAGACATACCACATTAATTTATTGTATTTATGGCATGCGTCACCTAATGTTAAGTGGTCACCACCAAAAATATACAAAGGCACTGTAAGAAAAATAAAACATTTACATTGTCCATTCAAGATATAAGATTTTATATACCTACTTAGACAGATTTGCAAACCACCATCAAGAAAAACGATATCTCTTACAAGAATCAAAATATAATATATTCAAGTGTGCTCATTAAAGCACTTACGGATCATCATATCACAGGGTTGAATTAATATGCTGTTATAGCACATTATTTAAAACATGGTCTAAAATAATGTGCAAACTCATGTACTTTAAGTCTTAAATGAATAAACAGATAGGAAATATGAAAACGTTATAATACACATAACTGATATAAATCCAATACCATATATAAACAGTTAAAAAAATAGTAAAAGTTTTCCTTTTAGTGGAGCGACTATATCATTTTATCATTAGAAACCAATGCGGAACGTATATTTATTATATTTATTAAAACAATTGAAAGGAAATACTTGTTATAACGGAAGGTCAAACGCAAAAATTTATGAAATGTGTTTAATTCGTATCGACGACTCCATACATAGAGACTTTATAGTGCACTTGGAATTTAAGGTAAAGTAGAACAATGAGGAACAATGTTTTATTACCTGTAATTTACTTTAATGTATTCTAATTCTATTTATATCATTTAAAGCTATCCTTCATTCGATTTTTAAAATGCGTCAAATTATATAAACAGTATAAACGATATATTTTTTAAATACGGTATTTAAAATAAGTGCTAAATATAGTTTTGTGATGTATTAGTACATACGAGCAAATTCATAATATTGCTTTAATTTGTGCCTTGAATTGTAATTCACATAGGTACTCTATTCTATATTAGAAAAAAAAAAGTTATAAAAAATGCTGTTTCCGACAAATGGTAAACGGTAAAGAGATATGAGAGTAAGTAAAAAGTAAAATAAACCTCTATTACTCCTTACAACAACAACAACAACAGCCTGTAAATTTCCACTGGTGGGCTAAAGGCCTCCTCTCCCTTTGAGGAGAAGGTTTGGAACATATTCCACCACGCTGTTCCAATGCGGGTTGGTGGAATGGACATGTGGCAGAATTTCTATGAAATTTGTCACATGCAGGTATTCCTCACGATGTTTTCCTTCACCGCAGAGCACGAGATGAATTATAAAGACAAATTTAGCACATGAAACAGCGGTGCTTGTCTGGGTTTGAACCCGGAATCATCGGTTAAGATGCACGCGTTCTAACCACTGGGCCATCTCGATTCCTCTTTAAATTAACATAAATAACAAAAAAAAAAGATTGAGTTCAAAAGTGAGGTAGAACAATTTTAAACTATTTTTTTAAGAATATGCACTATCAATACCCCAAACTAATTAAGAAATTACTAATATTCCTTAAGCTTATTACTTGTTTTGGGACTGGGCGCGACACTAGGCCAAGTGATCGGGATGGATTACGACTTTAAATGGATAGGCAGCCCATTGCGCTGTTGACGCTTCTTATATTTTTTTCACTGCATTTGGTTACATCCACATCATGTTTTTCAACAAAGGCATATTCTAAGTACTTCCATTTAATTATGTTTTGTTTTTCTATGAGTATGAAATCTGGGCCTGCTACTTTCTTATAGTCATCTCCTCATCGTTTAAATTATATTCCTCTTCTTCTTTTACTTTCTCTTGGGTACCGTTTGATAACAATTGTAATAAATTCTAAATATTAACGAATGGGGTTGAGCCTAAGTCCAAAATCTGCGACATGTTAGCATCATTGAAGATATTATCTGTTACTATGAATTTCTTATCAGAAAAAGTCATTGCGTATAAGTGATTAGATGTTTAACCTTATATTCTAGAAATCGGCATTACTTACCACTAAACCAACGAGACAGTGCAGTAATATTATGAAATATACTCAACATATATCATAAATATCATTCCGGATGTTCAAACTAGGTTTTCTACCACAAGAAACGAACACGGTCATGTTCATTTGATATTAATATGGATGTATTCGTAATTGAGGACCCGTAGTACCCAGCCATCCTACTCAGTTCTAATAAATATTAACCGACGCCCCGCCTTTTAGTATTTCCGACATTGCAATTCTGTTCTGTAAGAAGTCACTTCGTATATTACTCTTGAAATGTTGAAAATCTATTTACGGTGTTATAGTGTAGGTAATGTACCTTCTCATATTTCACGATCGTGTTCGGTTATAGTTATAACCTTTTCATTATTAAATAACAGTATAATAAACAATAATGTAAAGAAACAAGAGTAAAAAAAGAATAATACGTAAGTGTCTCTTATAACGAATATCATTATAATAATAATATTATAATAATATTTTCTCACATATAAAATATACCTATCTCTTAAAAGCGCATCTCAAACACACACTTAACTTCACACACGCACAACCTGTCAAAAATATTAGCTATTATACTTTTATTAACTATATAGTAGTCGCACGCGGCATCGTTCGCTTTTTAGGGCGTTGGTTGTCATGTGTCAGGCAAAAAGTAACCCATGTGCTTTCTTGGAGTCCAAGTTTGATTCATAGCAAGTTTCATTAAATTCGGTTCAGCGGTTTGGTCGTGAAAGAGAAAAAGACAGACAGACAGACGTTTACATTTATAATATTAATATAAATAACAATATTCCTAGCAATCTGTACTAATCCTGTACCCTATTATTATGTAGTACACGAAAGCAGGTCAGTAACCTGGTACAGGTATAGTATCATTTTACACAAAAGAGGTATCATTGTATTAATACAAAATTAATATAGTTTAGGCTTGAGGGCTCCTTAATTGTAAGTACTATTAAATGAACAATTTATTAAGATAGGCGCCCATCGATCGGTATTCGACCTTAATTTATAAATAGTGAAAATGAGATACACTGACTTTATAAATAGAAAAGATAAGGATCAGCTAGACGATGTCTGATATAATTGTAATAAAAAGACGCAAATCTCAAAATCTCGTCGTTAATTTTTAACGTTGTTATGACGTGTGTCATTATAAGTATTAATGTAAACTATGAATGGTTCTTTTTCTAAAATTGTATAAATATGTTTGTGTGTGTATGTATGTTGTGTGTTATGCGTGAAATGTTTTTAAATTTATGTATTTCTTATGGATTTATTTTATAAATGCGGAAGTTCACGTTTGGACATCTTGTCAAAATTAAAAGTTCCACCCAAGCCACAGATGTCCGAAACCCCACAAAAGTGCGGATTCTAAGCGATTTTCCGTCTCACACAACCACTCTTTAAAAAAACAACTCTCTCTGTCTGTCTGTTGGTCCTTTTTGAACAAATTATTGTAAAGTTGTACTTCAATACAGGATATGTGCTTAAACCTGACGCGACAAACTACAAAAACACAAACGACGCCGAGGGCGGCAACTAGTCTTTCATAGAAAAAAACTCATTCGTTGTTTCACGTTTTAATAACTAGCTGTGCCTTCGACTTTGTGCGCGTCTTACTCCTTATTACATCAGCTATCAGCGAACAACATTCCTGTTAAAATCGGTTCAGCCGCTCCAAAAATTAGCGGGAATAGACAGACAGCAAGACAAAAAGTATATTTTGATGTATATACTGTGTGTACATACATATGCCTTTAATATTACAAAAATACTCTCCAATTGTATTATATATGTATAGATTATATATATATCAACGATTAATGATCCTTATCATTGATTGACTGACGTCACTTAATCTGTCAAGATTAAGAAGTATTTTGTACAGCCGTCAATGATTCGCGATACTAAACATGATAATAACGTTCTTGATACACGCAGTAACCACTTATGGTTTAATATCTGATAATATTTCGACTGAAAGTTTTCGTAAGTAGATCCAGACTCATGTGAGCAAACGTGCAAATGGCGGTCTGATAAAAATCAATCAGCATCTTGAAATGCTTAGAAATTATTATCCATGCGCTGACAACTTCAGAACTTAACATCATACAGCCCCTTGAGCTCGAGAGTTGTAATCTCTCTAACTAATTTACGAGTAATTTTGTAATTCCAGCTGTAACTACTTATACAGGCAGTCCTCGTACTTACGGCATATTAGCTTCTCGAAATACTATGTTTATACATGTTACTACTCGACGCAAATCGAAACGATGTAAGTCGAGACATATGTACTAGATTGCTTTATATTTTTCTTCTTGCCTTGACCTTGCGACTAGTGAATCTCTGTCTTTCCTATGCCGGAAATTGAAACAATTGACGTATGCTTGAGGAATAGTTTTAAAACATTTTTCGACGTAACTTGAAACGACTTAAATCGAAACGACGTAAGTCGAGGACTGCCTGTACTCGGTTAGAGGTACAGACAACTAGGATAGATAATAAAGTATAATATACGTCAATTATAATGAGCGAGCCCGAGAGGCCCAAATAAAACGTTCTATATCTTAAACTATTTATTGAAAGAAATCAGGAGTTAAGAAATTACATTTATCCTATCAACTAATTAACCTAATGTCTACTGCTCGAAGCGTGTGGTATAAGTGAAGTCTACTTCGTACTCGAAACCAATGCTTGGAGGCGATTCACCTTTGGTCTTGATGTTTCAACTCTTACGATTCCCACGTTATGTGTTACAAAGAATTATTGAATTCACGGCGATCGCTTTTGTGGTCTTTGTGTTGTATTCCTCAGAATGTAAGGTGTGACGAGAGTTCTTAAATGTGGTATGTCGATGGGAAATATATTACGAAATAGATTTGTAGTTATCAATACTGTAGCCTAGTGCTATTATATCTGTAAACTTTTAATGAATTAAAATAAACGACGGGGTTTTTCTTTTACTAGATTTTTCGTATGCAGGTATTTTTGATGCCATTACAACAATACTCTTAAGTTTTTACTAAAACAGGGCTATTTCTTGTTGAGATTTCGAAGGATTTTTGGTTTCTGAGACGTTCTCACGCATATGTTGTATTAAGTAAACTAAACACTTAAATATTTACTAATATATAGCTATTTCTTGGTGGTTGATCTAGGGATTTTTGGGATCATTTTTTTAAGGGCTCACGCATAATTTGTATTAACTAAACCAAACACTTAAATACTTACTAATATATGGCTATTTCTTCGTAGAAGATCGAAGGATTTTTGTTTTTTTCTGACGAATAAGTTGATTTAACTACACTAAACACTTAAATGTTTACCAATGCATGGCTATGTTTACAATGATTAACATACATAGCTACATTAAAAAAATCCTTTTTACAGGAAACTGCTCGATATTTAAGCAATTTGTCTTTAACCCCAATGGCCCACAGAGTCAAAGCTAATCACCTAATGAGCGGATCAGGTTTGCTTAATTGAAACTTGAACGAATAATTTGCAATTACTTACTCGAGTCAGCTTATAATATTCAATGATATCAGTCAAATCAAGTCAAAATAAACTTTATTCGAATAGGCTTTTACAAGTAATTTTGAATAATTTTACAAGATTAATTTAATTTTAAGTTACATTTCAAGAAGGCAAGGATATCGGTAGTTGCTCAATTCTGACAATAAATATGCATTAACATATGAACTTAATATATAAATAAGCGTAGGTACCATGGATTAACGTAAAATCACTTAAACACTCTAATTGACAAAATGGGTTGCATTTCTAAAAACACCTATAGAGCATACATTTTAAAATTCAATTATCTTGCTTCAAAAACATAGGACTGTCATATAAACTTCCGAGCCCTGATTTACACCTTTAGGGAGTGAAATTTTGTAAATTCCATTCCTAATGGATATTTACACCTTATAAGGAACCCTCTGGGAGTACTCTGGGATTTCTTTGATTAATCAGTGAGTGGTATTTTGCTTTATATATGTAGATTTACAAACTGTTAGTTTATCTAATACGTCGATAAAAATTAACAAATATATGTGCTATATACATGTATTTAAAGTTCAATATAATATAACGCTTTCGGCCATATTAGTAAAAGCCAGTTAAGAGCGGAGATTGTTAAGTGGAGTGTTCAACTTTGTACTGAAGTTTGTGTTTTAATTGCTCTACATTCGTCTGAATAATTATTGAGACATTTCCGTATTGTAATTTATTACTACTTACAAATGTTATATGTTTAAATAAATAACAAATCCATGTGATAATAATGTACTTGAACGTAGTCAATCGTATTAATTATAATGTAAGTTCAATTAATATTTACAAACAAATGAGCTATATATAGCATTACTAACAATAATTCATGTCAAATTTATTTTAAAGTAAGTAAATGAGGTAGGTAATGATTAATGGGGATTCCTCAAACAAGGCGTATCAAAATAATACTACCAAGTATTAGAAGTAGCTCTTAGTTCTTAGGTTTTCAGTGGACACATGCAGTTCAAATAATTAACAAATACAATGCCTTAATTACTTTTATTATGGTTTAATCTGTTAAATTATGGTTCAATACTGAGTACTGTTATATAGCGGAAGAATAACTGATGAGTGGGTAGTATCTACCCAGACGGGCTAGCACAAAGCCCTACCACCAAGATTTTTTATATAATGATTTCATATTGCCTAATTAATAATCAATTAGGTAATATGAAATCATTCTTGAACGTAGAATACATTGTATTCGTGGGCTAATGATATTACAGGCAATATTTTTAAACTATTCCAATTTTAATATGATCCTCTTAAAATTAATGTCATCACTGATAAAAATAATCTAAGTAACAATATTATATTAAACAGTATGTAATAAATAAACAGGACAAGAGAGAGAATGTCTGGAGTTGGCATTTTTCGTTATGTGACGATTTCAGCCAGTAATCTCTACTGTGAGCCTCGTAAAGGAACTTAAATTGCATTTACTGATACAGGTTGTTATTGAAACATAAGACCCACGAACACAAGAGGTAAGATTTAACCCAGGTGAGAATTAAGGCGTGAAGCAAAGAGGTTTTATAAAATTATAAAGTCACGCTGTAATGTTTAAATACTATCCTGTACCGCGCGCAGCCCTTGCGCATTCCGCGGTCCGATAACTCCTACTCGTGACTTAATATCAAAGCTGCCTGATACAGAATTAATAAGTTATAGTCAAATCTGTTAACGGAATAATAACGTTTTTGTTAAATTTAAACGCGCACGAAGTCGCGTGCACAGCTAGTTAAAAATATAATATAATAACAATTTGAGACGCTTAAAAATGTATACGTATATTTATGAACTACATTTTAATTACCAGCAAAGGCTATTAGATAGTCGATTTAGAAATTCACCGCTGAAATCATCCAGTAGCAAAAATTTAGATTACTTCTCTTATTAACCAAGTTTCATAATGTACTGACTTTAAAATTACATTGTAATTGTATCGACAGCTATGATAAGTTGACTTTCTCCTTCGCAATAATTTCATTTTATAATTTACGTGAACATAATTACGATATCTGTTTAGTTTGGAATGTTGTACCGCTTCCGCGGTGTTGCGACAACTGCTTGATTGATTTAATTACACCTTTATAAGTTAGATGAAAATCCGACCGAATGAAATATTTTGTAAAGTGTATGTCAGAACTAATGATTAATATCTACTTTTAATTTACAAGGTTATTTCAATTTGGTCGTGTATAATTTGGTGCCAACAACAAATCCGTGGTTTGTCAATGTCGTATTAAGCGAGAAAATGTAGAGTTAAATAGTAAATCATAATTGCTAAGTCTAAAGGTCGAATCACATTAACTTACACGTAGCGTGTCCGGTGCGAACGCGTCAGATAACGCAGGTATGGTACGACACAACTTAGATGTAGCATGTAAATTCGTAAAACCTATCACATCCGAATTAAGGACGCTATCCCAAATTATCAATATTTATTTCTTATGTGAATATAATCTTTACACAAATCTAATAACTTTAATATCATATGACCTAATATATTCGTCAATTTGACGCGTCGATTTACATGCACTTGCTTTCTCGGGTTGAACTGACGGGAGAATCTATAGCGACGAATAGCGTCGAATGGCGTGATGGATGGAGCTATTTCTATTAATTATATAAATCGGCAGTAATCGGTTTTTATTAAATTTGCCGATGCCACATCTAAGTTGTGTTGTAGTATACAAGCTATCATATCGATATAAGACAAGTTACATGCAATTATTACTTGGAACAGCTACTGTCTCTAATATAAGTCCTGACAGTGAACAGGTTTTGATATAAAGTCCCTACCATACATCATTTTGAGTGCGTTTTGTTATGAAAGTGCCATGATTATGAAATTATGAGCTAACCGCGCTTTATTAATGTGAATCGATCTTAATAATAAAATGTATTTTTTTTTTCAACGATTAATAGAACCAATCAAATCGTGGGATTATTTAACTATAATTGGGTCAGAAATATATGTATATGTAATACGCTTTAGGTATACAATACTTCATTTTTAAAGTAAAAAAGCCAATTTATATTTATTAAAATAAATATAAATTAATGAGTTCATTAAAATTAATGTTCTGGTAAAATTAACTATTTTTTTTGTTTTAGAAATTTTATGCATTAAATTATGTTTACTTTCAATTTTATTTTATTGTTTCACTTTAAACGTAAACTTATATAATTAAGAAAAAAATATTTGTAAAAACAATTATCTCTCTAGAAATGCTAAATAGTATTGTTTAGGTAACAAATAAATAATCTTAAAAAATTGCATACTACAAACTAATACCCGTGATGTAAATGACACAATTATCTGGTACTAGTCAGGTCCCGCCATTAGTACATTAATTATGATGCCTCATATATTATTAACACTAGCAGACCGTCCCGGCTTCGCAGGAGAAAAAAAAATTATATTTGTTTGTTGCCTTTATTTTTCAGAGATGAGATGGCCCAGTGGTTAGAACGTGTGCATCTTATGATTTAAGATGATTGCCGGTTCAAACCCAGGCAAGCACCACTATATATGTGCTTAATTTGTGTTTATTATTGCGGCGAAGGAAAACATCGTAAGGAAACCTGCAAACCTGCTTTGTTTTATAATAAGTGATGATGAATAAGTTTTAAATGTATCATATTTGTATATGATATGTGATATGTCTTACATTTTGTCTTATATATGCTTTATTCATCTAGCAACTTATTAAGCCCAGGATAAAGAGTATAATTGTGTTCTCACACTATACTTTTGCACAATGATACAGCGTCGTAACCCTAAATAAAATAACCAATTATGATTTAAAAAAAACGCAATTAGAGATCGTAACAGTTTATTCGGTATACAGTACGTTTATTTGCTGAAAAAACTTATCTTATCTTATCTTTGCTGAGAAAACTTTCACGGATTTGGTTGATTTAAAGTTAATTACATTGTTAGAATAGGTCAGTGTGGGCCTTACGTTTCCTATTTCATCTGGCTCTAAGGAGGACGGCGGTCAGGATAGCCTTGTGTTTCCCTACGCAACAAAGAGGAGTATAGGGGGTGAAATTACCTTCAGAGCCAAGAGCGGAGCACTGCACGAAATAGGTCGCGGATGCGAAATATTGACACCATCCTACAGCCTCTACGATACGTGACAGGGCAGCCATCTCAGTGGTTTTACTGAGTAAGAATTCCACATAACCCTGTTTCCCCTCCAGGAGCCCAAGTGTGCAACGTTCTGAAGGTTTCCACAGCATGAATTTTTAACTTCGCCGTTTTATAAATTTAAATCATTTGTCAAAAAAACATTAACAAAGAAGGTTTGTAAAAAATGAATTGAAAAAGAATTATTCAATAAAAGATTATACAGACGATAAAAAAGCGTGGAATAAGTACACGTTGACTTCCAGGCAGGATATATTACATACAAATTCACTAAAATCACTATTATGAACTAACATGACTGTATATTTAAATATTGAAAAAAAGTAACTACCGAGTTTCTTGCCGGTTCTACTCGGTACAATCTACTTTCCGAACCGGTAGTAGCTTCACTTAATCACTATCATAATAATAATCACACAAAAGTGAGTGAGATATTTTGATATTGATTTTGA
Organism: Vanessa cardui; assembly: GCF_905220365.1. NCBI lineage: Eukaryota > Metazoa > Arthropoda > Insecta > Lepidoptera > Nymphalidae > Vanessa > Vanessa cardui. The sequence continues at coordinate 10,589,423 of NC_061133.1, read as the reverse complement.
AAAAAAATGTCTCCAGGTGGTCTATATATTAAATATGAATAGAATATATATAATTGAAATCAGTGATTATTATGTTATTTAATTTGTATTCACTATTATTATAAAACCAATCACGAATCGAAATACATAATAAAAACTTTGAGTGCCTTATTCGCGCACAAGCACAAAGCGGTTACATTTAAATTACTAACAGCATGCAACTATTAATTTTCATCAAATAATTAAATTGATTAATTCCGGGTAGTATACAGAGTGTGTATAAAAAATTATACAAACAAATAATCGGCATTTAAATGACTACGGTATAAGAAGTTAGTTTTTTTTTAAATCCGAGTCGTTGCTAGACAAAAAAATATCAGACACTTTTATAAAATTAGAGCTTGTTAATAGAAAAACATATTGAAACTAACTAATATTAATGTCCTTTGTGATATTTGCTCTTGAACAGAATATTTAGAGCGTTTTTTTCCAGTGAATGATGAAGGATTTATTTTTATTTTAATAAAAAAATAGGCGAGTCGGCTTTTGGATCACCTGATGGTAAGTTGTCACAATACTTTTAAAAGTCGCTATCATCTCCAATGCTTCATCAACCTTGGGAACTGATTTATTGTGTCTCTTACATCTTTAGTTACACTGGCTCATTCACTTTTCAAACCGGAACCCAACATTACAAAGTATTGCTTCTTGCTAGTAGAATATTAGAATAATACAAGGTGTCTCAAAAGAAATTTTATATTTATTTAGCTTACTGCGTGAGCGCAACGTATCCGAGGGGCGCGGGGGTTATGTCAATCCTGGCTCTTGGGAATTCAATCGCTATGGAGCGTTTCTCGGGACCCGACCGCGCGTTGTGCGTGCGAGAGTTTTACAAAAACGGTGATTCGGCGACTGTAGCGCGTAGAAAATTCTGCAGTATTCGAGATTTTCGCCACTTAAATGATGCGCCAAGCATTCCTCTCATTCGACATTGAGTTAAAAAGTTTGAAGAGACCGGTACAACGCTAGATAAATCAAAATCTGGGCGACCTAGGTCATCAAGAACGGTAGCAAACGTGGAGAATGTTAATCAGTCTGTTCGTGACGACCCGAACCTTTCAATTCGGAAGCGCGCAAGTGCTTTAAATGTGCATAAATCATCATTACATCGCATCATGCACAAAGACCTAAAGCTGCACCCCTACAAAATTCAATTGGTGCAAAAATTAAAGCCCGATGATGCTAGTCAGAGGCTTCATTTCGTAAATCAGATGATTGAGCGATTTTCAACGTTTACCAACATTTTGTTTTCGGATGAAGCTCATTTTCATCTTAATGGCCACGTAAATAAGCAGAACTGCCGCTACTGGAGTGCAACGAATCCAAAACGCAAACATCAGCAACCCCTACATTCGCCTAAAGTGACCGTATGGGCTGCGATGTCGGCGCGAGGAATTATCAGCCCTTACTTTTTTGAAGACGAAAGGGGGCGTGCAGTTACAGTGAATTCAGAGCGTTATGTGGAGATGTTAGACAACTTCGTGGTACCTGAACTGCAAAACTTTAATGGCTATAACCAAAGAACATGGTTCCAACAGGATGGAGCAACTTCACACACGTCCAATATGTCTCTGCATCGTGTTCGTGAAATTTTCTCAGGCAAATTGATCTCCTGGAGAGGTGACATAAATTGGCCTCCACGCAGTCCAGATTTAACCCCTATGGACTTTTTCTTATGGGGTTATCTTAAATCTAAAGTTTACGCCAATAAACCGACTTCACTGGCCCATTTGAAAGAAAATATCCGTCACGAAATGGCAGCCATCCCTAAATCCACCTGCCGAGCCGTCATAAGTAATTTTACTGTTCGATTAAATGAGTGCCGAGAACGCGAGGGTCTACATTTAGACGATATCATTTTTAAGATCCACTAAATATAAAATTTCTTTTGAGACACCTTGTATATCATGAGTGGGCGGTACCACCCCAGACGGATATGCACAAAGCCCACCAACAAAGTTTGAGAAGTCACCTGGTGCATATTTATATGTGACAAAATGAGCCCCTCTACAATGCAGGTTTTCTGTTATAAGTATAAGATAAATTACAAGAAACTGCGGGTAATAATATATATCCAATAGTACACGCAATCTTTAATCGGTTAAAATCGATGTATTCTGTCTAATGAGCTTTATCGGATGTGTGGAAAGCGATTCTTTACAATCTTGTTATAGGATACGTTAGATAAGGAAAGGCTTTCAAATCAATTAGCAATATCTTGTCGTCATATCGTCATTATAGTTATACATATAATAAAATTGGAGCGTCTGTTTGTAACATTAAAATATATTTTTTTAAGATATGCATACGAGGCCTTTTTGATTATATCTTTCTGTTTGTTCCGGCTAATCTCTGGAACGGCTGGACCAATTTTGATGGGACCTTCACTGGCAGAAAGCAGATATGATAATGAGTAACTTAAATGTGCACGATGTCGTGGGAACAGCTAGTTTATTAATGTAACTTCGGACAGGGACATTTATCAATCTCGATGTGATTGAAAGCTCGTTAAACGATTTTATTACCTAATATATGTAATCGAATAAAGTTTTATAGATTTTTAAGCATCATTGACTGTACTTATACCAAAATTAGCATGAACTATAATTTGTTGTATAATTATCAAAATTTAATACAAGAGTTTTAAGGTAAGGCTATACTGTATTTTTAACTAGCTACCTTACCCGGCTTCATACGGATATAATTAGTGTCTATATTCAACAATAAAATAGGAAAAAAATCCTTGTTTTTTCAGCTAAGAAAGTTGCTACTACGTGTTATACACTTATATGCCTTCCCTTGAATCTCTTTTTAATAATAAAAACCTCATTACATAGACAAGAATCGACTTCGTTTTATACTATGTCGAGATGATTTGAAGGATTATGTAAACGTTAATAATAACAATAAACTAAATTATAACACTGAAGCCGATTACTACAATCATGATTCGTTAATCAAATAAAATATAAACAATATGAAATATTATAGGCATAGTTATTAAATAAATACAGATACCCTAATTATATACTAAACATTGCTTTGCTAGCGGTAATTGATAGTTTAAGAAAATAATTGCAACACACTTTGTAGCTAGAGGCCTAAGATAAATATTTGCTAAGTAATAGAAAGTACAAGTACACGAACATTATGAGTCCATTATATTCATATTAAGTTTATAACATGACTATCGATATTGATAATGTTTATAGGACTTAAGAGAGCTGAGATGCCCAGTGGTTAGAACGCGTGCATCTTAACCGATGATTTCGGGTTCAAACGCAGGCAAACACCACTATATATATATATGTGCTTAATTTGTGTTTATAATTCATCTTTTGCTCGGCGGTGAAGGAAAACATCGTGAGGAAACCTGCATGTGTCTAATTTCAGCCACATGTGCATTCTACGGAATATGTTCCAAACCCTCTCCTTAATGGGAGAGGAGGCCTTAGCCCAGCAGTGGGAAATTTACAGGCTGTTAATATAGGACTTAATAAGATTATAATACTTATACCTAAGTAGAGATGTGACTAATTTATCTATGTATCATTGAAAAAAATATGTTAACTGGTCAGCTCTTACCTTTCAAATCAAATTAAAACGTTCTTTATTTACTATACTTGTTGACTTTCAGTAGGAATATTCTATCTAACTTAGCGTCTCTATGTAATATAAGTCTATACATACACATAATAAGATTGTAGTGTCTGTTTGTAACATTAAAATAACAGCTTTTTACTAACTTGTAACTGCTGAGCTTATGGTTTTGTTAAAAAAAGATAAAATATGTTTTAATTTTTTGTTTTATTTCAGTATACATTTTTCCTATTATAGATAGATCATTCAGCAAAAGCTAGTGATAACCTTAGTAGTAATTCTTTTCATCATCAATAGTAATTAAATATTAGTAAATAATATATTTAAATATATGCCACATGTAGCCCTATACTTAGTGGTCTAATTTAGTATGCTGCTCGCTTTTGTTGCTGCGGTTCCTAATATCCTGATCAAAGTATGATTACCTAACAAAATGATTTATCATGTCGCCGATATCAGCTGATAATGTAATCGACATCTCATGAGCGTTCAGTCTTTAGACAGATTGATCAGTATGCATTATTTCAACTTAATATTATGAATTTTCAATTAAAACAATAACTTAAACAATTTGTCTGACACATTCATTCGAAACATGAGTCTTCCTTGGTCACCTTTTCATCATTACAATAATAAAAGCGTCATTGTTTATTTTGATATATCGTGGATGAACTTATATTGTTCATATTAAAAATAGCGGCCCGTCTTATCTTCACAAAGTTACAATACTGATACTAAATCTACTAGAGAATGTCATTATATATGTATAACGTTTACAGATTTTTCAGTCATTTCACGACCATATTGATTATATTACGCACAATGTGTTTAAGGTATGTAATTGGATAACTGTTGATCCTGTATTTCTTATAATGGCTTCATAAATTAGTAAATAAAACCAGAGGATAAAATATGGTAGAACATATGATGTTGCGGACTTTTAGACGACATTTTTAATATACAACACATCACTTGATCTATCTGCAAACAGACGGCGAGAAGAAACTCTGTTTTAAAGTATACACGACAGGTACGTATAGTATGTATCGTTGGTGAGTGTGTGTGTGTCAAATGAATATATTTCTGTGTTTGTATTTCAATTGCATGATTTTTAAATATCAGCAATATTTCACCATATAAACTTTAACTGATAAATTTCATACACAGATAACTATTATATTTTAAGTCAATATTTTGACAGCTGACCATAAAGGTTGTAATAAAAACATAATATGAGTACAGGAAACTATTATCGACTTACTTGATTTAATAATTGGATTTTTATTTAACAAATTTTATTACAATAAAAGAAATTACTGTAATTATTTCTTTCAATGCTGGCTTTGAGTGCTGTAAGTGTTCTTCAAGGCTGTAATCAGTAATACACAGGTACAATGTTGCCAGTAATTTTATATGAAATATCACATACATATATTCAAATCAAATCGACATTAATTATATTTAACGAGAGAAACGTCCCAGCTTCTCGTGAATTAGGAAATTTTAGCGTGACATTTATAAAATAACATTTAGATAAGTATAGTAATTTAAAAAAGGAACATAATTTTAGGGCTTCATTTTCAGATAAAACGTATTAAAATCCAACGTGTAATTTTTTTTATGAACGGAGGGGCGAATGAGCCTCATGGTTGTTTACTGGTCACTAGTTCCAAATTTAAATTTTAGTAATACACTATCTGGGCACCGATGATGTTATGTCTCTCGTGTCTGTAATTACGCTGGCTCAGCCATCCTTCAGAATCTCAAAACAACATACCATCTATATATCTATAACTGGATATCTACTCAGACACACATGTGCAAAGACCAAATCCCAATAAAGTAGCACCGTATTGTATAAACTTATATGTAATTTAAAGTTTCGAGATTGTTACAATGTTCTTATACTGTAAATTATAATCCAAGCATCATATTTTTTATTTTGGCAACATCAATGTACATAAATTAAAATCATATAATTCTGTAATACTTTTACTCGTAAGAATATACAGTTGTTTATACTGTATTTTAATATTCTTACCATTATACCAGTTTTAGTCATATAAACAACCATATTTATAAATAATTAATATTGAAAATATGTTTCCAAAAAACTCATATCTGAGTTACCCTTTTGATATTTATTTATAGTTTTTATTTTAAGACTTAATTTAAAAGATCGGGTTTTATATTCTGTTCAGTGATAAGTATAAATCCAACCTTATATAGATATTAGACACACCATAATATGTATACTTTAAAGAATGAAAGAAGTATGAAATCAAATTTCTAAAATTTCATTCAATGTTCTTTGTTCATCATTCATTCATATAAAAGTGATGAACCTAAAAAGTAAAAATAATCATTTTTAACATTACTATTTTAAAGTAAGAAAAAGAACATGATCCAAATTTAAAATTAGGTTTTTTTAATAATACTTTAAATTATTTCGAACCAGGTCAATGACTTTGACATTATTTTCAAATGGCATTAAACAACAATACGTTGTTGTGTGAAATTTATACTAAGAGTACTTAACAACAACACAATGGTTAAAACTTGTAGAGCAGGTTCATTAAAGCAATGGCGATAATGATCTATGATAGTTATCTTTATGACCCATAAAATAGCTCTAATTACAATAACGCCTCTCCATGATTCTATATATTGACACCATTTAATGACACCAAGAAACGTATTAGTTCGTTCTTTATTCAAACAAACAATTTGGTCACTTTTTTTATTAATTTCATGTTGAAGGGCGAAATCATTCGGAATGATTTACACATATTTTAAGGAGAGTATACAAAATATATATTTTCGTTTTCCGTAATACCACAACAGCTAAAAATAGTTTTTAATGTTTTAGGGTAGTTTTTTTTTCTGAAAAAAAAATCATTATCAACAATGTAAGCTCTTATTCCAATATTAAGCTATTGTTTGTTCAAGTGAGGCTAAATTATAATCATTATCAAAACTAAGGAATTCTAATGAATCAATCTGAATTGTATAAGATATTGGTCAAGTTTAATTAAATGTTAAATAAATCGTTTCAATCCAAGTTAATATACAAATACGAGAACGTATCCGTCATTTATTTTAAATATATCAATCAATTTTTTTTAATAAAGTTTTGTTTATGAATATTAAATAAAGACGACTTTTTAATTCTTTATTAAAACCTTTTTTGATTAAACTTTTTTGTTGATTATTTTGGTGATTTAAAAGTAAAATATCCTTTTAATTTTCCACTTTTGAATACTTTGCAATTTATTTCAAATTTACGTCCCAATGAATGTAGATGCCATTGAATTTCATTAGAAACTAGTAGATTTCTCTGCAATGTTCACCGCAGATGAGTTTAATTATAAACACATAAATAAATGAAATAAAAGATTAGTAGTGCACTCTGATCCTTAATTAAGCCAAATCATGTTTGAAAAACATAACTGGAATTTAAAGGCTATTAATTTATAATATTACTTATCCTATAACCTTTATATTATATGTAGGTTAATTTGAAAATCAAAACAAGATTCAAATGAAGAATGCAGGTAAAGTCACCGGAAAGAGATGTTTTATAGTATATGATCTTGTACATACCAAGCAGTAGGCGCGCGCGTGCGCATACGCCCTTGAACTGCTTGTTTCGCAGATTATTTATTGATTTTTGCCGTTTAGATAATTTATTAATGCTAAATGTATTGCTTTATTAGATTAAGAATACGCCCACGTTTAATTAAAATCTACAAGCGAACTGTTCTTAGAAGATTAATAGTAACCATGTTTTATAACAAAAGAAAAGTTTTATACATGTTCCCTCCCACGTATAACTCGAAGTAATAATTTAAAATTACATAAATAAGAATTAAGTTCAAGGTACTTTATTACTGTATTTAGATATTGGAATAATAACCGTTATTACAAGTAGTCGCATTGCGTCTTTACGACTTTCTGATCCATACATAATATATAATTTGCATACTTATCCATTTTATCAAGTGAAATTCGCTGGATTTCTTACTGGGATAGCCTAAAAGATATGCTCAAAATTGCCTTAAACATAAAGAAGAATGTATAAATATAATACTAAGCTGAGATAGCCCTGTGGTTAGAACGCGTGCATCCTAACCTATGATTTCGGGTACAAACCCAGGTAAGCACCGCAATAAATGTTCTTAATTTGTGTTTATAATTCGTCTGGTGCCTGGTGGCGAAGGAAAACATCGTGAGGAAACCTGCATAACCTGTCTAATTTCATCGAAATTCTGCTACACGTGTATTCTACCAACCCTTTTCTTAATGGAAGAGGAGGCCTTAGTGCCATGCCTTGCCCTTTCCCAGCAGTGGGAAATTTACAGGTTGTTATTGATGTTGTTGATACACGAAAATTCAGACCGAATTAATGACCTACTTCTTTTTGGAGTCCGCTAAAAAGACTGTTAAAATTCCGAGGTTAGTTAACTAAAAATTTGAAAGCATTTTTCTAGTAACGTCTAATTTTAACAATTTCGAAGCGTTGATATAAAAGTGTTATATTATTAAGTCATCGCTCACCGTTAAATAGATATATGACGTAATATATCATTTAAATCAGACGAATTCTAAAGGTTATTTGAGGTCAAGTGGCACAGTTCCCATTCAAACATTATGTTATATAAATAATATGTTGAAATTACATGAAAATAAAAATAATTATTAGGAATAATCCCTTCCTAATTGGGTGTTCCTGCCTTCCAACTCTAGAGTGCTTATTATTTATGTTCGGGCTGGGGTTTATTTCTAAAACTACTGTTCTGCTATGCTGATTAATTAATATGGTCTTTTATGTAGTTCTTTAATCAAAGTATCTTACCGTGACATATGGTGTCGAAACCTAGCACACTTTTTGGCTAGGTTTCATAGGACTACTCTACAAATTAAAGGCGCTTAGAGTGCTATAGCAAGTTGTGCTTGAAGTATATTTCCATACCCTTTGAGCATTACAATTTAAATTATCCAGATCTTGGTGGTAGGGCTTAGTGCAAGCCCGTCTGGGTAGGTACCACCCAAACATCAGTTATGCTACCAAATAACAGTACACAGTATTGTTGTGTTCCGGTTTGAAAGGTGAATGAGCCAGTGTAACTGTAGGCACAAGGAACATAACATCTTAATTCCCAAGGTTGGTGGCACATCGACGATGTAAGGAATAGTTAATATTTCTTACAGCGTCATTGTCTATGAGTGCAACCACTTACCGTCAGGTGGCCCAAACGATCGTCCACCAACCTATACCATAAAAAATAAAAAAAGATTAGAACCGAGGTGGCGTGGTCACGTATGTAGAAGGACCGATGGCCGTTAGAGTTTACGTGTTAAACTGGTACTGATGATAGCGTAGGACGGCCTCAAGCCTGGTTGACCTGACATATTGTAGGTTTAAGTTATTAATATAAAATTTTATATTATAAAAAGTTATGAAACAAGTATGTGTATTTTAAGAAACAAAACATTAAAGGTTAAAAAGTAAACTGTCTGACCCATAATAATTTTAATGTTTTTTTGAGACCAGCCTTGATAGTAACACGATTTGGCAAGGCAATTTAAAATTTGTGATAATATATCTCGTCTTACTACGTTTAAGCTTTCAGTACTTTTAACAATAAATTCGATTTTAATTGTAATAAAAGTGTTTATATTTAAGATAACATTCTTTAAAAGAAGTCCGATGACAATTTCTCTGTAAACATACATACTCTGTAGTGCACAGACAGAAACTTGGATTTAAAGGGAAAATACCTCAAAACGCTCACAATGATATTTCCGTAGACGGTAGGACAATAAGCCACTTTTGATCTTTTAATATGTTAATTATTCAAAAATAGAATGTTTTAGAACATTGAAAAAATTCAATTTAAGTAAAATTAAGGTTTACACTTTTTTTTAATGCAATAAACAGGCATGGGCTCTTTTTTGAACAGATATAATCTGGTTGTGGATTATAATCTTTAATTCAGATTTTATCGCAGCTGAACTGCTATTTTAACAGCATTATTCTTAGCAATAATAAAACGAGTCCTTTTCACAATCATTTAATTTATTCAATGTCATAAGAATAGTGTAATGAACTCGATTGTAATGTAATTATAATAGTAACAATGAACGTAACCATGTAATTATATCACTGATAAAGTATTATACTACAAATTATAGAATTACCTAATTTTGATATTCTCATACAATTTAATTTAAAAGAAGATAAAACAGATCTTTTGTTTAACAGGAATAAGACATTAACCGACAAAAATTGATCAAGTAATCTCTAACAAAATAAGAGCTAATTTAGCTTAAACATCTGCTGCCATTCTATTGTAACTTGCACAGATAAAAAAGAACTATAATTATGAATTGTGTTGCAATAAAAGATTTTAGTGATTGTTACGATTTTTAATCTGGTAAAGTCACTAAGTAATCTTGACAGGTGTATGTATTGTTGCGTGTTAAATTTAAGTTAACCTTAGACTCGCGATACACGTATGCAGTTACTGATTAATCAACATGACACGGAATAATGTTAAGAATAACATAAAACGTGGATGTGTGAATTACGTGTCTAATCTGGTATCAATTGCTATCGCTTTTGAACTGGCGATTATATTATTACACCAAAGATTTCAAGAAGAATTTCCTATACACTTACGGTAGAAGGAGAAAGTGCGCATAATGCTGATATCTTCTTTCCATTGTTTATCTGCGGAACGAGTCAGTGTAGACAATCTTCTCAAGAATCTGCTTCTCAGCCTTCTTCTGAAGAAGTTTTGCCCAAAAAGAAAGTCCTCTCTTTCTCTCAGATTTGATTCCTTTGGATCAAACACATCTCTTTCCATCAATCCTCGTTTATCACACTCATCAGCAAGAGCTATCCCATTAATCCCATTATAAAGTTGGTTCCGCTGTGTATGTATTTCAAATTTTTTTTATAAAGGATATATATTATGTGCCAATAAAAAAAACAGCCTAAATATAACAATTGAAGTTAAATAACAATCTAACTTAACAAAGCTTAGCCTTCTTAAGCAACGAACAACATATCAATTGATTGATGAAGTATACAAGTAATTACTTAGAAGCGAGTGAGTAAGCTACAGTTAAGTGTTTATAATGTAAGCTCATCCATCAAAAAATATTGTATTGAGTTTTACTTTAATAGCGAAGGCAGGCGAGCTTAAATAATCACTACAATTACATATACATCCTCTTTTTTTGTTGATGTGTATTTTTAAGACATTAACGATTATATTTTGATACAGCAGTGGTATAATAGACTCGAAAATAACCTCAAAAAGAAACCGAGCTGTCAGTTGCGACAGGCTGTTTTTTTTTTTAATTTTGTTAGGAGCGGTGGTGACAAAGGACACTAAATGAAATACCTCTTTCGAGTAATTTTGAAGAAAGTACTAGCAGATTGATGATATAAATTTTGCTGCGAAGAACCGGTTTTTCATCGGTCAATCTCATTTCAATTACAAATATATACTAAATACAATTAAATTAATATATAACATCCTGCCTGAAAATTTTTAAGCACGAGTATTATTCATAAATTTACGAGTACATATCGTTTAGCTCTGGTTGTTAACTGATTAATAGTTTTTTATTCAAACAGGAAACGATCTGAAACTTAGTCACTATGGGTTTTTTTATGATTTCTCAAATCCGTATCCGTGTTATAGTAATTGTTGTTATTTCGGTACGCGATTTTTTTATCGAGTTAAAAACCAATATAACTTCTCAAAGAAATTTCAAAAGAAATGATTTTCTTTTTTTCTTTTGCGAATGTATTAAAAAAAGATTGTTGAGTTATTGTGTAATTCAAAATCAAAATCAAAATCAAAGTATACTTTATTCAAGTGGGCTTTTACAAGCACTTTTAACAATTAAGTGAAGCTACCACCGGTTCGGAAAGTAGATTCTACAGAGAAGAACCGGCAAGAAACTCAGTAGCTACTCTTTTTCAACATTTAAAAAAATACAGTCAAGTTAGTTAATACAATTTTTTATTAAATTAATATATCCTGCCTGGAAGTCCACAGGTATTAATTCCACGCTTTTTTATCATCTACAAAATCTTGTATCGAATAATACGCCTTTTTCACCAATGTATTTTTTATAAATGATTTGAATTTACGAGACGGCAAAGTTAAAAATGTCTATGGAATTTTATTATAGAAATAAACGCAGTAGCACAGTAAAAACTTTTTGCGGAAAATTTATTATTACTCATTGAAATTCTTTAGATAAAACGGTAAAATGTCTGTGATGACTGCCCTAGATAAGGGTTCGAAGGTACCGAAGGATCATTTTACCCAATACTAGTTGTACTAGTATTTTAAAAACTAAATTTAATTTATTTTTGTCGTCATCAATTCTTTTTTTTATGGCATAGGTTGGCGGAAGATCATATGGGCTACCTGATCGTAAGTGGTCACCATCACCCATAGACAATGACGCTGTGAGAAATATTAACTATTCTTTACATCGTCAATGTGCCACCAACATTGGGATTGGGATGTTATGTCCCTTGTGCCTGTAGTTACACAGGTTCACTCACCCTTCAAACCGGAACACAACAATACTGAGTACTGTTGTTTGGCGGTAGAATAACTGATGAGTGGGTGGTACCTACCCAGACGGGCTAGCACAAAGCCCTACCACCAAGTATATAAATAATATTACTATTAGTAATAATAAATTTTCGTTGAAATTCTTTATAAGATAAAACGGTAGATAACACTAACATAATATCTGCGATGTCATCCCTCGATAAGGGTTTGAAGGTGCCGAAGGATCGTTTTAGCATAACACTATTTTCAAAGTTAGGTAGGTACAATTTTTGCATTAGGTTATCACTGAGACAAATCTTTAATACTCCATTGCAGGAAACTGTACCCAATTCTAGTTGTACTATTATTATAAAAACAAAATTTAATTTATTTTTGTCGTCATCAATTCGATTGAAATGAACGAAAAATGTTTTTTTTCTGACACACTCGAAACACCACTGACGTACAATAATCGCGCACAAGTTTTATCGCACAGCACTAATATACCATATAAATCCTACTGCTAGTTGAAGACCTTCTTCACTCTCCGCGGCAAAGCTTAAAGCTCGCCAAAGTAAGACTAAGTTTAGTATGCATCATTCTTTTTTAGTATCTTTCTCGCAATGTATCTTAATATCTTAATCAGCTTGCTGGATTGGTAGTGACAGTATTTCGTCTTGATTAAATTTATAATTAGTGTCCAAACAAATGGACTAAAAAATGTAAAATAAATCGCGTGTTCCATATAATATCACACAGAATTTTCTAGTACCTAAGCGTTTTCTTTCAATACGAACTTCACTCTCACTCACTTTAATACAAAATGCCTTTGTTAAGCCAACATTAGCATAGTTTAATAAACAGTGTTATTGTAATCGAAACATACTAATTGTATGTGAATAAAATTATACCGTTAATATGAAAGTTCTATTATATTAAATGAACTCCCGAACAATGTATCAAATATTCCGAAGGGAAAAAGCAGATTATGATTACGTGGGAATTTTTGATAATTAAAATCTTGATTTGATCTCTCAAAGGTGAAGGCTACGCAGTATTATGAGAGCTGTTTCCTCTGAGATATCATCAGCGACACGAAAATATTCAACTATAATCAGTTTTACGACGCGTGCAATAAAACGCACACAAAACATCTATTTACTTGTAACATATACATCTTAAAGTTTATATGGAGGTATTTAGGAAAAAATATCATACTTCTTAAAAATATTGATCATTTTTTATATGCTGCTAGTTTTCGCCTGCAGCTTTGCTCGCGTTTTATAATGTTGGTTGTCATGTGTTAAAACAGTAGTAGCCAAATTACATCAAATTCGGTTCAACGGTTTGGTCGTGAAAGAGCGACAGATATAGTTACTTTCACATTTATAATATTAGCCAGCCCCGGCTTCGCACGGGTGCTATACTGATACTAAATATACTAAAGAATTTGTTTATTAACGACATCACATTGCAAAATTTCTAAAATTATCAATATTTCTTTACTATATTGTTCACACATTGTACACAAACTTTCCCCTTGAATCACACTATCTATTAAAAAAAAACCGCATCAAAATCCGTTGCGTAGTTTTAAAGATACAAAGGGACAGAATAAGCGACTTTGTTTTATATTATGTAAAGATATAGATTCATTTATGACTTTGTTCTTACTATAAAGGAATTTGTTTTAATGCCTCGTTCTTTAAAAATGCAATACTATTTTTTCATCTTATATGGACATTTAAATAAAACTATTTATAACGGATGAATCGCGTATATTAATTTTTTTTAAAGTTTAAAAATATATTATATATTTTTAAACTTTAAAAAAAATTAATTAAAATATATTATATATTTTTAAACTTTAAAAAAAATTAATATACGCGATTCATCCGTTATAAATAGTTTTATTTAAATGTGTAATCATCGCGAAAATTTAAGACAACATTATATGGACATACTCACGGGGTCTTTGTTTAATTATATTTTTTATAATGATTCTGTCATAGTAACCTTGAAATTGACAATGTCAAGAGTATTTCTCACAATATTCGTTAAAATTATTGCCCAAACACAATGGTGCATAAACCGTTCACAAGGGAATACAATGATCGTCAGTTTAGTGGCTATGCCACCGAGAATATTTCTATTAAGTATTAATTTTTTATTGCCTTGTGTAGAAATTTGAAAGAAAGTTTAATGATAAATTACGTAATCTTGATCGATTTAGCCACGGCAAATATTTGAAGATGAACTAACTGTGCATGAAATATGAATAAATATATGCTTAAATGAGTTTTGGCCCATAGAGATGGCCCAGTGGTTAGAACGCGTGCATCTTAACCGATGATTTCGGGTTCAAACCCAGGCAAGCACCACTACATATGTATGTGCTTAATTTGTGTTTATAATTCATCTCGTGCTAGGCGGTGAAGGAAAACATCGTGAAGAAACCTGCATGTGTCTAATTTTATCGAAATTCTGCCACATGAACATTCCACCAAACCGCATTGGAACAGCGTGGTGGAATATGTTCCAAGCCCTCTCCTTGATGGGAGAAGAGGCCTTAGCCCAGCAGTGGGAAATTTACAGGCTGTTACTTTACTTTACTTTACTGTATGCTTTAATATAGGTGCACTTTCTCTTATAGTTCAATAAAATAAAAATAGTTGTGAGATACAGTAGGAACAGTAATTTTAATAACTTAAGAAGATCTGAACTTCTTCGAAGATTTTTAAGCTGAAAATCTATTTTTATTAACAGAAGACTTTTCTAGTTACACCTTGATTTTTAATTTAAGTAAAAGCCCGTTATGTAGCCCATTTGCGGCGTATAAATTAAATATTACTTAAAATACACTCATTGAAGTGAATAGAACATATTCGATGTCAGATTCTTTGGATCCCTAATGTCATGTTCGTCGGTATGATATCAAAATAGTTGCTTTATAACAATAACACAATAGAACTGTTTTCTGTGCAGTCGCGCGTTGAAAAGCAAATGCGAAACGATATCACGACTTTTGAATCTCTACAATCGTTAACAATATTATCAATTGACATTGTGCAGCGGAGTATCAAAGGCAGTATTGGCGATCACTGACTTACATAAAAACTGTGTTCTCATTATAGACACCGGTTCATTCATAGCGCTTAAGCGAGTTCAGTTCGGAGGGTATCCTCTATAGTATTGTTTCATGAAGTACGTACGTACGTAAATTAACAATAAAATAATATGTATACGTCGTTTTGTATTTATTAAGTATTACAACACTTGAGTGTCTTTTTACTCTATCATATAGTAAAGTAACATCTTGTTGGTCTTCGTTATATATTTACTGATTTTCTGAATAGGTAATATTCTTAATCTAATTTTACCCTGACTTATTGCTACCATTAGTGCCCCGCATGTTTTTTTCGGAAATAAAGATTCAATCGGAAAAATATGTGTGTGTATACATTATTAGGCTCCTAATTTTTTTCTGATCGTGTCAGATTTGCCATACTCTCAAATTTTATTAAATTGAGGAAATAAAATGTGAACCTGTTTTTTCATACAAAGTAGTGCACTATAATCCAGCGTATTAGGCTGGTCTTCTGTAAGGAATTAATGCGTTCACCGTGCCTTAAATCACTTAGAATAACAACATCATCATACATTTTATTTATTAATACATTTTTTAATATTTATATGAAAACATCAAAACATAATATATTAGAAACGTGACGTTTAATACTATGTTGACGTTCAATCTAGGCCCTAAAAATGATTTCTTATTTAGATAAGGTTTTATATGAATGATATTTAGATCTGAAAGTACCTAATGTATGATTAACATTCATTATGCTTTTTCAATTATATTCAACGGTGTTGTAATGTACGACTGCTTTAATTTCGTGACTAAAGCAATTACCAAACACTGTTACGACTTAGTAAGATGCCATTACCAAATATAAAATTGATACCTGCTAAGGTTTATTAAGGAGAAGAAGTTTAAGCATATAATATATATCAAAACTGTTATAGTTTTGATATATATTTGTTATTGTTTTTTCAACGTATGCTGAATAAAATTAATAATATAGGGTTTTCATAATAGAAAGAGTTGGGATGTCTCATTTTCATTTTAAAAGAAGATCACGACAGCGTTTAAGTCCAAACTTTCAGTGTAAGCTAATTTATCTCCTGTTCGTCTGTAAAAATCACATTGTATGCATGTTAAGAAGTCAGGTGAATTTCTGACCAATCTGTATTTACACCAGTGCATTCAATAGTATTGTGACAAAATAAGCCGCAAATCTCATTTTTATGGGGGTAAGGAAGCCTTTGTCATGCTATGAGATATTTAAGAACTGTCAATTTCTTCTTCTTTATTTTAAGTACCCTAGCCTTTAAACATCCCACCGGAAGGGGATGCTTCATCGACTTCGCTACTGGATCGATGGATATGGATGTGGCAGATTCACATGCGACACAAACATGCAGGTTTCCTCACGATGTTTTCATTCAGCACTGACCACGAGATGAATTTTGAACACAAATAATTATGCATAATGAGCGATGTTTGCCCTGGTTGTAACCCGCAATCTTACCTCTCGTCATATTAGATAAATATATATTATTACTGTGTACTGAATAAACAATATGTCATTAAAAATAATGACGTAATCTGTAAACATTACATACAATAAAAGTAATTGTGACGTCATCATAATTTATACTTAAATTCGGGATTAAATTATATATCCAAATTATCCAGAATTTAATTTTGATTATACAACTAATTAATTAATATGATTGATGTTTAATTACCATTCGAAACTAGCGTCCAATATATTGATATGAAAATGAACCTACGCTTAATATAAAAATTTGGTATATGTGAGGCACAACAATTTGGGCTTTAAATCGCTTTAATGGCGCAACAATTATTCAATTTGTTTTTAAATTGGATTATAAAATGTACATCTATATATGTACATAGTTGTTTAGTTAAAGAAATATTTTTAAATTAGCTAATACCTATGTATGGACATTGTATACGGGTGGGTTTATTCGTGTATCTTAAAACTCTATACATGTTTTTCTGAATATGAAAAATCGTACATATTAGAAAAGTGTGAAGGCGGTTTTTGCCCCAATTTTCATAGAACATAAAACATTCAAAAATAATATTTATTAACATGAAGTCCTTAAATATATACAAATATGGATTAAAATTGTTACTGTATAAATTTTGACCGCGTGGAATGTTGGCAAGAATGCTAGCAAAATAACTTTAACTATTGTTAATATTATCAAGCTGCTACAAAGTCTGTGCGATGGTAACGGTGATCTACTGTCAATCGACCTATTTTACAGCAGTAAAAATATACAGTAACAATTAGTTACCACTTATTGGAAATCCAAGTATATAATTATTACAGCATTTCATCAGAAATCAAAATGAATTACACAATTAAACCACTGTTTAATGTATCAATGCAATTTTATTTAAATAAACCAGTTAAAACCAATTTAACAAAACGATTCAAACGGACAATCTAATAATTCAGAACGTGTAAAGTATTATTTGTGAGATATCATTACATTGAGCTCCTGTAATGGCAGAAACAAATTACTTATAATCGAAAACGTGGATAGCCCCGAGCGAAACGTTTCCTAAGTAAATATTCGGTCTTAAACGATCCATTTGTAATTCAGCCCGATTTCCTTCATTAATGCCCTGATTTGATTACTGCGTTCGTTAAGTCGAATACCTTTTCACTGTTACTTGCGTACCATTTTGTCTTTCAATCATCGATTTAATACATACTCCTTTGTATAACCTTTTTTTATAATATCATAGCAAATATTAACTTTTATAAAATCAAAATCACAACTATTCGGTATTGATAGATTTTTGCATCTTTAATTTAGAAGATCAATTTTAAATAAGAAGAACCAAAAAGTAATTCATTAATTACGTACTGCTTTTCATTTATCATATTAGTGGTTTATTCAATCACTAGCTACTAATATCGAGAAGCCGGGCGGCTTCTAGATATTATGACCAAAATGAAATAATTGTAAATTGTAGCCTATTGTCTTATACTGATGAATATCCTATATTACTGTAAAATCTCCTCTAAATCCGTTCAGTAGTGTTTTCGTGAAATAGTAATAAATATATGTATGTACATACATCCAACACCACAATCTTTCGCATTTATGATATTAGTAGGAAACAGGCATCTACTTAAATTGCTATTGTGTCTGCTATCAAATAACTATATGAATTTTATCACCTACATATTTAAATCACTACTAAATATAGGTTGAAATATTACTACTATATACTTTATTAAAACATCGTTTTGTAATCATTTTAGCTTCGATTTTTGAAAAACTAAATTCTTCGTTAATTTCAAAGGAGTCCAAACCTGTAAACACCTCATTCCTGCGTAGAGATCCTTATAAGTCCAATTCCTAAATCCTTATAGAGAAAACAGTTTTCAGTAGATCTTTAATAAAGAAAACATGATCTCTTAGAACCAAGATTTCGTGAAGACACCTGTATCTATCCTCCTTTCATTCTCTGAACAGTATTTTTTATGCAACGTAAGAGTTAAATTAAATTAGAACAGAACAAACAAAAAAGAAACCTATATAATTATATGACTTCGAAATTATTTGGAAAATTATTTCAATATCTAATGTAAAAATTGCGGTCTAGCCGATTTTGTATATGTTGCAACTTAATTAGCCATTAAATTAACAGCCTAGCCTTTTTATAAGTGACGTCGTTCAATCACGACCTTAATGACAACCAATGTCCAAACTTATAACAGTCTACCCGTGACCACGAACGCTGTAAAGTGCTCGAAACGTCGGGATGCCAAAAATAATTAATATACGCGATTCAAATCCGTTATAGCTAGTTTTATTTCAATGTGTAATCGCGAAAATTTAAGGCAACATTATGTGAACCAGTACGGACTGGAAACATCAAATAAAATGTCCAAACTTGTTTCGTTTATATATGTATATCTAGAGTCAGTTGAGAGGTTACATGACAAATACCTTCAATCAGCACCAGATGCTTAACAGATGTTGCTTATGATTTGCTAGTTGATGTGATAACTAATCGGTTGTGTTCATTTTATTCACTTTTGAATAGCTGCTTGCGAGCGGCGGTCGTTTGCTAGATTAATAACAATCGACTTGAATATAAATTAATTTCAAAATATATATTTGTTATAGATTTGACTTTTTAATTTAATAATGTACATATTGCTTATTCTTTTTTGTTTTTTTTTTTTATAATCCTGATTTACACGAGCTATGATGCGAATCAGAGCGTGCTTCATTTCGTGCGGGCGTGCTAATTGAGTCAAATTATTTTTTAATAAATTGGTTTATTGATAGTGGGTCCTCTGGGTGGTACAATATATATTTTTAAATATAAATAATTACAATTTTTTTAACGTTGGCAATATAGGCTTTTTTAATTCAATGAACGTTTGGAGTCTTGCCCTTTTGAATTTTCCAACTTTTTTAAATACATAAGTAAATATTATGACTCCATCAACTTACGATGAGTACATACTTTGAAGGTTTTGTTCCACAACAAAACTTTTAATCTTCGTTATATTAATATGTACAAAAGCCAGCAGGAGTTTAATTTTAAATATTGAATATGTAATATATCTTTTAATTTGAATGCCTGTTTACATATATGATGTTCATAATTTCAGGTTATACAACCTCCATCGCTCAAATTTAAATAAAAATTGGAATCTATAATTGGAATGGAAGCGCGAGCTTATAATTATGGCGCGCCCACGTCGAAATGTGAAAAACATTTTGTTGGATATTACAAAATACTTAAATCAATCTCACACCAAACTAGATCGAATTTCTGTTTACGAAAATAATTCTATACATATATATTCATCTTATTATTCGATTATAGAACAATATATTCAAAAAAAACAAAAAAACAAATTGTGCATGCAGCAAGCGCTAAACGGCATTAGACTTGACAGAAGTGATACTTATATGGCTCTCTTTCTCTTTTTATCTACGTCACATCTTTCTCCTCTCATATAACGTAAACATATATGCATAAACGTGATCCCATCCTTAAATATTTTACTTTAAATTTTATTACTTTAATTTATTAAAGGCACGGATATCTTCTCCCAAGAAGAGTTTGTTGACTTTGCGGAGTCGGAAACTTGTGTTATAAGCTTAACCTTACGTCTCGTGCATATATGTACAATGATTATAACTGACTCTATCAAAGTTATCAATGTTATTTTGAAGATATTGCTGACGCCATAGTGAGCGTTGTCATGTATTTGAATTTCATCGGAGCAAAGTTGAAGACCAGTTTCATGAAACGTATAAACTGTTATACAGCCTATTATTCCTTTAATAGTGAAATGCTTTAGTTGCATGATGTAACACAAGTGTGAATCTCTAGGATTGACTAGTATTAAAGCATTTATAATGCCAATTAATACGGTATTGATCTCGCGTCGTAAAAGATATACATATGTGTATATTAAGTATGAGCATGTTACTAAATAAATATCGTTTATTAATTTAACAAGA
Organism: Vanessa cardui; assembly: GCF_905220365.1. NCBI lineage: Eukaryota > Metazoa > Arthropoda > Insecta > Lepidoptera > Nymphalidae > Vanessa > Vanessa cardui. The sequence continues at coordinate 10,568,598 of NC_061133.1, read as the reverse complement.
ACCTAATATTAAAATATTTGAAATACCTTTAACACCTTTGCAATTAAAGGAATCATATAGACAAACAAACAGACATACTGAGTTACTTTCACATACATAATGTTGGTCCTTATTTTACACTTTTTTTACTATAGATCAAGATATTCTGTTCTAAAAAATGTTTGTTAATTATTTGAATATTGACAGGGACAAACAAAGATATGATGGATGGATTGTCTGAAAGACTGTATCTGGAAAGAATGTTACATGTGAGATGATGTCAGAAAGAGAAGTATGGAAGGAGATCTGCTGCGCCGACACCAAATAAAATTGGAATCAGGGCAGGATGAAGTTAATTTGGATAATTGATCTGGAGTATTTTAATTTTTAGCCGTTAAAACTCAGATATTTATATTTATTTATTTTAGAAACATACAGTAACTATTAAATACATAAAAGTTTTAACAAAAAAAGTATTACTTAAACCTAAATTGTTTCCTATGTTAAATAATTCATACAATTTTTAAAGTTACAGTATAGATGCAAATAACTATTATTAAAAGTTAATTATTAAAAATAATTTTTTTAATATATCACGGATAGCATTTTAGGAACTACCCATTTAGTCATATTAATGTCTAAGAAGTGTTACTACCGATATTTAGTTGTATAGAGTACTTTTTCCGCTCACACTTTGGCAAATTCTCTCAGAATTCCTTCAATGCCAGGTGCGTGCTTACCGAGACTTGAAATCATGTTCTTTGATTAAAACCGAACGAATTGTTTTCAGAAGTCTCTTAACATTATCAACATTAATAAGATTGTGTAATAACATTATATTTTCAACAAATACAGTTTATTCAATAATATACTTTAGCTGCATAAGCGATTGAGAAAATTAATTGAAAGTTTCAGAAACAGCGCCCGTCTTAATCAGCGTGATATCAATAAATCGTTTAAAATATTGTTATTCATTCATATAAAATGTGGCCTTTACGTTCACATTCTTTACTTAAGGAAAATAAATCAACACTGAACTTTCTTTCATAACTACAGTCATTATTGGAGCGTAAATGCAGCCTTCAATTATGCACAGCGCACCGCAAAATTAGTTCAGCATAATATGGCGAGTTATCATTCGGACAATCTAAAGCTGAGTGCACACAGTTGAATAAACAAGTCGAATCGGCGAAGATCTGTCTGCTCTCGTAAAATATTTTCTGTACTCGTATACGCCTTATGCACATATGCAAAACGCATGTATTACCCTGACAGTTGATAAACTAGTTATTAGCCATCGTTCATTTTAAATTTAAAAATCGCTGTTCCAAATTTTAAGAGATTTTAAAAATATGTTTCTTTTAAATTTAATTAAATTTGAATGTTTTCGGAACCGGACGGATTTTATTATTTTTTCTATAATTTTGTAATTACATATCTAAATGCACTCATTAATACGTAGAAAGTGTTATATAAATTATTATTATGGCTATCTTGAAAATATCAGATAATTAATATAGTTTTTGTAAAAAAATATCTTTCGTGTTACTCGAATTTGACTTATATTAAAAAATATGATAATTGTCTATAAATATGAATAAAACTCTTTGTTGTGTATTTATTTATAAAATCGTAAAGTTTTGACAAATTTTCAGAACTTAACAATGCGTCCCATTTTAGTATTGAAGGGTTTGCGTGCTATAATTTTATAAATTTCGTGCGGTCAAGCCGCGGCTCCAGCTAGTTTAATATTAAAAGTTATTGGAGGTCTCCATTATTACATACTACAAACAGTGATGATATAATTATTGTTCAAACATAACAGTTTGGCCTAAGGGCTGAACATGTTGCATGACGCGTATTACGTTATAAAGATTTGAACCTATGATAGTCATTTCAAAACTATATCATGACACGAGTCAATTGCTTCCATTCGTGTCATGGACGACTTAACCCAAAACCGGATGCTGTTTTTTGTTGCTGTTGTTTTAATATTATGTAATTAAACTTATGACACGAAGTGATGGATGCTCTTAAACAAAATTGGCATATCCTTAACGTATTTGCAATCGACATTTTGTAGACAGGCTCACCTCTAAACGATGTCATAACGCGGTCACTATTTGAACGTATGTCTTAACTTGCTTATCACCAGCATGTGGACCAGTTGTGACTCGATCGAATATAGCGGGTTCAAAGTCCACTAAGCGCTTTATCATTTTCATGCTCTTGAGTTGTGTTAAGCATTCATTTTGTACTTTAAGAAAAATGTAACGAGAAAACCAATGCGATTCTTAGCCATTTGTATCCAAGCCCGTATTAGATGATAAAAAAGCTTGGAATTAATACCTGTTGACTTCCAGACAGGATACATTACATACATATATTGTATTTAACTAATATGGTTATATTTTTAAAATGTTGAAAAAGAGTAACTACTGAGTTTCTTGCCGGTTCTTCTCGGTCGAATCTACTTTCCGAACCGGTGGTAGCTTCACTTAATTGTTAAATGACGATTCAAAAGTGCTTGTTAAAGCCCACTTGAATAAAGTTTATTTTGATTTTGATTATTGATTGAGGCAGCTTAGAATTGGACCCAAGATTTAATCCAGGTTTAGTCCAGTAGGTCATCGGTTACAAGATGATACATTTTATAATGTACTCCCAGCATATAATGAATATTTTGTGCATGATATCTATTAACAGCCTTTCTTTGAATGAACCAGTAAATGCAGGCACAAGATATACTAAATATTGTATTCATCATATCTAGAATTGACGATATATGGAATGTTTCAATGTTCAAAAGGATATAAGTATATATAAGGTTATATTATAAGTATTATAGGTTATCTTAACAGTAAATTTCTACGCTAACAACTAAAACGATAAGAAAAACAAATTTAAACATAATTATATAAATTAATTCTTACCCAACCTCCTTGCTCCATCATTCAATATGTAGTTAATAGTGTAATAAACTAATAAGACGAGATTGCGACAGCTTACATTACCATCGGTTAATGTGAACTAACCTTTAGACCATACATTTTGATTTTTTAATATAGAAATGTTGTCTAATATATTTAGAGTGCAATACCTATAAAATCTAGACTGCCCTTGACATGATCGTGATAGGCGTGGTGTGGGCGCGGCTTTACACATGGCCATCTCATCTGGCGCTTGTCAGTAAGCACCATTCAATGTGTTAAGCATTCATATTGCTATTTAATCTACATACGGCTTTAATAGATTGTACAAGCGATTAAAGTGACGTGATTAACTATGTTCAACATAGATTTCATTTTAGAATAGAATCAATAAAAAATAAATTGCACAACTTTTTTTTACGGTATAGGTTGACGGACGAGCATATGGGCCACCTGATAATAAGTGGTCACCATCACCCATACAATGAAGCTGTAAGAAATGTTAACTATTCCTTACATCGTCAATGTGCCACCAACCTTGGGAACTAAGATGTCATGTCCCTTGTGCCTGTAGTTACACTGGCTCACTCACCCTTCAAACCGGAACACAACAATACTGAGCACTGTTATTTGGCAGTAGAATAACGGATGAGTGGGTGGTACCTACCCAGACGGATTTGCACAAAGTCCTACCACCAAGTAAACAACTTTTTATTGTGTTCGAATTTTAAATTTATTTTGTTTAATACTGATCGTATAAAAATTTAGATTGATTGCTTAAAAAGCGATAAACGAATTATCATAAAGGAAACTCATGTTTGCAATAATCGTAGTGATGTTAAATAATAAACATATTTTATGCAATTCATTCACAAAATTTCGATTTTTATTAAGATTATTTAATTCAATATATATAATAAAGATAGCATTAAATGATCTTGTATAATAAAATAATAAATGACACGCTTATACAATATTATGTAAATAATAGATATTAAAAAGATTATTCGTTTATTTTAATTACGTATTGACCAATGTATTTAAAGATATCATAATTAATGTAACCGAAATTCAATTTTTATACAAAGTAGATTTCCTAATAAGTTACATAAAACTGGATAATTGTGTCAGTAGTTCAATACACAAGAATAAATTATTAACGATTACTGTTTGGATAGGCTCACTAGATCTTACTGTAATACTAGATATTAATTTCGAATACAGTATTAGTCTAATATAGGATTGGCAACTAAGTGATTGGCGATATGGATAGGTGGACTTTAAGCTTTATTTAGTTTTTTGAAAGTGGTCAAAACACCTAACCTATATTTTTTTTTTCAAATTGTTTAGACTTCTCACTTTAATTTAGGAAAAAATATATATCGATTAGTGCCTTAGTTTTGTTTTTATCCCAATTATAAAATAGAAGAACAGGATGTGCACTTCAAACATATTTTATTGTGTTACTTCCTATATACTATAGTTTAATAATACTTATAGTTTTAATTATTATATTATTTAAAACATTATAATTACTACATACACTTAACACCAAAGCTACATATTCTAATCACTTGTTTCTGACAAGGAAGTGCAATAAACGCGGAAATTTTAATATATCTTAAATTACATTAATTTAAACAAGTTTTTATTTTTTTATATAAAAAGCTGATGGTAAGCCAACAATAGCCTTTTAACCATTTCTTACATAGCCAATACGCCACCAACCTTGGGAACCAGGAGACATCAACCCTTTACCTATACATATTTCACAAAACGTGTCAATTCATAATTTTGTATAATGCAATGTTATAAAATGTATACAAAACATATTTTTTAAGAGCTGAGATGGCGCAGTGGTTAGAACGCGTGCACCTTAACCGATGAATGCAGGTTCAAAACCTGGTGATTAATTTGTGTTAATAATTCATCTCGTGCTCGGCGGTGAAGGAAAACATCGTGAGGAAACTTATATTTGTCTAATTTTATTAAAATTCTGCCACATGTATATTCCACCAACCCGCATTGGAACAACATAGTGGAATATGTTCCAAAATTTCACCTCAAAGGGAGAGGAGGCCTTAGCTTAGCAGTAAGAAATTTACGGGCTGTTGTTGTATAGCTTTTGATGAATAATCGACCTATTTTCGTAAGGCGACTATTAAGAGACTTTAAAGGACATATACATACACGTTGACTAATACAAACAAACTCTCACAATGGGTTAGTAAACCACAGACACGACACCAATGACTACGTAGTACGTGCTTCCTGGGTCACAGTTATGTCACTATTAAAATATATCAAACTAAGGGTTACTAATGAGATTTTCCTGCCAGGTACTAATCAGCCCTTATCAAGAATTCATTGGATAAACTATTGAGTCTAGTGAAACTAATTTTGATTAAAGTAATGAATAATAAATGTCATTAATTTAACAATTGTAAACGTAAACTTGCTTAACATCAGATCAATAAAAACGTTATAAATAATTATGTATTTCGTGGAAAAAAAGAAGAAAATTTTTATTAAGAAATGTTATGGCCGCTCAGCTTTCAAAACATTTATGCAATTCATCCGAAACGTGAATCTAGCGCCCACGCGACTCAAACCCGTACCAGAACTTGCTCTTATCATATTATCTTTCTTAATCGTTGCCTTCGGCGCTCAATCTGCGTATAAATTACCAATCGTTAACAATTCGGTATGTAAACATTAAGAATAATTGTTTTATAATGTAAATACAATGAATAAATAAAATGAAAACGTTTATTTAAAAACAGGCGCTAAGAAAAGATTGCAGTAGGTTTTGTCGATTTTTTTTTTTCCAAAAAACAAAGTCGCTTACCGCTGTTTGACCCTATGTATGTTCTTGATCCTTAAAACATCTGTATACAACGGGTTCTGATGCAGTTTTTTTTAATAGATAGAGTGATTCGAGAGAAAGGTTTTAGGACCTAATATATGGAAAATACACTAAAGAAATACTGACAATTTTAGAAGTTTCTAATGTGATGTCGTAAATAAAAAAAAAATCTTTAGCATTGCGTCTGTGCGTAGCCGGGGCGGGTCGCTAGTGCTATATAATGTAAAAAATATTAACTTAAACGTAACGTTAAATTATGCGTTCGTTTTTATTTATTTATACAGTATATAAAACGGAAATAACAGTTAAAACATAAAGCTCGCTAAGGCGTTATCTCTAACAGGGATCTCTTCTCGGCAACCTCTGTTCAAAGATCACGGAAAGGACAGACCCCAACATACTCACAACAGCGCGCACTTCCAATTAACTTAAATAACAATTATATGTTAATGATATAAAAATAAAAATTTAATTTTCGAACGAAGACGCTTAAAAAATGTAATGTAATGATCTAGATTCATTATATCAAAAATCAATTCCTGTGAGTCAATTATTCGATTTGAATTCTGACCTTTGCGGATATTCTCAATAGGATAGGCGTGAGATATCAAAGTGCATAGAAAGTGTACCTGTGTGAGCGCTTATGTACAATCAGATTTGAATCTAATTTGACGTTAATCCGACACGACGATGTAACCATTCGCCGGACCTGAGATTTGAAACCCGATGATCTTAGAATATGTTTGAAAAGACCACTACACCATAGAGTTAATAATTATTATTTACTTAGGTGTGTGGTGGAACAAATCTCGTAAAAGGATAAAACATATTATTTTCCTGTGACTTTATCAGCACCTCTAGTATTTAATTAGGATAGGTTTTTAATTAGGATTCATGCTGTTTTATACGTCTTGATAGATTGACCAAAAACGGAAAACGCGTCAAAGAAATTAGTGACCAAAATTGCCTGCTAAATGCATATATCTATATTAATATTATAAATGTGAAAATAACTCTGTCAGTCCTTCAGACAGACTTTATTTATTTATTTATTTATAGTTTTCGAAACACCATCGGCATATTCACAAAACATTAAGAAAAAGCAAGAAATAAATTCATGTACGGTGTGATACACCACTACAGGCGTTTACATTTTACATTTCAAATTACAAAACATTACACTCCTACATTAATAAATCTTTAAAATATAAACAAAAATATGCAAGAATTATAAAGGAATAAAAAAAACAATTAATAAATCACTCAAAATTAAAAACAAATAAAAGTAAAAAATAAAAAATCTTAATACTAATTGAGCAAAAAGTCTAATTTTTTCTTAAAACTATTGCTGTTATGGCTAAATATATCAATCTCATGAGAAGTGATATTATTGTAGCGGCTCATATAACGGATCATAGGCGAAAACTTTCCAACATTTGTACGGAATCTGGGAATAGCGAAGGTGTTTTGTATTGGATGACGCGGAATCGTTCTTGGGACATTTATGTAGATTTGAGAAAGTAACTTTTGCGAGTCTATTGAACCATGGATTAATTTATGTAGAAACATTAAGTCGTGATTGCACCTACGTTTCTCCAAAGTAGCAAGTTTAAAGTGTTTCAGTCGTGTATTATAGTCTGCGCGATATGGACAACCTCTATCTTTATATGCCAAAAACTTTGTAAATCTTTTTTGAATTTTTTCTATGCGACTAATGTGAATTTTATAAGATGGATTCCATGCAGGTGATGCATATTCAATGATACTACGGCATAATGAAGCATATAAAGTTAAAACGGCATTTATGTTTTTGAAATCATGACATGTTCGTTTAATAAAACCCATCATTTTGAAGCATTTTTTTTACTATTGTATCTATGTGATCTTTTAATTGCATTTTTTTATCTATTATTACACCCAAGTCTCGTATCTTTTCAACTTCGGATAAGAATTGATTATCTATGTAGTAAGTCGATGGCATTAAGTTTTTATTTTTTTTAGTAAATTTAATATGCTGACATTTATTAATATTTAGTACCATTTTATTATTAATACACCAAGTATGCACAGCACTCAAATCTCGCTGAAGTAGTACTATATCATCAACAGTTTCAATAGGCCTATACAACTTTAGATCATCAGCAAACATTAAACACTCACTGTGATTTATGTAGTCTGTGATGTCATTTATAAAAAACAGAAAGAGTATAGGACCAAGATGGGAACTTTGCGGAACTCCCGAATATGCAGTATAAGTCTGAGAAATATAACCATTAACTACTACTTGTTGCAGTCTGTCTTTTAAGTAAGATTCTAACCATCGCAGTAGCTCCCCATGGATTTCCTTAATATTTTAGCTTGTGTAATAAAATAAAGTGATCAACTTTGTCAAAAGCGTTAGTAAAGTCTGTGTAGATGGAGTCTACCTGAACACCGCTATCAACGCATTTGGAGATATCTGTAACATAACTTACAAGATTGCTAATAGTTGACTTATTTTTACAGAAACCGTGTTGTTTTGTTGAGATAACTTTTGAGGTATATTTTGATAGTGATTGACAAATAATGGATTCAAATACTTTAGCAAAATGATTAAGTATGGATATCGGTCTATAATTGTCGACTAAGTCTCTATCACCTTTTTTATAAATCGGAATTACATTAGCTATTTTCCATACTGACAGAAATATCTCGGTCTTAAAAGAAGTTTCAAAAATTAATTTTAGTGGCAAAGTTAGATTGTTGTGAGTTTTTTTAATAAATATGGAAGGTATTCCATCAGGGCCGGCTCCTTTACTTGGATTGATTGATTTCAAAATTTTATGAATGGAACGTTCACTAATGTATACAGAGCTTAGAGAAAATTGGGGATAAGTATTATGTGAAGATAATATGTTAGTAATGTTTAAACTTTATCTTGAGTAAAAATGGATTCAAATTTTAATTTAAAAATATTGCAAATTTCTTCACCAGTTTTAGCAATGTTTTTGCAATCAGACTTCCTCATTTTTTTTGGAATATTAGAAGAGCTCCCACGTGTAGTTTTAATAAAAGACCAAAATTTTTTCGGATTTTTCGCAACGGTTCCCTCAACACCTTCCCTATAACTAGTATAACAACTACTTGTAACTCTTGTAATACAGGAATTTAACATTTGGAGTTGTAAGGCGTCTCTAGGATTGCCATACTTTTAAAATTTTAATCTAGTTTTCTCTTTTTCGGCTATGATCTTCAATAAAGCTAAGGAGTACCAAGCAGGATATTTTCGATTTATAAGTTTAGTCTTAGGTACATTATTGTTGATAATTAATTTTATTACATTGTAATAAATTGACACCATATCATCCACATTTTTGGCAGCTGATCGAAATTCCGATTCCCAATTAATAGCTTTGAGTTTCGCATTTACTAATTCATTTTAAAATTATGAGTAGCAAAAGGTTTTTCGGTTAACATACAAGGTTCAAAAAATTTGAAATTAATTTCCAATGGTGGATGGTGCGGGTCAATCCTTGTTAGTATTTGTGGGCTATTATTAACAGTAATACCTGAAAAATTTGCGAAAACTAAGTCTAAAGTTCGATTGTTACTATTCTTAACATTATTGTATTGTAAAAAATTATTTAATGACATGAAATCTTCTAAAATATATCCTAAGTTTTTGGTATTATTGTCAGGTAAGTAATCTTGACTTGTACCAGGTTTCCAGTCTATGAAACCCAAATTAAAATCACCGATAATTATAGTTTCACATAAGTTGCTATCGATAACACCATTTATGTTATTGAAGATATTATCCAGTACGTTAGACGCTACTGGTGGTGCTAAGTACACTACACAAAACAAAATATTTTTGGTTATACCACTTTCACATAAACGAACAGAAATCCATAAATCTTCATTGTCACTTTCAAGATGTCTTACTTGTTTTGAATGAAGACTATTAGATACTGCAAATAAGACGCCGCCACCCTTTCTTTCCTTTGATGACGTTGTGCATCGATCTCTCCTGTATATCGTATAATTATTATTCAATATTTCATTGTCATCTATTGAGTCATCCAGCCAAGTTTCAGTTGCAGCTATAATATCGTAATTGTTATTCAAAGAAGCAAGTCTTGATTCCTGTAATTTGGTTTTTAAGCCGCGGACATTTTGATAGTATACGTTGAATTTTACACATAATGGTATACGGACTTATACTCCATATTGGAAAATTTTAAATTTTTCCTAATGCTTCAATATTACGTATCTGTTTTGCTGGAGACGTATCATTTTTGCGAATAAATATGCGTCCGTTTCTGATCCAAACGTAAGCAATACCCTTTTCACGAGCTGTTTGTCTTGTTCGGGCGTATATATATTTACTGTGAGGAGATAGATGTTCAGAGACGTAGATAGGTGTTTTCTTTGTGCCGAAGCCAAGATGACCACTATGTAATTTATTTTCCTTGTTCGATTTATTAAACTTAAAAACAGCAGCTAATACCTCGTCTCTGGCTCTGTGGAAGTAAGCTTTACGATTATAGACCGAGGCTTGTTACTTGTTTCATCCATTTTTTTCACTCTTACACAATGTACTATGTCCGTGTCTTTTAAAGGTTCAGAGACAGTAGAAGCTAGCTGCTTTACTATTGAAACTAGATTTTCAGATTTATTTTCGGGAACACCGTTGACTTCAATGTTATTTTCTCGGGAATGTTGTTCCAATAATGTAACACGATTAGATAGGTCGATAATTGTATCGGACAGTCTCTTGTTATCCTGCGATAATTCTATCACCCTACTCTCACACGTTTTCAGATCTACCTTAACTTTATCGTAGTCTGCGCTAATGAATTCAATAGTAGATTTTAATTCTTTTAAAGTAATTAGCTCGTTCTTTATCAAATCAAACTCTTTTGAAAAATAAATAGATACAGCATTTTGAACAGCTTCGGCAACTGCACTTTGTATTTCTTTTCTAAGTAAAGGCATTAATTTGTCGGTCGAGGAAGGTGAAAGCATTAAGCTTAGATCCTCTGTTGGAATTTCCGAGTTAATAGATTTCGAGTTTATTTTTCGCGTTGTAATAATATATATTACATACGTTGTCATCATATGATTGAAATGATCTTATAGGGGTTATGTTATCCGCTTTCGGTTGTTTATTCCCACATTTCTGACACTTCCATTGTTTCTTTTTGTCAGGCTCCATAAGAGTGAAAGATTTCTCAGATAATTTAGAACATGTAATATCAAAAATTTGAGAACATAATATGCAACGCAAAAATTTACCATCTTTAATGCTTTTCTGACAACCTGTACAAGTTTTAGTATAAGATGCCTTCTTATCTTATCTTCTTTGTCTCTTTTAAGATCTAACCGCTGAACCGAATTTGATGAAATTTGATATGAAGCAAACATGAACTCCAAGAAACATAGGCTACTTTTTATCTAACACATGACAACCAACATTAAAACGCGAGTACAGCCGCGGGATACTACTAGTTACTTTATTTGTGTGTATTTAAATAAGACGTATAACAAGTGTCAAATGTTGCTATCACGCACACAAAGATAATAAAGTTTTACTATTTACTAATTTTATAGTTACACTCTATATAGACGTATGAATAATCTAAAGGTTAAAATAATAACAATTTAAAGAGCTATGTCATAAGCGAAGTATCTTAGTAAACTGATAGATTTTAAATTTTGTAGACATTTAATTACGCATACAAAAACAAGATTGATTTAATACAAAGCGGTATATTGCGTACTTATCTTGTCCATAATAATATTTAGAGCTAGGAATTTAGTCTAGTATTATTTAATAAATATCAATTTAAGCCATTCATCATTTATAATGGATTACCTTGTATCGAAACTATTAACCGCATAATTTCTTAATCGCTTTTAGTTATTACACTTGTTTGAAAACTGTCTCAGACTTATTCTATAAGAACAATGATAAAACTCGACGTGAGATTCGATTTTGATTTAAAATGCAGTTGTGTTTCAAAGATCTCCAACCTCATTAGAAGTAGGGATACTTATTCTCTACTCTTCTTAATTTCGTTGTCCAAAGCGTGTTGGTGGAAATATATCTGTAAATATAATTATGTTTACTGTTTACTAGGTTTCACCTGCGATTTCACTCAAGTACTTATAGTTCTGGGTGATACATTTGTGATTTATTTTTGTATTGGTTAATATATTAAAGATATTTTTTCAGTGCAATCTATTGCATTTAAGAAATAAATAAAAATTCTTCTTCTAGTTAATATGCATTAAAAATTCTACTAAAAAATTAGACTTCTGACTAATTAATATGCATTAAAAAGTAATAAAAATAATTACGTATTCAAAGTATTTTTAGAGTACTCCTAAGTAAAATGAAATGATAAAATTAGACTACTTAAAAGTTATTGTTATGATTTACCGAAGGTGACTCAAATATCCAAATAACCCATAAATAAAAGATTCGGCCGAGAATAGAGAAAAATACTTTAATAAAGATTAATAAATTCCAAAGAGTTTTCATTTCGTACCAAAACCAAAATAAAACCTCATTCATTAAGCAGGACCAGAATTAACAGCGCGCTGTAATTTCCTTCCATATATCCGATAGTGGTTCTGAATTACCATTAGAGTAAGACTATTTCGATCTGTTTAAGATTACCATCATATGAAAGTAGTAGGGACTGGTATTGGCGTAACGCAGTATCTAAGGCACAGTTAGTATGGAAATGCAATTTTAGTCGAACGTTCATTCAAAGATTGACTTATATAACCGGCGCCAAATATTCAGCTATTATAAAATAAGCAAGATAACCTCAATATGCCTTGAATAAAAGTGGATTCGTCTTCTTAAGAAACTATCTCTGGGACGACTGGATCGATTTTGATAGGAATTTCACGGGTAGATAGGTGATAATATGGAGTAAATTAGATTTTTTTTAATAATAAGTAAAGTAACGCTGCAATGTCCAAATACTGTCCAGTGCCGCGAGCCGTCCTCGCGCAAGCCACCACTAGCGGGCTAACTAGTAATTCAATATTTCTTAAAATGTTGTTTCAATTTATTATTTTCAGATTTTCAATCGTTAACTGTCTTATACAGTAAATTTAATTATTTTTCTTATTAAGTTTATGCCAAAAACAACTGACACTTTATCAAATTTATCGGGAAAAATCAACAAGCCCTAATATTTGATATACTTTATAAGCTTTTAAACTAGTAAGGAATTTGTAATCTTAATTTATATATTGACTAACACTTAACTAACGCACAATTTGGGTAACACAAAAGTAGGTTTGGAACGTTGTCGTAAATTGGCACAAAAAGTACCGTTGACTCACATAGCCAACGAACCAACCAATTCAGAAATTTATCTTCGGTGTGACAATATAAATTCATCCATTACGTTCTTATAGAAAAAAAAAGAAAGCCTGACAGTTTGACTGATCTTTGTTCTCTGTCAAGACAATTTGACGATTTCGACCAATGTTTTTTTATTAAATAAAAAAATAGCTATTATGTAAAAAGTAAATGAACTGTTTTATACCCTCACTCAACTCCACCAACCGACTTCCACCAACCCGTATTGAAACAGCATGGTGGAATATGTTCTGACCTTCTCCTCAAAGGGAGAGGAGGCCTTAGCCCAGCCGTGGGAAATTTATAGGCTGTCAGTGTAATGTGTTTAATATATTAAGAAAGGTTAACAGAACCCAGTACCACACTACTTTGTAGTGTACGTTACGTTACGTGTTACGATTTACGATAAATTCGTAAACTCGGTTTGTAAATAATACTCAAAGTTAGCGAAGCAGAAAATAGTATGAACGCAAAATTATAAAAGTATATGTATTTTTTACTCGACTACCAAGCTAATAATCGGCGTGACTTTAAAAAGCATAGATCTATGCTGGTATGCGATGGTTTTTATCTCGGAAAAAAAAAATACTAAAAAAAATAATTGTCTATAAATAAAATAGATTTCCTGTTAAAGTGCGCGGTTTTACGCATTATTTTTTATGATAGACAAATGTGTAGGGAAAAATATTATGCAGGAATTGTACACACTTAATTATTTTTTTGAGACATACATTAAAAACTCAATAAAAACATTAAACTGAAACACGAAGATGCTTTATCGTCTTTTTGTAACTTGTAACAACTTACAGTACCATTTACAAACAAATTACAATTCTTTATTACGATTACCGTTGAAGCTATTATTTACAAAACATTACAAAATTAATTGCGGTATTATGTGTATATAAAAAAACAAAAACAAAATGTAGATCAGCAAAACACGCCGGAGTTTCGTTGGATTGCGCGAGTGCCGTCGTACATGGCACAATTATTGTAGGTTTATCAGAACCGAACTGCGCAATGCTGAATTATTTAAATATATATCAATGAAATGTCTCTACTATTACTCGAAAACTTGGTTCGCCGTTGAGCAACTCCGCTGTCTGCTTTGATACTTTCGAATGCAGAAAATAAAAAGATAGAAGCGATCGTGAGAAATAGAACTACCTTTCATAAAGTGAACTGAATCTGTTAAATTCTATTTGCATGTAAAGTACATTGTTATTTGAATATACTAGTATATTAGATAAGCACAGATACAGAATGCACAATACAATATATACAGTAAGATTTGGACGGCGCATATTTTTATTCCGTTTTTTTTTTTTAATAATCGAAAAGAAACGCTTTTTATTGCCGAACTGTTTGTAGCTTTACGGTTGGTACAGTTGTGTAAAATGACGATTTAAAAGGCTTGTAATAACCTACTTGAATAAAGTATATTTTAATTCTATTTACGCCTTGCGACCTTAGTCAATGTAACAATTATTAAACTAAGTTAAAAAAGAGTCATCACATCATTTGAGATATACTGACAGTGAATGTATTTTTTGAAATTTTAGATGGTCACATATATCTAAAAAAAAAAATTAAATTAGTAGTCTGCCTTAGGTATTGCTCAAGCTGCTTTAATTTGTCACTTTTCGGTGATAAAATTGAGGAAGTTCGTGTACCTATTACAACAGTCCACTTCGTACACTATGTATTCGAATCTAAAAGCACTTACGAAATAACCCCGAGGAATTTATGACAAAATCGTTGGACACCTATTAACAACGTTAACTGTTAATTAAATGTAAGGATATGAACGAATTACATGCATACTAATCTGTAATTTATACGGCAACGAATATTTAATGATTATACACTTGTGTCTTATAAAAATCAGTATATAAAACCTTTTTTACATTTTTAAATTGTTTTGAGAGGGAAACTAAGGAATCATACAGGCTCTAGTCATAGACTTTTGTAACAGCTTATTAATTTTCCACTGCTAGGCTAAGGCCTCCTCTTCCATTAAAGAGAGGGTTTGGAACATATTCCACCACGCTGTTCGAATGCGTGTTGGTGGAATGCACGTGTGGCAGAATTTCTATGAAATTAGACACATGCAGGTTTCCTCCCGATGTTTTTCGATGTTAATAAACACAAATTAAGCACATATATATAATGGTGCTTGCCTGGGTTTTAAACCCGATATCTTCGGTTAAGATGCACGCGTTCTAACCACTGGGCTATCAGATCTTATACATTTGTAGTGTAAAAGAAAAATACATCTCTTGAACCGTCAACGCGCCGCCAACGCAACAATAACACAGGCTCACTCAACCTACAGACCAAATAAATAGTGCCTTGTTCGTACTAGACAAGCCTCAACGATAAGCTACCACTTGTGAAAGTAAGTAATATTCATTAAGGTGGTCATTTATTGTGCGTCTCGTACTTATGATGAATGTAATATAGCTTAAAACAATCTAAAAAGACATATTAATATAAACGGCACTCTAATAATATGCAAATCATAGTTATTACACCAAACAGCTGTTGAGTTATTAAATATTTATTATATCGACTGCCTTATTGGTCTTATGGCTAGATGTTACTTCGTGGCAGGGCTTTGTACACGCACTGCAACGCTGTGGTGTTCCAGTTTAAAGGTTGAGTGAGCCAGTGTAACTAAATGCACAAGAGATATACCATCTCAAGATTGGCGGCGCATTGGCGTATTAAAGGGTCCACTTAATACCAGTTGGCAAATTTGCCGATTGCTATGTTTCAGCATTCTATTACATTGTAAATGGAAGGTTACAGATCCCATGGTACTGGGTTCAAATATCAGATCGGTTCCATAAAAAATATTGGATTTTTCTGTCGAAAAATTCGCAGTTACAGCTTGAAGTCTGAAGTTGGAAGTGTGTACAGTGTGTCCTATCCCTTGAAAGCATTTATAGAGTTTGAACCTGCGCTTGAAATCTTTCCGATCATGTCCGATTTGCCGTCCGTTGTGAAGTAACATGTCCTGCGCAGCTAGCTAGACTTACTCGAGTTTGGCTTGAAATCGCGAATGCTGTTGCGAATTTTACACAAAGGTGTAAAATTTCTTATTATATTATAATTCTTCACGCACTCGAGTAATTTCTGCTAAATGTACTTCGATTGAGTCGAAATGGCCCAGTGGTTAGAACGCGTGCATCTTAACCGATGATTGCTGGTTCAAACTCAGGCAAGCACCGCTGATTCATGTGCTTAATTTATCTTTATAATTCATCTCGTACTCGGCGGTGAAGGAAAACATCACGAGGAAATCTTCATGTGACAAATTTCATAGAAATTCTTCCACATGTGTATTCCACCAACCCACATTGGAACAGCGTGGTGGAATATGTTCCAAATCTTATCCTCTTAGGGAGAGGAGGCCTTTAGCCCAGCAGTGTGTGGGTATACAGGCTGTTGTTGAATGCACATGTGGCAGAATTTCGATGAAATTAGACACATATACATGTCCTCACGATGTTTTCCTTCACCGTCGAGCATGAGATGATTTATAAACACAAATTAAGCACATACATATAGTGGTGCTTGCCTGGGTTTGAACTCACCAATCATCGGTTAAGATGCACGCGTTCTAACCACTGGGCCATCTCAGCTCAATAAAGATAAATATAATTTATTATAAACCACATTTATTACTTATAAACATACTTACATAGGTTCTGTACGCTATTATTATCAGCAAGACCCCCGAGTAATACTTTAATTATCCTGAGTCACACTTACAATCCGAAGGACAACTATCAAGATTACTCATAGATAAAACATTCTGTGCGAAACTTACCGGATATAGGTCGGAATTGAACAAGAGCTGACTAATGAAATTTTTACTTGAAGTATAATTTACTTCCTGGCAGATTTTGTTCAAAATTGGGCTCAATTAAATACAATTACCAATTTAGTAACAAAGGAAAAGCTATAAAAATATAATTCATAATATTAGGAATGGTATAGATTTTCTTTCTTGATATAACTTCCTATACACAAAACGACAAATTTTATTTATTTATAGTTATAGTACTTTGCGCATCCTCAAGTAAACTTTCCATTCCCTTGCATATTCCGAAGGTACGGCAATCAGACACGACCGGATAGAGTTTAAGGGCAGGAAACATGGCTCGACTTGATTTCCGGAACATGGGAATGCTAACACAGCCAATTTTTAACCGACTTCAAAAACCCTCCACTGTTCTCGAGTCTTCTGTATTTTTTATGTACCTTTGACTGGGTGAACCGATTTTTATGATTCTTCAAAGTATTTTCATATGAATTTATGAACGATAATATCACTCTTCGTATTGTTTACAAATACTATATTAAAAGCATCATTGCTGCATATGCATATGCAATTAAAAAAAATCACTTATTTTTTCCTAGGTTATATTGTAGCGTTTCCTTGGCTGACACCGACTCACATTATATTACCGTAACATACTATAACTATAATAACATAATATAACCGTAAATCGACTTTTAAATAGTTTAATACCTCTCATTTCAATTTATTTAAAACTCTAAAAATATTTTGAACATTGTTTGATATTCATCATCGGTATTTTGAGTTAGATTACCTATCTATACCTATAAATATAAATTATATAGATACCTATCTACTTCCGTGGTAAACTCAGAAAACGTACCTACATATTAATGAGTAGAAAAAATATATATAATTTGTTTGTAAACGTCGAGTTGCCGCTAAGAAAATCATCATCAAATATCATTCAGTCGCGGAGTTTGAATCTAAAAAGTTCAGAAACTACAGCGTTATAAGCTAGCCGCTAGACTTGATGTCTCAACCTATTTCGTTGTTGGCTATTTTAATACCTTAATAACTAACAAGAAGTTGCTAACGGCTTTATAATTAATTTACAACTCCATTCAGACAACAAATAGACATGTTATAACAAATTCATATTATTTGTCTTGCGCCATTACAGTTTTAAATGGATGATTTCAAATTTGCAGCTCGTTCGCTATAATTATTCTCTATCAATCTCAATTTTATTGATATGCTCGAAATTAAATCTTGATATTATTACATATTATTATTAATGGTAAAAGTTGACAACGATTATGACAACTGTATAATTTTATTTGCCGGTTATGTAAACTATTGACTGTTTGACAAAAAAGTGATAACTTTATTTATTTTTCTTTTTTATGTGAAACATCTCTCGATCCGATTAGGAACGGTGCGTTTGACGTAATGGAAAATTGCATAATTCTCTTTTCTATTGTCAATCTGCCTGCTTCTCTTGTATCAGCTTGTATGCTTGGCGCTTATACTAACATACTATGATATGTTGCTATATGATAAGACGATATCATCATCATCATTATATTATCTTATCATAGATATATAAATTTCCGTGATGGTGTCGGTCACACCTGCACTTTGGGCTAACCACATTTTGGCGGTTAAATCACCATTTTAGCATTCCCAAGGAGAGTTGATGTCAGGCAGGCGGCCTACTGTAAGACTTGTTTAAAGCGCTTTCCGGAGCACGATAGTGGCACCACTGGTATCTCAAAAACTTCGAGCCACAATTTCGGCCACTGAAAATTTCATTCAACCTGTGCTAGCTAGTCAAAAGACCGGGGACTCAAGCATAAGTGCTTAAGCTTAAGCAGCGTCCTTGATATCTACAGCTTATTAAGACAGCGAGACATTCAAATATGATATAATCGTGTATAATACCTGTATTTTGTTTTGTTTTCAGATTAATATCTGTCATGTAAGCGGATTATGTATATTGAGATCAATTGATAAATAATATGTTTATTGTATGTAAATACACAATACAATCAGATCAGCTATTAATAAAATATGCTTAGTCATCGTGAGTGCAGGTTTAGAACACCAGTGTTTCCGAGCTAGATATAACTTTATTAAAACGTGACAATTGATTTATACAGAACTAGTTTCCGCCCACGGCTTCGACCGCGTGTGCAGAGGGAGGGGGCTTACAAAGTCTGACGAATTTAGTTATAAAAAGTAACCTATGCTATTCCGAACAAATACGTTTGGGGGTTGGGGGTTTTCCTTCCTAAGAGCGTATTCCTTCTATAAAGGCCGGCAATACACCATCTAATTACTGGTAATCCACCATCTGGTAATCTTAAATTTTCCAATAGATGAGCATCCTGCTCGATTGCCCCTACGATAAAAGAAAATCATTAAAATCTCAATTAATACGTCGTTTACTGTTATAATTCTGTAGGATATTTCCTTATTGCTAAATTAACAACAAACATTACTAGCAGAATTTACTAAAAATACTCTATTATTCCATCACGCTGTATAATGAATTATATGGTGGCAAAGTACGACTATCAATTTTCAAAATTTAAATCAGGCGATTGTATTAAAGGGAAAATAAATGACTATTGATTCCACTACTAAGGCCAATATTAAAGACAAAAATGTAACGAAAAGCAGACTAGATGGTAAGCTTTTACTGAAAATTCTTCGACAGAAAATGTGATCATTATATCGCCCAAGCCAGTACTTAAATCCGGAAACTCGGTGCCATGCAACATAACAAATAAGCTGAGACCAATTACTTAAACCATCACTAGCACTACGTCAGAAAAACTTTGAAGTTTTACCAACAATAAAAGTTGCATTTACATCATAGTTGTAAGTAAAAAGTATTGTCATGAGCTAAAAGAATTTCTGAGACGTCCAATCAAGTCTAATAATCGTTGAAACCTCTTTTGTCAAGGTCTCTTTGGTCGATTATTTTGGACTATTATTTAACAGCGTATACTGATTCCTGTCCTATCGAAATATTACACACGTAATCTATGTATAATTTTAGGTTGATGCATCGATGGTTCCGTATACGAGGCCACCCAGCAATAAAAAAATGTATTGAACAATTTTAAATCCATGTATTAAATCGGACATAAATTGTAAAGAAACCGCTTTCAAGAAACTTACTGCTTAATTTAAATTTGAAGTAATAATTGATTTGTATATTTTAATCATCCATGTAACCAATACTTAGGATAATTCACATTCCGATGTTATCCTGTAAATAGAAGATGCATAGAGCTCACAAAAGGCTACTTGAATATTGATATTGATCTTTTTGTCTTTGGTTAATATGAAGAATAATTTCGGAAACATGGCTGAAAAATGAATTTGAAAATAATATCTAATTCTTTACAAACATTGTTTTAAGTTTCAAATTCAAATATGTACATAATATTTCACTTAAATTTAACAATACATATAAATTTACTTAGCAACAATGAATTTCATTATTTATACCATTAATTTTGATAAATTCCATTGAATCTAGAATAATCTAGCTCCGGTAGTCGTGCTCTGTTATAGTAATGGAAATTAATTAAGTAAATACAGATCACGAAAGGCTACGGTATCAAAGATCGGAGGCCACTGGCCCACGCCCAGGGTACACATTGTTGTAAGTGAACTATTTAACAGTTAAATACAAACTAACGTAAATTAATTAATTATATTTAAATAAAATTTAACAAACGATTTTAATCGCAATGATGATTTAAAAGCTGAGTGAACAAACAATTTAAATGTTCGCTTGCTATTCCAAATTATATCTTTTAAATGAAACATTTGAATTGAAACATTTGGAGCTTGGAGTAAACATGCGTAAAACTTTTTTAAAATTGTAACACCTCATCATTGCCTTCGTCGGTGACGAGAGGATTGGATCATTTTTTGCCTAAAGGATCGGAATTGTGATTCAACGGGGAAATGCTGCTGGCATTTTTGCCACTATTCCATGCATCAATTCATAACATTTTTATTTGTATACAATTTAGGGCTGTGTGTAAATTATTCTTATTTACATTCTTTTTAATATATTATTAATAGCTTTACTAATTAAAGCAACATTATTCCTTTCCACGGTAATCTAAACTTATACATATATCAAGACTTTACCACAACGATTTTATAGGCGTTTTGGTTTTAGATACCGGAAATTACAGCCAGTGTAACTTGCGGCACAAGGGACATAACATCTTAGTTCCCAAGGTTGGTGGCACATTGACGATGTAAGGAATAGTTAATATTTCTTACAGCGTCATTGTCTATGGGCGATGGTGACCACTTAGTAGTAGACAGTAGAGGCCTGTATAAAATAAAATTGCTAGCCTAAAGCCTTTACTTCACTACTTGAAGACAACATTTGCAGCTGATTCTATGATGAGTGGTGTATATACATGTTGCAGAGTTTCATCCGCTATATGTTAGTTTCCTAGCGATGTTTTTCTTTACCATCGAAACGTGATAATAGAATAAACAGAATTAAGCACGTGAAAATTCAATTGTGCTTACCCAGACTCCAATTAAGGGCTCAGAATACGCTCGTCCTTAGGGTAACTTCTCTGAAAACAGTGAGGTACGCGGACTGAATTCGTTATAACAGAACCGGTTGGAGTGGCGCCAATTAGAGACTTAATATCTTGAAGTAAATCTTTAATGACAGATCGATTCATTATATATGTATATATATATATATAGTATCAGTTTTAATTTTCTTTTTTTATGATTAAGGATAGTGCATAGATTGAGAAGAGTAGATACTTGAATCAGTGAATCATTTTCACCTATTTTTTTATGTTATATACTTTTATGTTATATGCAAACGATCAGGACATCTGCAACACCGGGGAGCTCGCAGGTGCGTCGCCGACCTTTAAGGAGGCCATTGGTTCACGTTTAGTAGTTTGTTTTTAAATTGTGTATAACTTATTCTTTTATTTGATAGTAGAA
Organism: Vanessa cardui; assembly: GCF_905220365.1. Classification (NCBI taxonomy): domain Eukaryota; kingdom Metazoa; phylum Arthropoda; class Insecta; order Lepidoptera; family Nymphalidae; genus Vanessa; species Vanessa cardui. The sequence continues at coordinate 10,546,642 of NC_061133.1, read as the reverse complement.
CTTTACAAGTACAAGTCCGTTTAAGTAGGTACCACCCCAGTCATCAGATAGTCTACCGCCAAACACCAATACTCAGTACTATAGTGATCCAGTATGAAGGGTAAGTGAAATAGACTAGCTTCAGGCACAATGGACATAATATCTTCGCCCCCCGTGTACTCCTTCTGATATTGGTATAGCCCATGGTATTTCTCAAATATTGGGCTATCTACAAAACAAGATTTTTTCAAATCGCATCTGTGAAGAAAATGTGGATTCTATTTATATGAACATAAAATATCAGTCATTCATTATTTAAACTCATCTCCTTTTCGGGATTTTATTTTCCATCTTATCTTCAAAACATAACATTACAAGATACACAATAATATTACGTAGTATTTTTCAAATTATTTTGTATTTAAAAAAAAAAAACTTTCTTTAAATTAAAAATAATTATATCATTTTGTTTAATTTTAATTTAATTTATTAGAAATAACACTTTGATTGCACATGTTCCACCGTACATTCGAGAGCGAATCGCATTACAAAAACGAAATTCCTATTATCTCATTGAACCCAGACAAAGTGAAATGCTTCTTATAAATAATTTATTTGGATATCTAGGCGCTTGTTATAGCAGACAGTTAGTCGGATCATAAAACAGACATAAATCTTACTTTATACAACTCGGCTGAGCAACTTGAAGTACAACTTAAAGCAGCCCGTTCATTCTTTAATCGCGACTCCAGCAAATACTCTCTACATCTGTATCTATATATTCAATACTCGACCAATATATAAAAATGTGTTTGTGTGAGTAAGAATAACAGTTTATTTTTAGTGATATAGCTGGTTTATAAATATAAGTTATTATTGTCGTTCACTTACCCATTTTTAGCATTAAAGCCGGCGCTCCATATATCGCGGTGTGGTGTATGTAGTTGTCATATTTGCAATCTCGTTTACACTCAAGATCATGTACGAACGTCGAGTTATATAATTACGTTGTTTAACTTTATATGTAAATAAAGTTTTTTTTTTATATTTTTGTATAATCTCTCCTTTATTGGGTAGAGATTCTCCACGGCTTAAATGGTTATGGTGCGCCATGTTTAGTTAAATATTTTAAACCATTTTTAATTCATTTGTTACAATTAATCAGATTGTTTGATTCAGTGATCATTCAAATATTCAAATAAACTAAATTTTTTCAGCCAATAGTATATCTATAGAAATAATCGTATTATTGATTATCGAATAATACGAAAAAATATTTTTAGAATGATTTAATATTGTTAGAAAAATGTTAATCTTATCTAGATTAACATTGACAAATCATATATCATTATTAAATTTTTTAAAAGAAATTGTATTTAAATTATAGAGATTAATTGTTCTTTATAAAGATAATTAAATTGACACTCAAATTTAAAAATAAAAAACCAAAACATAACATTATCTCACAATAGCAATATGCATGTAAGTACTATGACTAGAAAAAAGTTAATTTATGTGATATATCTTACTCCGAATAGTTTTTTCTTAAGTTGGTGCTGATAAAAGCAATAGGATTAAAAAAGCAAAATGCTATGCTGGCTCTTTATGCTTAAATCGTTTTATAGTCTTGCCATAGAATAAAAAAACATATTAAAAAGGAACATTTTAATGTTCCTTTTTAATATGTTTAAATTAAAAAGGAACATTAAAATGTTTATCGGGTTTTAACCCGATACACTATTATCAAACAAAACGATTTATATTATACAAACATAAACCACCAAAACTTTTTTTGGTGTCGGCTTCAAAAACGTAAACTTTCATAAAACCCGCGTAAATAACACTTAGTTATTATTTATGACATAATTTAATCCCACGTCGTGTACTCCTTCCTTCCTCTTTTCAAAAAACATTCCAATAAATAAACTGTAATATATTTAAAAGGAATATTGTTAAGTGGCTTCCAAGTCTAGAATTGAAAAGTAATAACTTAATTAGATCTTAAAGTTATAAGGTTATTAAATAATCCATGCTATAAATATATAGTTTATAGTATTAGTTCAAAGCTAGCCGGCGCGTGTATTTATCTTGGCGAGATAAATTATGTTAATATGTACATAATCTAACTAATTTATTATTAATATACGATAGCTTGTTTCAGTATATGTCACAGGTACCTATTACTATTTTTAAAAGTTTATTTATAAGACTATATCGCCTATATCGGACTATAAAATATAAATATGAGACATCACATACATTACTCTGATCCCAATGTAAGTAGATAAAGCACTTGTATCATGGAAAATCAGAAATAACGACGGTACCACAAACACCTAGAACCAAGACAACATAGAAAACTAATAATAATCTACATTGACTCGGCCCGGGAATCGAACCCGGAACCTCGGAGTGGCGTACCCATGAAAACCGGTGTACACACCACTCGACCACGGAGGTCGTCAAAACCTCGACTGATCCCTGAATGTATACCTATAAAAAGTTCTCAGGTGGATTTTATCTATAAATACAATAGTATCGGCATGGCGAGGGTGCCTAGAGTAGTGTTCCCTGATACTAAACGTCTTGGCGCTTGCACTTTACTGCCCTTAACCATTTGGGGGCGTAAAGTCACCCGGTTTATATATTAAAGAAAACAATGAACAAGATGCACACTTATACATACACATACATAAATGTATATTGTTATAGTATATCATATAACTAGGCCTACTATAGCCGAGGTATATCGCAACTTCTCTTATACATTGATACTATAAGAAGCATTAATCATTTCTCATATCACCTATGCCCCACTAACCTTAGGCACTAAGATATTATGTCCCTTGTACCTACAGTTAACATACGCTGGCTCACACATTCTTCAAACCGGTACGTGTGAAACATAACAAAATTAAGTAATTTTAATCAATTGAATAGTAAAGTAGAGTAAAGTAACAGCCTGTAAATTTCTCACTGCTGGGATAAGGCCTCCTCTTCCATTAAGGAGAGGGTTTGGAACATATTCCACCATGCTGTTCCAATACGCGTTGGTGGAATGCACATGTGCCAGAATTTCGATGAAATTAGACACATGCAGGTTTCCTTACGATATTTTCCTTCAACGCCGAGCACGAGATGAATTATAAACACAAATTAAGCACATATATATACTGGTACTTGCCTGGGTTTAAACCCGCAATCATCAGTTAAGATGCACTATGCTCTAATCAATTGAATACGTGAAAAATAATTATAGTAACTTAACAGTGGTGTCCAATGATTTGATAAATGAAATGGTCACAATTACTAAAACGTGTTTATTTTGACGGTCCTTTTGGTACAAAACGATCAAATCTGATGGTGAATTGTAGAACTATTAACGAAAAGTGAGTGTATGGGCGTGGTAGAGGCCTTGATACCATTGTTGCAATGTCAATACAAAACTTCGAACTGATAATTGCTCTAGAATATTTTTATAACCACCAACGTTATACATACCTTCGTTCAAATGATTTGTTCGTGTAATGTTTATACTTTACTATAACGATGTTATTATTTAAAGTACAGCCTTATTACAAATATAGATGAAAATACGTATATTAAGTATACATACATAAGCATTATTAAAAAAAATGCTATTTACTAAATACACATGTATACATGGTGCGTATCCCGAAATACATTTTGACACAATTTTTGTCTGCCTGTCTGTCTTAATTGTATATATAGTAATAACCCTGTTTTCTTCAATATCGTCACAGGCTAAATAATATTTAATAATGTTCAAAAAGTTACGTAATGCTAGAAAAACGATAAGTTAATAACCTTATAACAGACATAAAAAATATAGAGTAATATAAATGATTACTTTTAACAGAATTTATTTGAATCCCAATACAATTTTTTTTTTAAATGTTTTACTTTTTAATATATGAATACAATTTTATTTAATTAGTATACCTATACATATTTTAAATAATTAGCAATCATAATAAAAATCTCAGCAATAATATTAATATGAAACTCAATGGAAGAAAGGTCGAACTATTAGCAAGGTCACTAGTTCGATTCTCACTGTATTGAATATTATAGAACTTACTAAAAGACACGTAAGTAACGTCTTTATATGCTAATAAAACTTTACATAAATTAAATATTTGTTATCGATATCGAAGTTCATTTAAAATAGTATTATTAAAACACAAAGTGTTATTTAAAAGGCCTACATTAATTGTTAAAGTCGTGACTTATATACCACTCGCCCATGATAATAGCTGTATTTAAGAAGTAACTAATTGTTATAGGAAATTTTATGGTGTAATTGTGTGAAATCAACAACCAAGGTCCCATGAATCTATTGCGCGGGCAATGCGTTCATTAATAATTGGTTAAGAAATTTCAATTTATGTCGTATCTATTAATAACTATATTTATCGTTAATCCATTACGTATTCTAAAGTTATTTTAAACTTACAATACTTACTTAAGTTATTTAAACTTTATTCAATAAATTCTTAAAGAAAATAATAAAATAAAATTTTCTATTTTTTTATCTATAACTCAAGTGGCTGTGTCGGTGACAACTGTTGACAGTTGCATGCATAAATTAAAAAAAAAAAACACACAAATTATAATTAAGATAAACTTTGTGAAAATAAAATAAAACTAATTTAAGATATAACAAATGGAAATTTATAGTTAATCAAACGATTTTGATCTAAATAAATCTTAGCCTAAGTTTAAAAAAAGAACTGTTATGTCTACGTGACAAACGCCATTTCATAAACGCCGGGGGCAGTTCAAATTACTCGATAATCATTTTTCGAAAGAAATTCACACGAAGGGTTTAATGATCAATTACTGATCAAACCATGACCTACTGAAATAGAGGTAAGAATGCTTTAATTTCCCAAGTTGATTGCAATTCCAATTTTTTTACGAAAAAAATTTACAAAACAAGGCAAGACATGATACAGCCATATTTTTATTTTATCTAGCTTTTTTACCAATGAGGTTTGTATGTATGAACTGATCGGAACTACCTATCTAGTTTACAATGAAAGTTAAACATAGTTAAAACTGAAGGGTAAAGTTAGAATAAATAACATAGTTTCAATATCGGTAAAAATATATAAGGGTAAGGCAAGCTTTTCTGAATATTGAAAAATTAAAACTAAACGCATTTAGTTAATGTATTTATAAAGGTTAAATATTTCGTCACGGCATTAAATAATATAAATAACTATAATTTATATTATACTTATACTTCCTTTATATTTAATAGCTTAGTCCTTCAAGCTTTGGAAATTATTGAATTAATGTTTCCGTTACAAATGAGTAATGTGATGTAAGTCGAACATTCCAAGTGGGAGTTCACAGATAATACAATGAATATGTTATAATACATTAGTGATGTAAATATAAACGCCTTCTAAAGTAAAACGGATGTTATTGTTGATATGTAAAAACACGTTCTGCCAATTAGACGATACTCGAAAACACTATCAAAAGTTCAATGACCTAATATTGAATAAGTGTGAAGTCTTCATTCGCGCTGATGCGACTGCGGCGGTTTTCTCAAGGAAGACTAGCCGTTTGCTCGGGGCATGATACCTATAGTACACAAGTCTGTGCGCACACGCAAGTGATTTCTTTATTAAAGGAAGGAATCTGACAAGATAGGAAAACGTTGGTGCCTTATGAGTCTCGTCCTTCTGGCAGTTATAAAAAAAATTTAAGCATAATATTAATATTGTTATAATGAGCATCACAGCGATAAAATTACGGATGAAAATATAGAATTATGAGAGTTCTTTTTTAACCTTACTGACTTTATGAAATGCTTAATTGGGAAAGGTTTAAAAATAATTACAAAATACTCTACACGCTCTTGTTGTGTTTATGTATAATATAATATACAATAGATAAGTAAATAATGATCTACCTTGCAAGGGAAACGGGTTTACGCCTCGTGTTATATTTTTGAAATAATTAAACGTAAATAAAATATGATGTAAACAATAACGAGCCAAGAACACATGAACCGCACGTTCCGAAATATTTTTCATGTGTAAAATTTAAAAGATTATTTATAAAATATGCTTTCAATAATATTATTTTTATTTATTTTGATAATTTATATTGATAATATATGACAAATAAGTTAATCGTATAAATTGATAATGTCACTTATTTTTAGACCCGAATAAAATAAAAGTAAGTAAGTAAAGTAACAGCCTGTAAACTACCCACTGCTGGGATAAAGCCTCCTCTTCCATTAAGGAGAGGGTTTGGAACATATTCCACCACGCTGTTCCAATGCGGATTGGAGGAATACACATGTGGCAGAATTTCGATGAAATTAGACACATGCAGGTTTCCTCACGATGTTTTTCTTCACCGCCGAGCACGAGATGAATTATAACCACAAATTAAGCACATATATATAGTGGTGCTTGACTGCGTTTGAACCCGCAATCATCAGTTAAGATACACGCGTTCTAACCACTGGGCCATCTCAGCTCTACCGACCGACCCGAATAAAGGCTTACAATACAAATTTCGCCATCGCTGGAATTTCTATACACAGTCAAAGGATCTATGATTCAATAGTACAATAATTTAATGTATCTCTCATAGTTTAGTCAGAGAGATGTTATGTTGACACTTAAGAAACATTCTATTATTATGAAAACTATTTTTTTTTGTATTGACAAATATCCTATATATTTGACGAACAAAATATTATACGATCAAATCATCTGATGGTAAGTAGTCACCGCCATTGATGCTGTAAGAAGTAAAAGAAGTTTGCAGAAATGACTTAACCGAAGATTGAAAATAATGGCTACTTACGCAACAGTTCAATGCAACATGAATTTCAAAAGAAGTTATTAAAAGAACGAACTGAACGAACTGAACGAACGAACGAAATACGTTTTTAAGTTTTAGATGAAAAGATAAACCATACCGTACTAAGGTAAAAATGCATAACATAAAGATTACTATTGTATATAATACCGTAACCTTCATTTAAAAGGTACAATATTAAATGATTTTTATTTTTTTTTGCTAGGTGCCATGGCTTTATGTAAGCCCATCTGGGTAGGTACCACATTAATAAACAAAACAATTATAACCAAAATTAATTTATCAAAATGTTACTAATATTATAAATGGGAAAGTAAAATATCGCCTACCCGTTTCCTATTGTATCCCATACGTTACCGAAGAACGTAAATTAGTTTAAAATGTAATACTTCTAATTAACGTTTAATTTTAAACATTACATTCAACTGTTCCATATGTAAACTTATTATGTAAACCGAATATTATTTTCCTAATTTTATACTCCGATGCTCGTATTTACACATAATATAATAAATGAAAAAATTAATTAATTAAATCTCTATAAGCAACATCGTAACCATAATAACAAGTTTAAGTTGGTTACTTTCGTCAAAAAAGGTTGCAATAGACCAAGCCCAAATATGTCGTGAGTCATAAGAATCACGATTAAGTCTGACAAAATACATTTTTATATCTTACTTCATAGAAACCTTCGGCCGCGCTCATTAGAGTAAAAGGTATTTCAATATTTTAATCGTGTCTGTGTCTTTTATATTTTTGTTGAAAAACATGTGATAATAATTTCAGTCAAAATAAATGGATTTTAAATTACACGAGTAGATAGTAAACGGACAGGGAACCACCAGGGCGTCACGAAAATGTGCCTGTGGCGCCCCTCTAAAAGCTGGAGAGAGTACCGTTTTTTAGTGGGTATTCTCGTGTACTAGGTTACAGTTCTGTGTACTGGCAAATCCCACATTCCTCCCATTTTACGTGGGGAAAACGCGTTATACGATTTTCCAGACAGAAAAAAAGTTGGATAGAGAATTGGGCTACTTGATATTAAATAGTCACCACAATCACCCATAGAAATTAGAATCCCTCATGTATGTGACCGCCATCAGATCATAGCAATTCTAAAAAAATCTTTTTTGAAAGAGGATTATCTGATGAGCGTATGGTTCGTTCCCACTCGAGCTTACTCTAAAAACAAAAAAAAATCGATATAATTATAACATCAGTTGTTGTTTTGCGATATTGTTTTTTATATTATTCAGCAATATTGTTTTGCACAGAAACAATTTAGAAAACAATTCAATCACTAATTATCCCCCGAAACATTATTACTATTTATATTCCAGTTTAAATTGTAAAACTTTTGTAAATCTGAGTAATTATAGGTAAAAGGATCTTAAAATCTTAGATCCCTTCTTCAAAAATGAATAGTACATGGTTAATTATTTTATGATACATATTTATTTTCCACAATTAATGTCTACGGGCAAAGGTCACTTACAATAAGAAAGCAGGGTTTTTATCAATTCCCTAAATATCAAATAAATACATGGTCAAACAGATAACCAAATAATAGCGCAACAAAATGCTGTCATTTTGTTACCTCTTTTTCATGTACTTCATCATTTATATCATTATACCACATATAACAATCCTACGAATCAGATTCAGGTCAATTCTGCTAAATATTATCTTTGCCGTTTTCTAGATAAACAACGATCTAGATGCAGATCGGTCAAAATAAAATCGGAACAATTGTAACTAAATTGAATTCTTGTTTATTAGGAACTGTCGTTAGATAGCAATAGAATCTGGAACGTGTTTAGTATATGTGTTAGTGGAATTGCCTCCTCAACTGAATAAAGTCCCTAATTAAAATAACATTCACCAAAATAACGACTTCGATACGACTTAATTTATATCCTTTTACTTGTTACATAAATCACAATTGGTATATTGTCCAAGGGGTAAAGGTTATCTCCAGCCCAAAAACGTGCTTACCAAGGATCTGTGGAAAACATGACTTTATTGCCAAACAGTATAGCTGTTACGGAAACGAATAATATTATATTTACCAATACCTTTATATAATATCGTTATTTATAATCCCAAGAATTTACATGTTTTGGCAGTTCAATTGAACATTTTTAAAGGAAAATTTATTAGCGTATTGCGAAAACTGAAGTAATAGAGTAACTATAATATAAAGGGTACCATTTAAGTGCTTAAGTCAATCTGACGTGATGACAGACAGTACAATATACTACCCAATCAGAATGCATTATATTCCTGCCTTTCGATGTCAAATATATGTATGTGATGTTGTCTCATATTTATTATTAGATATCTCATATTTAGTATACGGAGCAACATGTTCTGAATTCAAATTTTGGTTCAGGCTAATAAAAAAGTTATTGGGGTTTTCTATCGAGCAAGCCAAGACAAAATTTTGGTCCTATTTTTTACTAAAATGCCAAAGTTTAATCAACACCTACTACTTCCAATGAGTGTGGATTATGGAATCCTTTTACCAATAATCAGATCTAATGTTTGCAAAGTAAAGTATCGAAAAACAAAGTCTACGATAATATATGAGTTGAACCATATCACAAAGGACACTCCTATCTCATTATCCACAAAACAGAACCCAATAAAGCAGAAACGATTGTAATTTATAAAGGCTACCGTCTCCTAATGACGTAAATGGATATCGAACCTATAATCGGCACTGAAGCGATCACGCTCGGCAATTTTCTGCCTTCTTGCTTAACCTTAATCATGGAATTTTCATAATCTGGGTGTTTTAGTTCAAGGTGAAATTAATTAGGTCTAAATAAGTGTTTAACATTGTTCTGCGTCTTGTAGTAGGTCAAGTTAGAAGTGATTGGACCAACCCGTTCTATTCAATACTTCCTCTCTGAATGTATTTAAAGTATGTGAGTTTGGGCAAGATTGGTGATTATTTTTTTTATTTATAAAGAGTGTTTTTTTATGGATGTTTTTTGTTTGATTATGGCTAAAGTTGATGTGGATAACGTAGCACGTAGATATCGTTCAAGTTACTATCAGCAATTTCTCATTGTCTTTTGCCGGTCTTTAGTCCACATAACCAATTGCATCTTCTCCTTTTAAATGGCTTTCATTTGAGATTTTTTCTTCTCTATCAGGTAATAGACGTAATACTCCACCCGTTTCAATTGCCACTAACTTGTTATATCTACGAGTTATGTTCATGACCTTTGTTGGGCGACGGATTTCATTACAAACCATTAAACAAGAACAATAAGTCAAATTATCCTATTCACCAAAGTATTTATTCTCATATAGATTAACATACTCATATTACAAGGATTTTAATTCGTACATTGTATAAAACATCACGAACCGCTGTTAACAATTGAACAACAATTGTTATATATGAATGTTTCAATTTGAATTTGAATTCGATTAAACCGTGATTCGTATCGACTGTGCCCTTACACGGTTTTGTTGCAACGGACGAATGTTACACAATAATTTGTAAACACTGTCTGGACACAGTGCTTTTTAGAGATTACGTCTTATTATTTCAACAAAACCTTTGGAAATTAACGCGATGTATATCATTAACGTCGCAGTGCCGTAAAAGCTGTTGACATAACTTCTTGAACTGACATACTCTCACACCCTAACACTAATTATTTCCTTAAGATTTAGAGTAACTGTACAATTGCATCTTAGAAACACTACGATTTATTATTGTAGTCTTTAAAAAGCAACAAAAGATACCGCTGAATCTTAAGCTTGTATATGTGTGCGTCAAAATATTTTACATAGGTGTGTGTGGTAGTCACGAAAACACTACATATCAACGTACATAATCAGATAATCGTTTAATTGACGTAAACACACGAGTTTTAAACAGAAGTCGAATAAATAAATTTATTTATCTGCTTTTATGTTTTAAATCATTAAGTAGTCAATTATTAAGCCTTAATGGTCATGGTTTTACATAATAAAACAACTGTATGTATCCGGCAATTTAGATAAGGCTTAATTGACCAATATTTTAGTTTTCTATGATTTTAACAATTATTTTGACAAATCTGGTAATGTATTCCAAGGTGACCCAGAGGATAGAACAGGTGAAACATGGTCGAAGGTTGCAGCCTAGGGTAAGCGTTCTAAGTGCTTTATTGTTTATGAATAGCACAATATGTTAAGGTAACATTCATGTGTCAGAAGAAAATACCCGCTATACTGCAATCTGACAGGCATAGTTGAAAAATTCTATAATTTTTCTTGAGCGGGATGCTTTTTTTTCTTTTTAATTTATTCTTTTAAATCCCCAAACACAAGCTGCCTTCACTGCCTTTTTATATTATTTGTTTTGGTTTGGTAGTTTGAAGTGAAATAAATGAAGAAAAGTTGGATGTTTTATTTCCAGGGAAAATTATCATTAAAATTTCAAACAAAATGCTTTATTATTGTTGTGTGCGGTCTTTTTGTATTGTGTTGATTTTAGTGGAATTGGACTGGAAGCCAGTCAGTTCATGATGGGGCCATTTCTGTACCATTATGATGTTCGAAGTGATCTTTATCCACTTGGAGTAATTTATACAGGATTTAACTAACCAGATCGACTTGTCATTATTCTATCAGAACTCAATGATTTTCATATAAATATTTTGTTATTCATGTACCTAATTGCCACGCCACCTTTTGCCTTGTCACCTTCAAACTTCTACACTTAAGCAATACGTTACTTCAACAACAATACGCTCTAAATGCGATTTGTTGTCTAAAATTTTGAGATTATGCAATTTATAGGCAATTCATAAGTCGTTCAACTGACCGCTATCGGAATAATCAGACAGGTGCCGGTTTGTAGGTAAGACGAATATAAAACAAGAAACAGAAGTGGCATCGAGGTGTTTGATGATATTTTTCATTAAAATAGCATACAAGCATGTCGTTTCGTTTACTATCTTGTTAGAGATAGGGGTGAATATTTGAATTATACTTTTAATACCTATGATATATATTTTGGATCCTCGTTTGTTAAATTTCTGTGCATTGCTCTTTATAATGACATCAATATCGTCTGCAATGTCTGAGAAATACTTGTTCTACTACAGGCGAAACTTTTCCAAGGACTAAAGAACGCACCAAACTTGAATTGGTTATCGTTGTCACTAAGATATTTTTACTAACTTTTAGAATACGTCTGATAATACAGGTGCTTTTGCTTTTGCTTTTGCATTTGACAGACTCCCTAGGAATTGCCTATCTTTTATGTCCGTTTTGATGTTTCAGACTTTCAGATTTAAAATTCAGAGTAAATCAATGAGTCAATGGTCTACGGCACAAGGGTGGGAATAAGTTTAAATAAGAGGAGGGCGGCTATTACAGGGTATATCAAAAATGATTAATGATTACTTATGACGCAGAAAAAATTTACTAGGCTATATCTAAATAATCCTTAAAAGCTGAATCCAGAATGGAAGCAAGAAAAATTCTGAAATGTAAACCAAAATTTCGAATCACGATATTTCATAGATCCATCACAACTAATAATGCAAGGTTGTAAAGACTTACTATTATCAGATTATTAGAGTATTATTTACACAATAATAGATTATTGTGTATATTTTAGAGGTGTATGTTTATGAGTTGGCATTTTACCATAAATTTAAGATACCTAAACGTAGTTGAATCAATGCGTTTTTTCAGGGCATTAGATAAACACAACGCGCACCTTCCCCACGCCTTAATAGGCGTCACAGGGACTAGGGGGGGTCTCAGTACACCGGGAATCCCCCCTAGGCGGGATGACCGTTAGGGTGCCATGGTAGCATGCGTAAGCGATACCGTGGCGACCGCCGAAGGACGGAGAGGGTCCCGTTGGTTTTTAGTAGGTAACCTCAGAGGACCTGGGCGCACTCGGCGTCCAGGGAACCGGGGAGTACGCCCTCGCACTTTCCATCACGTGGGTGAAAAAGGCATTAAGGTAAAAGAGGGTTTTTGATCTTAAAAATCATATATGTTTTCGCTTTATAGATGTACCACTTTCGTTGGACTGCCTTACCTAAGGTAAAGCATAATATAGAAATTCCTTTCTTGATCTGGTTTGCTAATGCTATCTATGATTTCGGCTGTCCTTGTCCTCGAGGTTTTATGATACTAGTTTTCGCCGGCGGCTACACCGGCAACAACCACTCACCCAAAGTGGTCGTGGGTTCATATTTTAGGGTACCTACTAATCCAGATATACATATATCTCTGAGGCAAATTTCATTCAAATCCGCTCTAGCATATTTCTTCTTTTTTAGTTCTTGTAAGCCAATCGGTTTCCAGATAATGAAAGTAAAAAAGCGTGGAATTAATACCCGTTGACTTCCAGGCAGGATATATTAATTTAAATAATTGTATTAACAACATGACTGATTATGAATGATTAAATTTTGAAAAAGAGTAACTACTGAGTTTCTTGCCGGTTCTTCTCGGTAGAATCTACTTTCCGAACCAGTGGTAGCTTCACTTAATTGTTAAATGACGATTCAAAAGTGCTTGTAAAAGCCCACTTGAATAAAGTATTTTTTGATTTTTGATTTTGAATAACATGGACACTAAAATAAAGTATCAGCCTGTACGCTGCTGAATCTCTTTTGGGTAGGTTTGGTAGGTTTTCTTTATTAATAATCTGCTTGATTTTGAGTACAGTTGCTAAAATATATGCCGTGAAAAAATTGTGTACTTAATAAATTATATTTTAGTCATATGTAAGAAATAAACACGTGTCATTAATATACTTCACAAATATTTAGTACAAAAAATATGTCCAATGACAAAAATATAACGTGATCAAGATCATTCGCTACAAGAATACCATAGTGATAAGATACAGTCTGTTGTATTTTATATCGTATTAGCGCACGTGAAACAAAGAGATTGATCCAAATGATTTGTTTCTATCTAATAACGTATTTTTTCCTTTAAATATTACATACACAAATAATAAAAATAACAAGATTTTTTTTTACTTTTAAAATATTGATCTCAAAATCCACTAGTCAGGTTTAATTGTACGCAATGCGCTGATAATCCATTTATTGAAAAAGCTTACTAATCAATTTACGAACCACGCGCGTGGAACAGTAACCTTTGTCGCAATTGAAACTGCGGGGAGCAGCATCTGCAAAATATCTATGCTAATAATGTAAATGCGAAAGTAAATCTGTTACGCTTTCACGGGTAAACCACTGAATCGAAATTGAGGAAATGTAGTATAGTTTCCAAAAAATACGACGAAGGCTACATTTTCTATAAAATAACCCCTTAACCCGTGAACAAAGCTGCGGTTGAAAAACAGCATTATCATCACACATCCATACATACTGCAGCTACTTTTTTAAGACATTTTTAAAAAAAAAAAATTTTTTAATATTTTTGTTCATTATTATTTTTTTGTTTAATATTACAATAAGAAACAATGATGTACCTAATGTCTGGGAACTAACTGATTTCCAAAACACAGCGAATGGCTAATTTGTAACTAAGGGCTGGTATTAATTAAAAATGTAAACGTAAATTGTGTGTAAAATAAATATATAAATAAAAAAGTCTATCCAGAAAAACTACCTTGAAACTTACTGAAACATTAATCTTAGTTTCTATAAAAATTATACGCCTATAGGTACAAGCGTTCGCTCGTTACAACAAACAAATAAACGCATTAACCTCCATAGTTGGCCCGTAATGGTTTAAAACATGCCTTTTCCTATATCGATTGCCAGTGAATGCTTTTATTATTATATTTATAGATAAGGTAATAATTAGTTACGTAATCGTCAAGTGAAACGATAACGACAATTAAAGCTCAGACACGTTTGACCACAGAATTATAACGTTGAATAGTATAATCTAGATCATTCCCTAATAAAATAGAGCGCTGATTGTGCTCGAGGTCACAGATAATATATTATTTCACTAAGCAATTAATCTTAGCTTGTAGGTTATATTTTTTTATTGCATAGAATAAAAATTGTTTTCGATCAAAGTTTTAGATATTAATAATTATGTATAACTTGTTATAAAGTCTTTATATATAAGTGTTTTATATTTATTCCTTTCAAATTAATTAGGAGAAGTAAAAAAACATTCACATCGGATAAGTTACCACCAGAGAACGACAACTGAAACAAGTAGGCTTAAATTAGTTTTATTATAATCATAGAAGTCGTTTTCTCTACGTGCGGACGTCTTAAATTGTTTAAAAAATATATAATTATATATTTAAGTTCAATGAATTTATAGTGTAATTTCTAGAGAATAAATAAATAAATTTTAAAAATGTGTTGTTTTTTTGTTTAATTTATTATAAGTTAGAATTATATCTAACATAAAACTGCTGAGTACGACCCTTTCAAGTTTATAAGTGGTTTCAACTTTTTATTTTTAACTTAAAATAGATTTACAACAGCCTGTAGAGCGAAATAAATACCAACACACAGATTATGTTATACTTATAGAACTTCTCGTATAATCTCTTCTATTGAGGAGATTACAATTATGCGATGTGAAATTATACCAGAAGATGCATTGAGGTTTTAGTCAATAATATTATTATATAAGGTGCTGCGATCCTTAGTTTCTCTCGCTTTGAATTAAGACTATTAAGGCGATAAGCGTAAGCTTGATGTTCTTGCATATAATAAAACTAGCGTCTCGGATCCGCACGGTAATGCTGATACTATATATACTACATGTCTTACTATACTTTTTTAAGATATACGGTACTGAAGTACAATATTTTGATCTACCTAACGGGTTCAGCCAGCATTTGCAATGTAAGCGCAAAAAAATTACGACATCACTTTAGAAAACTTTAAAATAATCAGTGTTTCTCGACTATATCCTCGTGAATAAATGTATCTATTGAAAAAACGGCACCAAAATCCGTTGTGTGATTTTAAAGATCTATGCACGAACAGGGACAAGCAGCGGTAAGCAACTTTGTTCTATACTATATTAGTTACTTGGTGGTAGGGCTTTGTGCAAGCCCGTCTGGGTAGGTACCACCCACTCATCAGTTATTCTGCCGCCAAATAACAGTACTAGTATTGTTTTGTTCCGGTTTGAAGGGTGAGTAAGCCAGAGTACTACAGGCACAAGGGACATAACATCTTAGTTCCCAAGGTTGGTGGCACATTGACGATGTAATGAATAGTTAATATTTTTTACAGCGTCATTGTCTATGGGTGATAGTGACCACTTACCATCAGGCGGGCCATATGCTCATCCGCCAACCTATAACATAAAAATTTAAAAAAAGTTATCGCCCGTGTCTTCGCTCGCGTTTCAGGGTGCTAGTTGTCAAATGTTAGGCAAAAAAGTAGCCTACTTCTATCTTTGGAGTTCAAGTTTGCTTCACACCAAATTTCACCAAATTCGGTATATTGTATGGTCGTGAAAGAGCGACAGACACACAGAGTTATTTTCAAATTTATAATATTAATATAGACAATATAGATAATAAAATAATAATTAAGAAAGATATACAAACGTTTATTAGAATCAGAAGAAACATGCAATGTGAAACTTCTCTGGCATTAATACATTAATAGTAAACAATCGCAAAAAATCTGCCTTCGAAACTTTGCCGCCTTAGGATATAGTCTAGTCTATTTCTAAAGCCACAACCGGACGTAATGTAAGACCGCTATAGCCATTTTTTTATTTACATATCTGTTGAAATAACCGCTTCCGTGTAAAGGATTAATAAAGTCTGCTAGCGGTCCTGTCAAACATTTTGGGTATTTGATATGTTCCGCTTGCAATATACGCCTTCACTTATGTACTATATTTTATATCATATATAAAACAGTATCGTTGAGTTCCGGGTCAAAGAGTGAGCCAGTAACTGCAGGCACAAGGGACATAACATTTTAGCTCCGAGAATTGATGACGCATTATATGGCGATATAGTCGATGGTTACCACTCACCATCAGTTGACCTATTTACCCTTCCATCTAATAACTACATAAAAAATGAACCGTTTGGAATATCTAAGATGTATAATACTTTTTAAAATAAATAGACATACACAAATGCTTGTAGTAAACCTACATAAAATTATTAGTAGTATTTTGGGAACATTATGTTAGAGCATTATTGATTCTTTTTTGATTGAAGTTAGAGAAACACTTAAATTGGGCGGATTAACTTTGATATCCCGACAAATACTTATCTCTATCTTACTAAGTGGCGACAATGAATAACGTTTTAAATATTATCAACGGAAACGCTGCTTGTAACTATGTTTAACGCTGAAATGTCGCGACTGTTAGAATTTATAAAAGATCAAGGTTTCGTCTGATTGTAAATATTTGAATAACAATAAATATGACTCCCACGCAATCAATGTAATGTGATAAAAGCCTTACAACCTCAGCTGTCTTATTTAAGTAACGTATTTAATCGAGTTTCGGAAGTGCTTACAATTGAAACCCGAATAAACCCTTTTTAACGACGCTTTTACATGTAAATCGTCAATTAACAAGATTAAGTTAAATGTGAAACGACTACGGTTTCAGAATTTAGATTCTATTGAAACCGAAATGGGGAAAAACTGTCGATTATTTGACGAAATACATAGCTATGTTGATAGTAGATTTGTTAATTTAAAAAAGCGACCCGCCCCGGCTTCGAACAAGTGTAATACTAATACTAGATACTCTACAGAATTTATTGATTTACGACAACACATTACAAACTTCTAAAGTTATCAATGTCTCTTTACAATATTGCCCATGTATTATATACAAAAATCTTCCTCTCGAACCATTCTATCTATTAAAAACAAACCGCATCATAATCTGTTGCGTAGTTTTAAATATATCAGCATACATAGGAATATAGGAACAGAAAAAGCGACTGTTTTATAATATGTAGTGAGAGCGTTGAGAGCTGATACGTCCCCGTGGTTAGACCGCGTGCATCTTAACTGATGATCGGGGGTTTGATACAGGCAGGCACCGCTAAATTTTCATATGCTTAATAAGTGTTTATAATTCATCTCTTCTCATATATCTCATTGATATAGTAGCCAATAGCAAATAAAACCTTATTTAATTTACTATATTTGGATCCTCTTAAATAATAACATTTTATTTAAATAATCTCAAACTAGAGAGATCGAATTTCTTCACTGATCTTTTGTAAAAAATACGATTTTATAATATTAAGGAAAGACAATCATCAAAAATTTAAATGTTGTGTAAAATTAAAATTTCTAATTTTTAAAACTTGAATGTGTAAATTAACACGAAAAATATTGTCTTCGGTTAATATTTCTATCGCTGTCGGAAAACTATTTGCTCGTTGATTTATTGCAGAATAGTTAATGTCGATAATTAAATGAGCAAAAAAATGTAACGCTATTGTCCATAAATATTCCCATACGAGCTGTTTATGCTCTTATTATAAAACAAATGAATTACGTTATAGCAATATGTCAACATAGTTGCGCAAACGCCGGAACAAATGCCGAACAACGCAATCGGCAACGTTCTCATTGATTGACATAAGAAAATACGCATTTTTGTTTGACATCTCTATCAATTATCTTTTATCTAATAACAAAGATAGAGCTGTAACTACATTATCGTACGTTAATCAAAAGCTTTAATAAAAAAGTATAACTTCGATATAACTTCGTTCTTGAGGTCAGTTGTTCAAATATTAGACAGCAGCCCTGCCTAATATTTAAACTACTATGTAATGTAATGTAAAACATTATGCAATTTTTTGTTTTGAAATTCAATATTCATATAAACATATAACTTCAAAGCTATGAAGTTTGCAATATATAATTCCGGTACGAACTCCTATCTTACCTTTGACACTCTACTCTCTTGTTTCTTCTATCTCTCTCTCTCTTTCTCTCTCTTTTTCTCTTCCTTGACAATGACATTGACAGCTGTTGCAATAACCAATAACTTTTCATAAAAATTTTCATAAGGGCTAAATAACTTATCTTCAAAATTTGTACCATCATAAATACTGTAATATAAAAAACCAAATAACTTCAATTTACTAGAACTTAATATATCTATAATGTAGATTATTTTTAACTTTACGATAAAATCTTAAGAATGACCATAAAAGTTCACCTTATAAAGCAGTTATATTATCTAAATTTAGTGCAGCTGAAACCGCGAAGTCAGGCTGAGGTCAATTTTGATAAGAGCGGTATTATCTCGCTGAATCGCAATTCCGACCCTCTGAGCGTAAAACGAACATGCCTTACACGAGTAAAGTAATTTATTGAGAAGATATACGCATATATATCTTATTATAGCTATTTGAATTTAACTACCCGCAAAGTAATAATAAAAATACACAAATATCCTAAATGTCAATTAAATCTAGTAAAATATTTCGTTGAAATATTGTTTTAGCCATTTTCCCGATAAGATTATCATTCGACCTTACACTAGGAGACTGTATAGTATTATATTTTAATCTTTTGCTGTAATAAATATTACTGTTATATGCGTTCTTTTATTTATTCACTTTCAAAAAACCAATTAACCCTACTGTAATGGAATACTCCCTTTAAAAAAAAACATGAGGTGTAAAAAATACTTTTATTTTAAATAAAGTCTGACTGGAGACTGGCATGTAGATTTACTAATGGCTTGTGGTCGTCACCACGCTTAGACATAGGCACTGTAATAAAAAATACTTTACATAATCAATGCTGCCAACATAATGAACAAAGACGTAATATCATAATCGCCCTTCAAACCGAAACACAAACACAGAAAATGCTGTATGGCGGTATAATTGATAAGTAGGTACCTACCCAGGTAGACCTAAACCCTATCGCCAAATACTCAACCTACAGTGTTTGTTTACATCATACTCAAACCGTAATTCTCGTAAGCTCCCGGACATTAATTAACGCTTACCGTATTAATACGATTATTCCAAACACAAAACCTAACGTGAAACACAAAAACATAGAAAGCAAGGACATTTTATTAACGATTAATTTGATACGGAATAAATTATTTTTCAATGAACGAAATAAACATGAATTAACGATTTATTATATTTTCAAACACACGAACACGACAAGATCATATTAATTAATATAAATCTTAAATACTATTAATTAAATCGCTGAACAGAATGCGTCGTGATATTACTGGCTTTGTGCAGGCCCCTCTGGGTGGGCACTGAACAATCATCAATTATTTTACTGGCAAACTTCAATACATCATATTGTTGTTTTCCAACTTGAAATAGGAGTAAGCCGGTGTAATTAAATAACCTTAAATTCCGTAGAAGGTGCATTTACTGTATGAAAACCATTTCTACTGTCGTACCTTTTGTGTGTGTGTGTGTGTGTGTGTGTGTGTGTAAAACTCGGTAGTCAACTTATATTACCATATTATTAACTTACTGAAAATACTTCATATTATGCATCTTAGCTTTTACTTGTTTTTAGAATAAAATTAATGACTTGGTAATATAATTATTGGAAAAGTATTATTATATATTTATATCTATAAATGGGTCTGTAAATACTCCTACTTCTAAATAATTGAAGTCTTACTGTATATACTAATTGATTCTGATAAGTATTCCTAGCAAGAATTGTAAAAAAATGTATAAGTCTTTATTGAATAAACCTAAACTCTACTGGGGATCAATATGTGTAATTTTTCAGAATTAGGCTATACATTACGAGAGTAAAATATTTTATATTAATGAGATTTATTTCTGATAATATTTAATAATTGTATCCAGTGAATGTGAAAAGACCCTGCGATAACTTATATCAGACAACAGAACGAACGGTACAGCGCAAACAAACGTTATTTTAATAATTTATTGTTATTAGCCAATAAACAGTATCTTTCGATTGTTTCCCTGTAATTAGACCAAGGACAATCGTGATAAGAACAATCTTGATACTTAGGTCCGTGTAGGTGGTCGTAAAAACTATTTCAAAGCATAACGCCGCCCGCTACTTTTAAATTATATCTACAATGAAAGTTATATAACTCAGTGTTTAAAAGAATATTGATTTTAAGAATTATTACCCGATAATAGATAATATAGATGATAAAAATTATGGAATTAGCTTTTGTTGGTCTGTTCGGGATAAATAATGATTTAATTGTAGTTAATTGTCGGCGTAAATTAAATACAAAGTTTATTGCTGGTTTTCTTGGTAGTGTCTACATTCCGATCCGGTCGTAATTGTAAACGTAATTTAATTTTGTAGATTGACACCTTGAAGGTATCTACTATGTTATGTTACTTGCAGGGTGAGTGAGCCAGTGTAATTACTGGTATATGGGACATAACATCTTAATTGCCAAGGATGATGTGTGTGATGGTTCTTACACCGCAAATGTCTTTTAGAGTACTCCCACCTAACTATGCCATATAAAAACTGTATTTGCTGTACTGCTTAATATAATATAGCAAGTTGCATGTTATTTACATATTTATTTATTTTTATAAATATGAGACAATATCACATACATTACTCTGATCCTAATGCAAGTAGCTAAAACACTTGTGTTATGGTAAATCAGAAATAATGACGGTTTCACAAACACCCATACCCACGACATAGAAAACTAATGGTAATCAAGATCGACTCGGCCGGCAATCGAACCCGGGACCTCGGAGTGGCGTACCCATGAAAACTGGTGTACACACTACTCGACCACGGAGGTTTACCTGTCCGACTAATGTAACAACAACAGCCTGTAAATTCCCACTGCAGGGCTAAAGGCCTCCTCAACCTTTGAGAAGAAGTTTTGGAACATATTCCACCACGCTGTTCCAATGCGGGTTGGTGGATTGGTGCTGGTGTCACATGCAGGTTTCCTTACGATGTTTTCCTTCACCGCTGAGCACGAGATGAATTATAAAGACAAATTAAGCACATGAATCAGCGGTGCTTGCCTGATCTTGAACCCGCAATCATCGGTTAAGATACACGCGTTCTAACCACTGGGCCATCCGACTTATATAGTTAATGAAAATGATTCTGCAAGTCGACTAATACTTCTTTGTTTATATTTATTGGATAAAAAAATATAGAAATGATTATTTAGATTAAATAGTTAAAATTAACAAATATCTTACTAACTCATTTTTATCGAAAAAAATTATACTCCAAAATTTAAGTAAAAAGTTTCTACAACTGTTTTAATAGCAAATTTAAATTGTTTATGGCAGGTAAGAATATAGCGATACTAAAACTTATATAACATGTCCACGATTCAATGTTGCCAACCCTTGAGTATTAATATGTATTTAAATATTTATTACAAACAAACATTATTTATCGCATATAGATCTATTAATTTATTATTACTATTCTAGAAGTATGCAAACTATGTATCGTTATATAACAATAACAAAACAATAATTTAAAACATATTAAAAGCTCCCGTAAACATTCCATTCCAACAAATAATATTTTATTTATAATACTTAAAATTCAAAAAGCGAACGTCTTAAAACAACCTTTTAATTTGAAAGAGAAATGATTTACTAGTTCATGCAACACGGTCAGGACATTTCAATGTAAATATTAGAAACATTTTATTTAATCTAGATTTATAATCCTAGAATTTTATTACATCAATAAATAATTCAATACAAGGTCTGCGATAAAAATGTCTATTATTCTCAGATACTATCATTTTTCAGTTATAATTATTTCACTTCACGTTCAATAAAAATCAGGAAACTATAATTGGAGCATTTATTTAATAGCACACCAAATACATCAAGCGCATAACTTCAATCGTAAGCGGGTATGAGTGAATTTGATGCATCTTTAATACATAGTATAAAACAAAGTCGCTTACCGCTGTATGTCTCTGTAAATGCTTAGATCTTTAAAATTACGGAACGGATTTTAATGTGTTTATTTTCAATAGATAGATTGATTCAAGAGGAAGCTTTATATGTATAATATATTTACGATTTTATTGAGAAACAGTCATTATTTAAGAAATTACTAAATTGATATCGTAAATAATACATTTTCGCCTACATTGCAAACGCTGGCTGAACCCTACGAGATAGATCAAAATAATTGTTGTAATGCGGTTTGTATTGTCTCTTGAAAAGCTGTTAACGTTGTCAGACATCCTGTATTATATTTAATATCAGCATTGCACCGAAGCCGGAGTGGGTCGCTATTCTATATGAAAATTATAATTATGACTCTGTTTGTCTGTCACTCTTTCGCGACCAACCGCTGAACCGAATTAGATGAAATTTGGTATGAAGCAAACTTGAACTCCAAGAAGGGACATAGGCAGCATTTTTCGCCTAATAAATGACAACCAATACCCTAAAACGCGAGCAAAACTGCAGGCAACTAGTTTATAATAAATTAAAGCAACCTCGATGCCGTTCAAGCAGACCCATCTGGATAAGTACAAGTCAATCAACATTTATCGTTCGTCTAAGCATGGATTGTTTATGTTACTGTTTTCGCTTTGAAGGGTGATTGAGTTAGTAGGGCTCAGGCATAAGGGACGTAACAACAAGACCCCTTTGTTACCAATGACAGTTTATAAGTTCTTTTAGTTCTAGATTCAACGGGTGCCTCATTTGCTGGGTTACTTAAAATGCTCTATTTTTGTCCATTAACTTTTAATTTGTGATTGAACATTATCTCTCAGTACAGGGCATAATGAAATCTTCCAACAATAGCGCGGCTGGAAAAATCTCTCAACGTTAATGTTTTTTGAGTTTGTTTTAACTTAAATACATACATAAGTAAACAAGCAACAGCAAATATATATGTTTGTATATGTTTCACTACATGGATACGTTGTTACAATGCGGGCATATATAATACATCGTGCAAGTTTCTTCACCGACCACGAAATCTTACTTCATATTTTAAATACGAACGTTTGGATGGATGAATGTTTGTTACATAGATGCATCAGAACAGCTGAAAGGAATTGAATAAAATTTGGCACAGATTAACAGATAAATAACAGCAATAGCAAATTATGTCGCTAACATAACACAGCCGGATACAACACCCTTCCAACTCTACAAACACATGTAACGCCCCCTTAAACGGCGGGAGGCATTACAAATATAAGTTAATCACATGAAAAGTGATACTTGCCCGTAATTGTGCTCAGCTGCCATTTCGTCTTCGTTACTTAAAACAAAATGTTATCACAACTCTTTAAGTATATCAATTAAAAAGCTCAATAATAATACTTAAGTGTTTTTCCAGGATAAATTAAAAAAAATAAAAACATTTATTTTCTTAAGTACAATTAATTGAAAAAGAAATTTAGTAGAGAGCTCAATAAAAAAAAAGTTAAATACTTTTATATTATTTCTGTTTGGCGTAAAACATTAATTTATTCTTCAAGAAAGTATTCCAGTATCGAAAGAGGTAATTGGAAAAAAGTATTAATTGGTTACTTATTTTCGTATTTAAAATCTGTATCGTCTCTTATATAGTAAATTTAAACTTTTAAATGTAGCTGTATAATAATAACAAGAAAAACTTTTAATGATCTTTCAACTCTGACGAAACCAAACGTTAGTTATTCAACCTAACAAAACTTTTTAAGCAACAACATTTATTTACCTTAATATTTATTAAAGTACAAATGCTAAATATACTTAACCAATATATTAAGTTTACGTATTTAGAACAACGCTTTAAATGATGACTAAAAATTTGTTTTTTTTTTTGTGGCTTATTCGTTTTTTGGAATTTCTTGTTACAAATGCAAGTATCAAGTGAAGTACTTAAGTTTCACTACACCTAGAATATTATTAGAGAAAAATGTTAAAAATTTAAGCTTGATCAACTAGAAAATATAGATTTGAGATAGGACACACTAGGACCCAACGCGTAGACTATCAACGGCGCTACACCCCTACAGGTATAATAACTCAAATGCATTCAAGGCATTGAAGCAGTATATAATATACTCTTATAAATAGACCGTATCTGTTCCAATGGCCAAGAATGACGAGTGCAATAAGATAATTGGCACCATAGAGGATATCGAGCAATATCCCTGAATTGTGCGGATGACCACTTAACTCTTTTTTTTTTGTTTTGTATGTTTTGCAGCAGCGTAACCCAGATAGGCTGTGGGATTAAGAAGGCACTTCGTAGAGGACAAACATACACGTTTCCAACGTAAAACAGCGATAAGTTAGCATGCATGACATTTAGTACACCAACTCTTTGAATAGCTCTTAGAAGCCTCAACGACAGTCAGTGTAGGCTGTTGCTGACAACCTACCTGGATGATTCCTGGATGAGACATCGTCCGAAGGCCCGATTTGTAAACAGGCCATTGATCGAAGTCCCTTTTTAAAAAAAAAATCCAAAAAAGAATTAACGACGAAATTTTACGTGCCCGTACACCACAGTTTAAATATAATTTAAAATAAATTATCACTATAGAAAATGTGACTGGGTTAATTGTTTTTAAAAATATTTTAGTAATATGAATATGTGAAGAAATGTCGCTATAAAAAGTCATTAATCGTTAAATTTATGATATCCAGACAACGGATCTATTTTGAGCGCTAGAATTCAGGTTGAGAAGCTTATATGAAAGTTAGAAGCTATAATTATATCATAAAACTCGTTTGTTAACGTTTATTTTTATAAGACAAACGAAATATGTTCTAGATATTTCTCAAACGCAATTTACCTCGAATATAATGTTTCGTATAACCGCATGACTGAAAAATTGGTAAAACAAACGTGAGAGGAATCGCTGCAAAAAGTTTAAAATTTACGTAAACTGACCACGACGAGAATTGTGACATTGAATATGATTTTTGTTCAAAAAAGTTCAAATATCAATAAACTAGTCTTACAAAACATTTAATAACGCCTATTGGAACATAGTAAATGTTTTATAACATCGCAAACCAACCGTAGCAAATCATATACGGACATAGAATTACATATGTTATTCTGAATACAATGATTGGTCCTCAGGCATAATAAATGTAATAAGGAAAATTATATTACTAACTAGAAGCTATGCACGCGGTTTTGCTCATGGATTTTTACTTATTAAATATCTTCCTAGGACTAGTTTAAGACGTATTATCACAAGCACTTACTTGGTGGTAGGGCTTTGTGCAAGCCCGTCTGGGTAGGTACCGTCCACTCATCAGTTATTCTACCGCCAAATAACAGTACTCAGTATTGTTGTGTTCTGGTTTGAAGGGTGAGTGAGCCAGTGTAACTACAGGCACAAGGGACATAACATCTTAGTTCCCAAGGTTGGTGGCACATTGTTGATGTAAGTAATAGTTACTATTTCTGACAGCTTCATTGTCTATGGGTGATGGTGACCACCATCAGGGTGCCCATATGCTCGTCCGCCAACCTTTACCATAAAAAATACACGATCACCAATTATATTATCATTGGAAAGTAATCCCTATTAACTTACTGTTGTCACCTATGATATGGGTGGTTTTATTTTCGTTATAGAATCGCAATTGTTATTCACCATTGTCATATAAGTATACTTCTTTATATATTTAATCACTATATTAACTAACCTTAGGCCTTATCAGCCTAAAATTAAAAAGTTAATTTAATAAAGTAGCGCTACATTGAACAATAAATTTGATTTTAAATTTGGAAGACGATCGCGTACTATTGTGTATTTAGCTAAGTATCCATTCATTGACGAAGACGCACCTTATATCAATATGTATTGATAATGTTTCAACGTGGAGGGGCGAATCTTCGTGAGTGAATCGATCTGTATTATTATTTAGTAAAGACTTTTTTCTGTGTTAAGAACCAAGTATGCATCCAGATTAAAAACGTTGTATGAAACAAAAGTAGTTTCTACGTAAAATATTTACCTACTCTCTCCTTCTTTCACTCTTATGGCGCTACTAGATATGTTAAGATTGTCAGCTTCATATTTCTTGAGTGGATTATTTGCCTCCATCAAATAAATTACAAAAGCTCCTTTATGAGCGGCTATAATTTGTTAACGATGTATCTTCTACTTAATCGTTCCATCTTGTTGAGTCTATATTTAAGACGTTATACTCATTTTCCTTAACTACGAGAACGAATAAAAAAAGTACTTTGTTTGAAAAAGAAAAAAAATAAACAGACACGATTCCTTTTTTTTTCTATATATAAGTTGATCATGGAGAAATCTTTCTATGAAGTTGTCATGTAATTTTCTCTTGCGACATTGCTTATCGTGACATATTAAAGGAAATTCGATCGCATTACAAGGTGATTCTTTACAATTGAAGTCACGATAACGATAAGATCATTGTGTATTAACAAAACAATAACTGAATCTGGTGAATGTAGATAGTTAACTTATTATTTGAACTGGAGCTTCAGAACTTCAGAAAACGGTAACTGACAAAATTTCGTTGATTTTTTTAAATTAACAATAACACCGTATTCTTTAAATTAAAAATTGTTACCATAACTTTGTTATGTTTAAACAGAATCTTAGGAACAATATAAATGGAAGAAAGGCTTCTTCGTTTTCGTCTTTCGTCACTATGTGATCGATATGGTCGTTATAACATATAACATTTTTTTTAAATGAACATTTTACTAACTTTTTGACTGTCAAAATATATGTGCATCGCTGCTTTGGAAGGAAGAACTTCAGCAAATTAGCCATTCATTTTCTTATTCATATTATCAGTGCTCGTTGATTTGAAACAAAATTTTGATTCAATATAGATAACTTTTCAGTGTAGTTCATCTTCTAAATCTAAATCAGTTTTCAATGGATATAGTTCTGCGGTATAGATCCGCGTCCATATCATAATCCAAATTGAAGCACCGTCTATAAGCTCCAAAATTACTTCCCACAAGGAAATGTGACCAAGTAGTGGGACATTTTAACGCTAACTTTAACGGCAAAATCTATTAATACTGAGTTGTTTTTTTGGAAGAAGACGAAGAAAAGAAATGATTTTACTTTTTTCATAAATATTGTCATGACATTAGCATAGGTAGAGTATTTGTGAAAAAAATATTTGAGTCTTCCATTTTTATCACGAGAACACAATACATTAATGTCCAATATTAAAAATTTGTTGCACGTAAAAAATTTAGATTCACAAGGGTAATCAATTTGAGCGAACATAAGCCGAATTTAATTTGCATAACAACGTTCCCGGAATTTTTATTCGAAATATGTGCCGTCAAATAGCGGAACATTTTAAAAATATTTTCAGTAAAATTATATTTTCCTAAGAGCACCGCTGGCTTCACATATGCACACACATGTTGCGTTAAATTCCCGGAGAGCAAAAATGAATTTAACATTTTATTATTGGTTTTCATCATTCATCTTTTAATATGCGATGAAGGAAAATGATTTGGAGAAACCTGCGTATGTTAAATAAAAATCTGCCACAAGTACCGACTAAGTGTAATAGCTCCCACATCCTCCTATAAAAGGAAAGGAGTTATATGCCTAGATATAAACAGACAGTGCCAGGTCTTTCCGTATTATTAACAAATCAAAACACTGTCTGCTTAAATATATACAAATACCTGTCAAATGTTCTAAATTTTGACTATTTAAATATAATAATGTCATATGCAAAGCGAACAATAAAACGTTTTGAAATATTTATATGTATTTATTTATTAAGCCGCGAGATTATAAGTATTTTTGGTAACCTAAGTTATTCCTTACTACATCAGCAGTATATAAGTAAAAATCCCGTCAAAATCGGTCCAACCTTTCCAGAGACCAAAAAGACAGACTGAAATACAGATAAAAAATTAAAATAATATATTTTGGTGTCCACATACATATTTACTAAAAAGTGACTATTTTAATATTACAAGCAGACACTCCATTTTTAGTATATGTATGGATTAATGCTCTATAAAAAAAATTAACAAGTACAGTAACAAAATAGAGCAAATAAATACAATAATGTAGTAACACCAAGAACTATTCAATTGTTTCATTTAATAGCTTTGACCAAACTAGCGAAAGAAATTCGGAGTGTTTCAAATAAAATAATTGTATTTTACAATTTATGGTTGACATTACGTTTTGAATGTAAAATACCTTGTGGCGATCGTTTCATTCTCAGAATGTATCATCTCTACATAATATAAAACAAACTCGCTTTCGGTTGTCAGTAAGCTTAGATCTTTTAAAATACGCAACGAATTTCAATGCGGTTTCAATGAACAAATGATGCAAAGGATGGTTTGTATGTGTCATACATGCATATTCTAGATAAAATAAGAATTTTACTATCCTGGCTGAAATAACAATCGTTTTTCTTAATGTTTGTTCTTTAATCTATATTTAATTAAACTAAATAGTAATATATAATACCCTTGGAGTAGTGGTGCAAAAAGCTTCATCAAAAGTATAACACCTCGTCTCATTGCCTCCACTGGTGACAGGAGGGCTGGTTCGTTTTTTGCCCACAGGATCGGAATTGCGATTCAACGGGGAAATGCTGCTAGCATTCTTGCCACCATTCCACGCAGTCAAGATTTATACAGTAACTAGTTTTAGTTCATATTTGTATATATATTTAAGCATTTAATGTTCTTATGTTAATAAATTGATTAGCAGCATAATATACATAAGTTATCATTAATATTATTTGGAGCTTATTATTTTGTTTCTTTTGTTTTGTTTTTTTTTAATCTTGGAATTCATGTTTGATAACCTTATTTCATATAATTTAATAATATGTAACTTATATTACTTGTCTTTTACTTCACTCCATATTTTTAATGCAACACTGGAAACTTTGTTGGCTTATACTAGAAATATTTTGTTATTAACTATATGTATTATACTATGTTTCCCTAAAATAAATAAATAAAAGAAGAAATTAATAGTTTTTTTCATATGGGATAACTTTTAACTACTTTCATTCTTGACGGTTCTTCTCGATAACGATTCATGAATGATTATTGGAAGGGAACTCAAATATTATAATTTAATTATTGATGATGATGATATATGATAGTTTCAATGGAAAATAAATTGACCGGTAAATGTTCTTTACGGATTGGCTAGCTAGAGATCATTTTGTCTCCTTTCAAATGCAAAATGACTTACGAAGATGCGCCTCTCCACGTTAAATTCCCAGCGTCTATGTATTAGTAATGCTCGTACTTACAATATATTTTAGTGTGTGTGAAACGACTGACATAAAAATGAAACTAGCAAAAATATACAATTTCGATTACATAATTAGTAATAATATGATTACAACGTAGACTGTAAGTAACTTATTTGTAATCAATAATTTTATCAAAAATAATTGATTCCATGTACTTTAGCTTGCAAGTACTTTCAAATATAACTTTTCCTTATAAAGATTTTGCTTTGCATTTCAATAGACAGCATTAGATATAATTATGTTTCATAAATTGTTATGTTGTATCGTTTTTTTTTAGTTGTGATGTTCCGGTTCGAAACGCACGAAATTTTAATCTAGTTTTATAACGAAAGTACCAGTAAAATGGTAGTTTATATAATTTACGACAAACTTATGTAATTCATATTACAAATGTGTGGCTGTAAAAATTGCGATCATTTCATTTGAGGAAAACCACAAATATTGTGTGCAAATTGATTTAAAGTGTTGGCCGAATATTAATACCACGCATAATGCATTTAATTTAAGAACACAAACGTAAAACAAAAGGGAAAATATTTATGGTTCCTTTATTTTAATTATCTACCCAGTCGTTCTCCCTCAACCAATAATTGGCTCTGTAAGAATTATCAACCATTCCCTAACGCCAATGCACGACCAACGTTGGTAAGTAGGTATGTCCTTTTTACCTGTAGATACACTAGCTACTCCTAGCTGACCCCTTCAAGCCGCAACGCAGTAAAACTGAGTATTCGTGACCGTATACATTAGGTACCGTACGTCTGTTGAGTGGTACTCTACCAAGGCAGGCTTACATAAAGTTCTACCTGGTGGTAGTTTGGTAATTTAACATTTTTTATAACATTTTAATTCTACCTTAAGTTTATTCTTGAATCCTTCATAAGAAGGAAACCGACTGAAAAAAAAACAATATTAACAGTTAGTCTGTTAAATTTAATATGCAAATAACTATAACTCTGTACGCATTATTTTAAAAAACTTTATTTATTTTTGCTGTAATAACAAAATTTCTTCTATTTTTTCAGTCTTCTTTTAAACTTTAACGACTTAGAAGTCCTTTTGTGAGTTGACTCATTTCTGTTCAACTAAAATACGTATTTTTTTTATCTCAGTTATTTCGATGATTATATTCACTTTGACTTATTTTGCAAATGATCTTCACTGATCAGTTGAGTTGCAGTTATATCTATATTAACCGTTTTTCATTTTCATTTTCATCATCATCATCATATTTCATTTACAGAGCTGTTGGAAAAAACACATTGAAATATTTATCATTTACAAAATCTTCTTTTTATCAATTCAAATCATCTGTTATTATTTTTAATATTGAATAACTTCATCTAACAATTGTTACAGTTTTGAACACTAGTTTCCATGAAGAATATCCAAGTTTCTGTCGGAAACTTCGTGTCATAAATTTATCTTGACTCCCCGCGTTTAAACAATATTTATCACTTTAACAAGCATTCCCAGATACTGCCAAGCGTTTGGAAAACTTTATTCTATTGTATTAAGTTTTATATCTTAGCTTAACGGTGTGATGTCGTCCTGACTGACTTCAGCTACGGCGTAAATTTTAGGCGAAATTATACCTCAGAGCAGGATATAATCAAGTGTGCAGTAATGTGTACACTGGTTTTCATGGGTACGCCACTCCGAGGTCCCAAGTTCGATGTAGAAAAAGTTCCCCGCCGAGTCGATGTAGAAAAAGTTGTGTGCTTGTGGTACTATCGTTACTTCTGATTTTCCATAACACAAGCGCTTTATCTACTTACATTGGGATCAGAGTAATGTATGTGATGTTGCTAAAAAAAAAAATCTTGTTGCTAAAAAAAAAAAAAAAAAAAAAATGTTAAAAAAAAAATCACCAATCCGATCCCACTTCAAAGAAACTTGACGTTCAACGACATCCCGATTCCTGACTACTACTGAGAACATCACCAGCAAAACCTCAACAGCTATATTATATTATAATCCGTTCCAAGGTTTGAAACAAGAACATTGAGATCTGCCTTATAAACTAGCTATAAAACCAACGTAGTTATACATACATACATAGGTAAATGATGCAGACGATTCGCTATTCCGTGAACGCGGCTCATAATGCGGCTGCGATTTGAATTAGATCAATTTGTATAACGTCCGCGTTATATCTGGATTCACTTTCGTTTGCCATCTGAATGTCGATCACGGACTATTGATTAGAAACTGCCACATCGTATCACACGTGATGTCACCGCTTCGCTATGCATCTGTTTCACGTATTACATGATTTTACAAGGAATAATAAATCTGTTTAGAAGAAACTTTCTTGTTATATTTATTCGTATTACATTACGTTTTAGAAGCGTTTATTGCACGTTCTGCGTTTTGATTGCTTTTGTTTTACTTTCTACAGTGGATGTATTATAATAAATTTAATTATGTAGATGTCTAGTAAGAGAAATTTTGCTTAAATGTTACGGAGTATTCTAAGGGTGTACGACTTTTTTTTGTAATTTTTACTCTAAATATAATCCAAAGAGCTATATATGTAAGGAATTTACTTAGTGATTTTTATAAGTATAAAGGAAAAGTAACTATTGAAGTCTGGGCTATTCCCGATATGAATCCCTTATTTCGATTACATGTATTTATGAGTTGAATTCATATGCATTTTTTACCTGACAAATAAGAAAATAATGCTAAAATTACGTATTTTTTTTAATAAAAACGCTTGGGATCGTTAACCTTCATCTAGACTACGATGGATGTTTTTAATAAATGTCTCTAAAATTTGTTCGCTAGAGTACTTACTCTGCTTATCTTTGTCGACCTCCTCCCATGAAGAACATCAATATACTAACGTTCCACTATTCCAGTAAGCACAGCGCGTGTCATTAATGTTTTTCATCATGACATCGTCCGATTGATTTCATTAACTATTTTACTCAATTATTTGGCTCTCAAAAATGAAAAGGTGTCTAAACATAAATTAATGATCGTTAGCATATAAAAACGTTGACAGAGGTGTTACAATTTTTTTTATAAATTAATGATACATATGTTTATTTATAACAGTATTTTGGGCACGCCGCGTCTCAGTTAGTTCTATTTATAAATTCTTATATGGAAACGAAAAAAAAACGACATATATATAAGAAATATTTCAACTCTGATAAATAAACCAAAATAAAACGTAAGATTAGAAAAAAACAAGTAAATTCAACAACATTGAGCTCAATGATACAGCCAAATGCTTCAATCTACGTCTGTTTGGCTATAAATAGTTAGGACGCTATTACACCTGAGCTAGTTTTTTTTTTTCTATTTACCCAAGCAGTTAAAAAGGTAAACCAGTAGCGCATATGGTTCGTCTGATTAGATAATTTAAATAAACACTTTAATTTGGCAAAATAACGACCGTGACGCATTCGGTATCCGCTAATTTATATAAAGACAAAACTTCGTCGGAATCTAGGATAACTTCGATTATTAATGTCAAATTACATTTTGAATTACGAAACGGTTCGAGTTTTAAAATTTTCGAAATTATTTTTTTATGTAAATAGGTGTTACATATTTATATTTAAAATAAGACTTTCTATATGCAAAGTAGAGTGTATATTGAATTAAACGTCTATATAAAATGGTGACACTTAACTATACCACATAGAACTGGTTAAGTCGAGGTGACCTTAGACGCAATCAGCTTCCTATACTTTCAAATTTTCTATTAACGCGAGTTGCGCAATTTGACAAATCAATCGTATAGCGATACCACAGAACAGAATACTTGATACAAATACATCGAGTTTAGTTCCGTATAAAAATCCTAGAAATATATTAATCAACACCTAATAGATATCCTAAGCTAACAGAACTGTTCACTCCAATCCACTCAAAATCAAAATAAAGTAGGCTTTTTATTCAAGTAGGCTTATACAAACACTTTTGAATCGTCATTTTACAATTAAGAAGATACCACCGGTTCGGAATGTAGATTCTACCGAGAAGAACTCAGTAGTAACTCTTTTTCAATATTCAAAAAATAAAGTCATGTTAGTTGAATACAATTATATATGTATAATATATCCTGCCTGGAAGTCAACAGCTATTAACCATTTAAAAAAAAAACAAAGAAGTGGAGGTAACTTCGCATTGGTATAAATATAATTATGCAATAGAAAACATTTGAAATACATACATAGTTCTAAATTGTATTTATGTGCGATTTAACAGTAACAACTGACAGTGACATAAGATTTGACAGGTACATGAATGGCAGGTCAGCGGAGCGAGGTTCGCTTCATTTAGAGGAGAGCATTCAACTGTACCGCACGTGCCATTTTATGTTTCATTCGTTATATAGCATTATATTTATTTTATGAATATAATAATTGTTTTAGTTAACGTCTTGCAAGGAATATAATTCATCGATACCAATATTATAAATGCAAAAGTAACTCAGTCTGTTTGTTTGTCGTTCATGACCAAACTACTTTACCAAATCTGATGAAATTTGATATGAAGTACGCTTGGACTCCAAGGAAGGGCATAGAACTAGAGTAAACTCACGGGTGCCAATAAATGGAACATAACATTATCCTGTACTTGTATATGATAGTTCGTACTCCATTAGAAAGAATTTATTCCACCACATTACTTTACAAATCTTGGATCGTTTTCTCTAGCAGAATTTTATCCGACAAATATTTCCATAAAATTTAGGTTTCCCTGCATTTGATCTCACGGATCTTAAATACACGGGGCTACGACACCACGCCATATCTATTATCATTTCGCACCGTCCACTGATTTCAAATTGATGTATATCTACACAGACAGATGGGGCCTGTGACCAATACATCGTCGATAACAATTAATGGTCTAATAAATATTTCAACCAGACACTATCTTGATGCAATTTCATATAAATATATTATGTCATCATTAAGCAAGAGATTAAACGAATCAACAGATGATGATAAATCAGCTATCATTAAATTCATCGACGTATTACAATAATTCATACCCATGATATAATCTAACTAAAACAAAAAGTATCTTAAGCGTTTGTGAATGTATTGTTTATGGTTGATTTTTACGTTTGCGTAATAATATTGATTATGTGTTACAATTTATATTTACAGTAATAAATTAAAAAGTCGTCTGCATTAAATACTTCTTGGATTATGTGTTGTAATTTTAAAATGATATTTATTTCCTTGACTGCAAAGGTATTACATAGAAATGACTTAATGATTTTTAATGCTATTTGACATGTCTGTTTATGTTCCAGTCAAACTTTATTACTCAGTCCACTTCTGAGTGTTAATGGCTCAGCCATAAATGCACTTACATGTCTAAAATTCACGGCTAAAATACAGTTAACACGTTTATGGGCATAGCACACATGTACACTGAAACAGGAGTTATAGTTTAACAGTTAATCAATAATTTTACGTTTAGTTTTATGGAAGGACATTTTTGTTAAACTATTTCGTCCATACAACAACATACATATATGTGTACTTATGAATCTTAGTTAAATATTTACATAAAAAAAATTGTGGCACGCCGAATACATTTTTTTTTATTTTAAGAAAGTGACACGAGGTAATTGTTATGACCACCTTTTGATTACCAGGAGACTTCTCCGTTAAATCAAAATACTTTGATAAAGAGAATAAAGACTATTGAAAGATGTACTAAATTATAAGTAAGTAAGTAAAAAAGTGGGTACTAGTGTAGATGTTACTATGCCCCAATGGTTAGCTCGCCTATACGGGCCTTCAATACCTAAGAGGCTTCCCAGGGTACTAAGATTTTTTTTTACTCCAGGGAATCTTTCTCTTTTTGCGTCAGAAAAGTAAACGATCCGCTTCCAGTACCAATAGATAGAAGAAGGACTGAGTCGACAATGGCTGCCAGGGAATTGTACTGGACCCCATTCTAGGGATACTTATGGCAGGAGGGCGATTCCTCACACTTCGCTATATGATGCAGACGGTGATGATGATGATGATGTTGATACATATTTCAGCCCCAGATTTGTAGTGAGCGATCTCAAGGGAGATTAGGTGAGTACGTAGAACATATTATAGTCAAAACACAGCTGCACGACTGGAAAGAACGTAGCCAACAGCCAACGGCTTTGCTTGATAATCAAGGCAAGGGCGTGACATACAACTTCACGACCCCGGAATGTGTGAACAACCCAAACATTTTCTATCGGTCCGATCTGGGATGTAGCCCTCGGGATCTTTTCCATTAAATATAACTGATACACCAACAACACAAGCAACACCAAGCTTATTACAAGCGACAGAAATACCAACTCACTCAGACTCAGACAATGATTTCTGTAGAATTCTTGGTAGAATCTACATTCCCACAGTCATATTTTTTATTTTACTTACAATTAATTTAATAATGCAACGTGGCTATTCCGAATTGGTGATTTGGTAATTAAAACTTCAAGAACCAATAAAAATTTGTTGACATGTGAGAATTTAAAAAAATACTCGAAATCTATGCCATTTCCTTCCTACATTTCGTTCTGATATTAAAATAGTTAATTTGCATAATTCGGCGTTGGCACCTTTAGTTAATGCGTTATGACGCCCTCTGGGCGAATGTTAATCAACTCGCCGTATCGACACGAAATACTTATTACTGGGTAAAATTTTATCATATGATATTTATTGAATGTTTTAGCTCTAAAATATACAATTATTTAACAGAAAATATATCAAAAGTCAATATAATTGAGTAATATAGTAAATGTTGTTAGCTAAGATGATTAAATTATATGTGCTATGAATTGTATAGGTGTTGGGTGTCTGTTTGTGTATGTGTGCGTGTGTATCTTATAAACTAAAAATTTCACACATAATTTAAAACAGCTGAACCAATAAAATCTATTATCAAACAACATTTGGTATTAAAAAACACTTATATGAACATAATGAGTTAATTTTGTAATAAATACCAATAAAGATACGAAACATGTTATTTATTTAAAACGGACTGGTTTCGCTGCAACTTATTTTGCGTAATTATTTAACGTGTACCAACTGCCACCTCAAACAGTCCCCTGAAGTCATCAAGGGATAAAAATATAAACATTGCATTTACATAAATATTTACAAGCTTATGTATATCTTTATATATTTTCCAGCACACATGCATATAACATCGTTGTGTTTACATGTTTAATTGCGTATGTATAATTAACATTATGTAGTATTTGTGGATTAGTGGGTTGGTACATAGTACATAAATATGTTCTTCCATGATTGTAGGACTTTAACCAAACGTAGTAAGATCCTTCCTTTTATTACCTGTTGCTGGTTACTACAAGGTACTTTGTGAAGTTTAGTTACGGTTTTAAGAGTGAGCAAGTGTATTAAATAGTACAAGAAACTATTATATTAAGTCAATCAAAATAATAGTCTCATTTTGTTGTTAGATTAGGCTGTAAGAAGGTTTTTCTTGAATCTCGCTACATTTTGTCGCTTTGGCGCAACTTCTTTTGTGACTGTCAACCAACCACCAACTATTGTTATACATACAATAAATTGTAGTCGCCTGCAAGTTAACTCGTGTTTGAGAGGTCAGCTATCAGTGTCAGCCATAAAATGTCCATGTCTTACCTGGAGGTCAAATTTGCTATAAATGTAATCAAATTGGATTCATAGATTTGACCATAAAAGAGTAAAAGACGATCAGAAAAAGTAACTTTCGCATTTATAATATGTTAGTATAGTTGACAACTTCTTCTCGGTTTTACTAGTATCAAATATTCTACGAGGTTTTTTGTTACATTTTTTTTATTACATTAAGCAATTTGTTCTGCCGTCTATGTCAATTTCCTACTGAACAGTAGAGACATTAAATCTATGCTATATTTTATGGTAAAAACAGTCGAAAAAAAAATAATCATGATTTTCGAAAATGGAATTAATTATAATGACTCAACATTATTCATAATAATATGTTTAAAATATATATAATTTTAAAATACAATAAGACCCAAACAAATCATTATTTTAATTAAAAAGACCATATTTATAATTAGCTATTTTTGCATGACAAGCGAATGATATTTATGGTCAGTTAAACGATAAATCAAAGTTATTAAACACAAATATAAAGGCGTGGCTACATCTACGCTTAAAACTATTTATAAAGCAGCGGTGACATAAGTGTCAATGATATGATCTAACAATACAATAATTCATACTTCCTTATCCAAGATAATCAGAAATTATTGAAATTATTAGCCAAGGTCGTGCTTTAGTATCGATGACTGAGAAAAATGATAAATTAATGGTTTTGGTTGTATGAAATTTTTTCCACTTGATTTGTTGACTGTTATTGATTACTCTCGATTGCAAGGATAGCAAGTCGAATACGCCTTCAACAAAAATCTTGTAATTACATAACATATATAGTTTAATGAATGATTACCTTCAAATAGTTTTTCAAATGATTTTTTTATTATGATAGCTGAGCCGACTGAAGTTGCTAATATATCTTAAAGCGCCTCTGCCCTGACAGAGGCGCTTTAAGATATATTAGCAACTCGCCGATGTGGCAGTAACCTTAGAAATTAACTAATTTAGCCCTTGTGTCTTAAATTACAACTCTTACTCAATCTTTAACGCCATAGTTACACTAGAATACTAAAAACTAGTTCGCGGTAGTATAAATGAAGATTTACTTATATTTATCGACAGGCTTACTCCAAGTCTTAACACCAATTTTTAATAATTGATTATTATTAATTAAACATAAATTAATCTATATTAATCGAAATGTCATCAAAAAATTAATTTATCATTTCAAAATATCATACATAATTATCCGCTTGTATACATAATAAATTTAATTACTTTTATAAAAATATATATTTATAA
Organism: Vanessa cardui; assembly: GCF_905220365.1. Taxonomy (NCBI): domain Eukaryota; kingdom Metazoa; phylum Arthropoda; class Insecta; order Lepidoptera; family Nymphalidae; genus Vanessa; species Vanessa cardui. Next base: position 10,507,687 of record NC_061133.1, on the reverse strand, counting down.
ACGTAATTAACTTATTTCACATCGAATGTCAGTGAACGTACTTAAAGGAAAACAACTATTTAAATAATTTTCTCATTATTTATGTTGCACAACTAATATCCATACTGAGTTTTATAAACATCGGAATGTTTTATACCCTCAGGGTTTAATAGGTTAACAAGCTGTGAATATGTTCTTATCGCCTAATGCACTAACACCTTGTAGCGTATAAATAAAAAAAAAACTGCACGATCGCTGTCCCTGAGGCTTGGCTATACTTTTTGGCGCGAAGTTCAAATGCTTCGGACAAACAATTTCTGAGTCTTAGAAAGAATGTTTTTGATTTGTTTTTGTAATAAATTACTATTGACTTAATATATTTAGGTGTATTTATATATTAGTCTATTCTTTTTATAATATATACTTAAGTATGACTATTAGAAAATCAAATCACTTTCGATTAACAAAAATGATAATTGGGTCACAGATTATAAAGAATGATTTTAAGTATTTTTCATTAAAAAAATAAGTCAAAATTAAACAATCATGATGACAAATAGTTACCTTAAAATCAACAATTGAAAAATACAGGTCGTAAGAAATAATTTCAAAATAGGTCACACAGTTACATTATTTATTCAGTTTAAAAAAAAAAACATTAAATTTGCAATAAATTAATACAATATTTTACGATTAAATGTTTTATTTTGGCTAATTAATATTGTTGTTCCTGATTATTTATATTAAAACCGTGAAGTATCGTTTGATAAAAATTATTGACCGTAAAACCGTTTAATGAAGATAATAGTAAATAACTGTTGTAATATCCGCAACTAATATTCGAAACGTTCATATAATTATTTAAATGTCTATGATTTATCAGCGGAAAACGTAAAGCTGATGAAATCGAAATATTTTTTGGAATGTTAATTACCAAAGCGTTGAAAACCATGAGAAAACCTCTTAACCTTAACTGCTTTATTTATTCAAGTTCATATTTTATTATATTATATATAATAAAATAATAGGAAGCGAGGCGCAGGTCAAACTCGTGCAAGCATTACTGAATTTCCATGCAGTAATTTTTTTTTCTAATTGTTCACGTAATATGCGGTACACGAAGACAGACAAAAACGTAATTTGACAAATGATATCTGCGAGAATAGAGTTTTCACTTGTCAAATGTTAGGCGTGTATCAAGCTTTGGAACAGTTTTTTCTTACAAATGTATAAATAACAATAAATAATAATATACATTTACTCTTAAATGTTTATATTTTTATTTTTGTTAATTTAACAATTCCAACCTTCGATGAAACTCTTCTCCTGAATGGTCAGATATAAATTAAACACCAACAGTATATTGTATACATTTACTAGAAGTTTTTATTATAAAATAAAAAAATTTGGTAAAAACGTAATAATTGTATTCTAATATATATTTAACGTTTTTATTTATTTCAAAGTACAAAAAAAAGTAAACGATAGCAATTCGATGTAACTACATGTAGCGCCATCTATCGACCGAAAATTAAACCAAAATTATTTTTAAATTCTTATTTTAGTTAGCTATTTTTTTACGTTATTTTTCTTTTAATTCTTAAATATTTTTCAAGATGTTATTAATTCGAGTTGTGCTAGGGGTTTGTGCAATCCCTTCTGAGTAGGTACTACACCCTTATCACATATTCTACCGCCAAAACGCAATACTTAGGTACTGTACTCTTTAATTAAAGTCAGGAGGATTATAACATGTTAGTTCCCAAAATGGCACAATGGTGGCGCATTGGTAATATAAGAAATGGCTCTAATTTCTAGCAGCGTTTATGTCTATGGAAGTTGGTGATTAGATGGTGGTCGAAAATTAAATTCTACCGAGAAGAACCGGCAATACTTATTCTCTTCCCCCATTGTAATTACAGAGTACGTCAGTAACTTTTTAAATAAATACAGATTTTATATAAAATATTTATTTTTTGATCGAATCCGAATCTTAATAACATGTGTATAAAGATGTGTTTTAGTATAGATTATATAAAATATATAATCACCTTATTTCAGTATGTTGAAAATTTATAAAATAAATCACAATTTTGCCAAACCAATTGAAATATTGGAACTTAATTAATCATGCTCTGAAAATTAATTATGTCAAGTTAAACATATACAATCAAACATACTACTATGTTTATTTATATGCAATTAAACCTTTTTACGTTTTAATTCTTAGTAATTTAAATTTAGAATTCATTTATTTTAGTTTAAAAGCCTAATCAAGAAGGGCACTATAAATTAATAGTCGCAATGTCTGAAGACTTTACGCCTAATGTTTGTTTTTTTTAGTATACAAATTGAAATAAATAATTATTCATATATTTGAACCGTTTTTTCCCCTTTTTAAAAATAATAAATAATAAACTATTTTTTTTTTTTGGGATTGGTTAGCGGACCAGCATATAGGCCACCTGATAGTAAGTGGTCACCATCACCCATAGGCAACGAAGCTGTAATAAATATTAACTATTCCTTACATCGTCAATGTTCCACAAACCTTGGGAACTAAGATGTTATGTCCCTTATGCCTGTAGTTACACTGGCTCACTCGCCCTTCAAACCGGAACACAACAATACTGAGTACTGTTATTTGACGGTAGAATAACTGATGAGTGGGTGGTACCTACCAAGACGGACTTGCACAAAGCCCTACCACCAAGTAAACTAGCTAAACTTCTCGACTTCGCTCTTCGTTTTTCGAAAATCTACCTAAAATATTTATAATATTATGCAGGTTCAAGTTTTATCACAATCAAATGGATGGTTTAGAAACACGTATAGGAAAAACACACAAACATTTTTAGGGTTCCAATTTCCAATTTTAGGGTTCCGTACCCAAATGGTAAAATGGGGTCCTATTATTAAGACTCCGTTGTCCTCGTCGGTCTGTCACCAGGCTGTATCTCATGGACTGTGATAGTTAGACAGTTGAAGTATTTATGTTACGGCAATAACAGCAAATACTAATAAATACAATAAACGAAATATTCAAGAGATTATGCATTTTAGTCGACATTGATAACGGCAACAAGTAGGTACATGAAATATTCACAGAATTTTTAGTTATAAATTATATTTAAAAATAAATAATTAAATAAAATCTTTTTGTAGTTTTCATACTGTGTATTGGTACGGGACCCTTCGTGCGCGAGTCCTACTTCTCTTGGTCGGTTTAATTTAATAATAATAATGAGATGAATATTGTATTTGTCCCACGGGTAATCAAATTTTCTAGACCGGAAGATAATAACAGAAAATATTAAGTTATTAGAGTCGTAATAAGGAAGCATACATTATATATAAAAATGCATGTATTTCATACTGTGTTGTATGTATATCCTCGTAATATATCAAAAACGCCCCGTGGCCGTATTTTTTCGCAATAGCAGCCAGGGTCGAAATGATTGAATGGTCGAATATTTTCAATCGTGAACTCGATTTTGCGATAGAATGCTGATCATGGTATGTTGGCTTTCCGCTTTCGGCAAGGGTACGATTCGACCTTAATAACTTTCATTACTCGCTACAACTGCTAGTACTTAACACAATGATATATCACGTATGTTAAATATAAAATAAAGCTTTTTCACACAAGCCATATCCGATAATTTGTATACCTACTCTATTAATGTATTCTAATATTATAAATACGAAAGTGCGAAAACACGCTCTGTTACACATTCAGGCTTAAAATGCTAAACCGATTTGAATAACATTTGGTAAGGAGATAGTTTCATCCGCTAGAAATGAAATTCGTTATTTTTTTTAAATCTTAGCAAACATTCAAATTATTTTTTGACCAATGGAGATATTTTATCATAAATTCGCAAATACTAAAATATAAAAATAAAACTATTTAATAAAATATGACTGTCTGTATTCCACATTTTGCTTCCCCTTAATAATTTATTTACTGATCTTGTGAAAGACTTCTTATATTAGTCGCAATTTTTTTGCTATTCCTTTTTTTTAACAATTTCATATTTTTATCTTCGAAATTTCAAAAACTATATTTTATTCTGAACTCTTACTATATATTATGTCTCATTTAAAATATATAATTATGCTTAGGTGTTTTTTTTAGATAAAAAAATGATTATGATTTTATTAATGTATACAAGTATAAACATGTAATATATCCGAATATGACTATCCCCATATTTACGAAACAGTCTGTGAAAAATCATTCTGGATTGCCTTCTTAAAACACCTAATGCTCCACAATCATATTTCGTAATAAAGTGTCAAGATCATTCTTCAGCTACATTAAACGACCAAGATCGAATGTGTACCCACAGAGCTAGACAACCCATAATCATACCGTTAAGCTATGAAGTCTTAAGTAGACGCTTACAAATTAGTTTAATCACATTGAGTGTAATAAGAGGGTAATTGAATTCTTGAGAGTCTTGAATTCCATAAATAAATACAATGATAATTATAAAACACGAATTTGTATACCGTTTATTGGGTTTATGTATGTCGTATATCAGACATACAATTTACATATACAACAGGATGAACTAAAAACATACATAAATAAGATATTTTTATACTGACGACGATCTCCATGGTCGAGTGGTGTGTACACCGGTTTTCATGGGTACACCACACTGAGGTCCCGGGTTCGAATCCCGGCCGAGTCGATGTAGATTACCATTACTTTTCTATGTTGTTTTGGGTCTGGGTGTTTGTGGTACCGTCGTTACTTCTGATTTCCATAACACAAGTGCTTCAGCTACTTCCATTGGGATCAGAGTAATGTATGTGATGATGTCTCATATTTAAAATTTTAAACATTTTTATTATGTACGATTATATTCTACTCGTTGAACCTGCGGCTTTACCCGCGCAAACTTTCCCTATTGCACACAAACAGACACCCCATATTTTACACCCTCGAGGGTTAACTTAAAATGTAGCTTAGGTCCCCATGATTTAAACTAACTCCATACCAAATTTGATCTATATCGGTTAAGCGCATTTTTAATATGGTATTTGAATTGACGATGAGTTATTAAAGCCTCCTCCGTTCCTGCTTCAGCCCTATGGGTAATAATGTTATTATAAATAGCCTATACTAACCCTAATGAATTACTTTATGAATAGCAAATATATATTAAAATGTTACTCTAAGTCAAAAATTATCAAACATATTCGCATTGGGATCATTAAATTAGTAAATGTCTAAGCTTTATTAAATTAAGCCTTTCTTGTGTAATAAGATAAGCGAACCGGCCCACTCGGAAATGGGAGTCCAGATGATAAGTAACCCTTCCCTCCCCCGCCCCTTCAAAATATAAGACATTCCTCACATCACCAATACTACACTATCTTTGGCAGCTAAGATTTTAAATCCTGTGTGACTATATTTACCATGACTGACTTAACCTTTAAACCGGAATAAATAAAAAACAATAAGCCTTCCTGTTTGGCAGTAGAATCTGGTTACACATGAACACGATGAACATCCACAAAGGCCTACTAAGTAACTTAAGCGTTAAATATTGGATTAAAAAACTATCATGCTTTTTACATTTACTTTTACTTGGTAGTAGGGTTTTGTGCAAGCCCGTCTGGGTAGGTACCAACCACTCAGCAGTTATTCTACCGCCAAATAACAATACTCAATATTGTTGTGTTCCGGTTTGAAGGGTGAGTGAACCAGTGTAACTACAGGCACAAGGGACATAACATCTTAATTCCCAAGGTTGGTGGGACATTGACGATGTAAGGAATAGTTAATATTTCTTACAGCGTCATTGTCATTGTCTATGGGTGATGGTGACCACTTACCATCAGGTGGCCCATATGCTCGTCCGCCAAACTATACCATAAAAAAAAATCATGCATATTTGAAATTCAAAGCGGATATAACCGCAGGGCACAGCGAGTATTCATTTCATATAAATAACTTTAAATAATTATCAATATCTACCTTTATTAAGGTGACGTGTGTAACATTAATTAAATTAATTAATTTCTCCGAACTGGTTCTCTCACGCGGTTTGTAATATTATAAATCTACAAGTAACCGTTATAAATAGCAAGTCAATCAGAAACAACCCCATTTTCGTTGATTTATTACTTATGTACATTAAATAGAAACCTGTTTCATTTAATAAATTACTTGTGGACATCGATCCATAAAATTTTATGTCTTCATTGTCTGTGACGAAGTTCTATTTGTGTATTTACTTGTATGTAACTAGCACTTGTCGCTCCGAATGCGAAAAGAATATAATGTGAGAAGAATAATTAAATTTTATCAATAAACTAGTTACTCATATGTTTTTGTTATTTAAGAAACTGATATAAATAAATGACGTATGAAAATTCATTTAAGTTATCACACGTTAATGTGCAGGAGAGACACCCCGTAATGAAGTGAGTTCGATTTTTTGTTGATGGCTATATTTCCCACTTAAATCCGACGGTACCTTTACGTCTGTGGACTTCCCCAGAATTAACTACGCATACTACTTACACTTCCTTTTTTATCTTAGTGGCATCCTGCAGCGGAATAAATGACTCTATGAAGAAGAACATATCTGTGATGCCTCGGTTTACTTGGTGGTAGGGCTTTGTGCAAGCCATTCCATTCATTAGATCATTCCAGTCATTAGTTATTCTACCGCCAAACAACAGTACTCAATATTTTTGTGTTCCGATTTGAAGGGTGAGTGAGTCAGTGTAACTACAGGCACAAGGAACATAATATCTTAGTTCCCAAGGTCGACAACGGCGTTTTAATTATACCACGACAGTGTGGAGCAAATGTCTTATATCATTGATGGTCGCTAGCAGAATATTCTTCTACTGCACAATAAAATACTATGGCAGTGAAATAATGCATAAAAAACACAAATTGTTTATCAATTTTAATGTTCCTTCCAATCGTTCGTAATATACTATATTACGAACGATTGGAAGGTACATTAATAATTATCTTATTGCTACACATTTTTTAGAACCTGACTCAATTAAATACACCATTTCTACAAGTGAATGTTTTATTATTTATATTCAAATATTCTGTCTCGTTACAATGAGAATAATTTTCAATCTTCGATTCGACCAAAGGGCGGTCGTTCATTTGAATACAATAAACTCTATGCACTGAAACAATGTGTGTCCAAAATCAGATAACATCTTGCATTCCATAATATTTACACACAACGCGACAAACGCCTAGTGCTCTAATAAATAGAGTTGAGCATATTTTGACATTTCGTGGGAAAGTCGGCATTAAAGTGCATATAAATTCTACAACTATAAAAGAAATACATTGAAACAAAAAACATCCTTAAGCTAAAGCAATAAAGGCGTGAATTGAGTAATGGTATTGTGACAGTACCCATGGTCAAACGTCACGTAGCGTTCAGGTATGTTACACTTATAGCAATATTAAGCTCACGAATTTATGTGACGCTGTTGTAATGCCGAATAACGTGTTGTAATTTACATATTTGTCGTTGAACTTGTTGACAGTTAGTCATTTATGTGCAATGAATTGAATACAATCATCAAAATAAATAGGCACTCGCTTGAAGAGTGTGCGTAATATAAATATATACATGCAACTACACACTTTTACGTTAGCCTAGTGGATCACACCTAGATTAGATGTTCATGAGCTTAATTTGTATTAATAATATGAACACCATGCATGCAATGCTGAAGAATGTATGAGAAAAGCCAACATGTATTGAATGTAATTCTTTTCAAAAATTCCCAGTCGAACGGCTTAGTAGAATAACTCCTAGCTTACTCTTTATAGATCCTTTTACTTACCAAGGTGTGCCCTATTAATTTTTTTTATTGGCTGTCTTAATCCTTACTTTAGTCATTTCACAGATACTAAGAAAAAATTGTACGCTCGAGCGTCACCCCATAACAATAACGCCCATAAAACTTTGAGTGAAATACCGCTCCTTCATCGATTATCTCGATATATTAATTATATTTAGGACTATTATTTTTGTTTCGTTTTACTATTTAGGTACTTTGTAAAGTACTTGATTAAAAAATATTTTAATACTATAACCCCAATTTCAAATATTGTTCACTGACCTAAAAGGAGATGTCAAAATTATAACTTGGAATTGACAAATCTTAACATATACTAAACTATAACCATAAAATATTTAACAAAATTCCATGTACAAATAATTAGTATACAGTTTAAGTTAATTATTTGAATAATGCTCGATGATTTTCATCCGGAACAACGTAAATGTTGCCAGTCTATGAAATAGGATGGTAATTAAGACCTCTGGTAATTCATAACAACAATATTATTTTACTGGTCTTTTCGAACTGTTCCGTGAAAAATGGAATATGTTCCAAACTTTCTCCTCAAAGGGAGAAGAGGCCTCAGCCCAGCTGTGGGAAATTTACAGGCTTTTGTTATTGTTGTTGCGTGAAGAACATGTCGTTTACTCGTTCGACATTGTGACTCGAATTGTGATTCTTGCTGCTTCTTGATATAATTTATTTCCCGAATAAGGCCGTTTTATTGTATACTTAGGATCTACGCGTTACCTTGGCTTTTTCGCTGGTTCGCTATTTCGCTTGATACGCACCTGATGCCAATGAATATAAATGAATGTAATGTTAAAGAAATATTATTCTTTCTAGATGAAAACCTAACTTCGCTGGGGCAAAATAAATGAAACTCATCAAATAAAAATATGAATATACTAACTACCGTAACTCGCTAAATTATTATTTAAAACACATTTTCTGCACGCATCCGTTAACGTCAAACATGGCCGCCCATTGAACTGTCAATGAATTTTATGATATGATAAAGATATATGTTATAGATTATAAAATCTTTATTTTATAACAATCTATGTTTAAAACTCCGATCGGGTCTTTTGCAAACTTGCTCGATATTATTCATATACATGTTAATACTGCCGCACCGAGATGGTCCAGTGGTTAGAGCGCGTGCACATTAAACGATGATTACTGGTTCAAACCTAGGCAAGCACCGCTGATTGTTCATGTGCTTAATTTATATTTATAGTTCATCTTGGGCTCGGCGGCGAAGAAAAACATCTAGACGAATCCTGCATGTGTCTAATTTCATAAAAAAATTGCCACATGTGTATTCCACCAACCCGCCTTGAAACAGCGTGGTAGAATATGTTCCAAAACCTTCTTCTCAAAAGAAGAGGAGGCCTAATCCCAGCAGTGGAAAATTTACACTGTTTAATATTGTTTCTTGTTTTTCATTTAGTCCGTACGTGTACGGTTATTCAGCAACAAGAAACTCGAATTTCACCAAAGAACACGAGCGTGAAATTTCAGAATATGATGTTAACCACAATACTTATAAATTTATTCTAAACACATTTAAAAATAGCGTATCACTGAATTAAGTCACTTATCTATATTTCACGAGTAAGATACGAGGTGACTTCTTAAAGAATCGCACTGCTTGTTTGTTACCCGAAGTAATAGTATACGTTGTGTAATATGACAAATTGCGAATCGAACTATTATTAAAAAGTATAGATTTTAATAGACATTGTTTAACAATGCCGTTTTTTAGATATAATTAAAAAAACATGTAAAAAAATAGTAATTTGAATAGAAGATGTACGTAGTATAGTCACGCATGGGCTCGCGTGTATTACAAGTTGCAGAAAATTAATTTTACATGTATGAAATATCTCTTATAAATTTTAATTGCTATGCAAAAGAGTATATGCTCTTTCCAAATGCTACATATTGAGTACATATGTAAAATTATTAAATTCGTATTTTTACAGTTGTATATTTGTTATTAATGCACTAACCATTAAAGTAAAGTAAAGATATATTTGGAAAATACAAAAGAAGATATTTTAGGCTATTTCCAAAATAAATTAAAAAATAAAACAGGAACATACATATGTCTATCATATACGTATGTGTGTGTCTGTGTTAAATGATTATCTTTTGAAAATTCTTAAAAATATCTCAATTTCAAAAATTTTAAAGTGCTATATTATAGTTTGGCAAACTCTTGAGAAATAAGATGTTATGTCTCCTGTTGTTACATCGGCCCTTACACTAATTAAATTCGTTTTTTATACCCGTAATACTTAAAAGAAACCATAGATTTTAATTTATCTAAGCTAATATTGAATGATTAATATTAATAACAACGAAAACTATATTCTTCTGACGGAGACTCGTCGATCTGGATCACAAGTGGCACTGGCAGCTCACAGCATCAGCAAAAATCCGTTGCGTAATTTTAAACATCAGAAGAGACAGATTGTGGTAAGCGACTTTGTTTTATGCTATGTTATGTTAATTAAATTATTAAAAATAGCTTACATGCTTTGACCGAAAATCAATCATTGACAATAAAATATTTTCCATGATTGATTTTCAGTCAAAAAGCTTTAAACCCTACGCAAACATAATTATCACAGCTGGCTCGTTATCAGAGACATAGACCCGGAGGTCGTCTACGTCATCAGAGCTGAAACCGTGACAGCTAATGATAAATTAAATAAAACAAATACATTACTTACTGCCCAAATATAATAAATGGTTTACATTGCCTTAACAAATTTGTTATGTTGAAACGCATGATCAATCCTTAGGCCTAATTAAATGTAACACACGTTGTTATATAGGTATGTAGTGTAACCGGCTGTACTTGAATATTTTTATTGTTACACACTACTAGGAAATCGCTATTTAGTTTATTTGAACACACAAATTAATTTAGGTTATAAATATTTTTTTACATAACACAAAGTCAACTATTTAAAATTGATGTATAGAGGAAACGATGGATAGATTGTGTGAAAGATGATATGAATGTTACTTGTGACGTCGACGATGACGTCAGTATGAGAAGTATGGAAAAAGATATGCTGCGCTGATCCTAATTAAATTGATAGGTAGGATGGTGATGAAATTCACACAACAAAGATTGACTACAAAAAGGTCTAATTAACGAAAGTATTTCTACAAGAGAATATAATTTAATGTAATCAATGTTACTCAATAATTTGACGTTCAAAATATTATTTTAAGTATATACAAAGGATTATCTTTATCATTTTCATGTATTCCTTATATCAAGAGTCAAACCATGAATACAACATTGTTGTGTTTTGGTTATACCGTAAGTTAAACAATGCTAATCGCCAACTAGTGTTGACAACACTGGTGTTGCAAATTTTCCTTTCACGTCATAGTCATGAGAAAAGCTTTTGATAGTCGATACCTAAGATTAGACAAGTTTTTTATGATTTTGATGTAATTTTTAATAACCTAGACTAAGTGTTTCTTGATTCCCTATTTATCTATTTTTAATTTATTGTTTATCTGCTGTTAACTGGTAGGTTAACATAACTTCCTACAGATAATATGTAAAAATATTTATCAAACTTCCTATCAATCTGATAGTGTAATACGTAGAAACATCACGTTGGTGCAATAACTTTTTATATTATTATTTTTATTATTTAACTAGCTAATAATCTTCGACCTCCAACAAAGTAAATGTATATTTTATTTAAATAGACGTAGTTCCGGAGGCTTAATAACTAACGTCTTAATTCCTACACATAAGCTGTTTTTCATTAATTAGTATTTTTCTGTCCAAAAGACCTCGAAATACAACTCTTAGCGTCACTGTCAGTAATTAACTTATTAATTACAAATAGTTATGTTTGACGTATATTAGAAAAAATCCAAATACATATTTTATTTCTTAAGCATTTGTATGTTACGGCCAAAGTAAAGCCATAGAATTAAAAAAGTATAACTGACATTCCATCTCTTGTACGGCATTGACCCGTCTCTTATTAATGTGTATTTACGTAATCCTGAGTATGTGCTTATTCCGACACGACAATTATTTAATTAGTTATTTCTTACCGGATATTTCATACATTAAAGAAAATCTTGTGCAACAATAAATATAAATATCGTTTCGATATTTGTCTAAAACAACAACAACAGCCTATAATTGTCCCACTGTTGGGCTAAGGTCTCCTCTCTCTTCGAGGAAAAAAAAAATGGAACATAATCCATCATGCTGTTTCAATGCCAGTTGGTGGAATACATATGTGGCAAAATTTCTATGAAATTAGACAAATGCAGGTTCTCGCGATGTTTTCCTTAACTTTCAAGCATTTGAGAGATGAATTATAAATACAAATTAAGCATATGAATATTCAGAGGTGGGCACTGGGCCATCACGGCATCAATGTTCTTAATTCAAAATGATGTTATCTTGACTTAAAATCGAATCGATTTTAAATCGAGTCACCGCAAGGCGCATAGTGGGTTAACTAGAACATTGGATAAGCCATGTTTGCCTCACTACCCGCCTCTTCTCGAACATAATTTAACACACCCACAAAAAAGGCGTTAACGAGCCTCTACACAGCAGACATTTACAGTCTGTTACTTTAATTTCCTTTTTAAAGAGGTCAAAATTGTTACGAAGCAAGCAACAGTACCTAATTCTCTGCTAGTTAAACTAAAAATACTCTATTATGTTTTTTTTTTACTTTAAAAAATTATATGTGAAGTTTGAAAATTAAATAAAAAGTTTAACACAATTTATCATCGGCTGATTAATATAAAAAAGCAATAAATCACATGTCAATTAAATGACATTTTTTTTATTACTTATATAACACATTTTATATTACAAAAATATCATGTTTGAATTATATGATTGTGTGTATAGACAACTATGTATCTTAAAAATAATATCTGAAAAAATATCCGGGTGACCTCCAATCGGCCTTGCACTGTTGACTTTCTATCAAACTTACGTAGCGTTAAAGTGACTATAATTTAAAATAACAGCGGACAGCACTCGTGTTTATTTGAGGTTATTTTTGTCGTAGTGCTATATTAATATAAGAGATTCAATATTACATACACAAACTTGTCCGAAACGTTTTGTTCTTTCTGAAACCAAATGATAGTCCTTTCATGAATTTTAAAGTTTCGTCATAACGACTTTCATCAATTTTACATTCTTCATTCGCCTAAGTGTTGAAAATGAAAAATGTGAAAAATAATCAAGATAAAAATAGATATACAGACTTTTGCATTTATAATATTAGTTTAGTATAGACGTTTTACCAAAAGAAAAAAATAAGACTTCTTAAGGAAAATTTTTAACAATGACCTATACGAATAAAATTAAGATAGGATCACCTTAGCAATAACCAAACGCAAAATGAATCATCAAAATCTATCCATTGAATAACACCCATACAAAAGAAATACACACGAAAAAATTATGAAAACGGAACCTTCTTAAAGACAATTAATAAATAAAAAAGTTCTCAGTCTAGCTAATATTATAGAGCGAGTTAATTTTTTTACGATCTCATGTCTTAACTACTCAACCGATCGTAGTGAAATTAAGCTTGCACGTTACAAGGAGAACAGAAAATAACAAGGATTACATAACAACTGCATTCTTCCTCTCAAGCGGGATAAAACGGACAATCATAACTGTATAGTAAAATACATCGCATATCGAACGAATGACCGATACTAAGATTTAAGTATATTTACTACACGTATTTCCTTTTTTGAGTCGGTGTGACCCAATCCGCCTTCAAGTCCAGGCAAACATCACAAAAATTTATATGCTTGTATTTATAATTCATCCCGAGCTCGGCGGTGAAGGAAAACCTCGTGATTTCGATTGATTCTTTCACACGTGAATACACATGCCAACCTGCGCTGGAAAAGCCTGTTGGAATATGCTCCTAACCTCCTCTTCAGAATGGGGAGGAAGCCTTAGCGTAGCAGTGGGAAATTTACAGGCTGTTACTATTATTTTAGTATTTATTTCACTATATTTATTTAGAGCCCAGAGTCGTTGAAAGAATGTCGTTTTATTTCAAATTTTTTGGTCGTAATGTGCCATGGAATCACCACCATGTGGTAATTTGTATAACTAAAATGAAATTCTTCCACTTGCGTCCATTGACCCTCATTAAAGCGGTACAGGATAACAGTGGTATTCATCATCAGTCAATTATTATCAACTGGTGGACTTTAGGTCTCTATTAAAACGTGCCACCGGTTCTTCACCACCCGATTGCAATTGTATCTCGCTATTAATAGATTGTTGCTGACATATAAATAGAAATATTCATCTTTGTTTCGGAATATTATATACATATAAATAATAAGTAAATTAATTGCTACGATTTGAGTTCCGGTTAAATTAATTTGAAATAGCTAAGAATAGAACTGATGGTCGACTAATTATGCTATAAGGAATACATTAAAAATAATTGATAAATTCATAACAATTTGTTGATTAATGTAGTATGCAGATATGTATCTCAAATAATTAAGCGCTTTGTAAGAATGCAATTTATTTCTTTGCATAATTAACGTTATACTTCATTTATATATTTTACTTGGTAACCCTACACGCTAATAAAATTACTGGAAAGGTTATAAAAATGTATTACTTGTTTTTAATGAAGAATGCTATATGAACACTTAAAATATAAGGATTTTTTTTATTGTCTAGAGGCACAAGGGACATGTCTAGTTCCCAAGGTTGGTCATACATTAGTGTTATGAGGAATAATTAATGTCTTGCTGTATCAAAGTCTATAGACAGTACTGACAACTTATCATCAGAATCAATCGCATGTCCGCCTACCTTTGCTTTAAAAAAATGGAACCTTTGAAAAGTATTATAGAATTTTAAAACAATATATCTTATTTAAAATATATATACAATAATACTTGGTTTATTATCATACAATGATTGTTGGTGGTAAGACTGCGTGAAAGAAAGACCATTTTAATATTTCTTATAGCGTTAATTTCTAGGGTGTGACAATTTACCACAAGTTCGCCTAATTATTCTATTAAAAAATATATAATTTAAATAGTTTTTAGTAAGTTTATATAGCCTACTTCAATTTCATTTATTTCGAGAATATGAATTTTGTTTCCTGAAATATTGTCGCTTAAAATATTTTTTATTTTTACTAATTATCGTTTAAATGTATAACATATACCGGTTGCATTATGTATATAAAAATATAATTGGATCAATTACCTGCATAAAAATAATTATCAAAGTCGAATGCCAAAAATTGTTCTGAATTCAAGTTATTGAACTTTGATAAAAACTGATATCTCGTTTTAACCATACAATGCAATTTAATTACAATAAGTACATTTTAAAAGTATAACGTTTGTTGCATATCTATAATTTATCTTTGAAAATAAAGAAAATTCGTAAATTAATTGAGCTTACTTACTTACAAAAAAATTTGCAAATATATTTTCATTATGTTTTTATATAACATATATAAATATACTTATAATTATAAAATATACAATAAAGCGGAATTTGCTTTCCAAGATATATATTATCGGTCATCAACCGTTGATTATGTTTTCGAAAGTTCTGATAAAATATAAAAATTTTAAAATTTCTGACAAAACTTTTAAAATTTCTGACAAAAATTTTAAAATTTCTGACAAAAATTTTAAAATTTCTGACAGAAATTGTTCTGCCTATCTACTCGTATATTAAAATTTTAATATTTTTATGCAAGATTAGCAAAATTTCTGACAGACGTTATTCTGCCTATCTATATACTAATAATTATCGCAAACCACAATCAGTTGAACGGTATAGTACAAGCTGCAATTCCATTTAATCGCTAGTTACAACAATTCGTATAATATAAAAACCTTCTATATGAAAAAACACATCCATATATCTGCGTGAAGTATAGAACTAGGCATACTCTTAGTTCAACATACTCTAGCACCGTCAAATCTCCCACCCCTTGAGGTTCATCAGATTCAAAGTGTGGTACAATCCAGTATAAACCTGGTACAAACAAAATATGGAATCCAAAAAAATTATTGTATTAATTTTTTTTTTTATTTAATTTACTACATCCACAGGCTCGTATATGCCCGTGCCTTTTTTTACATTTTATATTAAACATTTTGGCATTTTATATTTTATACTAAATATCAGCAGATCTTCGCTGGAAATCATTTATGTCGTCTTCTTGGGAGACGTGGCCCACACTGACATTTTTTTTAATATTTTAAAATAATATATACATGATCTATAATAAATAAATAATATATCTATGATAAAAAAATATTGTATTAATTGTATAACTAGAGTTCAACTTGACACAGGTACTATCTATAGTATAAATTACGGTGCTATTATTTCGAGCAGATCCAGCCTTAAACATCCCTGAGCTAAAACCTTTTATGTCAACACAGAGTTGCGGAACCACAGTTTGAAATTCCTTACGTTGACCACAAACAAAAAATACCGTGAAAACTCAATGGTACCTATTGTCAATTTTCTTAAAACCAACGTGTTCTATCCACTGAACTATCACGGCTCGTATAATCGTCTATTTCAAAATAACCTCAATTTCTTTGTAAATAAGAAAATAATAATAATAAGGAATTATTGCTCATCTCTAAATATTAACCAACTAAATTCAATTATGTATATTTATTCATAATTGCGTTACTGTAATAGTATATATTTGATTTGTATGGGTTTGATTTAAGACAAGGCGTAAATTATTATTGTTAGAATATACATTCCATAACGCTTTACATTTAATTTAAACCTGTAACACGACGATATGAACATTCCTACGTATTTAAATAAACATGCTTATTACATATTTTATTACAAAATAACAAGTGAAATATTTGTTAATTATCATTTATACACAAAAACATAGATTTTAAAATTATTAAAAGGAATCAGAGCAAAGATTCTTAATTACTTTTAAAAATCCATAAAACTGTAAACTGCCGTAATCGAATGTCACTTGTAAAAACGTTTCAAAGGATTGCGATGGCGTTCCTAATCGATTACGAAACTCTACTAGGACAGGAACGTCTGTTCGACAAAACGAATTTCAAGTCATTGCTCAAAGCATAACTAAAAGGGAGCTATTCTTAAATCTCACTCTCATTCCGCTTGTTTCATTAAATATAATTTCGCGCTTCAAAATCGCATACTTTTGTGTTGCAAGTTCATATCAAGGCCGAAAATAATAAAATCTGTATCAGAATAAGTGTAGCAATCGTTACGTGAGCGAGAAAGTTACGTGTGTATTTGAGAAGCCAACATATCTGTCACCCCATTAACCGACCAAGCGTAAGAATGGAATATTACGACGCTATGAGTTTCACAGATTATAAATGTTTAAATGATAAAATTAAGTTGACAGCTACAATTTTTGTGTATTTCAAATATAGAATTCGATTAATGCTTACTAACATATACATACATTACATTAACAAAATTATAGACCTTTTAATAGTTTATGTAAATATTTAAATAATAATAATAAGGAAGTTTAAATGACAGCCAAAAAAAATAATATTTTTTTTATTTATAATTATTTTTTTATTAACCTACAAAACCAACAGCATATTAGCAAATATCGTAGAAAAGCGTATAAATATTCCAAAAAAAATGTATATATTATTAAATGAATTCGATAAAAATCTTTTAAATTTTAAATGTGATATTAGAAAATGTAAAACGCTGATCGATGGAATTAGGAAGTAGGCGAACAAAATATTCAAATTATATTTTTTTATGATAATTTATTGCTTTGAAAGCCTACTATTTATCAATGTATCAAATGGGCTATAATCAATTCTATAAAAATAATTAATATTTGAACATGAAATTTAAAATTTCAATTAGTGATCGATGGGTTTAGGAAGTATGCCAGCTTAATAATCGTTGATAATATTTTACTACATCTAAACTTACCAACAACCTATCCAGAAACGATCACTATTTTAATGTCTAAAAGTGAAAACATCAATTTATTTTAAAGATATATTAATGATCGATGGAATTAAGAAATATGCCAGTAGAATACACTGTCAATCTGCATGTAATTCATTTTATACTTACAAGTGACGTCAATTAAAAGTAATATCTGTTATTGAAATATTAAATTTATTTATTACATATATCACAACTGTATCTATTTCTCTTGACTGAAATTAATCTGAAGTTACTATTCTATAAATATATTGTGAGTCTTGGATTCGTACAGAAGTAAAATATTAATATATTTTTCGTTTCGAAAATATTCTGAAGCAGCAATGAGTTGAACACGGCTGTTTTAGCTTTTTTATGGTATAGTTTGGGGGACGAGCATATGGGCCACCTGATGGCAAGGGGCCACCATCACCCATAGATAATGACGCTGTAAGAAATATTAACTACTCCTTACATCGTCAATGCTCCATCAACCTTGGGAACTAAGGTGCTATTACCCTTTTTGCATGTAGTTACACTGGCTCACTCACCCTTCAAACCGGAACACAACAACACTGCGTAATGTTGTTTATTCACAAAGCCCTACCACCAAGTCAATTAGTGTTAGCGATGTGGTTACCCAGGGTAGGTACCACCTATCCATTTACCGCCTATACTAGTAGGTTGTTGTGTGTTGTTGCTTACAAGACATATCAAACATATAATTTCTCACAATACAGGCACAAGGCATATGTAATTAGTTAGATAAATTTCCCAAAGCTAGTACAATATATGTAGCGGCAGTTACTTTAACCTTCAGTGCCAAAGTATATGTATGATAGATCATTGACCATCAAACTATTTAATGGAAAAATAACTCTTGCCGTGTAGAGAATTATAAGATCGCTGATTTAGATGCGAACTGCGATGTTAGTGACCTCCTCGAACCTCCGTGGCAAAAATTGATCAATATGTTCAGTATGATAAAAAATCTCAAAACAAACTTAAAGTAAAAAGTAAAGTAACTTCCTGTAAATTTCTCACTGCTAGGATAAGGCCTCCTCTTCCATTAAGGAGAGGGTTTGGAACATATTCCACCACGCTATTCCAATGCGGGTTCGTGGAATGCACATGTAGCAGAATTTCCATGAAATAAGACACAGGCAGGTTTCGTCACGATGTCTTCCTTCACCGCCGAGCACGTGATGAATTATAAACACAAATTAATCACATATATGTATATAGCGGTGCTTGCTTTGGTTTGAACCCGCAATCATCGTTAAAATGCACGCGTTCTAACCACTGAGCCATCTTGGCTCTCAGAATAATCTTAGGCGATTAAAAGTGGTGGTATATGAAGAAAAATTCTTACGATATTTGTATAGGGTTTCGTATTATGTCTAGTCTAAAAAAACTCGTGGGTACTACTACTACTAATTTTAGCTGTAAAAGGAAGTTATATTAGTAAAAAATGTGTATTTGGTGAAAGAAAGCAAGCAAAATATAATGACACGATGTACAATACACATAATTACTGCACTTAGCATTTACAGAGATCTTTATTAGTGATTTGCTTTTCGTTGCTTGTGTTTTGTTTTTATTTATTTTAGAAAGGCAGACAAACAAAATGGGTCATCGAATGGACACGAGTATCTAATTAGTGATCACCTTCGGCCATAGATTTTTAACTAACATGGAATTTCACTTTACTGTATTAATTAATTTGTTTTTATTTATTTCAACCAGGTAAATATAAACTTAATTATTTTTTTTAGTAGGTATTGTTTATATTAATTCATATTTTATGACTGTCAATTTCAGCAAATTAAGTTATTGTCACTTAAAATACATGAGTTTTATTTTTATAGACTTACTGACCATACTGTAAATATAAATCAACCACAAAAACCACTTCATACAACCATCAATGTGTACCAGTAACATTAATCTCACCGTCTAAGATGTGATGTTTTTTTGTGACTGTATTTACACTGGCTCACTGACCATTTAAATTCGACACCATCTCTCAAACTCAAACTCAAACTCAAATTCCTTTATTCAATATAAAAGCATTACACTTACTTATTGATTGTCAAATAAACACTACCACCGGTTCGGAAAAAGGAACACCCTGACCTGAGAAGAACCGGCGAAAGAAACTCAGCGGGTCTTTTTTTTCTGTTATTTTTTTTTGTCAAATTTATAAGGTACATAGTAGTATATGATTAGAAATAGCCAGGAGGCGATCGTTTCATTCCCAAGGTGTGCTATCAAACATAAACTCGCTAATTGTATAGTAACCTTTTGCACACAAGCGTTCCTTAACAATTTTTTTAAATTTGGCAACAGAAGCATTTTGAACGCTTTCTGGGATCCTGTTGTAGAAGCGTATACATTGCCCCACAAAAGAGTTACTGACTCTATGCAGTCGAGTAACAGGAGTAACAAGATTGTGTTTGTTCCTTGTACCAATGTTATGAGAATCACATTTTCTCATAAAAACATTAATATTTTTCCGTACATACAAAACATTACAAAATATGTATTGAGAAGCAACAGTCAATATCCTAATTTCTTTAAATCTATGCCTTAATGATTCCTTGGCTCCTAGGTTATAGATTGCGCGAATAGCCCTCTTCTGCAGCACAAATATAGTTTGGATAGCGGCTGCGTTACCCCAAAGCATAATACCGTAGGACATTATACTATGAAAGTAACTAAAATATACTAGTCGAGCCGTATCAACATCAGTAAGTAATCTAATTTTTTTGACCGCAAATGCCGCAGAACTCAGTCTACCCGCCAATCCGTTTATGTGGGGGAGCCACTGTAACTTGGCATCAAGAGTAAGGCCAAGAAATTCGGTTGTTTCAACTGGATCCATCGATTCCCCATTGATAAGTACATCGGGTTTTACATTTTGCACATTTGGTGTGCTAAATTTTACAATTTTAGTTTTTTTATTATTCAGTCTAAGATTATTTACGCTAAACCAATGTACTATATCGGACATAGCATTGTTTACATCGTCATACTGAACCTGTTTCCTATTAATTTTAAAAACCAAAGAGGTATCATCAGCAAACAATACTATATCATGTTTGTTCCCAACAAGAAAGGGCAAGTCATTTATGTATATGAGGAATAGAAAAGGTCCAAGAATTGATCCTTGTGGGACCCCCATACCAACTGAGACCCCAGGAGACCTTGTCCCTTTAACGTCAACCCTCTGAATTCTATTGTTAAGATAGGAAGTCAGAAGGTCGAGTGCACATTCTCTAATTCCGTAGTGATATAGTTTCCTGACCAGAGTTTCATGCTGAACACAATCAAAGGCTTTGGATAAGTCGCAGAAAATCCCCAAGGCATCCTGCGACCCCTCCCAGGCCTCATAGATATTTTTTATAAGTTCGATACCTGCGTCGGTAGTCGAGCGACCCCTCATGAATCCAAATTGTTTTCTGTGAAGCAGATTGTGTCTATTGAAATATGCTAATAATTGATTTAATTTTCTCTACAAAGTAGAGCTGTTTAGCGGTAGTATAACTGTTCAATGACAAGGCCCAACTATCAGTAGTAATCAATGTGTTATCAATCTCGAGATCTCGAGTTATGTTTTTTTGTGACAGTATACACTCACCATTTAAACTCTAAAATTGCTCTACAATGTATAATTGTTTAGTTGCAGTATAAAACATACAAGACTCAAAGTAACTATAAAATCAGGTGTACTGAATTACGTTCACAAATGTTTCTAAAACAACTTTTGGCGAGATGTTTGAAGGTCGAACTACTCTCGTTTGAAACATTTCTCAGACGATTATCTTAAAAAAGAAGCATTATCTACAACGGTGAGTCACCGAATATAATGGGTTAGACTCATTCATGTGTATAATCGTAACTGTTAACTGCGATGCTTTGACGAGATTATAAATGTAGGTACACTATATAATTCTATACTATCTAAATTGTGTTTTTATATCACGAATAATTGCATAGTATTTTTATTTTGTCCGATTTCGTATCTTTATCTGTGTTCGATCAACGCACATTGCACGTTTTATTTGGAACGAATGCTTTTTATATAGTACATGTAGGTCGACGGGCAAATAGGCCACTGGATCGTAAGTGAGACTAGAAGAACTATTAACCATTCCTTATTGCCGTGTTATAGCTTCGCCAAAGCACCACCAACCTTAGAAGCGTGAGATATTATACCCCTTATGCCTGTAATTATTCTGTTAGAATATCTGATTAGTAGGTAATTTTAATTCTAAAAGAGGATTGCAACAGTAGGGCTACTGTTGCAATCCTCTTTTAGAATTAAAATTATTTATTTATTTTCGGATGTTGTTTAATGTACGCCTTCACATTACTTTTTTTTATTTCGAATAGTCACAGTTCTATATGAGACCTAATGATCCGATTGCTTCTGTAAGGAATTTTGGTATCTTCAATATCAAGGGGGGAAAGGTGTGAAAGATGCAAGAGGTAACTTTGTATCCATTTTCCCGTACAAATTCAAGACTGACAGATGGCCGTCTAGTAAGTATGTATACTAACTAGTTACTTAGTATCTACATATATGTTATATATATGTATATACATAACAACGCGCGCTTTATTTGTTTGTGTATTTCATAATTAATGATTCGAGTAATTGCTAATAATATTTAATGGCTTATTTACTATTAAAAGTGGGTTACTGTCACGGCAACGCGAGCCGTTATTATTTGACGAGCGTGTCGAATGCGATGGTGACTTGCAAACCAATTGCTCTCATAATTTTCCAAATTTTGGACCAACCTAACCCACCTGTTCGGCAGCTTGCTCCTCCGACATACATATATTAAAAGGTTACTTTTATATAAAAAAGATTAAGGTAGGTAGTAGCAACCTTAGTACGTATCAGTACAAGAAAGTAGAGCACGAACTATGCAGGAAGTTGACGCCCTAACACGGGCGTTTATTTATTTTTCAAACAATTACGTCAAAACACTTGATACGGAACTAATAAGGCCGAATGGACATGAATAATGTTTGAAGTTAAATAATGATAAAATTCGTCTATTACCAACTATGTTCATGTATCAAATTGCAAATAGCATTGGATAATGCGATTGACGCTAATGATACGGCTTCGGTGTTATGATATATGATAGTTAAATGAGACGACCAGTGATTCGATACGCGACTTATAAAGCCTACTCATTCGAATGATATAGCTATTGATTTCGATCTGATTTTAATAACACCGATCATCTATGTGAGATCATGCGTGTTTGTATCGAAAATTGCTATCTTTTTATTGTATATTTGGATATATAGTATAAGAGCTGTGATGGCCCAGTGGTTAGAACGCGTGCCTCTTAACCGATGAGTTCGTATTCAAACCCAGGCAAGCACCACTATATATACGTGCTTATTTTTGTGTTTATAATTCATCTCGTGCTCGGCGGTGAAGAAAAACATCGTTAGGAAACCTGCATGTGTCTAATTTAATCGAAATTCTGCCACATGTGCATTCCACCAACCCGTATTGGAACAGCGTGATGGAATATGTTCCAAACCATCTACTTAATGGCAGAGGAGTCCTTAGCCCAGCAGTGGGAAATTTTTGGGCTGTTATTTTACTTTTACTTTTTATGTATATAAATGTGGTCCATTACGAAAGCTACTGTATAATTATTGGTTTTAGAATAATAATAAAGAATACATTTAAATAGATATCCAAATGAACAACGGAACAAACAAAAAATAAATAAAAATTCTTTGCTTACTTCCGGATAGAAAAGTTGAATTTCTCAACGTTTCTCTTCTATAATTTGCATGTATTATACAAACTTACATTTGAATCACTTTTGTTTAATGATGGAAACTACATTAAAATACGTTGCTTATATTAAAAGATCTAAGCAGACAGATGACGGGAAATTGTTTTGTTTTAAACTATGATAAGATTTATAAGACATTCATAATTGAATGATATGAATCGATAGACTTAAAATAATCTGTAAAGACTCTCTTTGGTTTTGATTGAGTAACTAGCTTATAAGGCCACATATCCAAAATTTCTGTGTTTAAATCTCGAGTTGAGTAATCCGAGTAAAAAGTGATTATTTCTTTCTTACTCGGAAGGTATGTATACACAGAACAGAATTCGATGAAATTATGTATGAAGCAAGTTTTTTTATGGGTTGGTAAACGGCCAAAAGGGCTACCTGTAAGTGTTCACCATCATACAAAGACACTGGCGCTGTATGAAATATTGACTATTCCTTTCATTGCCAATTCCATCAACCTTGGGAACTAAGATGTCCTGCAGTTACACTGGCTAACTCACTCTTCACGCAACAATATTAAGTATTGCTGTTTGGCGTAAAAATATCTGACGATGATCAAGATGGGCTCACACCCAATTAAATATTTTATAAAGGCTACTATTTTATGCCTAATACTCGAAAACAAAAATGCGAACGAAGCAGCCAGTTACAACTAGTTGTTTATATAACAAATACAAAAAGGACGTATAACAAATAAAATATTTTTATAAAAACATATTTTTATTTCAAACACGTCACATACCGTCACCTCTGTATAAAATTTTATTGAAAATTATAATAAAATATTCCTCTCTATTTTATAAAAGGAAACGCGCGATTCGAATGCAAATTTTATTTGAAAATTTTAAAATAGTTCGTTCCGTTTACCTTTATTACTATTTTTATCATAATTTAAATAAACCCAATCTATGAATTATTAATTCGAAGCAAAGGAATGTATCAAGGCTGTGAATAATTACTGAAAATTATAACGCGTGCTGAAGATTGATTAATTATGTTAAAAAAATATCTGAGGAAGTTTGCATATGTATATGTCGGGTGGAATTCGATCCAAATGTGGATTCACTTAATAGGCGTAGTAAAAAAGGTCCTAAATCTTCTCCTCGTCGTAAGAGACATTTACACCTGCTGCTACTATGATATGGGTAGGCGGACGGACAAATTAGCCACCTGGTGGTAAGTGATTGCCACCGCCCACAAACATTGACGCAGTAAGAAATATTAACCAATTATGTAGTGCTGCTTAACGGTTCAACATATGATAAGTAGGTGGTGCCTACAGCAAAGCTACATCAAATCAGTACAATTCATGTATATAATGAATCTGGTCAGTCACCAACTTACAAGACTGACTGATTATATTATACTGATAATATCTTGAGAAGCAAAACTATTGTATACGTAATAATAATCATCATCTGAATATTTTTGTATCCAACAACACTTTTTAATCACAATTACTTAGTGATAAAGGCTTTGTGCAAGGCCGTCTGGGTAGGTACCACCCACTCATCAGTTATTCTGCCTCCAAATAGCAGTACTCAGTATTGTTGTGATCCGGTTTGAAGGGAGAGTGAACCAGTGTAACTACAGGCACAAGGGACATAACATCTTAGTTCCCAAGGTTGGTTGCACATTGACGATATGTAAGGAATAGTTAATATTTCTTACAGCTTCATTGTCTATGGGTGATGGTGACCACTTACCATCAGGTGGCCCATATGCTCGTCCGCCAACCTATACCACAAAAAGAAAATTTGGTTTTAAGAGAGTACACTGTATTTATTTATTATGTTCATATCTGCTCTGTACACCCCTACCTTTTTCTATATCTGTTTTCCTCTACCTTAAGGTTGCCTGGAAGAGATCGCTGTGTTAGCGATAAGGCCGCCTCTTGTACATCTTTCATCTAACCGTGTATATGTGATTTATTTACTGCTGTACAATAAAGAGTTATTTTTAATACACGTAGACAGCCCGATAAACAGATCACTTTATAATAGGTCATCATGACTTACAGGTATTGGTACTGTAAAAATTGTTAATATATAGAAATTATGTATTCCTCTTGTATAGATCTGTTCAATCAGGAAGGCGTGCCCTACGTTTAGGTTAGATTATATTCGTTAATGCGGTATGCATTATGCATATAGTTTAACATATAGGGGCGCGCCTCCGTTAGTTAACAGATGTAATTGTTTTGGCTACATTGAACAGTGACCTTTTAAACCGGAAAAAAGCAATAAAAAGTAACACCGCTTGGGAGTGAAATAAATAGGCGGTACATCCTGCTATATACAATTCATGTAAAACGAGCTAAATAATACTTATAAACAAAGTAAATAAAAATATTATATTACTCTATTAATAATTTTATATTGTATGGAACAAATAATAAATGTAATAAATTACAGATGGTCAGGCCACCTGCCTCCCTATTCGTTTATGTAATAATATGTCTCATCTGTTAGGTTGTCTTGTATAAATTGCCTTTTAGCTAAAGATCGTCAATTTATACGAAGCTTTAAGATTGCGTTCTTTGTATTTTTTGTTTTTTTTTTTTTTACTATATCATATACAATAATGTATACCAAACAAAGTACAGGATTTATTTCGAATTATAATGAATAGTATAAATATTTAACAAGTTCAAGTAAATTCGCATACATACGTATATCATACATTGTATATACATTTGTATTAATCAATGTATACACTCGAACGAACATCACTGGGATTTTAGTGGAAATAATACCGTTAATCTGGTTGAATTAGATACTGTATAATATTTTCCTGTATGTTATAAAAAATATACATTTATATATATTATAAAATTAGAGTGTCGGTTTGTAATATTGCAATAACTGCTTTTTACTAAATACATGCGTATGTTTACATGGTATATATACCAAACTAATTGATCTCGGAACGGCTAGACCAATTTTGACGGAACTTTCGCTGACAGATAGGTATTATTTTTATTTTAGAATTATATATAAAATAATAGAAACGCCGCAATGTCTAAATACTGTCGCGCGCAGTCATCGCGCATGCCATCACATACGACTTATAATAAAAAAAGCTGCAAAATTAACTAGTTTTCAAAAGTCTGCGTACTAAAAGTTAACTTTTTTGACAAAATCAAACGCGTGCGAAGTCGAGGGGACAGCTAGTCATAGTATATAAACGTGCTATGAGCGATTGATAGTAATTCCAACGTCATTTTGAATATAAAGCGTGTCATTTGTTGCTCAGTGTCTCTATATAATTGCAGCTTTAAGCTTCTATTACCAATTTACCTTGACACGCCACTTATGGGGAGGATATTGAGCAATTTTGAAAGAACTAATGATTTTTTTTTTCTTTATTTCATAACTATTTTAATTACCTACCTAACTCAAATTTGCCTTGACTAAAAATGTTATGTAAGATTTTATTTTATATTTAAAACTGTTTCAAATGTATAATTACTAAATTTAATTATATTTATATAATAATATAATAAAATACATTAAAGAGCCTAATGTTTGAAGACCAAAATATTAACACCGCAGTTAAGAGTCTAATATAATATATGTACTGGTTACGTAATATTATTATAGAAATTAGCATGACGCGGATTGGTCATTAACAATTTTCTACACAATGGTTTTTGGTCATTAACAAGCTTCTATTGATAATGTTTTCATAGAAAAATTTTAGAACATTTTATTGAACTGCCAAGGAGTTCGAATTCATGGCTTGCATTCCGAAAGATGAAAAAAAAAAAGAGAAATATATCCCGCTAAGTTTCTTTCGCCGGTTCTTCTCAAGTCCGCGGTGTTAAATTTCGATCTGGAGATGTATTTTTGACCATCAATAAGCAAGTGTAATCATATATATGTTAAAATAATAATCTTTAGTTGAAAAATATAAGCATTACAGTATTTATACCAAGTCGCTTATATCTAAACTTATTACTAAACATTTTTTTAAAGATTCTCACTAATTTAAATAAAACATACTACGAGAACAAATGAAATAAAATTTAGTAAAATAAAAAGAAAAAAATTATTATAAACAAAATAAGCTTAAATATATTTAGGAACTACAAAATTATTTAAAATTATATTCTTTAAAATTCTGGAATATGTAAATTTGTTTGGATATAGTATACATGGGATCATAAAATATGTCTACATCTCGACAAGGTAGAAAGTTATTCAAAAGTTTAACAGCCCTAGCAGTGGGACTGTTGCTAGCTTGGGGTGAAAGCCACATAGGTGGGTAGCAAAACAATCTATGTTGCCGTCATCCAACACCACGCATATATTTGTCGGGAACATATAAATGTATTATTTATTTATTCTTAAATAATTTCTATAAAGATTTTTGATTTTTTACTTTGACTTGAAAAGCTATTCTACTGCATATTATAAATTTTCCAACATAGCCAACCAACCTTGATAGGAATCCATCAGTTTTAAACAATCTGCTACCATAATATAATTATATAGAATATATTTAACTAGATGTACATTATTATTATAGAAATCTATTATGAGATTAAATTAAATACTCGTGGAATTCAATTAAAATAAAATAATATACCGCTAATAGACTTAATATTAATATTAATATGCATTATATTTTATATTAATACAATCAAAGTCAAATAATAAAAAGTACATCCGTTCACATTTAATATTTATATTAACAAACTCTCTATATATATATACATCAATTTGTATGTCCTTATGTACTAATAGTATATCTATATAATAATTAGAATTAGTAAGACATATCTTATTCCAAATTAACTGTATCCTCATTCACTAAAATTAAGGCATATTATTCAATACAAAATTATATAGACGATAAAAAAGCGTGGAATTAATACTTGTTGACTTCCAGGCAGGATATATTACATACATGTTGAAAAAGAGTAACTACGTATTCTCTTGCCGGTTCTTCTCGGTGACGATTCAAAAGTGCTTGTAAAAGCCTATTTGAATATAATTTGATTTGATTTGAAAACACATTCACTGACATATTCATCTATACAGTATATTATAGATTGAGTAACTCACTATGTATAAAACCTCTTTGGTCAAACCGGTATAGGACCTATCATTCTCAGCCGGAGCCTCATCATATTTAAAGATTTCATAGCACGGCTCAACTCGTCCCATAAGCCTTGATATCTCGCTCAACGCATCAATATCTATCAATCTATATTAAATAATGATTGTGGTGTTATGAGACCATACATTGTGATAATGGCCTTGGAGTATCGTATATCTGGTCTAGCTATGGGCAAAATGTTCTTTTAACATCAGTATTGATTGATGGAAGTTTTACAAAATATTAAGATATTGAGATTTCTTACGGGAAAAGAAAACTTAATTTAAGTTTTCTTTTCCTATTCATAAGATCTTTGATCCCGATCAGGACCAAACGTCGTAAAAATCTTATTCAATATACAAAGAAGTAATTCACTTCCTTATTGAATGTTAAGAAGAAAATAATTATTCAAAAAGACACGCCTCTAACCTTTTAATTTTTTTTTAATTCTACTTTTATCTTTTGTTGGTGTTTGGTTGTTTTGTTGTAGTGAAGTACCATTCCTAACTAGCTGACACTTGTTCCTGGTAGTAGAAGAATGACATTATATAGATATTGAATAACAATATTTGTTAGGCCGGAAAAGAAACTATTATAAATATTAATTAATTTCACATACAGGGTTAATAAATATTTTTTAGAATATTGTGACATATTGTCTCGTTTAAAAGAAACTTGTATTTAATCTATATACCTGAACATAAATTTAGTAGGTACTTCTAGAATGATTTGTTAAAATATTGTGCTCATACAATTTGAAGAAGTCTTAAAATTGAAAAAAATTAGTCTCACACGTGCATATATACAGTTATATAAAATTTGTGTGTAATTGGCAGGCAGTCAATTTCCAGTGCTGGCATAAAATCTCATCATCTTCTGAGTAAGTGGAAGCTTACTCTACTACGCCATGCGGGTCGGTGAATACACATTTTACAGATTTAATTTTTTGGGCACATTCAGGTTTTCTGATTAAATTTTCCTTCATAATCAAGCACGATGTGAATTATAGACTCACATGTATGTGTCACATAATAAAAAACTGCAATTAACTAATGAAATAAAGTCGCGGCACTCAACTAATTTCATTATCATTAATTCATATTCCAATCTCTTACGAATCATGATTTATTTGGCACTAGCGGCGATTGTAGCGAGTTTGAGATTAGCATAAACCAGAGTGACCTTAATACTTAATACATTTTACAATAGCTAATTGATTTCATTCCATTAATTGTATTACATTATATAACATTTACTTTGAATGTTTGAAAAATATGGTCAAGTATGAACAAGGTCGGTGCTTATGATGTTAACGTCACGATGTAAGTGAATGACAAAAAACACATCACACGTTATTTTTCGTGCTGAAAAATTTGGTAGGAATTTGTGAATAAGCTGAGTTTTTAAGATACTTAGTTCCTGGTCTACTAGTAGTCGTTAGATCTTTTGGATTATTAATGTCTGTAGATCATGTTCCGATATCGGATTCACGTGATAGTTTAATGTAGCTGAAAATTTTAAAGAAAAATGCTTTAAAGGCAAAATGTTTAGACTTCTATCCTGATTCAACCTATTAATAATGCAGCACTATTGTTAGTGCAACCTTTCATTTAACAATTAAATTCTTATTTCCAAATTTAAAACGTTGTTCCTGACTTTATTAATTGTTAATATTATCTTTTACTTTAACGATCGGAATTGTTTTATAGGCATACCAGGCAGGTATTAGATACCAAAGATCCTCGTATGCTAAATTTCGTAAAAGCGTACCACACAAACAAACACACAAAGGCTTTTCGTTAAACATTTTTCAGATACAATATTTTGTATCAACGTTGCGTAATTCGATGCAAGATTCTGAAAACTGTCTACAGGAACAAGCTAAATGCTAATGAGCAAGTTTCACATCTCGTTCTACGATGCGGTTTTTACTTCAGCAAACATTCCAATTAAATCACATGCGAAATTAACTTGTCAATCATTAATATTCTTAAACTATAATTTCGAGTTTCTGGTTATATTGTTTAATCGGCATGGCTGATTGAAGCCAATATGATACTTATATAAGTACTATAAATGGAGTATGTACACAAGTAAAAGTGTGCCAGAATAAATTTAGTTTGGTCAGTATGAATTTAAAAAATGCGTATGTAATTAATTATATTATATTATTGCTTTTAACTTTCATTTTCAATACATATAATTAAATTTGAGTGTCTGTTTGTAATATTAAAATAGCTCTGTTTTACTCAATGCTAATGTACATATACCAAAATATTTTTTTTTTACAATTTTTCTCTTTCTGTCTGTTTGTTCGGGGTAATCTCTGGAACAGCTGGGCCGATTCTGACGGGAATTTAACTGGCAGATAACTGATATAATAAGGAGTAACTTCGGATATATATAATCGAATATATATTCTTTTTGTTCAATTCAAACGTGTACATGGTCGCGGGCATAGCTAGTTATGAATATACTTGATTTTTTATTAAAATCAAATATATTTATTAGTTAGTGCAGCTTAGTTAATACATCAAATTATATCAAAGAGTTCCTTTACCCCTAAACAAGAAGAACCTAACTAACTATCCTAATCTAACGAGGAGACTTATTATATAGAAGGGCGAACCATCTATAGATAATGACACTGTAAGAAATATTCCTTGAAGCAAGCTTACGATCTTATATGCTATCTACCTTGAGGATAACTCACCCCTTAAACCGGAACACAAGAGTACTAAGTACTGCTGCTTGGGGGTATATCTGGGGGTATATATTTTTAGACTAATAATAACAATTTGATTAAATGTGACAAAAATAAATTGCTACCAAAGAATGCTTAAGAATACATTAAAATTGTTTTAACAAACATCTCTCCTTATAAGAATACTTTAAAACACAAAATAAAGTTATTTTAAGTGAGTACAATTTTAAATATAACGCATTACATTTTAAGCAATTACACAAGCCACAAAGTACCAACGATTTCACAACAACGGCTTATTAAAATTCCATACTTAAAAAAGATTTTAATAATGATGTAATAAATATATTTTTAGGCCTACTTGCGAACAATAATGTTAGTCTGTAGTGACTGCTGCACAATACTTCAAATTCTTAAAGTATCCCACTAAATATATCTAGCATTTAGACTAATTTTGCTTATCCAAGCAAAGCAACGTATTTGCTTTTTATGGAAGTGTGTACTTAAAAATTGCAAGCGAGAATAGCTACATTTTAATCGAATATTGTGGGTTCAACCGGGCTCGTACCACTGATGTCATACGTTTATAAAATTGTTTTCAGTTCATCCAGTGGTCGTTGATTAATGAAAGCATCGTGAAACTAGTATATATTGGTAGTTTATCTGTTATATGTGACCAGCAAGCAGAAGTAAATGAGCTGAGTATTAACAAGATTTCTATAGGCTGTTCCTTACTTATTCGTGGATTTTGAATTTCGAATCATCGATTTAAAAAAAAAGGTTTTCTTGGTCCGTTAATGATAAATGAGACTATGACGTCACTAGAAATCCAATATAGTGGAAGTGTCATACTCGTATCATTGTAAAATCGATTACCGGTTTCTTATCTACTTTCGAGACACACTTTTCAATAGAATGTCTCCAGTGTATATTTTTTGTAACCAAATGATCGTAATATTATTTAAATTATATTATATAGTAGCATTAAGTTATTACGCAAAAACAAAACAGAAATCTTGTCTTTAATTAAATAATACTAGGAAATACATTCAATTTGACATCATACTATTATTCTCATAAATTTACTAAACGTAAGAACCTTGTCACATTAGCTATATATAGCTTGAAATGTCTACACGAAAAATTATACAGCGCTTTCAGTGCTATTGCGATGAACCGTGCGCGTTAACCAATATTTCGACAGATTAAAAAAGTTGTCTCTTAATTTTCAAACTTGTTGTTAACT
The DNA here is from genome assembly GCF_905220365.1 of Vanessa cardui. Taxonomy (NCBI): domain Eukaryota; kingdom Metazoa; phylum Arthropoda; class Insecta; order Lepidoptera; family Nymphalidae; genus Vanessa; species Vanessa cardui. The sequence goes on along the minus strand of NC_061133.1, from coordinate 10,474,958 downwards.
ATAACAGATAATTAAATCAAGAGTTGTCTTTCAACATTAGATATTAACCTACAAACCTAAACGAGCTCAAATAAGCATCTTACTGTAATTTGTGCCAGTTCCTGATTTGATATGTGAATATCTATTACCTGATTCAAATATATATGTATTTTAATTAATTTATCCCATATAATTTAATATATCATAACTAGTCAAATCTAACTTGTATGAATTTTAATGTAATTAATCTTTTTTTTATGGTATAGGTTGACGGACGAGCATATGGGCCACCTGATGGTAAGTGGTCACCATCACCCATAGACAATGACGCTGTAAGAAATGTCAACTATTCTTTACATCGTCAATGTGCCACCAACTTTAGGAACTACGATGTTATGTCCCTTGTGCCTGTAGTTACATTGGCTCACTGACCCTTCAAACCGGAACACAACAATACTGAGTACTGTTCTTAGGCGGTAGAATAACTGATGAGTGGGTGGTAACTACCCAGACGGGATTGCACAAAGCCCTACCACCATGTTAAAATCTTATTGCTATTAAAATATATGATACGTAAAGAAAACAAATCATACAGCCCTTTGTTGATATTAATATTTTACAGGATTTACTTTTGCTGAAAGACATTTTCATACTTTCCCTAAGAATGAATTTTCCCTAATTCATTTTACCTCTGGGTAGACCTTTACATTGTCTTGCTTTATACCTACGTCATAAAAATAATCTACTAAAACTATCTTGCTCCGCTAAAATAATTCCGGCTCTCAGGTGATAAATCAGGCGATACTATGTATACGGTAAGGCTATTAAATCATGTAGAAACACTCTATTTCGTAGAACAAGGAAGTGAGCCAGAACCACATAAAACATATTAATATGGCTCATTATAACTAATTGTAGTGTCTGTTTGTGTGCCACGAATTTAGCAAAGACAACTTTCGAAGACCGAACTCGCTTCGAAGTGAATTTCTCGGAGTCGCTTTACCGTTACTGCCTTACGAAATTGGTCATTTTTATAGACATAACTCGAATTGAAATGTGTATTGTAATGATATCATTAATATATTAATTAAACATTTGAAGATTTAAGATATCGTACAATTGCGCGAAACACTTTTTTTTCACATAAATGTTTTATGATCAAAGTTATCACCGCACGCTCCTATGCTTTTTCTAGTCCACAGCTGAACCCGTGAATCTTAAACAAACCGGGCTGAAATCCGCGGCCTTCATTTGAGATTCGATCCGTGCAAACACTACTAAGTTTACACGCCGCTTAATTTATGTTTGTAATTCATCTCGTTCTCGGCGGTGAAGCAGAACATCGTAAGAAACATAATACGAGTCAGATCTACCGTATGTTTAACCAAACGTACAGAAAAGTAGGTATCGTGGACTAAGCTCTTACCTTCGGCTTAAGAGTACGCTATGTCCAGGGTTAATTCACCTTAAAATATATGTTAACTAGTAGTACCCGCGGCTTCGCTCAAGTATTTAAAAAAAATAGTCCTTTCTTGGAGTTCCAATTTGCTTAGTACTAAATTTCATCAAATTCGGTTCAGCGGTATGGTCGTGAAAGAACGATATACCACTCAAACTGCACCTTTATGGAGTCTTGCCAAAAATGCACTCTAAAAGATGATAATAAATAGACTTCATTAAAAATAATCTTAAATTTAAAATCCTATTTTTAATATTCAAACATCCACAATAATAAGTGAGTATAAAAAATCCCGTTGATAAAATTCAATTTGTAATATATATTAAAAGTCTAAAGTCTATTCATTGGGTGGCATTTCCGAAACATATGATCGGAAGAATTAAATCATATTTAATTCCACCTAACCGGAAATTGATTTTGTCAAAATAACAGTAATGATATAATTATATCAATTCAAAATTTCACAATATTACATAATTTACTTCCTCCTTGATCTAATGGCTCAAATCCTAGTTTGAATCAAACGTTATTGAATTGAAAGTTGGCATTGTTCAATCTCGTGCCTCGTAAAATCTGCAAGACACTTATTCTACTGCTAATCTCTTTCCGTTCGTGTCAGTACGCCATGCGATCGTATCATGAGTAGGTAAGTATAAATGTTAATACATGATATGTGATATCACTAAGAATAAATATGTTAGCACACTCTTTGATCTCTCTTGAAATCAGCCCCTGAAATCGATCAGAAGCTTATCATCATAAAATAAACCAATTATTTGTTTTTTATTTGATTAAAATATATCACATAACTTAAGTATCGCACCCTGTGATCTTAAAAGAATACAAAATTGAGTACAAGATATACCCAAAAAATAAATTAATCATTTATTCCAAAATGATTAGATAATAATAATATCAAAGTGTGATAAATAAAATTATATGTTAACATAACTAATTCCAGCTATCACTACTTTAAAAACAAAAATCACTGTAGGCATATAATATATGTAAATAAAATTCAGTTTAAAATTCTATTTCCTCAAGCGGATATTAGTTTCAAAAACAAAACAAAATTAATTTAAATTCAATTCGAGAACAATTTGCTAATACATTTTCTGACGAGCGAAACGAATGAAATCAAATGAGTTATGTATCTCTGACGATGGATTGAACAGTTTGTCATCACTAATAGCTCTTGGAAAGTAATTCTATGTAATTGTTGATTTCCGTGCTTAGGCTGTTTTGCCTATCAAATATATTACCGGTACTGATAATTTTTACCGGTAGATATCTTTTTCCGGTATCCGATTCGATTACCAGGTAATAAAATAGAAAGCGAACAAATACTTTTTTCCACGTGAAGGTTTTGTTCTGTTTTTTTTTTATAATAATACAATAGAGAGAAAGTATGTTAAAAAATAAAACAAGGCAAAGGTGCTTGTAACATTGGTGTTTGTACAATGATAAAAAAAAAAAACTTTTTAATTGGATGCAATTAAAGTAAAGTTTTAATCTATATATATAATAACATTGAAGTGTCTGTTTGTTTTATTAAAACAACCGCTTTTTACTAAATACATATGTATGTATACATAACAAAATAACATTTTTTTTGTCTTTCTTTCTATTTGTTCCGACTAATCTCTGAAACTGCTAGATCGATTTTGATGGGATTTACATTTGCAGATAGCTGTTGTAATAAGGAGTAACTTAAGCTACAACAATAAATTTTTTGTATAATTGACGAGCGTACAGTCGCGGGCACCGCTAGTATAAAATAAAGATAATATGTAACGCTTCGTTAAAACCATCAGTTTCTGACAACAATATTTTTATTTATGACAAAGAAACGCAGACATGTAAATGGTCCAACTGATGGTAGTTACCATACTGATACATTAGTCACGTACACCAACGGCAACAACCTTGGGATCTAAGATGCTATGGACTATGCTTGTAGTTACATTAGCTTACTTACCCTTCAAGCCGGAACGCAACAATACTAACTACTGCTGTTTGGTTTAACATACATTATTTACTAATAAATCTTAACTTTTAAGTTAAATTGGGTATACAAATGCATTCCCTTGACGTATCAAATTGGTTTATCAAAAAAGAAAATGAACGTTGAATATAAAAGTTCGTAATTGTTGTTTCATGAAAACAATTGCACTACAAATCATTTTACATAATATATTCAAAGATTCGTTGAAATTGCCCTCAAAGAAGTCCACTAATGTAAGCTCTTTGCTACAACATTAAGGCATTAAGGGCAATCAGTCGATAAATCGTTAATGCTGTTATTGCCTCATAATCTCCACCATAGTAATAGCTCTGCATAATCTTTTATTTCTCATTACCGTCCGTGAAATAAGTGTCATTATCATATCTAATGAGTTCATTTTGTACAAAGTCAAATTATCTGTCTTATCAGTTAAAAATAAAAACAAAACCGTTTGTGCAATTTGATATATTGTGAGTTAATAACACCGCTTGTTAAGGCTTTTGACAGCCTAAGATGTGAATTTTCATAAGATATATGGAAACTGTTCTAATAGGCAAACATTCAATAAAATAAAGTTTTGGTTGTAATTCTGTTTTATTGTATCAAAAAACAAATGAAAATCATAGTCATATTACTGCTATACCGATCGTTACCACTTTTATAGTTTAACCTATTGAAGATTGATGTTGATCGCAATCTACGGTTCTCTAATGTCAGATTTTAGGTTCAATTAGTGTCGGTATGAAACTAGGATTATGATGTCAGGATTTAAAACAGTTAGTAATCCACTTAAAATAATCATTCAGGCTTTATTTTGTCATCTATCTATCTATAAAACTAGCTGTGCCAGCGACTTCGAACGCTTTTGAATTTGACAGTCAGTCAGTTACATGATTTTACTACAACTGATTAATTCTTTATTAAGTAGCTTTTGTGCTATTAGGTCGTTGAATCGTTTACAGAGAGGTCATAAATTAACGTAATATTTCAAATTAATCTGTAAATATTAGTATATAAATTTAAGACCCGAGCAAAGCCAACTGTTAGTATTATATATTTGATGAACAGCAATCCAAAGTAGGCTTTCTTGAAATGAATTTGTTTTGGAACAATGAAGACTCTTGCCCCTCTTAGTTCTCACTATTTACTTAGATCTCTATAGTTAGTCATGGTGATAGTGATGACGCAAGATACCTGGGACAGTGATAGACTTATGTTATAATAGTTGTCACCCACTGCTCCGTTCCGGTTTTAGGTTGAAAAAGGTAAAAAGGTAGTAAGGTGGCCTATATCCAACCTTGAAGGTCAAGCTGGTATGATAAATTCATCAAATTCAAAATTCTTAACGACAAACAGACAGACAGTTAGTTTCCTATTAGTTCGATAATTATCATGTTGGTATATTTATTAGTATGGAATAATAGATATGTTCAGATGGTGGATTATCACAGCTGACATTGCACAAGTAGGGAAGGAATGCAAATATTCGTGATTTAGTCCAAATTTAGTTAAAATGAAGCAATTAACATATAATATTTAAGAGATATACCTATAAAAGAAAAACATAATTAATAAAATAAAGGATTGGTGCACTAATAATTCCAACTCATTAAACAGCCACAGGAGCAGTTTAACAGGAAATAAGGCATACACATCTAATTGTGACGGTCATAATATGCCTCATTGAAGCAGAATTGGTGACTATTAAACCGAACGATCCGTGAGCATCTAGATGTGCACCTGTTACCATTTATATAAATATAGATTCAGCTTTTATTCAAATTCAAAAATATTACGAAAAATATTTCAGTATAATCGAGATTTTATGAAAATTTGTAAAAGTTTTTTTTTGTCACCAGCCTGGAAAACTTCCACTAAATTATCATGTATTTGTTTTGGAAAACCAAACAAAAGCTTGTTAAGTACAGTTTGCAACTAAAAAATATTACCAAATTAAAACGTACTATAAGGTCCTCTAAAATTTACAAAAAATATTCAGAGTATAATGGATATTGCTTTATGCATATGTGAAACCCTCTTTAATATCGTAAATCTTTTATAACAGAAATAAAATTGCATGTAGCACAACGTACAAAGGGAAGACGATAACGATATTGTGAACCTCCTATGAAAAGATAATATCCACATATTTTATAAGAATAGCACATAATAATGCTATAGATTTTAAGGTCCAAGGTCGAAATCCCAAGCTGGCCAACATAAAAGACTTCGTAAAAAGTTCTTACACCCGAATTTTTGAGTTGGTAGTTTGTCACTCCGCCACTTCTTACAAAGTTAGTAAAGCCATTCCTTTATCAGATATATCTCCGATTGATTACTGTCTTATAGGATTGCGAGATTTAGGAAATTATAGGGCAACAATTTGTAGTTGCGTACTTATTGTTGAACTATATCTTTTTAGGAGTTAGCAGCGCAGTTAGGAATTTGAGGTTGATCACCCTGTGGATGCCCAAATTTAAGCAAGATAATTTCGAGAATCTAGTTGTCAGCTATAACCTCGAATTTAATGTAACTGTCTAAATATAGAAATGCAGCTGTCTAAGTATAGAAAAATGCCTCGTTTGGTATTTTTCATTTTTTTATTGACAACTCATTCAAACGTCATATCTTTGCGTTTTTAATTTATGTTAAATTTTAACTGACATTTTAAAGCGATATTTTATACGGATATAAGATTAATATAGAATTCTTAAGAAAATATGCGCATAAAATTAGTTCTATGTTTAATATTATAGAGAAGAAAATTTAATTGGCAATATTTGAATAATTTTGTTACAGGACGACAATATATAACGATTAATGTATTAAAATATATCATATACACTTGGTCACAAATCACTAATGTTCTTTGTAATGAACTGTTCTTTGTAATTTAATAGGCAATCGATACTATTAAAATTATAATAACAAGTTTAAAAATATATAACGTTTACGTTCATAGGGAAAGTCGCTGTAAAGAAATAAAGACCTACGTGAAATTGATATTACAGTAACTATAAATAACTTCAAAACTTAAGTAAAATTTTCATTTATCAAGCTATAGACGTGAACAGTATGAAGTCTTTGAAAAGTTAACTGATTGGTAAACCAATACTAGCTTTGTTTTCAATGAAATATAGAAGCCTTATTGTTAAACACTACTTTAATTACGTATGTATGATGAAATCAGATAAGCATTCTGATTGGCTTCGAAAGAGGTACGATAGTAAAGAATATCCTCCTGTCCTAGTTCAGCCAGGCAGCCATACTCACGCAGAGGGTCATAGCGGTGAGAGGCATGAGAGGGTACCGTACGGTGTCGTGGACTGCGGTGACACTTCTCGCGGGCGATCCGCCCTGGGAGCTCCAGGCGGAGGTGCTCGCGGAAGTGTACCGGTTCCGGGTCGAGGCGAGGGACCGCGGCGACCGTCCGGGGTCGGCGGAGATCGGGCGGATCAGGGCTCTAGCCCAGCAAGCCCTGATCGTCCGATGGCAGGAAGATCTGGGGTCACCCACGGCGGGCCTAGCGACAGTGGAGGCAATCCGTCCCCACTTGAGTCGCTGGGTCGAGAGGAAGTACGGCACACTGTCGTACAGAATGACGCAGGTACTTACTGGACACGGATGCTTCGGTAAGTACCTGCACGGGATAGCGCGGCGGGAGGAGTCACCCTGCTGCCTCGAGTGTGGTGCGCCAGTGGATTCGGCGTACCACACCCTGTACGAGTGTGCTGCGCGGGGGCCCCAGAGGTATACCCTTGCGGCGACTATGGGCGGAGACCTTTCGCTGCCGAGCATCATCAACGCCATACTCGGTAGCGAGATGTGCTGGTCAGAGATGCGCTCCTTCTGCGAAAGAGTGCCGCCGCTGACTCGCTCCGCAGAAGACGACCGGGGAAGAGCTAAAGGCGCTACGCGCACCTTCTTCCACCGCCTCAATGGGCGCCGCAGGGACTAGGGGGGTCCCAGTACCCCGGGAATCACCCCTAGGTATTAGAGGCCCGCATAGGTGGGCCGACCGTCAGGGCGTCACGGTAGCATGCGTAAGCGATCCCGTGGCGTCCATCGAAAGACGGAGAGGGTACCGCTGGTTTTTTAGTGGGTAAACCCGGCGTACTTGGGCGCACTCGGCGTCCAGGGCTCCGGGGAGTACCACCCCACCCCCCCCCCACTTTCCATCACGTGGGGGAAGCGCGTAATGCGTTTTTCCAGCGAGAAAAAAAAAAACAAAAAGGCAGCCATACTCAAAAGAGTACTTATGTTATCGTGCACAACTATGTGCACAACTATAAGTGGACTGTCTTTTCATTCACCCTCATAGTCTAAAGACAAACACACTGGAAACAATTAGTGGCTTGAAAATGAATTTACGTCCTCTTAGGTAATTATTATTGTCAGAAGAATCTAAGAATTTTTTATTTAGGATCAAATCGAGAATCTTGGGATATAAAGTCTCATTTGCTAGTCAAAAAACTCACGAAGCATCAAGCATCATTCACCACGATATTTTAGTCATCCTTGAAACCAAAACATAGACCATTACAGTTTGGATAAAGTAATTGGTAATTACATAAATCCCTAACAAGTCTGTTCAAAGTCCTACTCTGGTTGGTTTCAAATTGTTGTTGGATTGTTCAAATCCAACGATGTAGATATTTAGGCCACAGATGTAATAAATGAATCATAAATAGAAAATTCTATTGTAACAAAACATGCATAAAATTTCGTAATGTCAATTCAGATCAGTAATACTTCATGTCATAACATTTATCTCAGAGATTATCTAATAAGGCAAATTAAGACAGACGCCGACACGCGAGTTAGCGTGCAAGGTGTTCCGCGTGTTACCTTGAGCAAGCAGACGGAAGTAGGTGTTGCGTCTACCATTTCACAAATATATCTTCACTTCTTCTGCATTACACCGTTATTATTTATACGGAATTCAACCTTTCCTATGTAATATCACTGCTGCTTCGTGTAATAAATGACAGTTCATTTTCACATCCATTCTATTGTTAGGTTTGCTAGGGCTTCGTATATCTGATGCTCCCCTAATAAGATCGCTCTCATATTTTTATCTCCACTTCGTCTAAATTATAATAAAAGTAATAGTCGCCCGTGGCTTTGCACCTGTGTTAAGATTTGGTCGTCAGGCGGTAGGTAAAAAAATTCTGTCCCCTTCATTGATTTTTTCTTTTTTTGTTGGCGGACAAGCTGAACATCAGATCATAAGTGTCTACCACTAGGCATATACTTGCGCTGTAAAAAATATTAACCAATATCTAAATCGCGCCACCAACCACGGGAACTAAGGTGTTATGTCCCTAGTGCCTGTGTACATTGGCTCACTCACCATTCAAACTAGAACACAATAATACTGAGTAGTGCTGTTTGCCAGTAGAATATAAGATGAGTGTATGGTACTTACCCAGACGGGCTTGCACATAGCCCTACCACCAATAGTTCAAATAGAGTTCAAATTTCAATAAATTACAATACCAACTTAAACAACACCGACAGATTTTTCCTTTTCATCGAGTTTAATTCGCATTTATATTATTAATACAGATTCACTCTCATTGATATCACGTTTTATTATCTTACAAAAATAATATATATTTTAACATAGTGCTTTGTATGTGAAGTAAATTTTGAAACAATAAATCACATGGTATTGAATTGCTTATGAAATGTATCTTGGACATCGATAATTTAAGACCGAATGAATACAGGTTAGTATCTAACATTTCAGCACTACGCTTAGACTTAACCTCATTGGCAAAGCGCCTCAGGTAACACAGTTGACATGCAGTTTCGAAAACAATCGTGTCGCAATTTTTGATGAAATTCCCAAATCATTTGTACTTTAAAAAAGTCTAATTAAAATTAGAGCAATAATAGTAACCAATAGGTAATACTAGTATTTAACAGCTATGAGTAGAAAAGGGAAGGAGCTAATATCGCTTGGTGGAGACTATGAAGGCTACGTTCGGATCTCCACAGTCCCAGCGTTTGTGGCTTAAAAGATAACGCGTGATTTAGGCCCCGTAGACGTATGAGCCTCGTATCCTGTTTTAAGCCTTGAGAAGGGAGGCATCGCTTGCATTCACTAGCTGAGAAGAGTTGGTAATGTATAAGGGTTAGTATATATATAGTAACATTGATTACTTCAGTAAAATTTGTGAAAATAATCATTGTATGCGCCCAAGAAGTAAAGATAAACTTAGAGCGCAAAATTTCCGACTTAGCAAAAACAATAAATCCTTCTTGGGGCAAGGTATTCGTTTCTATACTAAAATTCTACACATTTTTTTAACTTTGCCGTTTCATAAATTTAAACCATTTCTAAAAAATAAATTAGTACAGAAGCCATATTATTCAATACAAGATTATGCAGACGATAAAAAAGCGTGGAATTAATATTTGTTGACTTCCAAGCAGGATAAACAATTGTAATTACCTACATATATAATTGTAATTAACTAACATGACTGTATCGTAAAATCGTTAATATTCCACCTGTGAATATTGTGAAATAGTACTCAGCAAGCTTAATGATTAAAGTGAGTACGACAATATTTAATGGTATACAAACATTGAGATCGAATCAGCATCAAAATATTTGGCGACCCATATATAAAAAACTATTGAGGCCACATTAATTGCTTAAAAGTAAAATTACTCAACTAATAGCGATTGTTTTTTTAACGGTTTTTTTTTAATTAATTGTAGATACGCGGTTTGCATTCTCATTACTATTACACGCATATATAATTTTCGGATAATAACTAATTATTATATAGTCGGTTTAGTTGTTAACTATTATGCAAAATGTTCGCAAAATTATATTATAATATAATCATGTTTACTCTCTAAAATAACTCAGGCAATGTTAACAATTTTCTTAATAGAATTGCAAAATAATTGCAATTTATGTTAATTAAAAAAGCTGCATTTTCTAATCAAGGAATGAAAAACGAAGATTATTTTTTAATTTATTTTATGATATTCAACATAATTCTGTGAATGGATGCTGGATTAATGCAGCATCCATTCATGGACAAGCGGCCGAGAGGCCATCGTTCATTATTATATTTCTAGTATTATCTTCGGTAGTCTAGCAAAGGTAGTATATCAAATGCCGTTTTATATTGTATACCTTTCAAAATAAAACAATCAACAAAATCGGTATTTTGTGTTAGTGTTAGTAGCTATGAAGCTTTATGAAAAATAAGTGATCATGTCGTCCTGAATGGGAACTGACTGAATCTCGAGGAGTCAAGGACGTAGGAGATATTAAAGTGCACAAATACATGTAGGTATCTCTCTATTTCCTTTATTTACAAAATATTTAAAGCAGAAAACGCACTGTTTGTCTTGTACTCTGTCAGTCTATTTTTATTTAATTTGTCAAAGGATTTCTTTTTTTAAATATTTTTTATTTTGCATATTTTATTGTTATTTTGCAGTGTGATACTCCGATGGGATGGGAAATGCCATTCCATCGGAGTAGTCAGATAAAGGAAATAACTAATCTAACCTAACGTTTACGTTCACACTTTATATTTATATATTCATTATTTAATGCGTTCTTTGTATTTGCTAGTCCTTGAGTTTGGACACTATGTCAGATAGGTTAAGAAAAATTCAAAAGAAACTGAAAATACTTTGCTTGTAATTTAATTACAGTCAACATTATCTACTATAAGAAATGAATCGTAACCATAATTAACTATTTTATAGAAAGCGTGTTTTTTCTCGAACACTATTTTATTATTAAAAAATGTAATGAACCGTTTACATCGAATAAATACTTTCCTACTATGTAATTCTATTATCAGTTTGTATTGAGTTACGTCATAATAAAGTCACGTTGCATCAACCGGACGTATACAAATGTTACCGCATGACACGCCAAGCCCACGGAATAGTCATTAAACACTTATCAATATCTGATTGTAATCAAAATTAGAGTAACTGACAATGATATATAAAAAACAGTTTTAAAGTATCAACTTTTTTAATTTAAAATGTGATGGAAGCCATACTCTTCTAGATTATTTTTTTACAGAAGCTTTTTTTATATATTTTTCGACGAAATTTATGTTGAAATATTGGTTTAAAAAAATCGTTATAAGGGTGAATTTCAACAGGTCCAATAAAATCTTCATTTCCGTGGATTTTTTATTCTGCAACTTTAGAACAAGAAAAAATAGTGTTTATTCAAGTTTTTGATAATATATGTATCCTTGCTTAATATCTAGCAGATAGCTTAAAAAACTAACTAGATATACAAGATTAAAAATTTCGTGCCACGGCGATGAAACATGGATGCACGTCAATGAAACATGTGTCCACGGCAATGAAAGAACTGTGCCACGGGAATGATAGAATCAATCCACGGTAATGAAAAAATCCAATAACACATGATATTTTTATATGTATTTAATACTTACCTGGGATGGACACATCCATTTCTCTGAGAGGGAAAGGCATACACATACACATGCACTCTTTTTACCCTCTTCTCAATAATCTTCTCGCATAGGAGAAAAATTAAACAAAATTTTAATAGAATCAAAGCAACACAATCATTTATTTTAAGTTCTTTCACACAATAATTAACAGAACAGAAATTAACAAACAAAAATAAACTTTTCTAAAGTATGCAATAGGTATTGCTAACAATATATACTTAACACAACATAATTTTACAATTCGCGAATAAACAATTATTTATTATGATTAAATCAAGTCTGGACAAATCGTAGGGCCTACCTAATCACAGCCTTATTATCAACATAATATTTTTTACCTTTTCTCTATTAAATCTTATATTAAATACAGACTTACAGTATTGGATTCAACAAGATTACACCCTTTGTCTACGGTTCGTTTTTAGATATGATAGATATGTGTAGTGTAGCAAGAAAGATAAACCATACAAAAGGGTGTGAACTTGGTATGTTCATCGTTTTCCAATAAAGAAATCTTATTATAGAATACAATCAGCCTTTCTAATTAACACTTACATCTAATTAACACTAACAGTATAGCACTGTTAACAGGAATATCAGCCTTTCAAATTCACTCGTCTCATTTTTATTATCTATACTTCAATTTATCAATATTAACTTAGATTACAAAGATATATTTTTGCACATCACAAATCAAAATAGTCTATTCATCTTCTTTTTTTAAATACTCCTCTCGTAAAACAGGGTCGCTTCTTAATTTTTCACGTCGCTTTTGTTCGGCCAATCTTCTTCTTTCCTTTCTCTCCTCTTCCGATAGTTTCGGTTTAGGCATCTTGGTTTTCTAAAAATAAGCAACCCCTTATTATGTTTATAATTAGACTCTAATATATGTGTGTGTGACTGTAAGTTTGTGCGTGTGTGTGTGAGTCTTTGTGCGTGTGTGAGTTTGTGCGCGATTGTGTGTGCGTATGTTTGAGTGTCTATTGTGTCCAAATGTATATAATTTCGTAAGGTTAACGTGGAGATATATTTTTGTAGTTGAATGTACACTACAGATTATTTCTTTCCTTAACCATACCGTGGCGATGAAAACATAAGTCACGGAAATGAAACAACTGCTCATGGCAATGAAACTAAATTGTTTTAAAAGGCATGGCAATGAAATTTCGTTTCATCACCGTGTCTTTTTTTCATTGCCATAGCAAATTTTGGCCACGGAAACCATGGCAATGAGAGCACGGCGATGAAAATCAAGGCAAAAACATCAAGTAGCCAAAAATCTATTAATTATTCAGAGTAATTAACACGTCACAAATAAACATAAGACAAATGGCATTCTATCGAATGCCTAATCAAGAGGACAAACTTATTCAAATAGAAGTTAGGTCTATCCACGGCGATGAAAAAAAAAATGTCCAGTAACATAAAAATCGAATACTTACCTTTATGGCGCGAAAACGTAGGCACGTATGCACGTGCTTCCACGTGGATCACCGAGCGAAACTATCATGCAACGTTTAGCGCACAGGTGTGGGGGACGCAAGTCCTTAGATAAAACAATATTCTTAAATATATTTAGGACACGGCGATGAAAGGTAGTTCTAGGACAAATGTATTTTTATTAACCATTCTTTGTATTGTTTAAATATATGAATAAATGTATTCCGTAACAATACTTTAACTTTTCACGTATCAATTGAAAAATGGTTTTAATATAAATAACCAATAGATTTTTATCAATGATGTATAATACACATCGAGGTAATGTGTGGACAAACACGGCAATGAAAGATTTCGAGGTGTAACTTTTTTTTTTGAGCTTCTATTAATCCTATTTAACTTCATATTTAGTGCTACACATAGATTACTATATCACCTAACCAGAAAAAAATGTTAGAACATTATAACCATGTTTTATAGTACCGATTTCATTGATGCCACGTAATTTTTGTTCCTGGGAAATTCACCCATAAAACAGGTGTAGGGCAAAGGATATTATAAATTTAACGGCTGTATAGTTGATGGCACAATTCAGGAATGAAACAATCCTAAAAAAAAAAAAAACATTTTTCACTGTTTCATACATTGTTGTTGATGCCACCACCAGTCCGGATGTTTTAAAATAACTTTCATTTTATTTATAAAGCAAGAATATAAATCTAAAAAAACATCCTTATATATAATTAAAAAAAAATAATATACATTTAAAATTTAAAATTATTAACTTAAAAAAAAATGTCAAATTCGTATACAGGGTTATTAGTAATTCGACTTACATCCGCTAGGAGGTGATAGGGGTAACTATTTGCAATAATTTTAACCCCCATAAGCATAATTCAAAAGTGAACCATTTTTGAGTTATCGTCGTTGCAAATAGTCACCCCTATAACCTCCTAGCGGATGTACGTCGAATTACCAATAACCCTGTATATACATATATAAACGAATACACGCTAGTTAGAAAGTAACAGCAAACAATATCTTAATATATAATTATATATTCACAATAAACAAGTGTCAATTCTTGATGAAATTGTTAATGAGAAACATTCTTTCACTTGTCCGAAATACAACCTTTCAATTAAAATACAATGAATGAGATAGTCATTCTTTAGAAAGTAATCCGTCTTATTAATGAATTTAAATACAAATATCTTAATTAAACTAACAAAGATTTTGATGATGATCTTGAGAACTAGGAAAACGTAATATCATTAAAATACTATTTATAGTACTTTCAATTGAATAATTTACACAAACAATTCCCTTAAGAGCGCTATTTTTGTCTGCTATAAGGTAGGATGGTCATATTTCATTAAATCTGGCTCCCTGTGAGCATTAGAGACCATTTTTCAAGTTAACACTGAGTTTTAGAATAAATTTATAGCGCTACGTTACTTGGCAAACGAGTCATTATTTCACCCTTTATTTTATTTCATTCAATGTTTATTCTACTACAATACGTTTAAAATATAAATAAAATTTCTAGGAGCATTAAATATTATATTGACATGTAGATTTTCATAATCTTAAATAGAAAAGATAAAGATTATTTTTTTTTAATTTCCCTAAGACTGCTCTTAAGTTTTAAAGTTTTTATTTCATCTTGATTCCTTGAAAATGGAACACAACAACAATGAGTGTAGTTCTATGATGGTAGAATAATACCTAAAGAGTAGTTGAGTGGTAGGTACCTTGTACAAGGCCACTAGTAAACTTCGATTTTATCCCGTGACTTTTTTGTTTTAGCACCGATAAATTTTAGCAATCACCAAATGTTTGTAAGTACAGCCACCGTTGGTAGAATAGTCTAAGAACAAACTCGGAATTCAACCCCGAACATGATCATGAAATGTTATAATAAATATAACATTTAAAAGATTCATACATATAAACAGCCTATCACTGTTAGACAACTTGTAGTGAAATACGGAGTGAGCTCGTACTGCTGATCTATTCACGACATATATTTCACAAAACATCCCATGAATTATTATTATTACAAATATAATTTCTAAAATAACTTTATCGAAATAAAACCTTTAAGTGTAACATATTTATGAAATTTGACGATTCTATTTTAATGGCGCAAACTAAAACTAAATAAAAATTAAAAGCAACTTATAAAATATTTTGTAATATATGTAACACGCGTAGCAATAATAATATATTAAAACACGTTGCAGAAAATAATAACAAGGACGGTATTAATAGGTGACAAAAGTCATAAACGCAGCGTGTAATAATGTACAGTGAAGATACAATCTGAAATGAAAGCTGTAGGCGGTCGCAATCCAACTGTGATTTGAATTAAACTAAGTTAATAGTGTACATATAATGAAACTACAAAAGAACCGTGCTATATATACCGTGTTATGTAATAAAACGTACATTAAAGGCGGAATGTCCGCGATGCTGATATTCAAATTCACTTATTCCACTGAATGTAAATCTTCTGTTGGAAGTGGGTGTGACGTTAGACTCAGATCAGATCGTACCTTTGACTCCCACTAACAGTTCGTACAGCGTTCAACTATTCAGGCATATTAATGTATATTAAATAATAAGTTTGGTTCAAATACGAGAAAAATTAAGTTTAATAATATGACACATTATTTTGCTCACAACTAAAGTACGATGACGTTGATGATCATTATTGTAAATTTTAGTTATTCGCATTCAATGTTCTGAACTGAGATAAGTTTTATGATTGAAATCCCATTAAACAAACCCATAAAGTCCACACTTACCTCTTTACTATTCGTGATAACTTTACTCGTCATTCAACAAAAAGCATTGATTCTGTTTTTAAATATAATATGGATTACTAGATATAATCACATAGCCCAAGGAGTTAGAATCGAACCTGCGTCTTTATACATCTCTATCTTTATACATTGTGGTATTGACTTGGTATTGTATTAAATCTTTGTATAAACATTTTTAAATCATCAGCATTATCGAAAACTATAATTATATACTACCTATCCTTCAATGTAGTACTGCGTTTTATGATTATATATCTTGTATTTCAACGCACAATTTGTACATAATTAAAACGAAACAACTTATTAAAATAGTTTCACACAATATAATACGTCAATTATAACAAAGCCTATGATTACAAATGCTACATCATCAAACAAATTGTTTTAAAATCGTTTAATTGTCGAAGCGTATTACACGCCTTTGCTGATCAATAAAATTAAATCTTTTATTAAAAAAATGTTCATAATTATGACGTGCTACTCAATACAAGATTATGTAGATAAAAAAGCATGGAAAAAAGAGTTATTATTTGTTAAATTTCAGGTAAGATATATGAAAAATGAAATTATTATGATCTACTTATTACTCCTTTCACATTTGTAAAAAAAATTATGAATGTGAAAGTGACTTTATATGTCTGTGTGACTGCCTATTACGGCCAGAAAACTAAACCGATTTTGATAAAAATTGATCTGAGCGAGAATTCCAAAGAAAGTCGGGATAATTTTTCAACCAGCCGTACATAATCTTAAACGCAAGCGACAACTACTTTAAAATAATCTTGTTAACAATGGCCTATAAATACGTACTACAAAACAGTACATTTTGATTACAATTTTTCTCTGCTTATATGAAAAAAAAAATCACGTCAAATAATCAATGAACCGAAAACCGTAGTCGCTGTGACCCTCTCTCAAATTGACCGCACAGAACTAAACATAACAAGCGTTAATCGCACGATAATTAATTTTAAACGCGGCCTTTGTACCAAACCATTGTTCACACCACGCAATATACCGCTGAGTTGGTAACCTTACCGAAATTAAGAGCACGACATTCTGTACCGTGGCCCAAAGAAACTGTTCCCATTGTAACTCGTAAACATTTTGCAACATGTGAACCGCAAGCGTCACGACCGTATACCATAAGTCTAATTGATCGTTCATAAGTAACATGCTAATCGCACGCTAATTAATCGTAGGAATGACCTTTTTACCTAACTATTGTTCAATTTATAACGTTCAACATTGTTAATATACCGAAATTATATATGTTTCCATAATGCATATTAAATACTAAATTCAATTTGTCAAGAAAAACATAAAAATTATAATATTTTTTAATATTTAAAAATGGAATTGAATTTAAAATTGAAATAAATATTTCAGCAGTTTATATTTCACTACGATTTTTTTAACTTAAAAAAATCCTAGTACCTGTTATAATATAAGTATAAGTATGTAGTATAAGTATACTACATAATATACAATCTAAACGGTATTGTTACTCATACTTAAACCATCCTCTATAATTTTCCGGTCGCTAATTCGCTTGACCTCGCAAGTAATCTCTACTTCTTTAATTAAAAACGTCTACAATATCGTATCAAACATATTTAAATCAAAAAAGATGTTAATGAAACTTTTTAATATTTACGACTGCTATACTCAATTCGCATGTTAAAGTATCAAATATGATTAAAGTAAATAAAAAGTAAATTTGCATATAACAAACACAGCCTGTAAATTTCCCAGTGCTGGACTAAGGCCGCCTTTTCCTTTGAGGAGAATGATTGGAACATATTCCACATCGCTGTTCTAATGTTGGTGCAATACACATGTGGCAGAATTTCTATGAAATTAGACACATGCTTGTTTTTTCACTATGTATTTCTTCACCGCCGAGCACGAGATGAATTATAAACACAAATTAAGCACATGAATATTCAGCGGTGCTTGCCTGGATTTGAACCCACAATCATCGGTTAAGATGCATGCGTGTACTGGGCCAAAAATTTCATA
The DNA here is from genome assembly GCF_905220365.1 of Vanessa cardui. Taxonomy (NCBI): domain Eukaryota; kingdom Metazoa; phylum Arthropoda; class Insecta; order Lepidoptera; family Nymphalidae; genus Vanessa; species Vanessa cardui. Next base: position 10,456,748 of record NC_061133.1, on the reverse strand, counting down.
ATAATAATAAATCGAGAATGTATTTAAAAGTATTATGCAATGGAAACGTGCATTCATATCCGCGGTCGAGTATCGGCAGCGTGAGATCAAACGGCGAGATATTTACCTTGAAAATGTAATACAGAATGCAGTGGACAAGCCGTGTCGGTACCGGTTACTATCAGCTACGAGCATTGTTCGATCGACAGTTAAAGCTCCATCAATTTAATTACTCTCGAACTGCTGAAATACCTTCTAACTAAAATATTTAACACGTACTAAGTTAGCAAATTTATTTTTTTATTTAGATTGAAGAAATTAATACTATTTATCTATATTGATATTATAAACTCTGCCTGTCTGACGCTCTTTCACAACCAAACCGCTGAACCGAATTTAAAGAAATTTGCTATGAAGGAAACTTGAACTCCAAGAAAATACATAAGCTACTTGTTTTACCTAACACATGAAAACCACAAGAGCCTAAAATACGAGCGAATTACCAGAATTATATAGTCATAATAAGGTTTCTATAAGAAAAGTAGTATCACAATTCTATGTAGTCATAACTTACAATTTTACCGTTGAAGATAACTATCAAACCTTGAACGGGTTCGTTTAAATCTTAAAAAAAAAAAAACAAAAAGAAGGACAATGGACGATACACAAAAAAATGCGTGATTCATAGTTCAAAAGAATTGGAAATTTTGCTTTATCGTCGATATAATTCACTAACGACGTGAAAGGGTTTTTCTAAATGGTTGTAAAAATGCACAAAAAAAAATCATGCAAATTATCATGTTCCGTATGAATTAATTTCGAGATAACTCCGGTACCAACGTGGTTTCCAATTAATTAAATGCATCGGGTTATCCGTAAAGATATTTATAAGACAGTAAAACCCCGCCTACGTTATCAATATTATACACAGGTGTCAATTGTACATAATCATTGATAATGCAAATAATATTCAGAATCAATTCATGTACAATACAAAGAATGTTCGAATATAATTTGTAATGTTTATAGTAAATTATAGATGAACAAGACAGTGAGAAATCGCTAGCTTCAGAAGACGTTAAAAATGGCACCAATTATTGTAAGAAGCATTTATATCCAGCAATCTTTCTAATTGGCAAAGTCATTGTAAGTTGTTGCATTAATTATATTAATAAAACCAGTAGTTTAAAAGATTCAAAAGTGATTCAATCTGAAATATTCGAATATGTTTATAAAAAAGATCGTTAACAAAGATTTAAATGGAAAGTTTACATATATAAGCGAACTGTATCTGTTGATACTTACACAATTATTTTGCCTGTTAAAACATTCGTAATTGCTTAAGTACTTTAAAATTACACAAAACCGATATTTAATTTATGTCCTGGTGAAAGGTGGTATGGACCGAAAAAAACTACGTTATATAATATAGAGCAACTCACAAGGTCCGTTGAGTGTAGGCTGAATTAAAATACTCAATGATATACGGCAACCAATGGGGTGTCGGAATTATTGTTATTAATAAAACAGCGCTTAGACCATAATGGAAACGCTTATTGGAACTGCTAGGATCAAATCTAAACTGTAAATATCCCTGAGAATCTGTGCTGCATTTATCAAGCTATTACAGTTAATGCTATACGGATGTACTTCCGAAAGGTGGTAATCGAATTCCAATTTGGAATAATTATCTTAAATTTGTTTCACAGTTTCTTCAGAATATTTTTCGAGATATCGAATTTTGAAAGTGATTTTTTAACATGAAGAATATAGTTATTGTAAAGTTTTTTAGTAACTTTGGTTTAACAATATAAAATCAAAATTGTGTGCTAAAATTTAGCTTTTCGAAGTTTTATCCCATATCTTTTATTTCAATTAGACCATCAATTTCGTTATCAAATGTAAAGTGAAGCATTGATATAAGGTGCTTTTTTTACACTCCAGATAAACAAGTATGTCCCCGAATCTTCGACAGCCTTGCTAATTGTGGTCACGGGATGAAAGACGATTAAATTAGTCAAGAAAGCATCGCGGCTGCAACTCTATTATCTCTCATAATTTTACTTTCAAAAGTTTTTCATTACTAATGTTGTACTATTTCGGTTTCAAAATCACCATAATGAACGGCTTTGAAAAAGTAAACTTACTATTAAAAATAAAATTCCAATATAGTGAGTAATAAATATAATATATAAATTTATTTACAATAAATTTCAATAAAGTTGAGTGTAATATTACTGTATACAGCTTTCAGTTTGTCTAGTAGTGACAATTTAATTATTGCACTTACTACAATTTATTTTATCTAATCCAATACATCCAATAATAACAATCACACCCAATTTTATATAAAAAAAAACAGTCAAATATAATTTTTAAATCCTACTAATATTAAAAATTAGAAAGTTTGTTACCCACGCAATGATGGAATGAATGAATTTGAATAAAATTTGGAAACAAGGTAGGAACTTGTATCCTTCAAGTGAAGCCACGGGTGAGAAGTAGAAGTAATAATAAAAGTGAAATAGATCACCGTAAAATCCTAATAATTATCCAATTTAAATATGATGACAATATTTTACGATACATCATAATAATCTCTTATAAATTATGAACAATGTAAATAATATTTCGAAGTCCGTGAACTGGAATTACGACAATATATTTTTAGAACGGACTCAATATAAATTAAATCTGTTACGGGTGTTAAAAAAATGTCATGTCCAAATTTCAAAAAAAGAATATCAAAAGAATTGTGCCAGTTATTTTTTAATTCAATTTTGGAATTAAAATTATTTATAACAGGTCATTATCAATTTGACTGTTGTCGACAAACTGAAGGTACGATTTGTTAAAATTGGAACTACGGTTACGCAATGAGGATTCGGGCTTAAACAGATTTTAAGAGGAGATTGTGCAAGTTTTAATGATATTTTTTATTCAAAGTATTGATACAGTTTCATTTATATAACAAAGACAAAATTTTGCTTTCATCGAGGAGAAAACCGGTTCAAGAGCGGAAGCTTAAACCGATAATGGCCTACTGGGGTTTTATTCTTTCGTTATTATGTATCTTTAACGCTGATATTATTTTGTATTTAATTTTAAACACGCATAAGAAACTAAGTAAATTTAAACAAATTTTGTAAGAACTTAATACAAATCAGTTAGATAAAAGATTTTAAAAAGATATCAATCTAATTATGATGCTGACAGTATTTATGTAAATTACTTATGAATTTAACGAAAATATTGCAAGAAAGAATTCAAATGCAGAACGAACTTTTTTACATACTCTTCAAAATTTCATGATAGCATTTCTTTGACTTAGGCGCGTGATCTCTGGCCATACAAGACATATACTCGTTATCTTGTTATTTTTTTTTTATGTTATAGATTGGCGGACGAGCATATGGGCCACCTGATGGTAAGTGGTCACCATCACCCATAGACAATGACGCTGTAAGAAATATTAACTATTCCTTACATCGTCAATGCGCCACCAACCTTGGGAACTAAGATTTTATGTCCCTTGTGCCTGTAGTTACACTGGCACTAAATTGTTTTTGGTTGTGATGCACAGACAACGAATGGCAAAGATAGAGAAACTATTGTCGAAAATTGAGTTCAGATATTAGTATCGACGATGTTATGTTTAGTAATTATCTATTTAAAACAAATTTCATGCTACAGACACGGCCTCATTACCATTTTATTATATATACGGATAATGGATTACCAAATTGTTGTATTAAAAATAATTAACAGTAAAAAGGTTTAATGTGATATTTTTATAATTATCGCATTAAAAATCACACTGCCATTGTTAAGATTAATCGGATTAACGGCAACAATGAGTTAACAATTAAACATAATGTATACATTAACAATTTTCCTGTGTGTCAACGGGGTCATTGACCTCACATTTTTGTACAACGAAAATGTATGTTGATAATCTTGATATACACAATGGCGTATGAATGAGACTAAAATTGTAGAAACGTACTAAAACAAACGTAATGTATCTAATTGAATATTCGAATCATCTAAATTTTTTACTCGAAAATAATCAATTTTGTCTTTTATAATGCATATTAATAATAAACAAGCAATATTCTTTTTTTAAATTGATTTCAATTTATTTTAAATATTCTCATGTAATAAATAAATCATTATCTTCAGCATACTCGTACAGCCTTTTGCAGTGATATTATTCGTAAATACAACCTACAGTATTAAGTTGATTTTTGAAATTTTAATTAAAAATTCTTTTTTTAAACGACTCTGACTCTGCCAAAAATAAACAATAATTCTCAAACAAAACAGCAAAAATATCATTCGATCTGGTAGGTACATTAAATGATTCCGTAAATATAATTCGTCGCCGTGACTCAATTCACACGTAATGTCATTTTAATAAAAGCAGTCATTTGAATCTGCTGAGTTACCAGTGCATATTTTTTGCGCAAAGCTGTTGACCTGCATATTTTTTTAATACTAGATTTCGACAGTTGGTCAGCATGATGTACGACCACAATCATTACTGAAAATTTTATGTAGAATAGTCATTATTTCATCTTTTGTATGTAACAGAATAGATCGTCTGCCATCATACAAAAAAATCGGTTCACATGCAGACGAGGAAAAGCTACTGAACTATTTTACTTGCATATTAATTTATGAACATAAACGTAAATATTAATAAGTACTGAATCTCGAGATAGCCCAGTGGTTAGAATGCGTGCATCTTAACCGATGATTGCGGGTTCAAACCCAGGCAAGCACCGCTGATTCTTTTTTTTTATAATTCATCTCGTGCTCAGCGGTGAAGGAAAACATCGCGAGGAAACCTGCATGTGACAAATTTCATAGAAATTCTGCCACATGTGTATTTCACCAACCCGCATTGGAACAGCGTGGTGGAATATGTTCCAAACCTTCTCCTCAAAAGGAAGAGGAGGCCTTTAGCCCAGCAGTGGGAATTTACAGGCTGTTGTTGTTGTTGTTGAATCTCTTGCCGGTTGTTCTCGGTCTGCTCGGTCTCTCGATCTAGAATCTACATTCCGATTGGTGGTAGGTTTAAAATATAATACCGTTATGTATAAAAATGTAAAGTATTTTCTCATTTTCATTTTGATTCACAGAGCAATAATCGTCAAAATAAATCACAGTGTAACCAATGGAAAAATGCTGATACATGTCATGGACTCTTAACGTCCTTGAGGTGACGTGATAAATAAAATTAATCAATTAAATCACACGCACGCATAGTTGTAAACGGAACGGAATGAATGTAGGACCTCGCCTTCGACATCGGCATTGAAGTATTAGACAACAAAACACTTATATATACCAACTAATTCATTATATTTTAAAATACTATATAACTGGTACTCAAATAATTATATCAATTTCTAAAATACACAACATGTAATACAATAATTCTGGTACCAATGAACGAAAACAAAATTGACATTATTATTTAAACATCGGTGCTAAGATTTCGTCAAAAGCCTTGATTTGTTTTGAAATACACTATAAATTAAATAACAGTTCATAAAATTCCAATATAATTACTGTATACGTTTTACTTATACTAATTATGTGAATAATATTGTCTTCAGTAGTTAATTAAACGACGCTGTTGTGCTATATTAATAAAATTCGGTAAAATTAACCGATTCTTATGTAATTTATTTTACATAACCCATATCTTGTTATCAAATTAAGTGATACATATTTAAATAAAAATGTTATCAAATACCATTTCGTAAACAAAATGAGCTGATATGGCCCAGTGGTTAGAAAGCGTGCATCTTAACCGATGATTTCGGGTTCAAACCCAGGCAAGCACCACTATACATATATACGTGCTTAATTTGTGTTGAAGCCTGCATGTGTCTAATTATATCGAAATTGTGCCACATGTGTATTCCACCTCAACCATGTTGGAACAGCGTGGGGGAATATGTCCCAAACCCTCTCCTAATGGGAGAGGAGGCCTTAGACAGCAGTGGGAAATTTACAGGCTTTTAGTTTACTTTTTTTTAAACAAAATAAGGCTCCGAAATAGCTACATAAACAAAAACATTATTAAATTAAACCTTGTACAACTTAGCTCTGTCGATAAAACAAAAAAGTATTTGTGTTCCGAATTTAAAATGTTGAGTTGAATTATAAAAAAAATACATACACATTTTAATTTTATCGCATTAATGAAATAGTTATTTCGAGTACTCCCTTCCAATGTTACTCGTGGTGTCATAATATATATTATCTTGTCGCAAAACTGTGCGGTCTCACGGGTCTCATAATTTTATACTTAAAAAACCAGACCCGACCACATTCACTTTACTGCTGCTTACTGCGTACTTATCCCCAATTAACTTTGCAAGTTTATATCTATCACTGATCGCGGATTGGTATGACAATTTCACAATTTTAATTATGTCCAACTTGAACGCTAACGAGAAAATATATATGAACTGTTTTTTTTTTTATTACTTTGTAAATAAAATATGTCGACCAATCGTTTACATTACCATTTTCGCTAATTTGGATCTGGTACTTATATAGCAAATAAGATATACGATAAATCATTAGAAAGTCATTACACACTTAGCGATATAATCATCATTATCACAAAATTAATGACATGACAGCTCTCAGTTACTTCAATAAAAATCACACTGATTTATTATTTCATGTTTCCAAAGCAACGTTTTACTAGAAAACAAAACGGGTATTACGAAGTTTACAAAATGTATAATTTCATATTAATTCCAATTCGCTCGAAACATGCTACGTAAGGAATTCTAGATGACGGACTATGTGGTGCTTTCATTACTGGTATAATGACTGTGAAATGGCTGGCAATTTTATAACGTGATTACCTCTAATGTCGAAGAAACTTTCCTATTATAGGCCGTCAGCAAATTGTTTTCACACGTCATAAGCATTCAGGAAGTACGACCGCGAGACGTCTCCGGTCAAAACGAAATGGTGACGGAAATCGAAATCAAAATGCCTGAGAAAAAATTTAAGCCGTTCAACGAAACGTTCCCACATTGCGCATTCGCCTTGGCCATCGCACTTATTTACCCAAATCGAAGCAACGCCAGGAAACGAATGATGTTATTCGGTGTCGTCACAATCATCAATTCCGTCGTTCTATTCTGGTTCTTGTTGTATCTGGCTAAGTGCATATACACGCTGGATATGTTCAATCTATCGAGAAACGTCGCTATAGGGATACTTGCGTCTTTATTCTTTTTTAAATCATTCTACGGTAATTGGAAAACGGATATATTCGCCCAACTATTAGAAAAGATTTCCGACGATTTGCTCAAAGGTAACGATATGGATGAAGATGAACAGGAAATATACGAACATTATATAAAGTTAGGTAAACTGGGGCAAACGTGTTGGATCATAATACCGATTCTGTTGAGTTCGCAGTTTCCAATCTACGCGGGGGCTTGCATGATTTACGAAAGTCTAAAAAGCGATGTCGGTAAGAAGTATATGATACACGAAATGGAACTGAAATTCATTGAGGACAAACAATACGACTCGCCTTATTTCGAACTAATGTTCGCTTACAATCTTGTTCAATGCGTCGTATTGTCTCCAAACTTCGCCGGTTTCGATGGATCATTTTGTATCGCTACAAATCATTTGCGGCTCAAATTGAAACTATACGCACATAAAGTTAACAAGGCTTTTAAAAACGCCAAGTCTAGAGATGAGCTGGAGTTAATGATGAAAGATGCTATCAGGGATAATCAAGAGGCGTTAGTATTTTACAATGATCTGCAGGAGGTCTACGGAGGGTGGCTTTTCACGGTTTTCCTATTCACGTCGCTTCTTATATCAATGAATCTATACCAAATATATTTAAGTCGACGTATCGACCCCAAATACACTATATTTGCTTTGAGCGGAGTCATTCACATGTTTACACCGTGTTATTTTTCCAGTAACTTGATAAAGGTAAAGAAATTCTATAATATTTTTTTATTTAAGAAGTAATTATAGTCCAGCATTAAATAAACTAACTTATATGATAGCAATCTATATATGAAAATAATATTAATCTGTAAGAATATAAAAAACAAATTCGGATTAAAATAAACACGTACAAATGTACACTTACAAATGTTTAATTCATGACGGAAATAATCGTCAAAGTTTAGAAAAAAGAGACATCTACGTAACGTCGGTATCTGATTTAAAAAAAGAACCGATAGGAAAGCTATACATAATATATAAACAACGTATTTATAACATAAACAAGGAAATAAAAAAAAATATTACACACATCAAATTAAACAAGTAATTATATATCTTTGATTTTAAAATATCAATTATTTCCAGACTAGCGAGGAGCTAAGTTGGGACCTGTATAACTCAGCCTGGGAAGCATGGGCTGATCCCGCTGTGACAAAACTCCTGATATTCATGATCGCAAAATCACAGCAAACTCTCATCCTAACTGGAAAGGGCATGGTTTATTTCAACATGCAGTTATTCATATCTGTCCTGCAAACTTCATATTCGTTCTTCACTCTTATATCGAGCTAAATAATTAGTATATTTTATTTATCAAAATTTTGCACATTTATATGTAGGTTAAAATAATTTGCATAATTAAAACACAATATTCGCATTAATTGCACAGTATCAACGCTTTATTTGATAAAAATGCGAATTGAAAGTATATCTCATAATTTCGAAACATTTCATAATATTATGTATAATAAATTTTAAAATAATATCTATATTTATTATTATTAAAAAATACTAAAATACTTTTCTTTATTTTAAATTGTGGTTTTTACTTTTGCCGAAAGGGCACAGGTTATTTCGCTATTGTCACTCGCGAGTGATATTTAACACTACTCATACTTAATAAAGTTTCTTTAGTCGTATTTTTATTCAAATGAAAAATATTACTATTTTATTCGATTACCTTCAACCTTATAAAACATTACGGAATTTAAGTTTATTGTATTTTAATTAGTATATGTTTTCATAAAGTATAAACTATTTATATATGAATATAAAATCAATAACCTTCCTAAGCTAAGCTAACATTTAAACAATCAACATGATATTTGTTAAACAACATTAAACTGGGAAGACAACCAATTTTATACAATACAATAGCTAAAGTCGTTTCTTTTAAAATAGGTCGGATTACCTATTGCGTTAATGACTGCCTCAGATATGATGACGCAGATCTCAAGGCCCTGATTTCAAACCCCATTTTAGTCCGATAAAAAGTTATTTTGTGTTCCTATGGAAAGATTCCATGTAGTTTCATGAATCTAGAAGTTGGAACTGTGTACGATCCCGTGTGTTAATAACACATAAAGCCGTTGTTCTATCCTGAACTCTTTCCAGTAGAGTCGGTTTTGCCAACCCAACGGATTTGGAAGTAAAGAATGCTCATGTATTTGCAAACATATTTAAGCAGAATAATACGTCCTGTGTGTATTTGGGTAGACTCATGAGGATGGCTGGCGTCGCAGAAATCTGTCAAAATGACAATGTTTTTAGCACTATACATACATATTTGTCAAATAAATGTATTTGTGTGAAACTCGCTAAACAGGAAAAGGTAATCTATACGTATAATAAAATTGAAGTGTCTGTTTGTTATATTAAAATAACCCTTTTTAACTCAATGTATATGTATTTATACAAAATAACATATTTAACAATTTTTGTCGGTCTGTCGGTATGTCTGTCTGTTTGTTCCGGCTAATCTTTGGAACGGCTGGACCGATTTTGGGGGGGCTTTCATTGGTAGATAACTGATATAACAGGGAGTAACTTAGGCTACAATAATTTATTTTTTTTTTGTAAAATAGTAAACACGTACAAGGTCGCGGGCACAGCTAGTACGTTAGTAAAAACATATAAAATAATAATTTATATTTCTGTGTACTTTTTGGTTTCAAATAATCCTATATCCATCCCTAAAGACCTAAAGAGATTAATTGTAAACAAGCTTTTTCTGTACACATTATCTTTTATACTGATAAATGTGAAAACGTTTATATAATAACACCTAACTGAAGAAACTAATAAACCTTTATGTAAACGTACATACATATATGTAAAACTAATATCAAAAGATGCAACGATTTTCTGAGAAGATTTTAGTATTTAATATTATTATATAATTAGCTATGCATCGCAGTTTTATACGCTTTAAGACTATTTACGTGACAAGCGTAAACTTCATGTTCTTGTATTATTATATAACATATACAGAGTCAAGATGGTCAGTGACAAAGATTACAAATACATTATGATCTAGCTAATCTTCCCAACTTCACGCGTGCAAAACAAATTTTAGGTTGAATAAAAAACGAAAGGTAAAATCCTTGTTTCCCTACATCAGAACCAGCGTAAGTTTTGTACAAATTAGTGGATGGTGTTTTTAAGAATCGATGTAATTAATCAATTTGTTAAGTTTAATGTTTTGTAAGCACTATGAGGGTGGCATTTTCTTACAGAAGAAACCCTCTTTATAATAAATGAATAAAAAAACTAAAATAAAAAAAAATCCTTGTTTTGATTCCTGATAGGTAAGTTGAAATTTTCAGCTTTACTCTGCTATAAACATATATACACATTAAAACCTTTCTTTGAAATCACTCTATTTATTGATATTTCCCCTTCAATATTATCTAAGCCAAATTTGGATGTGAAAAATAAACAAACGTATATATCAAGTAAGAAAATTTAGTTGGATTTTAATTTTAGTTGGAATCATTTGATGCAGATTCGACGCGCTATTTATTTTAAGATTAATTAATTATAGTGCTACCAAATTTCTTAATTAACTACCAAAGAATTAACATGAAATGGAAAATAGTTCGATTTTAAGATTGTATAAGTACATCACTAGTTATTGTCGTGGCTTTGCTCTGGATTAGCAGTTAATCGTCACGTGTTAAGCAATAAAGTAATCTGCGTCCTTCCTCGGATTTCAAGCTTGCCTCATAGAAAATTTCATCAAAATCGGTTCAGTGGTTCGACCGTGAATGAGCAACAGACGGACAGACAGAGTAACTTTCGCATTTATAATATTAGAACAGATTACTCAATAAGTTTACGAAATAACTGTTGACAAAAAGATTAAAATTTATAAAGTATCCATTCGGATTAGGTTTAATTTATTACAATTAAAAAGAGCTGAGATGGCCCAGTGGTTAGAACGCAAGCATCCTAACCGATGATTTCGAATTCAAACCCAGGCAAGCACCACTATATATATATATGCTTAATTTGTGTTTATAATTCATCGGTGAAGGAAAAACATCTTAAGGAAACCTGCATGTGTCTTATTTCATCGAAATTCTGCCACATGTGCATTCCGGAAACCCACATTGGAACAGCGTGATGGAATATCTTCCAAACCCTCTCCATAATGGAAGAGAGAAAGAGAGCCTTATCTCAGCAGTAGGAAATGTACAGGTTGTTATTTTACTTTACTACTGTACTTTTAAACGAAAAGTATTGATTTAATATTTACAACTACCTTGTACTCTGTATTTTTTGTTTATTTTATATCTAAAATCTGATGAATTAGATTCACTTTAGAAATCTTAAAAGTTATCTTATAGAAAACTTTTCTTACTTGGTCACGGGACCTTTTGCCTGTGTTCATCTACTCACAGTGGTCTCATGTAACATAATAACCGTTTAAAGAAGGCACTTTATAAAGATCCTTAAACCAAAATTATGATATAACAATAACTATTTGCAAAGTTATACTTTTCAATTGGACTTCAGTTTACGATTTAGATTTAGAATATGATTGTATTTTTTAAATGTTGAAAAAGAGTAACTACTGAGTTTCTTGCCGGTTCTTCTCGGTAGAATCGACTTTCCGAACCGGTGGTAGTTTAACTTAATTGTTAAATGACGATTCAAAAGGGCTTGTAAAATATTTTTGAATATTAATAATAATAAGAAAAGGTTTTTAAAGAGTTACAATTGCTTGTAATTCATATTTATAATATATCCAATTTGTAATCGCTGGCCGTAGAAATAACCGTCCGTGTTAAAAGATCAATCTTTCATGCAAATGAAAAATCGATAATAACGACCAGAGCCAATAGTAATATTTAAAGGTTTTGATTTTATATAAAAAAAAAATACATGTCATAATTATGTAATTAAACTATTATTCTAATAATTCACTGAATCCTCTACTCTACGTTTGAATTATAATGTATACTTTCGCCATTTATTTAACAATAATAATATAATATTTATTTGAATAATAAAATTAAGTCACTTTCATATGGTACAATAAATTTAATTTCTATTTCATTATAAGACGTAAGGTAATTTAGAGCGGAACGTAGCGCGCCCGATTCGACATTACACGAGAAAGTCATTGTTCTTAATATCTTTGTAACTTTTTTCTTCCTACCAAAGCTTTTTTTTTAATCATCGCAAATTACATTTGAATTTGGAACACTAAGCAAAAATGTAGAACACTCTAATTAAATTTAGTGTAAGCGTTTTTTGTCTGATCATTTATCACTAAAAAAAATGTTACAGTTATTAAAAACGGGATATATACTCGTTTTTTTTTATTTGATATTTCGACATTACCTACGAATGTTTTCGGGTATCTGTGGTCGGCATTAGAAGTGTCACTGTCACTGTGACGTTTTTAACAACTGTAATAATTAAAAAAAAAACATGTCTGTCAATCTGCTTATTTTATAAATATTTTTCTAAATTTTTATTCCCGAATAGAAAATGCAAGGATATAAGGGTGATTGATACTCGTAATATCCAAGCATATCGTATTGTAAAGTATTTCAGAAAACGCCTGGTCGCTAATTATTTCTTAAGGAGTTATAAAATATAAAGATTTTGACTTGAAATTCAAATCCGAACCGTCATAATTTGCATCCACACAAGTCAGCTGTTCTACCAACGAGCCCGGCTTTCTTCACATTATGAAATATCTGTTAGTATAAACGGTATATTAATTACGTGCGCTCACGCATCTTTACTGCTTCCACTTATTACATCATCGTTAAGATAATTTCCGTCTTATTTTTCTCTTCACTTATTTCACGATAGTTTAAATGATCCTTGGAATATTTCTTATATATATATTAATACTTTGTATGGTCAATAAATACGTTCCCATATATCCTAGTTTAAGAATTTTTCTTTGAAAAGTTACTCTTTTAAAACATTGTGTGTATATTTTTTTTAAGTACGGTAACAATAAAATATTTCCGAGTAAATACAAACTTCATGGACAAGTGATAACGTTAATACAACAATTATTATTAAGGTCTTATTTTTAAGGTCGATGGAGTTAATATTTCTAAAACGTGTTTAGTTATCTCAAACATTAGAAAACACAACAGTATCTGTATCTTGTTGTGTAACCTTGTACTTGTGTAAATAAAATACATGTGTTGATGAAAATTATAATTAAAAATTAATCGACGGACATTATAAATCCTGCATTTTAAAATTTCAAACTATTACATATTTTCTACTTATTTTAATTTTTTACGTTTCTTTCTCATAAAAATTCAAATAAGAGTTTTAAAGGATATAAGGTAAAAATTAAACGAAAATAACGAGTCGTATTGTTAAAAATAATTTGAAATTGGAACTGCAATTTCCGTTTACAAAACCATTTAAATTAAAAAAAAAAACTCAAACTGTATTATCAAGTGAGCGCGAGCAAGTTTCACGCGAAGTGACGTAACCAGGGTACAACGGTAAAGCCTATGGAGCATGATAGGTACCGTGGCGGCCGACGATAGCAAAAGTGTCTGCCGACCCTGGCTTGTCCCCTCCTCGCGTCGCGTGGGGGGTGCCACTTCCATCTCCCTTCACCTTCGCGTACACTGCTCCGCACAACCAATGACCGCCCGCCCCGAGCCGGCGAAAGGTTTTATATACAAGTGGATTTCGCACTGCCAAATTGCTATAAGTCAAAATATAGGGTAGTCGGGCGGTTCACTCGCTCGCACCGTGTCGCCGGGTGTGCATCGACTCCGTAAATTTTTTAAAGTGGGTGCGTTCGTGCGTGTTCTCACGCTAGCTCGGATTAGGCTCTACCAACACGTGGAACAAATGCGCGGTACTACAGTGCCTTTATCATAATATTGGAAAAGGGCATTAAGACTGTGTAACTATGGGGTGCAGTGCGAGATTCTGTTTACTGACTCTATCCTTGTGCCTTGTGACTGAACTTGCATTTGGTGTGAGAGTGCTACCCAAGCGGAAAAAAGGTAAATAAACTTATAACATCCTATTAAAATTATTAATTTAGAAATTAATAAACACAATACATATAATAATTAAGCAGTAAAATACTAAATAATATTGCATAATATTTTTAACTATTAAACAATGAACGGAAGCATAAAACGAGCTGCTCAAATATCGATTAACGCAGCCGATATATCGCTTTCGATCGTTTGTATTTAGTTTTGTTTCCAATAAATCACAATGTTTGATTGGAGATATTGCGTTAAATAATCCTTTGACCTGAATAAATTCGATACGTTATGAATTATGTCCGTGGCGAACCACGTACTGATCATATGATCCGGTTTCGAATCGGCGGACCAGTGCGCTGTCAACGCACTCGTAAACAAAACAGTTTCATCGACGCATTACAAACATCGACTTTTCTTTGATTTCTTTTTCCCGTATCTCATTTTTTTAGTATAATTTATAATCCAACCAATTTAAATATACCGAAAATATCTTCATATCCTAAGTCGTGAGAGCTATTATATTTTATCGATATAATGTACCGCTGTAGATCTTGTTAGAGCTACATTTCCTCAAGGTCAAGTGTACAACGGCTAAGAATCTAAATTACTTAATAAATAATCATTATTTAAATTGCATATGAATATAGATAAAAAATGCATAAAAGGAAATGCGATCATCGGACATAGTCACATTACACGATTGACGAATTATTTAATAAAAAAAAACATCTAAATGTATAGAAATGGCATTAATAGATGATATGTTACGTTTTATAAAACTCGCGATTGAAATCATTTTGATTGTGACCTTGAGTGTGTTTAACATTTTCTATTTAGCGAAATGATTAATACAGCATAATTATGTGCACAATTATTAGCTCGGCGTCTAAGAATATTAAGTTCATAAAAATAGCCAAAAATTAAAAAATTGAAAATATTTTTTAAAAAAATTGTCAAATTTCAATGATTTTTTAAAATTAATTAATTCATTTTGATTGATTTTCTCAGCGTTATGCTAAGCTTCTCCAATAAGATCTATTTTAAAATAAAAAATAAAATTAAGAATAAAAAAATTTAATATTTATTTTTATAAAAAAAAATCAATGGCTTAATAAGAATTAAAAAAAATAATGTAATATTTATAAATATTAAAACCATAAAACAGCTATGTGATACTTTAAAAATCATTTTATTACAATCAAGATTACCAATCAAATTACAAAACAATTAACAAATTTCATTTACAAATATCACGTGTTATTTTGAAAGGATATAAGTGTCAGTAATAATTTATATCAAAATAATCAATTACTAAACAGAAAATAAAATATGTTATCTATAACATATTTAAACAGGTTTCATTTAATTCAGCAACTTTTTTTTTTCGATAAATGCTATTTCGACTGTGACTAAAAAAGGTCTTATATAAGCCATCGTAACACAAATGAAAGTAGGTGCTATTATTCGCACACGGTTAATTAACATGTAGCTTAAACCTCGATATCATAAAGATACCTTTTATTGACTATAATTATATATTATATACTTTTAATTTAAACGTTTAAAAAAAGAAAATGTTGCGAATGTGTTTGCAAGCTGTTTATGTTTACACAAGTAATATTATAGATTAACTTTTTTTTTCACAATATCTTATAAATATTTTTTACTGGCAACACATTTTTTACGAACACTTATTAAGGTGTAATGACTATGCATACATTAACAACCTCATGAGCAATTTGCAAATAGATGCAAAAACAAAATATCCTCGCTTATCTCATTTTCTATCTAATACGAGTTTTCCATCAACTCCCATGTGTATGTGGTACATACGTACATGTACTGCATGCATGTGTGTGTTGCATCCGGACTGCACTAATCAACTACCGGTTATAAAGGCTCTATAACCATGCGATCGTCAAGTCTGGTACAATAATAATAAAAATTATATTTAATGTATTACAACATTTTATGAAACTTTATGCAATTCAAATTTCTCTCTGCTTATGCTTTTTATGGTCATACTATAATTAAAAAAACATATATCAGTAGCAAATCTGAGTCATATATATATTACCTAATGTACGCAAATCGTATTTTGTTATCTGATTTACATAGCCATTATAATTATATGTTTATATTTTCTCTTTCATCATATTATAACGGCGTTATATTGAAAATGCTTTGTACATTTCATAATAGATTAAATACATTGATATTATCATGTAAGTTTTTAAAGTTAACTTTTTAACACATTTAAATAGGTCTGGAAACCATACGACAAAAAAATATATTTACAATGTACGAAAGCTTATAAATGCAGAACAAAATATTTAAAAAAAAAAGAAAATTACATTGCATAACATGAATATAATATTTAAATTTAAATATCGAATTAAAAAAAAATAAGATTAAGATCGAATGAACTAGTCTTAGTCATGAATGAACGGTATTGCGTGTGGTTAAAATGACTTTAAGGCCTTTTCAAATGCGTTTAGTTGTGCCCATATATGACAAAGTGTACCGATTCGTTATCATATTTTGTAATAAATATAAAATAATATATATCAATTTTCGAAGATCACATTTTTTTTTTAATTTATTATTAACAAAAAGTTTACTAACAAGGTTTTATATACAAATTAAAACATTACTTAGTCGTGATATCTCGTTGTGCTCATCAATCACTTCACAATATTTACATAATAAAGGATGCTCAATTTTTATCTAATGTATATCATTAATATAAAAAATTAACATAACACAGTTCATACACACGTTATATAATTCGTTCAACGTTAGTGTTAATCTATACATACAATTAAATTGGATTGTCTGTTGGTAACATTAAAATAATCGCTTTTTACTAAGTGCATATTTTATTATGACGACCTCCGTGGTCGAGTGGTGTGAACACCGGTTTTCATGGGTACGCCACTCTGAGGTCCCGGGTTCGATTCCCGGCCGAGTCGATGTAGATTACCATTAGTTTTCTATGTTGTCTTGGGTATGGGTGTTTGTGGTACCGTCGTTATTTCTGATTTCCATAACACAAGTGCTTCAGCTACTTACATTGGGATCAGAGTAATGTATGTGATGTTGTCTCATATTTATTATTTATTTATTTATATATAAACGGTGCATTTACCAGAATAGTAAATATAATAATATTTTTTGTCTGAAATAAAATGCTCACGAAGTCGCGGACACAGCTAGTGAAGTATATAAGCGAATATTTTACGTTTGCTTAATTTCGCAAGTGTACAGGTTTTGAATTAAATCAAAAACAAGTTGTAATTTAGTATACGAAACAACACGCCCTAATTGTTCGCGTTATTTTTCCTCGTTTCCAACATTAATGAGTTTAAATAATTCGGGTCGTATTATACGCACTTACGCCCAAATGAGACGTGTTATAATAGTCACGTCAACTGTTTTATTGCATTTATATCGATAATATATCTTTATATTTTTAATGTAGAGATGCTGGTAACAGCTGCCCAAAGACATGTCTTGTTATTCCTTGAATATTCAATGCATCACCAACATTGGAAAGAAAGATGTTTCTAACAAAATACTCTGGCTCACGAACCTTAAAAACGCAACACATTCATACAAAGTATTGCTATTTAAAGGAAAAAAATAATTAATGAATTGGTGTTATCTAAATAAGTGCAACTTCTTAATAAGACATAACAAATTTTATTGATTAATTTCTTAATTAACAGTTATCGAAATGAATCAGCCTTTCGCTAAATTCGTATAAATAGACCATCAATATTTCATGTGGCAACACCGAAGCGGTTTATTGGAAATCAAATCGTATAAAGAAGGTTATTATAATATTTATTTTACGTTTAATGATACGGAAGGAGAAACTTAAAATTAATCGATGCGTTTTGATTGATCGCTATTCACTCGTATTATATTGAATGATACGAGCACGCTAAGTTAGCGCTTATTTATTATGTTTCTGCTCTCATAACTTATGACTTTCAAGCGATTAGTTTGTAACTGATCGTAAATTATTGTAAAGAAGTGCAATTTATTTTATTATTATATTTATTTGAGGTCTATTTCACACTTCGTCGCTAAGTAGTTACGCTTGACCATTTTTTAAATAAATTACGAGTAGTATTTTTAACTCACTACCACTTATAATACAATAAACCTACCTTGCAATATTTGGCTTGAATGGCAAGCGAGTGTAATTATATAGAACCAATGTTCGTAACAAGGTCAATGGACCGACGGATAGACGGATAGACGACAAAAAAAGATGACCCAACCATTCGACCTATAAAAATAAATAAATTATTAAATAATACTGACGTAACAACCCTTAATTAAACCCCAGCCGGTACTGTTGTATCTCTGTTGCTACTGTTGTATCCGCAGTAAAGTATTACAAATACATAATATCTAGATGTGTCTCAACTTACTTCTGACATGTTATAAAAAAACACATCATAGAGTTTGCTAAATTTGAATGCATGACGTTCGATTAAGATCTACATATGTGTTGTATGCATTGTCATGTCATGTAACAAATTGTAAAAATAGAAAGTGTGATCTAATTTTAATATAATAAATGATATTTAAATAAATAATCATTATGACATAGCCCAGCAAAAAAACATTGTTAATTTAACGATCTGTTTATTTATATTATGTAAAAAAAATTACATTGTTATGCGAACGTAATAAAATGTATAATTAACGGATCATAAAAGTAAGTGGAAACAGCCCTGTGTCTACGGCCGTGAAGAAAATATTTGATAATAGTTGCGAAACCTCATTGCCACAATATAAAGAGAATATAAAAATTACTTTAATATTTTGAAATATATATAGCTATCTGTCCCGAATTCGTACGGGTAAAATTTATGCAAAATTACTTCATCAATCCCAAAAAACTTTAAATATAATTTAAAAAAAAAATCTTAGTGAGGAAATTTTCGAAGGAATAACTAGGTATATATAACACGTCATTCAAACTAACAGTTTCGGAATTCAGTCGGTATTATTAGTACTATTAACCAGTAATTATATATATTTGAATACAAAGCTTGAATTTAAATAGCAGCCTTCCGTAATAAGCGGGATGTACTTGTACGAAAAATCATTATAAAACCTCTTTGATAGGTTTGGAAGCGCGATCTATCATATAAACCTTATGGATTTCTTTACAATTGAAACAAATACAAACGATAAATTAAAAATAAAACTAAACTCAATATTTTACATAAGGTTAGCTATAAACAAGATTAATGGAAATATGCAGACATACCATTAGTTTACTTTTTCTATTTCGTCATTTTAAATTTTATACATTAATCTAATTACAAATTTATCTTATCTTTTTTTTGTTCGTTGGTTTATTTATTCTACTACTATATTCATTTATTTAATTGAAACTGTAACAAGGCTATTGTTATCATTATGTATAATACTTTTATATATAGTATGATATTAAACATTTAGTTATCTTATAAACGAGAATGTGACTCTGATTGTTCGTCTGTCTGTCTTCACGGCCAAACCACTGAATTGAATTCCTTGAAAATTGGTTTGAAGCAAGCTTGAACTCCAGTGAAATATAGGATACTTTTTATATCTTTTATCTGATGATCAACCATTAAACGCGAGGGAAACTGAAAGGTCACAACTATATACATTTAAAAAAATCCAGGCATATACATATGTATGTTTAATACATACTCTTTATACGTAAGCATTTAATTCTTATCCCATCTCTGTCAATTCTTGACTCAATAAAACTATTTTAGTACTTATAAGACCTCTTTTGTGGTTAGTAATAATTTTTCTCAAGTACTGAAATTCTTTTGGTCTATATAAATTATAAGTGTATTTTATTAGCAAAAGAACTAAATGCCGAACCAAAAAAACAAATGACAACCATCGCTGAGGTAAATAACTCATACCATATCAAACCTATTTTATTTGAAATATCTGTTACAAGTAAATAGTTAAAAAAATACTAATGAATACAAATGTCGGACAGTGGATGTCATACCGCCAAAAAACATGTATTAATTTAATTTAGAATGATTATAAAGCCTTGTAGGGAGTCAGTGTGTAGTTTTACTTCATTGGTCCAATTCTATTTGCCATGAACGGCGTAACACTCATTTCAAAAACAAACGCCTTAAATTCCTTAACATAAAAAGAATCATACCTATCTCACTTATGATTTTCTAGGCTGTACCGATTATGCCGTGTATCAAAGAAAAAAAAATCAGCCAACGAAATGTAAAATTAAATGTTGTGACGTTTTAATTTTATTTTATAGTGTGTGAGAGTTAGAATTTTCACTTTTACGCTGGATTACTTTTTTTTAAATCATGATGTGATGCGTACATTTTAAAAATAGAAATCGAAAGTCGATTTTCACTTTTTTAATCATGTATTCTATTCTAATCGCATTTACGTTTTCTTATTTTCACCAAAAAACTATTTTACTATCTGATACATACCCCGCATTACAATTACTTATTTTAGAAACTATTTAACGATATTTCGACATTGGATAGTATGAGAGAATTAAATTTCAATTGTCTGTGCCTTCTATTTTATAATATTGTCTATGATTCTAAAGTTAAATAACAGTAAGATATGTAGAATTATTTCAACGGAAGTAATTTGTACAATTATAAAATAAACACTTATATGATTAAATGACATTTGTTTTACCTACATGAGAACAGTTTCAGTTCAGTCCTAGATATTTACGATTGACCGATTGAAATTCGCCGTAAGTGACAAATACCGCATTATTCTGAATTAGCCATTTCTGTGTTTAAAATAAGTACGTTAATTGCGTGTGTCAACTGGCAAATGTGTATTGATAATCTGATACAATTCTCGACCTCAATCCACGCGACCTTAAAGGTGAACAACGCATTAGCAAAATGCATGAGAATATAACTGTTGACTTTGTCTCTGAAACCAGCGACTTACAATTGTCCTTGCTTCATGAGATTGTATGAATCAAATGCCAATTTTACTAACGAGAAAATCTATACGCTTATATAACGTCCAATCGATTTGTTTACCGTAATACTAATTGCATGTTAAACTATAAACTATCGACTAAAAATATAATACTTTTCATTATCTTAATACAAGTAAACGGATGCTTAGTAATGATTGTTTTGAACTTTGTGTCTTTTTTCGAAGGGTTTCGTTTTAGAAAGACTGTTTTAGAAGACCGTATTACTCGGTAAGGAAATTAATTTCGAGTTGAAATGTCATATGACAGAGCCTTATGTGAAAAATATTAGTTGAAATTCACTTTAACGAATGCTTTAGACTATATATTGTCTGAATTTTCTTTTTTTTTTCAATTAGACTACAGTCTGTTCATTTTTGGATACGACGAAATATCACGGATCATAAAATTTAAATATTTATGAAATTCATAGATTAATTTCAACCTTGAGTGGTTAAAAACAAGGAGATTCAGAAACAATGGTACAGCATTTACATATACATACAGCGAAAAAGTAATTTTATTCAAATTGTCTTAAGATGCATTTAAATAGCCCAAAAAGATACCATGCGTCCGAAGCTTATATAGAACTACCAGAAAAAGCATAAACAACTTAAATCGGAGACACACTGCGCAAAACCTTGAGCATGTTCTCATATTAACCGGAAAATTGCACTAATATCGATTTAATGATATACTTTATATTTATAACTATAAGGACTATATTCCCGTGAACCTTAATTTCGAATCCAAGTAGCTTTCAAAGTATTATCGAGATTATGCGTAAGATATGTTACACAAGAGATAGAAATGTATGCATGTATGCTTTCTGCAATACTATTGTTTCATTCATTCGTTCACCATTCAATACTAGGTGATAATTACTGTGTAGTGAGTGAAGAAAACTGGGTTACCGTTGTGGAAAGGAACGCAAATTACGATAAACACTTCAGTCAACATTTGCATTGCGATTGAGTTATTACATCAATTATATCTATATACGGACGAAATTGTGTGTAGTTTTGTAATTCATGTTCTGTTATGGAAGAATCCAATTTTTTTTAACTCACTGATACGATATAATTGATGGTTATAGAAACTTTGATGTTTACTCTTTCGTAATTGTAATTTTGATGCTATATGTATTTCGCAATCCGTAATGAAACGAATCCATCAATATTTCATACGAGATGGCCTGGCAATTAAATCATTATAAAACTAAATATTGGATCAAAATAAAAGCTGCACCTGTATCTGAATTCGTTAATAGTTTATTTCAAATCGATTTCATGGACGACAGTTACACAAAATGTTATAAATAAATCAATAAACATCTTCAATGATTCTATTACAAAAAATAGAAAGAATAAATAAATAGCATAATAATAATAATGCAGAACGAAGTTAATTAGATTTGGCGAAATTAAAATTGCACATTTTGATATTCTTATTTAACAAAATGTATCACTTAACAATATCTCTGTCTGATAAGATACTTAATAATGAGAATATATATTACGTCATGTCATAATTACATAGTGTAAGCTAAACTACAAAAATGCATATTATCTATTCAATATAGAAAACATTACACTTACTTATTGATAGTCAAATTAAAAACTAATATCAGTTCGGAAGAGGAAAACGATCTGAGAAAGAAATTCTAAATTCTTCTATACAAAAAGTCACCAAATAATCTAAACTACTTTTGTATAATTTTAGTATAATTGTGTAATAATTAGCATATTGTTCTGCGATTCAAAAGAGAGTTTAACAAACAAATTGAATGAAATTTTAAATCGATTTTAAAGTAATCTTTTAAACATTACATAACATCAAAATTTACTTTCGCCTTTAAAATCGATACTAGCATTGAACATCCGACTAGCTGCGTCTAAACGCGAGTTGTCGCCGTCAGTGTTACCAGTTTACTTACGATGTATAATTTAAAACTTTCTCTAAAGACGCCCGCTACGACTTCGACTGTGGCATTGGTCAGATTTCCCTTTCCTTGGCCATCAGTTGCGCTTCATTGGTTCAATTAATCTACATTTAAATTGAGGTCTCGATTTGACACGAATATTTGTATTAAACGAAATAAATGTCATAATTTGTGTAATGTTACGTTAGTTTCTACTCACATCGAAATCGTGCTTTCCTCATTACATTCCTCATGCATAATTATGATCGCTTACATCGCTAATAAATATTAATATATTGGCATTGAATAATTAAATTTAAATTATAGTTATATTAATTTAATAATATATTTAAAAAATGGTTATTATAATTATTATAGCTGTCACTAATATTTTGTAGATACAGCGAATGTATAGTATGATACTTTTGCATTTTTAGATTTTTTTTAAATATTTTTGGAAGCAATTTGTTGTATTCTGTTTTAATGGCTGTCACCAATAGAATAGTTTTTTTTTGTAAGTGAATGGACTGTTCAGATACTCTAAAATACTTATAAGATTAGTAAAAATAAATTAACTTATTCGTGTTTTATTATCATGTAACAGGAAGAAATATGTAAGATTTGTATTCAATAAAAGCCTTTACTTCCGCGTTAGCGTGACTCAATGGTAAAATTAAATTATTTCTGATTGTCCACAATCACGATCTGAAAAGTGATTTTTGATCTGTGATGTGAGTCAGCGTATATGGAGAAAATGCTGACTTTCGATCGTTAATATTGAAAAATTGTTACATTGATGCATTAGTGGCAATTAGTATTGCAAATTGCATAATTAATCTTTCAAAAAATATATCGTTGCTCACTTTTTAATATATACCTTAAAGGTATTGGTTGCCCAATGTTGGCCCAAAGGTTGTGAATGACCAATCAAACATCAACATTTTATATCATTTTTATTACCTTTAAATAAATTATTCATACGAATATTTAAAGCGTTACATAATTATTTTCATTTCATAATATTAATGATTTTCTCTTTTCGTAATAACGAGTTGGAAAAACGAATTTTTAAACGGCTCATTAACATCATTAAATAACACACTAGTTTCGAAAATGACATAACATTAAAACAAAACGACGCATCAAATAAATCGAAAGCGAAATCAAAAATCAATCTGTGTTCTATAGTCGATGTTGATTCGCCTCGATTTTTAATTCAACTCGATTCATGCGATTAAGATGTTCGTAATCGATTTAGTGCGATCGGATGCAGTCTTTCACTCGTACGCAACGAAGCGGGGCCTAGGTCAAGAACGTTGGCCGTGGCATCAAAATGAATATCTCGTCTCGCTGTCATCGAACTCGATTAAACTGCTTGATAACGAAAATAATATGCCATTTATTTAACAGGTAATATTAACGCTTCGTCACAATCAAATTATGATTTATGATAATCGATTAATTTTTTAGCAAATCTATTAGAAACGATTATATCAGACTTTATATTGGAAAATAATAAGTTCTGTAAATCAGTTTCTATTAAAAGATGGTTCTATATTAATTCATATCAAAAGCAGGTTCGATTGAAACACCGCATGAGAAAGTAAAGGGACGATAATATGTAATAAATACATTTATTTGTACTCATTAGTCAATATGATTAAAATTTCATACCACATCTATGAGCAATGGTGACTTACCGTCAGGTGGATTGTAGGTCCGTTTATCGATGATATAAAAATCAAAGAAGGGCATTGAACTTATCCAACTGATGGGAAAAGTCCTCCTCGTCTGGGAGAAAGGGGTTATACATAAACATTTAACAGATTTTTATCTGACACAGGTTTTCTCACGATGTCTATCATCACAACTTACAACGAAGATGTACATAAATTAAGTACATAAACGCAGTTTTATTGTGCCCGGGTTTGAACACGCAGTCTATAGTTCATATTCACATATTCCTACTACTATAAGTCGTTATTTCACGTAAAGAATTTATATATATACAATTATTCAACAATATTCTATCTAATGAGTACAATTAGTTCTACGATCGGAAACAATCGCAGACATGTCTTAGTATTCAAGGCTGGTACTAGTAGGTCTAGCGTGGGAACTAAGTTTCCTTTATGAGGAGTTAGGTAAAAGGGCCCAGACAGAATTCAAACGCAAAACTCGCTAAAGAAGTTAGCCGAATTATAATTGTGTTTAATTTTGGTTTTCATTCTAACTTTCTAGAACCGAACGTGTGAAAAACGGTCTAGTTGTTTTTGAGATTACATTAAAGCAAAAAAAAATCGAGTTTCTCTCTATGATATCGGTGTTAATAACGTGAAAGTCGCATTCGAAGCGGGTATATCTACTACAATACGTAAATATGTACAGCAAGCTATACGTGTAAATTTATACGAAAAGTAAATTTCAGTAAAACAAATATTTTTTTGTATTTCAATAAGGATCGTTGAGGCAATAACGATCTAATTGTTATCAAATACTTGTCATGTTCAGTTCAAAACTATGCGTTATAATACCTATTTTGCAACTGGTATCTAGGTAGGACATAAGTGTAAATAATTCAATACAAGAATTCGAATCGGTATTTATTGTTTGATCCAGTTACAATTTACAACGCAGCTGGTGCACGCGTTCCCATAGCAACTGTCATGTTAGGAAACGTTGCAATTAATAATACGCAATACATTACTTACTGTGCACTAAAGGATTAACGAGACAGACTAAGTAATAGCGCAATGAAATAGCTATATGTTTCAATCGACGTTTAAACAGGAGGCCGGTTTGCTTCACTGATGCATACAGCATATTAAACACTATAGGTTATTAAAGAAAGGTCTTGGTCGTTATTACGTGAGTAATAGAGTTGATAATTGTAACGAATTATCTGTCCACCATAATATTGTAAATGCGCTCTGCGATGAAACTAAAGCTACTTTACGATTACAATACAGCATATTATGTACACTTTCACTCTTCCATAGTTTATGTTAATATATAAGCCGCTATAAAAATATTAAGAGGTTAGAAGTAAATAGTTTTGAATTTGTTTTAATAATATCTTATGATGCTTTATATTTGTAATTTAATACGAAGATTTATGAATCACGCTTTGGTTATTTTCATTTCTTTATTTGATCACTTAGCGACACTGAAAATAAACAAAAGGTAGTCTTTTGGTTTTTTTTTTAAATTTAATTATAGATTCTATTTTTTATTGCTAGTTAATTAAATACCAAAGCTGATAAAATTATTTCCTTTTTTTCTACTTTTTTAAAGATTAAATTAATAACTTGAATATATGAGATTTTGTTACGAAAACTTATACCTATTACAATTTTCATTTATATGAAAATAACCTCAATATATTTCTTTAGAGCATATCCATTAAATTATTTTAAAAAAAAAGCCTGTAAAGCTATCTCAACCGTAAAATCAGGTATAATTAAAATGAATTTTCCTGTAATTGCCTTTCCCAGCTACCGAATAATTTAAAGGACTATTATGAAAGCGACTATTTTTTTCGTAACATTTATACAGTATTGTTCCTTATGTTAGTTAGCGATTAAGATAATTAAAAGATACATTACTAGAATAAGGAACCGTTATCGTATACAGGCTGTACAATTAGATAGGATAGATAGACATAGATAGATAGAGGATAGTTAGATAGATTACTATCTAACTATCCGAGTTTTTGTTTTATTTAAATGTATAAGGCTACATATTTGCACAGATCTCGATAGAAACCCGTATCAGAGTTATCAAATTATAAGATATTTGACAAGATCGCTTTTTATTACCTTTTAAAGTATATCCGCCGGTGGTTTCTAACGTTGTACGAAAGCTGTTCGTTGTAACGACATTTTTTACACGAGACTTAACTATAAATCAATGTCGCAACTTTCATGCAATTTGACTGAGAACGGTCGCCAATCCTGTTCCATGCATTTTTATACGTATTTTTAATATAACTTGAATTCGGATTCTTAAATGCGATAAAAACGAATCAATCTAAATTCGATCGTTTACAACAAACATATTTACAACATTTTTTATTCATAAATAAATTAAAAAATGTAAACGTAGTTTTATATATTTCAACCAAAACATAATGTATAAAGTCGGTACTATAAATGTACTAAAATAGGCCTAAAAGTATGAGAACTTAATTTAAATATAATACGACGGCTCCATTGACAGTATCAAGAACAGGTACTTTTACTTTCGCCAAACTAGTGCTACATTTCTGTACAGTTTGTGGTGCAACGGGTTTCTTACTGGAGTAGCGGTGACAAGGTTGCAAAATAACTCGATCTAGACTACGCACTGTTACGATACCAATGAATTCCCCTCAACGCAACGAACAAACTAAATCGCTCTCAATAAACATTCTTACGCAATCAAAAAGTTCTGATATCTTTGTACAAGAATTCGCTCGCCGATAGATAAGATTGCATAACGCTGGTCATTTAACCGATATGCATTGTCAAACTTAATTGAGTAGTCATGTAACATTAATTACATAGGAAAAAAAATAATAATCGACAAGTGAAAATGCAAATACTACACGTGCAACGGCAGACCACAGGTATTTCTATATTACGAAAGAACTGTATTACGGATCCATTTGCGGCTCAACACATTGAAGCAAAGCGACCGCAGACTTTAATTACATTTTGCCGAATCGGCAATAAAGTAAAGAACCATAATTTCCGGACTATTAAAGGTGCACCTCGACGTAGACAAGGCCAGTTTACGAGACCGGCCCCGAATCAGAACAATGCCATTCCTATTTGATTCTCTACCCGTCACAGAAGGACGCTAAACGAATTTAGCAACTCCGCCTCGTATAATAAAGCATAAGGTTGCAAAAATATTATGACAGTTTTAAAAGCGGATCTAATTGATTTAAGAATAACACAGAGACGGATGTCGACAACGCCCTTGTCACACAATCGATCGCTTGTAGATGCAATGACTGTTCACCTATTTAACAAGTGAAATCATTAATGTTTATATCAATATACATTTTATGAATATTTCATTAACAATGACAATGAGATTACATTTCAATAATTATAATCACAACTTCTAATTAAACTATCTTCGATTTTTTTAGTAACCTAACCTAACTGAAATTACTTTCAAAACACCGTCATCCTACTGCCCTTATCCCGATTTTATTTGGAATCAGCGCAGCAAGCTACGTTGAGGTCCTTGGAAGAGTTTTAGAGCTTATTCCATCACGCAGTTCCAATTCGGAATACACATGACATTTCATTGAATCAGACAGCACGTCCAGGTTTTCCTACAATGTCTTCCTAAACCGTTGAGCACCAGGTGAATTATAACATAAATTAAGTTCGTGATAATTCAGTGATATGCATTTGAACCCGCATTCATTTTGGCCATCTCATCACACAAGGTTTCATAACACGATAAAAGAACGCGCTTTCAGTGTTTAAGAAAACAAAAAATATTTCAAAATTTGATTTATGTGGTAACACGGAAGGCACTCAATTATAATATAAGAAGATAATTATTTAAATCATTTGCATAAATAATGTACGAAATATTTTAAAGTACATAGAATAAATTACGCTGTTCAGTGATATTTTGACACAGTTACGTTGCGGTTACGGCGACGGTAGTTTCGCTGACTTTGTATGATTTATATGTACAACATTAAGGTTAGAATTAAAGCAACACGAGATATTTCAACATCAACGTTACATTTTAATTAAGAAAACATACATTCAAATTTATACGCAAGTCTCATAAATTTAAATAAATATCTATGAAAGTATAATCATTCATGTCCCATTCCCTGCTGCCTATTGCCTTTGCGAATTAATGAAACATATTTTGTTTCGTTCTTGTGTGTATATTATGATACACGATATTTGACAAAAACTTTTTCTATGGAACCAGTATAAGGTGCGTAAATGGTTTACCAGATGGTAATTCCATTGCCTAACACGTAATCGTATTACTCTTTAAACATTTCTAAGATAAACACCACATAACTTGCGAACTGAGATGTTATGTCCCTTGTGCGTGTTATGCTTCAAACCGGAACACAACAATACCTACTAAGTATTTTTGTTTGGATAGGTGGAACTTACACCGTTCAACACACAGGCACCAAAACTTACTTTCCGCTTTACATATACTTGTGGCAAAATTTCATCCTAAAGTATTCCTTAAACCAAGAACATCGTTATTAGTACTACTAGTATTACTAGGATTTGTATCTACTATAACTCTTTAAATTCCACGCGTCCTTTCACCTTTACTTGACCTGTATATTACAAATAAATAACAGTATTATTTAAATAAGAAACAAGGACAATACGTTATAATCTAATAAAGCACAATTATTAATTATGGAAACGGAATATATAGGGAGAAACGTGACTCAAAACAACTAATTTATTTTAGAAGGCTCTTAAGTTATTCATCTGTAATTAATACTCATTGATTCTGTATAATTGATTAAATAGTCATTAACAAGTATTGAAGCCGCGTTTCAATTAGATTGATGATCGATGATAGCGAAGCTGTAATATAATTTATTTTAGCTAAAGCAATAACACATACCTATATTTATGGACACTTAATTTTGTAACAATATACAACTTGATCAATGTAACGATTTTGAATATCATTAATACTGATTATCTATTCATTTAACTGGCTGTATTAAATCGGTTGTGTTTTAAATCTTTAAAAAAAATGACTTCTTAATTTCTGCGGTTAATATCTATAATGAATACAAATAAAAGTGCGTGTAGTAGTGAAAAAATTAACCTTCACAAATGTCATAATTGCGAGCGAAACTGCAATAACAATTGCACATCGGATGTGCCTTCCAATCTTATAATGACCTATTATAATATCATTAAAGTACGACCATTGTTGCAATACAAATCACACACGGCCTGACATTCGTGTGACGTTAAGTAGACATAAGAATTGCGTGAACGCCCAAACGACTCAAGTCGAGATTAAATCAGACGCTTTCTATATATTCTTAATGAAACTAATATCACTTATCTCAGAATTTACTCCATATAAGATTATGTGGATGACAAAAGAGTCTGAATTAGTATACGCTGATTTTAATGCAGGATTATTATATTCAATGGATGTTATTAATTAGTATACTAGATTAGCTGTGTAGTTTCTAGATGGAATCTTGTTTCACGTTTAATTAATACGATTTATAAAAAAGAACATACAAAGGTGCTATTAAAGTTTAAATACTGATTAATCTATAATAAATTGTACGTATTTTTTTCCTTAAGCCTTTGTACGGCATCTGTACAGTTTGATATTAACAGATAAAAAGAAGTTAAAGCTGCAAAAAAATACAGATAGAAGAAAAAATATTTTCCATTGGAACATAATTAAAAAACTAAATCATTCGATTTTTAAAACTATTAATTCAAATAGTATTAATTTCTAACATTCTAAAAAAAGACATTGAACGGTAAATCTGAGTCAAAACAGAAAATTCTAGAATAATAACGGACAAACTTGTCAACCGGCCGTGGTCGGTTCGCGGTCGAGTTACGCGACAGTTGGAGACACATGTTTCCTCCGAACCACTTTTACTCGCTTAAAAGAAATTATTTATAACAAACCTGTTCGAACAAAATATGTACGTGAAGATCATGGATTTAATTTACACTTATCCTTAAGACTTTTTCCCTACAATATAATAAATTCATAAGCGGTAGGTAGCGTAGGTAGGTAATTCAAAGCCGGTCAAATAACATATTATTTTTGTATACTTAGTTATATTTTGATTTTTAATGTATTTGTACTCGGTGGTGAAGGAAAACATCGTAAGGAAACCTGGATATGTCGAATGACACAAGCAATACTACTAGCTGTCACTATTAAAACGGAAGAGTATTATCCGTTTAATATTTATTAAAAAAAACTTGAACCTAATTTGAATATAGATTGTATATATGCAGCCAGTATAACAAGCAAACGAGACATGTTTTTATTGATTTATTTTAACCAGAGTAGAGGAGTTCGTATTATAAATAAATCAGCTCGATAGCTTAACTACAAATCTTAGTCTGTACTGTATAATGGAAACGTAGACAATTAATTTGATTATTCAAACGGATGCTTTAAACATTTCTCACAAATAGAAAGTCAGAGATAATAACCTAACTATAATAATAATCTCTTAGATGTATATCAATAAAAGGCAATGTACTTAGTAAACATCGGTCATCGACGCACAGATCTAAAAAAAGTATTTGATTTGATTGATATGTTTTTTTTTCTTTTTATATTTTTGAATTTGGAACGAGTGCTGAAATTTAATCTTGTACGACATTCATTCGAATTTGAATATTTAGAACACATTCATATTTGACAGTTCTTTTTTATTTTTATTTTTTTCGTTCAAAGACGTTACAGGAAGTGACTCAATTTATTATTTTGAGAAATAAACGCATAACATGCATAGATTATAAAATAACAATATGTTTTAAAATATTTTAATGGAGTGCAGTCGCAATTAAAGCGTTATGAATACGCCGTTTAAGCAAGCGTGAAAGAAATTATCCCACACTTAGTCTGCAACATACATTACAGCAGTAAAACAAATAACGATGAAAAATTAACTTCCGAGATGTTATATTGGTGAAATGTTATGTAAAAATCGGCATTTTTCGCAATCGAAGCGTTATGGCGGCTCTAAGAACGTGTGAAATTACACGTCGTGCATAATACAACGTCATATGTAATTAGTAATTTAACGACATAGTGTTAACTAGCGATTATATGTGTAGCGAAAATATTAACGTGTTCAATCTTACGTTAAATTATTAAAGCATATTATAACACACTTATGGCATTTTTGCCACAATTCCACGAGATCACGATTTGTACAGTAACTATTTTTAATTTACATTTATATATGCTTAAGAACTTAATGTTAATAATTCTTATGTACACTTAATATAGCCGGGATGGCCCAGTGGTCAGAGCGCGTACATCTTAATCGATGATTGCGGGTTCAAACCGACGCAAGACCTCTGAATTATTTATAATTCATCATCACGAGCTCGGCTTTGAAGGAAAACATCGTGAGGAAACCTGCATTTGTCTAATTTCAACGAAATTCTGCCTCATGTGAATCCACTAACCGACACTGGAATAGCCAGGTGGAATATGCTCCTAACCTTCTTTTCAGGCTGTTACTACTACTACTAAATGTACTCTTAAGAATAAATCTATGCTTGCAATGTCTCGTTAGTTTAGTGGGGATGTTTATAAGACTGCAAGTTTCGAATTTCGAATAACGATTCGATTTCATGTTCAGTATCGTGAGTTTGAATTTTCAATAGCATTCTGGATTTAGACAATTAGCAAACACTGCCCGGTTCTAAGAGCGTGCCGTTGATCTTACATCTGACCTCTGGTTGTATCATATTCCCTTTAATGGTACAATGAGTATGGACCACCTGCGCGAACTTATCCAGCCTTAGTGATTGAAATCATTTCTATAATTACATTACATAAAACAAAATCATTAAATTGAAACATTAATTTCGTTTTCACTTTTACTCAAAGTATATATATCTTATTTATTTAATCAGTGATAATTGCTTAATTAAGTTAGTATATCTGTCTTTGTCTATCTCACTATCTCTATCCCTCTCTGTCTTTCGGTTGCATTAAATTATTCAGAAAGTACACCCAATTATATTTCGTTTTTCTTCTGTCTCTTATTCCATTATTTAAATATTATACGTGTACTAAAACCGTGAGTTTCGCTTTCGAAACGTCAGTCAGTTATTAAAACAAAATTAAACTAAAGCCGTTATTTATTTAAAATTGAATTCCACGCGACGAAACTCGAGTTACTCCATATAATTGCATTTAAATGACTGTGCCTAATGTATACTAAATAAAAAAAGATATTATAGTCGCCATAATAAATCATTATATGGAAATAAATGTACTATGTAATTAGACACCTTTGCATACAGGCATTGGCAATCAAGCAAGTATGACTTCTTACACCATCAATAGATTACTAAGGAATCGAAGTTCTATGTCCTTATGGCTGTGAGCACACGATTCACTCACACATACACATGACATACAGATGTACTCGTAATATTACAGAAATCTGAGCATTCATTAACTTGTCAATTACGTTTAGTTCTTAGAATAACTTTCTAACGTTGCTTTTAATATTCTCGTTAATGAATAATATCACTCGTTTTGTTTCACGGTATGTGGATCTAGGATCTGTTTAAACATTAATCAATTATAACCTTTAAATCATTGACATAGAGGGTATATTTACATATCAATTTTAATAAGACAGCAAACTGACCAAAGATCATAATAGTTGTAAGAATTATCAAGCAGTCTTTTCAGTGCAATGCGCCACCAACCTTTATTTTGTGAATTGAAATGCCCATTCACGTGTGCCTGCAATTACACTGGCTCACTCGAATGAATGAAAGCGAGTGAGTGCCCAGACGGTTCTGCACAAAGCTCTATAATTAAACGTTAATGCTGTGCGTTATAGCTATAAGAAATGTCTGCTCATTTATGAAATCCAATGAAACTAAAAATATAGTATTTATTATCTTTAAATCATAATAACAGATGTAGAAATACAGATAATAACACTATTTATCAAATATATTTAACAAGAGCCACTATCCAGATATTTCTGATAATCAAGTTATTTGCATAAGTCGTAACGCGTCCGGCTTTCCTTCCTCTTTTCTAATAATAAAACATTACTTAAGCCGTTTTTCTAGTTTAGTTTGCTAGTCATCCATACTCGACCGGTTAATTTTACCTACGTCACAACTCTTCCACAAGTTACATTTGGATATTTAATAGAAACTTCAAGCTTGATCAGCAACAGAACCGTGACAAAAGAAATAAGAAAACGCTGATAGAATGATGAAAATAAAAATAAACCAAGAAATTGAAATTGATAGCTAAGATTTCAAATATCGAACAATCTGAATAAGCGCTGGTCGAAAATGAAATGACACGGTTTATTGTAAAAAAAAAAAACCAATAGCGTTACAGCGAAAGTCGGCAGTCGCTCCAGATACAAAATAATGTATTTCTATCGAATAGTGAAACCAGTTAGAAGAACGCGCGCGGAAACTAAACCACATCGGTTTAGTCACGTGCGATGTTCTTGAAAGTGCAAGTTGAAAACAAACATTGGTGACTCAAGAGCGCGACTTCGACTACGACATAGACTTCAAATTATCCAAGTATGTCAAACATCATAAAGGATATCAGATAAGCCTGAGGAAATTACATACTACATCTATTTCCTGCCACATAAACATATAATTTTATAATGCCTAAATTTCTGCCAGCGATTAACATTTAAGCAAATACTATTGGAAGGAAATTTAAAATATGATTATAACATAAATAATCATAGCATTGAATGTATAAATAATAAAATAAACGGTAGTGAATGAAATGACTAACACCTAACCCAGATAAGTTATACGTGTATCCTGTGAAACTTACGACATTAAAACGACGAATACACCCGAGCTTAAACTGTTCATTAGTTTTTATGCCCCAAAGAATAAAGGCTAAAATGCATTAAAACGATATTACACGTGTACACGCACTTTAAAGCAAGCGCTTCGAAATGCCAGCGGAAGTCAAAGCAAAAACGCTTAGTAAAAGACTAATCCGTTCTTTATGTTTGCAATTATTTAACAGCTCACGAGATGGAACATTATTTAGCACGATAGTGTGGCAACTCATCCGTGAAACGTTCATTATAAATAGTTAAGTAATATTAATTGGTATCCCAGCAATCTTCTTTATAATTAAAGAAAAGATTATTGCTACTCCTAGCCTCGTTACTGCTTGACGCAATTACGATGTTACGAAAAAGAATACTAATTGGAACTGAAAATGGAACACTTGAATTTGGATGCATAAGCCAAATGTTCCGTATTGATTGATGAACCGCCATTTTGTTATGTACTATTAACTCACTGTTAACGCCTTCGCAACTTGAATATTTCGTGTGGAAAATTATACTGTTCAATATATACGGCTTATAATTCCAATTAAAGTTTTAATTGCAAGAAAGTAATTGACCGCACCACAAAATAGCGTATCACATAAAAGGTTTCATTATTTTCTATTGTTTAACATTGTTCGCGAGAATATTACGCGTGTTTAAAAAAAGTTGATTAAAGCAAGACCAAGAAATAATAAACATCAATTTGTCGACGTTCTAATGATACGTAATTATTCCACGCATATTTCAATCGCCACCGAAAACGAATAACTAATCTCTTCCTTGACATGCTTATGTCCTTATGACGTTTTGTCTTGCAAACTTGCATTATGGACAGAGATAGTCAACTTTTAAATATCATGGCATAACGCCATTGAACTAAAGGCTTATAAGACACTAGCTGTACCTTCGACCTAGTACGCGTTTGAATTTAACAAAAAAAAAAATTGTAGCCTAAATTACTCTTTATTATATCAGTTATCTGCCAGTGAAAGTCCCGTCAAAATCTGTCTAGCCGTTCCAGAGATTAGCCGGAACAAACGGACAGGCAGGCAGACAATAAAATTGTACAAAATGTTATTTTGGTATATATATCGTGTATACATACTTATTCAATAAGTATAAAAGGGCTATTATAATATTAGAAATAGACACTTCAATTTTATTATATATTTAAATTATATACTGCACCGTATAACTACTGTTATACATGTCAAAGACGGATCGGACATTGTATTGAATAAAACCCATTGATTAGGAACTTTTCAAAACAATGTCCGAACAGACAACTAACTCAATAACGACCAATATTGATAAACGCGCTGTAATTACCGTAACGAAGTGATTGCTACTTGACCCGTGCTGCACACTGATTGATCGCTAATTAATAACTTATTAATTAGAATATACATTACTCGTGTTAATTTCAACATACATTCGCATATACTAAAATAAATGGAATATAAATCAAAACACGTACTCTTTATGTCATATGTTTAAATTCGGTTGTACGAAAATGTATGGAATAAAGATCAAAATAAATACTCTTTATGTCGCATTTATACATATTATATGTATGTATAGCGAGTTATTATTGTTAAGCTAGAATAGTGTTTAGAATATGTGAATCTGAATTAATGATGTGGATACACATATTTCAATGTTCAATGATTTTTACATGTACTTGTATTTATAAAACATTGCGTCGAAACCTTAAATGACGCTAAAAAAATATTATAATTAGTACTATTTTCTTTATATCGTATAGTGTGTTGTAGTAAGTTCCAAACCTTTTTCTGGATTGAGGAGGTTGCCTTAGCAGTTGCACATTTACTTTTACTTCAGATACCAAAATTAACATATTACATGTAACATTACAACATAGTATACTGTAATACACTAAACGAGAAGTAAAGATTTAAATCACCACGGCGTACGAATTATTTAGTTTTTACTGTATACTTAATACG
The DNA here is from genome assembly GCF_905220365.1 of Vanessa cardui. Classification (NCBI taxonomy): domain Eukaryota; kingdom Metazoa; phylum Arthropoda; class Insecta; order Lepidoptera; family Nymphalidae; genus Vanessa; species Vanessa cardui. The sequence continues at coordinate 10,420,003 of NC_061133.1, read as the reverse complement.
TACCCATTTGCTATTGTCCGCCACACCTAAATCTAGGTCATTCTAACCACAGATGTAACATAAATATTGAAACGTTATGTTAATATTGATACATTGTTTTGATTGAAAATATTCCGATTTAATTTTGGCTGTATAGTATTCTATTGTTACCTTAACAATTTAAAAAAAAACTATTTTTTTTTATCAAAGAGATTTAAATACAAGGTATTATATTTGAAGTACCTTAATTCCACATTTCTAAATTTAATTAAAAACGTAATTTGTTTTATTGAACATTTTTATACAATCGACCTTACACAATGACCTCCATGGTAATTCATATAAAATTATAAATAATTTCATACACAACATTTTTAATGTATTTCGTCAGTGTATTGTTTACCCTTCAAGTGCTAGACAAAAATTAGATTTAATAACATTAGTATTGAGGAAATCGTAACTAACTTCTGAGACGATTTAGTGAGTGGCATTGATAGTTTTTTGTTTCATTCTTATTAAGTTATCCCGCATTCAAAACTAAGTATAATGGATATCGTTCACTGATAAATAAGAATATAAAATGAATCAAGAAAATACTCGGAACTCACAGCAGAAATCGATCGTGAAATGTCAAAAAGTGATATGCGACGCTGACTTTAAAGTATGTACGTTGATAATTATAATATTTAAAGAACACGCGCATCAAGATATCGACGCACCTTAGGTAAGTCGGTATGTATGAATTTCACGAACAAAACATGAAGTATTTTTTTTAACAAATTAAACAACAAGAACCTCTTTTAACAATGTTGAATGAAATATAATACATATAAAAAAAAAAGCTACATTGGTAGGACAGTAATTTGGATCACCTGATGGTAAGTCACTTCTACTCATGTACACACATTGACGCTGTTAGAAACATTAAAATATATTTCCATCACCGATGCGCCACCAACCGAACTAGTTTCCTTAGTTCTCAACTAGAATGTTATGCTCCGTGTACAATGCCCTCACTTACCCTTCAAACCAGGACAACACAAGTACTGCTGTTCTGCGGTTATCTGATGATTGAATGTACCCAGACGGTCTTGCACAAATCACAATACCAAGTAAACATGAAATGATGTTACCATTAAAAGAACACTATTAAGCAAGATCTTTTAAGCCACGACTTACCATAAACGTTCATAATGGGACACAAATCAGTGTGTTCTTATACAGAGTTGCTTAACGCGGTCTATTGTTTTTCAAAAGTAATTATATCAAGCAGTGTTATTAATTCAGAATGTCTACAACGTTAATTGTGTAAAGGAAAGACTCCACGGCCATCGGACACGGTGTGTGGGCATTCTATTGTGTCACCTTGCTGAGACCCTATCTTATTTCCGCTGTGACAAAATACTATACTGATTAAGGTAAAAATACAAGAAGTAGTATGCAGCCCTGCTACTTGGACGAGACGAAATGGACAGAAATGTAGGAAACATGTACTTAATGGTTACAATTAAATGAATATCAAGCAACCGTAGCTAATAGGAGATTATTGGATTACATACATTATATAATACATTTGTCATAATCATTTAAGTAGGAGAAAAACAATATAAAACGTTAAATATTTCCTTATGTATACGGAAGACAATTAACGTTATTATTTTATGCTACATAATCAATCAGCAATGTTTACAAGCATTGCACGCGTTAAAATAATAGCGGTTTCTCAGTGTAATACGTAATCTCTATTCAAACACTTTTCTCTTTATGTAAATAAGGTATTACACGTATAAAAGTGAATCGCTAAAGAATTTGACTTAATAAAATAAGAATGTCTTTAAAAACACAAATTAACAAAGTTATATAAATAACTCTTTCATAACTCATCCTTTAAAAAACAACATTATCTAAATTTTCTAATTTAGTTTTCACAAATACAAGGCCAAATATATACACAAACTCAATCTATATTCCATTTACTCTGTTGTTTACAATAAAATACCAAAAATCAAGTTAAATAAAGTTAAATGTTTCTTTTTTGGTACCAAAAACTTTGACTCAATGTGCTGGCGTCTATTGGTTTCTGTGAACTTTCAAATGTTCGTTGGTGACGGGAATTCATAAAAAGATTCGGTAGCAATCGTAACAATTCGATTTTTTTTACAATAAGGCTGTTTTGACAATAAACCAAATAAAAAAAACTTGTTGAATGTATAACAATATTCGATATTTTTTTACATCAGTAATAAAATTACAAAATAGCACAAAACGTTCCAGTTATAACGCAATTCATCGATAACGTATGGTCATACTTTATTTAAAATCAAAGCATGTTTAGTTGGTCCAGTTTAATACGTGAATTTCTCCATTTCGCTTTCATTTACACCTACATCCATGACGTCAGATTATATTCTATGAATCAGCAGATGTATACAGCATAATAATGTAAAGGCGTTGTCTTTGAATAGAGAGTATTGTAGAAATGATACGCTGACTTTGCAAGAAACATGAATGTCATGTCATGATAGATAAGCATATCACATTTTTCTGTATCGTCATATTCAACAGTCAATTGTTAGGTTATAGTAGGAGCCTCTAACCATTGTTGTGCTAAGGCCTCCTCTACCTTTGAGGAGAAACCATCTTCTTAACCAATAGAATATTCCACCGCGCTGCTCAAACGTGGGTTGGCGAATTCACATGTGTCAGAATTACGTTGAAATTTGAAACATGCAGGTTTCCCCACGATGTTTTCCTTCACCGACAAAGTCGAGATTAATTAAAACGCATATAAAGCACATGAAAATTCAACGGTGCTTGCCTTGGTTTGAACCCGCAATCATCGGTTAATATGTACGCGCTCTATACCATGGCCAACTCAAATCTTTTTTAGTTGTTAATGTGTGGTAAATTTATATGTATCGTCGCTATGAGAGTCGTGTAATTATCTTTTTATAGAACGAGAAGTCCTAAATTTCAATTACAACATTGTATTTCTTATAAGTTGCTTGCTAAGTACTATATAAAGTCCATAATATCTCCAATATTCTATAGGCTGTATCACAGGGCGTGTGAATTTAATCCTTTGCATTCGAACCCGTATACCATTACTGTTAAACTCGAAACAATCCTTCATTATTGTATTATAGTGTCCGCTCTGTAATTTACAAACCGCCATAGAAATATTGTCTCTGATTTAAAATCGACTTATCACGACTGTGCACTATTAATAAACGCCCACAATGTTAAGTCACGTTAGGTCTCATTGGTGTTTTGCAGTCGTAAAAAGCAATGGTAGATTGATCGAGTATTGCCATTGTATTGAATTATAGAAACGGTGACAATAGGGCGCTGTCAACGCTTACATCGTGTTAGCAATAGTTGACCTTATAAATTTACAATTGTACATACATATACATAATTGCAACATGTGTCGCTGAACTGTCAAATAATTTATCTTTATTAATTTTCGAATCATTTGTTCTTAAACTGAAAGATTATAATGTTTATATGTTTTCGATGCACATATGACGTTCTGCAATAAATACCTCACACATGTAAAACTTTTTAGCGTTTGGTTGGATGTTTATACATATTTGTAATTGAGACACGCTCTACCAAATGCTACCGACACCATCTGTTGTTTCATAAATCTACGCTCCTTAGTATCTTATCTTAATCTCCTTGGAACTAAATTCTCAAGATAGAAGTAGAAGATATAGTAGGAACACTTCCTTTACTGATATTTATATTAACATATCGCACATATATTTAAAATACCGTTAATACTATTTGTCATTGTATGAAATTAAAATATTATGGAATTACTCACACATGCATACACATTTACTGAGACGAAAACAATGCTTTGTATGTGTGTGTGTGTGATATGTGTATTTATATAGAGTTCTAAATTATATAGTTTTAACGTGACTTTTATAACTATTATAATGTTATGCGACCGAAAACGGCAGTCGATAAAGATTGCCGATATCGATATTCGTGAATCAATTTACCATGGGTAATATTTATCTCATGCTATTAAATGTTAATGTCAAGCTGCGAACAGCTAGTTCGATATATTATACAAACAATATAATAATATATATTTCAACATACATTTTATTATTAACTCACTCAGATGTGTTATTACGATGTTGTAACGTCACTAATATCGATAAACATCAAAATATTTTTTTTTATTTTAAGGTTATTTTCCACTGAAAAAACAAACAAAACCAGAGATTTTGTTTCCTTTACGCCACTGAATTGACATTTATTGACCATTTAAAATATTTTAAAAAACATGTGTCGAAAATAAAAATCGATGACAGTGAAGGCTCGCCCTTACATTAATTTTTATACCAATTAAATTAAAGAAGTAGTTATCAATCTATACAACTCGATACTTGATAACCAATACTTTTAAACTACTATTAATTGAATTCAGAAACAAAACTATAATTACAAAACGTAACAAGTATTGCATAAAAGTCACATTTAATTGACTCTAATTATATTGTAGCTTTGTTTATATAAAACATTTCGGTTTATAAATATTTATCATTCTAATTACTTCAAATGATTAAGGCTGTTGATTCTTAAAATATATGTGTCCTGAATTTTATTCAAGTATGATACCATATAAGGCGATATACAGTTAATTAAATCCTTATCACACGGTACTATTGATCATGTTATTTTATGCAATCTGATAAATTCAACTTAAAAAATTAAATTGCGTGCTTAAGCTTCGATATAATTCTACGAATCAAGTTCAATTCATACATTTTAGGAATAAATTACACAAGCATTTCCTATTGTATACTATTTTAATGAGAGAGCCCAACCCGAGCTGAGGTGGCCTAGTGGTCAGAACGCGTGCAGCTTAACCGATGATAGAACGAAAGCACCACTAATAGATGTGCGTCATTTCAATTCATCTCGTGCTCGGCGGTGAAGGAAAACATCGCGAGGAAACCTGCATGTGTCTAATTTCATCGAAATTCTGCCACATTGCATTCCACCAACCAGCATTGGAACAGGGTGGTGGCACATGTTAATGAAACTAATATATTATTATTTAAATAATCATCCTGTCCTTATCCCAATATTTAAACAAAGCAACTGTTTAATACGTGACTAAATAACAAAAAGCTATGTTTTTTATTGAGTTTTTTCGCCCATAAAAAAGATATTTTGTAATATTCAATGGATGATTTAAGCGCCAATCATGGCTGCTTTTTGCAAATAATATCCTAACAAGGGCCGTGAGTTCCGAAAGCGTGAGTAATGGATGATGTCAAGGTACCAACCAATAAGAGTAAACATAGCAGACAAAGAAAATTGACATCGAAACATGAATTTATAATTTACTATGAAACAAGAATTAAGTAGATTAAAAAATGAAATAAATGACGAAGCGTTCATTATATTCTGCCAAAAAATACAATACCTTTCGAAAAAGGTTTTAGTGCTTGATGTTATTTTAAAATAACTAGACTCAAGAGTTTCACCCGCTTTAAAATAATAGTATTTAAAGCATACATTTCATTATTTAACGTTAAATCGAATAGCAGTAAAATATGGAATAACAAATTTCTATCTTCGCTTGATTTCTAATTAAAAAAAAAACTTCGTCGCTGTCAAAAAACAGTAAAGCGCTGTATTAAATAATAAATAATAATCTTTTCTGTAAAAGAGCTATAATGCCTACGAGTATTATACAAGATTTTTTGTTTATGTTACAATTATATTTGCATAATAAACAAGCTGTGCTCGTAAATACCATATCGTAAGATACGTGCGAACCGTCCCATACAATGTGAACTTTGTTGTTGTTCTCCTGTATTGCAATCGATGCATAGTGCACCCAATCTACTCTGTCCGTGGGAAAACATAGACAAAGCTGTCAAGAAGGAATTAAGGTTAAGGACATGAGTGCAATTTTCTTAAATCGCTAAAACTAGGCGACCTCACCATAATGCCTTTATCATTTTGTATTCATCTATTATTTGCTCTAAATTATATATTTTTTTGTTGTAATTTTATTTCATGTCCTTGTTGATTTTGTAAGACATAAGTATGTGTTATTTTCTAATTAAATACATATTAACGTAATACCAACGTGCGTAAAGTTACGTTTTGTGCGCAAGTTACAAGGTCACAAAAGTGCTGGGCGTTTTGTCATTTTTTACGTTGTATTTTTAATATGCCTCTATTTTTGGGTCAAATTTTATGTGTGTAGTTGAAATGTAATTTCATTTTTACATTTATATAAACTAACTATTATTTATTAGATTTTTAAATTGAAATTGTAATAAAAAAAGTATTATGAATAAAATTATTGCTGGTAATGTGGCAACCCTAGTCCCCACACACACGAATTATAACATGCTCAGTGCTCACCACATACATAATACACACTAAGGGCGGTCGTTCACTGGGTGCTTGTAAGTTAATAATTTTTGTCTGCAATCAAGTCAGTTATTTTTACAAAATCAATCATTAGAAGTGGCGTACTGAAAACACAACTGTTCCTTTTAACTTATGTACCATTTGAATCAGAACGATTACTATGTATTCGAATCCTCCCAGTGAGGGACCGACCTTATAATACGTTATAAAATGCTCGTTCTCTTTATAACGGAATACCGCCAATCTTTGTGTTCTGAATATTTTAAAACACGGTATTTTGCAACGGCACCTTTTTTATACGTAGATTTATTTGTTCTATTATTTGAATAGTGCTAATTCCAAATTCTTTTTTCAAAAACTTTTATACATGAATAAATTATATTATATACTTTTTTTTATTAGGCTGACAATAATTAGGGCTTGGTACACTGTATAATATTAGTACAGGAAAACTTTTTCCAGTGTAATACAGTATACTTAACGTAACTTGACCGAGATTACACGGGGATTACACATTGTGAAGCCAAATTACCCTGTATTATAAATGTCGTTAAGCTGTCATTGCGTTATTTCATACGTGAAATATCAAAACCAACATTCGGCTTACTTCATAAACATTACCATAAACATTTTTTTTAAAGACAACTATTCAAAGAAGTATGAATATATTTTGCATATGAAAAATAATAATATTTTTGGTTATAAATAAAGATAGATAGAAGAAAATAATAATAACAAGAGGTTATTCGTGTACAAATCATATGTCACTTGTCTATTTCTATAACATATTGTGTACATATATATACTAATATATATGCGAACTAGGAAGATACAGTATAAGTACTAGTAGAATATGCTTCTTCAGCTTTTCATTTAATTATCTATTTCGTAAACAAATCACACATAGAATATACTTTAGTTGTAATCGCAAATATAATCAGATTTATAATGAAACCTGTTTTTATCTAGACTAAAGAGTAACAGGCAATAATCATGTAACTAATGTACATACTTCTATGGCTTCATTCAACGAGATACATATCGACCAGTCGATCAGTGTGTCAATGACCAATGTACTAATAAAATATACCATGGTCACGAGACATATGCTCCATAGATACTATACAAAAAACAGCGTTTTAATTAAAATACATATAGGCATTTAGAACTGAGATGGCCCAGTGGTTAGAACGCGTGCATCTTAACCGATGATTGCGGGTTCAAACCCAGGCAAGCACCACTACCTATATGTGCTTAATTTGTGTTTATAATTCATCTCGTGCACGGCGTTGAAGGAAAACATCGTGAAAACCTGCATGTGTCTAATTTCATCGAAATTCTGCCACATATGCATTCAACCGACCCGCATTGGAACAGCGCTGTGGAATATGTTCCAAACCCTCTCTTTAATGGAAGAGGAGGTCTTATCTCAGCAGTGGGAAATGTACAGGCTGTCACATAGGCATTTAATATAACAAAGACCATTATTTATACTGGTGATATATTCTTGTAAAACGTCCCCAATATCACACCTATCCCCCCCAAGGCCCCCTGGTCCCCCTACTCTAATTAATTATTCTATTCTACCGCAAAACATCAATATCTTGTATTGTTGTATTCCAATTTGAAGGGTGAATCAGTGTGATTACAGGCACAATGGATATGACATCTTCGAAATTGATCATATCGGCGCCATATTGTTAGTGTAGGTTTCTATGTGTGGTCAATACGGTATATAATCGCTAAGCAAGTAACTTGTACTTAATGAAAAACAGTATGAACAATTTCCATTAATCAAAATAACACATATTAAAACTCGCAATCTCAGTTTCAACTATAAATCTAACTCCATATTAAAATTAAATAATCTAACCGATATGGAAAACGTTATTCAAGTTGAAATTATCTTGGTCCATAACTAAACTTAACTTGGTCGTGTGCCCAGTATGGTCCATAAATAGATCCATGCTAATTAAACCAAGCTTCATTAGAGATTCGCTCCGACAAAACATCGTGGGAATAGATTCTTAAAAGTGAAAACCGAAACTTGTTTCGAAATTCCAGGTAAAATTACGAGATACCATATTATAGACACTTATGTATGCTATGCTATATAATTGACCACCTAAAGCCCGCAGCTCCGCTTTTTATATCAGTAAGCGGTCGAGCAAATAGGCCACTTGATAGTGAGTGGTCACCACAGTCCATTGACAATGGCGCTGTAAGAAATATTAACCATTTCTTAAATCATCAACCAACCTTGGGAACTAAGATGTTATGCCCTTTGTGTCTGTAGTTACACTGGCTCACTCATATTTCAAACCAGAATACAACAATACTGAGTATTGTTTGGCGGTACAATATCTGATGAGTAGGTGGTATCTAACCAGACGGACTTACACATACCACAAAGTAAACCGCTTGCGTATTAGGTATAAAAAATAGCCTATGTCCTTCCTTGGAGCACCAGCTTGCTTCAAACCAATTTCATCAAATTCGGTTCAGTGGTTTAGCCTTGAAACCGTAACAGACAAACAGATAGAACTACTTTCACATTTATGATATTAGTATAGATTGTAACACAGAATACAAAGGTAATATCGATATATAAAAAATCGATTCAAACAAATTATCGAACGAAGCTCATAAACCGATACTGAATATAAATGCTAAATCAAAAGTTTTCTTGGCCTTGTTAGTAATAATCGATGTAAATTACTCGATTACTCGATTCTATTACGTGGTTTTTCGCGCCTTTGTTACTTAAGTGCATTTTGTTACATTTTTTGTGTGCATTCAGTCTAATGGCTTTTAATTTCTTAAACTACTCACCTAGAACCAGTTCAAGGGTTAACGATCCGTAACTTAATGGACATTTTTTGCCTATCAACCTATCTAACTCATTATAATGAAGTCAAATTATAATTTATTGCAATTAAATTGCACTATTTTTGATGTTTTAAATACATAAAATAGTAGGCCTTGCACTTGATTCAAGATCAAGACAAATTATTATATACATGTATAACCTCTTTTCTCAAATTGAATAAAAAAAACTGAGTAAGATAAATTTAAATTGTTCTGAATAAAAAAAAATAAAAGAGGAAATACACGCGTTACATTGCAACACAGGCCGTTAGGTCTTTAAAAGTGAGTGTTTATAGTCTGCGTTTATTTTATTGCAAGGCAACTATGTGAAAAAACACTAACAAAAGCTTTATTTCACAATGAAACGTGCGTGCTTCTAACTAATCCGATCTTATTTTGCAATATCACATACAAAACGATATACATTCAAATCGAAAGCATTTATTTATATGCGTAATAGTCATCTATATATCTTTGATATGGAACCGTTTTACATTAAGCATTATTATTAACAATGGCAACTTTGTTTTATTCTTTTTTTTTATTCTGGTATATTTTGTGTTGCGATTTGCATTATACGCATTATTAATTATTGATATTTCTTCATCGAGAATAAATGTTGCTTGACTTTAAAATAATTAAAAAATTAAACATGTGATTTTCTATAAGACTCGTCTTTTACACTTGGCTGTCCATGAAAGCCATGCATAACCAATAATATTGTCGAGCTATTTTTTTTTTATCTAATATTTATTTCACATATTTATATATATTCTGTTCATTTATCAAAATTGAATGTGTGAACTGCAATTCGTACGAACAGCACACACATAAAGCATAAATGGTAAATGGTCAAGTGAAGGTAAGCCATTAATGTTATCGTCGCATAAGATAGGTCATTGCCTTACGTAATATCGAGTTCGAATGGTTCTATTTTATTCGAACTATATTTTTTAAACAATTCCAAATTTAAACGAATGATTCATGAAATAAAAGTTTTAAAAAATACGAGTTATCTGAATCGATTCAAAATCGAATTAGATATATATTAAAAAAATAATTCCGAATTAATAACGTTCTTAATTTAAATTCTAAAAATATATATTCGACACAGCAAGGTGCTAAAAAAATATCATTACCTATTCTCAATTGCTTAATCAAGATTATGTGTTCATAAAATTATAATTGACCATTAATATAAAACAAATATTAGCAGACTTCTAATGATCCAAGTCTCGTGATCGCTAATAATAAAACACGTGTTTTATACGATTACATGCATTTGATAAATATTAATTTAAATATTAGCATATTTATGGTGATTTATGAACGATGATAACTATTGTGTAATGTGATTAATCTATGCGATAAAAGTATAACTAAGTAAGATGGTGAAAGATACTCGTAACAAGATATTAGGTGTTATAATTAACGGCTTACATTTATTTGGGGTTTATTTGTGTGCATTTAAGAGTATAAACAATTAAATATAATATATAGTTTCGTGCGATCTAATGATTTATTTTTTATATTATAAATAGACAGATAAACAAATGACTGTAGTCAGAAATATTAAAATTAGTTGCCGATACGCCACCAAACTTAGGAACTAAGATGTTATGTCCCTTTTGCCTGTAATACTGACAAACACCTTTCAAAATTGAATCAGATCTATTTTTTAAAAAGACAATAATGGGAGGAAACAAATTTTCAACGGATTTGGGGTCACCAAAGCAGAATAACGACAATGGGTGTCGATCAAAGTTGACAGGTGTCGTAAGAAACGACTAAGGAATTTTGCGTTAACTGTAACCATAAATCGAATGCTTCAGCGTCTGTATCGCCACCCACCAATAACATTACTAAAGACTGATAGTATAGTCATTTCCTATTTTTCGTACGCCCAAACCGACTACTCAAACATTTAATGGCTATGACTTATAACCTTTGTATACCAAATCAGTTAACTGATACTATGTATTAAGAATCATTAATTAACATCCATTAAATAATTTCTATGGCTTATGCAATATCTTGTATGTATACCAATAATATTACTCAACTGTTTGAATCACCCGAAAGCTACATATGAAAATATGTAATTATGTGTTTAAAGTAATGATACGTGTTATAGTAGAATCGTAAGTAGCAATACATAGTTATTTTAAACGATTTAAATATATTACTTTTGAAATAATTTACATACACTCAGTATGTGGACATTCACCGAGTCGAGCCAAGACTATTCTGTAACTTACGTCGTTTTACAATCGTGAAATGTTGATAACCAATTTACGATGATACGCTGTTCTGATGTGATGCGTTTACCTTCGAAATGATATAAAAGTTATCAGCTATGTCCTCAAGTATTTCGAACAAAATATATCTATATATATATATATCTCTAGAAGATCGTAGGTATGTATTTGTAAAATAAAGTAGAAGCGTCGATGTTAAGTTAGGTTCTTAATAGCCGTTTTAAACTTGTCAATTCTTAACGATAAATATTGTTTCATTTGATCCGTAATAAATTGTGTTCATATTATCTGATAATAATTTGTAACAAAATTTTGTATACGAAATAAATCACAATATTATATCAATAAATATTAAAATTACAAATTATTTCAACAAACCCAATTGCTCCGAGTAATAAAACAAATAAAAATTTATTACGATATAGTTAAGTAAACTACATTTTATGTAATGTCTTAAAGCTATTATAAACATATATAAATCGAAACATGAAATAGCCGATTTGTATATTTTATAGTTTCCGTCATAAATATTGATAGATAATTTATACTAAAAGTAGTTCATTCGGTGCCAACCTCTATGACAACATAGTATGTAATTATCACATAGTAAATTTAAAATCAACTAAAGAAAAAAAGGAATTGAAAATGTTTAAAAAGTATTGAAATGTCTTCCTTATATTTAACAACTAAATCATGATGCAAATAATATGCAATAGATTGAATTAATTTAAAAATAAATATAACTTCCATAGCTAAAACGTCGATTTCAAGAGAAACTGATCCATTTAAAGTAAATATACATTTTGAAATATTTTTTTACAACAAAATTGCGAGCAAATCTAAGGCCTGAATTCATTTTCCTACATTCTAAAGTGGATTTACGACACGCGACGCAAAAACAACTGACAATTTCGGACCAGAACTATAATTAAGATCGAACCTGCTTACAATGTTGCGTGTGCAATAAAGTTTCAAATTGAATTGAAAGGCTACGTTTACGCGGTTGTTGAGTTGACAACGAATTAATTTTATGTCAACGTCGTTGCCGTAAGCGGTCGCCTGGCTGTGAACTGGCTTTAGCCTAAGACTGTGTTTATTGTTAACATAAACGCTAGCCTCGCTTAGTTGGCCATTTCCTTTTTAAATAAAAAAAGAAATCTTATATTTTTTACATCAGCGAAGAGTATCAAATAGTATTTTTTTAAAAACATGCACATTTTTATTAATAACAATGACTTTGACATCTCCACTGCCGGTTGTGTCTTTTCGCTGCAAGTATATTTTAGTAAAAGCATTAAAATTCAGCGAAGAGTGTCGAATAGTGATTTGATAAAAACATGCACATTTTTATTAATAACAAAGACCGTCAATTCCACTGTCGCTTGTGGTCGTCTGTTCGCTGCAAATATACTAATAATTTAATATATTTCTTTACATGAGATTTTTAATATTTAAATATGTATAATTTAACTCAAAGCTAAAATCATAAAATATACATTTCAGTGTATTTTAACGTTACAACATAAATACATGATTTTATTAAGACAATACACGTGAGAACAGCGTTGCAATTAAACCCGCTGCACTGAGGTGGGTAAAAAAACACATGCTCGGTCTTTTTATTTCGCATCGCATGAACATCGTTAGTCGTTCAGAGCAAACTCGATTTGAGTTTTAAGCATCGCTAAATTGTCCACTTTCACTCTTAACGCTCGGATGCACACAACTGTCTACTCGTCTTAGTAAAAGCTCGATTCTTTGAATAGTCTATAAAATTTTGTAACACAAAATAAATTAACAAGTAAACAATGCGTTTATGTTAATAAGTAATCTTTTCTCGGTTTCCGTGAATTCAACGATATACAAGTAAATGACTTGTATTTTTTTTTGTTGGTTATGTAAAGTATTTGCGATTCTGTTTCGTAAGATGATTTTTTAAAAGAAATCTTCGATTCTAGTATAATCTAATATTCTCAAGTCACGGACGATTGGTTTAAAGGTTTTTTTTTTAAATTGTTTTATTTAAAAACTTTAGATATCAGGATGACATGCCAAGTATGACATAACGTCTTATAATAAGAATATAAATATTTAAAAAAATATTATACTTATACATAACAGTTGCATTTAATGCTATATAGACATCTTTATATACATCTAAAAACAAATTTGTAAATAGTATCTTGTTCAGAAAATGTTTTTTTTTTTAATTATTCAAGGTACAATATAATGCCTCATGATCTCTGAAAAAAAAAAACAAACAAATATATTTATTACACCCATTGTAAAAATTACATAATAATATTAATCAAATCAGAATTAATATACATACAAACTTTACAAATAATATACATTTATAGAACAATGTTAAAACCACTTCAACGTAAGGAAATAACTGTAAATTACACAGCAACCAATGCTCTGAATTATATAACAAGATAATAACCTAAATCAGAGCGATATTCAAGGAGAATAATCGTTCGTAGATTAAATACGAAAGCTTATTGAAACAATACCAGTGAGTATATCAATCAGATATGATTGATACGTTCAAACTACGGGTGTTGCTTATAAACGTCCATGAAATACCAAATACTTAGGAACATATCCACTGACCTCACGTGTAATGAGTTTTTATTGAAACTAATTGAGTTGGTACTAATTGAGAAACGAAAGTGACCTTTGTTATATTAATCATGATTACGCCCACTGGTGAATTGAAACTAGTTAACTGCGATGGTTTTTATTGATAATATACAGAATACATTATTTAAAAAAAAAAAAAAACAATTTTATATGATAATTATTTTTAATTGTTTAGGTGTTGTGCAATATTATATTACATAGAAATATAATTGTTAATTGTATTATACTCATACAATACAGGTGTAAAGAATTATTTTAATTGTGTAAAATACATTCCAAATTTGAATTACAATGTCATATTTCTTTACAAAGAAATGATAGAATATATTTCATCAGACCAAACAACATAAACTAATGAAACATTTAAATTTGGAATGCATTTTACATTCCAAATTTAAATTACTAAAACATTTTACAAAGAAAAAAAGATAGGATACATTTTGTCATTTGATCAAATCACATAAACTTCTTATTGGACACAATGCATTATTCGAATATACAAGAGCGAAATTCAAATCATAGCGACATTATCGAGCAATTTTATAAATCAAAATATTTGTGAAAACCGACAATCGGAACACACAAATCACGATATTATCAAGAAATTACATTTCGTAACGATCCCAGTATCATTTTCGTCCTCAATCCGAAGGTAACAATAACGAATCGTTTGTATTCTGCTTCAGGGCGTTCACGTTTAATTCGTTCGAACGGAACGGAAAACTGTTGTTCCGCTTATTATCATACTCGATTAGAGCATTCCGAATCATGTTCTTACATCTTAGTGAAGTTAGAACTAAGTTAGAACGTTTTTTTTTTAAATATGTATATTCATTATTTATTTTTATTTGAACCCCGGCTTTGCACGGGTGTAACACTGATACTAAGTATACTAAAGAATTTGTTTATTTACGACATCACATTAGAAACTACTAAAATGATCAGTGTTTCTTTACTATATTGTACTTATATTACATACAAAAACCTTCCTCTCAAATCACTGTATCTATTAAAAAAGCTACTTTGTACTATAGTATGTAATTATGCCGTGTTTATGAGTTGACGAAAATAGAGATATATCTACTAATAAATAATATATATCGAATATTCTAAGGTCATCAAAACCTCAAACGTTCCAATTATAAAACGCAATTAACTGTGAAATTACTGGCCAATTGTATCTTTGTTTAATTATAAATTAATTTTTACTGAAAAATATATACGAGTAAATGCGGAAATCGTTTTCAATATACACGTCCAAATTAATTATAGCAGTCAAATGCACAGACTATATTTAACTATATGCATTTAACACAAAGACGGTTTAGCGAAAGTTTGCACAAACCCAACAAAGCTGATACGCCTTGACAATTAGTTTTCATTTGTTTTTGTTTTTTTTTCTCATCATTATATTTATCATGATCTAGCTGTTCATATGTTGTGGTGTCAAATGATACAAATACTATTGTAGATGTTATGTCGTTTTGCATTTATTTCGTACTTTTTTGTAACATTGGGTCAAGACTTGATCATGCTAAGGTATAATTAAGGAAAAGCAATCTTACTTACGTGTTTTGTATTGCGTACTGTATCACATCATCTGATAAGACATACACTGCGTACATAATTATAGGCTCGCCCGATTACAATTACAGTGTCGGTAATCAAACTAATAACGGCATATTTGCCTATAAAATCAGAGTTATTAATCTTCCTACGGTTCTAAAACGGCATAAAATTGTAATCAAGTTAAAAACAATCAATTTTCTAAAAAACTATGTGATGTACCAAATAAAGTTATCAGAAAAGATATTCGTTTAATTTTTTCTCTCTCTATTGATTAATATTTAGATATCTCTATTTATTGATTAACATTTAGACGGACGTAACTCGAACAGACAGCGCACAATTTGGTCTAGATAACTGAATAAAATCGATTTTACCCTCAATCTTGGGATTTTTTAAAATACTTTTGGTTCAAACGTTGTTAAGAAAAAAAAAAAAAAAAAGTACTGCGCCTACAAAAATTATAAAGCAAATTATTTTATGTTTTTCTTGTTTCTTTATCTTTATAAAAGTATAAGGAGGTAAATTTCAGTCAAATTTAAACTTGTATGAGTAATTTATCACGTATTTAGCCTTCAGTTATAAGCTACAAACATATATTTCTAATTTAAAATCAAAACTGCATTGATACTTAGTTAAGGTTTATAATTAATCAAAAAAATCAAGCGTGACAAATTACGTTTCAATCGGACTATTAAACTTAAATTATTAAAAAAAAAAAACATAAAAAATTAATTGATAATATAAGGAGCTATAACTACATTACAATTTAAAAGCATTCGAAAACATATCTATTAATAATTTACAATGAATTCAATCATACAATTATTCGAAATTAAACGAGATCATGTTGATAATATAATTATTGTAATAGACAAGATAAAAAATATATATGACTAGTTTAAAGTAACGAGGAAGTAAAAGTTAATTTGGTCCAGGGTCATGGGTCCTAAGCACGGAACTATAAATAAAAAAACACTCCGTAACAGAATGCCCAACATTGAGTAAGATACGGTGTTGAAATAGAATAATGCGATTGTATCTAACAAAATGTTCAATTAAGTGTAACGCTCGATAAAATATAGAGCAACTGTCACAAAATGTAACACACGACGATGGAGGAAGTAAAAGTCCTTATAATTTAAGGATAGATTCGAGACCGGGCTCCTTTTAACTGGTACGATTACAAAACAGTCGTGACAACATTCGCTGGACTTTAACAATTTCGTTAACAATGCGATACGTAATTTACATAAAAGCCAAGCGTATATTACTGACCAGCTAAGAAATATAGCTCCGAAAATATTTTTGGATAATACTACAAAGAAAAAATGTCACATTATATCATATCAATGTTTAAATGTGTTGTTGTTTTTAAATCGTTATTCTAATCATATTTTATTTTATTTGCAGAAGCAATCCCGGATGACCAATCGACGTCAGCGTCATGGTGGCAATCGGGAACAGCGACGCCTTTCCGGGACAGCAGTAATTCATTCGCTTCGACACATGGACTCGTTCAAACACACCCGACCGGCAGTGATCCGTTTAACACATTCGGTTCAATCGACAGCACAATCGGGCCATCAGCAAATCCATTCGTGCCAGCAAGCGGCAGCGGTCCGCTTAGTGGGGCCAGCTTCAGAAGTAATCCGTTGCCTCCTTTAGCGAGAACCGCGAATGGAAAATTGTCTCTGAAGCATTTGGATTTCACAAGCAGCGCTACAGCTGAGCTTAGAAGAAACCCTGCATTATCAGCCCCTGATGAGTGCGCGAGAGCGTGCCGGGAAAATGAACCACCAAGAATTTGCTACTATCATTTCACCCTCGAATTCTACACCGTTTTGGGAGCGTAAGTGTATTGATTTCATATTGTACATTATTATAATTTAGAAACTTATTTAATGGTCTATTTTATGAAGAGGTGTGTTCGTTTGAGTTTCCTGAAATAATTATATCTATCACAAAAAATATCTATTCCATTTTTATTGAAACAATAGCTTCTAATTTTAAGAATACTTATAGTATTAACTATTTCCTTTTATAAATCCTGTATTACGCAACGTTGGCCTTTACGTATATTATACAATAATAAGTGATGCACGTGACTTCGATCGAACGTTTGGAAAAGATTTAGACTTATTGATAACTCTTTTGAACTACATTTACCACAACATGGTATAAAAAACAATAATTTTTTTTGGGCAAATGGGCGTAGACACACTGGCTCACTTTCTGATGTGATTTCTGATAAATTTGAAAAGCGACTCCAATAATGATACCATAAAATATCATACCATATATTTTTGGAACTACGAAGTCATTAAATGTTCTTAAGGATATTTTCATAACACATTATATGTTTACACAACCTTACTCTTACCTGTGTACATATTTACGCGTAAATCGATCCAATATTAATACCATCAGATGACAACTAATAATCACCTTGTAACCTAAATACTTTGCCTTATAATTGAACCATGTCCAGTTAACGTGTAATTAATAACGTAATAAGTTACTGTTAGTTTATGCAAACCTCTGATAAATGTTTCCTTAACTTAAAATGTCTTAAGAGTGCTATTTATATGTAAATTTAATTAAAATATAAAATGTAATTTTATATCTTTCCAGGGCTTGCCAAGTATGTACACCTAACGCAACCAACGTAGTTTGGTCGCATTGCCAGTGCGTGTTAGCTGACGGAGTCGAACGTGGTATCTTGTCTGCTAACAGAATGTTGCCCGGTCCTTCTATACAAGTTTGTGAAAATGACAAAGTAGTTATCGATGTAGAAAATCACATGGAAGGTATGGAAGTAACCATTCACTGGCACGGAATCTGGCAGCGTGGCTCTCAATACTATGATGGCGTGCCATTTGTTACCCAATGTCCTATCCAACAAGGAAATACTTTCAGGTAATTTCACATATAATTACCAGTATATTACACTGTTGGTATTCATTATTATACAATATTTATTTATGTATTTTTTTTATTTTTAGATACCAATGGCAAGGTAACGCTGGTACTCACTTCTGGCATGCTCACACTGGTCTTCAGAAACTGGATGGTTTATATGGAAGTATAGTCGTTCGTCAACCGCCATCCAAAGACCCCAACAGTCATCTTTATGATTATGATTTGACGACTCACGTTATGTTACTCAGTGATTGGCTCCACGAGGATGCCGCTGAGAGATTCCCTGGTCGTCTAGCTGTTAACACTGGTCAAGACCCCGAGAACGTGCTTATCAATGGAAAAGGGCAATTTAGAGACCCAAATACTGGATTTATGACGAACACACCTCTTGAAGTTTTCACCATTACACCTGGCAGAAGATACAGGTTCAGAATGATTAATGCCTTTGCTTCAGTTTGCCCCGCCCAAATTACGATCGAGGGTCATAATCTGACAGTAATTGCGACTGACGGAGAGCCAGTGCAACCAGTCAAAGTTAACACAATCATCTCGTTCTCCGGTAAGTAAAATTTTATATTTACTCATGAGTGCATATTTGGGTGTTCCAGTTTCAATAGGTAGCTGTTAAATAACATATCATGATAAGACAATCAGAATGTAAATGTTAGAAAACTGGATAAATATTCAATATTAATTAATCAGAGTACCTTGCGGAACTTCTTTATTATTTAACGATATGGATATGTTAATAATCGACCGTTATTTTAATAAGGCACGCCCTGTTATGTCGTAATCTATATCTAGTTAACTCGTGCATCAACTCAACCGAAGAGAATTGAATAATGCTGCCGAGTACTTCCTCGATTACGCCGATTTTCTTAGTTAATTGCTATCATCACGAAGTTGAAAAAAAAATTTAAGACTACTTTTAATTATAGGTGAACGTTACGACTTTGTCATCGAAGCGAACAATATACCTGGTGCGTATTGGATTCAAGTACGTGGTCTTGGAGAGTGTGGTATTAAACGAGCTCAGCAACTTGGTATCCTTCGTTACGCTAGAGGACCTTATCAACCATCTTCCACTCCACCGACCTACGATGTTGGAATACCACAAGGAGTCGTAAGTTTCTTAAATGAATTTGTATATAAATGAAGATACGTCAACAAATCGGACTTTAAAACGTCAGTTTGTGTAAATAAGTATTCCTATATTTGGTGATATAGTAAGGTGCTCCCTTTATACACATTGAATGAATCCCTTTTCCTAATCTTTTGTCACCTACCTCTCTCACTCATTAATCGGCGGATATTGCATACTGGATTCTTGCCGACACGACAACCTCGATAAACTTGGCCAACTTTATTGCACATTATTACTTAAGCATAAGCACTAGTATCGATGCAGATAATTCGAGGCACCTTATCTATTTAATTATTGACCAGTATGCATTTGTATAGAAAGCTGTTATTAAGTGAGATGTGTAAATACCTTAATATAGGTATAGTAAGGTATACCTCTTGAGTAGAAACCGTATACCAAAAAGTAGAACTGGTATGATAATGTAGATTCCCTTGCACCTCCCGAAATGGTATCCAATATAATGATTATGACAAAAAGATTTATATGTTTAAAGTTTAAAAAATATCAAAATAAATAAATTTGAAAGAATATTATACAGTATAAATCTTTTTGTCAAATTGAAAGAATTTAGTCAATTCTATTCTTACCCAATAAATATAAAGTAGTATAAATGAAAACGTAGAAGTAGATTATGCACGTTACATTAGTAATTGCACGTACCTTTCTCCCCACTAACTATTCAGGTAATGAACCCCTTGGATGCGAGATGTAACATTCGCAGAAACGATGCTATTTGCGTCAGCCAACTTAAAAATGCACGAAACATTGACCCCGCGATTTTACAAGAGCGACCTGACGTCAAGATCTTCTTGCCATTCCGTTTCTTCGCCTACAGACCGGAAATGTTATTCCAACCGAACACGTACAACAGATACTTAGGTAAGAGTGAGCTTGAACACATTGCGCATAAATATTACTGGGGTATTTCCACATGAAATAATATTCTGATTATAATCATTCTTTCCAGTTGCACCACAAGGGGATCACGTAATTAGTTTAATAGACGAAATCTCGTATATGTCTCCACCTGCTCCTCTTATCAGTCAATTTGACGACATTAATCCCGATCAGTTCTGTAACGGTGACAACAGGCCTGCTGACTGCGGACAAAACTGCATGTGCACACACAAAGTGGACATTCCTCTTAACGCTGTCGTAGAAGTTGTAATGGTAGACGAAGGTAAATTATATAATAACATTATAAACTTTCTAATGTTTTCAACTAATTTAAATATAAATTACTAAACAATTATTATTTTACTTTCAGTACAAATCGCCAACTTATCTCATCCGTTCCACTTACACGGATACGCATACAATGTTATTGGTATCGGCCGATCACCAGACCAGAACGTTAAGAAAATTAATTTGAAACACGCTCTCGATCTTGATAGGAGAGGTTTGCTCGAACGTCATTTGAAACAAGGTGATCTCCCTCCAGCGAAAGATACGATAGCTGTGCCCAACAATGGCTACGTCATTGTCCGTTTCAGAGCTAACAATCCTGGATTCTGGCTTCTTCATTGCCACTTCTTGTTCCACATCGTCATTGGCATGAACGTTGTTCTCCAAGTAGGCACTCACGCAGATCTTCCTCCAATCCCTCCCAACTTCCCGACATGCGGAGACCATCTTCCTCCTATCAACTAAATCTGTTCCTAGATACATATGACAGTTTTCGTACCGTAATGTGCGCGACAATTGGTAAAGCAGTTGATTTTTATGTTAACTAAGTCTAATTTTATGTTTGTTTTGTGTGATGTGTACGGTAGACTCGAAGTGCTCGACTCTGCCTTTTGTGTTTATTTTATATTCGAATGTTTCCACTGGAGTTCGTGCTATTTTGTGATTTTATTTAAAGATAATAATAATAATTTCTGAGTGAATTTCAGTTAAATCTTATGTCTTATTTGGTGATACCCTATGAAGGTTGACATATCACTTTAAATATCACAGTTGAGGCTCTTACTTGTACAACGACATTTTATGTACAATTTTTTATATTATATATGAGCGTATTTTTATGTAACTAACGACTTGCCATTTAATTTTTCACCAAGGATATTTATTGCGTGTATATATTTATATTTTATTGTTGCCCAAAACGAGCCATCCTTGAGTATTTCCTTAAAAATCTGTGTTATTTATGTGCTAAATATATATAACATAACTTATTCGTGAAACATTTTCCTTTACAAAGAATTAGAAAAATATTACAGGATGGCTTGATTTTCTTGGCGGCTATCTTATATAAAATTAGATATTTAAGTTCTCCCGTTACTAACTAACCCAGAATTGCATGAAACACAATTAGGACATGTAAATATTTAGTAAAAACTCCAATACTTGTAAATACACATACAAATATACCGGTTGGTTTTTAAACAGATGCACGGCACCCAATGAAGACTGTTTATAACCATTAATATAAATAAGTAAAAAGAATGTTACCATACGCAGTTACCACTATTAATTTAAGAAGACATAAACAATCAATATATGCAAATAATGACGAAACCAGTTTATCATAGCAAATTAATAGTTAATTAGCTATGATACAAACAATATATTTTAATATAAAGTGAAAAATCATCTATAATATTAATTTACTTGCAAAATATTTCTGATATTTACTTTTTAAGAAAATTGTAAATTTTTGTACCAATTAATAAAATATATAAAATATGTTATAATTTTATTTTCCCCGTGTCATCTGTTAGGACAGCGTTTATTTAAGACTCACCACAAAAGCTCATGTATACCTTACCTTATAGGTATTCTTGGTATTTACTGCTGTTCTGTGACATTTTAATACATATTTTAGTGTAAATTAATTTGCACATCCGTAGTGGTATTTTTGTAATTATTAAATGCACCAGTAGATAGTGTATGGAGTAATACCCTACCCTTAGCTGAAGTATAAAGGCACAATCTGGTCCCTATTGGTGGATTCTTGCACGAAGATCCTTCGTTAAAGGTTGTATAACATTTTATTTTTAGATTTTTTTAATTTATATTTTATTAGTGAAATTAAAAATTGAGATACAATTTTTATATGTTGTTGTGTTGTTTATCATTAACTTTTTTGATCTATCTTCGTTTCATAAATTTTTCGTTTATAACATTTTTCAGGTTTTGAACCCATTAGATGCAATCTGCGATGTAAAACGTAACGATGCAGTGTGCGTCAGTAATTTAAAGGCAGCCAAACCTGTTGATAAGGCAGTGCTGCAAGAGCGACCTGATGTGAAAATATTCCTGCCCTTCAGATTCCATTTCTATAAACCAAAAGACCTCTTTAAAGAAAACATGTATAAAAACTATTTAGGTAAGTAACAGAAAAATCTTCGAAATTTGAAAATAAAAATGTAAATGATTTTTAAGTCCCAAAATAAATCACCTGAAACATTAACTTCGATAAAATCTACATCGTCTCATCACACCGATGTTATTTACATTCTTTATTCAAAATTAACTTTAATTCGACTACTCACTTAATTATTTCTGCTTCAGTGGCTCCGGGAGGTGATCACGTTCTGAGTTTGGTCGATGAGATTTCATATACAGCCCCACCAGCGCCTCCTCTTTCTCAAATGCATGAACTACCACCGGAGCTGTTCTGCAATGGCGACAATAGACCTGCTGACTGCTCGGTTGATTGCAGATGTACACACATGATCGACGTGCCTTTAAATTCCATCGTTGAAATAGTTCTTGTGGATGAAGGTAAATATATTAAAGTCACAAAAAACACAAGGGATTCGAACGATCGAACCATACTTTTTGCTTGCTTAAAAAAAATATTTTGATTGCATACAGGATTTCTGAAATTATCCGAACATTTAACAGAATAATTATGTCTTTAAAAATTTAAACAGTGCTGATATAGACATGCCAGTACGAACATGTGATCTCAAATGATCAATAACCTGATAAAATCAACTACTTCTACGCTATGATTTAACAAAGTCTTATTCTATTTTAATAAAAACAATTAATTTTCTTTCAGTACAATCACCGAATCTGTCTCACCCATTCCATCTACACGGAACGCCATATAACGTTATCGGTATGGGTCGATCGCCAGATAAGAATATCAAGAAGATTAACTTGAAGCACGCACTAGACCTCGACAGAAAGGGTCTTCTGCACAGGCAGTATAACTTACCGCCCTTCAAAGACACACTCGCCGTGCCCAATAATGGATACGTTGTATTGAGACTGAAAGCTGATAATCCAGGTGAGACTTTTATTTCGTACTATCCACATTACCAATTTGTCAAGAAAAAAGAAAAGTTTATTTATTATAAAAGGATTTACTTCTATTGTATTTTTTCTGACGTTTTTATAGATGGTTTTATTTTTATTTTTTGCAGGCTATTGGCTGTTCCATTGCCATTTCATTTACCACATAGTCATCGGGATGAACTTAATATTACATATAGGGACACAGAGAGATCTACCACCCGTGCCACCGAACTTCCCGCGGTGCGGTCACCATCTACCGTCAATAACGTCACCAGCGTACTATCCAATTCACTAACATTAGGTCATAGGTGATCATAGCGATCTAGAAAGGTATTGGCTATAACCTAATATACCGGAGAACATCAGACACGCGTACTGCCATATTTTATTGTGTTGTTAAAAATATGAACAACGTACGAACGAAATAAATGATATTGGACAAAAGATCCACGATGAACATCTTTTTAACTAGAAGACCAAAGTTATCAGATATACTGTAGCCTCCTCCATTAATTTTACATTCATTATTAATTGTCTATTTTTCTTTTTTGTTATTTATATACGTTTCTTTTTTTTTTTATTTTGTTCGATGAATTTCAATTGACGTAAACTATTTTAGCGGATTCTATTTTTTTATTTATTATCAATCAAAATTTTTATTGACGATTCGGGACTTGATCTTGTAATCCGTTAAAGTTTTTACCTCAATTTTATTTTTGTTACTCGTTTTAGATTTGTACATAAAACATAGTTAA
Source organism: Vanessa cardui (assembly GCF_905220365.1). Classification (NCBI taxonomy): domain Eukaryota; kingdom Metazoa; phylum Arthropoda; class Insecta; order Lepidoptera; family Nymphalidae; genus Vanessa; species Vanessa cardui. The sequence continues at coordinate 10,395,203 of NC_061133.1, read as the reverse complement.
GCAAACTCGCATAATATAACCTAGTGATGATAGATATAATTATATAGTACGTTCGTACAACATGATACATTTTTCATTAGGTATAAATGTCAAAGAAATTTGATGAGCTTAATATGTAAGGGCATGTACACAAATAATTGCGACGTCTCAATCAGAGACGTTTGTGGAGACTAACGTCAATTTGACGTCTTTATTTCATATCAAAAATAATTCACTAACTCAGCACTAATTGCAGCCAAATTATAACCTTTTATAAAGTTTCCTCTTAAGTTTTTGTAAATAAAATTTTAAAGCTTTTTCCAAGCGATTGAGCTCAAATTGTGCACACACTTTTGGTGCTACTAACTAAAAGCAGTAAAGTTAATTCGTTTAAATAAATACATCGAAGTATTCGATGTGAGAATTATTTTTTAATTATAATTCTAATGTGTACAACAGCCTTTGTGTATAAAAAACAAAATTATTCATAGCCTCAATTAAAAGTTCGATGTGGAATATATTTAATAAGAAAACGTTTTTCTACATTATTAAATTATAAGTAATTAATATTTTATTTCTTGGAATTAAGTCGTTAAGACTTGAGACCGTAGTTTTAATTACGGCGACTTCATTTACACCACATTTTATATAAATTATATTATATATGTTAACAATACTTATATGATTTTTGTATATAAATTATTAAGAGCACTTTACAAGCATTTTACTCCTATTGAATGTTTAAAGAATAAAACTGATGTTGACATAAGTAAATAGTCATTTATATAACTTAAATTAAAATAAAAAACGAATATTTTATTTAATTATAATTAAATGAATAGTATAGCAACTCTTTGTTACGTATTTATAACGAAAAAAAAAACAATATAATTATTTATGACATCAGACAAAATGTTGTAAATAAATCGTTTTCAACATTTTGTTAACCATAAATAATTTTCCTAATGTTTTTGAACCATAGACTGTAAACTTTTTTTAATGTTTTTATTATCTATGTAAATATTTTTTTACTGACTATTTCAAATTAAAAAAAGGATAAAATATTTAAATTGCGAATGTTATCTTTAAAAACAATACACGTAGAAATAAAAGTTTTTGACTACCACTTAAGTTGATGTCAGTTACTTGAAGAGCTTGTATTTTTGACACAGAGTAATATTTTTAATATAAAATGTACATCTGTGGTGGGTTTGCCACAATTTTTTTTATTTATATTACATATTGGTTTTTTCATAACGTATGATGTTTAAAGTATAATGTTCTATGTAAGTCAATTCTGCATCGAATGTTTGAAATAACTAAAACAAATAAATGAAAAAAAATATAAAGAAAATCTTGTTTCATTTTATATTAAGTTCTTTGTATATTAAGAAGGGATGTAATGGAGTTCCTTAGCATATCGTGTACCTATACCGTACACATAGGTGTGTAGGTCAGTAAAATAGAATATCAAAAATAAAGAAACTCCGAGACTGTAACAGATTACGATTTATTTTTTATTATTATTTTGTTTTTGTACAATTTCATACGTTTAATATAATAAAAGAGATTTAATTATTTTTAAGGCTATAAATTATCAAACCGAAAGTATCCAATCAAGTAATACGAAATTATTTCGTATTCGTAATGGAAGCTGAGAAAATATAATTCATATGTCCGTATCCAAGTTCAAATATGAAATAACATATGCATAAAATCCCTGATAAGTGCCTAAAATTGATTTCGACATTAAAATTATGTAATCTAATTATTTATCATATTAACAGAATCGACTCAACGGCTTTAAATAAGTAAGCCTTAAAGATTTTTATGTATTTGTATTTATATAAGGACAACTGTTGTATACAATGTATTGTAGTGTAATAATTTGAATCTTAATTAAATTCGATAATAGTCTACAAGCCAACCGCGCAATTAGTACATTCAACTATAAATTAATTAACAATTTCAGATATCTATCTAAATACAATAGGCGCCATTAGAAATAATTGCAAGTTTTTATTTTTGTTTTAAACGACCTCCATGGTCGAGTGGTATGTACACCGGTTTGCATGGGTACGCCACTGTAAGGTCCCGGGTTCGATGCCCGGCCGAGTCGATGTAGATTACCATTAGTTTTCTACGTTGTCTTGGGTCTGGGTGTTTGTGGTACCGTCGTTAATTCTGATTTCCATAATACAAGTGCTTAAGCTACTTACATTGGGATCAGAGTAATGTATGTGATGTTGTCTCATATATATATAAACAGTTTCTTAAGTTAATTTGAAGACGAAATTCACCAGAGCCAATTTTCGTGTAAAACGTCCATAATATATCGTAATGAATTTATTTATCTCAAAGAAAGTCTGAGTACATATTGTGATATTCAATGAAGCGAACAAATCCGGGGGGCTTACCGTTTAATAATATAATAACACTACGTTACAAAAATGTTATTATTTAAAAAAAACGCAATTTAAATACATGACATAGGACAGGTCTGGAAGATTTTATGTGCGCATGATTATCTTCAAATATTGTAGCCAAATATAATATAGTTTTAGAGCTATGTGCAAACCTATCTGCGTAGGTGCAACCCTCAGTATATCGCCGAGCAGTAATACTTAGTACTGTTACGTTTCAGTTTGATCATTAAGTGATCCAGTGTAAATACAGCCACAAGGGATGTGGACTGATGGAGGCGCTAAAAGGATTGGTTAAAATTTCTCAAACTGACAAATATTATTTACCAATAGTTGGTGCATTTCAATATAACTGCAAATGATTAAAAAAATATAATTCACTATTGTTCGCCTTCAAATTTGTTGTTATAATGAAATCACATCTTACATTCATAATAACGTTATCAGGTTCCTGTGAATTATAAATGATTATACAACGAGCTAAATACTTGACCTACTCCGATAGTATAATCACCCGTAGATATATAATTAAGTATAAGGCTCGTATATAACATTTGGATCGGGAAATTTCAATCCTTTGAATAAAGACTAGATTTATTTAATCAAAGGCATTTATTTTCTTATTAAATATTATCACAAAATGGCAATGACCAGGAAATATACTTTGAACATTTTCTGAAAAAAAAACAACTAAAAAGGTTTTTATAAGTCTATACATCAAAATTAACTATATAATTGTACGTATAATACAATCTGTTAAAGGTACATCATTTTATAATTAAAGTGTTATGTGTAAGTTGTATTGGTTATTATTAATAAAAGTTTTCATTTTAATCCATGGTATAAAAAATGACTTATTTACTTGCATATTAATAAATCATTTAAAAATTGATTAAGCGTGCATAATGTATTTCATCTATGCAAGTTTAAAAAACAAAATTTTCAGTATCAAATCATACGCTCAAATTAGTATAAGTTACTTGAAATATAATTGTTTAAAATTTCAATTTGTAGCGAGCGCGATTTAAGAGAGAGTATGAATTAAAATAAAATAAAATGCTATTGGTATCATCCTTACGACGATTATTTCTCACATTAACTTTGTACCAATTGGTTGCCTCTGATATGTATAATTATGCGAAAAAATAAATCGTGTGTGCATCTTCGAATGTTATATAAGCGTTAGCAAGGCAGATGACACAACAATATTCACTATGAACGTAATCGTTAATTTACTTTTTATACTTCTAAAATGTTACCTTTGCCTGTCGGGTAGGTAAAAAAATTACAATACGCATAAGACGATATATTTAGAAAACTATCTTTTTTTTAATCAGTTTGTAATAACAAAGCTTTTCTCAACAATACTCAACTTAGAAGCGGTTTTTTATTTAATTTTTGTATTAAAAAAGATGTGCTAATAATTACACTAATAAATTAAATTACGCTTATAATTTAATGTTTCAATATAATCTACCTAAAACATATGAAATTCGATTCTTATTTCAAATGTTGTGTTAATTCTTTATAACACAATAAATTTAATTTTATTTCTTCTAAATTCAAAAGTAGTAAATATGATTTCAGCTATATTTTATTTTTCTGATAAATGTTACAGCTTCAACCGGTAGTCAGTATTTAGATGGTAGAGTGGTGGGAGGTCACGAATCTAAACCCTATAGTCATCCTTATTTGGTGACACTCCAGTTAAGGTTCTTTTGGATCCGAGCTCATGTTTGCGGTGGCAGTATATTGAGTGAAAAATGGGTAAGTACTGATATGTGTATCATTGTTAATGTCAAACAATATAAGACAGTTTTTGTCATAATACATCTTTAAAATTTGCTCAACATTTAGAATCTGAATTAAGTAACAAAAAGAGTAAACGACTGTTGGGCTAAGGCCTCCTCTCTCTCTCCTTAGGAAGGGATTTAAAAGGGTTATATTAGGGTGTCTTAAATATAAATTAGGTTCATAATATTAATAAAGTTGAGTTTTGGGTTAAGACTACAGGGTATTGAGTTTCGAAGCTATGCATAAAAAATAATCTAAAAAGATTATTTTTTGTCATTATTCTGTAAAATGTCCTGCTCTGTACATAAGTTGTCAAGTATTTTGGCCTTTCTTTTAAAATGGTGTACATACCAAATAATAATTTCTCATTTATCTTATTATTATCTTTTCTTATTTAATTTAAGGTGATATTGGAAATGAACGTACAATACCTACTTAAAAAATAATTTGTTTTAGCAAATAATCTCGTGCTCTCATTAACGTATATCCAATATTCACCATCCACTATTTGTGCAACTTAGTAAAAGTTCCAAATTCTCTTCTTTACATGAAATATTTCAGACTACTTGTCTTTGTACAGAAGTACTAACTGTCCGTCTGTTATATAGTCTGTTATTGTATTAATATTTATAATAAGATACTCTTCTTTAAATGCTCTTTGTTATATTTCTAGGTCTTAACAGCTGCGCATTGTATCCAGGAATCGTTTCTTACTAGATGGCTACCAATGGACGCGATAGCTGGAGCCCACAATGTAAATAACTTTGGACCAAAAGCCCAAATAAATGCAATAGGAAAACGGTTTCCACATCCTCTATACCCAGGGTTAGCTTCCAATCACTTGACAACTACGTATTTTTGAAATAATTTCATATAATAATACTATAAATTGTGGTTTCATGGCTAAATCGCCGAAATATCGATAAAATAATTTTGTTCTACGTTAGAATTAGCTTAAAATTAAATGATATTTGCTAAAATTATGTCATCAATCTATCCAATCCTACCAGCGGTGTTTCGACAACACCGAAAATTCTTGACAGAAATGTGTCTTAAAGCACACGTTGGAATCACCATCTCTTCACAATTATACTCCTAATACTCGACGATCGGATATGACGGCGAAGAGATCAGAAGAAGGATAAAAGGCTTTAAGTTATTTTCGAGACGCGGTAAACTTCCTAAATCCTTGTCGCTACCGTGAATTTATTTGAAACGTTTAACAACGTTTTATGAATCAAATCCGGGATTTATACCATTAACCTGCAGCTGTATTATTGTGGTATTTCTTACATTACTAATGCGCCACAACACATTGTGTAACAATAACACTAAACATTGCTGTTTGAAGGTAGAATATATTAAAAGTACCACCTGGTACCCAAGCGGGTTTTCACCAAATCCTGCCACCAAGAGAAACTTAAGAATTAATAATTTATTTTATTAAGTTGTAAAGGTTTAACAGAAATTACACATCTCACAGATATTTTAATTTTCAGAGGTATCGGACCATACGATATAGCAGTACTACAAACGAGCAAACCATTCAGATTCACCAATGAAGTTCAACCAATAAACTTACCGTACAATAATTACAAGATCGACAACGACCCTCTGACATTAGCTGGATGGGGAGCTTTGAGGACAACATTTTTCATACCAGACTTACCGAGTAGATTACAAGAGGTTAAAGTTACTTACATCCCTTATCAAGGTAAGATAAAGTACAATATATTTGTATGTTATTATTTCGAAAGAATAAATAATTTTAAGACATAATAATTAGATAGAAAATTGAATCTATTTAAATTCCAATTCTAGACTATTGTACAAAAAATATGTACTTGAATTTGAAATTTGTAAAGCATAATTACATAGGAATTTTAAACGTGATGAGCAAACAAAATTTTGGATTTGATATAATGAACATGTGTATAAATATTTAATCAAAATTATTGTTTAATGTTAAAAAAAATATACTCAAATCATAGAAAATAAAATGGTGCCAATGAGGATTATTCGCACCATTTTATACGAAAGAAAATAATTAGCCCGGGTAATTTTTTTTTAATATCTTTCATGGGATTTTGAATTTAAATTTTATTTAATTTCATGACATTTGGCAAGTGTTTCACGACATTTGTAGTTACATTTTCAAGTTTTTGCACAACCAGATTTTTATTTCACTAATATATTAATCTAAAATATCTCAAGATAAATTTTCAATAATAAGATTATTATTTTATTTCAGAATGCTATGCAGCTATAGAAAAAATAAAAGACATCGACGAAAGTAATCCACTGGATAAAGACGCAAATATTTGTACCGGACCGCTATCAGGTGGGATCGCAGCTTGTAGCGGTGACTCAGGTGGACCTCTCATACAATATGCTCCGAGAGATGCATTTAACCGAATAAAAGAAGCAGCTGACGATTATGAAGATTATCTTGAAACTGATGATACTGAAAGAAATTCTATAGAGTATAAAATGGCCAATACCAATGATACCGAAAGAATCCCAGTTGTTCTCGGTATTGTGTCATGGGGGATGTCTCCTTGTGGCGATAAGGGAGCCCCAACTGTGTATACCAAGGTTTCTGAATATGTCGACTTCATAAATGAATATACTAAATCTTAAAAAATAAATTAGGCCGTCTCTTTAATGTACATTCAGAGTAAGAGGTTCGTCACCTTAAGATCTATTTTCGTGTGGTCAGTATGAGCGATAATCTGCTTTACTGATTGAGAATGACATATTGCGTTGCAATGGTTTCATGTTTAGATTCAAAGGGTACTAAGAGCATAAGGCTTGATAAAGGAATAAATTTGAAAACTGACGAAGGTTTTCTTACTCTGACTGCACCTATGAAGGCAATTTTCGGGTAATATAGGATTGAATAATAATTTTTTTTTTTTTATAATTTCCATTTATTGTTATTGTATTAATATTTAACAACTTATACATTTCCTGTTTACTTTTTCGAATAATTCTTGTCGTCTTCGTAGTTCGTCAATCTAATCCTATAAATATTATCTACCACTAAACACATATTATCTTTTCCATTAATGTAAAACTACTCAGACTGAACGTTTCTTGTGTAAAAACTTTTTCAATTTAGTACTTTTTGTAATAACAGGAAATATAACATGGACTAACAAAGTTTTAACGAATATTTTAATGAAAATTGGTGTGGCATAATCAATTTCGATGCCAACGCACAGGGTGCAAACCCTGAATATTAATTTAGTCTATTGATACTATATATAACACATCAAAACCACACTCTCGCTAACCTCAAAAGAGTCATTGAAGCAGAGAAAACCGCTACAAAATATCACAAGATAGAATACGATAGGTGAAATGTTGAATTTCGCTGTTGTGACACGCGATTTTGATATATCTGTCTATTTAATTTTAATATCATATTTGTCTACATCGCATAGCACCTTCTGGTATTTGAAGCTCATTTTCTGTTTTCTTAGTTTTTGCTCATTTACTTTTGAGTTGTTCTTATAGAATAGTTTTGGAAACATTGTCTTATAATGTTCCTTCCTCGAAAATTATTTATTTATACGAATTTCTAAGAAATACTTTTTATTTTATTCGCTTTCAATCTTCATATATTACTTTATAACTTAAATCGACTGCAGAAGTACCTTCATATTCAAAGTCACGGCACAGCCCATAAATAAATAAACTTAATTATATTTAATTATGTACAACTTAATTGTTATATATTTCGACTTATTTATCTAATTATGTACATTTTCAACCTCTTGTTAAGTCTATTGGAATCAATTAAGTAATACATCAGCTGGTCTATAGTTACCACAGCTAGGTAATGAATCTAGAACCAGTTTAGGTATAGAAAGAGGAACGCTTATTATAATAGCAACTGGTAGAGTGAAAGAACATGACCTACACTCCAGGAGCCAACTTCCACCCACGGTTGGTGTAAATCTCACAACCGTCAATCCCTTATTTGGAACCATAAAAGTGTCCTTCACTGGTGGATTTTTTAAGTTCCTGGAAGCAAATACAATCAAAATTAAAATTCTATGCAACTATCTAATCAAAATCATCTAGCTAAAGTAGTTGTTGCGTTTGAACAAGAGAAGTAATAAAAAAAAAATTCTTTAAAATTAAAAACAACGCACATAAAGAATAATTATTTTGCGATGTCATTGACTTTTATGATAAAAAGGTTTCCATTCATAGCAAATAGTATAAAAAAATCAACAACGAACATATATGAATATTTTATTTATGATATTGGTTGGCGGACGAGCATCTGATGGTAAGTGGTCACCACCGCCCATAGACAATAGCGCTGTAAGAAACATTAACCTTTCCTTTCATCATTTCATTTCATTTACACCAACCTTGGCAACCAACCTTGGGAACTAAGATATTACGTCCCTTGTGCCTGTAGTTTCACTGGCTCACTTTCCCTTCAAATATATTTGGATGAATAAGAAATATATTTGGATGAATAATAAGCCCCTTTTATTTTCCAAGAAACCGCAGCAAGCACACATAAATTATAAAATACAGATACATCAGTAACGCTTAAATAAGACGTGGATCAAAACCACACTCTCGTCAACCTCAATTTTTAATAGAAGTAGTAGCTGGACAGCAAATTGTTCATTGGTTTGAAACCAAAATCTGTACATCTCGTAATGCATAATAAGTCTTGATACTAAAATATACTTCTGTAATATACTACTTCGTACATCATGTACATAAACACACACAAATGTATATGTAAAAAATTTGGACTCTAAACATCGAGCCAAATGTAAATAGAAATGACAAAATCAGATGTTATAAAATTATTATTCACAGATTTTACAACTACATTAATTAAAAGTGTTAATTTTTTTATCATAATTCCCACGAGGTCATCATTAGAACGGTCATTATTAATTGTCTTTTATTATAAGTCAAATAAAAATATAAACTAATTTATGTTCTTTTGTTTAAAATACTAATATTACTCTTAATTGCACATAAGAAACTGATTTACATCAAAAAGTACAATACGTGGTACATACAATGTGGCTATTATAAAATTTGTTCTCCATTCGATAAAAAGATTAGAAGTTTATTGCACTTTACTGCTCCAGTCCTCAGGTAGGTATCCAGAGTAACAGATTTACAGGTGTCTCACAACGATTACCTTAACGATGAAAGCACCATTGAATTTCCCGGACTTGGACTAGCAATTTTCAGTCAAGATGAAGATGTACTGATATCAACCCGCATGGCTATGTTATCTCCCGTAAATCCCCTAACTGTTAAGACTTAAATGGGCTCTTTACGAACGCATTATACTAATAATTATAAAGAATTATAATACCTTGGAATTTTCCCATCGCGTTCCAGTCTTTGAATCTCTTCCTTGGTTATGGGTTTATTGTCAGGACTTCGCCAGGTCGTAACCACTTGCAAACCATAACCGTGCATATGAAATGTATAGGTATCGTTATTTCTTTGTCCTGAAATTACATACATTGTATTATGTCGAACTATTAAACAAAAAATGATTAAAATTTCTATTCTAATTTAAAAATATTTATATTTGCGCACACACTTGTATATATTATCATTCTTCGCACGGTCGCAATGCTGATACTAAATATACTACAGATGTTTTTTGTTTCTTTACCATATTGTCTATGTATTATATACAAAAACCTTCCTCTCAAATCACTCTATTTACTAAAACAAAACACATCAAAATCCGTTGCGTAATTTTAAAGGTCTAAGCAGACATAGAGACCGACAGCGGTAAACGACTTTCTTTATACTATGCAATGATAATGAACGTTATAAACCAAAAAATATCACACAGCATAACCATACCTTCGTTTGCTAAGACCAATTCCACAACTTCGTTGAGTTTGGCATTTAAAACGAGTACACATTGAGGCTGCTTGTTACTCGCTTCCTCTCCTACGAGACAGATGGTTTCTGAACGAACATCGCGCGGTTTCAGTAGATACGGCGCGTTAGGGTAAAGGAAGTTTTTACCGTTTATTTGGAGAACATTATCAAGTGACGCTGAAAAAGAAGACAATTTTGAATTTAGAATAACACTTGTAAATTTTTTCATAGCTAATATTAAGACAAATATGTTAATATGGATGATCGACGTTGCTAGTACAAAAAACATCATAATTTAGGCTTATTATAAAGGGTAGCAATCTTAAAAAAACATATGTATTATTTACATCATCGTCATCGTCATCATCAACAGCCTGTAAATTTTTCACTGCTGGGCTAAAACCCTTTGAAGAGAAGGATTGGAGCATATTCAACCTGTCTGCTCTTATGAGGGTTTTTAGATACACATTTGGCAAAATTTCGTTTAAATTAGTCACACGCAGGTTTCCTCACGATGTTTTCATTCATCGCCGAGCACGAGATGAATTACACACATAAATTAAGCACATGAAGACTTAGTATTGCTTGCCTGGGTTTGAACCCGCAATCATCGATTAAGATGCACGCGTTAACCACTGGGACATCTCGGTATTATTTACAAACATTACAAATTGGTTCAAGATAGTACCATAGCTAGATTAAGAAATTGGACGAATTCCAGAAGAAACTCATATCTTATCTGAATACTTACAAAGCGCGGCTGGTATAAAAGGCTTGTTTGGCACGGCGTCGCTTATATAACGGAAATCAATGTCGTTGTCCTTGAACTTAGGATAAGTTTTATCGATTCCGAGATATATCGACTTGACGCTACTGACAGAAGGCACATCTCTTTGCGATTGCAATTGTTGACCGCTGATCGTCTCTCGCGTTTCCAATCCGGGATATGTCTCCAGGTTCTGAAATTAAAAGATTTAAAGGCATTTAGTGATTATTATTAAAGTATATTAGAGTTATCGATGTATATACTATGGAACGCGCGTTTCTACGCGTTTAATTTTATAAGTATGCATTAGTTTGAGTGAGTGACACTCGTGCTTACAATATGTATTGGTGTTGGTAAGCTGACTCTCAGTAAAGACAGGAAAAAATACAAATCAAATTATAATTGTTTGTTTTTTTTTTATAAGAAATATTTAATTTGACAAGGAGTATCGCGCCTTCGTGAGTCTATCTATACTTAACATCATTGAAAATTGAAGTAATATTAAAAAATGATATATTTTGTAACTTATACACTCACGTGAAATAAAATACATAAGTAGTTACCAACAATTAATTTATACTTGTAGGTACACTATTATATAAATCACAAGAGTTTCGTTTGTTATAACGCGCTAATCTCAGGATATGCTGATATACAATTTGGAAAATATTTATTTACTGAGAAAAATCCGATGTTTAAATATTATGTTAGACTATACATCACGCTACGGTCAATGTGCTGAACGTCTAAAAACGTCTAAAAATTATTAATATATGACATAGAACATACAATTAAGTTTAAAGTTAAATCTTTACCGGTTCTTCAGTTAGCATAGAAGTATAGTTGAAGCCAGAATAAAGAAGCATAGCGCGGGCTTTCAATCCTTCACAATCTCCCTGACCGGTGACGTCAATCCAGTACCCGCCAGTTGGTTGATCCGATCTCACGACCACATCCATGCGCTCTCCTGAAATAAGTAACAAAGTTTTATCAATGTCTCCACCGGTGTCTGGAGTCCTGGTATATTTTATCCATATATTTTTTTTGGTCGTGATTAAATTGTCAAAACCATTCAGAACCGAAGTTGATATTATCGTCTCCACTGATGTCTGACGGCCTGGTATAATTTATCCTGAAATCTTTTATCGTTTTATGATTCTGGTTATATTATCTTCTATTTTAATCACATTTGTGTTTCAGCCAGAAAACATTGCTCGTTAATCTCGTTATGCTTATTTGTCGCCATTTTATTTAATCATTATTAATGCGTTAATTATTTTAGAACTGGCAACTCTATCGAAATTTATTTAAGTGTACCGTCACTTATGTGCATTAAAATATTTGTTTATTTTGAAAATTAAAACGATACTGTTTTATAAAATATTGAAGCATAATATCGCGTCCATCTTAACCGAAGTTTGCAGGTTCATACGAAGACGACCACCACTGAGTTTTCATGAGATTAAATTGTGCGGTAATTTTAATATAAATTAATATTAACATAAAACATATAGCTAATGTAAATTTACAAAGGCAATGCATTACAATCTTGTGAGTAAGATTCATAGAATCCAGTTATTTCTCCGTGTAATATATAAAAACTGTTCGGTCTTGTGATGATAATATGTTCGCAATGACATTGAATATACAGATATAGTTTCTCAACTTCGCCAAGGTAACCTTTATTTCTCAAGATTAATATCTTATTATTATATTAATAAAACAATGCTTTAGGTATTAGCTTAATTGCGGATAACTTATTCTTTATTTTTCTTTTTAAGAATTTGGAAATACGTATCCTACGTGAAGTAAGCAATACTAGACATATTAATAAAATAAAAACCTTTGTTGTTATAAATGTATAATCTAAATGCCCACATTAACGACCCCGAAGCTGAAGACACGGTGAGGGTACCACTGATATTTTAGTGGGTATACCATTGTTATATATACCGGGACGCTCGCGGAGTTCTGGTTAAGTCCCACATGGGGTATCGTCACTAACCGCTTCCACGTGGGGGTAAAAAGTACGTGTTTCTTTAGCGAAAAAAACGTCCACATTTGTGTAGTATATATAATATATACTACACCACTGTAGACATACAAGCAATTGTTTCCTACTTTTACTTAATAATTTGTGAATATGCGCTGTTTTTCAGATCAATAAATAATATTTATTCATAATATAATTATTAGAGTCTTCACGCTTCTGTTGGTCTAGGGCCTCCACTGGTCCAGGACTTCCAGACCTTTAAATCCGTCTCTGATCATAATGTAAAAAAGTAAAGTAACATACAAAGTACAGCAACATAACAAAGTAAGTTAAGGCCTGTTCTTCCATTAAGGAGAGTCCTTGGAACATATTCCTCCAGCAAATGTATCAATAAGTTCTTTATTTTGAAGTCGGTTGGCTGCGAGTATTATGTTGTCATCAGCTTACATCCGTGGCGCATTATCAAAGAAATTTCAAAACATTCGAACCGTTACAGCGCGAACTACGTGGTGAAATCAGCTTTCAATTACCTATCTTCCGTATAAATAAAAATATAGCAATATATTATATAATTTTATTAACAAATACTAACTGTAAAAATATATAAAACAAATAAAACTATAAACGCAATTCATTAAAATTTAAATAACTGTTATTTACTTAAACAAAATCAAATTTTGTAAAAAATTTAATTTTATAATAGTGTATAAAACACTGAGGAATTTATTCGAGCGAGCTAATCTCAGGATCGATAGTTCCGATTTGTAACATATTTGTGGCAAGTTTTTTTGTTGGTTATTGGTTGGCGGAAGAACATATGGGCCACCTAATCACAAGTAGTCACAATGACCAATTGCGCTGTATAAACTATTAACCATTCTTTTACATCTTCTTTACATCGCCAATGCGCCACCAACCTTGGGAACTATTTTTATATCCCTTGTCCCTTCAAACCGGAACACAACAATACTGAGTAGTGTTGTTTGGCGGTAGAAGGCGGGCTTGCACAGAGCATTACCACGAAGTAAAATACTTAATAGGAATTATTTGTAAAACATTTCGTAAAACATTCAATATCAACAAATATATCAAATAAAATGAAAATAATCCTTTGACCTACATTTTTTTTGTTACTACATAAAAGGTAGTCTATCAAATATCACCCGATCGGTATGTAGTCGCGTCTATCAAGTTCATTCGTTTGTAGTCAACGCCTATCATTGACATTGCAATGAGTGTAATATAAGCCATTAATTAAGGTAATGAAATACTCTCTGGATATTATTGTATATTTGTTGAATTAAATAATATATAAAAAATTAAGCTCTTAACCCGCACTCTATAAATTTTAAATCAAGGTATATTCGTTATATTGTTAATTCATAATATAAGTTATCTTTAATTTCAATAGTATACATTTTATTTATACAGTATATAAAGAATATTTTTGATATAAATTATAAATATATTGAATGGTGTCCCAAAGATTATTATGTTTTGTATTATATGTGCATAAATATACGTATTTCGATATTTTATTCCTATTTTATAATTTAAAAAAATCCGCTTTTTTTTAATTAACAAAGAGAGGAATACTAGAAATATTCAATCGATGTCATGTTTAAGATTTATAGCTAATGCAAAGTAACTCACACTGATTCCGGATAACAGATACACTACCACAACGCGTGAAAATAACATAACATTAATATTGCGATTTACAAAGACCAGTTTATAATTTCACACATTTAAAAGCAAATAATACATATAAATAATGATGCATCGATCCCAACACGAGACAGAAAACCATATATTATTCCCATCTCGAGACACGTGACAAAGCACCGAGGTAAAAAAATCACACTTTCAATAGGTATTTTACGAGGCAATTGGATAGAAAGTGAAAATAAACAGCGTAACCGGTTTGTTGACCTTAAACTCCGAAGTATAACACGCCAAACCTTTCTCCTCTTACTCGAGCGAGGGAAATATAAACATGGTTATAGGCGCTATAGTCGTAACTTAAACAAAATTTTCTGTTATATGATTATTAGTACTAATAAATATCTTGACGATTCTCTATCGATTTCGAATTTGGAACCGGTAGTGTCATATTAAATTGTCACACCTGGTTAAATCACAATACAAACGTGCTTATATAAGAGTACATTGGTATAAATCATTTTGGAGAATTTACTAAGATTATAAACCAAACAAGTTTAATTTCTATTTAACAAGTTGCCTGACTCTAGTTGCAACAAGTTCACTGACGGTTCGAATGAACTTGATTATTCTTGACTAATCGCTCCAAATCAAATCATGCTAGACCAATTTCCTTGATTCAATAGAGAACATTGCTTATTGTTATTTTTAATAAAACACTTGCACCGGTACGCAAAAGAAAATATGCCCTTCTTTAGTCTAATATCTAACTTAAAAGAGTGCTATAATTTTGAGAACAAATTCAGAGTCTATGTGCTCCTATAGGATTATAAGAGCATAGAATTAGAATGGTCTCCGGATATAAGCAAACAACTGTGCTGTATAATATCTCTGGACGTTTTATGATTTTATAATCAGAGTCAGGGAAAATAATGTGAATCAGCGTTGAAGACGAATTCTCGCGATAATATCCCGCGTAGTTGGTTTCTTCTCCGTTGGGAAAAGCCACCGTCACCGGAATCAGTCAGGAAAATAATAAACGAACATTATTAAATTTACATAAAAGTCCCTTCCAAAGATTTGATACATATTATATAATAATAATATTACAGAGATACTAAATGAAAAAGCACGATTCGATTTGTAAACAGTGTTATCGTAACTCGCTATAATATACTGCGATGAATCATCTTCTTCTATCTTAATACATATATTTAAATGCCAACGTGGATGAGTCATTGACCTTCTAACAGATTGACTGATTCTATAATTTTTCTTTATTACGTCCTGGATAGTTTAATTTTAATTAAACCGGTTTAGTGGGATCTATTCTGTTCTGTACGCAATCGGAAAAAGCATCAGAAAGATTCATTCATTCATTCATTACTATTCAAATGATAATCAAATTTTAACTGTAGACAAAATAACAATATATAAAAAACGTATTAGAACTAGCAGACCCTTTTCTATAGCTACAATATAAGCTGAATTATATTTTACGACAATTTTAATCCAAAAATCTTCTCTGAAATACACTGATTATAATGATAAAAATTTAATGTCAAAATATTCAGCAGCAGCAGATTTGAAAAGATTAAACTAGACTTTAGTTTTTAAACCTTATCTTAATATGACATATACAAATCGATATACATTTATTCACTTTCAAATGGTCACCACCTGACCTCATAACAACTGTTTAGACAGACAAATTGATACAACACATAGATTATATCACACTTAACAGATGTAATTGTAAAAACAAACATATTCTTCGTAAAAGAAATCCGGAAATTTTGTGAAAGGTTTTTATGCTAATTTATCTGTGTGTGTAGATATCACACATTCATCAGTTATACTGTGATTGATAGCGGATTAATCATATAAGGGATGAGAAATATTACAACAACAACAACAGCCAGTAAATTTCCCTATGCTGGACTAAGGTCCCCTCTCCCATAGAATAGAAATATTGGAACATTTTACACCACGCTATTCCAATGCGAGAATTTCTACGAAATTTGACACATGCAGGTTTCCTCGCGATGTTCTCCTTCACCACTGAGCACGAGATGGATTATAAACAAAAATAAAGCACATGAATATTCAGTGATACTGCCTGGGTTTGAACACGTAATCATCCGTTAAGATTCGCGTTCTAACCACTGAGCCATCTCGCCTCGTAATATTACGCAGAGTATAAAAGTCGCTTAATATAAGAAATAATAAAAATAATAATACCTGGATATAGTTTAACAGCTGACGTCATAACTGGTTGAACAGATTTCCCATCGGTCGCTATGACGGTCATCATATGGCGATAAGCGTGAATTACTAGAGGACATTCTAAGGCGATTGCGTTGACCAATCGTAACCGGTATCCGTAGCCTGGTATCACAAATATCCTGCAACGAAATATTTTAATAAAACATGTTTTGACTCTGCGCAAAGTTTTGGTTGCATTCGTATTTAATCATTCCTATCCAAACTCTTTGGTTACTGATATCATGATTACCAAGTCTTTTAATATATTTTTAAGAAGTTTGATTTTGGAATTAAATTCTTATAAACATAATGATCTCTTCCTAACTTGTATATAATAAATTATTCGTAATTTTGACTTCATAGTAAGGAATTGTACGAACACTTTTGTGCATATAATTATTTCAAATTATATAAAATTTGCATGTGTGGTCATTTCTGCACATTATATCATCGTGTCCATTAAAAAGTATTTTGTAAATTAGACGTATGTTTGAGAATTGCAATTTGTACCGAGCGCATCATTTAATCCCGATTATGTAACACAATTTTGCATAACACCGTAAAAAAGTTTATATTAAATTATTTTCCTTCTATATTTCTAAGTCTGTGATTAAATCTAGCTATTATAATTTGCATAACCACAAACGCGATTAGAACAATACGTACAAATAATAAAAGTTATATTGTCGTTATAATTTCATCTTTCTAATGCACTATGTTGCAGATGTACTTTCTAATCAACTTTAAACTGTTTGTAATTCCGTCAACAGTTGTATGTTACAATTCGCGATGTCATAATACTTATAGTACGACACAAATTAGATGTAGCATCGGAAAATGCAATGAAATGAAAATAAAACCGATTACTGTTTCTGTTTTTGATTCGATTTACACGACCAGCTCCTTATCGCTCTATTCGACACTATTCGTCGCTATAGATTCCCGCGTCAGTTCAACCCAAGAAAACAAGTGCATGTAAACCGACGTATCAAATTGACAAATATATTAGGTCATTTGATATTACAAGTTATTACGTTTGTGTAAAGATCATATTCATATGAGAAATAAACATTAGTAATGTGGGAGAGCGTTCTCAATTCGGATGTGATCGGTTTTACGAATTTTGCCAATGCTACATCTAAGTTGTGTCGTACTATACATGAGTGACTGAGAACTGTCAAAGCACACACTTATCAACCCGCACTTACGGATGAAATCACCAACTTTTTAAATTTAAATTTGTTATTTGAATAAGAACTTTTTACACAATCTATACATATAATAAAATTGCAGTGTCTGTTTGTAACATTAAAATAGCCCTGTTTTACTCAATGCATATGTACCTACACACTGTGCATATACCAAAATACATTTTTTACAATTTTTGTCTATCTGTCTGTCGGATTGTTCTGGCTAATCTCTAGAAGAGCTGTACCGATTTTGACGGGACTTTCACTGATAGATAACTGATGTAATAAGGAGTAACTTAGGCAACAAAAATAGTTTTTTTGTTAAATTCAAATGCGTACAAAATCACGGGCACAGCAAGTTATGTATATATAATATGTTATATTTATTATCCTATAATTGATAGATTTTATTTATCACTTAAATATATGTCAATGTTATCATGTAAATGTTTTGGCATATTCAACTTTGCAGTTCTGATTCCAGTAATTTTTATAATTTATTGTCGACTTACGTTACTGATCAGTCGGTAAAGCAATGTTGACATACGCTCTATCATAGAAAGCTGAGCGAGCATATCCGAAAGAAGTCGATAATTCCCCGATCAATAAGTGAAACTGAGAAAACTATTGTTACATTACATAAGATGATCTTCTAAAACAGGCTTAGTGTCTTACAGAACGAATGCGAAAGTAATATGCCCAGTATTTCTATATAGCATGAAACAAAGTCGTTTCCCGCCTACCCTAGATTTTAGGTTTAGCTTAAACCTTTTAAACTATTTTAATTACTATACAAATTAATTCAAAAGAAAGGTTTATATTGAAACAAGTTTAGCTAGAGGAAAGTCAAGAATTATAAATTTCCTAGCTCGAAATATAAAAAAAAATCTTTTGATGTATTCATATTATGTGTTCTGCAATCCTAAAGTCGTATAAAGACCCTTATCGTATTCAAATGAAGGATTATCCCAATTCCCAACTCATATTGCTAACATTTAATACGAACTCATTACTAATAAGGATATTTTCAACCTCGTAGCGCGATACTTACTTAGTGCTTACTTCATCACCATTAATCACTAAACCATCCGGTCGTATCTGCTTTGTGTCTTCAAGTTTCGCTGTCAGTAATTCCGGAAATCTAGCGCCAATTAGTAATGTATGTTCGTCACTTCTATCATAGTCGTATAATGCAGCGTGTGGTTCCAAAGGTTGCGGCTGGTCAACTATGAGAGCTCCGTAAACACCATCGCTCTGATGTAGAACTGTAACAAGTACGTATTTACAAACACGAGTTGTCACCTGCGATTTCGCTTGCCTTTTATGAGACGGTCGTGAGGAGTTACGCATAAAAGAGTAACTTTATTCCATCCTTGGAGTTCATGCTTAGGTAACACCCTGTGAATTTCCCACTGCTGGGATAAAGCGTCATCTTCCACTAAGGAGAGGGTTTAGAACATATTTCACCACGCTGTTCCAATGTGGGTTGGTGTAATGCACATGTGGCAGAATTTCGATGAAATTAGACATGCAGGTTTCATCACGATGTTTTTCCCTCACCGTCGAGCACGAGATGAATTATAAACACAAATTAAGCACATATATATATAATGGTGCTTGCCTGGGTTTGAACTCGCAATCATCGTTTAAGATGCACGCGTTCTAACCACTGGGCCATCTCGGCTCATGGAGTTCAACAAATTTATTTTAGTTGTTTGGCCGTTAAAAAGTAACAGATATATTAATAGACAGACAGTTTTTTTTGTATTAACGATATAAGTAAAGATAGTATTATTAGTATTTAATAACAACAAAAGTAAATCGAAACGGAATTATAATATACATAGAATATAATTTGTTATTTAAAAAAAGAAAGTCTAATTCCTCTTAATACCATACTCAAGTGGATTTATGATGTTCACCGTAAAAGTCATTTACTTTCTCCTTCTATTAAACAAGATAACCACATAAGATTCTATCTCAGAATTAGAAATTGAAAAGGTACAATATTCTCATTGTATAATAGACTTTACTAGAAAACTATTTCTTTTAAATATAAGATAATTCGTATACTTTCCAACAAAAAAGTTTTTAAAGAGAGCGTTTACTCAGACATGACCGTTTTTGAAATAAAATGTTAAAAAGACTCGAATAAAATTATTTCGAATCCACCGAATAGATTCAGCACAAAAAATATGCAAATGATAAATTCGTAAAACTTTTTGTCGTATCACGTAACTTAAAAAAAACCGAGCTGTTTTATACAACGCGAAATTTTATATTTCAATCCTAACCTAAGTAAAATGATTATTAGTAATTAAATTAAACTTAAGTACTAATAATTATAAGTATTAATTCAAAACGAGTGTGACTGTTTTTACCGTTCCAGTTGCGTTGGGTACCATCCACTAACTTCAATACCAAAGTTATTCTACCATATAATAACAACACTTTGTATTTAATGGTGAGTCATATTATAAGTGGTTTATATTTCTTGAGGGGTATTTGCGTAACAGTGACTGGTTAAGGGGCTCATTCGAAAAATATTTTTAAAAAATCATCTAGAAAGAAATAGAGATGTCTACGAACGGATAAACTAAACGATGACTAGAGATTTCAATGAATGAAAAAAAAAATTGTTAGTGAATGGTGAAATTGAATGTTGAATTTCTCTATAATCTGGATGTTTATAAAGTGTCAAATCTGAAGAAGATAGTGTCGGTAAAGGTACTTTAAATATATTTTCTAGGTGGTAGGGCTTTGTGGAAGCCCGTCTGGGTAGGTACCACCCACTCATTAGTTATTCTACCGCCAAACAACAGTAATTAGTATTGTTTGTAATTAGTATTGTTACAAACTACAGGCACAAGGGACATAGCATCATAGTTCCTAAAGTTGGTGGCGCATTGACGATTTAAGGAATAGTTAATATTATTCCATAAAAAAATTTTTATCTTACCTGAATCTGAATGATAGAAAAACGTCCCAGGGGACGAAGCAGCGAACGCATATTCGTAAACAGATCCATAAGAAATCGGACACTGTGTTATCATCGGTACTCCATCCATATACGGAGTGCCTTTCTGTTCGATGCCATGCCAATGAATCGTAATATCTTGACTGGGTATTTTGTTTTTAACTATAACTACAATGATGTCATTTAAACAGACATGGATTACTGGTCCCGGGGTTTGACCGTTAATAGCTAACGCCGGCCTTTCATCATCACCAAATGCTGGACTTATTTCGAAATCATAATGACACCGTCGAGGTTTCACATTGAATTTGCAAGGTCGGTTACACGATTTGTCTGAAACACACACCATGTAATGAAACATCGTCTAATTATCTTTTGTTTTGCATTCAAAACAAATGAATAACTCAAATAACATTTCAAACTTTTATTGACAATCGACTAAAAATGTCATTAATTTATTTTCAAATGTAATTTAAAGTCTTCGCAACAAGTATGAATTATAACTTATATATATAATAAAAAAGTATTTATTGGGACTTACCAGAACTTTTAGTGGTGTCAGTTAGAAAAATATTCTCCTTATTTGGCAAAATACTTTCCAGAGATGCTTTGCTATTGTTGCTAACATTAGCAATAATAAACAACGAAAGTATTAATAACCTCATCTTAATGACACAAAAAGCACAAACAATTAAGCGACGTAACCATTTAATGAAAAGAAGATCACTTAACGGTGTCTCAGTATTCAATATTTTTGCTACAAATTTTATCGTAATTTTTTGTCCAAACAACGTTATAACCCGCTCGGTTTGGTTCGTAGAGTAAAACTGACGGAACAAGAAGTCGGCAAGGCCCTCTCGCGAAAGCAACGTACCATCTCTATGTAAATCTCCGCTAAATTTAAAATCAACCTAATTTCAATACACTTAAAGTTTATATTTGCTCAGACTTGATTTTGTCATTAAATTTTTCAAAGCCTACTTTTTTCAGACATAAGCTGCGATATATTATCTGTACAGTAAATATTAAATACATTTTTATTTGTAAATTATTTTTGCAAAAACTGTTTGAGAACAATAGAAATCGATTTTTGCTTAAGAAATTCTAGAACATTATAAAGTTCAAGGTGATACGAGCACAATAAGTACTGACCGCTAATACAAGTTTAAATGGTAATATATGCAACTGTATAAAAAAAACTGATTTTTTTATAAATTCACGTACACAATTACAGTTCATTCGGATTCTTATATGGTCGGCTTCTTAATAACACATAGTTAGTTTGATAGTTTTATTGTTTATAATAACGAAGACAAACACATATAATCTTATACAAATTTACCTTAATTTATAAGAAAAAACCCTCACTCCAAAATTCTAATATTAGATACTTATTAATATCATACTCTTAATAATAATTAATAAAATACTTTAGTATGTATTATATTGTTATTCTTTGTATTGCTAAAGCGTCAGTAATTAATCTTAGGCGGGTTGCTCTTCGAACGACCGTGAGGGTTGCTGGTAGAAAAAAGAAAAATTTTCTTTGTATGTTTATCCTTCAATATAAACTTATTATATTAATCCTTTCAACCTTACTATTTCCCACAAATGTAATATATATATTTAAACGATAAAAAGAAAAACATAAAATTATTCAATTCAAAATTATACAGATCAGGTATATTCGATTATTTTTCAGATATATTATATACATAGGTGTATAATTGTGTTTATCTAACATAACTTTGAAGGAAATTTATGTGTTAAAAAAGAGTAAATACTGAATTTCTTGCCGGTTCTTCTAATTTAGAACCGGTGTAACTTCACTCAATACAGTTTATAAAAAATGATTCAAAAGTGCTTTTAAAAGTAAAAAAAAAAATATCGAATAGGATAAAGTGTATTTTGATTTTGATATAAAATGATTTTTGAATATAATATTATTATATGTAAGTATCATATTGTTGTTATCGTCTACGATATATTTTAAATAGCAATGTAACTTAAATTAATTTCTCAAAAAGCATTATTCTTCGAAAGTTTATACGGTGTTTGATGCTCGAAGTCAATGTCACATATAAAGTAAAAAGTAAAGTAACAGCCTGTAAATTTCCCACTGCTGGGATAAGGCCTCCTCTTCCACTAACCCTCTCGGGTTTGGAACATATTCCACCACGTTGTTCCATTCCGAGTTGGTGGAATAATGTCATGTCCATATCACATGCATAATGCAATGTCACATATAACTGTCTGAAATTTCACGACCATCAGTGAGATTCTGTCTGAAATCACTTCGTATCTCACTAGTGAAATTTTGACAACCGAGAGTGTAATGCACAATTAGGGTGCGTTGCAATGTGGTGTAGAGTTATATTGTATTGTCAGTTGGTTACAACTAATATTTGGAACCACTGACCGATTTTGATGAGACTGGCAGAAAGCTGATGTAATATGGAGTAACATAGGCTACAAAAATAAGCTTTTTTGTCAAATACAAACGCGCACGAAATCGCGGGCACAGTTAGTGACGTTATAAATCTTAAGTGGAGATGGGCAGGATTATGGGCAAGAGGATGGGCAAGATTAGGCAAACTGACAACAGGAATATCTCTCAATATAGGAGTAGCGGCTTGTCAAGAAATAGAATGAAAAAGAGAATAATAATAATAAAATAAATAATAATAAAAGAGATAGGATGGAAAAAGTACAAATAGTCATCTCGAATGACATCGTCGTACACTACTAATTGCCTGATTGATTGATTGGCTAATCTATGCAGACAGCTAGTGAAGAGAAAATCGATAATGGGATAAAGAAGGTTTTACATTATTAATTTGTGTTTATAATTTATCTCGTGCTCGGCGGTGAAGGAAAACATCGTGAAGAAACCTGCATATGTCTAATTTCATAGAAATTCTGCCACATGTGTATTCCACCAAGCCGCATTGGAACAGCGTTGTGGAATATATTCCAAACCTTCTCCTTAAGGAGAGAGGAGGCCTTAACCCGGCAGTGGGTAATTTACAGGCTGTTGTTGTTTATAGGATTGATAAGGGAAATAATACAAAATAATCATCTCGACGTCGACGTCGTCGCTACTAATGGCTTGATTGGTTGATTGGCTAACCAATGCAGACAACTAGTATAGAGAAAGTCGTAAACTTAACAATTGAAAACCAAACTGAGAACCTCCTTTTTTTGAAGTCGGTTAAAAAGGTTTTATATAAAGAAAGAAATTGTCTATACATTAACAATGAACAATAAAATCTAAAATACAAGTCCTAATCATTGCGTTTCATCCGCCTCGCACCAGTTACCGTGACTCCTTGCAAAGCGCACTCAATACCCAATTGCTCAACGGATATGTGTTTACAAGTTATCACTAGATTTCCGCATGTGACAAATAGACTTAACCTTATATTCTTTAACCGGGTCATAGATTCTGGTTTTCTTTATTGAAACCAATTGCTTTGTATTACACAAGGCGATTCGTTGCGAGTAGTTACATTGAAGAGAGGAATAGGGGAATGGATGTAGATTGGTAAAAATACACGTGCCAGACTTATGTAGGCTTCCTTATGATCGTCACGGTAGCATGCGTAAGCGATCCCGTGGCGCCCGCCGGAAGACGGGGAGGGTACCGCTGGTTTTTTTGTGGGTAAGCCCGGTGGACCTGGGCGTCACTTTCCATCACTTGTTTGAACCCCAAATCTTCAGTTAAGATTCGAATGCAGATGTAAAATCGCTGTTTCTGACAAAATATATACTAATTCTGAAATACCGCACTTTTACCCCAGACACGGGGTAAGCAATACGTCTACTGATAATTCTGCGCTAACTTTTTAGAGATCTTGACTAGAATATACACACAAAAAAAATATATAAACTAACCTCGAAGCAGATCCTTATATGTCTGTCGTATCACTGTCAAATACAAAAAAGAAATGTTGGCTTTTGTTGTTTCTTAATATAAAATTTGTTTCAACTCCTACACTATGCTTATTTTTTTTGTTATTACGACATTTAACAGTTCAGCAATTATTGCGGCAGATATATAAATGTTGAAAACTTGAGTATTTACATGACTAAGTAGACTCTCAAAGCTGAGAACGCGTCGATAAAAAGGTACGACACAACTTAGATGTAACCAATTACTGCAGTTTACACAATCAATAAAAATAGCTCCCTATCGCAGCATTCGACGCTATTCATCGCTATAGATTCTCGCGTCAGTTTAACCCGCGCAAACAGGTGCATGTAAATCGACGTATCAAATTGACAAATATATTAGGTCTTGTGATATTACGTTTGTGTAAAGATCATATTCACATAAGAAATAAATATTGATAATTTGAGATAGCGTACTTAATTCGGATGTGATCGGTTTTATGCATTTTGCCGATGCTACATCCAAGTTGTGTCACACTACATCATACTGTTGGCCACTTAGCACACGCACACTATTACACAGGTAATATAGCGAGTGACAAGCATAGCTGTCACGCACATCAAGATAATAAATTTGGCTCTTTTATTTTAGTTCATTTGAGCACTCCCAACAGACAATCTAGAAACATTAAGAGCTAGCGCGCACAGGTGATTTTTGTCACGGTGACTTTAAAGTGTTTGTCATTGTCACGTCACGTTTCCAAAGTGGAGTGCGCTCATTAATAGAGGCATTGACAAAACATTTACGAAATCGAAGTGTCATTTGCCACTATGGAATTCGAAGAGACGGTGGTTCTCTGTGAACTCGTGCGAGCAAAGCGAAGATAATACTGGGTACTATTTTCTTCCCACGCTTTAATATTCACGTGAATATCTGAATACTCTTTCAATTTTTTATCATAAAGAGCTGGTCTCTTTACCACTTCTTCTATTAGAACATCAGTATTGTCTTCACGAATGTTTAAGTTTTGAATAGATGGTGACGCCATTTTGCGCGCGCCAAAGTCGGCAGTCAAAGTGCAGATAGCGAAAGGCTTACGACGGGAGTGACAAATTTGTCAATGGTGAGCGCATTGCTATGAGAAAACGAAAAGACGCTGACAGTTTCGTCACGGGCTTGTACGCCGGGCGGGGTACACTAATGTCACCCACGGACTTGACAAGAGTGACGAAACAGTCACTGTGTCAAAAATCACCGGAGCGCGCTAGCTCTAATTACCTTACATTTAATTAAATACCTTGAACATTATAGTCAAAGTCAATCAGTTGTATATAATAATTCAAAAAAAGTAAAGAGACATGAATTTTACACTTGTCACGGTAGTGGAATAAATTTAAAGATGGCGAAACTGCGAAGCACAACTACTTAGCCAGCTGATGATAAATCATCACCGCTCATACACATAGACTCTGTAAGAAATGAAGTGTAAGAACATTACACCAATGTTCTACCTTGGGAGCTAATATGTTATATCCCTTGTGCTCAGAGCTGAGATGGCCCAGTGGTTAGAACGCGTGCATCTTAACCGATGATTGCGGGTTCAAACCCAGGCAAGCACCACTATATATATGTGCTTAATTTGTGTTTATAATTCATCTCGTGCTCGGCGGTGAAGGAAAACATCGTGAGGAAACCTGCATGTGTCTAATTTCATCGAAATTCTGCCACATGTGCATTCCACCAACCCGCATTGGAACAGCGTGGTATGTTCCAAACCCTCTCCTTGATGGAAGAGGAGGCCTTATCTCAGCAGTGGGAAATGTACAGGCTGCTACTTTACTTTACTTGTGCTCAGTGACCCTCTAAGCCGGAACACAACAATACTATGTATTGCTGTTTGTGTATAATAATGTTATATATTAATATCAGTTTAGTAAGAGAAGAAATTCGATGTCAATGTCAAAATAAATTTCGGTTTTAATTTTATTGTAATAAAATTATTTATCGATCCATTTCTTATTAAATTGACATCAAATTTATTCTTAACATCAAATTATTCGAAATAAATATTGGAATTTCATGATTTACTGATTTCGCTTTTTGTTCTCAGGGGTCGTGGCGAGTGAGGTAATGCCGAGCAAGTCAAGCGTCCCTACGATGAGCCGCTTGCTGTAATGCTGTGCTGGTGACACTCTAGCGGCATAATAGTGACTTTATGTGTTTATAGTGTTTATAAGTTTATACAAATTAATTAGTTAATTCCCAGCCGGACCTCTTAACATGTCCCCAATGTACTAATGGAAGGCTTTTCAGAAGCCAAAAAGGCTTAAAAATTCATACAACCCGCTGTCATAGCCTTCCATTAGAAAAATCAAATGATACTTTTTCTATTTTACCTACTAAAGCAAACAGTGATACAGATTCAATTAATTTTGAAAATCTATTAACAAAATGTCACAAAAATATACCTTTAATAAAAAGAATCCCTAGGGGAGCGAGAATATCTCTAGCTAGATCTTTATCCATTATATATTTACAGTACTTCAAAATTGTCTTTCTAATTGTAATTCGGCATGGCAAAATCTTTTTACGTTTTCTTTTAAGTTTTTTCATGTCGATAAAACCAAAAATGGTTCCTTATCGACCAAATTAAAACAAAATAGTTTATTAGATAACCAAATTTCAATTCCAAAATACTTATCACGACCTCAAAAATTTGATTTAAAGAAAAATGTTGAGAATAAAGCAATGGATGGAGATTTTAAGAATGCAGCTCGCATTCTTTTTTCTAGCGATACCATCGCACCTTTTAATGATATAACGTTAGAATCCTTGCAAGAAAAGCTTCCTTTGCCATACCCAACAACTGTGCTTCCGGCTCCGCCTACAAAGAACAATTTTTTACAGGTTAAGGATGAAGATACCTATGCCGCCATTATGTCATTTTCTAGCGGGTCTGCTAGTGGCATTGACGGTATCACTCCACAACATCTTAAAGATCTTGTGAGTGCCTCGGCCGGTGACGCTGGCAGGGCTGTTAAGTGACATAACTAATCTTTGCAATTTTATGCTATCTGGTAAAGTGATTTCATCCTTTTTACCACATCTTTATGGTGCAAGACTTTGTGCCTTTAATAAAAAAGACGGAAGTATCCGTCCAATAGCAATCGGGACCACTTTTCGCCGTTTGGCATCTAAATTAGCATGTAGGCACATAGTCTCCACACTTAAAACCAAATTTCAACCAATTCAACTCGGTTTTGGAAGCAAAGGTGGTTGTGAAGCAGCAGTACACTCTACTCGTACCTTTCTAAAAAGAAACGAGGCCGAGGTACTTCTGAAAGTTGATGTAAAGAATGCTTTTAACTCCTTAGATAGAGGAACCTTGCTTAACGAAGTCTTCTCTAATCTGCCTGAAATTTACCCATACGTTTGGCAATGTTATAGTTCACCTTCCAAATTATTTTTTGGTGAAGATACAATTCATTCTAATGTAGGCGTTCAGCAAGGAGATCCATTGGGTCCTGCTCTTTTTAGCTTAGGTATTCATAGCTGCATTTCGAATTTAAAATCTAAATTAAACGTTGGTATCTAGATGATGGAACTATAGGAGGTAAAGTAGATAACGTTATTGAAGATTTAATTAAAATTAAAGAACAAATTGATAAAATTGGTCTTAAATTGAATTTTTCAAAATGTGACATTTTTTTTAAGGACAATTTAACTCACAAAAATTTTAGTTTGGCAATAGATAAATTTAATAAAATTGCACCTAACATAAAAATTCTTCATAAAGATACACTTTGCCTCCTTGGTGCACCACTATTTCATGAGGGCATAGAGCCTATTCTTAACGATAAAATTAAAATATTTTTGGACAATTTTGACAGACTGGGCATTTTAAATTCTCATATAGCTTATACAATCTTAAAACATTGTCTTTTTGTTCCAAAATTAATGTATATTCTACGTGCGAGCCCAATCTGGAAATATCCTACATGGTTTACATGGTCTCTCTTGCCCAAGGAGTTCAGGTAGGCTTTTCCGCCACGGTTCTCTTAATGATATAATAAAAAGGGCTCTTGCCACCATCGACGTTCCTGCTCTTACTGAGCCTCGTAGAATTAGTCGTGATGATGGTAAGAGACCAGATGGATTAACATTGGTTCCCTGGGAACGAGGTCGGGCCTTTGTGTGGGACGCTACATGTGTTGACACGTTGGCCCCATCTCATATCCGAGAAACAATGTTAAGAGCCGGTGCCGCTGCGGAAAAAGTTGAAGCCAAAAAATAACTAAATATTCATGTATTACATCTAATAACTTTTTTGTTCCATTTGCTGTCGAAACGCTTGGCCCTTGGAGTAGTGGTGTAAAAAGCTTCATCAAAAGTATAACACCTCGCCTCATTGCCTCCACTGGTGACAGAAGGGCTGGTTCGTTTTTTGCCCAGAGGATCGGAATTGCGATTCAATGGGGAAATGCTGCTAGCATTCTTGCCACCATTTCACGCGGTCAAGATTTATACAGTAACTAGTTTTAGCTCATATCTGTATATATATATATATATATTTAAGCATTTAATGTTATTAATTCTTATGTTAATAAATTATAATTATTGTCGTTTAGTAAGGTTTTTCAGTTAGGCATTACGAAAAAAAGAGAAAAATACTAAGAATACAAAAATATTTGTTTTAGTAACAAATGTTATAATAATCCTACAAAATATAAAATGAGGTAAATGATAAGAACGAATTTTTTTATGAGAATTATATTCGTTTGTAACGAATATTCTGGGAAATTTATTATTTAATGTAAGTGTATATTACATTGAAAAATATATGTAAGATACGATTTGGCCTCAAATAAAACCTTCACCGTATATTGAAATGTTACGGAACATTGCAACCATTTTTATCTTGCAAGCAATTTCATCTCTTGTAAAACATTCACAATTTAAGGTCGCACGAATGAAAACGAGTAAAAAAAGGTTTTGGCGTTACTAAACTATATTTGAAATTGCAATAAAATTCAAATTACTCTATAATTATCAGATATATTTGTGTTGTTAGTCAAATGGTTAGCATAAAGGCATTTCTGAAACACTCGTATGCCTTAGAAGAAAAGTGCATAAAAGCCACTAAGTGAACAATTTATTTCAGTTACATAGTCTTTACCCAAAAGAAATATAAACTTGAACCTAAATTAAAATATACCTTATTGTGCTCACACGTAAAAGCACTTTTGAATCATCGTTTTAAATGAAAATTAAAGCTAAAAGAAAATACAGATTCAAATCAAAGTTTTCTTAACATGTAATTGAAATTTGTAAACTGGAAAAACTAAAATAATATAGAGCTGTCTCACGTTGGGTACACATGAATATGGCGCCTCTTTATAGATATTTACTAAAATTAAATATTTTACAATCAAGAAACGAAAAAAAAAAATTCATTTTAAAAATATGTCTACTGTGTGTGTGCATATAATTTGCTTTCAGCCAGGCCCTAAGCTTAGTTTCAAATAAAGGGTGCAGGAATTTTCGTAAATTCTTAAGAATCTGATTAGTTGTAAAGTCTTATGGCCCCGGTATATTTATTTCTATTATGATGAGCAGTATGAGAGAAATTGGTTAATATCTAAATCTAAGGTTTATTAAATAGCACTCTTTCGATTTGAATCAGTTATGTATGCAACGAGTGTAAAAATCTTAGTCTTTCATAATGTAATTTGGTAACTATGTGTCAAGCCTTCTATTCGGTTAATGAAACTTGAATTCAATTCGATATTAATTTGAATAAGTTCTCTTTTTCGTGGTAAAATTATTTCATTAATATTTTAATTGTAAAGGAAAATAATTTTTTTTTGCGTGTGGTGAACTGTTTTAATAAGCGATTTATTTATAAACTAGTGGTAAATACGATAAGTGAATAAAACACATATTTTATGAAACATTTAACTTAGAATTTAACGACAGTGATAAATTTAAAAATGGCTTGTAAAGTTTTTGCAAAAGTATAAATATTAACTGGGATAATATCAGCAGCTAAGATTTCTATACGTTTGTGTGCCACCAACAACATCACATATATCATTTTCTTCTCCTTCAAAGCAAACTTCTCCCACCCACAGCTGTAGATTGCATCAACGAATATCTCTGAACTGTTTACTAACTTTTGACAAAGGAAACAATACAAAAAGAAAACTAAAAAGCAATAAATGAGAACTGGGGCGAAAGTTATCCATTCGTATAAAGGGAGGTAGAAGAACAAACAGATGCAGACGGCGTTCGACCCGAAGTTGACACCGAACGGCATACTGTACAAAGCTTTGATGTTCTTTATAACGCTCAACGTCAGAGCGTGGCGTCGAATCAGAGACGGCAAACGTTGCCTCACGAGTAATTGACTCTCTAAACTTTCATCATATACATCAAATGCTAGCATTTCCGCGGATAGCATTTCGTACATAGCCGACGTATGGGCAATTATGAGCAGGAGTAGTCCTTGATAATTGAGAACAACAGTCATTATGGTTAGTTCTTGTGTGAAAAGTATTGCCAGGCATATCTCACGATTCGGAGAGGCCGTGAGTGGTTCCAACCCTGGAAACGATTAATTATGATATATAATTCGAATTTTTAATGAGACGAAATAGGCAACAGTCTTACAGAATAAAATGATTACAATCACCATTATTCCAACTTTCTATAGTGGTTTAAAGCGTCAGTGAGCCAGTAGATTTATAAGAAGAGATTATAATATTATATAACAGTCCTTGCCCGCGAACTAATTTTTTTAAAGTAGGCTTTAATTTTAAGGGGGGTTTTACTTCATGCAATGCAGACGTGTATTAAATGCATGCTACTTCATGCATTTAAAAGTTATCTTGTGAATGCACCACTTTCGAAATAAATGAAATAAAACTTACCGTAGCATTGTGTCATCGAGTAATAATCATTACTGACGTCAAGTCGATGGGGCAAGTAAATAAAAAACGCGTCTAAAAGATTGAATCCGTAGAAACTGTATAAAATCTTCTTAATAATCGATAGCAGTTTTTCATGTTTCTTCCTCAGCAAATCTGTTGCTCTCGCTAGTTTATCATTAAGATTCACTTGCCCGAGCACTGCCAATAGTAATGGTCTAAAATAATCATAACACAACACGATTTTAATAAGTTATTCCCTTGAAAAAAACGTTAAGTTCGCTGGTTGTGGCCAGCAATAAAAAATTAAAGTTACCTAAGGTAACTTTAATTTTTTAAAGTCGTAAAGAAATATAGATAAATGTATTGCATGTACTTTGGTATTCTATTGTTTTCATGAATTTAGGTGCACTTGCATATTATCTATGCATATAATAAAATTGAAGTGTCCGTTTGTAATATTAAAATAGCTCTTTTTTTACTCAATGCATATGTATATAATATACACGGTAAATATATCAAAATAACATTTTCTCATCTCTGGAACGGCTGGAGCGATTTCGACGGTAACTTAGGCTACATAATATTTTTTTTGTTAAATTCGAAAGCGTACAATATCGCGGGCACAGCTAGTCTGTACTGATATTTTAAATGAGAAATTATTTGTTGTCATCTGCTTGAACCTTAAACAGGGACAATAACTTTTTATACATAGCTTTATCCTATAATCCAAACGAATCCGTGGGCGATGACTCATATGTCATATATCAAACTGTAAATGTATGTTATGTCACTTAAGTTTATTTCCTTATAACAAATAATAATTGACATTCATAATATAACATATTTATTTACCTCTTCATCACAAACCAATAGCTACTATTAGCAGTCAAAACAAGTATAGATATGTTGACGTAACTCTTGATAAAGTCACCAGCACCCTGCGCAAATTGTATCTGGTACACAACACTGCCCACTCCATACACGTACAGTAGAAGAGTCGTATGAATAATCCAGAAGGGTGCTGTATAAAAATATCAGTATTAAATCACCTAATTTTTGTAATAATTAATGTATATTTTTACATAACAAATTCAGAGAAAATGAATAGCCATAAATATGATTGCTAGTTAACAATCAATTTAATTGGGTGCATCAGATGAAATTCACACACCAGGCTCACCTAAAACACTCACTTTACTCTCAGCCTAAAATTTACAAGGTATTGCTCTTGTGGTTAACAGATACCCTTCATTCACATCATCCACGCACAAGTACATAAGTTTTTTTCACATATAAAATTTGGAATTAATAAATTTGGTATGTTTAATCTTTTTACTATCCATCAGTAAGTTATTGATTTTAAGCTAATGTACTCTTTCTGAAAAAGTATTTTTACGTCACTAGATATTAATCGAAGTTTATTTATTTAAAAAATTAAGTGAGTATTAACAGCAAACGATACTATCTTGTACTTGTAATCAAAAATATAACGCAGATCGTTTATGTAAATGAGGAAGGGAAATGGACCAAGAATAGATCCTTGGGAGTTCTTCAAACTTACAGGAGCCTCGAAAAATATTTTCTTATTCATTTCGACCGTCTAATTTTCATTGCTCTGGTACGAAATCGGAAGATTAAGTACGACTTCCTAAGCAGCAATAGGCAAGTGTAATTTTAAGGAGATGTTTATTATTATGTAACAGTAAAAGATCAACTTTCCCAAAAAACTTCAAACTTGCCACGGAATTATAGAGAATAATCAAAATCATTTCTTCGACAAATTGATTAAACTTCTAAACTTACCGGATATTTTATCTTTTAAAATTGAAAAACCAGCTCGATTCGGTAGTATATTTACCAGCCATATTATACTTTCCAAATGATTGCTTATAATATTGTGTTTAACTATATTTAGGTTATCTTTTATTTTACCAAAAAATTTCATTTTATCGCTGAAAATGCCTTACTTCTTGATTACTAAAATGCAATGAAATGATCGCGAGCTATCAGTTTCCACGGAAAAGAAAATGTGAAAAGTTGAAATAAATTATCAAACGACAAATTATTATTTAACAAATTCGTCACCTGAATTTGCTTCCATTTCATTTTTTTATTTTTTTTAACGATACGATTTATACTTAAGTGTACCATTTACGTCCAAACCCAAATAAACTATTACTTGTTTTGGTAACAAATTGTTTTCTTTTCTTTTTATGCACTAAAACATGTGTATTCACTGTTATTAATGATACACGAACAAACAAAACAATGATTGTAGTTGATCTGTCATTATAAAAATAATAGCAAAGAAAGAACTCTGCAATTAATTTGATTCATCGCATATCATTATACTTCGACACCGCCTTTCTCACACACTGTGTTTAAAATAATTATTAAAATTACATATCGAAATTAATTATATATTCTATATATTTCAGTCACGTTTCATGTATTGACATTAATTCTTAAAAAATAAGAAATTTTACAAACACTTGCGCAAAAGTAAGCTGATTTGTCAGGGGCTTAATAATAAAATTTGAAATTATTTTAATTCCCATGCTTTTTTTTCTATTGCATGCTCAAGTTGCCTCCTGCACGATCAGAATTGCTTATCATTTTATATTTATTTATTAAAATTAATCATGTAGATTTATTTGCTCAAGATAATTTCTTGGAGTATTTAATATACTGCTTCATATATTTCATGTTTTTTTACACAAATAATATAACATTTTGTTAAGATTTATGAGACAGGAGCTGCCGCTGCAGTTTATGGTAGATTGCGGACCAGATTCCCGCTGCCAGTGGCGTAGCTATCGTAGGGTCCGATGGTGCAGTGCACCAGGACCCCGGAGTTCAGGGGACCCTCTTAACTAAACCTTAAGCTTCTGAAGCTAGAAAATCAGGACCCTGCGCACAAGATTTGTTATTTGGTATCTATAATTTTAAAGGGTAATTTTTAGTTAAAGAGAGATGGAAAAGAGGGGGTGAGGGACCGATTCTTTTTCTATGCACCGAGGCCGTTCCTCACCTAGCTACGCCACTGCCCGCCGCATGAGTTAAAATTAATAAAAATCAGCGAGTAAACGTCGATAGAGCCTACCCTTCCATATTCTTTCCTTCTTATTTTCCTTAACACAAGTACTTTAGCTACTTACAGTAGGTCAGAGTAATGTATGTGATGTTGTCTGTAATGTATGTGATGATGTGAAACTTGGGTCTTATACCGTTAATACATTCGCTACCCTAAATACTCAGATTTCTCGCCAAGTGCCTCTGAAATCTCATAGTCATTAGAGGGTTAGGTCGTATCTTTCAAGATTATTAAAAACTCCAACAAAAGGTAAACGAGTCCTAAAACGAACACCGATTCGATCTCGATAGGATATGTAGATTAGCCTTTTCATTAAAATAAATACGTTGATTTATCCCAAAATAAATAAAAATTTTAACAAAAAGAAAAACCGACTTCATACAAAATACTTTTTCAGAACGAATTAATTGCGTATTTGTATTCGACTTGTCGCTTACGCAAATTTTTTATAGCGCCATCTAGTAGTTGGCCTTTGTACTATATCTTAGAAGCGTAAATATAATGTCGTCAAGTAGTAAATGTGCAACTCACACAATAGATGTCGCTAGTCATAAGTTATATGCCTAATTATTGTGAAATACGTAATGTTTTTTTTTATAAATAGTTCGACATACATAACTACACACTTAGGAATCTTTAATATTTTTGCTCGTTAATAACTTATCATTTAATAGCCTATGAAATTATATTTAGTAGCCTTTACCTAATTTGTCGCGTCGTTAAAAAAAAAATTGAATTTACTGTACCTACCTATGATAACATTAATTAATAAACTATAATTTTGGAATGGAGCATTGAACACAATCCAACTCAATTCAATAATTTAATTAGTATTTAATTCAGTGATATACAGTGTGCGACCTCTAGTAAGAAGTGACATTGAAAACAGTACCTTATTATAATTTATACAACTTATGAATGCAAGCAATGTATCTTGTTCGGTTTTAACTTTTCACAACCAATTTCGATTTCTGACGCAAGATTCGAGTATATTCTAGAACGGCCTCCGATAACGAAGGTTTGCTGGGGTCAATGAACCGCGAATTCATTGTTTGTCTAAATTTTTAATGGTCATGATTTCGATCGCGGTGTTATTTCTATATAGGTTTACTGTTATCTGTGTAACTATACTCTATGGTTCACTGTCCCTCCAGCACCATTCCTTATTTCACAATGCCAGAAGTGAAATTGATGCTCATGGACTAATGAGAATGCTCACGGTTGAGAAAACCATAGCCAATTGCACAGATCAAAACTCTTACTATGTACAACACTAGAAATTTGATTACATCATGCCACTTTATTTTATTTTGGATAAATAATCTATAACACAGTACAGAACTAAATGAGTCATAAAATTAAAAAAAAAAAAAAAAACAATGTGTAAACAATAAATGTTGGGTATAGAGGATTTCGTGCGTGAAAAAACAGACACGTCATTGATCATTCTCTATTTCAGTCTGCGTGTACGAGATAAGTTAACATACGTTGACGTTGTGTGTATGTTTTCAACCGACTTCCAAAAGGAGGAGGTTATCAATTCGTCTGTATTTTGTTTATTTTTTTTTTTTTTTCTTTGTTACCTCATAACTTTTCACTGGGTGGACCGATTTTGATTATTTTTTTTTTTGTTTGAAAGGTAGTGCTTCCCGTGGGGTCCCATTTTTTTTTATTTTTTTCCGATGATGGTATCCATATGAAAACGACATAAGTCTTAAATTTGCATTATGTATATGCGCGACAAATAGGTGAATAACTGAAAATCACGTTAACCAATTTTGATAATTCTTTTTTTATTATAAAATATATACTTCAAGGGTAATTTGGTGAAAGTTTGGTAAGGTTCTGAACACAGGATCCATGACAAAGTAACGGAACGGAAGGGAACGGAATAATTCTGAGGAGCACGTTAGCAATACTCAGTCGAATCTTTTATTTATAGGTTATTTGGATATTTGAGTCACCTTCCGTAATGTGGTTATGTTTATGTAATTATCATAGTCGAATATTATAATCAACTAGCTACCCACCCCGGCTTCGCACGGGTGCAATACTGATACTAAATATACTACAGAATTTGTTTATTTACGACATCACATCGCAAACTTCTAAAATTATCAGTGTTTCTTTACTATATTGTTCATGTATTATATACACAAACCTTCCCCTTGAATCACACTATCTTTTAAAAAAAGCCGCATTAAAATCCGTTGCGTAGATTTAAAGATATAGGGACAGAGAAAGCGACTTTGTTTTATACTATGTAGTGATGGAACTCCTATACGGCTCGCAGTTAGGGTGCGATATGGGGCAGAATTTCTTACTATCTTTAATCAAATATTGTGTATGTGATGTGATGTCATATGATGTACGAAATATAGTTGGTCTTTTTCAAAGTTTTTTTGCTGAGTTCGATTACAGCTCTTTCGAGGGATCCTTGTAGTTTACGCCGCGTGACGTATTAAATCCGCATTTTCGAAAGTCTTTTTTTACTTTATTCGCAAGTTTCCTTTGAAATTGTCCT
Organism: Vanessa cardui; assembly: GCF_905220365.1. Classification (NCBI taxonomy): domain Eukaryota; kingdom Metazoa; phylum Arthropoda; class Insecta; order Lepidoptera; family Nymphalidae; genus Vanessa; species Vanessa cardui. The sequence continues at coordinate 10,357,823 of NC_061133.1, read as the reverse complement.
CGAAGTAGTTTCTGACTCATATAAACGGAACGCTTAATCTATCCATATTAAAAAAAATTAGTTAGTCAACATCAGCTTCACTTAAAATCAAAAAATAAATAAAAATTTTAACAAAAAGAAAAACCGACTTCAAACAAAACACTATTTTAAAACAAATGAATATGCACGAAAAAGTAATAAAAATAATTGCGTATTCAACATATTTTTTAGAGTCTTCCTAAGTTAAATGAAATGAAAAAAATTAGACTACTTATAAGTCGATTAACGATTATATCATGTAGTTATAATTATTGTTATGTTTGGAGTCGGTGTCAGCCAATAAAACCCTACAGTATATCTATCAAAAAACAATACGAGAATACTTTAACAAATATGTTTTTTACAAATTACCTTTTACACAATAATATACTGGATCAATCAAGGGGCTCGTATCGCTTCTTTCTTTTGATTGTTGGGGTGAGACACCGGCTCCAAATATACCAATAACTATAACTACATGATATAATCGTTAATCGACTTTTAAGTAGTCTAATATTTTTCATTTCATTTAACTTAGGAAGACTCTAAAAAATATGTTGAATACGCAATTATTTTTATTACTTTTTCGTGCATATTCATTTGTTTTAAAATAGTGTTTTGTTTGAAGTCGGTTTTTCTTTTTGTTAAAATTTTTATTTATTAGGAGTCGAGATGGCCCAGTGGTTAGTATGAGTGCATCTTAACCGGTGTTTGCGGGTTCAAACCGAGGCAAGCACCACTGAATGTGCATGTGCTTTATTTGTGTTTATAATTCATCTCATGCTCGGCGGAGAAGAAAAAAATCGTGAGAAAACCTGCATCTGTCTAATTTCATACAAATCCTGTAACATGTGTATTCCACCAACCCGCATTGGAACAGCATGTTGAAATATGTTCCAAACCTTCTCCAAAAAGGGTGGGGAGATCTTAAGTAGTGGGAAGTTTACAGGCTGTTGTTAATATCGTTGTTATGTTTTTTAACTGACATTTTTAAGTATTTTTCATCAAAGAGATTAAATATAGGTACTTTTTCCAAGCAAGGCATCAAGAATGCTTAATGTTGGAGTTCGAATTCGATTTATGAACAGAATAATTATGAAACTAAGAGATGTAATTTTATATATATGGTATTTGACCATATAAAAATTTTAAAGCATCATTGCATCAGACGCATATTTTAAAAAAAACTTAATATCTATGCTTTGTTTATTTTAATTGGACAAAATTGTTGGTTAAACAAATTATATTATGACTGCAAAATTCCTCGACAGTAAATGTTTACTCAAGTCATAAAAGAAAATGACGGAATCGAAAGCAACTAATCGCTTTATAACACAATTCTGACAATGGTCTACGCACAAAACGCAATTATAATAGAGTGTCTTGTATACACAAATGTAACGACGGTAAATTATGGCAAATAAACAAAGTTACGCCCTTTTTAACCTACATATATACATCTCGATTTTAATTCATTCCGTAAATATATTTAACGTTTTATTTAAGAACCACTTAGCAATGTTTAACATACTATCAGTCATTTTTGTCATAACCGTCTACTAGATAAATAATCTTGTTTTAAATCTTAAAGTAATGCCACCTATATCCAACACACATTTATAAGTAAAGTAAAAGTAACTCATCCATCGATCTACCGTTCCAATCAACACGGCAATATGTAATAAAAGATATAAATTAATACTGCCAGTATTAATTTTATAATTACTTTTTCGTGATTGGTTAAAATCATCACAATTCACCAAATAGTATATATATATAATATGTATAGCTGCAGTCGTCTATAATTTTCTGTAACAAAATGCAATATAAATTTTATGATACGAGATTCAGATTTCCTAGCGATTTTCTACGTCTTGTGAACTTGATAAGCTTTGCTCGAGAACCCCATTTTCGTTTATGATCGTAGCGTGCTACCGATATACAGCCCGCTAGGTGCTTGGAATGGAGAAAAGCTTCCTGTCAACAATTGAGCAAGGATGTTTGAGTACAAAGTATCTTAAATGGTATGACTTTTATAGATAAATTCATATTGTAGAGAAGATACACTAAACATTTATTTATTGTATAAGCAAAAGCCTGTTATATCCTACTGTTGGGCTTAGATCACCTCCACCTTTGGAAGAAGGTTTGGAACTCATTACAGCTGCTCCAATGCGTCTGGTGGATGAAACACATGTATCAGAATCATTGAAAACACATACGGGTTTTCTTGCGATGTTTTTCTTCAACGCTGACCGACGAAATGAATTGTGAACAGAAATTAAGAACATTAAAATTCAGCGGTGCCTGAGGTTGCACCCTTGTTCGTGAGTTAAATAATGTTGATGTTGTTCTAGGCACTGGGTTATCTCAACTCATTTATTACGTTTTTTTTATGACATAGGTGGCAAACGAGCAGGAGGCTCACCTGATGGAAAGTAACTACCACCGCCCATGGATATCTGCAACACCAGGGGGATTGCAGGTGCGTTGCCGGCCTTTAAGGAAGGAGTACGCTCTTTTTTTTTAAGGTTCCCATGTCGTGTCGGTTCGGTTGTAGTTATTATAAAGTAACACACAAAAGTTAAGTTACAAGAAATAGCCAAGTTAATAATCTCAAAGCATTTATTCACATTTGACAAGCATTTCAACATTAATCTCATAAATTTTTGGTTTCAACAGACTCATAATAAAATATCTTATCTAAAAATATTCCCAAACATCTTACAATACAAATGTATCTTAAATAGTGATAATAATTGAAATACGAACAGTCCTTAATTGGTGAAATAAATTAAAGCTGATTATGCCACACTATAAGCCGAGGGCACACGGCTTGCCTCATGTCAGCTGTGCTCCGAACTAACACTTCGCACTCGCCGTATAAACTCTTCCACTTTCTTGTACGGACTTTGACATTGGCTACCCTCTATGAGATAGGGGCCGTTATTCCTCTCCCGACCCTCGGGAGTATGCCTTCCGCTTGAACCGTCAGTCCCTACATTGTTCAAAAATGGTTCTAAATCTGGATTGATTAGTGCCAAATTTCTGTTCTCAACTGCTGCCATTTCGGCCTCTCTTTGTCTCAACCAGACGGGAGAATTCACGTAAATTCTCGGTCTTTCTCGTAAAGCGTTACATCTTTCCAAAGCCGGACGTCTCACTGGTACAGGAGGTCGATACACAGCAGGAAGTGGTACTCCTCGTCCAAATACCGTACATATCAGACCTTTTAACGCCGCCCGAAAATCTTTCAAATGGTAAGCGTATAATAATGGATTTATAGCAGAATTTAGGTGGGAAAATATAATACAGAAATAAGTTAATGGGTTCGGAATATCCAATTCAGGCATGAACGCTTTGATCGCGTTTATCGTGTAAAGTGGTATCCAACAGATTATGAAGAAGAAGACGATGATGGCGAGGTTTTGAGTCGCTTTAACTTCTCGTTTCTGCGCCGCTCCCAGCACCCGCAGCATTGTACCGCCCCGACCTTGCCCGCCTTCCACCGTTACGACCGCACTCATCTGTAAATTAAACAATGTTCATATACATTTTAATATTACAAATGTGAAAGTAACTATGTCTGTCTGTTCCTCTTACACCACCAAACCGCTAAACTAAATTTGATGACATGTGGTATGAAGGAAACTTGAACTCGAATAAAAGAAATAATCTACTTTTTTGCGTAAAAAATGACAACTAACATCCTTAAACGCGAGCGAAACTGCGGGCGACTACTAATTTTGAAATAAAATCGTTCTTTAGCCAACACGTTGACCTATAAATGACAGGAAGGAAATCAGTAAAAACAGTTATCCTTGTTCTCGGACAAGCAATGTTCATTATAATATGTATTCCTACTTAGTATTTGGTTATAGTAATTGGAAAATGAAACGTTTTCAATGAGCAGTCGTATTTTTATTATTTGTAGTTTAAGGTTTATGTAGGTTGGCAGGTTTAGGGATTCAGAAACCATAGAATCGTCATGTATTACATACAAATTTAAATAAAAATAGATAGTTATCGTGGGACACTCGGTTGGAATGAAATTGATTTCATTATGCATGTGTTAAGCTACAGACACAATGGAATATATTAACAATGTTTAAGAATAATTCAATGACAAGAAAAAAATAAAAACAAAAAAAATACGTGTGATTCAAAACAATAAAAAAAAGTTTAAATCAAGTTATATGAAAAGGAAAGAGAAAGAGATGGCAATATCTGGTGGAGCTCAACTCTTTTTCCGTACGTAACGATTTGTTCCAGTTCACTGTAATTGTAATTGATATTTTTGTAACGGTAATAGTTTATAAATGGTATTTTTGTAATTGTAATTGATATTTTTGTAACGGTAATAGTTTATAAATGGTATTTTTGTAATTGTAATTGATATTTTTGTAATGGTAATAGTTTATAAATTTACTAACATTTAAATATAAGTTACATTTTACTAACAAAACTATGGGATCTAATTTCTTGAAATAAACATATTTATTATTATTATTATTACTGTAATAAGTATAAGCCGCGAACAGAGGAGCCAAAACAGCATAATTGATGCGTGGAGAAAGTTGTCCTTCCGCATTAGCAGCATCAACGCAGTTTTCACTTTTATTGGATGCGCATATGACTCCGAAGTCGATTTCAAATAACGTTATTTAACTCATAGTAACAAAAACTAAAGTATAATAAATTTTGTTTTTTTTTTGAGCAGAGCACTGGTTGTAAAAATAACTTTGAAAGAAGTACAATTGCTTTGATAAATAGACAATAAAAAATATAAAGATAAATAAATACATACGTCTAATATATATAATCTTATTTAAATATTCGAACTTTAAACATAAAATTTATTACAAGTATAAACAAAAAATACTATTTTAAATTTAGCTACTAAATAAAAATATATTCATTCATAGCCTCACTTTTAAACATTAATATTACAATCTATTAATTTATTGATAAAATATGACCGTACGTGAGGACACATTGCATCTTTAAATATTCCGTACTAGATTGCACATATGGAAACATGATTATCTGCAATCTTATCTCTGACAAACATAAAACTGACCTACTCTAATAAACTAAATAATTTACAAATGTTGCCAATAACAAATAAACAGTAGGCATAAAAGTTCATTATTCTTCGTAATGATACTCATGTAAAACCATAGTCAAGGTCGTACACGTAATGGTCCATTTTCAAGTAATTTGTGAAACACAATGATAATATGATATGCGCTGTGACGTCAGACTCGGGAACGATGAAACGAGATATTTTACTACGAAATTGATGACGAACGGGCTGTAACATTCTGCCAACTGTTTTCCGCGTCATACTGCGTCCTGAACAATTTTTAGTGACTTATGAAGTCGTCATTTTAATTAATGGGATTAAACTGACCGCACTATAATCCATTCAACTGACCACAGACTTATCAATGTGGCATAATTGTACGGTACTAGTATTTTAGCGGAAATTGTTTAATAAAATTGCGTTAAGCTGATTTTATTAATGAGGCGGTTTGTTTGTATTCAGAGATTATGAAACGCGATATATTCACTGCTTGTGAACCAAATTTAGTGATGTTTTATTTATCGAATAAGCAAACCTCGAGCGTTATGTCATTGTGTCATTTCATTCTTTGTGGGAAACGTGTTATCAATTCCCGACGTACAAAGAAATGGCTTAGAGCATTTACTTTACAAGAACAGGAACGAAACTCTTAAGAATTAGCATTACAATACCTCTTATTCGAAGGAGGTCTACTAACACAGGGGTATGCTATCGAGATTTTTAAAGGTTGATCTTCCGAGGACTTATACCAGGATATAATTAAAGATAATGGCAAAATAAACTAACTGGCCTAAATTAAAAGTGTAAATACCAGGATTGATTAGTATCCTTCGTCATCAAATAACAGAAATAAATAACCTTTTTAATTACCTTTTAATTAACTAACACGCACAACGTTAACATGATGTAATAAAACTCGCATGACATTTTTAATATATTTTTATATAGCGACAAAGCTTTGGATAAATCTGGTATCTATACATATAAGCCGGGCCGGCTTATCTCTGGAAGGGCTGGACCGATTTTGCTGGGACTTTCACTGGCAGATAGCTGATGTAATAAGAAGTAACTTAGGCTACAATAATAACTTTTTTATTGAATTGGAACATACACGATGTATCTAGTCCCCGGTGTATCTAGTCGACTTATATAAGTAAAGGTTACTAAGAAATTGTTCTTATTTTGATCTCGGTACCATTAAATAAGGGCTCGATACCTTCAATGAGCCGATTCATCAATTTTAATCGACAGCACGTGTTATTGATTTCCGATTCGAACAAGTGATTTAAACAACATCGTTACTTTATCTTAGATTTCATATCAGTCGGTTAAGGTGATCTGTTACCTTTTCAAAAATACAATAACACTGATCAAAACTGAGATATATTAGGATCTCAGTTCTCTTTAAACTACGTTATCTCACTTTGTGGGATAACGCAGCATGAAAATTAAAATGGAAATATGTGATATAAGACAAAAATATAAGTTAATTATAATAAAATAGCAGTGTCTATAAATGTCAAATTAATATAGCTGTTTTTACTAAATGCATATGTATGTAAACACGGTACATATACCAAATAATTATTTTTATTATTTTAGTGTGTCTGTCCGTGTTTCGGCTAACCTCTGGAACAGCGGGACCGATTTTTACGGGACTTTCAGCGGCAGAAAGCCGATGTAATAAGTAGTAACATAGACTACAACAATATATTTTTTGTTGAATTCAAACGTGTAAGAAGTCGTCTAGTACAAAATAAACTTTTAATTTGTAACGGAATAAATAATCATAATTATGACAAAACCAAATATTGTGTGTTTGTTTGTATTCTTTATTGTACGCCACACAGAAATATAAAAATAAAGTTTACATAGATTTGGCCTTAATAGAACAGGCGTACAATTTTGGTGACCCTATCGCTACATAGCGGTCTCTTCCAGGCAACTAACGGTGTAGGTTAGAATAGCTCATAGAATATAAGGTGAATCTATTACTTTAAAAGAGAGTTCTCTTAATTTTATGGAGATTGAAGCAATTATTGCCAAAAAATCACGTAGATAATAATAGAAAATAGGATGTCGTTGTCGTGGATCCGATTTATGATCCTATTTATAAGGGTCACAGTGATCCAGCTTGTGTGTGTTTTTATGACTATTTCGTAGAACTGAACGTATATTATTTTGTCTCGGATGCCTTGAAGACAAATGATGAAATTACAACGACCGAAATTTTATGACTGATATCGGGATACACTGACCTTGTTTCGGAGTAGTTTTTCAGCTCAGAACAGATATACAGAGATATACTTTCGTACATTGAAATATATATACCGACTTTAACTTTCAGCCATGAATTGTATAATTATAATATATGTATAATTTTATTAAGCATTAATATCAGATTGCATTTATAAAAGTGAGAATTGCGTTTTTCTTTTTTGTTGAATTCAACACTTTCTCAAGTACAATGGTTTCGATCAGTATCAGATCTTATTGTAAGGTAGTGTTTTTATATCTGCTACCTGATTATAATAATTAATAAAAAATACTACGAAAACACAACAACAACAATAACAGTAAATTTTCCACAACTGGCCTAAGGCCTCACCTCTCCCTGTGAGCAGAATGTTTGGAATATTTTCCACCACGCTGTTTGTGGCAGAATTTCTATGAAATTAGACACATGCAGGTTTCCTCGCGATGTTTTCCTTCACCGCCAAGCACGAGATGAATTTATAAACACAAATTAAGCACATGAATATTCAATCAATCATCAAAAAAAGAGGATTCTTAATTGTAATTCACTAAATTGTTATGATTTAACAACGATTTAATAATAGAGAGTGGAAAAATTTAATGTCCAGTAAGAGAGCGGTACTACAGCTGTATAAGAAAAAAAACGTAAACAAAATTAAAGAAAATTATTATTACAAACTATTATTACTTAATGGAAGAGGCCTTATCCCATCACTGGGAAATTTACAGAGTATTACTTTACTTTTATTATCACAAACTCCAATTACTTTAAACTAGTAGTCGCCCGCGGCTTCCTCGCGTTTTAGGGTGTTGGTTGTCATGTGCTAGGCAGGAAAAGTAGCCAATGTTTTTTCTTGAAGTACAAGTTTACTTACCCACAAAAGTCCATCAAATTCGCTTCAGCGGCTTGGTCGTGAAAGAACGACAGGCAGACAGACTAAAAGAGTTACTTTCAAATTTATAATATAAAGATAGATAAACGCGAAGACTCGCAGGATACCCACTATTTTATAAATAAAGAACGGAAATGTTAACTGATAACATCCTACTGTCGTGTATTTAAGATAAAGTTATTTGGTTTCTCAATAAGAAAGAAAACTAGTAAAAAGGAATGCGAGGTTATTAATCTTTGTCAACATCAAGACACAGCCAGCAGACAAAAACATGATGAATCATGTACAGAAATCTTGAAAGGGTAAATGGGGCTGGCTTCTGACATAAAGACACTTTATCGATAATTGACTTAAATAATAGTTGCTCATGACTCATAGCCTCTTAGATAATCTCTTCGAATTCTGCGAATAATTAAAAACACATTTTACGAATTGGGTTCATTATCTATGTACATAACGAGGAGTTAGGCATCAACTCATTATCAGACATTAGAAGAATAATTCTAGCCGTTCAAGTTCGTACTACCTCGTTTTTTTTTTTTTTTTTTAATTTTGGCTTTTATTTGTACCAAAGAGAATCTCCTTTTCGATAATCCGTCAAATATGACTTTTCAACTATCATGTGATCTTCGTCATAGCCAAGTAACAGTACTCAGTATTGTTGTGTTCCGGTTTGAAGGGTGAGTGAGCGGAGTGAGCCAGTGTAATTACAGGCACAAGGGACATAACATCTTAGTTCCCAAGGTTGGTGGCACATTGACGATGTATAGAATAGTTAATATTTCTTACAGCGTGATTGTCTATGGGTGATGGTGACCACTTATCATCAGGTGGCCCAAATGCTCGTCCGCCAACCTATACCATAAAAAAATACATATATATAGAATTTTATTCGTGCGTCAATTGACATCGTTGATTTTTGTAATGCGTTTGATGCGCGGGAACTATTTGCGTGGGAAATATTAAATGGCAGCTAATTGAGTCCCCAGTATCTGTAACGTCTAAATTTAAACAATAGTGTTTTATTCAATACTTTTTTCAAATGCTAAATAATCTTAAAATTACCTCACACCCTTAATATGTCCTTTTGATTATCATGTAGCTTATTTTATTCTTCCAAGAAAATGAAATAACATTTTAGGACTTATAAAATGATTTCCTTGTCACTCATTTTATAACAACATTGACGCAATATTATAAAAATATGTATTTAACCGCCATAATTAATGGATATAAATATCGCTGCTAATTTACAACACCAACATTAACTTCATTTGAAATATAAACATACTAACCAACCTGGAAGAGATCGCTGTTTTAGCGATAAGGCCGCCTATTGTACATTTTTCTTTTCTTTGTTTTTGTAAAATTGTTACTATTATTTTTGTCTATATTGGTGTGCAATAAAGAGTATATAAATAAATAAATAAATAACCACATGTATCGAAGTATAATATCATTACCTAAATTAAATGCGTTTTAATTGCGTCCTTACACACAAATCATGCGATTTTGTAAACAATTCCAACTAACAATCTTTTATTTACTTAAATTCTTCTCAAACTATTATTTCACTTTTATCAGTGTATAGGAACAGCAAAACTCAGTAATGTGTTATTTGAAATGTGAATCAGCCATTGTTACTACAGGCACAAGGCGTAATATCTTATTCCTAAGGTTGGTGATACACTGACTGAAAAATATAAGGAATGGTTAATATTTAAAATTTTGTCATTTATTATCCCGTAATATTTTTGACAGAATCTCTGAAACTAAACCTATGAATTACCTGAATAGATATTCTATATATATTGATAGCTAGAACTACAATAAGTTCTAGTAGAAAATTGCGTTTTTTTTAATATAAGAATGGTTTTATTTAATGTTTTCTAGTTATCTCTGTTATATTATTGTATTAATTCACCGTGAATGTTATAATAATATGCATATATGTTATTAATTTAAAAACATATATGTACTTAGACATTCACCTTGACTTTTTATGAACCATTTAAAGTAACGACGAGGTGCAGTGTCAGTAACAAAGAAACATTGAGATCGTAAAATATATAATGAGTTATGTTTACACTTTTTATTGTTTATCTATTCAAGAATAACACATAACAAAGGATATTTAAAAAAATGGAGCAATTCTAATGACTCATATTTTTATGAAAAATTACACTTTCATTTTTTATGGTACAGCTAGGTGAACGAGCTAATGGGCCACCTGGTAAGTGATCACCACCGCCAGTAAACATTGATGTTTTATGATCTATTAAATAATCCTTAAAACGCCATAACCAACCCTGGGCACCAAAATGTTCCTCGTGCCTGTAGTTACACTGGCTCACTCAGTCTTTAAACCGGTACACAACAATACTGGGTATTGCTATTAAACGATCGAATATCTAACGAGTAGATGGTATCATAATGTAAATTGTAGGAATTCGTCGATAAGCGAAGTATGAAATTGATTCTATAAAGTGCATACTCGAATATAAATAGCTACCCGCTTGTGTTTGTTACATTACAGATATCTATTGAATATGAGAAAACCTGTTATTTTTATATATCATACATTTTGTAATAAAACAAGGATGTTCAATATTATATGTAATACATATATGATTTTACATATAATGATGACTCGCGGCTAAAGTAATAATATTTTTATCTAGCGGCACGTTTAACCAATGTGTCCGAATAGCCCTTAATATTTTGTGGTTCTCTTATGAATTCATGTGTTGTGCATACAGTAATTAATACAATTGTGTGATTTACCCTAAACAGCTCCTTAATGTACTTAGACTTTCCTTAGAAATGGCGCGAGCGAACTCGTGACCAAAAGCTAGTTTTGTATATACATATTATACTAACATAGTAAAAGATATGTATGTAGCTATTCCAACATTGTTAATACGATTTATTAATTACATTATACTGCGTCATGGAACATTATAACAAATATCATCATCACGATATTTTTACCATGGTTCATATAATTAACACTAAAACAATACATACTTATAATTGTTATATTTTTTTTATTATCTACGTTATATATCTATAGATCTACTAGGAATATTTTTTAATTTGTCGATTGCACCACACGAATAAATTTGCCGATTTATGATTAGTATCCAATTTCACCTATAGACAAGAAATACTGTAAGAAGTATGTATATAACACAGTTAAAGTGTTATCGAACAGGGAATCTATTTTCAAAATTGTACGTACCAAAAAAACAACAAAAAAACTTTACTAAATATTGCCATGAATACTTTCTTTGATTTCTAATGGTTTTGTGGATCTAGAATGCCGTGCCGGAATTGTAATGACACTCTTTTATACCATCATACTACCTTCCTCTAGTGCTCAGCTTTCTACACACTTCTATATCTCCTTCGTTGCTATGTATATACATACCGTGACGTGAATAATAAACCTATTATTAAGTATATCAATAACATTGGGCCAAGTTCATTAACAATGTATAATGATCATGATCAAATTAAATAAAGTAAGTACACAAACCTGCTTAACAACCACGCGGTATATATGGGCGTAGAAAGCCGCAAGTAAGACACTGGGAGTCACAATTGTAGCGAAGTATAGGAAGAGGAGATAGTTGTAATCCATGACCTCGACAAAGTAACATCCAGGTGCCGTGTCAACGGCAGCATGCCAGCCGAAGAGTGGTAGGAATCCAACGCCAGCACCGGCTACCCAGCACGCTGAGATGATAACTGAAAAAGGAAAAAAACATTACCTACAAACACTAAAAAGTATGTGTTTATATAGTTTTAAGTTTTATTAATTTATTACATTCTTATTTCAGTTAACTAAGCATAATTGGCTTATTTCATTATTATATTTAACTAACTTGCGTTGAAATTCAATATTTACAATATTACTGTTGGAATAGTAATATCGTAAATATTGAATTTAGTATTAATGATGACGAACGACGCCGACTTCAGAGTATTTTGCTAAATTATCCCCTTTTTATACCGGTAATTATATGAAAAAAATTGTATTTCTAATAACAGTCGACAAGTAAAACGTAAAATACACTGAGTAAAAAGTATTCAAATAAATATCATTTCAAATTGATGAAATCAGCCATGAAGCGTGATTAATTCCTCAATGACAATTTATTACTTGATTTACTTAGCTGTACAGCACTGCCTAGCAAAAATACCAAATACGTCATACTGCTAGACAATATTCTTTGTTTAATTTATTATTCAACGTTCATAGACTATTGCGTTACGTTTCCAAATTATTATTTATCAGCTATTTATCGTTTGTATTATAGGAATGTGCTAGTTTCTGATGGAATCTTATCTTGGTCAGTAGTTAAGGCTATAGTGTATCGTGCGTAATTTGTATTTGTTTTTGGATCATAACGTGAAATTTAATTATTATATTGTAAGAGACGAAAGGGAAACTATTCAGAGTTAATTTGTTTTAATTTTAAACTTACTTTGTGCTAATAAATTTCAGATAATATGGACTATCGCAAAGTAGTATAGCGTCACAGAAGTATAAACTTAATATGTATATTTATGTTTGTATATACACACAGTCGCTAAGAAGTTACTTGATTACATAAAAACTATTTAAATCCATGGTCGTCTAGTGCGTAAATTTTATTTAATTTGTCAATTGCTGCTTCTTCGATATTTTTCTGTGTATATTCCTACATTAAGAACAGGCTAAAGTCTCTAATGATGCAATATATATTACGATTGCCAATGATATTATGTTAGTGCTTATTTATTTAAAAAAAAAGTAACGATAATAAAGTAATTAATTCCTAACTAGCAGGAAGATTATCTGATGGAAAGTGACTACCACCGCAACACCAGGAGGCTTGCAGGTGCGTAATGTGTCAAATATTGACACGAACACCACATTAGCGACAGAGTCAGCAACAACTTTTGAGTCACCCGGCGACAAACAAATCTGCCCCTATAGGTAAGATGTAAAGAATCCGCATCCCATCCCAATCTGTACATCTGAACACTCGGTGACAGCCCACAAATCGAGGCCACGAGGAGAGCGTAACGGGCACGGTACTCCGCTCGGTACATTGACGGTAACCTAGTAGCCGTTTGGATGAGAAGTCAGCAGAAAGTTTAACCGGGAAAGTGTATGATCGTCTATATCCGGAATTTGCGTTGGCGACGTGACCAGTTGTGTCAGATCACATGTTGTAGAAAGTCAAGTTCAGATATACCCACATCTCTACATGGTAAGCATTAAAATCAGCTGTGGTAATCACAAGTTTGTTTGACGTGCTCAAACAGCCGGTCAGTTTCGGAATTTCTGCAATGGGACCTATAGAAACCCCGCATTTAAAGGTTTGCCGAGGTAACAAGAGCAGTTATCTCCTCTGATATGATCAAATGCTCACCCCAGTCAGTGCTTTCAAGGAATGTTAAAAATTTTACCCCGTTTAGGAGAAAAAATTGTATTAGGTGGAGAAGATCTCAGGGTCTTTATAAGTTAGAGCAAGACCGTCTTCGTCGTTTCAGGGTTCTTAAAACAGAATGACACTGATAATCTATATTATTAACATAACTTAGTTCGAGAAAATTTAACAACTACTGTGTTATATATATTACTATATATATTAAAGTTCATGATTGTACCTACCTAGTTAACTAATAACACTTATTTTATATTTCTATTCAGATATCTCAAAACAAAAAAATAATAACAAATCGTAGTGAAGTCACGATCTTTAGCATTAAGGAAACAACAAACTGAAAATCAATAAATATTTTATGATCTCATGATCTTTTAAATAAACAAAGTTTCTAATATACATACGTTTTGTTATATTATGACAACTCGACTGAAAAATCTCATTTCAATACCGAATAGCGAATTGGAACACCGGCAATATCGTCCTTGTTATTAAAATGTATGTTAGTTGAACAAGATCGAACGACAAAATTAGTTTTAGTTGATACCGCAGGGTTTATCATAAGTTATCTGTATTCAAAAAATGTTTAAATGTAGAATAAAAATCAGTATTAATACGTGCATGTAAAATAATATTCGAATAGCATTTTGTTTAAATAAAAATTTGGATAATGTGTTGACAGCTGCTGTTATGTAAAAATTCTCAAGTAAAAAGTATTGTGTTACAAATTCAAAATGTTTTCAATCCGATAGTTAGTTCCAGAGGAACGCCAGTGTTCACACATAATAACAAACAAAATCTTCAGCTTGATTTTATTAACATTTATGGTAACTTGTATTAGCAACCAAAGCATAGAACGGTGTTCAAGAAAGTGTGCCGTTTCGACTATGACCATCCGATATCTTTAGCTAATTAACTTTCGACGACTACATATTATTTTACTGCGTATCGTATCTCGATGGTAATAAATAAATATTGAGCAATCACTACGAATACATGATTGTATTATCACTAGGTGGTTTTTCCTTAACTTGGAGGTTAACTTCGTCTGAGTGAAGCGGTTGTATTTTGTTTTGGTCAACATGTTATAAAGAAATATTTTAATCTATATTTCACATGGATACCGATGCTATCAAGTTTATAATATCATCGAAAACAATTTACATGAATTTTGTATTAAATAAGAACAAATTACTTGCATAACGTTACAACAAAAAGGCCTGTCAAAGTATGCAGTTATTTTTGGATAACGAGGAAAACCCTCCATGCAAGACGCATTTATTCCGACAAATGTGAAGAATTAGTGACGTAAGCTAATTACGGTAAGAAACCGGTTATGATTCAGAAAAGCACCCAGCTTTAACCCAAACATATTTTGTTTAGGCTTTTACAAAATGTAAACATGTTGTGACGGCTTCGTCCTATTTTACTACACAGAATGGAAAATAATTACTTTGTATACTTTCCATCTGGTTATTGGTGACAATCAGAAGCAACGACTAATACAAAACACTATAATATTAATTCCACCAAGTTAATGCTTTAACTACGTAAAAGAAACCAATGCAATGCCATATCAAAATTACATTATTATGTAAGTACATAAACATCATGTGATATGAATGAAAAAGATTGCAAAAATATATTATCCTTTAGGCAAATAATGTTTTAATTTTTCAATATAAAGTCAACGGGTACCTTCAAGTAAACTTTATGTAATATGAATAAATTTAGCTATGCATTTTTAAAATGATTTCATGTTATGTAAGAAATAATACTATAACAGCTAAAGAGAAAACCAACAATTGGGAATTGAAAATGAATATAAAGTAATCTGAGATTTGTTTAAACAATTTATTAATACTCATAAACAAATACAACATTATAAAAATAGTTGCAAGTATATAATATCACATTTAAAATACTCGAGCAAAATTTCCAATCTACGTTTTATTTAAATACATCCTCTTAAAATACAAAATTTCTAAATAAGGTAATAGATCAGTCGCAATTCTAATTACCATGAATATTGGACCAAGTAATACATTTAAGTTGTGATGTTTATTTCTATCTAAAACACGCTTAACTAACTAAAAAACATATCTTGTATGGACCATAAGACACTTTAAAAATAATGTATAAATAGTATTGTATTTTAAGAAATTGAGATTATCACATTATCAATATATTTTTAGTAAGCAACAATTATCGCTAAAACCACACTCAATACTGAAATTATGGGCACATTTCTTGAAGCTGAATTTCTTTTCAATGATTGTTCAGCGTATGTTTGTAATAGGCCACAAGGAACCGACTTCTTCATATTCCTTACTGGCGAATGACTTATCACAAAGCACTGCATTCCTGGTGTAACATCAATTGGTTTACCTTTCACATCCAATGCGTTAGTCACAGTAGTATTGGTCGTTGTTATTGTTACCGAAGACGTCATTGTGCCATCCGCTGCTTTGTTTGAATCAACTGTTGTTGTATTTGCAGTTGTGGCATTAATGGGAACCAGTGTGCCGTTTGGTAACATTTCATACAAGGGATTTGCATTCACTGGTGGTGGACTTGAATCACTGGTATTTGGTGCATTTATTGTTGTAACATTTGTTACAGTTGTTACGACTGTTGTGTTTGTACCTCCACTCTGAGTTTTAGCTTCCTCCTGGTATATAAAACTTGATATCAAATTACAGTCTATTTTGGTTTCTTCATAATCTCCATTATCTTTTTTAATAGCAAATTTGCATATTTCACCTGGCTTTGGTGTATAATTCGAATGACTCTTACTTAGAGCATAAGCACTTACGCCGAGTGTTCCAAGGTTAAGAAGCGCTAAACCAGCCAATAGCGTACCATACTTACTTCCTGAATCCTTATATTTATACACATAAGTTGGAGGTGGTGAATGATAAACTGGATAATTCATAGGCGGCCCACCATGCGTAGGTGTGTAACGAATTTGCTGAGGAGGATTGTAGTTATAATGGTAGTGTACATTGGTGGTATGTCCAGCTCCTGTGTTTGAATTGCCAGATAATCCTTTACCAGCGGGATATCCATGACTGCCAGTTTGTGTATTAGTTGGCGGATACGCGTGACTACCAGTATGTGTGTTCGGTGGAGGGTGCGCTTGACTCCCTGCGGTATGAGTTGGATAGCCGTGACCTCCTCCTGACAAACCTCCAGATGGTGGATACCCATGGCTGCCTCCCGGTGGTCGATGCCCACTTCCCGAAAGGCCCCCTGACGAAGGATATGAATGGCGTCCACCGCCAGAAAGGCCACCGGACTTTGGATATGAATGCCCACCAGTAAATCGTTTTGATGTTACGAATTCATAATTAGAAAGTAGTAAAAGAAGGAAAAATAATATATAAGTACAATGACGCATAATTATCACAACAGATTAACTTTCACAAAATACACAAACGGTAACAACAGCAGCTCTTGCGCACTCAGTGTTTGAACTAAAAAAATCTTGACTAGCATGAAGTTAGTTTGTTTAATGACACATGACACATTTTTTAGTGTTGCAAGTGAATAATATAAAAATCTATAATCTACAATAAAGTATAAATATATAAAAAATATAGAGTATAATACTTGAGTCCGTTCGATTGTAGTTATTTTATTGTAGAATTTCATTTCTTTGGTTTATGTTGGATATCATTTATAATCTGTAAAGATAAGAATACCAGTTATATTTTATTTTGTTTATAACTACTACTTACCTATATTATATCATTTTTCTCTTTTTAGTTTTTTATTATTTGTTGGAATGCGTAGTTGATGGAGTACAAGTTTTTAATTTTTATTTTATCTGCTACATATTCGTTTTTGAGCGATTTATTTATTTTTTAGTTAAACCCCCAAACAATGTGACTAGCAATTAATTTAAATCCTTAAAATTCATTAATTTAGTTTTTTTTTTAAAGTTCGCTATTGTTTGATTTTACATCTACAAAATATGGGGTGGGGAATGGGAAATAAGCGAAATAAGATGAATAATAATCACTGTACGACTAGTTTTCGCTCGCGTATTAGGGTGTTGGTTGTCATGTATTTTGGAGTTACTTTCACATAATACAATAATAATACAGGTGTACGTCTCTTACGTCGCTGATTACACCATTTGGAATTTCGTATTATAAACATATTTTTTTGAGTTTTAATCATAAGCTTTTGTTAAAACTATTCACAGTTGCTTTGCAGGATGAAGGAGGAGAAAGCATTTGGCATCAATATCAATGACTAGTAAATGATTCACCTTCGATTTGTCATGGCTGAGATCTTGAATATAACCACCATAGAAACAAACTACAAACAAAGCTCATAGAATGGCCGGAATAAACAACACAACATTTATTTCTTTTGGCTCCTTACAGAAAAGCAATTGAGTAATTATTACTTTTTACAGTACACAAAATATATTACCACAATTAAATTTTTTGGTAGCGCTATTTGAGAGTAACAATAAAAATATAGTTTATATGATTATATCAAACAAACATACAAGCTGACATCCATCAGAAAAACATTAACCAGCACTATTAGAATTTTCTTAAGAATTCCCCTTTTTGCTTTGTCTAAATAGATACCCGACGTGACAGAATAAAATACGTCGTTGTTGTAAATTGTAAACAAAAAATCCCGTTTCTTAAAATACCTATTGGTCTTGAAACAACACAAAAACTTAAGCAAGTAGTAGGCGATTCGTTTCGTAAAAGCAATGCGTACGAATTTGCAATTATTGCACATTTCAAACATAATAGTAAGTTCATACTATTGCTAAACCATCCTATCTGACGAGAGAATTTTCATTTTCTATATTACACAACAATTCCGATATGTCCTCAAGATCCATTTAAACAACTTCCTTCACGTGAGTGATGACTGATAAGTACTTATTGAATTTGTTAGTAAATTAAAATTGTCTTACATAATACCTTTTATAGAAACCAAACAGTGTGACTAAGAATCGTGAATTGCAAGTGATCATTTCATCCTATAATCACGGTCTGTGAAGGCGATTCGCAAATGTTTCACTTTTTGTCACTATACGAAGCCATGACAATCAGTTCTAATCATGGCGTCGGACTAAGTGCACATTTAAAATGTTATTAATACTGTTATTCTCGAACATAGTGTTTGTTGCGGTTAACGGCGAGGATACAACGAAAATCCACAAGCCGTACGTAGTACCCTTTCCTTTAGAATTACCGACGCGAAACGATCGTTCCGATCAGTGCTGGTTGAGGATAGAAGATGCTGAAATAACAGAAACTATTACAGTGTACTGTCATATAGCTCAATCGTTTTTAATAAATTTCATTCGTGATTACAATTCCCGGAAGATGATGGAAGATACCGTATACGTTAGCCTCTGGAGCGAAGACCCGAGACCACGTGACAACAGTCTTGTCCCTAATACCAGTGACGATAGCCTTGTGGATTGGAAGCTTACCACGATCATGGACCCGACGACGCATCGGCGACTGTACGTAACGAAGAATGCCGAGTGCAAGCTCATCATGTACAGCCGCGAAGGAATGACAAACTATGAAGTTGAATGTGAAAAAATATTATATTTCGTTAATGTTCAAATGAATAGTTCCACGAGTAGTACCGGCAATAAAATAACTGTGATAACATTAATAGCTATTCTACTTAATAGCTTATGAATATTTATAATAACGAGAGACGGTAAAATATTAATTTATTTGAAACATTACTATAAGAATAGAGTTTTCAAATTACTGTTATAATGTACTAAATTAGTAGGAAGAATATCCTCAATAACAGATCAAGTGACTGTGCATGTAATGACATAATTAATCACGTATCCAGTCAGCTTTTTTCCCAGAATGCGTCATTATTAAATGAAATAGGATTTCTATATGTTCATCATTTACAATAAGCTGTCCCGGCAGTAGGTATATTTCTTTGCCTTACATATTTATTTTTATAGGCATTGTCAGTTTTATAGGAGTGACGATACGAGATCAAAAAACTCAAGAGAAATCATTCAAACTCAATTTTCAACAGTTTCCAACTGACCCAAAAAATTCACAAATTTTCGGTACTGGAATCAATCAATTTCATGTTAAATTTATTCGTTTTAGTACATTAGATACAATAAATGGTTGTTTTTTTTTAAAGTATTTTTAATTGAAATCATTTACAAATTGCAAGAGTTACCAATTTTAGTCCAAGCCAAGCCCTTAAAAACTTACATGTGAAAACTTAGTTTTACCTACTATCTGCAGCAAATATTCGTAAAATACGAAATTATACCTGGGTTAGAAATTTTATTTATTATCTGTTGTAAAATTGATTAAAGTTAATCTATAATATTTGACAGGACACCAAAGGCTATGTATAAGTCGACTTACCGGATAGCACAACAGTAATTAAAACGTATATAGAGCATTAAAACATATACAAGACTAAAAATTAACAATGATAATAATACAAAAGGTATTTGTAAAACTATAATGTATGCAATCTAAACAATAGAATATATTATAATATGTGTGTTAAATATAGTATAACAATATAGTATTTTTATAACTATTACGAAATAACGATCTTGTCAATAAATTTGAAACAGAAAAAATAATCATAAAAAAAGAATATTAGCTACTGATTTTGAAAATATCAGATTAGAGATTAATTAATAATTAGATTTCAATTAAAATTTACAGCGAAATTACATTGTTTAATACAGATCAATTATTAACTATTAAATGAACGATACACGTGAAGGCCATGCTACAACAATAGAATTAGTTCCCATTCATTCGTTCTGAATAGTCCATCTAAAGAGCATAATGTTATCATTTCCATAACAAAGTGTTGCGTTATTTTTTAAATATTTGTTATTGTTTCAAAGACTATGCCATCGCCTTTAAGCACTGTAAGAAATGTTAAGTATGCCTCACATCAGAAATTCGGCAACACCACATTGAAAACTAAGATGTTATGAACCTATCGTTACACTGACCTTTCATACCGGAACAAAACAATACTCACTATTTCTATTGGGCGGTATACATTTTAAGAATAAAGAATCGTAGCTTAAAAATCCTGTTAAATGTACATTATTATCGTAAATCATAAATAATCCAATGAAATCGTCAAATAAAGCATGAAGCGTAAATAAAAAAAAGACAATATCGACGTAATGTCGTTGAGCAAATGCTGCGTAAAAAAAACAGTTATGAACACAATTTTCGTCCGGATGATAAAAAAAAACTGTAAAATCATTGTTTAAAACAGTTTAAAACCAACATTCATACCTATTTAAGATGTTGTAAGGTATAAACAAGACAAAAAAAACTAATGAAAACGATTTTTTATCATTATTTCTACTATGGTTTGTCGAAAATAGTCTCGTGAATTAAAAACGTGACTATTTTATTTGCATTTATCCTGTTTGATAGAAATTCTGATTCATATTAGTAATCCAAGCGAGGCATTACCTATTGAAGCAGTATTACTATTTTCCTCATCGTTACTATACTGAATAGTTGTTTTACAATACCTATTGTCTTTTTTCTAAAAGTACCCACTTTTTAACGGCAAAGTTATTATAAAATACGCCATTTTTATTTTCTATTTATTTGAGACAATTAAGTCTTAAATAAAATAAAATGTAAATAGAGTCAATTGCTTAACACACAACATAATATATTATAGAAAATAGAAGAGATAATTGTTTTTGTTGACTTTCCATTTAGGTTTATAAATTTAATTACAAACACTTAATATTTTATTACATGAAAAGTTTATTAACACTTTTCTTCGATAGGATCTAAATAGCGAATCAATGAATCTTTACATTTGAAATAACACTATAAAATTACGATTGTTTGCAAAAGTGATTGCAAAAAACTATTTGAGTAAATTATGTTTCGATTTTGCTTAAAAGAAATACAATGTGCTTACCAAAAAAAATTAATAAATTAAGTAACCAACAATTTAGTTTACTTCCTTTCTTTGTTCTTATAAATTAACAAACGAAACATAAAGTTAGATTCGAGAGACTATTTTTAGATACATTAAGTGTTTTTTGGGTCAAGAAGTGTCGGTGACCAATAAAAAGTATTTTTTATCACAAAAATAGTAACACATACAGTCATACATATATACATTTAACAAACGCAACCCTTGCAATACGTTAACGGAAATGTAGATTACCATATTATGTAAATATATTCTTACTTATACATCTATTCTTTATTATAATATATTCAATGCAATACATTATTAATAATAAAATAAATAGATATAACAACCACATTATCTCTTGTATGTTTTCAATATAACTGTTTTAAATATAAATATGTCGATTGTTGAAAGTTACAGAATTATCACAATATTCATTGTAAAAACATACTATGATAATTGTAACAAACTTATTGAAACAATTATGATGTTTTAAACGGTTTTTATGTTATACAGATGACGCTGCTGGAGTTAGATGCTATATTAGTCGGACGTCAAATTGAAAGGGCAAAATGTCGTAATAATTCGGCATTCGAAAGAAGGAATAAAAAAAGCGCATAAATATTATCTATGTGTGTAGAGTAGAGGGTAAAATAAAGGAAACAAATTTATTATTATGCCAGACAACAACGCTTGGCACTCATCAAACGTCATATTTTAAAAACGTTTACGATTATCTTTTGGTCAACATTTTAATCGACGCGTTCTCAGTATTGAAAGTATATGTTTATGTAAATAGCAATTAATAATTATAGCATAAATAAATTTCACACACCGAGCTAATGTGGAGCCTATCAGACAATTCATGTAACCTTTTACTTAATACATTAGGGCTTACTCTTATTCGGCTGAAGAGTCATCATACTCTCTACTTCACCCATAACAGGAAAAAAGTCAAATAAACAACATTTTACAGCAAATTCACGCTATATCATTGGTCTAGAGCTTGATTAAAAATGATATTCAATATGGATATCCGAAAAAATTACATATTGAAAATCGTTGCACCTGTTATCGGAATTTTGGAAGTAAAAATAAAGTAAAAAAAGAGGTCAAGTACACAAAGTGTGGTATAAGTGCAATAGTGTTGTATAATAAATAAAGTGATATTAATCATAAAATCTTCGCAGTGCACAACACAGCTGAGTTATTAGCAAATCGAATGAAATAAGTATATCTAAAGTTTGTTCATCTTTTTTCCTACTTCCACTGAAATAGGCTATATCTGATTTTCCTTCTTACATCTTTACTATATGGCAGATTTACAAATTTGCCGCTAGTAGGCTAGTAGGATATTTAATTTGCCGCCCCTACTGACTTCAAATTCAAATTAATGACATTTATTCTGAAATTGCAACTTTATGATTTGTGTTCTATCGTCCTTATTACATCGGGTTTTTCCAGTTATTAGTATGATCATGAACTCGGTGATATTTCTGTCAGTTACTAGATTATTTTTCCAACCCGATATGTAGTGACGTAATGTGTATAATTAAATGTATTTTTTTTATTTCTGTAACATAATAAAAATTTTGGGCTAAATTTGCCGCCCCTCTAAATCTGCCGCCCTAGGCTCTAGCCTACTTAGCCTATTGGTAAATCCGCCACTGTCTTTACTCTATGGTTATGGCAGTGGTTATAGATAATTTTTCTAATGTGAGACGTGAACGAAAGACATTTAAGATAGTATGGAAATTGGTTTGTATTGAACTATAAAATACAATATACTTGATATGGTAGCTATTATTTTGGTTTTTCGATTGTTTTAGCTATTGCGCCTGTTATGAAATTATAGCAAAATATATTACATAGTTTTAACTATTATTTTAACAGGCACATCACAAGAAATATTCCTGACCAACTAACATCATATGACCCATATTATATTTAAAAAGGTAAATATCTCACTTTTTATGCCATGAATAATATCTACATTATTAAACTATAAATGTCTCATATGTCTAAATTGTTTTATTTGTTAGCTTAGAACATAAACATGCTACCGTTACATCATTAATCGGTCAACACAGAAACAGTAAAGAGGAAAACATAATATCAAACTTAAGATAATAATTCAATTACTAGTAACTGTAACGTCTTAACGACTGTACCTATTTTAAATCAACCAGTTTTCAATGAGATAACAGGAAATGAATTTAGAAAATGAAAAATATTCAAATTAATTTTCTTAAGTCTCGTTATTAGCCGGGCTAGCCCGGTGGTTAGAACGCGTGCATCCTAACTGATGATTTGCGGATTTAAACCCAGGCAAGCACCAGCACAGCAACACCAGCAGCACTGAATATTCATGTGCTTAATTTGTGTATATATATTGCATCTCATGCTCGGCGATGAAGGAAACATCGTGAAGAAACCTACATGTGTCCCAATTTCGTAGAAATTCTGACACATGTACACATATTTCTTCCACCAACCCGCATTGGAACAGCGTGGTGGAATATGTTTCAAACCTTTTTCTCAAGGGCAAAGGATGCCTTAGCCTCTTGCAATGAATGTTTTGGGATAAATAGAGACCAAAACTTCGTGTATCGAAATTGAAAGAAAAACGGCGTTACCATTTCAACATAGAGCTCGTCAATTAATTATTGTCGCATAATGTAGGGCAAAAACGATATTAAACGTTTTTCCATTGAAGTGTCACTACATCTGTTTACGATAGGGATCATTAAGTAATTGCTTTACTGATAAAAGCATAAAACACAGTCACGTGACGGATACAATATAAGTAACTTAATAGATGGAGTCTGTATATGAAATCGATTAAAGTTCATGAATGAATTGTTTCTCTATATTAACATTATATCTTTGACATACAGAGGCTGTTCATTTGGATAATAACTGATGTACTTTATTTATAGATGTAATTATTTATTGCTGTGTTCATTCTACGATTGTGTAATGCGTATTTAACAAGGAAATACTATAATTTATTCTGTATATATATGTACTTTAAATTCTTTTATTTATTACGATTTATCATAATATAAAAAGCAAATAATTTTTTTTTTAATATGTTAAAATGTAAGATAAGAAATAAGTAAAGAAATTTTTTACATTGTATTTAATAAACTTTATCAAATATGTTACCTATAAACAATGTATATACAAATTTTGTTCTTAACACAAAACATTAAAAAATTAATGTAACAATAAGTTTTGTAGTCCACAATTTTATTGACTTCAAACTTTTACAATTGGCAAGGAATGGTTTTGAGTGACAGACGAGAGTCGTAATACTATTTTTTGTTTATCAGTTATTGTTCGCACAAAAATATGGCACTAACCTTTCAACACATTTGTCGATTTTCTATATTGCCTCTGAGATACTTATATACTCATCAATGCGATAAAATGTATTTTAATTGATACGCATTAAATCAAAGTATTGTGTAACAAAACAACATCATCATTATCATAAATACATTACATAACCACGTGCAAACAAGTTATAATTATTATTTTTCGCAGCTGCTATCAATAAAATCAAAGTTTTGTTGTGTTGAGTTAAATTAAAATAGTGGCGCTATGGTTACATTATAATAATGCAGCATCAAAATAGGGCCTTTTAAAATTTTAAACACCATAAAACACCTTATATTTCGAAACTAAATTTATAACCATCAAGCATACTCCTTAAACATATCTAGAAGATTACATTATTTTTATTATATTGAGTTATTTTGTTTATCCAGATATAACAGGATAGTGGCAAGACCTTACTTCTAAGAAAAAAATTACATCGATAACTTACTATGGCTATTTCGACATTATAATCTAAAACGCAAATGTCAAAACCTTAATAAATATAAAAAACTTAATAATCCTAACATCTTATATTATTAATAATAGATAAACTAAGGGTTATAAATAGGAAACTTTGAATTGAACTTATATCTAACTTATAACGCTATGAATATAGACATCCACCACGGAGGGTTGGCAAGCCAAGATTTTAATTTATTTCTCGAAGGCAAAATAGCGCTCTCCTTCTTAGGCGGCTCCGGCATCTTCGAATATTCTGTTAAAACATTGCAGTCTACTTTCGTTCTAAGACGATTTGTTTTAGTAACGATTTCCACTTCACATTCCATATTTGTTGGGTTCAGAGGCGGCCCTTTTACAGTCAATGGATCTGTTGTCGTGGTACACTTGGTCGAATTTATCATAGTGATATTCGATGTTACGGAATGAGGCAAAGTTGCATTATTTACCGCATTCAAAGGCTTAGCTGTTGAGGACGACGTATTTTGTAGGCTAGCTGGTGGAGAAGGCGTAGTCGTCGATATACTAACATTTAATGCAGTTGAAGTCGTTGTTGAATTAGTAGAAATAGTAGATATATTAGAAGCCGGAGTAGATCCTGTTATTGATGTGGGAGCAACAGTCGTTGACGAATTTGATGTTTCAACTTGTACATTTGTTGCGTTTAGAGGTATGATACCGAAATATTTTTCGGTGGTGGAAATATTTGCAGGTAATTCTGGTATGGTGGTTATATTACTTGGCGACAATGTAGTCGATGAATAATTCAATGGTTTTGCGGTTGAGGTAGTAGTAACACTTGGTAATTGGGTATTGTTTATTACGGTATGATTAGATACACATACCGTTTGAGTTTCCGTACCAGGTGACAGTTTTTTACTTCCTACCGTAAATGTAGAAACAATCTCACAAGGTATTTTTAGCACTTCAAGTTTATTATTTTCTTTAATTCTTAATGTGCAGTATGCTTCATCTGGTCTTTCATTCGACGGATTAGAACTTCCTGATGAATAATACCTTCGTGTGTAATAATCATCATTGTAGTAGTGATGATTATAATGATTGTGAGAACGGCCCAGATTATACAAAGCCAGTCCAGTTAAAATATCACTATATCGACTGCCAGAATTTCGATATTCAGTTATATAGATGTGCTGGGGCGATGAAGCATAGCTGTTATAGTAGTTATGCGAATTATAACCATACCCGGATCCGATTCCACTATGCGTGTTTGTATAAACAGATCGGTGCGGTGGATTCATGTTTGTACCACTTGCACTTGGGTAATGGTGTGTCGGCTTTTGAATGAACGATCCCGAAAAGCCGGACGATGATGTCGGATAATTATGCGTAGCGACATTTGTTGGCTTAGCTTGGCTTCCAAAAGAAGAAAACCCAGAAAATCCGTTAGATGGTGAATAACTGTTACGTCCTGATCCTGAACCTGATAAGCCAGGTGAAGATGGATATATGTTACTTCCTGATCCATACCCTGATAAACCCGACGAAGGTGGATATCTATTGGATCCCGAGCCCGAAAATGCTGGTTTTCCTCCTGACGATGATCCCGATAATCCGGATAAAGATGATGGATAATTATATTTACCACCGGATCCGGATGAACCGGATAATCCAGATATCGAGGATGGGTAATTGTGAGAACCGTATCCAGACCCCGATAAACTGGATGATCCAGATGAAGACGGGTACTTATGCGAATTGGATCCAGATCCTGATAAACCGGATAATCCAGATGAAGAAGAAGGGTAGCTATGCGAATTTGACCAAGATCCTGATGAACCGGATAATCCAGATGAAGAAGAAGGGTAGCTATGCGAATTTGACCAAGATCCTGATGAACCGGACAATCCAGATGAAGAAGATGGGTAGCTATGCGAACTGTATCCAGAGCCAGATAAACTAGATGAGCCAGATGAAGGATAAGAATGCCTAGAACTAGAGCTCGATGGTTTGCTTGCTGAACTTGATCTTCCACCCCAGCTCCAACTTGACCCCGACCGGGAACTTCCACTGCTACGGGAACTTCCACTGCTTCGGGAACTTCCTCTGGATGAAAATCTTCCACATATTGAATAGTCCGTCAAAACACACACTAACACAAGACACAACAGTAACCTGTTGGCCATCTTTACGTTAGCACTGACCCGCGCCTGCAAATAAACTGATCTGAATTTTATAGAGATGATTATTTCTATATTATAATGACGTCAACGGCGTATTCTCGGAATATTATTAAGCACTTTCCTACTCAGTTCTACAAACCCAATGTATCTTATCAACGTGAATGTTAAAGGTTAAGCAATTAACATGCTGGAATCAACAGCGTATTATAAATGTATGTAAAAAACATTTCGAATTTTAAAAACAAATCTTGCTAAGACTTTAAAACACTACCACAGATATTAAATTATATATTATAGATTAATATTAACAGCCTCAAGGTGATAGTTTATACCGACTTGGAAAAAATAAAATATAGAATGAATGTACTTTTTTTTAAGGAAAAATTTACATATATCACGGGAGGCGAATAAAATTAACTACACATAC
Source organism: Vanessa cardui (assembly GCF_905220365.1). NCBI lineage: Eukaryota > Metazoa > Arthropoda > Insecta > Lepidoptera > Nymphalidae > Vanessa > Vanessa cardui. The sequence continues at coordinate 10,329,762 of NC_061133.1, read as the reverse complement.
TTTTTCTTAATACATATGTAAGTATTCGACGCTATAGGCGTTTTTATGGGTTTCCTGGACTCAGTAATGCTGCGTCTTTATAAAACCCGTTACAAAAACCATAAACATATTTACAATCAATATTAAAATACAAAATTATTATATTAATCTTACATAATGACGTGATTAAAATAACGCTATTTCTTTGACGTTTTTGTGTAACCCGCTGGTCAAATATTCGTAATAGTATATATATATATATATATATATTTCGATATAATTTAAATTTGTAATAAATAAAGTATATGTAAAGTAAGGAACACACCAGTATAAATTATTACTATTATATATATATATATATATATATATATATATATATATATATATATATATATATATATAATAGTATATATATATATATATAATAGTAATAATTTATACTGGTGTGTTCCTTACTTTACATATACTTTATTTATTACAAATTTAAATTATATCGAAAAGAACGAGCAAGATAATCAGTAGTTTGTCTTGTCCATCAAACAGAATATATTAATTATTACAAATCATTATATTATTAACTATGCCTAACAAAAATCAAATATTTCCGAGATCTTATATTATATACATAGTAACTATAATAAGCATTAATTATTAATATTTATTTAACTCCAGTTTTAAATTTGTTTTTCCTTAAATTTATTAATAATAATGTGTATTTAACTATAACTGGTTTTTAGGGTTCCGTAGTCTACTAGGAACCCGTACAGTTTCGTCATGTCTGTCCGTCCGTTTGTCTGTCCTGGCTCGTTCTCCGCCGTTTCTGCTCGGATTACCACGAAAATTGATGGAGAAATGTATACTGATAATCCAAAAATTAGTTTTTAAAATTATCAAAAAATAATTATTTTTTAACTAAATGGTAATGTATTGAAATGATTGCCTACAAACTATGAAAATAAGTAGGAATGTTACATACCAACATACAGAAGTGGGCCAGGATGGAAATAGAGATTGCTAAATTTCCATCTTATGCCCATCTTATGGCTACGGAACCCTTTCATGTGCGTGTCTGACACGCTCTTGACCGTTTTTATTTAGGAGATGTCACTGGCTTTTTATTTTAAGAATAACAAATTATTACACGTCACGAACATAGTAAAGGACATATAAGTACGAAGTTAATAGAATGACTAATTGTACAATGAAAGTGATAGAAGTTCTAGGTCAAAACATAAGTAATTAAGTCCACAATGGTGAATAGGAAAACTAAAACCCCATAGGACGTTTTGATACATTGATGTTTCATTACTCCCATGTGTTTCAAATGTTAGTACTTTAGTAATTATTACAACATTACTGCATTATATTTTGTGGAAAGTAAAAGTATTTTTAAGCTTTTATTATTATTAACATTTAAATCTGCGGCTAATGGGAATTAATGACTATTTTTAATATTGTTATAACTTATCATGAAATAAAATGAATGCATAACGTGTTTTAAAAATAATAATAATATTTAAAAAAATAACATGAAAAATCTATCACATATAATGTGTATGATGAATGTGTAACAAAACTACTATCATAACATTAATGTATGTCACTATTATAAGCTACAGTTATTTTATTTATAAATTGTTGAAAGATAACTCTTGATATTAATTAATAAGGTTCTTCTTTATTCAATTTAAGCAAAGAATATATAAGAGATACAGTAATGAAAATTAAAGTTATCACAATGTTCCCGGTTCCAGCATATTCTGCCGAGCGCCAGTTTTAAATTCCCGCCAATGTTTTCTTTTTTTTATAATGTTGCCCACTTCAAAATCTGTAGCGACAACATCCGGCCCTCCTGCAGACGCATTCGCCCTCGAATGACGTTTTAGTCTGGTGTATATAGCTGTAAACAGAGGTTAAATATTATTTCAAATTAAAATTATATAGATAAATAGTATTCATATAAGGATGTACACGTGATATCCCATAATGAATACTGCCGAACCAAGGTTCTACCAGATATCTCGTATATCATCGTGGTAATCGTGACTGTAGTAGCATAGGTATTCTTATGGTTTAACCAACAGCACCTTAGGTCACTGTGGTTGCATATCACCATGTTATCATTCGCAGCCTCATGGCTTAACCAACAGCAACTTGGGTCACTGCGGTTGCATATCACCATGTTATCATTCGCAGCCTCATGGCTTAACCAACAGCACCTTAGGTCACTGCGGTTGCATATCACCATGTTATCATTCGCAGCCTCATGGCTTAACCAACAGCACCTTAGGTCACTGCGGTTGCATATCACCATGTTATCATTCGCAGCCTCATGGCTTAACCAACAGCACCTTAGGTCACTGCGGTTGCATATCACCATGTTATCATTCGCAGCCTCATGGCTTAACCAACAGCACCTTAGGTCACTGCGGTTGCATATCACCATGTTATCATTCGCAAGAGACAGCGTTCACATAGATGCCTGTCACGTGCTTTAACGATCACAGTGATTCACTCTGTTGAAAGCTTTGTACACCAGACATTAGACAATTTCTATATTTTTAAACATTGATATTCGTCGAAGGTACTAAATTTAAGTAACTTACAGTCATTTGCGTTCCTTATATATATTTGACAACATCCGCTTTTATATATTGGATATGTTTATCCAAGCTTTCATGTTCTCGACACAAGCGACGCCGTTGTATCGCTTCGAAGACCTTTCAGCTCCTCTCATATCTTCCACGCGATATCTATCTTTCCCTAGACATTGATTTACTTGAAAAGGCCCTTTGAACTGAGGCATTAACTTTTTACTCTGCCCCTCATTATTATAACTAGGAATCTTGATCACCACCAAATCACCTACTTTATAAACAGGAGCTTCTTTCCTCTTTGCATCAAAAGCTTGTTTTTGTTTATAAGCATTTTCTTTAATTTTAGCATCGACTTTTTCTCTTAATTTAGTCACATCCACAATAGGTGTCAACATCCATCATGTTTTCGTGGCTCATCTTTAAACGATAGCCAAAGAATACTTCACTGGGAATCGCCGATGTGGTTTTGTTAATAGTGCTATTTATGCCTTGTTGAATTGTAGGTATATGTTGGTCCCACTTATTATTTTCGCTATTGGCCCCCATTGTGCGTAACGATTCTAATATGGTTTGGTTGTATCGTTCAACTTGCCCGTTGGAACGAGGAACGGCTGTGGCTATAATGTGATGTCGTATCCCTCTATCTTTAGAGAATGAACTAAATAAATTAGATGTGAATGCAGTACCTGCATCACATATGAGTCTCTTTGGATTTCCAAATACTTTAAATATTTTGTTAAGCTCATTGATGACACATTTACTTTTAGTACTCTTTACAGGTGAAATAAAAACGAATTTAGTAAAATAATCTACTATTACCAATAAGTAAGAATTTAGTTGAGTGGTTTTTACAAATGGTCCTATATGATCTAAGTGAAGTGTATGAAACGGTCTCGCATATTTAGGAATGGGAAATAGCTTGCCAGGCTTTTTCCGTGCAAGTTTTTAAAGTAAATACACTGAAGACAATTTTTGATATATTTAGCAACAGTTTTCTTTAAGCGAGGAAACCAATACATTGAACTGATTCTTTCTATCGTTTTATCAACCGCGAAATGACCAACTTCATCATGGTTTGCTCTGATTACTTGCCAGATACATTGTTTTGGAACTAGCCAGCGTCTACCAAATTCCGTGCGCCTATACACTTTATTGCCCAGTAATTCGTAATTATTAAATATTTGCCTATTAGACTCGGCCTGTCCTGATTGTAAAATATCTCTAATGCTACACATTTTTTGGGTTTTGTAACTGCACCGATAGCAACCAGTCGCCCTCTGATATGCACAAAACACTACTCTCTACACATGTATTGTGGTCAGCAATGGTGGCAGGGTTCCTGCTTAAGGCATCCACGTGTTGCATTTGAATTCCTGGTCGATGGCCTGTCTCAAACGTAAATTCTTGGGTTTGCAATACCCACCTGCTAATACGTGGAACAATATCCTGTTTATTTAAAGCATGACGAACCGCATTACAGTCTGTTATGATTTTAAAGTTTGATCCTAATAAATAGTGTCTAAATTTATTTAACCCTACCACTATCGCTAACAACTCGAGCTCAAATGAGTGGTATTTTTTTTCTTCATTACTTGTTTGTCGGCTATAAAAGTAAACTGGCCTCTCCTCTGATTCGGTCATTTGCATTAGAATACACCCTAAGCCCTCACGACTAGCATCAGTATAAAGAAGAATAGGTAATTTAGGATCAAATATTAACAGTATAGTATCACTTGTTGAGATGGATTTTAATTTAACAAAGGCAATTTCTTGTTCTTTTTCCCATTTCCATGTTACATCTTTCTTTAAAAGGTTACTAAGTGGACGGCATGTCAAGGCACAATCTTTAATGAACTTTCTAAAATAATTTATTAACCCAAGGAATTGCCTTACTTCATGAACTGACGTAGGTTTAGGATAGTTATTAATAGCTTTAATTTTTTTTTGACACGGACTTATTCCATTTTTCGAAATATCATAACCTAAAAATGTTATAACATCTTTAAAAAAATTACATTTATCGTAATTAACGGTTAAGCCGTTTGCAAGCAAAAGTTCTAAAATACTTCTTAAGCAGGTGACATTTTCCTCTAATGTCTTTGTTGCTATTAAAATATCGTCCATATAATTGATGACCCTATTAAATCTTAAGTTACCTAATACAGTATTCATCAATCTCTGAAAAACGGCAGGAGCATTGCACAAGCCAAAAGGCATTCTCAAAAATTCATAGTGCCCGTCCAGAGTGATAAATGCTGTCTTATACACGTCACTTTCTTTAACCATAAGATGATGATAGCCGCATTTTAAATCAAGTACCGTAAAATACTCGCTTCCGCGTAACCTATCAATTAAATCTTCAATCAGTGGCATGGGATACTTGTCTTTTATTGTAATTTTATTTAATTTTCGGTAATCTATACAAAGTCTTTTCTCTCCGGAAGCTTTATCAACCAATAATGCCGGACTAACATATGGCGAGTTACTGCAACGAATGATTCGGTTTTTCAGCAAATCTTCGATAATTTCCCGTGTAATTATACGCTCGCGATCTGACATACGATAAGGGCGCTGTACGAACGGTTTATTTGTCGTTAGTTCAATTTCCAGTTCAATACCAGGTACTTTGCCCAGATTACTCAAATCGTTTGTAAAACAATTAGGATAGTCTGACAAAATATCTTTAATAAGACAATCTTTAGATGTTTCGTTATCTATGGTATATATTTTTAATTCACTTTCATTATTGAGGTCGTGAATGTTTCTAAATTTCAATGAATCACCGATACGGCAATACATTATACTTTTATTTTCAGTAAAGTTTCTACCTATGAGTACCCCGCAACCAGACAACATTTTAACAATATACATTGTAACGTAAAGTTCGACATCGTCTATTCGTACTGTACAAGATACCCCATAATCAACAACCATCTTATGATCATTTGTAAACCCGAACAACGAAACTGGAGATTGTAATTTATATGGTTGTAATGAATATTTTTCAACAAAGTCAGAAACAATTAAGGAACAATCACTACCCATATCAATAAACGCACGACATTCAAAAGTATTATTAATCAAAATGTATTTAAAAAAATTTTGTTTCGACTCAGACGCGCTAATTAACTTAACTTCAACATCTTTTTCCGGTTTCGTTTTTAACCTACTCATGCAAGCCAATTCTAAATGACCTGATTTTTTACAAAATGTACAATGTATATTTTACCTTTACATCACAGTCACTTCTTTTATGTCCGGCTTCGCCACAACGAAAACAACGGAAATTGTTATTTTTAGTCCCTGAATCAGCATAACTCATACTTAAACTATTACTTGTATTATTATTATGCACAGATACATTTCGTGATGAACCTTGTTTTGATATATAATTGTTTTTCAAATGGTCGTCTTTCTTTTCTTTTTCGCACTCATAAATTTTAGAATGTAAAAACGACGATAATTCGTCGCAATATCTAAAGCTACCCGATTCCGATGCAATTGAAATACTTTTGTCACCTATTGTTCCTACAATAATCGAAATGATATCTTGTTCCGAAAAAGATAGTGATAAATTATCGATTCGAGATTTTTGTTGAAAAAAAAATTCATATAGAGATTGCCCTTTGAAAGGCCTAGTGTCAATTAATACTTTTAACAAAATATAGGTATTTCTTTTTACCTGAAAAGTGTCGGATAGTCTATCACGCCACTGCCGCCATTTCCACGTAGTCCAACGCGTTTCAGTCTTTTGTAATGAATCGTACCAAACCTGGGCAGTTTTTCTTAATTTTTGTAATGCTTGGAATTTAGTCATGGCATCTGACCAACCGAACGCACGGGCATTAGCTTCGACCACATTAATCCACATATCTATATTATCATTCAAAGGATCAAACTCTGGTACCACAGTCGACAAGATGGTATTTTGACTCAAGGTTGATGATTTCTTTACATGGCGGCGACGCCGCCGGCGATCCCTCTCACTAGACGATGATGATGAACTTGATGAGGTGGAACTTGACGATGATGTTTTCCTCCTAACTGTGCTACGAGTTCGCTTTCTGTTTCGCGACATCCTGTGGGTCAGGTTATTCGTTTCCACTTCTGATATAAGCTACAGTTATTTTATTTATAAATTGTTGAAAGATAACTCTTGATATTAATTAATAAGGTTCTTCTTTATTCAATTTAAGCAAAGAATATATAAGAGATACAGTAATGAAAATTAAAGTTATCACAATGTTCCCGGTTCCAGCATATTCTGCCGAGCGCCAGTTTTAAATTCCCGCCAATGTTTTCTTTTTTTTATAATGTTGCCCACTTCAAAATCTGTAGCGACAACACTATAATAATTTACCAATCGATGCTTAATTTATTTATCCGCTTATTGTATATTAATTGTATCTAATTTACCGCCCATCCACGAATCTAGCTTTCTTCTGCCCTGCCCATTCAAAATTCACCGCCTTTTGTTTTTCTCGTGCCAGCTCGCCACACCACGCCACGAGAGGAAGTGACGGGAGTGTAGGGCTTCGGTGTCGATAACCGAAACAATAATCATACTAATAAATGTTATTTCAATTAAGAAAACGTATTTAAAAATCAAAACCGCAATAAATATTATCATTGAAATTAAAATTATATAAGTATATTTAAAAAATCATGACAATTGCGTTATAATTATTTTAAATAAAAGGCTACTCCTGCAATAAATAATACAGTTATTATTGATTGATTGGTATTGTTGATCGAGACAGTCAGTGTCCCATTTGAGTTTTGTTTTCGTTTGTGAGACGTTATCTAGAGGTTTTACTGAACGATTGGTTTTATTGAGCTTTGCATAAAGTTTGCAAATTACTAAATGTTCTAAAATTATTACCTTCCTTGTTTTATATATTCAAAAAATATTATTAAGTATTCAGGTACTAACAGTAACTAAAACTGTTTTGTATTTTCATGTGTCAATTGTTTTATTTTTTAGATTGTGGTATGGTATGAAGTCATGAACATTGGCACTGCAGTTTGTATAATCTTCACCTTCACCATCAATGTGCTGTTAAACTTGGAAGATGTAGCTTAAGAGCTCCCTTATCCTGAACCAAAGGCGCGTCGATTTACATCAAAAAGTAGACAAAAATAAAAGAAAAGTTACATTAAGATTGAAGTAATTATAAATTTAAAAGAAGAATTCACTAAATTCTCTTTCGATTTGAGATCTTCACAAAATTCTATTTCAATTTAAGATCGTGAATAGGTACATAAAAATAAAGATGGAAATATAGAAAACAGTGGAATCGAAGACAAAAACAAAAATATAGATAAAAGCGAAAACAAAAATAAGACTCAAATAAAACGATAAAGAAGTAAACTTATAAGGAAAAATATTAGAGTTAGTTGAAGTTTATTCGATTTTAGAACACAAATATCATAATTTAGTGTAAACGTAAACTTGAAAAAAGCTTAATAATTGATTGTGTAGAGTATACCCTGTCCAACTAATTTATAAATAAGCCAACCAAACCAGCCCAAAAATCCAGCCTAGCCTGAATCCTATATAATGTGTCTGGCTACACCAATAACAGCTCAACTTAATTGGTAGTATATTCGAATCGACAGTTATTTTTACTTTGCGTCCACATTCAATTTTATCTATATTTTCTATAAATATCTAAGAATGTTTCAATCAAACAATTTGACGATATTTATCTCATTAGATAAATTTAAATATTTAGATGTTTGTTTTTTTTTTCATTTAATATATCTTGTTTTTTTGTAAACCGATATTAAGAAAACTAACAAACACTATGCTATATGTAACCCCAAGGTACATCCGTGAAAACCGTATCCAAATCTGTTTAGCCGTTTCCGAGATTATTGAAAACAAGAGTACAGATTAACAGACAGATAAAAATCATATTTATGTGATCTATTGCATAAATAAATACCACCTGTAACAGTTTTTCAAAATATCTTTCATGTTCGAAAAGACGATTTTATTATATAAATACAAGATTTATTAAGCTTTTATAAAATGTTAAAAATCGCTATGCTTAAATCAGAAATCATAAGGGTGTGGAAAGGAGGATGAAAGTTTGTATTGGTATTGGTAATTTCTTAACAAAGCATAACATAAAAAACTCATTACAATTTTATTTTCGTTAACTTAATTCGTGCATTTTCGCCGAAAATTCGATCTTTATAGTACCCTAACCCAATCAGATTAGGGTACTATAAAGATCTATAATATTGCACGCGGGTAAAGCTGCGGTATCAGCTAGTTTTATATATATATTTAATATAAATATACGTATGTTGAAAATACTTATTTCTTTTTCATTAATGTTTTAAAGCGAAAATGAGAAGTTATGTTCTAATATGTATACAGCGTGGAGAGTGTGGCTTTATACGCGAAGAGATAATAAAAATATGAAATTATAACGTCGTGTCGTGAATATTGCAAGAATCTTGAAAAACAAAACAATTGAATACCATTTTGAACAACGTAGTAATGTATGCATCAAAGACTTATTTTAGAATTGAATTCAATATTATTCTTTAATTTCGCAGTTTGAATTTTTAACATTGTCAAAATGTGTCTTTTTTTAAATCTGAGTAATATTATTAATTTTAAAAGTCCAATGTTTCTTTGCGATTTCAACGAAATCGTGCCCGAGATTCCTTTAGGTATTTTTTGCTATTATTCGTAGAATTCGTAGAAGCTTGGATTCGGCCATCCACACTTAATTAATAAATTCACCTATACAATTTTTTTACATTATAGTTTCTTGTATGTGCGAAAAACTTTAATTAAAACATAAAGATCTCTTAAGATTACAAGAAAAGCCAATGTTTTTTATGGAACATTACTGGTTCAACGTAGAAACGTGACCATGGCGAGATTCAAGGTCATGTAAAGGTCCGTATTCTAAAGTTCCATTACATTCAGATCCTAATATTATTTACATGACACTGAATACGTATCCAAACCATTTTGAAAATTGCATGCGTGTTATATATTATCCTATTTACTTTAAGAGTAGATAATATTAATAAATAAAATTTAGTCATATTATCATTGAATGATGAAATGAACACAAATAAAAACAAAACAAGTAATTTGACTTTACAACGCAAAATATTTAAATAAAAATTCCCAAGTCCCACGATTACATCTTTTTTTTTAATTAATGGTACTGGAGAAATTTTGTTTGGCGAAGAATTTTAATTTAAATTCTACTCTCGTTATAGGAGGGAGGCTAAACTTTCTTTAAATCTTGAATATGGATTAGTACGTCGTGAAGATATATTGTTTTGACAAATATCCTGGTAAAAATTAATATAATTTTACGATTGATGATCATTTTCCCAAAATCTATTCTGACAATGACAGTTATTTCTAACTACGACTAGCTAATTTCGCAAAACATTTTTAACCATCATTACTCAAATCGTCAAAGCTACATAGGGGTACCGTGGAAAACGTGATGTTTGAGAAGCCATCTTGGAAGCTGAATGATGCATGCTGACCGGTGCATGATGATGTACAAACTAGCAAGAAGTGCGGGATAGTGAGATCCCTTTCGCTCCTGAGGATCCGCCACGATTACGGTAGCCCCGAACACGGTCAACGCAGAGGTATAAGTTAGTGACTAAAAAACCGACATAATATTATGTCGGTCGGGGGGCCTGGATAAACTAAAAAATATTAAAAAATGTTATATCGCAAAACTGTAATTCTAAACATAATGGTGTCCAGTGTGTCAGATTTTGAGGGTGAGTGGGTTAGTGTAACTACAGGCAAAGGGAACATAACATCTGAGTTAAAGTATGATATGAATAACCCAAATACTTAATATAATATCCTGAAGTTAACAGCCATTATTAGTATCCCTAATAACTCATAATAGCTAATTGTTTGCTCTTGATACACATATAGTCTAAATGGTGGAAATGTTTTGCATATTAAGTTGGTAAATAAATTATATTATTTATAGTAGTATGTAAGTAGGTTGTATAAATTATCACATCCGCCCTATGACTATGCAAATTACAAAAAAGATATGAATATGGTTTTCAATCAATGTTTGTAGATATATAAGTCATTTTTAACCCGACGACGGCGAAGGCAACAGAACATTCTGATTTCAGCCCAAAAATTCAGAAATGATAATTTTTAAATGATATTATATCATCATCATTACCCTGTTCTGTCCCATTTCTGGATATAGACCATTGAAATCGATCTTTAGCTTTCAATTTCCACCCACAGCCCATTTATCCACAACCCTCACTGGTTCCACAACTCCACCTAGCCGGAGGGAGTTCTATACCTCACTGGCCAACACAGTGTCCCCACTTGACTACATTTACTCTTGTATTATAATAATTATAACTGATATTACTTTAGCCTATATCGATAACTTTGGTCCTCTATGTCAATTTGGATAACAAAATTTTGTATTTGAATCTTCAGAGAAACTCCAAGCAGTACCCACAGCTAAATGGCTTCAAATTGGCGAATGAAATGGACTGTCAGTGTTCACGACTAGACTCCTTAAGTCATAACTGGTAAGAAGCACACATTAATGACATTTTCTTTGCGGTATCAGAGTCAAAGACCTTCGGCATATTTTGTTTATGTGCTTTACAGCACAGCTGGTACCACTTCTACGTGCCCTCGTGAAGTTGTTTCATCAGCAATGTTTGCCTAAAGTAGAAATACTTGAACATAGATGTTTATAAATCAATTTTCGTATTACAAGAAACAAAAACTGGATTATAATGTTCCGAAACAAATCTTAAAAATGTTTGGAAGACAGATGTTCTCGTATACATTGTAAACACGTCAGCAATGTTTGATCTCGGGCGACATTTGACTGGTTATATTGTATCGTAATATATCTGGAAAAATAAATGTTATTTCGAGAAAACATGTCATCAATTAATTTACACTTCCTACATGTTAGTGCGCCGACACAATTTTTTTATATTCATATTTCTCTTAACATCAAAATATGTTTAGGGCTGAATATAATGTGTTAATATATATTTTTTTTCAAACGAAACGATTTAATTCATTTACAACTTGATGGAATACTTGGATTCCATTTAAAAAATAATAACAGTAAAGTGTTCTATAAAATCAAAGCATAGGAAATGTTTTAGTTTTATCAGCATAAGATTTTATTAGTTCAATTAATAACTTCCCGTGTATATTAATTATAGTTCAGATATTATATATTTTTTGTCGAAAAGAAATAATAATAAATTTTAACATGAAATAATAATAAAATTTGCTTAATATAAGTAATATTTCAATTTACATAAGTACGTATATAAGCAGAAACACTACCATTTTTTTTATATAAAAATTTAAAAAATTATAAGAATTTTCTTCAAAACGGCACTTAATTACATTTCATTAGACATTTAACGTCATAAATTAAATTTAAATCTACCTTCGCGTATTTTTGCTGTAGATTCTTCCACTTTGAACCACCAAACTAATTGTACTGACCTATTCTTTTCCATGAATCATATTCTTGTAATTTATATGCAATTAAATTTTGTTTAAGTTAATTATCATGTATACGTTATTTTATAAATAATATATAATAATATAATATAAATATAAATATGAGACAATGTAAGTAGCTGACGCACTTGTGTTATGGATATCAGAAGTAACGACGGTACCACAAACACCCAGACCCAAGACAACATAGAAAACTAATGGTAATCTACATCGACTCGGCCGGGAATCGAACCCGGGACCTCAGAGTGGCGTACCCATGAAAACCGGGGTACATACCACTCGCCATGGAGGTCGTCAATAATACGTCTTGTTAATCAGCATTTTTTTATCTACATTTTTATTTTTTAATGTAAAAATTATTGGTATTTTAATAATATGTGCACCGTTGTTTAAATATGTATATGTTATAAATATGTTATCGTTTATTTACTTTCGACCCAATCAATGTCACAGATAAAATAAACCTAAACATTACATCCGCGACGACTTTTATAAATTAGGTCAGTGAAAAATGTATTCGTCGGTAACGCATACATATCTTACATTTCATGTATGAAATAAAAAATAGCATACATTAATTTTAGATACAAATATCAAATATGTATAATGTATGCTATTTTTTTAATAAGTAGGCGGACTATTCGGGCAATAGACCACTTGATTGTGAGCTCATAAACATTGAGGCTGAGGTAATATTATTTTGATAAAACTTTTTGTAGTAACAATATATAATTTCTTGTGTTTGAGATTTTTGATTAATAGAGTCATAATTATATATTATGTCATTTGTTTTGTTAACAAAAAAAAATCAAACGACCCAACTTTATTATCATGGCCAGCATGACAGCCAAACGTCATAATTTACTACTTTACTAGTGTGCTCAATTTGACTTATAAAAGATGTTTTTTTATATATCAATGTGTACATACAATTTTTTTCGTCGCGTTCAGCTTTGATAGTTTCGTTTCTTTTCAAAATTCTCAAATAAAGGAATAAATTTGATGAAATTTTCTCTGACGGTTAAAAATGCTTTTATAAATGAATATTAAATATTTTGAATATCAATGCCGGGGCCCGCCACGATGTCCGTTTACCCTTTTTTAATATCTTAAAACATATTATCTATCAGAAAAGAATTTTATTTATACTTAATTACGAATGCCTTCATACCAAGGTTTCTCATCCACCCTGTTCATATAGAAAAAAATAATTATTAACTATAAATTTAAAAACCGATTACCTCATTCCTGTCCTGCGTAGAAGATCTGTATCAGCTAGGGGCCCTAAACAATGCAACAAACCTGCCCTGCCTAATAAATAGTAAATGCCTGATCATTAATCTATCACTTCTCTATATCAATTCAAAATTGTGAGCTATGTCAATATCCCTGTCAATATTTTGTAAAACATGTGGATTTTAATAAACTTGTGTGACCTTGGGAATAAAAAGATCTCCTTCTGGAATTCAAAACAGCTTCTCCAACTGACTAAATATATGACCAGCGTTATCCTTGAAACACTCAATAAAAATAGGAACAAAGTTCCATATTCCTTTGATTAATTCATAACACGAACAAAAATATATATTGTTCCTCTAGCAAATGCCTTGATTTTAGGTCAGTGTTCGTACATCAATAACGAATGCGATTTCATAACACAAGTCAAGCTCAAACTGCCCTTTGGAAAACCAATAAAGGAACACGCGGCGCGGAAGCGAAACTTGCTAGATTCTGTTGCAATAAAGATTTCTGCAACAAAACTTCCGCTGAACCTTATCAGACAATATCAACGAGGATGTTAGTTTTTGTGATTCATGAACCCTGAATAATATTGCCCTTAAATGTCATGATATGATGGCTATAGTTTCAAGATAATAAAAAGTCTATTAACATGTTATATAGCATAATAAACTCCAAATGTTCTTACCAGAAGATAATATTGTATTAGAGCAGTGGGATATTTAAAGGTTTTCTTACTATTGTGTTATTTACGGCATTTGGCATTATTAAAATTTGATTTTTTTTTGCAGCGAGTATTCTACTATTCGTTTTCTATACGCGTCAATGTATTTCATTTTAATGTAGAAAAAAATCTTCATGTCTTTGGGGAATAACAATTTGCATTGTAGCTCGATGTTGCACAATGTACGGACGCTCTAGAAAGCTTTGTATATATATTGAGAAATTTATTCTAATAGTTTCGTACAAGACACAGTTGAAACAGTAAATCTAAGTATACCCTATTCCAAACATAACAGGTGAAAAGTCAAATAAAAAACTTTTGATTGTAAATTGATATCATTGGTCGATCTTGATTAATCTATGATTTTTCATTATGGATGTGCGAAAAAATTGCCTTATGAATGTCGACAAAACTGTTATCGGAATTTTTCAAGCAAAATTAACGAATACATTGTTAAATGTATTAGTGTTGTATTATAAATAAAGATATATTAATCAAGAACTGTTTGTAGTACAGAATATAGCCTAGTTATTAGCTACCGTAAAACTAAGAATTGTTTATCTTTTTTCCTATTTCCTTTGGATTAGGCTATAGATACATCTTCAAGTCATTTGAAAAGGGGAGAAGCCTGATCGATTTTTTCAAATACACATTTTATGACTTATACACACGTGCTTTGAGGCAATAAGTAATTTATCTTTATTGAAAAAATAACAACAGTCTGTAAATTCCCCACAGCTTTGCTAAGGCCTCCTCTCCCTTTGAATAAAAGGTTTGGAACATATGCCATCACGCTGTTCCAATGCGTGTTTTTGTAATCCACATGTGACAGAATTTCTATTAAATTAGGCATATGCAGGTTTCCTCACGATGTTTTCCTTAACAACCGAGTACGAGATGAATTATAAACACAAATTTAGCACACGAATATTCAGCGGTGCTTGCCTGGGTTTGAAAAGATGCACGCGTTCTAACCACCGGGCCATCACGGCTTTTATTGAAAAGTCATGGCAGAATAAATTTCTAAAACCTGTAAGAGAGAGCTAATTTTGACATTTTACTTAAGAAAATCTCAACAAACTACTAGTTAATTAGGCGAACTTCAATTATGTACTTTATAAACAGCTGCTAACATTAACACTAAGGAAATTGTAGTTACATTTTAATATATATTAACTTGTTATATATTACAGGGCTGTGAATGAGATGAGAGCTTAAAATGTAGTTTTACATTTAGTATTTTTTACAAAATGCCTGCGTACTTAAATTAATAAGGTTGATTTTTTAATTAATTAATCTTTATTTTCGTTTATTACTTAAATGATAATAGTTTTATCTGTCCGTTTTTGATCGTCAATTGATCTCTAAAGATTTATTAAAATAAATTCACTTACATTTATAATTCATCGCTTATACGACACTTATATATAAACCATTAATGTATCGGTGGAAGGGCTTTGTGCAAGCGCGTCTGGGTAGGTACCACGCACTTATCAGTTATTCTACCGCGAAACAACAGTATTCAGTATTGTTGTGTTCCGGTTTGAAAGGTGAGTGAGACAGTGAAACTACAGGCACAAGGGATATTGTTTTTTATGAAAATTAAATAGGCAATTTTAGAAGTGATAACTTCGTATGTGAGCTAAACCCTTTCTTTACGTAACGCGTAACGGGGTCAGTCTCTCTCACTCTAAAACACAACGATTACCGTATTTCAGACAGTTACAGTTATCAGTCTATTCAGGAAAACGCAAACCCAAAACGAACACGTTTTTTTTCTTTCATTCTTATCACAAGAATCTAACAACCCTAATCTTATATGTACCTCTTGAAACATATTTTATACACGCTTAATTATATGTATAGCAAGAAAGTCATAAACCCGAAAATAAAACAAAGAGCATTTTCATGTTTCTTAATATTGTTTGCTATTTAAACCCACCGTCTTATGTACCAATCAAACATTAACAGTTTTAGATAATGTAGTGGCTTTATGTGGAGATTATTATTTATCTATACCTATATATACCTTATATACATAAGAAGTGACTTATTTGTTTGTAATATTAAGATGACCGCGTTTTACTAATTGCATATGTATGTATACACGGTATATATAACAAAGCAGCATTTTAACAATTTTTGTCTGTCTGTCTGTTTCTTCCTGTTAGTCTCTGAAATTGTACCGATTTCGACGAGACTTCTATTAGCAGAAAGCTGATATAATAAGGAGTAATAATACATAGGCTACAAGAATAACTTCTTTGTTAAATAAAAATCAGCATGAAGTAACGGGCACAGCTAGTATAGAAATGAAATAAAAAATCGAATTGTCGATTGTACCAGAATTTTCTGATATTGTATTATACAGTCTTTTAAAATGCATTAGACATAACATAACGTGACATGCTTTTGCACCGAATATAGAGAGCTTACTTTGGTTCACTGATATTATAAGTAGAACGTTCTAGCTTCTGTAAATATCCTAATGATTGTATAAGTACCTACATATATCATATAGCTAAAATAAAAAAGAAGGTACCACTGGTTGAATCTTTATATAATTCGATATGGATTGTATGTATTTTTTTGTTTTTTAACTAAAAGTGTTTTATGAGTAATTATTTTACGTTTATTATTTCTTTGTTGTATTGCATAATAGCTTCAAACCATTGATGAAGTATGTCATTAATATTGAGGGCACAACTTTCAAGGCTTCCGGTCGAATTGCTAAAAGGCGCCTGTTTTGGTCACGTGTCGGTCACAATGAAAGGGCAATTGTTATTTTTGTAAATTATTAAGTTGGTGCTTTTTGTGTTTTATAACAAAATAAAGCAATAATTTGATTAAGATTTACGGAACATTGTCAAACTTACATAATTTTTTTTTAATTATTTATTTAGACACAACAACAACAGCCTGTAAATTCCCACTGCTGGGATAAAGGCATCCTCTCCCTTTGAGGAGAAGGTTTGGAACATATTCCACCACGCTGTTCCAATGCGGGTTGGTGGAATACACATGTGGCAGAATTTCTATGAAATTTGTCACATGCAGGTTTCCTCACGATGTTTTCCTTCAACGCTGAGTACGAGATGAATTATAAAGACAAATTAAGCACATGAATCAGCGGTGCTTGCCTGGGTTTGAACCAGCAATCATCGGTTAAGATGCGCGCGTTCTTACCACTGGGCCATCTAGACACACCAACAACATAACATATACAGCATTCACGATAAAATCTTAAACATCTAAGTCTTAAATACTAATATGCATGCCACTTAGAGGCGTGTACATGCAAAAAATCTATGTTGTATAAAGATTTATATTTATAATTTGAATCTAGTGTGGATTTTATAAAACGTTATATAATAGACAATAGGGAAAAACACATATTTTGCACATTTAATTACGAATCTTTTCTATCAAAAGTGCACGAAACTGGCTGAGTCCAAGGGATCTCTAGGTTCGTTTGTAAGCCATGTATTAAATGTGCTACACATATATACTTATTATATTATAACAGATACGATTGCAACACCAATAAATAAAGGCTCGTGTAAATGAATACTACTTAAAATATGAACCGGAGATCGGTTAAAATTAATTTTTATATTTGACACTACACGTGTATATATAAATAATATTTTTTACATATATATATTTTTAGTTAAATAAAACAAAAATATATATGACGTCTTGTTCTATAAAACTTTTTTTATTCCTATAATAAAACTTATTTACGACCAGGAAAGCGTACGGATTACAACTATTTCTTAATAAAATTTAAAATGTAGGTATTTTGGCACTCGCACTCCGCACCGAAACACAGATTGGAGGAAACGATTATTGCTTGACGGTTGAATACACAACAAAACGTAGGTAACTAGTTAGACTGAAGTCTAGGACAAAGTAAAACAGCCCAATTTGCCAACCTATATACAGAACACTTTGAATATATAATAAAAAGAATGCAGAAAAGTTCCGGAAAACGGAACCCCAAATTAGATCACGAACTAAATATCAATAAAACGTGGTCAATATCAAATGGCAATATCCAGAGACAAGTGAAACAACAGAAGCAATAAAAACTTTCGCGTGCGTTAGAAGATACAGAACTTCCGGACTCCATGGCAATTTTGGGATGAACTCGAGATTGTAATTTAACATTCTTTGCTGAGCTGCGAGAGCCCAGTGGTTATAAGGCGCGAAATACATTACATAATATATACCAAAGTTGCTAGCTCTGTCTGTCTTCTGTCCATGTGTATGCATAGATCTTTACAATTATGCATTGGATTTTGATACGTTTTTTTAATAGATTGTCAGATTAAAGTTTATATGTATAATACATAAACAATATATTAGAGAAATACTGTAAATAACTATAAAATCTTTTTAGAGATTTCTAATGTAATGTCGTTAACATAAACAAATTTAAACATATTTTAAACGCTATGAGATATATCAATATCATGCTCATACAGCACAACTTAAAAGGGTCTACAAAAAAGTCAAAAAGTGAGGCATAACCCACAATTACCAATTTTTATACATAACTTTTGTGAGAAGCAGTGGCTTAATTTGAAAGAGATCCAATGAAATATGTACTTTAAAAACAATGTGCTCATCATCTCTCATCTCACTCAAGGAAATATTTTCGATGATATTACAGATTTAAAATGCAGAGACATATCGTCAGTTTCTATTCTCTTATAATTGAAAAACTGTGAAAATATTTCATTCTTATAAAAATATTTTATATTAGTATATTTAGTTTCAATCTTGCACCCGTGCAAAGCCGGGATTGATAGTAACCGATAATTCCGCGTTAAAACTCGGAGTAACCTCCTCTAAATTCGTATGCTTAATTTACGTTTATGATTCACCCCAAGGAAATCACTGGCAGAAATTGGCACGTAGTACGTGATACGTGGCCGATGCGAATCTTAATACCAACCCGTATTGGGGCAGCGTGGTGAAGTGAGTTCTAAATCTTCTGCTCATCAGAAGAGGTAGGCTTGTTCACCAGTGGGAAAGCTTACAGATGTCCTATTCATGGAACACGGTTTATCACAAGAGAAGGTTACATGAGGTCAAGAATATCTTCTGCGTCGATTTTATACACAAAAAAATGCTTTGCAAAAAGAAGAATTAATCGTAACCTTAAAGGTAACGAATATCAATTGAATATTAATGAATCTAGTTATATCAATTGAATATACGTTTGTTTGACCGTCAAAGAGGAATACAGATTTGTTCATAGGTATTATTAACCAATTAAAGCCTATCTGAGGATTGAAAAATGCAATGTTTTGTTATGTGTCAAATGACATCTATGAATTGAAAAATCGATCCATAGTGGTTTTAAGCAAAATGAATGATTATTTTAATTCGTTTAAAAATAATTTTATACTTAGAATGAACATTAGTCTGTCCACACTGCACATCCTCACGTTTATTGCTTCAATTGAAGATTATTCATAACATGAAACATTTGAATCTTAATAGAAAATTTTGAGTTTAAATCTAGACACCAATATTTTTTTACTTTTAATTCCTTTTAATTCCTGATAGCGAAGTATTACAGTTGTCTATTGATACAGGAACTTTAAAAGTATACCACCAAAAGTGAACTAATGATTTTATTTTAGCCCATACCATAGACCCAAGTTTCCAAAGACAGTCGAAAGTTATATTAGGCAGTCGAAAATTATATTTTCTGAAACATTATTTTCTTGGATGTTTACTAATTTCACATTGATCTTAATGTGTTGTACATTAGAACAAGACACAGAAATTTGAATAGTTATAAATTTAATGTACTGGATATAAGTTATTACAATGAATGTGAGTCGTGGGAGGTAATGAGTGATCATATCGAAGACTATAATAGAAGCGAATCGACTATAAAATTAATAGCTCTGACTGGCGCCGAATGTGTTAGATTTTCATGATCATATTTGTGAATAAAATTAACTGATACTCTACGTAATAAGTGATAACAAATCTGGCAAAGTAAAAATTTAAAACACTTTAATTTAATCTGATAAATATTGTTATGTGTATAAATCTTGAATCCTCAAACTCACTTTTATTTAATATAGAAAGCATTAGAAGCATTACACACAATTATTGATAGTCAAATTAAGCACTACTTCCGGTTTGGAAAAAAAAATATGAAAACCTGAGAAGAGCTGGCGAAAAGAACGGGATTTTTTTTCTTTATTTCTTATTTTAGGGTTCCGTACCCAAAGGAAAAACAAGGTTCATGAATAAGCTAAAAATCCACAGAAATGTATTTAATCAAAATATAATGATCGCTCTCTGTTTCTCTCATTATCAAATTTTCCTATATAATTAGTTTCTATAAAAACGTATTATTCTATACTGAAAATACACCTATTCAAAAAAATATATCTCATGTATTTTTTTTTAATAAAAATGAATCGTAGTTACTTTGTTGTGTTTTTTACTATCGTGGCTAGGCTAGTTATAATATCTTAGATGCACAAAATTATCACAATATAGCAATTCATCAGAAATTAATTAAAATCGTTATCATTTTATCAAGCAAATTTATTACTATAACGGTTAATGCTCACTTCGAACGCAAAGCGGGGAGATAAAGCTCTATCACCAAAAAGAAATGCACCACTAAGTAATCAATACAGCATGTTTTGTTATCCCATTATGTTCATATATAGTACTAGTAGGTGCGGATTTGCTCGCGTTTTAGGGTGTTAGCTGTCATGTGTTAGGTAATAAAAGTAGCCTATGTCCTTTCATGGAGTTCAAGTTTTCTTTATACCAAATTTCATCAAATTCGGCTCATTACTGAGGTCGTGAAAGAGCAACATACAGCAATAATAAAGATATAGATTACATACTCAAAAGATTGATTCATTTCGGACATTAGCACTATACTCATTTGATTGATATTTGGCTTTTAATGGCGAAAAAATTAAATTTATTAGGTACATTCAGTCCATGTATTAATTTGTACCTATTAAGGTTTCCGTACCCAAAGAGTAAACAACCCTAGCACTAAGACTCCGCTGTCCATCTGTCACCAAGCACTATCTCACGAACCGCGTAAATAAATAGTTAGACACTTGATTTTTTTACTGATCTGTCTTTTTCTGTTGCTATACACAAATATATAACAACAAATACTAAAAACAGAATAAAATAAACATTTAAATGGGATTCCCTTTCAACAGACTGGATTTTTTTGACGGTTTTATAGATAATGGTACGGAATCCTTCGTGCGCTAGTCTGACTCGTAATTGGCAGTTATTTTCGTCGTAGTCTGCATGTGTTTTCTTCGTCTACCTCCATAATATTCGATATCTATTTTTACTTTTAAACTACGAATACCATTACTAATCGCAGGAATGTCTCAGAAATTTCATTTTATGTAATGTTGACATTCAAATGTCCAATAAAATATGTCGGAAACCACGCAATTAAAATGTGTAAACTTAACAAACGGCCGTAGTAGTCTTTCCGTAGAGAGAACCTTTTATACAGAGTGGCCAAAATGTCGTGGATCAAACGACTCAGGGTGATAGATAAAATTTTTCTACAGCATGTTCATAACTCAAGTGCATAAAAAATGATGATCATTTTTGTTTTTATTTTTTCAACTAAACTACCGATTTTTTTTACAATTCCATTAATACAGAAAAAAGTTGATAAAAAAACAACAAAACAGAATGTGTTTTATTATGACTATGTAATGTATCATTACGAAAAGAAATGAATTGCAGCTCTGGGTACCAAATTCATTTTACCGTCAATTTTGGAACATTACAAAAATTACTACTCACTCTTATAGTATCATTAGTTATCATTAGTTTTCTGTGTTGTCTTGGGTCTGGGTGTTTGTGGTACCGTCGTTACTTCTGATTTTCCTTAGCACAAGTGCTTTAGCTACTTACATTGGGATCAGAGTAATGTATGTGACGTTGCCTCATATTTATTATTTATTTATAACAACACTTTAGTGTTAGACTTCTAGTTCAGGTTTTATGCGAGTTTTTTTTTCATGCCAAGGAGAAAATTTGTTAGAACATTGTGTGAGATATGTTAAGACAATAATAAAGAGAGGATAAGCAGTTTTCAATAAAGTGTTATGGTCGGATGAGTCAAATTTTAGTAGAATGGGAATTTTTAACATCCATAACTTACCCTACTACTCCAGAGTGAACCTACATATCATCAGAAATGATCAATTCCAGCATCAGTTTGGTATTAACATGTGGGCTGGTATCATTGACCAGAAGCTGGTGCTACAAGAAATACCACCAAGGCTAAACGGTGCTGCATATTTATTTTTTTACAAAACGATTAAAATAAAACTAAATATTAAAAAAAATACAATTACTATCAATACCAAAGTACAAGTAAATATTTACTTACAATAATAATAATTCAATTAACGTAAACTTTTTCACAAATAAGATTTACAACGTTTTGGCGCGTTGCCAAGGAGTTTCAGTTAATATGCTCGTACTAACGTAAACGGATAGACTACGGTCAAGGATCTATTATTTTAAGAATAATATATTTATTTAAAAATAGTTGGTATTTATAACTTTTGTTTAATCCTGAATCCTGAGTGTTATTCGAAGTAATTTGCATAGTAATTATTTATTTATCTAATTAATTATTTATGTATGTTTTAATATGATTCCTCATAGGTTTTAACTGTTATTTTATTTATTTTATTTAAATTTATTTAATATACTATTTTGAAAAGTACAAATCTCCATATTAATGGAGATTTTGTACTTACATATTACTGTACATACATCTTTACACGCTACAACTGTTTGTAAAATATATTGATACTATGGACTGAAATTAATACAGGAATATAAAATTGTTGCTTCATAATACTCATCATGAAACAAACAATGTATCATTACTTATATCTATACATTGTTTGAACGAATAGAAGTCTTATATATACGTAATAAAGATATTTCTTTAATAATAAAATAATCTGACATGTAACACTACTGCACTGATCGTCATTTATATTACTTTACTTTGACACAATAATAATAGTTCAGGATTCTAGGCCCATTTTTTCATTTGGTCACTGTCAATTAAATATTTCGTGACCTTAATTTTGATTAGACGCCTAAAAATTTCCTGCACGAAATCTCTCGATTGCAGTAGCTAACAGAGGCATCAGTTTTAAAATTTATCGATTTGATGAGCCTCAAAAATTTATTAGTAACTGTTTTTTATTAAATTTCAATTGATTTTATCTTAATTATTTAGTAATTAAAATTGATTACGAACAATTCATATTTATATAATTAATATAATTTATATCATTTAATCGTCAAGTTCTTCCTCATTGCGTGACACGTTATCACGGTGCTCCAATTGAATACATATGTGGAATGCATTAACTTAAAAATCTATTTTTTCTGTATTTTGATAGTACAGCTAAATTAAACTGGTATGCATGCGCAGAACATTACTTACAGCGTATTAGTTATCCCACATTAGTGTCAACTGTAAGCGTTGGTACAAACATTTTTTCAGCTGACCACGTATTTTATTTTGTCTCCGAGTAATCATTTCCAGAAATATTTTTGCTGTAAAATAATTATGAATTATTTTTAGTGCAATTTAAACATATTACGATGACATCGTTGTTAGTAGCGAAGATTTTGAAGATTTATCAAATGATTTTAAATTAACATGGTTATTTTTATTATTAAAGTTATTAATTTCGGGATATTTACCATTTTTTTAAATTTTTTTCGGTGGAGCTCGATATTTCGACATTGTCTACGAATGTCTTGTTCACGTGAACAAGACATTCGTAGACAATGTCGAAATATCGAGCTCCACCGAACAAAATTAAAAAACATGGTAAATATCCCGAAATTAATAACTTTATCAAATGAATCTGGTGAAGATTATTTTTTATACATACAGGGTTACAGGTTAAGTCGACCGAAATCCTTTAAGAGAGGATAGATTCCATCATTCCTAACCGATTTGACTATGGAACCCCATATCCTAAACCTAACCCTTCTCAAGTTATTGGCCTTTGAATTTATTTTATAAAAATGACAGATTTTTTGACGACTGCCCCTTTATTTTTGTTTTGTGTCCCAATTTTGTATTCTTTTTACTATTTTTGAGTAGAAGATTAGTTGCTTTATTATTTTAAGCTACAAAACTGCCAGTAACTATACCAAATGAGTCGTAGTAGACAGTCAATTGTTAAAAAAAGTAATTACATTTAAAAAATATATTTTTTATTTCTAAGATATCTTTAAAAAAGTCTATGACAGATGTACTGCAGATATGCTAAAAAATATCTACGGCTCTTCAGCTTTCCGATAAGGTATAATAACATAGGGTATTATTAGAATCCTTGGAAAAAATCTTTAAACAAAGACGCCCGAGTAACAAAAGTTAAGCCGCTCGCAGCGCCTGTTGTCCTGCAATGAGTGCGAGCGGGACATTTTTCAATGTAAATAGGTACGAGAGGCATAAGTAAAAACTATTTTGTTGTTATTGTGTGTGCTTTTTGGTAATTCCTTAATTCCTTATTCAGTTTGCTTACGCGATTCGTCCGTGGTAGATGCGATACATAGTGCTCTTGGTTTTTTACTCGATTTGGCTTGTTTTCTGGACTGTTTCTTACTATTCGTGACTGTGCTTGTTAACTGGACCTTGATTTGTATTTCTGATTTGGAACTGTTGAAAATGACGACCTTTACAAATGAAGAATATGCTGATATTCTGATTTGTTATGGGTACTGCAACTGTGTATCTTCACGAGCACGTGAAGAATACATAGTACGTTATCCTGGCCGCCGTATACCGGATATTAGTGTCTTTGACGGAGTTTATCGGCAAATTAGAGAGACTGGCTCTGTTTCAAGATGACGAACAGACGTAGGCAGACCACGAATTCATGACGACGACGAAGAGCAAGATAATGAGATAATTCGACGATTTCGACAGGATCCCACTACGTCAACTAATGTTGTTGCTCGAGGACTTGGACTCTCACAGTGGAAAATGTGGTTTACAGTGCATACTGCTTGTCTCTACCCCTACCACTTCACGCCAGTACATATCATCGAAGAAGGAGATCCTGCGAGGAGACTAGACTTCTGTAGATTTATGCTCAACGCAGATTTAGAAGATCCATTGTTATTTAGAAGAATCTTGTGGACTGATGAGTCAAAATTCGACCAAGACGGGATAACTAATTATCATAACACACAAGTTAACAAACGTCACGAATAGGAAGAAACAGTCCAGAAAACAAGCCAAATCGAGTAAAAAACCAAGAGCACTATGTATCGCATCTACCACGGACGAATCGCGTAAGCAAACTGAATAAGGAATTAAGGAATTACTAAAAAGCACACACAATAACAACAAAATAGTTTTTACCTATGCCTCTCGTACCTATTTACATTGAAAAATGTCCCGCTCGCACTCATTGCAGGACAACAGGCGCTGCGAGCGGCTTAACGTTTGTTACTCGGGCGTCTTTGTTTAAAGATTTTTTCCAAGGATTCTAATAATACCCTATGTTATTATACCTTATCGGAAAGCTGAAGAGCCGTAGATATTGTTTAGCATATCTGCAGTACATCTGTCATAGACTTTTTTAAAGATATCTTAGAAATAAAAAATATATTTTTTAAATGTAATTACTTTTTTTAACAATTGACTGTCTACTACGACTTATTTGGTATAGTTACTGGAGGTTTTGTAGCTTAAAATAATAAAGCAACTAATCTTCTACTCAAAAATAGCAAAAAGAATACAAAATTAGGACACAAAACAAAAATAAAGGGGCAGTCGTCAAAAAATCTGTCATTTTTATAAAATAAATTCAAAGGCCAATAACTTGAGAAGGGTTAGGTTTAGGATATGGGGTTCCATAGTCAAATCGGTTAGGAATGATGGAATCTATCCTCTCTTAAAGGATTTCGGTCGACTTAACCTGTAACCGTATATATAAATTTGTGCCGACTTTCTTAAAAAAAGTTATTTATTTAAATTAAAAAGAAAATATCTTTTCAATGTGTCTCGTGTTATAAATATAAAAACAAAAAATGACAATTCTTGTCGGACTAGTGATACATATCTATTTTCTTGTTTAATTTGGGCAAAGAAAGCACTACCCTATCACGTAATATTTTTGTCATACAGTTAGTAATAAGAAAAAGGGACTTATGGTTATTAAAAATTTCTGAGCATAGGACCTGGATAACCGACATTCGTAGGACAATGTGACTATTACATTATATAGATATGAACTAAGTAACAAAAGAAAATCTCCTGGTTAGTAATCATATTTGATGACCTCATCATCGATTCATGTTGTAATCATTATATTATATCGTTCATATTGTGATCCTTGATCGAATCATACATTTTGAAGGACATTTTATTTTACATATCATATATTACACATCATATAGAATCATGAAATCAACATATTTTATTATTAATACCCCTTTTTTACAGGAAATTTTTGGGCACCTCCTCGTAACGAATATTACTCACGAAACAATATGATAGTAATTCCGGGATTCATCCCGGACTATAACATAATATATCCGCTAGTTTCTTCGCATTTTATCAAATTGTACTTCAATATTCAGTACGATACATTCTCGTATGCACATCTTAGTAACTACGTAAGGGTACACGAGGAAGCTGTTTATAAAGAACTGAAATAGTTCAGGAGAGTTTCGTTTGCACTATCACATACAATTTAATTAAAATTGTCTCATAACATTAACTTAGATTTGAGTATTAATTGAATCATGAAGGTGTGAATACATATTGTAAAGTGTCATCATTATATAATATCATGAAAATGTTTTATAATAGTTATTAAAATATATATATATATGAAATATATATAATTTTATTAATTGACTATATATTGAACAATGCAACGAAAAACGCTCATTGTTACAATATAAATTCATTTTCATAACATTTTTAAAGTTTTTTCAAGAAACTAACGTCAAGACATGACCGGTGACTCTCTTCTCCGTAAATGCAGATCTGCGCGAGGCATCTTTATTGGTAGCGCACCAACGAGCAAGGTCAAAGACGTATATCCACAGCTTAAATAAGAAATATAGAGTATATGTCAGAATTTCTTACCCATTAAAAAGCATCGTATTCAAATTTGATAAAACTCATAAAACATTTTAAAACTAAACACGTCCATTAATATATAAGTATAGTAATATAATATATTTGTATATAATAAAGTATAATATGTACACAATATCAAAGAAATACTAAAAATAACACTCAATGAAATATACTTATATTCTTTTTGTTTCTAATAATTGTTGTGTAAAGTCATGACCGCGTGGAATGCGACGTAGCGAGAATTCTAATAGCGTTTTCCCGTTGAATCGCAATTTTGATTCCCTGGGGAAAACTAGTTCCCTCACAGGACGACAATTATACGGGATATTACAGGTTTAAGCAATTTTTTTGCGATACTACTCGGATAATTTATATCAATTAGTAAAAAGTAGTCAAATTGTCTATGTTATTGTCTTATATCTATAACATTTCATAGTACATAAACGCGACATCAGAGTCGCCGAGGCTGACTCTCATCTCGCACGGAGCAGAGGATTACAGTTAAGCTTTTGATAGGATCAAAAAGATTACTATCTTATCCCAAGAGTTCAATCTATGAGACCAAACGTATGTATGTATGTATGTATGCTTTCACTATTTATAACTATTTTTTAATAAAAAAATTGACTGTAATCCAGATGATAATACACGTAGACTAGTAGTAGACTCTATGCCGAAGGACTGTATAATAATATATATTTAAATAAGAAAATATCTTAATAGTAATTATAATCGATTTGCACAATGTTTTCAAATTAATGTCAAAATTACAAAAAAAAAGTATATTATAATGGATGTAATGGAAGGATGTTTATCGCTTATAACATTATTGTTTCATATGTTTTGTGAATTGCTAATGGTCAGTCTTGGTAAAACATAACCGTGCTCCATGCAATCCCACTCGGCAATTTACCACTTGTGCCCTAGTTGTAGTCACTTGCGTAATGAAGTGATATTCTCATCTGTACGCAACGCTTATTAACGCTGTTGTATTAGACCACGATCAGTAGATATAGCTATAGACAAATAATTCATACGAGACAAAGTATATACACTTAGCGGAAAGCTGATTGTCCTGCATTAGATCTCTCTTCATTGGTGTCGGATTTCTCGTCCCATCGCAGTATGTGAGCCGTGAGGAAACAGAGAAAGCTTTACAAGTGGTTGCGCTAATCTCCCGTGATAGCCGTTACTATGATCAAAATTTATAAAATGTAAAAAAGGCACGGGCAACAGTGAGCCCGTGGATGTTGTAAATCTAATAAAATTAATAATAAAAAAACCGTTGTTATGACCGAAATCAATCAGACGCACATCATCATCTATACATATAATAAAATTAGATTGTTTGTAATATTAAAAAAACCGCTTTTTATAAAAGCATATGTTTACACGGCACACATATATGTGGAAATAGTTTATATATTTTTAAGTATATTATGTATTTGATAATGACTGGCCACTTGTAATGTGAGAAACGTCTGTCAGTTTTTGTATTCTGTCTGTCACTAAGATTGTTATCATTACGTCGAAAGAAATAATAAAGTGAATATGAATTAAAAAACCGTGTTGTGCATTAAATCAAGCTATATCCCACATATATACCAAAATAACATTATTTTATAATGATATATAGTCACACAAACGTCCAAATGCTCTCCAGTATCGCGCAGCCCTCGCGCATGCTGTCACTCCGCCGTCACATTGGGTTCGTCCAAGAAACGACTCACTGTCTCAAAAAGCTGCATAATACAGAATTAATAAGATATAGTAAAATCTGCGAACAGAAAAATAACTTTTATATTAAATTCAAACGCACACCAAGTGGCAGGGAGCTAGTTTAAAATAATTTAAAAATTTTAATATATTGGTTACCTTCAAACATAAAAAAATATATCAATACACAGCCTGGTTTAATCTCGTAACCGGAAAATTTAAATGTTTTCCATTTCCTAAATGTATTCTTTTCATTTCAAAGGG
The DNA here is from genome assembly GCF_905220365.1 of Vanessa cardui. Taxonomy (NCBI): domain Eukaryota; kingdom Metazoa; phylum Arthropoda; class Insecta; order Lepidoptera; family Nymphalidae; genus Vanessa; species Vanessa cardui. Next base: position 10,300,531 of record NC_061133.1, on the reverse strand, counting down.
CTTGATAAGTAATATGTAGGTATCGTATCATAAAGTCGCACAAGCGCCTAACCACTAGAATTGTCGATTCCGTTGCCAACATCGATAAAGTTAGAATTTAATTTTAGCAGTTGGGTTATACTACCCACCATTTAATATAACAAAAATTAAATTCAACATCGATAACGTAGTTAGTTCAAAATAGAATTAACGGCTAAGACCGTAATCGGTCCTTTTCGTTATAATTCTTCTAGTTCTATTTAGAAATCATGTTGTTCTAAAATTAAAAATCTTATAGTTTTTTTTTTCTTTTTTTTTCTATAAATAATTATATATCGTATACTAGGTCATAAAATATTCTTCCATAATACATATTCGTGCTTACTTCTTTGTAATATTATTCCAATTAGTTTAATTTATGTGATAGAATTTTAAAAGCGGTTCTACCTAATAACTAAAAGTTATAAATATTTCTTAATTAAATCCTAGATAAAAGTTAATGTCAGGGTCTTTCAACCTTGTAACAGTGACACCTCGTTTACTCGTAGAGTTATGATAATGAGACGAAGCTAATTAAGAAATAGGAAGGACACTACGGCACTATACATAATTTAAAACAATATTTTTTTCTTTATCGTCTTAATGCTTAATTATAAATGTTGTTTAGAGGGTATTTTGTTAAACAATGCTATTTTGTATTGTATTTTGTATTTGTATTTGTAATTGAACAAAAAAAATAAAAAATTAAGGTTAGCAAAAAAGAAAGTTTTTCATTAAATATCAAATCACAAATATATCAAAAGGACTATTATTAATTCTAAATTGATTGTGCTCTTAATCCACAGATAAAAATTGCCGTCTTAATAAATTATATTAGAGGAAAAGACATAGACAGATTTTATTTAAGGAAATTAAAAAATAATGTATTTCGATATTTTTCATTAATTTTATAGTATGAATTAATTAATTTTATACGTATTTATTAATATAAAATAAACCCTTTTCGTATTTAATACGTATATTAAAAGAATATTTTAGTACAGTAAAATTATCTCCTTCCGAAAATACATAATATGTTTTTCCAATAAATACTAATATCTTACTTAGAAATAACCTTTACCTTGCGGTAAATAAAAAAAAGAGTATTAAATTAGGGCGTTATGTGTGTCCCTGGCATTGCTGACGTTCATGACCATTATATGGGCCATTTCCTCGTCTGCCTTGACACGCCATAAAGAAAAGAAAACATGTGAAATATTTACTAAAAGGTCATTGACATTGGAATCACAAGAAATATTAACCACTCCACACCCCACCGTTAATGGGTATTTACACTGAATCACCAATCAAGTCGAAACATAATAACACTGAATATCAAGCGGATTATAATAAATTAGAATAACGACAAAACACACTATGTGTTTTTTTAAGCTATGTACACGACTAGGAACAATTAATAAATTTAAGTAGATTCTTATTTAGTTAATGTTATTGGCCTTATTGCCTCCGCTCAAATTTCCACTGAGTGTATTAACCTGTAATGAAATCAAACGAAAATCTCTTTGCGATTATTACTAACAAGTTAATTGTTCTTAAATTAATTAATTAATCTTCTTTAAGCTTTATCACGAAGAAACTAAATAAAATTGTTTTAAACTCATAATTATGATATACTAGATATGCCCGCGGCTGCGCTTGCGTTTTACGGATTTTTTATCATGTCTCAGGCATAAAAGTGGCCTATGTTATCCTTGGAGTTCACGTTTTCTTCATACCAAATTCATCATATTCGGATTAGTGCTTTGGTAGTGAAAGAGCAACTGGCAGATAGACAGACAGAGTTACTTTCGCATTTATATTATTAGTATAGAAGTATAGACTAGCGACCCGTACTAGCTTCGCATGGATGCAATGCTGATACTTAAAATACTTTTTTTTTTCTTTTTTTTTATGGTATAGATTGGCGGACGAGCATATGGGCGTGCAAGCAAGCAAGCAAGTGGTCACCATCACCCATAGACAATGACGCTGTAAGAAATATTAACTATTCCTTACATCGTCAATGTGCCACCAACCTTGGGAACTAAGATGTTATGTCCCGTGTGCCTGTAGTTACATTGGCTCACTCACCCTTCAAACCGGAACACAACAATACTGAGTACTATTATTTGGCGGTAGAATAACTGATGAGTGGGTGGTACCTACACAGACGGGCTTGCACAAGGCCCTACCGCCAAGTAAAATACTACAGAATTTCATACAACGTTCACAGTTTTTTGTCAATAGACAAACCACAATGTATTTGCAGTACTGTATTGCTTAAAATCGTTTGGAAAATAAGCCATTATTTATAGTAAAAAGTATAGAATAAAAAATGCTTTATCCCTGAGTAATATATATCATTGTAGGTAAGCGAGTTGTTTTACACTATGTAAAAAAGCTGGATTCGTTAAACACATCACATTTATTTAATTGAAGACAGACCAACTCAGGTCTGATCTATTTCTGATTTGTAAATAGTTTACAGTATTTAGGCTTGATCAAGGTTCAGACATCAATCTTAAGGTTCGTCGGTTAACCTGTTAGGCAATTGATCTTGGAAACTTCGGGAACGGTATGTGCTGTTACTTCGATTTATGCTTTGTTTGTATTTTATAGAATTACGTGTTGAATAAATTATCCAAATAAATAAAAATGAACTTTGGTATGTGATTCCTTATTCTTATTCCATATTTCATTCCGTTTCATTTTTCGACAAATTAAATAAGATTCTCTCCGCCATATTGAAAATGTAATGGCAACACTTTAACACAAATCTATTTTTTTCATTTTCACTTTTACTCCTATATATTTTAAATAAACATAGCCAGTAAAATTATTTAAACTCATAGGTATGTCATAGTTGTTGCGGATTGATATCAAATCAAATCAATAAATAATAAATTAGTATTATGGGCCTATACAATAGCATAAAATTCGATAATAATGATTTTTTTAACTGAAACATTAACATATCCAATATTTGATAACAACAGTTGCTATGCTATAAGCGTATTAGCATCTTCTAGCTCAAGGATGATAGCAGTCGTCACATATTTCTTCTATTTTTGAAAGTTAAAGATTTTTGAAAATTTAAAAATGTAACTTAGGATGTTCGTCATTTTGAATATAAATATAAAAGTTTTATTAACTTTACTTATAGTCAATCGATTCGGATAATTATAATCTATCGAAGTAAATTACAGTTAAATAATTAAAACTATAACTTAACCTGACCGAAATATTATGAATCCTCGAAATTGTATGTACACTTTATTTTAAATTGAATAAACGTTTACAATCTTTCTACAGTTTTCAATTACTGGATATATTGTAAACACAATTTTAGATACATTTCCATAATAGTCATTATCAATACTAGATGTCATCTTTTACACAGATGTATTAAAACATATAGATTTACATTTTGTATAAATATAAATTATCTGTGTAGTTATGCATTCTGTCATCTCGAGTGACACAAATCGCAAAAGCGCGGGAAAATAAGATTTATAAAAAAGGGCGCCCAGTGAAGGCGATGTGTGTGTGCTCAGCGAGCTGATATTATAACATAATACCTATTTAATCTAATTGGTAAAACGTATGCAAATATTACACTAGAGCTAATTTATTTATTTGTTATCAACTTAATTACGAACATGCTAAGGTCATTGACCTGCTCGAATTGAGTAACAATATTAAAGATAGATTGATTCACATCAAACAAATTGCTTTTTACAAAAACAAGTACGTCATTATTGTTTCTCACTACAATTGGAGATAAAGATAGACTAAGAAGCCATACAAATGTGATTGACTACGTTCAATCACGCCATGGCTTTTTTTAATTGCCATTAGCAAATAAATAATTAAAAGACTTTTATCTACATAAGAGAAATATTGATGGTTTCTATTTATTTTAAAAATAAGAAATGAAAGCAGAAATCATATTTTGGCGTAGGATATTGTTTATTTTCTCCAAAACATAAAATTAAAAATACTATCACATCACGACAAATATATCATAGATTCATATTACAAAATAAGATTAAAAATTAAAAAAAAAAACAATCGTGTATCTTTGTAGTTAAATAAACATAGAAACAAATTTTAATATCTATTTGATGATACTTTTATATTCTTATAGAAATGACAATACTAAAAATAAATCCTTAAAAGCGCGTTACATCTAAGAAGCTAAAAAATTAACTACGATTACAAAAGTTAAATTACTTATATTAATCTATTTAAAAAGTACACTTCAATATTGTAACCCGACCCAACCACGCGTATTTCCTAGGTCATCGTTTGTAGTGCAGTACATTTAAATTTTTTGAGGTTTATAGGCAAATGCTAAGTGGTCAATTAACTTTTCACAAAGACATTTAAACTATTAACTGTCAAAAAATCATAATATTATCGTGTGGATATTGAAATTTTGAGTAGGTGTTATAGTCATGCTATCTTGCATAGTTCAAACCGTTTCCATATGAAAAATTTCATAACAAAGATATATGAAATACTCAACGAAGTGATATCGGTGTGAATGTCATTCTAATTCAAATTACTTTGAAGGTTAATGTGTTTATAATAGTTTTCCTACAAACACATACATAAAATATATTCAATATTACAATAATTAGAAAAATTCTTAAACCTTAAGTTAGTTAAGTCGAATTAGGTTATTTTTAAATCTATTTACCTAAGTGACAGTCTGATTAATTTGGCTAAAAATATGACAGGTAAACATTCCTGCTATAATTTGCTAATATGGCAGCGCTTCATTAATTTCCTGAGTCGTACAATATATCATACGTTATCTAGCCTATTTTATTGAAAACACACGCAATTTCCCATAGTACTTCAATGACGTAGGTGACGTAGCTACCAATGTAAATGAAGTTAGTGTCGAATAAAATACATGCATATACCACACAATATACAGTTTTATATTAATAATTATTATTGCACACTAAATGTATTATGGCTTACAATATAAATGAATTCTAATAGTAAGTCTATTTTAGTGATACGTTTCTGGAAATCACGTTCACGAGTTAATACAAAAACATTGATAATTTTGAAGTATGTGTATTTAGTAATGACTGCTACAGTAACCTATTACCATACCATTGCTGACTGGTTCCTCCTCTTTTCGAATCCTCCTCTTGCAGAAACAATAACCAAAAACGTAAATAGTTATTACCAACGCTAGTGTCGAAGGCAACCACACATAAACGGGTATACCCGAAGGCTTCATGGTTTCCGAGTATTCTTTTAACAGGGCACAGGCTATCACGTTCCTTTCCTTATTTAATGTAGTATTGTGCCACAATACACACTCTTGCTCCCTTGTTATCTTAAGAGTCGACCCGTTATGCTGCAGAAAAGGTCGAATGTCGATCTGAGGTGAAGTTATATCCAAGGCACCAGGGCCTGGAAGAAAGCTCTCCGGTGAGCGCTCTATAAAGGAAGACATGAGGAAGCAAGGAAATTTGATTTCTTCGAAATGTTTCCGATCAATAACTTCCATAGAACATTTTTCGTCTGGGCGGACTGGGTAGAAGTGCGTGTACTGCCAACGCTCCGCTGCCGCTCTTCCCAAGTTGTATAAAGCTAATCCAGTTAACAATTCACTAAATCTTCCGCCGGATTCTCGATATTTATACACATAGGTAGGTGGTAATCCGTGGTACACGGGGTACGTAACAAAATGTGAACAGTGACGGCACATGAAATGTATTGCGGTGGGTGGATGGTACGAGAAGTGTGCGTGATGCGCGCTGACATGATGATTGGGCTTGTACTGAACGTCATGGTCGAATCGTCCCCGCGGGCCTCCACTTATTTTAGCATTGACACATTTAACTATTGCAATAATAAAGAATAGACAGAAAATGTTCATTGTGCATCAGGGGCGGGTCCCGGCACGCAACTGCGGTCGGTCAGGACAAGGCGGCTTGGCGCCGGGTGTGCTGGCGCCGTCCAGGCGCGCCAACTCTAGATACATAAATGGAGGGATTTGTGAATGTAACACCAAATTCCAGGAAAATACACACGTTGAATCTTTTATTGATTATAAAAAGTTTTACATTCGATGAAAAAATAACATCAAATATTGCTTCAACGTCACTTTTTCCCGCTAACGTTAACAGTGTGTTTGTATAAACGTTTATATTCAAAGCTAGTCAACAAAATGCATGTCCAAACAAATGCAACATGGTACATGCATTAAGGAGCGCTAAAGCTTTATAGAAAATCATTATAATGCATTCATAATGGATTTATAGTAACTATTCTATGTACAGGTATAAAGCTAAGTGACTAAAACCTCGTTTGTCAATAGATAAAAACAAACGGTGAAGAGCGAATGGTCTTGTAGAAGCTATATGAATTTACATTTACATAGGATTTTTCTCATGACCTATAAGTTACTTACTTTGCAATTTTGCAAATATAAAATTCATTTTTTTTTATAAGGGGTATTTTATAATGGGAATGTATTTCCTAAATTATGACGTTTACTAAATAACTAAATAAAGCAAAGATTTCACTCCTTTGAAAGGGCTTAGGGAAAACTCTACCAACCTGCTTCAACGGGTGATGCCTGATACCTATTAGTTACACATAAGACAAATTTTAACCTGACACATGAACGTATCCGTGCAATGTTCCCTTCTTCACCGTTGACACAAATAATACATATTAAAATTAAATACGACTTGTCTTGAAACCTAAACTTCATTTAGAATCACGAGATCTAACCACTAGGTCACCTATATCATCTAAGCACCTTTAGAACAGCGATGACGACATAGACATGCCTCCAATTGTAAATTACATTCGTAAATGGTTAATTCCGTCGCTATTAAAAAGGGGATCGGTCCCCGCATACCAGGTTTAATGGCAGGAATCTTAGGTTTACCTTTTGGGTTCGATAATGATTACAAATGTATTGTGTATGCGTATGGGAATACGTTTTCTACGCAGATAAACATTCCATATTAGTTACAAATAATGTTAGTTTTGTTAAAATATGTAAATAATGTTCTGTTTGAAATACTACCAAAAACCTCTGTGATATTTCGTCACGGTTTTAAAATTACTATATTCCAAATCTCCGAAAAAATCATAAAGTTTGTGTGTTAAGGAGTGCTAATACCATATATTTGGTGTGAGCTATAATAAATTTGTAACTTATCTTCGATCAAAAGCATCATACGATTAAATCAGATCATCAGGTGATATATAAATAATAGCCACACGTAGGTACACTACACAATTTACACGTAAAGATACATTTTCAAATAAATGAGTATATTTAAACACTCAATAAAACCGGAAAGCTAATTTCATAATTACCTTTCATAACCTATGACCTAACGTCTAATATTTTAGAAACGCAATGACGATTAAATATTAGCGCACTGCTTAATAAAAGGATTCTAATATTGACACAGAAAAATAGTCAATATCTCAAGCCCAATTTCATAGTATCAAGTCGCAAGCCATGACAATGCACGCCTCCACAAACGCAAACTTCCTGCGAGCTATCGAGATGAACTATTTCCTGAGCATTGTGGTCAGACGAGCCCGCGGTCCTTGAGCTGTGTTGAAACATGATTATCAACGTGTAGGCATCACTGTGACGTCTGCATCTTCATATCAATGATAATTTGTGATCGTATACGTCGATCGATCCTACTGAGAACTATTAATTTACAATTTTCAATAAAAACAACCCATAATGATGTCTTAAATTTTCGCGATTATTACACATTGAAATAAAACTAGTCACGGGAGTCTACCCGTGACCACGAACGCTGTAAAGTGCTCGAAACGTCGGGATGTCAAAAATAATTAATATACGCGATTCAAATCCGTTATAACTAGTTTTATTTCAAAAACAACCCACATCGACAAAGCCGTTTGATAATCTCCTATTATGCTAAATTGGGTAACAATTGAAGACTAATTTTTGTATTTACTTAACAATTTAATCACAATGAATTTTAAAATAATTTATTAATCAAACATACAAAATACAATTATTAATTATATCAAGAGATGAAATGGGGAGTGAACCGATGAAATAAAATCTAATAAATTAAAATTTAATTGGCATATACTGCTGTCTCCCAGACCACAATGCCTTGTTTAATTAATTAATTTGAGATGACGGATTTGTTGGATATGACATAATGGAAGCATAAGCATAAGCATGCTGTCGTTGATGTTCGGCTTAATATGCGATTAGTATGCGATAAACTCCAATACTAGTGAAGGGATTTTAATGCGGTTTTCACTTATAGACAGAGAGATTTATAAGGAGACCTTCTTCTCATTTCTTTACACGAACAATTATTAGAAACTAAACAATATCTTTTATGCTTTTTTACTTAGGTAAGTTACATAAATGTTTATTTGAATAATCTCGTTATTATTCCGACGTACAAACTTATTTATTGAGTGTACACTATTAATTGATCGTTTAAAACAACAACCTAATCGACTTACTGTTCATTGTACATGACATAGCATTAACATCAATGATATGAACATACAATAATACGGGCCTATGTAACAAAGAAACACATATTTCCAAGACCAAATCTGGCAACACGAATTTTGGGCACGTTTGCTATTATTTATTTAAGCTTGTGTATCGCTACAAATATCTTCCAAGAATGGAGAGAATGCTAGCGATATTTTACATTATATAATGTTGAAATTTGTCATAGATTATATATATAGATAAACATTTTCAAAGAACTTGTACAGAGTAAGCAAACCTTCGTAAGTTTTCAAATTCATTCCTATATCAAGTCATAAACTCATAGTACCTTTTATTTTTTTTTTTTTATTTATAATTCTTTATTGCACACCACAAACAGAAACAAAAAAGAAAGTAACATAAAATTAATAAAATACAAAAAAAAGGATTAAAAAAAAAAAACAAAACAAAAGAAGTACATTAAAAGTGTTGTACAATGGGCGGCCTTATGGCTTTTTAGCCATCTCTTCCAGACAACCCAATCAAAGGGAGAATCCAAAACCATCGGCGTAGGCGGTGCAGTCATAAACTTACATACAAATAGTTACACACTAATACTTATACTTCTTATATATATATATAAATATATATACATATATATTATATATAAATAATATATATCTCTATCATACACTAATACATACTTAAGATAATAAAATGATATAAAAATACATAAAATTACATAATAAATGTTATATAAAATAATTAATTAAAGTCGTCTGAATTATTATTTAGGTAATAGTTTTTAACGGCTCTTTTAAAAACTGAAATAGATGGAGCCTTTTTAATGTTTACTGGAAGGGCATTCCATAACCTTATGGCCTGTACAGTAAACGATTTGTTTAGAAATTTAGTTTTGTGTACAGGCATTTTAAGTGTTAGGTACCGCTTAGATCTTAAAGACAAAGGATCACCAAGAAATTCAAATTTATCTTTTAAATATGTAGGAAAACTATAGTTAAATAGCGCACAGTACAGAAGAGAAAGAATATGTAAGTTCCGGCGAAGACGTATAGGAAGCCACTTGAGTTTTGAACGATATTCGGAGACATGGTCATATTTTCGTAGGCAAAATATGAATCGAATAGCAATATTTTGAAGTCGCTCAAGTTTATTCAGTTGGTCCTCGGTGAGATCAGGATAGCTTGCATCTGCGTAATCTAGAATTGATAAAAGGAGAGAGTTTGCTAGCATAATTTTGGTAGGAATTGGAAGTACAGATTGGAGTCGTCGCAATGAGCTCAACGCAGCGAATATTTTCCTACTGACCTCTTTTATTTGTACTGACCATGATAGCGTCTGGTCTAAATTCACACCGAGATCTCTAACGTTAGAGTAGTAGGCTATTGTAGTACCTCTGTATTCCACAGATGGTAAATTTAATAAATCTACCCTAGAGATCATGCCTGGACTACCAATTATGATTGCCTGCGATTTACTTGGATTGATGTTAAGTCCGTATCGCTTGCTCCACTCAGAGATTGAAACAAGATCGTCATTAATAGCATCAATCGCTGCAGGAAGATCTTGAAGTGATGCATGTCGATAAATCTGGATATCGTCTGCATACATATGGTAGAGAGAAGAAATGCTTGAAGTGATAGAATTAATAAAAATTGAAAAGAGTAAAGGAGATAAGACGCCACCTTGAGGAACCCCTGCCTGAACATCACACCATGAGGAGAAAGACTCATTATGGCGAATACGATGTCGTCGGCCTTTGAGGTAACTTTGAAACCAATCTACCACTGATGGAGATATGTTAATAGAACTTAACAAACTCAAAAGGATGTCATGATCAACACAATTAAATGCGTTGCTAAAATCCAATAAAATTAAAATTGTGAGTTGTTTATTATCCATGGCTGCACGAATGTCATCAGTAACCCTCACCAGAGCAGAGACCGTACTATGACCCGCGCGGAAGCCCGATTGGAGAGAGTTGAGGATGGAGTGATTGTTAAGGAAAGTGTTTATTTGTTGAAAAACTATTTTTTCTAAAATTTTGGAAAGAAATGGAAGAATGGAAATCGGTCTGTAATCGGAGTTGTTAATAGGATTAGGTTTTTTGGGAAGTGGTATGATATGAGCACCTTTCCAAGCATCAGGGAATGTGCTACTGGTGATGGAGTAATTTAGGATGTGCACTAAAGTAGGAGCAATAATGTCAAGGATGGGAATAATCATTTTACGGCTTATGCAGTCAGTACCAACGGCATTCGAAGACGTGGATAATATGTTCTTCTTAACATCACATTCAGTGATAGAGGAAAATGTAAACGGTGGAAATATAGAAGTTGGTTGCGAGGAAAGAATATTAAGCGTGCAATGCTTATCAACACTATCAAGTACAGAATGTGAAGAGAAATGCTTATTTAAAAGCTCAACGTCAATTTTAATGGGAGAGTTATGTGCTGATTTACCAACTCCTAGTGTTTCAAGAAATTTCCAGATTTTTGAAGTGTCGCCGTTTTCGACAGATTTGTGAATGTAGCGTCGTTGAGCGTCTCTACATGCTGTATTGCATCGATTCCGAGCTTTCCTATATTTGTCGCGATTGATGTCTGTGTCATGCATCTTAAATTTGTTTTTAGCATGGTTTTTTTTTTCAATCATCTTTTTTAAGTCGTCTGACAACCACGGCGCTGGAAGGTGTTTCAACTTAACCGGTCTCAAAGGGGCATGGGTATCGTATAATTGAGTAAGCAGCCTATTAAATTTATCTATTTTGTCATTAATTGACTCAGCAGAGAGTACCGACGACCAATCCAACTGGCGAGCATCATCACAGAGTCGAATCTGATCCATTCCTGCAAAATTACGATACAGAAGTGTTCTAGATTTAGCTTTAGGAGGACGAATTTTATACGAAAGAAAGATCAGGTCATGATAGGAAAATGCATCAGCAGGGCATTGGCCATATTTTGAAATAAAATCGGGAGAAGAAATCATAATAAGATCCAGAAGGGATGGAATACACCCAGGAGAATGGTGTGTAGACTTAAGAGGTAAAACATGTAAATTGTAGGAATCAGTTATTTCTAATAATTTCTTACACCGAGAGTCATCTTTAAGTAAACAAGTGTTAAAATCACCCATAATAATGGAGTGACTGTAGGTAGGGATAAAATTATGTAAAACGTTTTCAAAAGTGGTAAAATAATTAGACAGAGAAGAAGGGTTGTAAAATACACCTAGGAGAAGTTTAGAACAGGACAGACTTACTTCGATAAGCAAATGTTCGATCGCATCGGGCGAAGGTGGTTGGGCAGACGAGCTGAGTACTGAGAAAGGGATACAGGTGCGTAAGTAGATTGCAACGCCACCACCCCTCCTCCCGCTACGATCATTGCGAATCAGTTGGAAGCCGGGCAACGAGTAAGATGTCGATGGTAAGCAGGGCTTTAACCAAGATTCAGAGATGAGGATGGCATGAATATTGCGGGAGTCAAATGATGCAAGCATATCAGGATAATGAGCCGGAACACTTTGGGCATTGATGTGAATGACATTAAAATTTTTTACACAGTCGGAAAAACATGAATCGAGGGTGACATTTAATGAAGGATAAGATGTACTGTGAAAGCTATCATCACTAGAGTATCCATCAGAGGATGGGGAGAGGAAAATATCACTATGAATACTACCATTAGACGACATACCAAAAAAAAGAAAAAAAATTAAGAATATAAATAATAACTAAAATAGTCTGATACTAAAAAAAAAAATAGAAATAAATATATTAATAATAAGTAAATATAATAAGATTAATATATAAAATTATAAATTATAATATACTAAATAAAACGACCTACTAAACCAAATAACCACAAAGCTAATATAGCTGCCAGCCATGATAGTTGTTACACTTAAAGCATAAATATACGTAGAACGAATTCAAGAATATGAAAGTAAACATATTGTAAAAAAAAAAAAAAAAGATAAACGTAAAATACAAGAACTGTAACAAGTATTATTGTAATTTAAGTAAAAAGATAATAGAAAAGTATAAAGTAAAATTAAAAAAATAAAAACAAGAAAAAACTATAATAATTAAGTAATATAACTTAAAATAAGTGAAGATAATGTTATTATATTTAAGGACTTAATATTACAGTGAGTACTCACTCCCTATTATTTAAAAACGTACTTATAAATTAGAATTGAAGCATACGTCAGCTGTCAAATGCCAGTGTAACATGAAATTATTGAATTATAATTTCTATCATTAAAACAAAAGAAAAAAAGAAATGTGGGTAAAACGAAGTTGTATACAAAAGGAATATAAAATATCTAATGAAAAGGAGGAGTTCTACAGATATAGAAAAAATATTGCTCTTACTTATAGCTACCACTTATAGTAAGACAAAACAAAGAAAATATATATATTGAAAAAAAAAACAAAAATGACGACTATTTCTTCGCGATCCTCTTGATCCTCGAGATTGCTGGTTTGTTAGGTTTAACAGCTTCAGCATCAGCGTACACTACTTGTGCCGTAGAGTCGCCTGGAATCGTGCTTGAAACTGCATCCAACTCCATCATAGTTGTTACACGGTGCCTTGATCCTTCTGCATCAATGACCATGATAGTACCATCTCTGGTCCAACTCTTCGTTACGCCAAAGCGTTGTCGTGCAGCCAAGAAAACCTTGTGGCGTGCTTTTGTAAGGAACTCGGATACAGTGATACCGGAGCCCTTAAAACTGGTCTTGGAAGACCAAACCTGGTTTCTCAGAGTGACATCTTTAAATCTAACTAATATCACTCTGGGCTTATCCTTATTAAGACGACCTAATCTATGGCATACACTAAAGGAGCTGGGAATGATTTGTGGTAATTTAAGTCTCTCACTCATTAATTTGGACACACAAGCAGCCGTATCTTCTTTATTCGTCTCAGGGACACCATGCAACAGGAGAACCTTCTTACGGGAGTGCATCTCCAAGTTATCTTGCTGTTTAGACAGGAATTCAACTTGTAGTTGCAGATTTTGAAGTGCGGTTAAGACAAAGGAACGAAACATATTAAATTGTGAGTTGATGTTCGACATGGGGCTGGTGGCAGGAGTTGTACCTTTCAATTCCTTTTGAAAGTCATTCATTCTTGCATTGAAGACTAGTGTAAGCTCATCAATTGAGTGCTTAATTGACTCCATAGTGTGGTGTAAATAATTATGTGTTGTATTTTACTCACAGGAAAGTTGCAATGTTCTATAAGGATATCAGTATAATAGCTGGCAGGTAATTTGTGATCACAGGTACATTAATACAATTTTAAACTAAGTATATTTTATTTTATTAATATTAAAAGCAAAGTAAAAAATTTAACGACTTTACTTTACGACTACCCGCACAAGAATCTCGACATCAAAACCTTTTGAATCTAAACATCAAATCATTGCGACGCAGTATGTCATTCTCCATCTTTAAAACAAATTATCTCTCATACTGAGCACACGAAAATACATCTTAAGGTGACGAACCTTTATTACCCCAACTGTACAAACAATGACTATATAAAGAAGTTTTTAAAACCAAAATGTAAATAAGGCGTTTACTCGGCTGCGCTGTCGACAATTACATTTAGTAACAGTTATTTAGATACGAAAATAATTTTTAAAGAGGAGTTAAAACAAAATTTTAGTTATGATATTAATGCTAAAGTAACTCTTTCAGTTTTAAGCTCGGGGAGAGGCATGGGTTACTTTTTTTTAATTCAATTTATCCCTAGAAGGGTAAAATAGAAAATGGCAGTTTTTGTGTTATACTTAGATAAAGCTTTTTTATTTTCGCGTGAGTACAGTCGCAGATTCAGCTAGTTCTATATAAAGAATGACAAAAGCAACGTAACCTAAATTAATAATGTCCTCTTGAGCGGATCTGGTCTACGGAGACTAATCTCAAATACGAGCCAATTGAGAAGATATTATTTATTAAGCGTATTAGCAAATACTGGTGCCACTATATACTTCCTTTCATACTCTGATGGAATTCATCGAACGGATAGAGTTCAGGTACAACACAAATATTTTTTTTATTTTTTATTTTATGGGATAGGTTGGTGGACGAGCATTAGAGCCACCTGATGGTAAGTGGTCATCATCATCCATAGACGAAGACGCTATAAGACATATTAACTATTCCTTACTTCGTCAATGTGCCACCAACCATAGGAACTAAGATGCTATGTCCCTTGTGCCTGTAGTTACACTGGCTCACTCACCCTTCAAACCGGAACACAACAATACTGCGTATTGTTGTTTAGCGGTAAAATATATGATGAGTGGGTGGTACCTAGCCAGGCGGGCTTGCACAGAGCCCTACCACCCAGTAAATATAAGGAAAAATATATTAACTTTTATAACCCCTAAACGATACTGAGAAACCTTGGAATTTGCAGCCATTTTAGCTGGAGCCTAAATCAAAGAAAAACAATCTAGATTTAACGGTTGTTGGCGAATAAACAATACAACAAAATGCTGTTTCATATGACTCCACAACATAACCTATAAATAAACATATTGATGATGTGAATAAAAAAGCCGCAGGTTTAAATATACAAGACTAACACGTGTAGTTATTTGAAAAAGTAATAAAGATACATATTTCGTGTAAATGCAACACGACAGCAAATCTATACCCGAGTTTCACGCGAACAATCTATCACAACGATTTAATGAACTTTGTTGACAGCTACCGATCATTCTAAACAACGAAAAAAAATTATCTGGTATAAACATACATGTACAATGCCTTTATTATATTTGAAATCGAAATCTAGCGGAATAAGATGGCAATATCGTTAAGGCAAAGTTTTATTGTTCAAAGATGTCGAGCGATACGAAGGCATATGTATAATGTAGGTATCTATAACAATATAATTTTACTATATACTTGTCGTAGAAACTTACAACTCTCTCAATGTTTTGGGAGAAAAGCGTATCGTTTGTATACATAGCTATTTCTAAATATATTAGCAAAACCCAGCGCACCATACGTGTACATTTATTTACTCGTATATGAAAATTGATGATCTTTATTTGGTGTTACACGAGATGTCGAATGATAGTTTAGTTTTCTGTTATCAAAATAAGTAATTGTTCACGAATCCATAGTGAATGCAATACATTATTTAAGATCTCAATATTCAAGTTCTATTTTACTGCTATAAGCAAGTCTTAAACTTAATTTTAATGGTCCGTAGGAATTGATGATAGAAATAAGAAAAAGAAAAAAAGTACGTTATTAAGTTACAATATTTATGACATTACTTTAAGGTATCTGATTAAACACACTAACTTCAACTAATTACACTAATTGAAAGTGAGGGATTCTTCAAAGTAATCAAGTAATTTATCCCGTAAAGTTTTAATGCATAAAACTTTAATATTAATGACTAAAAACGACGAAAAGTTAAGTTTTTTTGGGTGTACGAAATAATAATATCAAAATTTTCTTTAGCCAGTTCTTCTCGGGTTAGAGTCGTTAAATTCCGAAGTAGTGATAGATTTTTGACTATCAATAAGCAAGCTATTTTGAGTAAAGATTTTTGACATGCATACCTGTTTAATAAATCTCTTCAATTAACACAAAGAGTAGTATAACGTAAGTACTTGACTACAAAAAAATAAAAATGGCACCACTTTTTGTGTTGCCTTCCAACGAAGTCGTTGGATGGTATTATCCGTTGACGTTTGAACACTTCATGCCTGACGGGCCAGCAATGTAATCGATTTGCGCTTTATTTCCATTTTATTTTCTACGCAGTCGTAGCTCTCTTTTGCTCGGCTGTGAATGAATAAAAATCGAGACATTCTAGATTATTTTTTTATTTCTTTAAATATGCATAAAATTATTTAAGAGCTAATTTTGTGCTAAATGGTCGGTTTTATAAAATTCGATAGTTAATTTAAAGGCAGAATTTATATTCTAATTTTAACGCGTACCTATTGATAATGCATAGTGGAAGCAAATTTTTATAATAGGCGAAATTATCGTATATTTGCACTTTGATAAAACCGGAGAGACATGGGTTTTCTGTACATCTACGACTGGGGCTCTTCAAAATATGACCATAACCGATTTTTATGTGCAGCTTACATCCCATAATCACTGGGACAAAAATAGATTTACACTATATATATATGGAGGAGGCCTTCACCTGAGAGGGGTTCATGCAAACACAAGTTTTCCAAGAAGAAACACTTTACCGATGATTTCAAAATTATATATTTAAAAAATTTCAATATTTGTTTGTACTTAAATATTCAAAACCTTATTTTTACAACTTAAAAAAATATATATTTTATTATTTATATATAAAGATAATGTGAGCTTGTTCTTATGTTATTTAAGTATATCTTGTAAATGGATTGAAGACAAGCCTCAGTTCTGTGGTGTTTGCGGCTTAAAGTAACAGATATATAAATTTGATACATATGATGTCGGTTCTCCAACAG
This sequence comes from Vanessa cardui, assembly GCF_905220365.1. Taxonomy (NCBI): domain Eukaryota; kingdom Metazoa; phylum Arthropoda; class Insecta; order Lepidoptera; family Nymphalidae; genus Vanessa; species Vanessa cardui. Next base: position 10,283,499 of record NC_061133.1, on the reverse strand, counting down.
AATCCCAAAAAGCGTGAAAAATGTCTTTGCCAAATTAGAAAAAAAATTCTGTGCGAAAGCTTATTATAAGGTGAGTAAATGAAGGACACCTTAGAAATGAATCGATCGCTTCCTGGATACTTATGTGAAACTGAATAGAACACAAACAGGACCGCTGAGTTTCTTTCGCAAGTTCTTGTCAGGCCTGGATATATTATTTTTGGAAACGGTGGTAATGTGACAATCAATAAGTGTAATGCTTCTATATTGAATAATGAAATTTGATTTGATTGATGACATTCTGTTTTGTCATTGATGCATTTTCTGTAAATATACAATTGGTGTAGTAGATGAAATTCAATTGAAAAAATGACACAATTCAATTATAATGACGAATGGAATCGTAAGTAAATAAAGATGATTTTTAATTGAATATATCTGATGAAAAATTTTAAAGAGTAAAATTCTAGGTTTTTGTGATGATGTGAAATCATCGTGACATTAAAAGACACCTGAGACGGCTACAAGACTTAGATGAAATTAAGACTGGTATTTCAAGGCCTGCGTTTCCAAGGTCAGTCTCCATTTTGGTACCATGGACTGACAAAATGACAAAATTACGACTCTATAAATGACAAGCTCATCATAAAATAATTACAAGCATTGCCATAACTCTGGCATGAATTTAATTTTGTAAATTTGATATTACATAAATCTTCTGATAATCACAGTGAAAGAGATATCTGAGTATAATTTATAGCCAGCTCAAGTGATATCATACTTTATTTTAAAAAAATTATATATTTTGCTAATGCTAAAAATTTTAGACGTCTAGAGAGACTTCATGGATAAAGTAATAAATATATATTTGATATATTATAACGTACGATATTGAAGTCAAATATTACTGGCAACTAATTTATATGTAAGGTGTTTTTTTTGTGCATCATTCATTCATTTAACTTCTACAGAACGCATCCATCTATGACCAATCGACACAAAAGATGACAAAAGACGTCCGTAGATAAATAAATATGAAACAACATCACATACATTACTCTGATCCCAATATAAGTACCTGAAGCACTTGTGCTAAGGAAAATCAGAAGTAACGACGGTACCACAAACACCCAGACCCAAGACAACATAGAAAACTAATATCTACTAACTGGGCCGGGAATCGAACCCGGGACCTCGAAGTGCCGTACCCATGAAAACCGGTGTACTCACCACTCGACCACGGAGATCGTCAAGGAAAGGAAGTTTAAGGCTATTATTTTTTTGAATTGCGTTCTTATGTATCTGTCTCTTTCTTTATGTAAAGTCCAGCCATGTGAGCAGCTAATCTAGTAGCTAGTAGTATTTTTCATTAGAAGTACTGAAACTTTTCATAAAACCGTGATAAAACGTTTTTTGGTAATTAGATTCCCAAACTTTTAATAAAAATATTTTAATAAATTTATTACTCGACATTTTTACTCAAACAATATGAGTAGATCATCATCATCCGCTACAACTTCTCCATTCATATTTTTAGACGAATATCACGTACCTTCAAATAAAAGGAATACAGCAATGTCAAGCTTTAAGATGTCAGATGTGTGTGTAGTGCATAACTACACGGGAGCCTTATAAATCCAGCGGTGATACTTTGGCGAACGTGACAACCAACGTTATATTATACAGAACGATACTCACAGATTATAATAATGAAACATGTAAGAAACATTTTACCATAGAGTCAAAATTACATTATTAAATAAGTGTTGCAGTTCATATTTAAAAACATAGACAATGATGCTCTAAGAAATATTAACTATTCCTTACATCGTAAATGCGCCACCAACCTTGGGAACTAAGATGCTATGTCCCTTGTGCCTGTAGTTATACTGGCTCACTCACCCTTCAAACCGGAACACAACGATGCTGCGTACTGTTGTTTAGCGGTAGAATATCTGATGAGTGGGTGGTACCTACCAAGCGGGCTTGCTCAAAGCCTTATATTTATCTTTCACCATTGCGCCGCCACCACTGTCTGTTGCTACAGAGACTAACTCATTCATCAAACCGGAATACAAAAATATGAAGTATTGCGAGATAGAATATCAGTTAAGTGCATGTTACCTATCTAGATAGCTTTGCCCAAGGCCCTATTACCAAGCAAAATTGTTCGTGTAATGTTATAAGATACTTTTGCCAGTCATTGTGTGTCATCATATACGCGTAAGTGTTCAACGCAAAAAATACGACATAATAATATATGTCCCAAATGCTCGAACCTGAAGTGTTGATCCGATAGAGTTGAAATTAATGTATTTTTATGGTATAGGTTGGCGGACGGGCCACCTGATGGTAAGTGGTCACCATCACCCATAGACAATGACGCTGTAAGAATAATTAACTATTCCTTAAATCGTCAATGTGCCACCAACCTTGGGAACTAAGATGCTATGTCACTTGTGCCTGAAGATACACTGGCTCACTCACCCTTCAAACCGGAATACAACAATACTGAGTACTGTTAATTGGCGGTAGAATATCTGATGAGTGGGTCGTACCTTCCCAGACGGGCTTGCACAAAGCCCTACCACCAAGTGAGTATGCATCGAATTCTTATTTGTGGTTCTAGCAGCTCTTGGTAAGCACACTTAAATATAGAGTTTACCTTCTTGACCTTACATATGATTAAACAATTAAATAAATTTGTTCTAATAAATGACTAGCTGTTTCCTGCGATTTGGTCCATAGTATTATTTTGTGAAACGAACACGCGGATGACATGTAGCACGTTGACCAAACGATATAATTAAATGTACGGGGATAACATGGCAGCTGATAGCGAGTGACAGACAAAAATGGAAATAAAGGCTATTTTATTTATTTATTATTTTGTATAACATCTTTCCTGGGAATGATTTCTTGAAAAAGGACGGAAGTGCGTAACAGGAAACCAGAGAAGCACGCGCTTTGAATTAACCAATGAACGCACTTGTGCTAAACTTTTCCAACAGATGATACCAACCCATTTTGCGTGATATAATGTTATTAATAATTATTAGTCAAATGTTACACATCTTATTATACGACTACTCTACGTATTATTTTTTATTTGTTTTTTTTTTATTGGAATTTTTATTTGAGACAAAAAGGCTATAATACCTCAAAAGTTACATGCGATGGAGAAAATAATAAAATTTATATACCCAAGTACTCGATACCATCAATGTCTAATTCGATTACGAGCGGTTTCACGGTGTTGTCATGATTTATAACAAGGAGACGTAGTTAATTTAATTCACATTAATAACATTATTATAGATGCCTTATAACATTTTAGGCTTATATTTAAAAAATAGAAACTTTCAAAATCTTATTGGAAAATTTATAGTAAACAAGATATAAGTACATTGATATATTATATGTAACGCATACACCTGTAAGTTTTTCTCTGTAATTGAAGCTTACAGAGAAAAATGAATATAATTAATTAACTTTAAATATTTTCAAATTATATATTTTCAGTTGTAGATAGGTATAATGTTGAACAATAAACAAAGCTAAAGGCGCGATATGCTAATTTAACTGTTCTACGAGTACGTCACTCCCCATAAACGTTGTACGACACAACACAGGTACTGAATTTTAAGATAATCACAAGAATAATCTGAAAACCTTCTCTGAAATCCTTAAAAAATGCTTCAGACTAGAAAATATAATCTCTATTATTTTATCCCTTTCAATTGTATTTGCTCATGTCAATATTTCAAAGTTAGTATCTAAGCTGCTCTGAGAAGAGTATATCAAAAATATAAATCAAAATATTCAATTAGGCTTTTACAAGCACTTTAGAATCGTCATTCTTAAGTGAAACTACCACCGATTCGAAACAAAGATTCTAGCAAGAACTATTAAGAGAGGCAAGAAATAACAGTAGTTACTCTAGAGTTAATCGCACACATACAAAGCCAGTTTATGCTACCTAATATCACACTACTACGCTATTGATATACACACAGATTTACTCGTCTTTGGCTATATATTCCAATTTACATTAAATTAATATTATGTAACTTAAAATATAAATTATAATATATAATTTAATTCAAATTATAGATTTTTTTTCATGTGTTAGGGGGCAAACGAGCAGGAGGCTCACCTGATGGAAAGTGACTACCACCGCCCATGGACATCTGCAGCACCAGAGGTCTACTATCCATTGCTATAATGCATGCCCTTGGAATGCTTTCTCTGCTTGTTTGTATGTCAAGTACAGAGTCTGAGTCTCAGGTGGAGTTTTGCGGATCGCAGCGCTGCTATATGGGCGCTACCTGTGTATTAGATGCGAGGACTTTTTTGCTATCGTAAACTTCACTAAGGCATTCGCAACATCTACAGGACATCTGGGTGTCTTACTCGTAGACCCCATTCGCGAGGATCGATGTTTTTTTTTCGTATTTTCTTCGCGTCTACTCCTACCTGATTCGTGATTATATTTTTAGTTTTTCTTTTCGTTGTTGTGGTAGTGGCTACAATTTATTTTTTAATATATAATAACGTGTTTCGGGCGATCAAAAAAACTCTGCGGATTTATAATATTAGTATCTAATTTAAGTAGTACAATTGAATAAATCAATTGAAGAAAGTGAATTTATATTTATATAAATTGAACACGGTAGTCATACATAGAACGTGTTTGAGCCCGTTGCAGTTCATTATTGCACCTCTATATAATAATCCCTTTATATATATATAAATAATCCCTTCCATTAACACACAAAATCTTATATTTCTTATATATATAGATTTAGATTTGTCATGGAAATGCAAAGAGTTTACACACGTCAATATCTATACTTATAATAAATCTGTAGGGATGTCAATTCTGTACATGAAATATTTTTCCAAAATAACCATCAGGGGGTGATCAGGGATCGATACTGATGGCAAAAATGCAAATAGTAAAATTTTTGTCTGTCTGTCTGTCTGTCCGTATAACCGTTATAGAAACAAAAACTACTGGACGGATTTTAACGAAACTTGGTATAATTATCTTTCATACTCCTGAGCTGGTTATAGTATACTTTTCATCACGCTAAAATCAATAGGAGCAGAGCAGTGAAGGGAAATGTTGGGAAAACGGTAGAAATTACTCCTATTTTAAGTTTCCGTCGCGTGTACAGCCTTAATGGTTAAAGGTTCACAGAAATCATGTATTTCGGAAATGTTCTCCTTAAAATTATATAAAAAATATCCCATGACAGCCTATGTCTATCTTTTACGGTAGACTCACAATAACACGTGACACTCCCGATAGCGTAGTAGTTCGAAGCTTTCTGATTATATTTGACTATTCCTACGTTTATAACACTCTCAATCATCCCAAATTAAAAAAGTTAACAGTATTTACTATTCCATATTAAAGAATCATAGAAATCGGTATAGAAACACCAAATTTATACATGAAATACGCTAATGATAAAGCTATCGCACGTGAATACTAAATCTATACTACTATATAAATCTCTAGAGTCTGTCTGTACTCTTATTTTTTGTCTTAATTCGTATAAATGGTCTTTTTATGATTGACTGACATAATTTTTATCATTTTTGTAATTTATGTCTGTCTGTCTGTATGTTCTGCTTAAACTCGAGAACAGCTGCACCGATCTTTATAAAAATTAGTATACAGGAAAAACATGTGCTTGCGCAAATCATAGGCTATCTATATCAAGTCGATTTGTTTGTATTACGAAAATTGGTATGTATATCTATTGTTTTATGGAGAAAGTGATTATGCTATTCCCATTGATGTAACTCACCACCATGTGGCGCTGCGATATAAAGATTTCTACACCGTTCAACCGATTGTCATGAAAATAATAAACGTACAAGTATTTTTTTATGGAGAAAGTGATTATTTCATCCGTAACATTAAAAATAACCAACAGATAGTCCTTACGCATATCAAGATGCAATTCTATAATTATGAAATATTTACAAAAAAATGTAATAAAATCCATTCAAAAAGCACACAAACTAACTTAATTTCCGTCATATGTCAATAAATATAAAATAATCATAACAATAATAATTGTCATTTTATAATAATTATAGATTTCATGTACGGGAAGAAGTGATTAGCTGTCAGATTATACATATATATATAGATAAGAAAGTAAACAATAATCATAATTGGTAAGTATACTCATAACTCCAATAACAATGAATCTTTAGTATAAAATGTAAACGTAAGACAAATAACCAAAAAAAAACTACTTATTTATATAAATAGAAACCACCATGCCATTGAAGAAACAAAAGATCGAAACATAAACAAATATATGCGCAGCGTCATCTAAAAGAGCTACGGAAACAACACACCAACAAGAAATACGTATAGAAGCAAATATAATCCGAATTTCTACTTTGAGAGTTGCCAAAACAGTTAGTCAACGTAATGATCAAGTTTCAGATCTTTGAACAAGCATCTTCATCAACAGATACTGAAAAACCTGACGAGCGAGCCCAACGACTGGATGATCAACGATTAAAATAGACTAAGTCAAGAATTAGAACCAATCTCAATAAATCAGCCTTCAATTACGGTATAGGTTATGATAACAAGATGCATCCCGATGTGATCATTGGTTTAATGAATATAGTATGCCCATTGTCACGCTATGATGTTTAAAATAAACTGCTGGCATGTGCTACTCCACTGGCAAAATGTATTTACCACAACTGGTTGAACCACCAGAACCTCTTCTTACTTACGTTATTTGAACTACTAAGGAGTCTCAATATTTCCTTCCGTATATTATAAAATACAATTAATGCTTTCAAATGACATCATTTGGAGCAACAAATATTGTACAATACAATAATTTCGCGTCTACGTTTAAAGTGTATCATATGATTGGTTAACTTCTTCCAGTATCTAAATAAAATCCCCAGTTTCTGGATATTTATTTAATGGAAAACGTAGAAAAACATTGATCTTCGATGCATGTTCAGTACCACAACCAATCGAGAAATCATCGCTAAATTTAGGATTATGCTTTATGAAAATAATTGTTTAGTTAAAGATTTTAAATCGGTTCTAGAAGGTGAAACAACAAATGATTCAAAGTCATTATCAATGCAGATAGAACGCCATTGAATGCAGAGCATGAAAGGCGTTTTAATGCTCCCATAGCTCTTGAACTCAGAGCTGTAATTGTCGGTACAGAAATTACAAAACGAGGTAATGTTATCACTAAGCGACACAAAAACAATCTAGGTGTCGCTGAAACACATCAATCGTATGACAATTATTATGATTATACAATTCGGTTTATGCGAGCAGAAGTCAGATATCATCTCGGACTGTATCAAAATAATCTTACGACAGGCTCTTCGTATAGATCTTCGTACAGTGGAAGTCCAAAACATATGCACTAATATGCTCAGGATGCTTTGACGTACGTTCGAAAGTATTGACAAGGTTGTAAATGTACCGGATTATAGAGGACATGGTGTGATGCAAACTTTTACAGACTATAGAAATTTAATCAAAATTTTCATCGTACCAACTTTACACCGAGATTATACCATCAAAAATATTCTCATAAATCATACCTGTTTCCAGATTCAACAAAAAGAAGATGTGATCTTGACAAATAAGTTTATGGGTGTTATGATCAATCTGCAGCCTATCGAGAACATCATTGAAAAAGATGAAATAGATGACGAATATTAAATAAAATAATTTTTAAGTATTTGATTTAATATTCTAATTGTATCTTGATTTGTTTCTTTATTATTTGTACAATGTTGATGATCAGTAATTAATTGAAAATGAAAAATTCTAAATTTATTTTTCTGCGACTAATGCCCAGCGAAGCGGGCGGGTATAGCTAGTATCAAATAAAATATGTCTCCGCTAAAGAAAATCAGTTGTTACTTCTTTTCCCTCCGTCCTCTTTTATCCCTGCGTCATGGCAAAAACATGCTATAATCTATGGTAACATAAAGTTATACGAAAAATGTATTATTATATTATCATATATATTAATCAGGAATGTCTTCCTTTCATTTTATATACGAATAACGCTGATCTTTGGAAAAGAAAAAATATTATTTGGAAAAAAAAGTGGTTGAAAGAAATTTTTGTTATTAGTATTAGTATAACTGAAATATCATATTCACTTAAACATACCATTGGTCATCTTAAAGTTTCTTATGATATTTGTAAAATATGCACTCGGGGACGGCTCCACACAGCACAGCGCGATTTTCATTTCATCGCTGAAGTTTTCTTGTTAGAGATATTAAAGGAAATAGAAATAGTTGAGGTAACTACGTAAAGTAGAAAATGTGTCTTTTTATCTTCTCTCATCACTGCACTGCGTTTTATCATGTAATATACCGTTGTCAAGAAAATAAATGAAAATGTCTTACATGTTTTGTTGTTACAATATAGAATAAAATTTATCATTTCAAAGTTCCAAAAGAGGAAAATTAAAAGGTAATTTATAATGTAGATTGTCGCGGGGACAAAAAAAAATATTTTATAAAATAATCTGATAAACAAAATGATTTTAATTTACATAAAAAATAACCATCAGGGGTGAGGTCGTTGACGGTATCTGGTCATGAACATCAACAATTTAAAGCTAATATTAATGAGTTGGCATCTTTGAATTAAGAACGGATAAAGCAAGCTCAAACCCACGAATGGAATGCATCAATAAAAGCCGTGCAACCAAAATAGCGGCAGCAGCAGAAGCAGCAGCACTGGACATGCAGCAATTCCTCCGACGAAGCAGATGCTCGAACTCAGCAACAATTCTCAGCTGAGTCCGCCCAGCAACACCGTAGTACTTCGGTGTATACTTTATTTAAAAGTATATATGTATATAAATACATATAAAAAAAAACACTCCCTCAGGAGTGTTTAAATAAATAGATATTCGGCAACGCCTGTCAAATAATGCACGTGGCCGGTATTATACGACGAGGTTTAGTAGCCTAAACCTCTCAAATATATAAAATAATAGGTTGAAGACGTAGGTAACCCTCCGTTTATGTAAGTATATAATTCGTGTATAATCTGAAACGAATGCAAAACCAATATACGAAATGTAGAAACAATATATTAAATTTCAATATTCCAGAATATTCGCTGAATATACTCACGAGTAAAAAAGGATTATATCGTTTTAAAATACACAAGTGTCGGTATGCGACCGGCGCCTGCACAACGATAGAATGACGACGCAGAAAACGCAGTGTTGCCGTTTCACGAAATTGACAGATAATAAAGACAACGACGGTTACGGTTCAAAAATCGAAGTTTTGTTTTAAAACCGATAAATGTTTATAAAAATAAATACTATAATTTATTAGAAATAGAATATTGAAAAATTAAAATTTTTAGGGTTACAAGATATTAAAAATTAGAAAATCACATTTAATATATAAATTAAACACACGTTACGAATAACTTCAGTGCCTGCAAAACAAACGTAATACAAAAAATACCTCATGGAAACAAAAAATATAAGAATAATTATATTATAAAACTCTTCTATGAACATAATCAGACCTATGAAAAAATCTATGGCCATTATTTCGAGACAAATACAACCAAATAATGTTTGTTCCTAGACTATTTCTGTTGTCAGTCGTATAGCCTGACGCTCGTGCAAATCGAGCGGTAAAAACCGCAGTTAGCTCCGCTGATCGCTACTGTCCGCTGCTTGGTAGATTTCCATTCATTTGTTTTAATCACAAGACGTGTCGCGCAGCGAATTTCCCATGGTCAGCCCGCGACTCACGTGGGTCGCAAATGGGCCACCTGATAGCGAGTATGCAACACCGCCCATAGACAGTAGCACTGTTAAATATTAACCATGTCTTACAACGCCATTCGCCGGAAACTTTGAAAAATAAAATTGATATCTAAAGTCTTAAGCTACACTGACTCACTCACCCTTGAAACCAGAGTACAAAAACGCTACGTATTGCTGTTTGGCGACAGAATCATTAATAACTGTAGTGTAAGGTACTCGGGCGGACTGTAACTTACTTAACCCAACTGGTACATACAATGTAATTATTTAGAACTAGCTGTTACCCGCGGCTTTGCTCGCGTAAGAAATAATGCATATATTTCAAATTGACTTAAAATATTACGTTAATGTAAGACCTCTTTGTTGACAACACTTTTTTCCAATTAAAAAGTAGCCTATGTCATTTCACAGGCTCTAGACTATTTGTGGACCAAAATTCATTTAAATAGGACCAGGAGTTTTTGCGTGAAAGTGAGACGGACAAGCAGACAGGCAGAGTTACTCGCATTTACAATATTGTTATGAATAGTACGGCGAATTTTGAATCATCCATTACTAGATTTATATAAAGATTATCTATTCATTCATCATTCCTTAAGTAAACAATTTTAATGTAAATTGAATCAATTGTACGAAGTATAAAAAGATGCGTTTTATTAAATAAGATGTTTGAAAAATTGCATTTGGAGAAGGATGATTTGTAACGGCAGTGCTCGGTTGGCACGTGTTTAAATTTGATTACACTTCCACATGTGAAAAGTTGTATAAAATAACTACAAGGTTTTTACAAATGCAAAAAAAATGTTTCAGAATAAGTTTTTAAGCATGTAAGTAGCTTTGGTTGGTACTTTTTGTAGAAAGAAGTTTTATTTAACCACTACCTAACAATATTAGTCTAAAATGGCGGCCATATTGCGCCGTTAAATTTGAATAAAAAGGGATATTTTAATAAATACAAACCGTGTGTTTGTTGTCAAATTATTAATATTATCACTATCAAGCTATTGTCTTGTGTAACTATTAATTCTTTGTATTATTAATTATAACAGAATTATCCCGCATAGGCATTAGTCCCTAATCATTCATATATTTCTGGTGTATCATAGATAATATCTATAAATATGGGGCCTAATAGAAGAGATATTGATATTGACATAGCCAATAAGAATTATGCAGATAATTATACTACTTTATTGTTTTTATATTTATTTTGTACCAGTGTACCAGAGTTGGATTAGTATAGCAAAGTATAAATAGATAATATCGTGCGCAACTGTTGAACAGTTAAAAACTAAAATATATATTTTTATGTCTATGTCTTATATATATTATGTAAGTTTTACCCACGCATTACGTATTAACATAATAAAGTTTCTACTTTTTTCATAATAATATTTAAAAAAAAACCATAAGCTATTCGATTCGCTAAAATAAATTATTTTCCTTGCCATTCTTAATCCATATAATAATACTTTTAGACTTTTTTTTTATTCTTCTTGTTGTTAGTAATAGATATTGTGTATCAAGGCTTAAAAATATTTTAGCTAAATGAAAAATTTCAACTAAAACATCATTCGAGTCAGGAGGTCGAATAACTATTTTAATTATAATTTTTTCATTATATGTATATACTACATTTATATGTATATAAATGAAACAATATGTATAAAATAAAAATTATTGAAGGTTTAACAGAGGTCATCTAGGACACTACAATAAAAAAAATTAGAATCAGCATATGTCACAAATTATCTGCAATAAATACTTCCTAGACTTTGTGAAATGTTATCATACTATCATTATTTCATAAAACTGAAAGTTCGGGGTGAGTATTCGACGCGCACGTATTTTGGAAACTGATAAAAAACGAGATAAAAATGATAACCCTGATGCTTTAGAATAGATCATATAACGTCACCAATAATAAATTATATGATGATGTAATACACCAAACATAAATTATATGATCCCCTCAAATTTAAGCTTATATTACCAAAACTAAAAAAACTATCAGAAATGATTATCAATAAACATAGCTCATACCTAATTTCATGCACAACTTTAAAAAAAAACATAAATAATTCTCGCTTTCGTGTAGATTACGATTGTTACTGCTTCTAATGCTTGCATTAAGAAACTTAAATAAACTAACTGTCAATTGAATAGAAAAATTAAAGTGTTAATGGGATACAATAAATCGTTCTGGAACTATTATTATAACGATTACCAATCGCGTAAGGAATTGATGTCTATTGTGTGCGCGTAACGTTAGCAATAAACGATAACTACTGAATGACCTCTGATAAAAAGTAACCATAGGCCAATAAGATTAATAGTAAAAGAATTAAGAATAATAAATGATTGAATACTCACGAATAGCAGTTTTGGTTCGTACGTTCCGCGAATAGCACATGGGATGAAGGATCGCCCAGTAGCGGTCCACAGACACCGCTACAAGACAGAAGATGCTTATCGTACAAAGCATCACCAGCAGGGATGTCGTGAACAGGCAGGCGTAAAGGTTTCTTGGCAGACCAACTGAGGCCAATATCGCAAATGGAATACCCAATAGTCCGACTAGCAAATCCGCGATAGCCAATGACACTATGTAGTAATTTGTACGACGTCGAAGTCTTCTGTCGCGACGGAACACATGTATCACCATGGAATTGCCTACAACAGCCACTAAAGCCACTAAGATTTCCAGAGATGTGTATGTAGCGTGTAATTCAGGCGTAGGTGAGCGGTGCGGCGCTGCGTCTACGGCGGCAGTCGCCGTCACAATTTCCTCGTCCATTCCGAACAACTTTCTTATTAATTACACCACTATCAAACGTAAACTTTACGTTACCGACATATCCAAAAAAATTGGCACCGTCATAGTTAAGTTAAATTGACTTGATTAATATAATAGATAAGTAATATTTTAGAGATGAGAACATTGTTTATATTTTTAAAAAAGCATAGGTATCGATGATTTCTTAAAGTTCATTAAGATCCATTTCTCGAAATTGATGTTATAAAATAAGTATCGCGAGTATTATCAGTTATCGTATGAGATTGCGACCGCGAGACCGCGAAGGTCCGGCCTGTCCCGCCCGCGCGGCGTGTTTCCCACCACTGCGGGCGCGAATTGGCGCGAAACCGCACCGACTGGGACACACGCCCTACGCCGACGCACACTTGTTGCGGTTACGAACTACGCTTACCCTTGACAACGAAACATGTATGGACTAAACTTACTGTGTAGTGTGTACATCTGAAATACCTAAATACTTCACATAATATGGTAATATGCGCAACAGGTGCTTCTGTCCCTACTTTATTATAGTTTCAAAATTTAAGTTTGGCTTGAGTACTAACCATCAGTCGAGAAGGTGGCTTGGAGGTCCAATACTTTTTAATACTGAGACGAAAAAGTATCGACATGTCCATACTTCGGCAACTAATTAGAGTTTTTCTATAAGTACATCATATAATTATACAGTATAAAACAAAATCGCTTACCGCTGTCTGTCCCTATGATAACTTTTGTGCGGTTTTTTTTAATAGATAGATTGATTAAAAAGGAAGGTTTATATGTATTATAATACATGAACAATATAGTAGAGAAACACAAATACTTTCAGTTTCTAAACGGTCGTAGACGTAGCGGTTTGTATCGATCTAATTGAAAAACTGTGAACGTTGTAAGACTGTGTAGTATATTTAGACATTCTGTAATGTATCAGCATTGCATCCGTGCGAAGCCGGGGTGGGTCGCTAGTATATGTATATTTTAACTCGCTGTAATAGGTACAATTCACACACATTTCATTTTCAAAGCATAACTACAATGAAAACATTTTTACTTTAATTATAATGTGAAAAATTAAAATTCAGTAAGAGGCGATATAAGATAAGTGGAGGTTAGAACTCCATATACTGTATTCTAATCATCTATGCTAATCACCATGGATTTAGAAAAAATGATATTTTGAACGTCGATGTAACTGTTACAGGAATTTTGGAAGTAAAATCAAAGTGGAAAATCATATATTTTAAATATGTATTTAAGGAAAATAGCGTTTGGAACTTCGAAGCTAATATCGGAACTTAACAAATAAGACTAACGTGGATATAAGTAGTTAAGTGGAAGTGTGTACTATTATACATAAATCTATATTAATCAAGAAGTCTTAGCAGTACAAGATACAGCTGAGCTATTACCAAATAGAATTGAAGAAGTGAATCTGATTTTAGTCATTCGTTCATTCTTCGAATGGAACAGGCTACAAATATATAATCATTAATGTTATTTTAAACTATATTTCAATAATATTTGAGTAGGTTTTATATGAGTAGGACCTTTTTTGTCGCTGGAAAAAGGCTTTACGCGCTTCCCACACGCGATAGAAAGTGTAAAAACAGCCCTGAAAAAACCAGCGGTACCCTCTCCGTCTTTCGGCGGGCTCCACGGGATCGCTTACACATGCTACCGTGACGCCCTGATATGAGTAGGACCTATGCCAAAATACTCTTTAAAAATAATTAGTATAGTGTTATTAAACTGTGAGAATTGATAGAGACGAGTCAGTCTGTCTGAATATACGTCGAGGAAGATATAAATTTTGAAGCACTATCCCATATTCTTCAAAAACTTCTGTTTCTTCAATTATATATGTAGACTTATTTTTATAGGCTAATTTAAAAAGTTACTACGTTTTTTGTGTTTATTTCTTCGTAGATCATGAATTTGCACATTAGGTAAAAGTAAAATACGTTAAATCTGTAAAACCTTCTTTTCAACTTTTTCCTTGAAAATGAAATTGTCGGTTATTCAGCCCATCAAAATACTCACAATCACGTCACGTCAAAATCACGTCTATACAAAATTCCAGTTCATTCATTTGAGCCTTTCAAACTACACCCAAAGAGTGTATACCGACAAAAAATTTATGCACCTTCATGAAAAATGGCAACAATTTTTGTTGCTAAAATTTATCAAAAGATTAAAATGTATTTTCATATGCCCATTCCACATTTATAATATGATGAAAACAATACACACACAAACTGTCCAGTGTTTTTTTTTTTTGTTATAGTTGGCAAACGAGCAGGAGGCTCACCTGATGGAAAGTGATTACCACCGCCTACGGACATCGGCAAAAAGGAGAGGATTTCAGATGTGTTGCTGGCCTTATCGGTTAGGAAGAACCACCGGCGAAATACTTAAAATGTAATACGATTTTTATTTAAAGGCGAGTATACACACTTTCTAGATGATTCTATCCAGATTTTTTCACTTCACGTATCACTACAATTACAACTTTTTATCATATTCAATATATACTTAAAAATATAGTGTATTAAAAATGTATAAAGAGATTCATTGGAACCGTCGACGATCAGAACACAATACAAAAAAGGAAATTCAAGAAGACACGAAAAAATGTTACTTAAGAAAACACATATATTGTAAATAATTAAATCTCAATATCCATAAATCAAGATGAGTGTTAAGAGACATCTTTAGGAACATTGTTCCGACTGGAGTATTAAAAACGATTAAATATGCAAATCGACCTACTCAAGTTAAGGGGACTACATGAGCTAAATGCAAGTTTTAAAATGCCAAAAAGTATATAATCCAATGCAATAAACCAACCTTTACTTTAGACGTGAGTCTACAATCTATTTGGTAAATACGCCTTTAATTTTATTCACTTAGACCAAACAATAGCAGACTTTTGTAATAGTATAGTAACAGTAGCTACAAATTCAAATATATAATTAATATGTAACATTTTAAAATTTCATCACTAAATTGAACTAATTAAACCGTGTTTTCATTACAAAATGTATATAACAAATGAACACCAATTTTATGTGAAACAAAATATATTATGTATCCCCATTTCGCTGTGTGCATTGCAGTGCTTTAAAAATACGTTAGAGTCCGCGTCTTGGGTAGGCTGTCAGTCTAATAAAAGAATCGTTAATTTTCTTTTGTAAATTGTACTTTTTTCGTCAAACTTTTATTTACATATCTAAAATTAAATACAAATGTTTTTTTTTAATTTATATTAAATTACAGCTTTGCCGGAAATTACTTTTATTTGTTCTTAATGAATTGTTATTATGACTAATAACAATTAATTAAGGACAATTACATGTAAATGAGAATCTATTATTATCTATCGAAATTATGCAATAAAAAGAGTATAGGTATAAAATGCTTTAAAATATTTATATTGGTGGTTATAAAAAACCATAGCATCGAAATAAATATTTTTAGTATTTAATATTTATCAAGGAACGACTCCTCGTACAAATAAACCCAGTTCTGACCATTTTTTAATTTCCGTCTATTATTGTTTTTCTTTTTGGTTCTGATTTAATGTAAATCAATTCCAAGGAATTTTTTAAGCAGTGTATCCTTGTGTTGAGTTTGAATGTACCTACTCATATAGTAAAAATAACGTGTAGGTATCATGACAATTATATTATGCATGTAAAAAATATTAATAAATGATTGTAAACTAATTTCCTTTCGAAAAAAAAATTCAAAAATAGTTGTTTGTATAGTTGTACAAATAAACAGAATATACTGAAAAGAAAATTCCTCATTTTGATCTAATTTTATAGAAATTTCAATTTGTATTTGCTTTGGCTTTGGAGGCCAAATCTAAGTTTGTATAATCTAAAAATATAAGCCGCACTTATAGACATTTGATAGATGTTATCCTAATTGTATTACATGTATAAAACTTGTTCCTTTATTATGTCAATTTCATCTTGAGATCTAAAACAAAATGTATATAATGTATGTAATAATAAAAAATAAACCTTCACTAATGTTGCAAACAAAAAGCTGTACATATTTAATATTTCTTTAAATAAATTATATATATTGCGGTATCTTATTTTAATTGAGGATGTACTCTATCTACAAAATGCATTGGAATTCCAACATCCAACAGAGATGACCTATCAACATGGTCAATACTTGGGTGAAAACTAAGCAAAGCCTCCCAACAGATCTCACTTAACTTTGGTATACATAACCATACTTTATACAGAATATTGTTTCTTCTAGTTTCATTGTCCTTTGGTTCAATACCCCCAAACACATACATGCAACCATAGGATGTCACAGTAGATGAATGAAAATACAATTGATGGGGAAGAACAGTCTTTTGCATTAAACGCCATTGCATATCTGACACATTTAACCGCCATATGTCATCGAAAACAGCTTGCCCGTCAGTTCCACCAGCTACAAACACTTGAACACCACTTAAAGTATCAATTTGCACTGCACTGTGACATTTTCTACCTAAAGGAGTAATAGTATCCTTCATTGAGTCATCAGCTTTAGGTACTAATTTAGTCCATGTATTTGTTTCTAGATCATACATAGGAATATCCATTAGTTCAAAGGCTAACTCCCCTGTGCCTCCTCCGATAATGTACAATTTGTTTCCTACCCTAACTACTTCATGTCGATACCTTCCCAAAGGTTCACCTTCTTGTCCTGTACCAATGAACACTGGCTCCCAAACCATTGTTCGGAGATCTAACCTACAATGATAAATTGATTAATTAAAAATGAGACTAGTTTAATAATACAACTCATTATGATAAAAAAAAGTTAAATAACAAGTTAACAGATATACTATTGCTAAAAAAATTTATAGTCTTTTATAGACAATGTTAAGTATTTCCAGTGCTTATTTACTTAATTGAAAACAAATGAACAGAAAAATGGCTATAATTTTACCCACCTATAAATATCACAATTATATGCAAATCCATTAGTACCACCAACTGTGTAAAAGTGACCATCGTGACATAATATTGACTGCCCATACTGGCCTGGAGGTCTTGGTCCTGTGACATCCAATATCTGAAGCTTAGCATCACCATCACATGTGCGCCAAGTTATAACATCATTACTGCATTTAGTTCCAAATGGTGCCCCTGTTCCTCCAAAAATCTAAAATAAAAAAAGTATTCCAATGAAGTTTAGGTTATTTTAAGAATAGAGTTACAAATTATTTACTAAAAGTCAGTACAAGCAATAATACGAAAATTGTTTTAAAGGCTCAAATCAAAAGTTATTTTAACATAATCAAAATTTAATTTAAAATAGTGAAATATAAACACCATTAAAAACCTTCCATTCATACACATGGCATTTGAAGCCAATTCTTCTGGCATATTCTCAGTCACTTTATGCTGTTTCCATTTCTTAGTAGTTATAGAAAAACTCCAGAGCTCTTTGAATAAAGGCATAGCAGGTGTCCAAGTAGGATTGTTTCTTTGTATAGTGTTTAAGGGTAAATATGGATTATAGCCTCCAAAGCAGTAAACATTTACATCGTCACATGCTATCCTATGCCCACTTCTAGGCCGGGGACTTGCAAATCCCCGATATTTAACCTCTGTAACTTTAAAGGGTTCGAATATATAATCCTTTCCCGTCGAACTCATCCCGCTTTTGGTTTACAATAATAGCTAAATCTACAACTATAATGATTATAGTATTATTATATTTTAGTGTAACAAAAGCGTTATTTCATTTATTAAATTAGATATTTTATAAAACAAACGCAATGTCGTCAAGTTTGACAGTTTACACAGCTGACACAAATGACGGATGATTGTTTTGACGTAATGTTGCCAGTGGTTAGATGTATTGAATTGACGATTCCCTCACATTATTTTTTAATAGATACTATATGCATAAACTTTTTTGTTTTAATGTTAACTGGATCTTTATTTAAGTATCCGTTTATTCATTTGTAAACCCTTACATACAATCGAAAGTCAGCACGCAGTACATTACAGATGGCTACTGCGCTCAAAAGAGTAAAAATGTATTTTAATTTTTAATGGAGGTATTTTTACTTAATATATTTATAACTAGGAAATAGCTTTACGTAATAGAGATGGGCTCTTGTAATTAAGTCACTGGCTGTATATCATATAGTATACTTATAAAAATTTTCAGATTGCTTTTATCGAAATACGAAATCAGTGAAAGTCCCGTCAAAATCTGTCCAGCGGTTCCAGAGTTTAGCCGGAACAAACAGACAGACAGACAAAGAAAATTATATTTTGGTATATGTACCGAGTATACATACACATGCATTTAGTAAAAAGTGATTATTTTATTATATTTTTTACAAAAAAACACTCCAATTTTATTATTTGCATAGATATTAGATACTGAAACATAACTCGAATACAGTATCACCTGACTGAAAAACTATGTTCACATTAAATAATTTTCAATTTTCAATTCAAAATTTCAACCTAAACTATTGCTTGTTCTAAAGTAATTAAATAGATGGGCATTTCATAATTTATATTAAAAATATTAACACAGCTTTTGCCTACATACCAAGTGTGATATTCCATCACATTCAATAATGTTTCGATGATTACTCCTAGTTTGTGAACAAACATTGAGGCATTGAGGCACGTTAGCACATTGGCGAAATTATTATATTTGGCTTAATGTTGTTTAGTAGGGTGATTTAAAAATATATATTAATATTCTATTATAAATCACCACATTTAAAAAAATATACTCTCCTTTAAAAAGTCAAAACAAATATGAAGAGTATGACTAAACATTTTTGTTAGTCATTTGTTCTTACGTCTTTTTAATTAAAAGGGCAAAATAAACAAGAAAACTAAACTGTAATTAAATGACTTTATTCTCTGTAACCCAGCTGGACAATGAATGTGTGAGTAAACTAAATAACTTCGAAGTTATATACTAGCGCGTATTTTATAAATATATATATATACCAACAAGCAAGATACATAAAATGCATATTATGTATTATAAACTATTAAAGAAAAAATTGCGAAAATAAACAACAATGTTTCAACGAAATATTCTTAAAAATGAAAATAGTTATTTTTTATTATTTATTAACAAGCAATTTTCTCTGCATGATGGAAATATTTTTAAGGGGCACGATGCATTCCAGTTGCGAAAAGAACCTTTTGTTTGGATTTTTTGTTCTTTTTGCCTGATGGTTTGGATGTAGGGCTGGTGGCTAGAAGTGCGGCTTCAATAGCATCACTTAGTACTAAAGCGCGCGGTCCAGATGATTCATCTTCGTTTACTGGAGCTGGTGGCGGGGGTGTTACTGTTTTACGTACACGCCAAGTGCCACTAGCACTAGCCATCTGCAAAAAGAATGTAGCCCTTAGAAGACAGACCTAATTGAGATACAACAATCTATCAGTCATTAGACTATATTAAAAACTCTTTCTTTGAATATATATAGAGAAAAATAAACAGTATAAAATACCTTATTTATTAATGATTTTACCTTAGCAAATGAAAGCCCAGTTGAAGATGAGCTTGTAGAAGGACTAGCCTGTTCCATTTGTGTGCTCATTGATGGAGATTGATTAAAATTCGACAAAGGAACTTCCATGTATGGAGGACTACCATAGGTTGGGTTTGGTGGACTGCCATATGTAGGAAGGGCAGATGGAAACAATAGTTCTGATGAGAAGTCAGGTTTAGGTGGCCCTTCCATAAGGCGACGATATGCTCTTTCTCGGCGACGTTCATCGCGCTCATGTTTGGCTCGATTCCTTGCCCGACGTTCCAGTTCAGCTGTAATTTAAAGTTTTGTCTTAAATAATTAACATTTATCATATGTACATTATGTTTAGTATTGTGTTCTATATTTCTTTTCATTGATTCTACTTATATACCTATTATTTCCTTAAAACTATAGTCCAAATCAGTACTAATAAGAACTTAGGGTACATACACACCTGCAAAATTTCCTAGAGCTTCATTAGTCACATGTGGAGGTTGTAGATCGAGTTCCACAATATCAAAGGAGCAATGCAGAGGCAAGTGGGCTGTGTAGGGCATGTGTTTCCTTGTCTGTAATATTTTAATGAATTAGTAATAGAATTATTTCATATTGTCTAATATAATTTGCAATTTTATTGTATCTAGGTCTTTTAATGACAATAAAATAAAGATATACTTAGTGTAACTTATAATTTATGAATTTTAAATTTACAAACCTGGTCATTTAGAGAGAAAGTGTCTCGGTGTAGCACACGGCCACGTATAACACTTGGTGCAGCAGCCAAAACACCCCACGAAGCATTCAGCACACGCACATTAAAGCTATTCAAAAATACTTGCTGGCCATCTTCAGCTACAAAAATATCAACTTGATTACTAAGTTTAAAATTTATGTAACATTTTTTATTACATATTTTTTGTAATGAATTGATTTATGTGCTTATTTACTATGAAAAATATCTATTACATGTATTTTTTAATTTAAAGGTCATAAATAAAATTATCTGTAACATGCATGCATAGCACATACATAGAGATTACTTTGCAAATAAACAAATCTCAGCATATTTAAATATTTGATGGTTAGTCGAAGCAGAAGTGGATAATGGATAAAGCCAAATTTGTTGAAGTTTAAACAGATTAATCAAGTTTCAATACATTACCCTTTCCTACTTATTTTCCTAATGGAAGAATCATAATTCATATGACTATGTAAAATTTAACATATACTATGATATTGTCACTCATGTAACTTTACATAAATATAATAACTTTACATAAAAATAATGCATTTAGCCTCACCTTGGTAAAAATAAAAATATTTAGTTTGATTTTGTTTGTCAATGTCTGTAAAAATAGACTCATCTGGTAGTTCACTATTTGAAGGACTTTCAATAAGAGGGAACTCTTCAATTGGATTTTCATTAATGTCGCATTCAAAAGATATTGCGTCAGGATTTAGATTTGATTGTATATTTAAAGATTCCATTTTATCTTCAACTGCCTCTAAGCATGTAGCACCTTCATCATTCACATCAAACCAGTCTAATTTCTTGTTAGATACTTCTTGTTTCTCAAACACTGTTGGTACAGTTTGTTCAGAAAAAGCGTCATTATTCTTGGGTTGTTCATACAACATTTTAATCTTCTGTTCTTTTAATTTAAGCATTTCCAATGCCTGTTCCAAGAAGACTATTTCAGTTGTATCAATTTCTGCTAAAATCTGGTTTTTTATTTCATTTTTGTCTCTTTCCACAATATCCATAATCTGTAAATTACAATTTTATTACAGAACATACATTATAAGTATGGCCCATGTTTCGTTTTATACTAAGTAATAAAAACAAGTAGAATATGTAATAATAATGAATTATTCTGTATAGAATAGATGGCCCAGTGGTTAGAACGCATACATCTTAACCAATGATTGCAGGTTCAAACCCAGGCAAGCACCACTATATATAAGTGCTTAATTGTGTTTATAATTCATCTTGTGCTTGGCGGTGAAGGAAAACATCGTGAGAATGCATGTGTCTAATTTCATCGAAATTCTGCCACATATTTTTTTTTTATGGTATAGGTTGGCGGACGAGCATATGGGCCACCTGATGGTAAGTGGTCACCATCGCCCATAGACATTAACGTTGTAAGAATTATTAACTATTCCTTACATCGTCAATGTGCCACCAACCTTGGGAACTAAGATGTTATGTCCCTTGTGCCTGTAGTTACACTGGCTCACTCACACTTCAGACCGGAACACAACAATACTGAGTACTGTTGTTTGGCGGTAGAATAACTGATGAGTGGGTGGTACCTACCCAGACGGGCTTGCACAAAGCCCTACCACCAAGTATATACATATGCATTCCACCAACCCGCATGGGAACAGCGTGGTGGAATATGTTCCAAACCCTCTCCTTAATGGAAGAGGAGGCCTTAGCCAAGCAGTGGGTAATTTACAGGCTGTTACTTTACTTTTCTTTTTTTTTTTTAAGATAAAACAGAAACTCATTTCCAGTAGAAAATGTAACAATACTAAATACTCACTTGTTGTTTTGTTGCAAAGAATAATTTAGCATATGGAGCCTCATTAAGGATTTCTAGAGGCAGTATACGCTCTTCTGTGTCTTTAATTTGACCACGAGGTGGTGCTACTTCTACAATGGTTGAACCACGTAAGCGTCGAACAAGACGCATTGTTACCTAGAAATGAATAGAAATATTAATAACAACAAACCTTAAATTTCATACTATGTATCACTTTTAAATATAGCAGTTATAATTATCAGTTAATCCTTTTATAGTAATCATTTTGTTCACTTTAATTACCTCATCTGCAGGAGATTCCCACTGCACTATGCGAGTAGGTTTCATATCAGAGACTTGTAATGCTGTGGCACAGACAGGACAAGGTGGAGGTTGCTTCTCATGAGCTGCAGCATAGTGCAGGATACATGCCCAACAATAAACATGCCCACAGTGACCAACTCTAGCTGCTATAGGGGCACCCAGACATATTGGACATTCAGACCTACCAGTACTCCTCACCACCTGAAATAAAATGTTAGGTATAATTAATATTCATTTATAAATACATATATATATATATATATAAGTTTATATTAATATAAGAGAAAGAAAAAAAAAATAAAAAATATTATTCTTTTCAAACATGTTTAACTTTGTTTTTTTTTTTCTAATATTACTTACAATTTCCTCAATTAGCTCCCACTTCAGAGGCAAGTCAGGGTCCATAAAATTTAACTTGTAATCTCCATCTTCCTTCACCACAAACTGACAACTGAAAATAAAATAATAATTCCTTGAAACTAGAATATTAATAATAATAGTATTATTTTTTGACTCATTTAACTAAAGTATTTTGTATACTTTTTCCTATTTTCGTAAAACTGAGAATTTAACCTATTGGAGTTCAAAGAGTATAAGTTATTTTTACATTGTATTAAAAGAAAATCATGAGTAATATGATAATTTCTAATACTCACTAAGCTCGGAGGTAGAGGTCATGTTCATGTTTATAAGAAAACCTTTGCTGGCCCGGACGTCTTGGAGTAGGACCCTTTCCGCCTTCTCTGGCGCGAGTGGGATACATGAAGTTTAGCAAATGGTTCAAATTTTGCTTTTTGCTTCCAGGTGTAAACACAGAACCTATTTCAGGTTCATCATCCTCTTCTAGCCTGTTTATAATTAGTAAGTTTATATATAGAACAACAGTTTTAAATGATTCCATTTACTTTATTTATTGTTATCTTTTAAAAATGTAAAGTCATTGCCTGAACTATAAATGTAATTCAAATGTAGATGATATGTTGTTGCTGGCAAACAATTTTAAATCTTAGGCCATGTAACAATAGAAATAGTTTACCTGGTGTTCGGCGTTCCACCCACAATGAAATCGGCGGAACCACGGGCCCTCGGGCGCTTATCCATTTGACCTCTACCCCTCTGGGATGGTATATTTTTTCGATTGGGCTCATTTTTAGGTATACTGCCAGGTCCTTCACGTTTTTTGTTATTCCGCGGCCAAGGTTTATGTGTCAATTCTGCAAATTGTGAAAGTTGCCTAATCTCAAATACAGAAATAAAATATTTGTAAACACACTACATAAATACAAGGAATAATAACAACTACAATTACCAATAGATTTCAATACGGTAGTATATATCACTAAAATTTGTTCACTTATTGCGGTATTTATTTACAAATTACAGACTTGTCAATTTTTAATAGGTTCTTAGATGACTAATGAAGAGTGACCTTTAAGCACTAACCTGTACTTTTTTTACAGTCGATGGCAGAGGCCCTCGACTGTTGTAAAACGGAGCGATTTAAAGATTTCTTGTCCATTCTTGATTCTTCCAACATCCACAAATACAATTGAGCGGGATACTCCGCAAGGAGGAAAATATGTTACGTTCAGGGCCGACATTTTAAAAAGCCATGTTTATAATACAAATCAAAGAGAAAAATATACTTTCCTTAAAAAACAGCTAAGCTAGCGATAGATACACTGATTATAACTTTAAACACAAAAAGGGAGTATTATATACTCCCTTTCGCCGATAACGACGAAATAACAAGTGAAAACAAATTGTATTAATCCGCCACCAATATGGCGACCAGCTCTCTCCAGCCGGCAGCCAGCCAGATAAATATCATGCGCACTTCCTTTGAATTTTTTTTACAATTATGCCTGCGAACATTAACAAAACAAAACATAAAATTTAAAACATGATAATTTATAATAAATATAATTCTAGTAAAAATAATGTACCCAATATAGTTTATAACTTAAAAGTATCAAATATGACTATGTGCAAAATGAAAATTGAAGGTTTTTATTCATCGTGATATTCATTATTGAAGACAATTCTATAAATCGTTATTTTAATTATGAAATAAACACAATCAAATTGTATATTTTATAACATAAAATAAAAAAAAAATTGAAAATATTAGTATAATATTTTTTAAGACATGATTTCAAAAATTCTAAAAATTATTATTAAATTTATAATATTATTAAATCTATCCGACACAACACAATAAAACACCCAACTAATTTAAGATTTGCGAAATCATAATTACTTTTCCCGCCATTATCATTATCGCCATTTTAAGAAAATAATTACTTACTCGACTATTATAAAAAATATTTATTATAGTTATTTAAAAAACAAGATGAAAAAAGGCAATTTACCTCTTGAAACAGCATTCGAGCCTGTGGAAGAAGCTCATCAACCATCAGTTAGTAATTTATTATTATAAATAGAAAATTTGCTTGTGCAATAACTTTTAAGTTTGTATAAAGACAACAGGGTTAACATAATTATTCATTGTTGAACACAATATTAGTTCATTTGTGAAATTCGTATTCATTTAATCATTGATAGAAAACAAATTGCGGGTAATTTAACATTTATAGTATAACATTGTAAAAAAAAAATATGTTAATATTTAAACTATTTACATTCCATGGCAGCAAACCATGTCTCGATCGCAAAATAAGAACACTAAGCAAAATATTACCTTTACGAACAGCGAAAAGGCAGATTCTCAGACTAGCAGGTATTTTATCTATCTAGAGATAGTAATTTCATATTTAAAACAGTTTTAATAAGAAGACTGACCAACAATAAAAAAAACAGTAGTGGTAATTAGTCTTTAATTTCTTGGACCAAAACATTAAAGAATATTTCAGCAACTATAAAGATATTCTCAGTCAGCCCGCACAAGACTTGTCTCACCGTCAGAGACTGCTGTGGCTACAGAAACGGCGTACTAAAGGTCTTTGGGTGCAATGCGACGACTGTGACAACTGGCGGTATCTTCCAAATGTTTTAGATAGCCATGAGCTGCCCAAGAGTTGGTACTGTAGTATGAACCCAGGTAAAACTCTAAGATTGTTTCACCAATTATAAGTACAAACTCATTCATTATGTTGTCTGTCACAAAACTATAATTGGCGCGTTTACCATCGATTATTTTTATTGGATGTTCTCTGAAGTAAATATGACTATTGAAAAAAGTTACATTTTTAATGAACATTTGCAGATTCTTCCTTGGCGTCCTGTTCGGTACCAGAAGTACCGATCCATATCCGCGATGAAGAAGATCTTATACACAGCGAGTATGCTGCAGGGTCTTTAGTGCTGGCTCGAATGCCGGGCTGGCCCTGGTGGCCGGCAATGGTCGATGACTGCCCTGACACCGAGCAGTATTATTGGCTTGATGGGTTTTCCGATATTCCCGTGAGATGATACATGTCCTTTAATTTTATCATTTTTCTATCTGGACGATTTAATACGTTATAAATTCATAGATCGGATAATTTTACGAATTTGTAATAGTTCTTCATTTATAAGCATATAACACACACATGAATTGATATATTGAATGCTTTTGATTTTATTGCAGATATAAAAGACCAAGCGTCTATTATATCTTACGTCTTAACATCATGTTAACTTTTATAAATATATATAAAAAAAATCAACGATAATTTAAACCACACTTACATTCCAGACTCATTACAATGTAGTATTTTTTGAAGCATTTGAAGTAACAAGAGCATGGATGGCTCCGACTCAATTGAAACCTTACACACAAAATAAGAACCTACTAAAGTCCGCTTCAAAGCGAAAAAGTTATAGTAAACGTTTAGAAGTAGCCGCAATACAAGCAAATGATGCGGAGAATTTATCACTTTCGGATCGTCTAATTAAGTACAGTTTCGTAGCAAGATATAAAGGGACTATAGCTAGCCCAAAAACAATTACAAAAAACGACATGAAAAAGTATCAAGATCGTTTTAAAAGAAAGTTCAATATCGATCTGCCAAACGATTCCGATACCGACAATGAAATTGATGAAAGTCAATCTAGTAATAAAAGTAACGTAATAACGCTGGGGAAAAGAAAAAAAATTAATGAAAGTGAAATAAACAATGATAATTCGGTCAAAGATTCGTCATTAAATGTGCAAGTTGATACTAATTCAGATTTAGTAAAAAATATCGTAGACGGTAGGTAATAAAAACAAAAATGTGATGTGGATATGAATGAAAAATATTTAAAAAAAAAATTAGATATGTTCTACTCTTCTATTGCATCTCCTATAAGGTCTAGTTTTACGTATAGAACTACAATTTAAAATTAATTGCAGATAATTCTCCAAAACGTCCTGACATCATTGGCCAGACTAATATAATGGAAGATTCTCAGATCACATTTCACCGTACAGTATCTGTAGCTAGTGATGATTTTGATTTCTAAACTCTTATTGAATTAATGAATTTACTATATTAATTTTTCATTGCTTATTATCTTTAGTGTTACGTTCCATATTA
Organism: Vanessa cardui; assembly: GCF_905220365.1. Taxonomy (NCBI): domain Eukaryota; kingdom Metazoa; phylum Arthropoda; class Insecta; order Lepidoptera; family Nymphalidae; genus Vanessa; species Vanessa cardui. The sequence continues at coordinate 10,255,978 of NC_061133.1, read as the reverse complement.
ATATATTTTTAAGAAAAATAAATTATTTTTAATATTTTTCTATTTATTTTAACTAAAACTACATTACAACAATTTTACAGTTTTGTAACAATTAAAAGACAATGGTTATAAAAATATATATATACGTAATTTTTGTGCATGTGATGATGTACTGTAAGAAAAATTTAAATTATATAAATACACTATTGTATATTTGTGATATTGAAATATGGTTTTTCTAACATCGAAACTTAAAATGTTTATACAGGTAAAAACGCGTCACTGACATTACCTTATATTAGCAGAAATTAAAACAACTTCAGCACAATCATTATTTCCTTGTATTTAAAGGTGAACGGCGGTACCACATGGATATATTTATTAAATATTAACTGTGTTCCCTTTTAAATATACGTTTTTTTACCAATTTAAAAACTTATTGTTATTAGATATGATGTCATTTTATTAATAAAAATAAATTACATCATACTATTATTTAAAAAAGGACGTTTATTGTTTCCTGTCAAAGGTTTACATATAAAAAAATATTATTGTGTTTAGTTTATGAATTTCCTAGAATCTAGAGCAACTTTTATTTCTAATAAAGAAAAACAAGGATTTGTCTATGACATAAGATAAATCCAATCTATAATTTTTTCGGTGTGGTATTGAAAAATTAAATTAATTTATATTGTAGATAGAATACATAACAAGCATTGAAAGTTACAAGATAATTGTCTAAGTCATCTTTAATATTACACTGCAATTGGTGTGGTTTGCCTAAAATCATGGCGACTATATCATTTGCTAAAAGTTTGGTTAACCCAGGTACTAATTAATTTTAATGATTTAAACATTAATTTTGTTGTTATAATTATTTATTTTCATTTAAATATCATTTTACATCTAGTTTATAGAAATGGTTTTGTCATATCGTTGTAAAAAAATTAAAATTATTAAAGGTTATATTATGTAAAAGTTACATTTGATTAGATACAGGCTTATGGTCTTATACTCCATAAATAGAAAAATATTATCTTGTTCGTTAGCTTTACTAATATTTATTTTTGTTTAACAGCTCTCAAATTAGTTTTAAAACAGAGTCAGAGTTCCAATTTGCGATGCACTGGAATGCAATCTTTGTCTCCTCTGAGTGTCATACTCAGGAGGAACTATGCTGAGAAGCAAGTTTTTGAAAGAACTAAGCCTCATTGTAATGTAGGGACTATTGGGCATGTTGACCATGGAAAAACTACTTTAACAGCTGCCATTACTAAAGGTACAAATTACTACTTATACAAATAAATATTATTAAGTCTTATCTTGAAAATGCTGTGTATCATATTGACTATTAAATTTCAGTACTATCTGATCTTAATTTGGCCCAAAAGAAAGGATACTCTGATATTGATAATGCACCAGAAGAGAAAGCGAGAGGTATCACAATTAATGTAGCTCACGTTGAATATCAGACGGAGAAGAGACATTATGGCCACACTGACTGTCCTGGACATGCTGATTACATTAAAGTTTGTATTATTTTTGTTACTTTGTCTTTATCTTCCATTTTTATTATTTTCTTTCCATGACAATATATAACCTTGTTTGATGTAAATGGTTTTCGTTTTTAGCAAATCATTAGAACATAGCATTGATATAAGTTGTTCACTAGCATATTTATTTATATACAAAATGAAATTTTCAGAACATGATCACAGGAACAGCGCAAATGGATGGTGCAATACTTGTAGTAGCAGCGACAGATGGTGTTATGCCTCAGACAAGGGAACATCTTATACTTGCAAAGCAAATTGGTATTCAACATGTAGTAGTGTTTATCAATAAAGTTGATGCAGCTGATCAAGAGATGGTAGAACTGGTAGAAATGGAAATTCGTGAACTTATGACTGAAATGGGTTATGATGGTGACAAAATTCCAGTTATTAAGGGTAAAAATTATATATTCGCAAGTTTTACGAATGATTTTCTACGTAACTTAATAACTCAATGATATTTAAACACTTACAGGTTCAGCTTTAAGTGCTTTAGAAGGAAAAAATCCAGAAATTGGTTCAGAAGCTATAAGTAAGCTCTTAGAGGAAGTGGATTCATTTATTCCAACACCTGTTCGTGAATTAGATAAACCATTCCTCTTGCCTGTAGAATCCGTTCATTCTATTCCTGGCCGTGGTACCGTTTTAACTGGACGTTTGTATAGAGGTAAATAGAATATAATATGAATAAAATTATATTAGTATAGCCATTATAACTTTAATTAAGCTAACCTTGTCATAAACAGGAACATTGAAAAAGGGTACTGAATGTGAAATTGTTGGTCACGGCAAGGTCATGAAAACAACTGTAACTGGAGTTGAAATGTTCCACAAGACTCTAGAAGAAGCACAAGCCGGTGACCAGCTGGGTGCTTTAGTTCGTGCTGTTAAGAGAGAACAAATCAAACGAGGCATGGTAATGGCCAAGCCTGGCACTGTCAAAGCCCATGACAGCTTAGAAGCAGCTGTTTACATATTGAGCAAGGAAGAGGGAGGTCGTTCTAAGCCTTTTACATCATTTATCCAACTTCAGATGTTTTCTATGACATGGGATTGTGCAACTCAAGTTACTATTCCCCAGAAAGAAATGGTTATGCCTGGTGAAGATGCTACGTAAGTTAAATCCAATCATTGCTATAAAACTTACATTTTAGTTTTATTATAGTATGTACTAATTAAACATGTATTATTGGTAAATTTTCTCAATCTTTGGTAACTTCTTTATATGTATATCTTTTTTGCAGCTTAAATTTGCGACTCCTAAAACCCATGGTTTGTGAAACTGGACAGAGATTTACTCTTCGATTGGGAGATTTGACACTAGGAACAGGTGTTATTACTAAAATTAATTCAAACCTTTCTGAGGATGAAAGGTTGAAGCTTATGGAAGGAAAGAAGGCACGAGAAAAGGCAGCGGCAAAGAAGTAAATTGTTATTTGGTATTAGTATTTTAAGTTCTAGTGATGTAGTTATATTGTACGCATTTAAATATAATACATAAATAATAAAAAAACTAACTGCTGTTTCAATCAATAATAAATCTTCAACTTATAATTTCCCTTTTTGTTTTATCAATACATTTTATAAATATATTATTATATTCATAATAAATATTGAAAGAATGTTTGTTTGGTCTGACTGTATTTGAAATAAACTACTATTTATGAATATTTTTATTCATTTACCTAAGCCAGAGTTCCTATATTATTTAGCAGGCAATTTAACTAAGTGAATATTGTAAAATAATGCAAAAATGGCATTGAAGGTTTAAAGTTGAACTTGTTAAATCGCAAATAAGATCTTTTGACAATAATGAAGTTATGTTAAGCAAACTGCTTAATGTTTTTAATGAAACAACTGGAATATTTTTTAAGTTTATTCAAAAAGTATCACCACAATTTTTACAGTGAAATATTGTCAGTCCTTATATGTATCAAACAAGGATATTTTTGATAAATAAATTAGGTAGTGGACAATATTTGTCTCAAGCCATGTATTACAAAGAAAACCATTAAGTAGTGAATTTCAATGTTAAAGGTTGTTATTAATTAGTTAACCTTAAAAAAATATTTTTAACAGTTTTCTTTATAATTAAATAATACTATACAAAAGATCAAAGTTCAAAACGCATAACTTTAACATGTAGTTAGGATAGTTTTCAAATGTATCCATAATTTGACACAATACCTGATAAGATGAGATTTTATATCATATTAATGTCAATTATTCTATGACTTACAATAAAACATTGAACTAAGGACATTATTATTATAACAATATTATTGAAGCTAACATTACTTTTACATGCATGGATTAAAGCAAATGACTTTAATGAAACTCACAATATAAAACTGAACTTATGAACCGATTGCAACCTAATGGAATGAAATAATTGAAAAACTCATTTCAATATAAGCCTAATCAGCTTTGATCACATTTAGAAGAGGGCACTGGAAATTTGAATTTATTTTGCTATATTTACAAGTCTTCATCTTCTTCGGGCAGAGCAGTGTCTTGTGCCTCTTTGAGATCCTTTTCGATCTGGTTCTGCCACTGTGGGTCCATAGTGACTTCTGGGGGTACAAGTGCGGGCATGGCAACAAACTCTAAGTTGCCATCACCAATTAACTTTCTCGCCAACCACAGGAAAGGCTTTTCGAAGTTGTAGTTTGACTTTGCGGAGATGTCATAGTACTAGAATGAAAATAAAATTTTATTAAGTTAATGATATAATTACATAGTCACCTTTTCTTGGATAAACAGACAAAAATGAAATAAAATATAGGAAACAATTTAGATAAAATATTTACCTGAAGATTCTTTTTTCTGTGAAAGACGATTGTTTTTGCTTTGACTTTTCTATCTTTGATATCTACTTTGTTTCCACAAAGAACGATAGGTATTCCTTCACACACTCGTACTAAATCTCTATGCCAGTTTGGTACGTTTTTGTACGTAACACGAGAGGTTACATCAAACATGATGATAGCACATTGACCTTGAATATAGTAACCATCTCGAAGTCCTCCGAATTTTTCTTGACCCGCCGTATCCCAAACATTAAATCTGATAGGACCTCGATTTGTGTGGAAAACTAAGGGATGTACTTCAACGCCGAGTGTCGCGACGTATCTTTTCTCGAACTCTCCAGTCAAATGCCGTTTGACGAATGTGGTTTTTCCGGTGCCGCCATCTCCGACCAGCACGCATTTAAATGTGGGCATATCATCTGTGGCCATTTTGCTAAATTGTTTTTATATTTCTGTTTCTGAAAACAAAGTTTTAAGATTAAAAACTTAAGGATTTCGTTAGACATGACGCACCATATAAGTTCACAAGTAGATTAATTATTTATTTCACAACTGTTTTCAAATTATTTTAAAGCAATATACGATGTACTTTGTGAGAAATCAAATGGTTTAGTTGTTAAGCTTCCACTGACAAGTTCAATTTGTTTTAAGTTTTGTCCGAATGGCGCTCAACTACCATCACAGGAATTTAGCTCAATGGTACCGAAGATTAACGAAAATCACACACAAACTACGTAACATAAACACAAAATATAAAATAAATCAGAAAGTGTATTACACCAAGAATATATTTACTGTATATAAAAACACAATTTACCAAGATTATTTAAGAAATTTAAGATTTAAGTCCGTGCTCTTAAAAGTCGTTACGGCTCACAATGGCGTCACTTGACTAAACGGAAGAATCGCTTGACATCCACAGGCGCAATGACTGCAGTAGTCATGACACATACTCATTGAGTTCATAAAATTATTTCCGTTATAGATTATTCGACTCAGGTTTAATGTAAATTTAATTTAAATAATAAAATATATTTTATGTTTTATCTATTTTTAAAGAAAATGTTTTATTTTGGTATTAAATTTTAATTAATTTGGAAACGATACTTATAGATACTACTTTACCGACCCTGCAGTAATGACGTCATATACTTCAGAGTCAGTTACGCCATCTACAACTTTGCAATATTTGTCCTAGTAGACTGATGGATGGAACTTGGAAGTTTCGTTCGTTCGTTGTATCGATTTTTTGAGTGAAGTGAACTAGTGTTCGTGTCCTTTAGTTTAGTGACGTTTGTTAGAAAAATATCTGTGAATGGGATTGTGTAACGAGATAAAACGTTTATTTGGTGTGTGATTTTCTATAAAGGATGACGAAGGACAGGTTAGCGGCGCTTCAAGCGGTAAGCCTCCCCTTTAATCTTTCAACTCCTAATATAACCAATGGTTATATGCTGACCTCGAATTCACAAAGAAATAGCCTTGTAAAACTATGCATACTTTAAAACTTAGTGGATAGCATCTCTACTGTAGTAAATTACAAGAGTTACCATCTAAGCTACTGTTCTTAGATTTCGTTTTCTGGTCGCCCCACCCGTGACTTCTTTGCTGAATGATAGTGGTCGTTCTGTCATTGAAGTAAGACAATTTGTTGCGTTCCGCAGTGTTCCTTCAAAACGCCTATATCAGAACCAGTCTATTGGGCATAGTTATAAAACCTTGCAAGGTAGGATTTTTCACACTTAAAAATATAAGCGACGAATTGTTGCTAATTCCATTTTTTAAAACTATTATTATTCTTGATTAAGACAATGCAATAATAAAATATTCTTAAATTTTAGAATCAGTTTTTACCAACTTATCTGTTTAGAGCCACATTTAATTTTTTATCATTCATAATTCTTAGTCATCATGTGTAGGTAGATGAGGATATGTGTATTCAAATAATATGTAAAAAATGTTGTTGAGATAAGAAAATGTCAATTTACTCATTTTTAACTACTCAGTGTTTGCAGAAAGTTCAAAGTGTTAATTAAAACATGAATATTTAAGCTAAAATTAATTATGCTAATTCATAATATTTTATAGAAAAAATCTCCGAAAGAGAGATGTTAGTATTTTTTATTCCATAGATTTTTTGGATTTCAAATCTAGTTTTAGTTATATAAGTTATAGTTATATCTTGAAGGATTTCACATGTCTTACCAAATTGATTAATTAAAAAAGTAATTGGTCGCAGCATCTACACAGCGAGTTAAGCAGGATTCAATCTAATTTTACAAAAAGGTCTGTCACTTAAAATTAAGATTATAATATTACTGTTATAACATAACACACATACATACATATTTTTTTAAAGATCAATGTAAGTGCTAAAAATATCTAAGCATTAGTACTTATTTCTTTCGTGCAAATTTTGTTCTATATTACATATTTAAAAAAAAAAACAAATAACATTTTTTCAAATGTTGTAAAGAATAACACTGAATGCAGATTACATGTCAAAGTAATTAACTTGTGTACTCATGTATGTTTAAATATACAAAAAGTAGTTCTGTGTTCTTTAAAGAGCAATAAGTTATACAGAGAACTCTCAAATTATATAATTTGTTACTCTGTAATTGTATACTATAATGAGAGAATTCTTTTTTCACATCCATATCTGTGTGTGTGTTACTGTCTAATTGTAGCATTTTTTATGACAAATATCAGATTATTTTAATTTAGTTAAAAATGTATGATAAATTTACACACACTAATGTAATATGTAAGTTCCTAAGCTGATATGAACCGGTCAATCAATTCAAGATTAAGATAAAATCAATGATCCTAATCAAGTAATTCGAACAATTTGAGCAATTTTTAAGAAAATGCCGAAAGTATAACATATACAAAAACTTTTTATATTTTTGAAAACTACAAATAGTTTTCCGAAATATTTTCGAAAAATTCTGCGTCAAAACAAGCGTATGCCTAACATAACATACGTTAATTATTTTATGTGAAGAAATAAAAGCTATGGGATTAATAGCTACAAAATATTAATACTTGTCAAATAAACCACACATTTCTATTCGATCGTTTTATACGGATAAATATTGCTTTTTCCACTTTGCAATTCGAACGGGTAGTTTTAGAAATATAACGAGATAATTGGATAAACGCGTGAAAAAATACGTGGGGCGTGTTACACGATGTATTAACACAATACGGACGAATAGATGGGTTGTCGAATGGTATATATATCATTGGTTTAAAATTGGATACAATCGTTATCATGAATTCCTTGTATGATTTAAATTAGGAATAACTTGACAGATAACTATATAAACTTGGCAAATTTTCATTTTATTTAGGTCACAATAAATATTTATTTGAAGGGAATCCCCGTCACATCATCCGAAACCACGTCCACACAACGAACGACGACAAGTGTATTAAAATTTGTATTTTTTTCTTTTATTTCAAAATTATTATTTATTACATTAAATGAATATATTATTGATATCAAACTTTAAATCCAATCTCCGTTTAATCTAATAAGCTAAAATCTAATAAGATTATTGACATTTCAATGTTTATTTATAATATAAATATACGCATTTATCGATTTAGTATAATTCAAAAAAAATAGATGTAATGACTGCCTTTTGTAGACAGCTTCTTATGAATTCAGGAATTTGTAATCGATGAGTGGACCGAAAGTCTAACTAGATATTGATTTAATTAGTGTGAATATTAGTTGATCAAAATCGGATAAGATTGATTAAAAATGTTAATTTTAATAATGTTAAGGGCTGTTATTTCATTAACGGTTTTTCGATGGGAGAGAGAGTATTCGGTAACATGTCGAGAACCGTTCGATTTTTCTTAAATGTTCATTTTCCAGGTAACCTGCTCCGCCTAAGGCTTCTTTTACCCTTTCAGCAGCGAGGAATTACTTTCGTGTAAAAAAATAAATAATCTTCTGAATTTCCATGTTTCCATCAACGAAAATACGTATTTTCCATTGAAATGTTTTAGTGTACCCTTAAAAACAAAACTGACTTCGATTAGTTAGAAGAAGTCTAAACATCAATTTTCCATATTACCAACTTGAAAAATGAAACTCTTCCATACATAGCATCAACCTCTATATAGGATCCAAAATCCTTCCTCGCTTTATACCGTATATTACAAAGTCCTGTGAGAAAAGTAAAATCTTGACCTACTAGTTTAGTCTTTGGTATGTCTTTGTGGTAGAGTTTTGTTAATTAGATCACAACTCTGAAACGTTAATTTCGCATATATTTTCAAATTCTAGTGTATACGTTTATCAGCTGACGATGTTAGTTTCCGGTGCGTGGCCTTCGTACAAGTTGAATCATAAACAGTCGTCATAATTGCATCATCGATCTCAGAGTAACAATTATTCGTAAAGTAAGTAAAGTCAGTTAGTATTTCCTGAAATTAAGATCGCCGATCAACAACTGTCGACCGACGCTAACATATCTATATGTTATATAATTTACAGAATTTCATATAATATATCTTCGGATTCGTATTATCAATATATATAATACGAATTGTTGTATAATTATATATATAGGTAGGTATATTATGACAAAAAAAATAAAACGATTTAATATTTTTTGGGCACTTGTCATATTTCGCACGAAAAGTTTTTTAAAAATTATTATTTTTACCAATTATGTATAATTTATAATTATTATGTGATAGCTAATACGAAAAAACTGTTATATGTATAATATTTTTTTAGATTTTTGAAAAATTTTATAAAACACAATACACATAAAGATTTATTATTAACATTAAATCCTTAAATACGTTTATACAAATATTAATTAAAAATAGTTACTGCATAAATCTTGACCGCGTAAAGCAACTTTTAACCTCATTATGAATATTTGGTCTGAAATCCCGAAATGAACGCTTTAACCTGAACTGATTTAAATTCATGTCAAGCTTACCCAAATCCAGTAGCAATTGGAGATCAGAAAGGATAAATTCTGTTCCACGTATGATATAATATGTACATACATGTATTTTATGGGTCATCAGTAATTTTGCTTATTTATTTTATAAGCAATTAGCTCAAAGGTTTATCAAGTAGAAAAAAAAGGAAATAAAGATGTTGCAGAATAAATGTATGTTATTTAAACAAATGAAGATGCTATCTCATTTGTAGAAAACGTCACACCAGAACAAGTCACCGGGTTTGTATGTTCTCAACGGAGTTAATAGCAAGGTTCCGTATTAGGGTCGGGAAAAAGAGAAGAAGGAAAAAGATTGAATAGCTCTATTGTAAGCGCGGCCTCAACGTCATGCACTTTGCATCAGCTGATTCACGTCTTGCGTCGTATCTATTTTTAACTGTTGTCTCGTAAGAAGTCTGACCTGCTAACGGTCGTGTTATTCGATTTTAGTCACATAATATTTTGTGAGAAATAATTTGAATACGTAATAGAATACGTTCGAAATTTGTAAAACGGTTGTTGTTGGCGCATCTAAACCAATTTTTTTTTTACTGACAAAAATAATAGGTCTAAATCTACAACTAACTAACGACTAAATCTACAAATGACCGGAAGGACCGAAAGGATCGAACGTATAATTTATTCTATACTTTATAAAAAAAAAATAGATTTTTCCATGAATGAAATATTTACACAAAGATAAACTTAAAAAGTATCTAAAAATTTTTAAAATCTTTAAGACAATTTTTAAAGATATACGTAATAAATTACAAGTATATATTTACAAGATTATGCTTATTTCGCGTTATATAATTATGACATAACAACAACATATAGTATCAGAAATCTCAAGTAATAAGTTGCTTTCGTCAGGTCATCAACCAAAATCCGCTTGCCGACTGAATATTCACTGATGTTTATAATTAATTCGATCGAGAATAATGAAACGTTATTATTAAGTTTTGACCTAGACAGTCATAATTACAACGGGTCAAGGTTATTTCCATTTTTCTGAATAACAATACCGATGTTTTCTCACTATTTGTTTTAAACTTGTTTCGTAATCTGACGAATAAAATGAATGGACTTTTGATTTTATTATCAAAACTATGAAATATTCAACTATCACTACGTCACTACATATTAACCGGCCGTCTGACTGTCTGTATGTTCGCGATAAACTCCCAAACTACTGAACCGATTTTCATGAAGTTCACACTATTAGATAGAGGGATTCATAAGGAAGGTTTAGGTATATAATTTATTAAGGTTCTTTAAAAAATATGTAAATAAAAGGTAAAAAATGTGTTTACATTCGCGTGAAGCCGAGGCGTGCCACTAGTTTAAAAATAAATAATCTACACACAGTAAAGTTGCTATTTAAGCTGTTAATATCTAACCCAAGGACGTTGTAGTTATTGCTGTATAATTGTTACACTGTTTGTCGCTAGATGGCGCTGTGCGTCATTTAGATCGCACTATGGTTTGGTTCATATGGCTAGTAGATATTAACTTTGATTTATTTTATAATTATTGATTTATACTTTTCTCCGATAGATGGCGCTGAGTGTATACTGAATCACGCTATTGTTTGAAATTGTAAATAATTAATAGGAATGTTAATTTTATTCGTTTTTATTAGTTTATACTTTTCGCCGATAGATGGCGCTTTAGAGAAGATAAATCGCGCTATCGTTTGGCTTTGCTACTTTTATAAGTAGAGATTTATGTTTTTTGAATTCTAGTACTCCGTTTGTAATAGTACTCGATTGGTAACCGTACTCGAATTGCATTCGTAGTCGGTCCTGTACTTGTGGTGTGAAATATACAGACGGGTGCCACGATCCATATCACTGGTTGTTTTATTTCGACGCCAGAGGGAGTGAGAGTTCTCCCAGAGACTAGTGGATCGTACATATGGACCTTCGAGCCGGATCAGTGACCCTAGTGATATAAGGGTTCACAACAGTTTGTGAGTCGGCATCGACGTGGTGGCGGTTTGTCATCGATGGTGTCAACCCTGGAGCTTGGAGCCAGGGATTTCAGCCTGTCAGTGAAGACCAGGCAGTGACGTCAGCGTCAGGAGTGGAGCGGACGAGATCAAGCGGTGACGTCACGAGAAGACCCATGACGACACGACCGGACCAGGAGTAAGGAGTTAGTGTAGTGAGTGAAGTGTGCCGGACAACTGTGAGTACTTTAATCTTAAAATAGTAGTGTCAAGCAAAGTTGGACCTTAAGTCAAGAAAGAAGTTAACTTATAAAAATTTAAGTTAGTGTAGAGACATAGGCTAATATTCGAAGAAAAGTGAACCGACGGGGAACCTATGCCCAAATTTTGTCTATGTCTCAAATTCTCAAACACTTAGAAAATTTTCGTTGTTTACATTGACTTAGAAAAAATTGTGAATTTCAACACTTGTAAAATTTTGAAGTAATTTGCATTGTGTGAATTATTGGACATTGAAAATTTACCTTAAATTGGACTTATAATATTTAATTTAACTTGTGTTTACATTTATTGCCTTTTATAATTTTAAGTAGTTGTTGAGTTTATTACATTTGTTTTAATATTATTTGCGTGTCATTAAATTATCGCCATGGAAGTATTTAACAAACTTCAGGAGAATAATAAGGAGTTTATCTCTAAAGGTAAACTCAACTTTAAGAAAGCACCTAAAGAGCGTTTGTCCGTTGCTTATGTAGAAACGCGTTTAGAGGCTTTAGAAAATCAGTGGCAATCGTTTTGTGACACACATCGGCAAATAATTACAGAGGTTAGTAAGACTGATTTAGAAACTTCCAGTTATTATACAAATTCTGTTTATGATCAAACTGAAAATTTATATTTTGATTATAAAACTGATTTAAAGGATGTTTTAAGTAAATTACAAACTAAAGGTAAATCTGTAGTAGGAACTTCTAAGTTAGCAAATGTTGAAGATAAATCTAATTGTTTTGTTAAGTTACCTGAGATTTCTATACCCAAATTTTCCGGAAAGTATTTAGAGTGGACAAGTTTTAGAGATCTTTTTACATCATTAATACATAACAACAGTAAATTAGATAACGTACAAAAACTTCATTATCTTAAAAGTCATTTGTTGGGAGAAGCGGAGCAGCTTTTGAGACACATTCCCATTACAGATAAAAATTATAATATTTGCTGGACTCAGTTAGTCAATCGTTATGACAATAAAAAATATTTGTCTAATAATATTCTCAGACGTTTCATGAGCCAGAAATCTTTGCTTCATGAATCATCCGGTGCTATTAAGAAATTATTAGACAATATGAACGAATGTTTAAGTGCGTTACAGAACATAGGTGTTAATATTAGTAATTGGGATATTATTGTTATTTACATATTAAGCCAAAAATTAGATCCCGAGTCCCGAAAGCAATGGGAATTAAAGTTGAACGAAAGTGAAGGATTGCCTACCTTATCTGATTTTAGAGAATTTCTTGAACACAAATTTAGATCTTTAGAATTTTTAGACGTTAAACAAACATTAAAACCTACTAATGTAAGAACGAGTGTTAATGTTGTTCATAAAGCTAGTTCAAATAACACTAGTCCCAATATTGTTAATCTCACTTGTCAATTTTGTAAAGAAAATCACAAAATTATAAATTGTAAACAGTTTGCTAAGGCTGAATACGACACACGCCGTAACTTTATTCAGGCCAATCGTTTATGCTTCAATTGTTTCGGTTCATATCATTCTGTGTATTCATGCCGCCAATCTACTAGGTGTAAAATTTGTAAACGCAAGCATCATTCTCTGCTACACCCTCCGAGTGTAGTACAGGAGACGAAGAATGTTGAGTCCAATGATGGAGGTGTAGTAGTTTCAGCAACCACAGCACAACTTTGTGAGAACAAAGCTACAGTAAGTACCTGTTTTCCAAATAGTTCTAGTCAAGTTCTCTTGGCTACAGCTATTGTTGAGGTAGTATCGAGAACAGGTAATACCAGTTTAGCTTGTAGATGCTTGTTGGATCAAGGCTCACAGGCTTCGTTGATCACGGAGTCTGCTGTCCAAGCTCTTGGACTGAAAAAGATTCCCAACAAGGTCTACATTTCTGGAATTGGGGGTAGGAATGATTCTTTAGCTTCTGCATCAGTCGTTGAAATCAAGCTAAAGTCAATTCATAATCCTCAGTTCACTTTGGTCGTCAAAGCCCATGTTCTTACCAAGTTGACATCTTTTCTTCCCGCAAAGAAGGCAAATGTTCAATTGTGGCCAGCATTAGCTCAGTTAAAGTTAGCTGACCCGAAGTTTGACGTACCAAATAAGATAGACTTGTTACTTGGTGCAGAAGTATATAGCCAGATTTTAGTCGAGGGCCTTATCAAGGGTCCTCCCGGGTGTCCTGTAGCCCAGAACACTCATTTGGGATGGATCTTATCTGGTCAAATTCACTCAGATCATGTTGATTATGAGTCGTGCCAAGCTAATAGTGTCATCGTCAATATGTATACCCAGTGTAATGACAATGATCTTTTGCGAAAGTTCTGGGAGTTAGAATCAGACGATCTTTCTATTAAAAAGAAGATGCTTACTGATGATGAACAGAAGTGTGAGGAGATATTTAGAAACACAGTTACCAGAGATGACCACGGACGTTATATAGTGAAACTTCCCTTTCGTAATGCAAACCCAATCTGTAAGAAAGGAAATTTTAAAGATATAGCCACTAAGAGACTTTACCAGTTAGAAAAAAGATTAATAAAAAATAAAGAATTAACAGAACAGTATACAGAAGTAATAAAAGAGTACTTACATCTTAATCACATGGGGTTAGTTCCTGAAGAGCAGCGTAATAAATCGGACGTGGTATATTTGCCGCACCATGCCGTAGTACGTAAGGATAAGTTAACATCTAAAGTAAGGGTTGTTTTTGACGCCTCCTGCTCTGGAACTAATGGAGTAAGTCTGAACAATGAACTCTTAGTTGGTCCACCTCTTCAGAATACTTTGAGACACATCGTTATGAGATGGCGAAAACATCCTGTTTGTTTGGTGGCAGACATCGTTAAGATGTATCGACAGGTAAAGGTAACACGGGAGGATGCAGATGAGTTTCAGCGTATTTTGTGGCGCGATGATTCTGGAACTATTCAACATTATCGAATGTTACGTGTAACTTTTGGTACTGCGTCTGCTCCTTACCTTGCTGTAAGAGTCCTGCAGCAAGTAGCTCACGATGAAGGTAAAAATTACCCTATTGCTGCGGATAAAATTTTAAATGACTTTTACATGGACGATCTTATGACTGGCTGCCAAACTGTCGAAGAGTGCCAGAAAATAAAAGAAGATATTAGTAACATATTAATGAAGGGAGGATTTGAATTGCAGAAATGGGCAAGCAATAAGAAGGAGTTTATGGAGAAAATTGGAAAAGGAAGAGAAGAAAAGGAGTCAAGGTTAAATATAGGAGAAGGAAAGGAAACAGAAGCTATACAGAAAGTATTAGGACTTACATGGAATAGTTGCACTGATGAGTTTGAATGTAGTGTCCAATTACCACAACTGGAAGTACCAGTAACAAAGAGGAGAGTAATATCGGATATTTCGCGATTATTCGATCCTTTAGGGTGGATATCTCCAACTATTGTAACATCTAAAGTTTTTATTCAAAAACTTTGGATGTCAGGAATAGATTGGGACCAAGAACTTCCTCCTTCTTTGTTACGGGAATGGCTTACTTACCGGTCAAATTTAGAAAGTCTTACGAATTTCCGCATACCTCGCTGGATTCACACAAATGCTGACGATAAAGAAGTAGAGCTGCACGGATTTGGTGATGCGTCTAATTACGCATATGCTGCAGTAGTATACGTTCGCATCATAGATAAGAATAATGGAGTGCATGTGAATCTAGATACGTCCAAGACAAAGGTATCTCCAATCAAACAAGTCTCTATCCCTCGTTTGGAACTTTGCGGAGCCGTTCTTCTTGCCAAGCTGATTTTAGAAGTTTCGGAGACGTTAGAGATTCCCAAGTCAAAAATTCATGCTTGGACAGATTCTTCTGTGGTACTTGCGTGGCTTAGTAGTCACCCAAGTAAGTGGAAAACCTTTATTGCCAATCGCACATCGGAGATCTTGACAATTTTAGACCGTAATCAATGGGCTCACGTGAAGTCTAAAGATAATCCAGCCGATTGCGCGTCTAGGGGTGTAACGGACTATGACAAACTAAGTTTATGGAGACATGGGCCATCTTGGCTAAGCGAATTTAATATTAGTTACAACTTACATGAAGAATGCCAAGACACCAAATTAGAAGAAAGAACTCAAAAACTTTGTCATGCCGTTGATAATGTTGAACCAGATCATGAATTATTTACAAGATTTTCAACACTTCGCAAATTGATCAGAACGGTAGCTTATTTAAAACGCTACTTTACATGGCTACGTTCCTCTCGTAAATCTGTTTTTCCTGCTTACTTAACCGATATAGAATTGAAGGTTGCTTTGGATATATGTATAAGTTATTTTCAAAAGAAATATTTTGCTGGTGACATTGAAAATATTAATAAAAGTGGATTAGTAGCTAAAAAGAGTAAACTCGTGTCTCTTAATCCTTTTATTGATAGCCGTGGTTTGTTACGAGTGGGAGGACGTTTGCAGAACGCTCAATTGAGTGACATGATGAAACATCCTATTTTGATTCCACATAACTCGCATTTGGCACAGCTTATAGTAGCAGATGCACATGAAAGGACTCTTCATGGTGGCCCACAACTAATGCTCAATTATATTAGATCAAAGTACTGGATCATTGATGCTAAGAGCTTAGTAAAGTTGCATGTTCGCAAATGTGTGACATGTATCCGTCATGCATCTCCATCAAATCAACCCATAATGGGTCAGTTACCAGCGTCTCGAGTTTCCGCTGACAGACCTTTCCGTCAAACTGGAGTAGATTATGCAGGACCTATTGCGATGAGAACCTCAAAGGGTAGAGGTTATCGCTCCATTAAAGGGTACATATGCCTCTTTATATGTATGGCTACTAAAGCCATACATCTTGAAGCTGTCAGTGACATGACCTCTGAAGGATTTTTGGCCGCATTTAAACGTATGGTGGCTAGGCGAGGTCATGTGGCAGAGTTATGGAGTGACAATGGGTCTAATTTCGTAGGTGCTGAAAAAGAGATTAAGAAATTATTAGTTGCAGAAAGGTCCAGTGTAGTTCAAGAGATCGCTTCTTGGTTATCATCAAACGGTACTACTTGGCATCGAATCCCACCCTACACTCCACACTTTGGTGGATTATGGGAGGCTGGGATCAAATCAACCAAGCACCATCTTAAAAGGGTGATTGGGAACTCAACCCTGACGTTTGAGGAGATGAGTACCGTTTTGTCCCAAATTGAGGCTTGCCTTAATTCGAGGCCACTGACAACTTTAAGTGATGACGCGCATGATCCATACCCATTAACACCCGGACATTTTCTTGTCGGTGAACCTCTTTTACTTGTTCCGGATGCCAATTACGAAAAGTCATCCATAACTAGTCTCCGAAGATGGCAGCTTGTCCAACGAATGACGCAGAACTTTTGGAGACGGTGGTCGAATGAGTATCTTTCGCAGTTCCTACACCGTTATCGTTGGAATCGTCATTCTTCTGAACCTCAAATCGGGGATGTAGTTTTAGTCAAGGAAGAAAATCTTCCTCCCGCACGATGGCTTTACGGCGTTATTGTTGAGAAGCATACTGGTCAGGATAATGTTACGCGTGTTGTCAGCTTAAAATGCAAAGATACAGTCATTAAGAGACCAGTATCTAAAATTTGTATATTACCAGTTAGGAATTAAGTAAGATAATGTGATAAAGGTTAGTTTATGTTTAGTTAAATGTTGAGTTTGTTACAGTAGCCATCTATTTATAATTTCTTAAGTTTAATTTATTGTTTATTACTAAGAATTCTGTATTTATTGTGCTGTGTAATTACTTGATAACGATGTTTATTTTATTATGAACCGTTCGGTTCATGGTGGGCGGAATGTATAATTGTTACACTGTTTGTCGCTAGATGGCGCTGTGCGTCATTTAGATCGCACTATGGTTTGGTTCATATGGCTAGTAGATATTAACTTTGATTTATTTTATAATTATTGATTTATACTTTTCTCCGATAGATGGCGCTGAGTGTATACTGAATCACGCTATTGTTTGAAATTGTAAATAATTAATAGGAATGTTAATTTTATTCGTTTTTATTAGTTTATACTTTTCGCCGATAGATGGCGCTTTAGAGAAGATAAATCGCGCTATCGTTTGGCTTTGCTACTTTTATAAGTAGAGATTTATGTTTTTTGAATTCTAGTACTCCGTTTGTAATAGTACTCGATTGGTAACCGTACTCGAATTGCATTCGTAGTCGGTCCTGTACTTGTGGTGTGAAATATACAGACGGGTGCCACGATCCATATCACTGGTTGTTTTATTTCGACGCCAGAGGGAGTGAGAGTTCTCCCAGAGACTAGTGGATCGTACAATTGCCTATTAATATCGTTATGAGAGTAAACAACGAAATGTAACGGATTTACGAGGCTGCCCTTGGAGAGCCAGTTAAAAAATAATTACTGCGTTATTGGTAACCGCCGATACGACGTTCCATAACCCGCGAGGGAAATAAAATTCATTAAATTTGAACCACTTCCTAGACCAATTCTCTTCTCGTGATTCATTTTTCAATATTCCCAATGCGATGCAAGTTTTTTTTTATCATCATTTGCATATTGGACTCGAAACGAAAATAACATAATTTATTTACGATAAAATTTAAATTTGGAACCACTATGTCCATAAATTTGTGAACTGGATATTTTTAGGTTTTATAGCACCGAAAATATTCATAGTATGATTTAATGCTCGCGAAGACCACGTATAATAGCTATGAATTTTTCGCTAAATAAAACTTTGCGTTCATGTACGTTTGGGTTTTCTACATTAGCATTAAACCCTCGTGCACTGTCCAAGTTACCACAATATTTGTGTTAATGCTTCTGGCAGTTGTCCAAATCAAGCCTCGACGGGTTTCCTCGAGGTCGTTGGTTTAGTTGCTATATACACCAAATTGATTTACTTATTTATTGGTCTTATTTAAATATCAGACATTATGTTATGTAAGATGATGTCTGAATAACAAGGCTAACGACCTTTCTATCTTAAAAATGTATATAGAATTTGATCATACCGATGTTCTACGATATTGTATTTATTGAATACGGTGCAATTTGCTTAGCTAGTCTTTATATTTTATTTTATAAGTGCAAGAAAATATGTCGGTAAAATGACGATGAGCATGAATCTAAAACTGAACAACTGAAAAAACAACTTCCTCAGGGTTGCCTAGCAACTAGTTCTTCTGGACTAAAGTCTAATTTGCATAAATTCTAACATAATAACTGACTTTTATTTTTTAAATCATTGCCTAGTTTAAATTAGTAAACCCATATTCCATCGACATTGTTATTTAATATTCGACGGAAATGTACTCAGCCTCCAGCGAATGCATATCCGTATGCCTAGTTACATGTTTCAAATATGTCGGACTTCACGGCATAAGTTTGAACTTCCGGCAAGTTCCATTTTCAGAATTGCTCGCTATTTCAGCGTAAATTTAACATTTGGCGTTTGAAATTACCATGGTGTGACCAAAGAGGTGTTATTTAAGTTAAACAAATTACAATAAAGCCATACATGTTTATTTCGATTATATTTTCATCAACATTGGCAATGCATTTATTTATGAAACGAATATAAGTACTTTAAAATCCAAGTTTTTTATTAAATGATTAATTGTAATGAATAAATTTGTACAAAAACATTACTTTATAAAATATTAAATGCTTACTTTTGATGCGCTTATCACTACAATGATCTCTCGACTCATGAATCAAATGTTGTTACTGTTAGTTGAACGTGGGAATATTCTGAACTACGATCCAAACACTTATCTTTTCTACATACACATCCACACACACACACTTACACTCACATATATCTTCCGTTTAGCAACACATGGAGAGTCTTTAATATATATGTATAAAACTATCTAAACAACTTAGTAACTCCATTGTTATATATATTTTATATTTAAAAAGTCTTTAACTCTATGTTTTCTGGTCATGAGTCACAATGACAATGTATATGTTTGCTGAATAAAAAATATCTTACATTACTTGCGGTTTCGTTCGCATTCAATTGGATACAAAGTATTCAGTTGAATGTGGCTCTTGCAGAGGTTTTAGTGGGTCAATACTCTCCACAGGCCCGTAACCCATACCCAAGGGTATAAAGGAACGATTACGACAGCGTAAAAATAATACAGGAACAGATGCCGGCTTCTTGTTACATTGCGATGCTTCATTCAATATTAAATCGACCAAATTACAGATAGTCGGATCTAGATTTTCTTTTTGCCTTTCAGTATAATATGTATTATGTAAGTTTTGAGCCGTCTACAATTTATTGAGCCTGACTTTTCAGCAAATGATAGATGGTCTTGATAAAATTTCTAATTTAAATATTTATTTATAATCGCATCAGATTCTTCTCGATGCATTTAGTAGATATATTTTTTTCATAACTTCATTTAAATATGACAAATTCATGACAACCTCTTGTAGAGAGAACATATTGCTCTAAACAAGTATTGTCAGCTTGTGACTTGTAAAATATGTACTGGATTGAGATGATACGACCCGCGTCATTTATCGCAGGTGATAAACAGACGCCGAGCCCGTGTAAAATTGGCCTCCCTGAATCAGCTTCGTGTGACGCAATAAATTATCTTGAACCATTCAATTCTTAGCTGACGCGAAAAACGGCTTATCTCATATTAGAAACGATTTCTATTCTATAAATTTACTTTACATAAATTAGTATCGTAGAATTATATGTAGACACGAAAAGAGGAAATTTAAATATAAATTCTTTCAAAATCGAGTGTTGTGTTTCATTGATTTAATTACATTGAAAACAATTAGTATAAAACAGATTGCGCATCAAATAGAAACTCGTCGACCTCGATACCCTTGCGAGACGTTGCCATTATTAACAAGTCCAGTGCTGTGCAAATTCAGCTCTCGGGAACACAGGGCTGTGCAAATACGGTGCGAATGTGTAATATAATACAGAGAGGCTAAGCGGGCCGTTCAGGAGTGTCAAGGTGGGCGGGGGGCGCGGAATGAATTACGTAAGGGTTGCCGCAGAGCGCGCTCGGTTTCCGTTGCCTTCGATACAAATTGTTCACATTTTTGCCTGTTTTACGGTTCACGTCTGAAGATCCGAGTAAGTTTCCCAACTTAAAATTTATCACGACCCTAAAATAGATAAGACAGGTTTATAGTAACAGTGATTTTACGATTGCTTTCTATTATATATATACAGATAGTATAACCTCTATATAAAGCATCAGTCTTGCATTTTAAACAGTTAAACAGATTTACGCCTTAACGTGCTTATGCAAAAAGGCGTTTTGATTTATGTTGACGTTATAGACTTGTAAGGCACTAGTTACTTCTTCGTATTTAAAACTAATCTGATTTAATCGATCAAATCACTTATAGTCCAGGGTGCTTCAGGTAGGTCTAGCCTATGCTTTTTTATAGTAAGGCGAACACATTAATAAAAGCTTTATCCCACGTAACTCCACTCCACGTAACCATGAATTATATGTATCTCTGAATGTGTAAGTACTTAATTCGACGCCATTATCGAGAAACCTTAAATAACACTTACGGCTATGTGGTTTAGAGGCTGCAAAGGCGTACGAAGTCAATATCCAAGCGACCCTTGGCTTTACGACTGTCCAAATTCGTGATAAGCATACCTAAGGGCTGTATTGTTGCGTTATTACTGAAACTCGTTTAACTCTTTAATTATTCATCCCTCGAATACTAATTACTGTTCAGCTTTTTAATTAGCGCTGTTTATTTATTTACATTGCCTTTTTAATTTTGTACATTTTGAATTTGATGTAATTAATAATAATAAATTGGATTCGTCATTTGAAAAATGTCTTAAGAGACGCTGGCAGAATTATCGAATTATCGAATTATTTATTCAGTCATGTTGATCGTAAAAATAAAAATTAAATATTAAGTCCTTTAGATCGCTTTTAATGTGTTATAGAATATAGTATAATAGTCAATGTAATTGTCTTCGTTTTGAATAATCCAGGGTTTGATATGTCTGGACGCAAAATTGCCAGTACTCGAAAAGCAGAATGAGCATTGCAAGGTTCTTAGTTTAGTAAAGGAAATAAAATGTAATTTTTTTGTAATTACATGAGCTACAAAAGCGTGTTATTTTTATTAAAAACCAAGAAAGTTTATTACTAAACAGGAAATTGTGTACGTGTTCAAAAATAGTTTCGTTATATTCAGAGTACGATTACTCTGCGATAAAAGAAAGCTTTCGAACTTAAACTATTTTCTGCAGGAACGTAGAACACGTTATGTAAACCTTGGTTGTGGAAACATTTAACACAATTCAACGTGTGACGTTTATTTTTATTATAAAGTTAGGTTAGGTTTAATAAAAGAGAGACTTGGTTCTTGAAGATTAAAACTCCACCGAAGAGTTTTCTGAGATTGTGTCGCATACTAAACTATATGAAAGCCCGGGCTCGCGCGGGTAAAATATATAAACTAAACTCAAAAATATACCAACTACCGTACCGCTGTACGATATTTTTATTTGCAACACACTTTCTGAAATAATCCGTAAACGTTGATCATGGCTGCCCGTTGAATTTTCATGTCATTGAATTTCATGGATTTAATATTGAAATATTTCGATTGTGCGAATTTTCTGGATCTATTATGGATTAACATATAATTATTTTTAGTTATTCATAATTGTGAATAGATTTCGATCGGGTCTATCGTAAATACGAAGTTATTAATATAGAAGATATATGACAATCAACTGAGGTAAGTATTAGGACAGTAGTAAATCGTTTATAGTAAATAACATATAACTTTACAAGATATTAAGGTTTGATATCAAAATCAGTTGATAATACAAAAT
The DNA here is from genome assembly GCF_905220365.1 of Vanessa cardui. Taxonomy (NCBI): domain Eukaryota; kingdom Metazoa; phylum Arthropoda; class Insecta; order Lepidoptera; family Nymphalidae; genus Vanessa; species Vanessa cardui. The sequence continues at coordinate 10,233,601 of NC_061133.1, read as the reverse complement.
AAAGTATACATTACATTTAGAAGTCTAACAACTGTTACGAATATAATTTATTGGAATTTAAATTGAAATTACGATAAGCTTTGTATTTACGTTGCCCAGTTGAAACCTCTGAAATGTTTGTATTGTACAATTTTAATTTTTCTCGTAAAAGTTAGTCAGTAGCCAGTAGTAAGTTAGCCAGGTTATAGATTATGAATGTAAATATGAATACATCTAAATACCATCTATGTTAGAATTTAGGTACGGAATATGTATATCACTCTTATTTAAACATACCTAATAGCAAAAAAAAGGTTTAGGTAAATATAGTATTTATCTAGGTAATTAAGTTGTGCAATATAAATATTTTAAATCTCTATTCACTTTTCCAAACATTTTCATTTTACTATTTACACTTTAAATACTATGTTTTATTTCAACGTTTTATAATGCTTAAAGATATGATTGATGTTGTTTTAATTTCGAAATTGAAAACCTTTGTTTAAAATGTTAGTGAAACTTTACCGTGATTTATGTTTAACGCAAGGATTATGTAAATTTAGTACTTAGAATGCTAAAATAATTGCGGTCGTTATTTTCGCTGAACTTTTTTTTTTATATTTTTTTCTTAGTGCCTCCTAAGCGAGGTGGTAAAAGAGTTGTGATACTTCTCTTGATGACGCCTCTATGTAATTATGTGTCGGATTTAAAGACCAGCCTCTGACTGACCCAGATTCCCGTAATCCTATTAACGTCTGTAGTTTATTTTATTCAGTACTATTTTCCTTTTCTATTCGATTTATTTATATCCATTTCAGTCATTATTTAATGCTTATTAGAAAGAAGTAATTGGTGTGTAGTATTTTAACAAGTATGAGTTATTTATTAAATCGTATAACTTTATTTTGATTATGTTATAGAATCGTATTGGTTTTGAATTAATAATTTGTATTGATTACAATACGGATAACTTGGCAGCTTTCTCTGGTAATGGTAGTGTAACAAATGAAGGTCGTGCTGTTTCAATCGATTTCTCATATTTATTTTCATTTGAGTAATCGATTATAATCTACAGCTTAACAAACATTTTAAATTTCGCACTGCTGCCTAAATCAGATGAAAGTGTATTTTTGTCATTTGTTTCACTATAGTTATATAAATCAATTATAATTAACGAATCGAGCCCTAGTGGTTAGAACACGCGAGTCTTAAACAAAAATTGTGGGTTTACACGCACCACTGAATTTTCATCATCGGAATTTGTATTTATAATAAATGTCGTTCTAGTCCGTAAAAAAAACTGCATGTGTCATGTTAATGAACTTCTACTGCATCATCTACTAAAATCATCTCATCAAGATGCGCGGAAGGTTAACCTCAGCTACACCACATTCTTAAGATGCTAAAAGTTATTAAACCCTAAATTAATGTAACATTTACCAGTCTATATAATATTTCATAGGTCTTCCAATGTTTTCATACATCATTTATTTATTCAAATACTTTATTGACCACCAAAAAGTAAATGAGACAAAAGGCAGACTTAAAGGCATTCTCTGCCAGCGGCAATTATTAATTGACAATACAAAACGATATACATACTTCTATATAAAGTCATTTTAATAATACAATCAGTATTACGCTTAGATATTTATCCATCCGTTTTATGATTATACAAATTACAATTTTATAATGAGTTATAAAAAATGCAACCTACTACATAAACATATGACATAGCTTATCTCATCGGAAAACTATGAATGTTTCATATCAAACGAACTTGGTAATTTCATGTTTTCAAATATCATACGTCAAAATTAGGTAGGAAACGACCAAGCAAAACTGTCCACTGTTAGTCATGATATGTTATTAAATTAATTAATTTAGCCATAATTTGTTACATAATTCATTGAGCAATAATACTGAGCTAACAAATCTGGATCATGTAGAACTTAATGTTGCCATAATTATATTTTTATACATTTTTGGTATTAAACAATGTGAGACATACTTATAAAAGAGTGATCATGATGTCTAAGTTTTTAACCTTCGATTTAGTTGTTAGCTTCCAGCGATATCTTTATCCGTCTAACTCCAGCGAAGCCTTTGTATCAAGGTTTGTTGAATTAGCTTCGCACAATGTTTTCCCCGGAGTCCTAGTCAACGAAAAGGGTTATAGCGAAGGTGAAGGTCGGTTTATTCGTTGTGTAATGGTCTGGCGTTACGGCATTTCGGAATTGAGCTATCTTTTATGCTCGCGGCGTAACTTTTTACCCAGCGGGTATAAGAGAATATTTGTTTTCACATGAGGTGTTAAGAAAGAGAAATATGGTACTTTTTAACTTTTGTTATAGAGATTTATTATACAAAATCTGAACTCGGAAAGCTTGTTAGGGCAAATCGTCATAAATTGGTTCACTCAATCTATTCTGTACGTGAATTGCGTTAAATCGCCCGCTTTGTTTATTCAGCTTAATTGGGATAAATGTACGGTTTAACAACTGGTTCCGGTTTCCAGTGTTACGATCACAATTCCAAGCTCGTCGCTTATTACGTTCGGCTAATTTAATTACAGCGTTAACGCAATGAAAATTACTATTTAATTCATAATTATTAGCAAAATGCTACCAACTTATTACCTATAATTGAAAATCGAATCATTACGTAGTATAAAACAAAGTCGCTTATAGCTGTCTGTCCTTATTTATGCTGAGATCTTTAAAATTACGCAACGGATTTCGATGCGGCTTTTATTAGTAGATAGATTGATTCGAGAGGAAGGTTTTTGTATATAACACATGGACTACATAGTAAAGAAACACTGATAGTTTTAGAAGTCTCCAATGTGATGTCGTAAAACCTTTGTAGTATATTTAATATAAGTATCTTACCCGGTCGCTAGTGACATATATACTAAACGAAGAGCGTTTAGTTCCATTTGTTAGAATTTGCGCAGCCGTCAAGCTTTTCAAGCAGTAGTTGTTGTATTAAAGCAAGTTTAACGCTCACTTAGAGAATCGCAGTTCCTCCTAACCTTAATGCCTTGCAAATTGCATTTCTTTATCTGATTCTGGCAGAGTTTCTACTTATAAGACCATTGTGATAAGTGAACAATTGAACTTGGTTTCGTGGTATTTATCAAATAATCGGATTGGTTTCAGAGATTACGTTATTCTAACTGTTGTTACAACATGTATATTTAATCATGATTTTTATTCGATTGTGAAATCAATATAATAATTACATTCATATTTCAAAGTAATTCAACGGCATTGTTTTAGAAACTATAGGTGCTTATGTTTTGTAGGTGTAAAATGTTTCTTATGTCATTGGTAATCACACTGGCAAATTATTGGAATCCGATGGTAAATGGTCAGCACTGCCTATAGATTGCAAAAAATAATAATTCTTTATAATGTGTAACTAACATTAGAAACTAAGACGTTATGTCCTCGTATCTGTAGAGTTACTAGATTACTCGCCCTTAAAATAGAGAACCTAACAGTTCAAAGTGTTGCCGTTAGACGGCAGAACGTATGATGAGTGGTAGGTACCAATCAGATAGGTATACACAAAGCCTTATCACTAATTAAAAAGCCAAGTATCTATACAAAGGAAAGCCTTAAGAAAATATTCAATACGTCTTGTTGCAGTAAGTTCATATATATTTAAATGCTAGATTCATAATGACGTTTCTCTCTTTTACAGTCGCATAAACATTGAAAAACTATAAAAAAATCGTTATTTGAATTGTAAAAGAAACTAAATATAAAATTTCTATCGATGAACAAAGCGTATATAAATATTTTGCTTGTATAAAATTTTCAACTTACCGACACGAATGCCACGACTCTATTACCTTCGTAATGTTCGTTTTATAAAACTTAAAGCCTAGTTTACCAGCCATGAAATCCAGCTCGGAAAGAATATAATAAAAGACTAAATCCTTCTACTAGAGATAATGCAGGCATTTGTTCTAGCCGCAATTTTAGGCTCGTCCGAATTTCACCGTGTTTAATGAAAATTTACACGTGTTTCATAAGACTCGTTTTTTTTATGTTCTATTTTACTTTAAATATATTTAAATTAATTTAATAATGTAACCACAGATTAAAAAAATTATACAATCATGTTTTTATTTCATGCAATACAAGCATTGTAAAATATTTTCAGTTAACAGATGTTTGTTTGACACAGTAATTGAAACGTCTGAAATCTGTGAAGTAAAATAGTGTTATATTATTTAGTAAAAGCTCGTTCGTTCGAGCCGACTCGCTGACCGAGCCGTTCGATTGAAATACGTGTCGAGACTCACGATTTTGTCGTCACCACGCCCCGGGCCCGAAAATAGTTACAAAATAAGTAAGCTTAATTAATCTCTTGATTCCTACGTATTTTTATCGCGTGCTTCAAGATTTTGAAATGGCTCGTAATTTGGGGCTATTTGCCTAATTGTTTAATATGCATTCGAACTTATTTTCCAAACGAAATGCTTGTTTCGTAATGTTTCATTCTTTTTCTGTTATTTAATCTGATTTTTTAAAGTTTTGTAATTTGGTAAGATATTTTATCAAATTTAATATGTTCATATAAACCAGACACTTTTATCGCACATCATTCCCGACTCTAACTTCGTATAAGAACTTAGTATTATTGCAAGTCAGAAACGTTTATTGAAAGCGCAGACTAAAAGCAAACACTTTCATACAAATGAATATTCCAAGTTTCTCAAGTCGAACTGATTGGAAATCGAAAAGCGGCTTTTTTATTAATCATAATTCTCTCCTAACCTTCTCCTTAAACGGAGTGGAGGCTTTAGCCCAGCAGTTTATCACATTAAGTCCGTTTTCAGTGGAAATATGTAATTTATATTTGGGTTTTCATTTGAATACATTTTTGGAGCACTCTTATAATGTTACGTAAAAGTCGCCTTCTTGCGTAACACATTTGAATTTATAGCACAACATAAAACAGAACTGATTACAATGATTAAAACTTTGTATATTAATAAAACGAAATAAAGTAGTACCTTTACCAAAATAGACTCTAAAAAATCAAAAGCAACATAATCCAGGTTTGCTGTTTGATTCTATTTTCCCAGTTTTTCATACGTAATAAAAGGCATGTCATCATGCAACACGTGTCGCCGACTGCCGACTATCGACGCCTACTCTCATATAAGGTCGTAATTTTATCGTTGTATATTCAACTATGACGGTGCTATTTTTATTTGATCTCACGGCGTTCCTGGTAACGCAAAGCTCTGTGAAACCTTTAAACTTTGCAGAGATAAGATTTTATTTTTAGATCGACTTATTTTATGGCTTCATATTTATGTAAATATATTTGTTTTAGCAGGCGTTAGATATAAATATTTATACGATATATGAATAATGAATTATTCGATGTTACGTCATGATAGCTTCTTGAAAACACAAGTTTACTAAATTAAGGCAGTGTGTCGGAACGGCCCCCTGCGGCATAAATAATGGTTCGATATATTATCGCGGTACGAGACGGGCCCTTGACCTACATTTAATCGTATGCTAACAAAGACTGCCTGCATTGTAGGCACAGTATACATATGTAAAATGATTTATATGTCTGTCAGCTGCCATCTAGATTCGATATTGTCTATTTGTACTCTAGACTATTGTATGAAATATATTATGAAAAATATCGTGAGTGTATATTCAAGATAATAAATAACGCGATATATTTGTTTAAAGTTATGAAAACCAACCGGTAAAAGTTTGTTTGTTTAGAATTTGTTTATTTGAATTCAAGTGAAATTCAACGCAACTTCAACTTGTGAGTGAACCGCATAAACTTTGCCCGAGAACAGAGGTTTAACGAAGTATCCACTTAATACAATTTTGAAATGACTCACAGCCTAAACTGATTCCTAATAGAACGTCGATAAGGGTAACAGATACAGAATTGTAAAAATCGAAAAAAGGCAGTCAATGGGGGATGAAAGCTTAGCGTATTCAGCATTCTTATCCGTAACATAAGCTATAAGTCACATTTTTAGAGTTCAAGAATTAATATGGTGAAATATAGGACATAGTTAATTTGGTATGAAACAAGTTTTTTTTTGAAAATTAGGTATATCGAAAATCGTTTGCACTTCCGGTTACGAGGAGATATATGTTACTCTTTTTACTGAAAATTCATCATCTACCGAGGGTGAAATTATTGATGTCTGACGTCCGATGGCCAAATAAATATATAACGCTTAAGATAATTCGGGTAATCTATCGGATCCACGCCTATTTGTTATACAATTTGTATTTTTTATTTATTTATATATTATGTCAGAAAAGTATATGATTAAACATAACATGACAAATAATTTTATAATGGGGTTAACCATTATAAAATTATTTGTATTCGACCTCATGAAGATTGGGATTGTACGAAATATCTACGTATATATCTTCTTAACTATTAAGAAGATAATTTGATAAGTAAGACGTTATGATCTTTATCTCTTTAACAGCAAAGGCTGACTCACGTTTCTGCCGAATACAAACCATCTATGTTTGGTGATGGAATAACTAATGAGCGCTATAATACTTGCCACAACAAGCCTACACTGAGTGTTAGCACGAGTGAAAAGTTACAAAACATGAGGCTCATTTATATCCAGAGTCTCAAGTCTATGTTTTATTTAAATGTCAGAAATAAATTAATATACTTTTTTCATGCCTAAAATGTCAGTTCTCAAATTACTGTTTAAGAAATTTTAAACAGTAATTTGAGAATTTAATTATAAAATCAATATTAAATATTTGATTTATACCAAAATATTTTAGCCAATAATAGTTACTGCACTTTGACGCTAACTTATATTACTGATTTGAACTATGACAGTAAAAGTTCGTAAATGTTCTACCACTGTCCAATTAATTCTCTTCCATTGGGCTGAATTAATTAGTTGGATAGATAGTCCGTTAGGTAGGTTGAGGCAGAATTTCATCAAACACATGCATGTTTTCTCACGAATTTCTGCAACATCACGGAGATGAATTATAAACATTAATTTGCTTCTCAACTTTTTGTCTAAATTAAAAGTGTAGTAGTACTAAAAAAACTTAAGTGCCAAGGGTTACTCGTCCAGAATGGACTATCTTCGATAGGATTTACTATTTTTGTCAACTGAGCTTCCTCAAATAATTAAAAATCATAAGCACTATTTTTGTTAATATGACAAGCGCGGTGTGGCATATTATGACTAATAATGTATGTGGTCGTACATACGGTCGACAATTGTCAAATGTTCAGGTATTATTTATTACCATAAGAATTAATTTTGCGTTCCAAATAAGCCATGCTAATACTACCATCGATAATTTTATGTCATTGTAATTTAAAATATCATGCAATCGCAAAATTATCCCGGAATAGAAAAGTTCTATTTGATATTCCGAATATACTTAAGCAGCAGGCTACTTAACAACTTGGAAAATTGGCTTTTACGAGAAATTTCAAATTATACATTTATTTGAACTGATATCACCGCTTCGGAACTTGGTTCCTTTTAAGAACTGAAAAGAAACTCTGGAGCAATGAAATATGAACAAAAGTTCATTCCATGTAATAATATTATGTAGTTTTTTGTTTGTATACGTATGTCAATATTGCTTTAAAAGGAGGCTTCAAAGTTACAAAGTCGAAAATGTAAAATTGTTAGCGGGTTTTATTTTTTGGAGCAATATTCCATGTTGCTCGCTAAAAAAGATACAAGGACTTAATATGAACACTCGACGTCACAGGTTTGTTTTTCACTTGTTTTTGTCACTCGCGAATCACAAAAAATGTTGTAAACATCGTACGCACTCGTACAAATAAAATTTCTACTATATTATAACACATCTTTAAAATGTATTGATACTCATAATTACGGATTATTATGAACATGTGAAAATAATTCTTCATAGTGTGTAAATCTCTTAGGTAACTGAATTTTATATAAATACCTACTACGTTGTTATGTCTTTATATATTTATTTATATACAACGAGATAAATTTCGCATAAAAGAAAGGAATATCAATATAAGAAAGTATATTTTTTTGTTTAATTAACTATATCTATATATTTGAAATAAAAGCTCTGGGTTTTCATTACATGGTATCCCAGTATATCCGGGTCGTAGGGCCTTTGTGGGGACGCGACCTTCTCTTATAAATTGAATAATGGCTAGTCCGCCTCAACTAAGTGGATTCAATTTTGCTTTACGTGCGCCATCCGATGTCAACTTTTGCTTACATATGAGCTACGAAAATACCCACCGGACATTTGGCTTTAAGCTATTTCAGTGAATTCTAAAGAAATATAAAGTGTTTTTTTAAAGAGTTTTTATAAAGGGATTTTTTTATTCTGTTAACAGGCGCAAAGCGACGATGATGACGTCGGGCCTGATGATGTCAACGTCCCCGTCGAAGGCGGCTTCATGGACGAATTCTTCAGTGAGGTAAGTTTCTTCTAAAAGGAAACTTATGTTTTTGGACTGTTCATTTCAGAGTTATAATGTAGTTTACACTTATATCTACAACCCGTAGAGATATTAAGTGTAAACTATATTTAAAACTGGCCTCAATTTGGCATAGAATTTATCTCAATGAATAATTGAAAATGAAATGAGAGTGTTTTGGAATTTATCATTCTTTTTTTAATTTTTGATAATTTTAATTAGCAAAGTGTTTGTAACTCAACGACAGACGCGCGTACGAGAGTATTAGACTAGATCCCATCTGTTTATCAAAATAATTTAGCTTTCAGAAGCGCGGGTAGTCTGCCGCATTTGCATAGGTCGATTGAGTCATTTGAATATGACGAGCGATATTACTGACACGCTATGTCACACACTAAATCACTTACTATCGGGTCAAGGGTCAAACTCGGATGTTATGTGTAACGAAAGCTAATAACTGTACGTCACGAAATAAAAATAACAAGCCAAATAGATAACTTGTTTTGTCGATAACTAGTTGTCATCCGCAACTTTGATTGCTTATTAGGGGTTGGTAGTTAGGCATAAAAATTAGACTATGTCGTTTCATGGAGTTCAGGCTTGCTTCCCACCAAATTATATCAAGTTCGATTCAGTAAATTAACTGTGAAGAACAGACAGAAAGATATACTTAGTTACTTATTTATACTGTTAACATTGATATCTCAGATAACAATATCAAAAAAAAAAAACATTTGAAAAAAGCGTATAGAGGACGAAATACATTTTCATACAGTAGGCCGACTAGCATATGGGCCACCTGATGGTAAGTGGCTAATCACCCATAGACAAGGACGCTGTGAGAAATATTAACTATTCCTTACACCGTCAATGCGCCACCAACCTTGGGAACTAAGATGCTATGTCTCTTGTGCTTGTAGTTACACTGGCTCACTCACTCTTCAAACCGGAACACAACAATACTGCGTACTGTTGTTCAGCGGTAGAATATCTGATGAGTGGGTAGTACCGACTCAGGCTGGCTTGCACAAAGCCCTACCACCAATACAGAAATATATAAAGAAAAAGTTTTTTTTTAATACTTCCAGGTAGGCCTTGTAAGGTTTGTTTAATTAGTTGTCGTGTTGATAATAAAATCAGTACAAAACAGACTCTTTATATTTGTTTGTTAAACAAAGAGTATAAGTATAAATATTATCATGGTGTCATTAGTGTCAGACTACAAGGCAAATGTCTTTCACATATAAATCTTGTCTATATACAATGTTTTTTTCTGATTCGTAATGACTGAAGGCAACCAGTTCTTCTTCCCACCTCTCTCGTGTTATGCGCTGTAGTTTACGTCCGTAAATCTTTTAAATGTGGTAGGCGTGTCACGGCCAGTTCCACTTTGTTTTGGCCATTTTGTGCACCATCAACGGTTAAAACGCTGTAGAATTACTTTCATGTCTATTCTGTTTATGCTCAGCGTATTGAGTTCCAAGTCTTTGGCAAACATTTAGCATTAAGTATTTACCTAAGGATATCATTATTTTTCTAATTTAGGAGACCAACTCAGCAGGTATTAATAGCTCTTAAGCGAGTTGCTTTCTGTCTTACCTGAACATAAATACTTATATAAATTAATTTTAAGTATTTCCTTGTAGTCTGCACGGTTAGCTATAAGTCTTGGCTATCTCAATAACTCAGGCTAGTTCAGAAGTTTTCATATTACCCGAAGTTCCAGCTTTAAAAAAAAATGGAGGTTTGCCAACCACATTCCCCTGACATCAATTTTATTTAATTCAATTCTTTGCCAACTACTGGAACAACGGCCCAGTGTCGTAGTCGTATTCTCGTATTGAATGAATTTTCCAGATGTTCTCACTGAAAACGTCCTCCTTTTATTTTAACAAACATAACGTAAAAAATATCGTATTCCTATTACATTTATTTTTCGCTAAAAAGGCCTTTCCTCGTTTTGGCCGCATTCAGAGTAGACAGCAAGCGTCGAGTGTCTCTAAAGACTAATTTAATCGCTAAAGCTGCGCCCGGGTTGTATAAAAGCTTTAGTAAATTATACGGCTAGCCTAGATACCGAGCAATAGTATTTGACCTTGATTGTAATGGATGGTAGCTGAAAATTGCATCATAGAACCCTATGGCTATGTTCTACGTATTAAAGACTATTTTTGAATGCACAGATAACGTATTTTATGTCGTGCGTTAGTAGGTATTTGTTAAACAGTTTAATTTATCATGATTCATTTAAAAGAACAATAAAATATGTAATTTTAAATTTGTATAAAAATATAATGTAACATTAAACATTCAAATAATTTTCTCGGTTTACACTATAAAGGCTACTTTATAAGATCGCTGGTCAAGAAGGCCCATGTTCAGACTCCGGGTCAGGTCAATAAAATGTTATTGAGTTCTTACGTCGAGAAATTATCAGCGGCCCGAAGTATTTATCCTATGCATGTCATATTGAAATCATTAGTACATTGATGGTAGAGCTTTGTGGAAGCCCGTCTGGGTAGGTACCACCCACTCATCAGTTATTCTACCGCCAAATAACAGTACTCAGTATTGTTGTGTTCCGGTTTGTAGGGTGAGTGAGCCAGTGTAACTACAGGCACAAGGGACATAACATCTTAGTTCCCAAGGTTGGTGGCACATTGACGATGTAAGGAATTATAATATTTCTTACAGCGTCATTGTCTATGAGTGATGGTGACCACTTACCATTAGGTGGCCCATATGCTCGTCCGTCATAAAAAAACTACATTATAAAAAAATAAATAAAACAAAAAAAAGTACAGCATCCTGATGACAAAATATAAAGATTTCGAGTGGATATATTGATATTACATTGTTACCGACTATCTGTTGACATCAGACTTACAAGTCGAATCTGTCACGGACGCCTTTTGATTTGATAACTCTTTCGGTTTGTTTAGTAGATTTGGTCTGTAATTTTGCTTTGTATAATTGTGATGCATTAGTTGTTTCTTAAATCACTTCACACGTCTCAAATAACGTATTATCAATTTTCATTTAAATCAAATTTAAAGTTCAATGAAAAGAAAAAACAGGAAACGCGCAAAGCTTATTCGCATATTCGCAAAATGCAAAGTGGATCAACTGGAACACCCAGTCGGGTTTCCAATGTATATACCCCGTACGTTATCAGAACAATAACTACACAAACTATTGTTCGAAACTCGCTGCACGCTTTACGTTTGTTTCGCAATTTGTTTTACGCTTTTGCTGATTGCAAAGACTGTTTAAGCGTTGCAACGCCTGTATTGCGCTGTCTGCTGTTCTGATAAATAGTTGCCGAAATAGTCGACATCTTGCATGTTATTTCTTGTATATCAAATTTAAAATGTATACTGTACATCCTTTCAATAATTTCAATTCCATGATTTTTTTTTATTACATTTTCATACGTGGTTAATCTTTTAAAGTTATTCTGATTCTTGCCTTAAAAATATTGCAGAGTTAGTTACGTGCAGAAATGTTTTGTGTTGTATAAACATTGTTTTATTTACTCTTTGCAAATAAAAACAGTTTCTATTTCGTATGTTACGATAGCTTTTCCATAACAATATTTAAAAATAAAGTAAAATATAAATTGTTTTTAATTATTGATTCAAGATTTAACAAACATGGTGACAGCTACTGTTTTGAGATCCGTGGATATTTTAATTATGTCATAAATAAACGCCATTTTTTGCGCTCACATTATAAACGCTGGCTGAACCCTACGAGATAGATCAAAGTAATGTTCTACGGTATTATACACCTTAAAAAGGTCTTAAAAGGTCTTAAAATGTCCACGATGCTATATGTCTATCTCTTTGGGACAAACCACAATAACCATTTTTTTACCTTAACTTTTTACAAGAAATAATGGCTTACTTCTAAAGCTTTTTTATGTAATGCAGCGTTAATCCTTATCCATTTATTGTGCCCTAAATATAGATTAATACGGCCCTTACTCTTACAGTATTTAAATGAATGTTTTCGAAGATATTACAGAATTAAATTCAGGAAAATAGTGGTTTAGTTTGGTCTAGTATTGTCTAATGACAAAATAACTGTGAATGTTGTATATAAAAGAAATTCTGTAGTACGAGTATATTTAGTATCAGCATTACACCCGTGGGAAATTGGAGGCGCGTTGCTAGTATTGAAAACGCGAAGAAACCTATAATAATATGATTTAAGACATTGAGAGTTATTTAAATGTAGCATTGCAACTTATCTAATATTATGTTAGATTATCAGCGAAACAAGTCAACAAAAATGACAATCATAGCGACAGAACGATAACGAAATCTTGATAATAGTCAATTGTACATAGCACCAGTTACGTTTATCTTAAACACGTATACACACACTCGTAAAGCGTTTGATACAAGGCGTCATGAGATACCTCTGTCACTAGTAAGGATGCATTAAATGTCTAATAAATTACATAAACAATTCCATATGATATAATATTAAAATTGAAAAGCTTGTAGTACTTATTTTCTTAACAGAAATTCTAAGACCGCGATGAAAGTCGAATTTGTTTGAGTTGACTGTTCTGTATTTAATGTTCAAAAATAGAATGTCGCATATGATCATTTTTAATATTACCTGTAGGGGTTTGTGAAAAGCCGTCTGGCTTTACCACCCGATTATATATTCTAACTCCAAGCATCAATACTTGGGATTTATATACCGGTTCGAAGGGTGAGCGAGTCAATGTAACTAGAAGCAAAAGGGACATAATGTTCAAAAGGTTGGTGGCGCATTGACGATGAAAAGAATGATTAATATTTCTCAAGTTTTTCAATGCCGACCACTTACATCATCAGGTGGCCTATACACATGACTTACAATACATATGTAAACTGTTTGCAGATTTAGAATTTGTATTAAAATATCATATCTAAAGATATAATTTGATATTAGTTACACGGCTTGTGGGAGTCCCTGTTGTAAAGTATAGTACGACACAACTTAGTTGTAGCATCGGCAAAATTCGTAAAACCGTAAGCACGTTATCAAAATTCTTAAGTACGTTATCCCAAATAATCAATCCCTAATTGTTATGTGAATATTATCTTTACACAAACGTATTTTAACTTTGAATGTCATATGATCTAATATATTCGTCAATTTGACACGTCGATTTACATGCACTTGCGCTCTCGGGTTGAGCTGACGCGAGAATCTATAGCGACGAATAGCGTCGAATGTCGCGATATGGAGATTTTTCTATTGATTGTATAAATCGGCAGTAATCAGTTTTATTGAATGTGGCAATACTACATCTAAGTTGTGTAGTACTATACTTCCAACACAACAATCTATTCGTATTTATTAAAATAAAAGAGTAAAGCACTTTACATTGTCTCGTAACAATGGCGTTAAAGTGAACGTTTGATTGTTAAAGGGCAAATTTTATTTCCCTCAGCTTGACGAATGCCATTGTTCCCTAAAATAAACGTTCGTATAACCATTGTTGAGGTAAGTTTTAAAAACGATCATAACGAGGTGTAATAGAGCTGAATCTCTATTAAATGCCTAAAGCAACGACCCTCATTCTAACAGGAAATTCAAATCATTCATTTTCTACTAACTTTTGGAGTTTAATTTCAATACTTATAATTTTCCTATTGTACTGTGGTGAAATTATGAAATGGTTAATTAAAGATTTTCATAATTTCAACGCAAATTAAGAAAGCTGGTAAAAAGTGTAGACTGTTTTTCGATAGTTTTCTTATTAAGTAAAAACACCCATACAATATATATGTGAGAGGTAATAACATAAAATAAAAAATATCGATTTTTGATTCTGATTGTATCAAGAACAATGATTAATAATTCTTGTAATTGTTTCATTATTTGATTGAAGATGTAATGTAGATGTACCTGAACTTACTAAACCTTACTAGATGATTGTTTGTACAACGAAACTTCAGACTCCGTGCTCCATTGTCTCTCATTGTATTGTCATGTCTTACTTTGTAGCGAACGACTCATTTTGTGATAGTTGTTTGCAAGTGTCTCTATAAAATAGAATATTAATATAATTAACTAGCTATCCCTCCCTACTTTAAGGTGATAGGGATTTTATTTCGTACCGCCTGTAACACGCGAACACATGTATTGGATTTTTTTCGCGTTTAAAACATTGCTTTTTTATTATTAATTAATAATGACCCGCCTCGGCTTCGCACTGGTGCAATAATGATACTAAATATACTACAGAATTTATTTATTTACTACATTACATTAAAAACTTCTAAAGTTATCAGTATTTTTATATACAAAAATCTTTCATCAAAATCCGTTGCGTAGTTTTAAAGAATTAAGCATACATAGGGACAGAGAAATCGATTATGTTTTATACTACTACATACTTTAGTATGTTATAAATATTGCTTATCAAAAAAATGTATTCAAATGCATTTGTTATCAAAGTCATTGTTTCGAAGTTTCCACTTAATGATTTCGACAATATAGCTTGCAGTTTAGATAACGCAAACGCAACGCAGTGACACCACGCCGTTATTAATAAAAATGATGTAAAACGAAAGACTTTCTCGAATGGTTATTGATTTTATATTTCTGCCAGCGGAAAAACTTATAGATTTCCTTCGATAAATCACGCTTTTGGGTCATGGGTTGGGTAGTAATTGGATAACTCGGAGGAAAACTTGTCAGCGCTCTGTAACGAAGGATGAAATCTATATTTATAGGAAATTGCAAACCTGATTTTTTTTATTTGGTTAAGTTTATACTCTCAACTTTCTTTTCTTACTTTATGAAATACGAAGACAGTCTATGACTCAACGAATCTTGTGTAAGTTGTCATCGGTGTGTGTTGAGGGTTTAAACTTTTTCCAGTTAGAGTTTGTTTATAAGCCTCTCAAATGACTTTTTTCGTACAAAATTTTAAAAATCAGTTTTAATGAATTATTACTATTTTTGGGATAAAATATAAGTTGTCAATACTTGAATATTTTATGATGAAGAAAATAGTTTTGCAATTAATTTGAATATAATAAGTACGTGAGTAACTTGCCAACACAAAGTGCGACCCCATTAAATTTCTAAAAGACTACACGACGACTGTCGAAACGACAATGGGACGCCTACGAATGTGGACCGACGCCGCCCAGACGCTAGGGTTACGTATCGTGCCTATGACGCTGTATGCGTTATTGAACGCTGAAAATGTTTGCTATGCCCCAGACTGGCCTATTATTAGTAAAAGTTCTATTTAAGCATTCCCCATGGGAGGCGTGGTCATATACAGTCTGTTATACGCCGTTTGATATTAAAATTGAGTGTAATAAACTTTTATCCCAGCTACAGCTCAAGGTTATATTCTGATACGACTCTCATCAACACAGTTTTGAGTAATTGAATAATTATATGATAACGTCATAAGAGTCTAATGAAACTCATTTTATTTTTAAATTACAATAAGTCAATGCTTAGGTCTATGCGACTAAAATTTATATTTGATAATGTTTGTGGTAATATAGTTTTAGGCTACTCTTCATTAATACTACCGCAAAACAGCAATACATAATATATGAGCGAGCCATTGTAATTACAGGCAATAGTGACATGACATCTTACTTCCCAAGATTGTCGGGCGTAATGCCGGTGAAGAAATAAGCAGGGTTCGTTTGTCCCATTGTCTCCGTATATAAATTGAGTACAAAGTACGAATGTATTTTATTGATTAAAAAACCCAATGCGAAATTTAACACTGAAACAAAAGACTGCAAAAAATTATTATTGCGTTAGTTCGGCCCACGTTATCAAGTGCCGCTGATAAGCTATCTTGGTAATCTGATTAATTGGTGATTCATGGTTCATGAGTTACCAGCGTGAGGCCCATAAGCCTCGATCCTATCGACCCGATCGTAGCCATGAACTTCACTTATTCAACCGACCGATATTTTATCAATACATATATATAATTAATTAATAAAAAAAAATTATAAATAAATGTAAAGATTTCAATTTTTTAATGTTTTTCCCAATGATATTCTAATAAACAGATATGTCCGGGGACCGTTTATTTTAAATTTCGTTCCAAGTAAAAAGGATAGCTTGATAAAAACAATAAGTAAAAGGGATAGCTAGATGTTTTAATTACGCAAAACGTATTACTACATAATTATGATGTATTATAACGTATTACTGGCATAATTATAATGAAAACGACCAAAGGCAAACGTCCCAATTAGGACGTTTTCTAGTCTTCACTTTTTGCGCGTTAATGACATATCTGTTTACTAGATCATCATTGGTTGTTCCTATATTATTCTTTATTTGAAAAGATGTTTTTTTATCATAATATTAATTAATCATTATTTGCAAATTCTATGTGGGTTTAACCAAGAACCGATTAGTAATCAACCTTCATTGGTCATCGACCTCTTCTCTTTTAAATTTTGTATGTTCAACTAAACGGAATTAAAGTTTCTCTGACCTTAAGGAAAGCAATATTTCTAATAACCTCTTTTTAAAAAAATGCGAATTCGTTTATAGCATTGATCAATTAAAAAAACGTATTTAAGAAATAAGTTATGAAATAACTTAATTTGTACGCAGACTGTACTTACTTCTCACTGATGTTATAAGTTTTATTTTAATCTAAGTAATAAACTTTACAATTTTGTGAAGTATATTTATAGGGGTTTTAAATTATCTACTTTGTTTTTTCTCGGAAAGTAGATTAAACGAGAACAGAAAAGTTTAATCACTTCAACTTGCGAGGAGATGTAAAGAGGCTCCAGGGAATTCTTAAAAGTTAAGTACGATGCATAGTACCGTCACAAGTTGTGGGGATTTGTTTTGTGGTTGGATTCATGCCAGCATTTCCTTTAATATAGATATAGCTTAAACTGTTCTGCAATCGGTTGTTGCCTTCACCACAAGTCAACTAATTTCCTTCCTGTTTGGCCATTATATGACTTAGATACGTGTTCACGTTTGTATTGTAAGTGATTCATATTTTGGCTTTATATCGTATTGATAACAAAAAAAAAAAAACTAATTATTATATTGTCATATAGATTATATTCAATAATCGATTTCTCTCTTTTTTATAATTTAAAACGAATCATCGACTTTTACATTGTTTTCTTATCGCGACTTAAATTTGTTAAAAGAATCATTTTTATTAGTTGAATAACTTAACTTTTTTCTTTTATTGTAAAATGTTTTTGCACTTACTGGCCAAAATTGTATCACCAGATGACGGCGAGTATTAAATTCGCCTTGAAATTTGAATCTGAGCTATCACGGGCTTCGAGTGACGTCCATCTTAGGGTGTTTCCTATGAGATCACGTCGGTTCAGGCCTAGCATTGCCATTAAAAGGCTATCATCATAAGCTGAGACTTATGCTTGTATACATAAAGCGAGTGGGAGAGCAGGTTTTTCTATCTCGTGTCTTTTTTCTGTAACCCTGACAAAGTTAAGGCAAGATAGGCTAATTGACTGTTTTTTTAAAATCTATTTTATATTATTTAGTAGAAGTTAAGGAAACCAGTAAAAGTTGAGTTGTTTATTTCTAGTACATATTTGCCGAAAAATATCATATGAGATTTCCATATTTAAATAGCGCGCAAAAATGCTACTTGGACAATATGGCGCTGCAATGGGGTCGGTGACGTCACTTTCCTGTATTTTAATCTGTGGTAGGTACATATAGTAGGAAAGCAAAGTTTACAAGAAAGTGACTTCATTTTTTAATATATTTTAATATATTCAAAAATGTCGGTATGCGCTGGATTTGTAAGTGCTTTAATTCTTTCTCCCAGTTGAACATTATGATATAGAAATATTTATATAAGCGTATGAACTGCTAACTTATTTTGATCCATACATTTCACAGTTTTCAAAGCTCTTGTTCAAACTATGATTATGACTATACTGGCCTTTAAACATAAAAAATAGCATAGTGTTGTCTTAAATTTTCGCGATTATTACACATTTAAATAAAACTAGTTATAACGGATTTGAATCGCGTATAATAATAATAATAATCACGGGTAGTCTACCCGTGACCATGAACGCTGTAAAGTGCTCGAAACGTCGGGATGCCAAAAATAATTAATATACGCGATTCAAATCCGTTATAACTAGTTTTATTTAAATAAAAAAATAGCATCTTACAAATACCTCTTGCAAATATTTTTTACATTTAAATGCATATCAATTATGACATAATATCTTAATAAAAAAAAATTAAAAATCAAGTAAGAACATTTGAATAAATACGTGATTTCGATTAGATAATATTATCAATATTATGCAATATCAATCATTTCAAAGATTTTAGTTTTGGAATAAGTTATAAGTTTTAAAGTAGCAGATGAAGTAATACCAGAATCAAGGCTAGCTCGCTGGCTCTGTTCCAACTGTCAACGTTTCTACATTACATTCGTCGAAGATAAACAATCGTGTAGTTTCGGCAAATCAACGTATATCTACACAAAACAAAAACAAGTCAGAAGATACTTACAAATTTAATACAGAAATAATATATAAATACAAATACATTTTAAAAAGTAAAGTATAGAAGCAGACTCACTTGAAGGTTTCTGAGGACGAATTGTGTTCTAAGTGTGACGCTGTCGTTACAATCTTGTATATTAAATATTTTATTCAGTTTAAATGACCGCCAAATCAAGGTGTTTTTTTTTTAAGTTATTCGTACAGTCTCTGTGTTTAGGCAAAGGTCCACGTAGATGGCCTCGTACTAAATAAATTAATAATCTTAGTCACAGTTTTAGGCGTTACAGAAATTCGTGACCAGGAAAGCTAGACAAAACAAAATACTTAGAAGGTTAAGTCGGACTGTAGTTTCTTTTCTCAGAAATGCTTAAGAATGATATTCGAGTAATAAGTATTTCTTTGCTCTTCAGCTTTCTCCGATTTTCCTTATCTCTATTATATGAAAACATTATTTTGGTATCATCAACTCAATGTGTAAACATTTATAGTTAAAAGTAGTTATTTATATTTAAATTGATTTATATTTCAAACAACTTTATTTTGTATCTATATTATTAATATTATAAATGTGAAAGTAACTCTGTCTGTTTGTCGCTCTTTCACTACCAAACCAATGATCCGAATTTCGTGTGAAGCAAGCTTGAACTTCAAGTACAAGATATAGGCAACTTTTTTGCCTAACACATGACAACCAACCCTCTAAAACGCGAGTTAAGCCGTGGGCGACAGCTAGTCTTTTATATATTTGAAAGCGAAATAGCACTCACTGATTAAAAACGAAATATCAGAAACTGAAACACCTACACAGAGACAGTTTAGACTAAGATTTTATGAAACTCCTTTGGTAAGGATGTAAACGGAGGTTAGAAGTATGTTATTCATAAATTTTGCTAGCCTAAAATCGCACTTCGCTAGTTAATTATAAGACACAATTTAATTATTAGTAAAAACGTAATTGTTAAAATGTTCGTTTGTTTTCAGGTGGAAGAGATACGAGAAATGATAGACAAGATCCAGGCTAACGTCGAAGAAGTAAAGAAGAAGCACAGTGCCATTTTATCAGCGCCGCAATCAGATGAAAGTAAGCATATATTATAAAGCTACGTCCTGACAGCCTGACTATTAAATCAAAGCGTCTAACGTACTTTACAGGGTTTTAAAATAGCGCTAAGTAATTTATTACCGCTGCTACCCGACATTTTGAAACATAATCTGAACAATTCGTTCTGTGTTATTCATCATAGAATACCAATAAATTGACAGACGTGTCAATTTGTAACGTGAAAATGTTGTCAGTCTATTTATGTCAGTTTATTTATATGATAAAATATTTTGTTTTGTTGATTTCAAAATCATTTAAAGGTCACGAATTTGTTCTTTTTCAAGGCTTCATACAGCTTCCAGCGATATATATTTAATGTATTATGATAAGTTTTCGGAGTAGTCCCCCGTGGCTCTATAGCGATAATCATTATAAGATAAATATTCAAAGCACTTTCTGCTTATCATTTATATTTGCAATAAAAAAAATTAGGACTTATAAAACACCATGTTTACAGCTCACTTAACCTTTGTTTGATTATACAGCAATATTGTTGTAATAAAAACTCGCCCTTAGATCTCTGAAATCGTATAAATAGGGCTTTTATTGTGTAGGCGGGTGGCATGAAATTGTCTCTAAAAATAATGCTTGTCTGTGAACGTCATTGGACTACGTTGCACGCAGCGTGGGATGTTAGCGGAGTTCAATAAAGTGCTTATTCATTACTTGAGGGTGGGGCGAACGGTACGAAATGTGGGGTATTTTAATCAGATTTCATGGAAGTCATTCCTTAATGTGAGCTTCTCGTATGCCTATTATTATTAATCTCGTAAGGTAAACATTTATCTCATTTATATTGCACTACCTTTAAGTTGAGCGTTAGTGAAATAATAAGTGATAAATGAATAGAGAACATAAAAACACTTAATAAGAAACAACAACAAACAACAGCAGCCTGTAAATTCCCACTGCTGGGCTAAAGGCCTCCTCTCCCTTAAAGGAGAAGGTTTAGAACATATTCCACCACGCTGTTCCAATGCGGGTTGGTGGAATGCACATGTGGCAGAATTTCTATGAAATTTGTCACATGCCGGTTTCCTCACGATGTTTTCCTTCACCGCTGAGCACGTGATGAATTATAAAGACAAATTAAGCACAAAAATCAGCGGTGCTTGCCTGGGTTTGAACCCGCAGTCATCGGTTAAGATGCACGCGTTCTAACCACTGGGCCATCTCGACTATAATAAGAAGCTTTTATTGAAATGTTCTATAAATAGGAGAGAAATTTTGAATCTATCAGTACACTTTATTTATGATATACGATGTTGCGATACTCGGAACGGTCTATCGTAATAAAATATTCATATAAAATGTTGTCTCTTTACCGTAAATCTTCAAGGAGTTCCTTAGTCTGGAGCCAGTCCTGAGTTTAGAATCAGTAAAAGATTATAAAATTTCAACTGTGACAGCAAATGAAGTTCACATTTATTTTATTATTCAAAACAAGATGATATATAGATATATACCTATGTATATAAGTTGTCGTTATAATCCAGTAATAGAATATATATGCTATCAAAAAGCGACGTGTATATATTCACGCATATCGGATTAATACCGACGAGTTAAATAGTTTAGACGCTCGAACGTAGATTGAGGGCCTTAGAGGATATCAGGTTATTCCCACATCCGGCTTGCGCATCTGCAGACTTGGTGGGCAATAAATAATTTGTATTTCTGTTAGAATCGACTACAACAAACGTTATCAAATGTTATGGAACTTTATCATCTTATCTACACACGTATAACTTGACATGTCCGTTTGTTTTGATCAACACTTGATTAAATTATGTTTCATGATTTATTTTAGTTTATCAAAAAGTATGTGAATAATTAAGTACTGAATATTTTAGTTAAGGTTGAACACACACAAATTAAAAAATAATTGGTCTACATGTATAAACAATCCTGTCAGCGGTTCTTATTAGATAAGTATATTAATTTTCGTTTATTTTTTATAACAATTGAAAAAATGCATGATTTGTTTCATTTGGTTTTTCGTGTTTTATCAAAAAAGATTTTATATGCGTGATAATACATTCAAATCTATCTTCCTGTTGTATGGCGCTTTCAAGTTTGAAAGCCCTAATCTTGGTCGATTATGTCGTAATTTAAAAGGCAATTTTCGATTTATTTATCAATAATTGTCGTCACAAAAACCTTTCATCGTACCCTTTGAATAATGCGATATTTATTTTTCAGTTTGTTTTTTACCAATCTTAGCATTCGTTCGATGTATGTTCTGAGATTAGACAAATTAAATTTTACAGCTTCTTACTAACTTGATGACGATTTTCATTGTATTAGCACACTTGTATTGTGACTTTGTTGTAACCCTTTAGGGCAGAAATGTAACAAGTACACCATTAAGTGTATGTTGTGGTAGCCACAATACAGAATATGAATTTAAATGGTTATAAAATATTAATCTTATCAAGAAGTTATGTGGAAACCGGCTGTCATGTTATGGTCATGTTATGCAGAGGAATGAGAATGACATTGTAAGCAAGGTATTGATCATGTCTTGGTTATAGAGGAATAGGACGACCATAGAGACGTTGAATGGATTGTGTGAAATACGATATTTCTGGAAAGAATGGTACTTGTGAGATGACGTCAGTAAGAGAAGTATGTAAGAAGATATGCCTCGCCGACCCCAAATAAAATTGGGACAAGGGCAGGAGGATGATGATAAAATATCAATCTTGATGTTAATTTTATGACATGATTTTTTTATTTAATCAGTATTTTTTCAAATAATCAAATGTCCGTCCATCACGAATTATCGTAATACAAATTGACCCGTCCGTAATTGTGTCACATTCGCTCATTATATCTGCGTTCATAACAGTACCTACTGCTCTTCACGCCCGAGTCAATAAAAGCGCTCATTCGGCGCTTGTCGTGAATTTGGATCGCTATTTATTTTACAAATTACTACGGATTTCGCTATTTATGCGACTACGTTGATCAGCTTCTGTGTTTGACCGGAAAAATATTTATGAGTCAGCTTAATACGGTTTTTCCGTTTAATGTTTTGTTTGTGTATTTACACATAAAATACCTACAGTTATGATAAAACACTCAATGTGTTATCTATTTTCATATGAAAATCTTTCGTTCCGAATTTGTAATAGCCGAGTAGTGAGTTATAAACAAATCTTACAATACAATCACTATTATTTATAGTTTCGTATTATTTAACATTCAAGCTTTTTGTCTTGATTTTATTACAAGACATTAACTAATAAGATCATCGTCGTAATATTATAACATTTTAGAAACTAATAATTATCACAACTTATTGCAAATTTAGAACGTCAGACGTCCAACGTGTGCTAATATTCGCACACGAACGATCGCTTGAACTGTATGATATTGTATAACAACTGATGAAGTGCAGATCCATCAAATAGAGTTGCAGATAGTATAAAAATCTTCATGAAAAATATACGTATACATATACCAATAAGTATCAACTTTTGTTATCGCTTAAATAATGTCGAAGTCTATCAATCTCAAACAGATTTTTTTTTATTTCAACGCACAATAACATGAAAAACGTCAAAATTGAGGCAACTGAAAGTCTGAAGCGTGGATAATAATAATAGTAAGGATAATATTTTACAAACACCTTCACTGTCGTCTTACACCTTTACACATAAGTTTTATGTATATCGTTTCATTTGTTTTTTTCAGGTAAACATTATAAAAAACATATATAATTGATAAAGATAATTTCATAAGAACTTGAACATCAATAATGGAGACTGATGCAGACTGAAAACTATTGAAACTTATATTTTTATACAATTCAAATATATCTAAACGTTCCGAGCGTCTCCGATAAGTGGATATTCACAAAATCCGTAAATCCAATAAGAGCAACTCGAAAGGTATCGAAGGTATCCAACAAGTGAATCAGGGATTGAAGGAATTGAACTTTTAAAAATATCTATCAACTTTGTCGCCGACAGTAGGAGCCAATTAACTGTATACGTGAATTTTCTTCGTTTCGTGTATCTGCCATTTAGTTGTTAGTTCGAATTGTTGTGTTATTTCCGAAAATAAACTGGTCACGTTCTCTGATTGCGTAATCGGTTTATAGCTGTTTCTCGCTCGTTTTTTTAAATGCGTATATATGTATATATAGCAGAGATTGCCTATCAAGCTGAGATGGTCCTGTGGTTAGAACAGGTGAATATTAACCAATTATTTCGACTCGAACGTAGGTAAACACCACTGAATTTCCATGTGTTTTAATTGGTGTTTGTAATTTATCTCGTGTTGGTGGTAAATGAAACAGTCGTGAGAAAAAATGCATTTGTCACAAGTCGCATTTGAGCCTGAGTTGTAGAACCTTATTCTGCAACTAGGCTAATTATTTTCACTTTTGTTTCACTTTTAGAATCCAATTTTGATTAATTTTCCATTCTTAATCATTCATTTTTTAATATACGATAACTGTAGCCTGGTTATTATTGCGCTACATTATTTCTTAAACGGGTAGGATATAATAAGATAGTCACGAAGAAATGGCCCTATTTAACATTTAACATAGGCGTTTTAAAATTATATACCATTCCATGTATCAACACAAACGTTGGCGCTAAAATGTTATATCCCCTGTGCTGGGTCAATCACACTTCAAACCGGAACACTTCAATACTATTACTATAATGTTGTTCTTTGATCGTAGAATATCTGATGAGTAGGTCTTAGCTATCTATACGGGTCTGCGTGAAACCCTACCATCGTGTATAATAAGGGCGTTCTTGTAGAGGCTGTTGATCTTAACCCGTGGGGTTCAATCATAAATAAACATATATTCTTTACATACGTACAGTACCCGTCCATTACACTCGTTAAGACCCAGGCACGGTAAGGTAAGGTAAGTAAGGTAAAATGATCTAATTTACCTTTATTTATAATTAATTTGGAATTGTTGAGTTGGAATTTTTCATTACCGGTTACCGGGTGTGCTGGAAACATTCTGTTGAATATATTCTGTGCATATTTTTACATTATGCTACAATCTCATTCCGTAGTTCCACTCGCGTGGCATAATTACGAGTAGAGGACTCACTCGTATGATGTGTCTGACCTAAATTTTGAAAAGAAAACGCTGTATAATCACATGTACAGGGGGTATAGTACGTTTTATTACACTTTTAAAGTACTAATTAATTGTTATCTACGAATTATTTTGTATTTTTATACGTCTTTCCTTATGTCAAGTGTTCTATATAGAGACCGCGTTGTGACGAAATTTTCAAAACCACAAAAAAATAAAAGTTATTAAGATTCAGGAGAAGAAATCGTTTTTATAGTGTTTAATTAAATATATACAAAAATACTATATATGACATAAAAAACAATGTATTTCTATTTAAAATAATATTTTAAGGAAACTGTATGAAGAAGGTCGTGAAATCTGTTAACCGCAGACAATGGCTTTAACAAAAGAACGGTCACAAAATTATTGTCTTAAAGTACCTTGCATCTTGTATTTTCTGATCAAGATAGGCCTTTGAATTATTCGCGGAATTTATAAATATAAAAGTGTTTCTTTACCAAAGATTTAAAGTTTAAAAACCTTATGTATATTTAGTTTATTTATTTTCTAAATAAGCTCATAGACACTGGTACAATGAAAAGTGTAAACTTTATCGTCGCCGCTGACCAACCACGAGATTTTAGAGGCTGTTGTCAGTTATAAACACTGAATCGCTTCTCTTTCAAGCAAACTTAACTATACGTAGCGTTTATGTTTGACTGTGAACTGTGAACACCCAAACGCCTGCACAAAAGCCCACATAGTACATGGTTTTAAGGCATGCAATAAAATATTAGTCATAACACTTAATCGTTGAATTGTATTAAACGTCAAATTGATCCGATAAGAAGCTATAATGGTTTTACTTCAGTTTGTGTACACAGTTAGGTAAGATGTTCTAATAAGATTACATAAGCGTATTACTTCAACGTTTACATGTTTATGAAATTAAACGAGGTATACGTCTGAAAATTATGTATGCAAAATTATTAAATTGATGTGTTTAAGTGTCTTTTTAATTGACTTTTTTGGTTTGATTGGAAGAAATAAAATAAGTATACCTACTTCTTTTTCGCACGTGACTTGGTGAAATAATCTGTGACGAAAACTGTTGGATACCAGCACAGATAAAAACCAAAAAAGGGAAAATATGGATAATCCCTAAAAAATATAAAAAAAAAACAAATGATTTACTGTCAATTGTCACAGTCGTTGTTTTACCAGTCGTAATGGACTGGTATATTGACTAAAATAAGTTTAATAGTATACAACCACTATGTCTGGATGTATTTTCCTACTATAAGATATAGTAAGCAATTACGGTACATAAATAATCAGTATAATAATAATAATAAAGTGGCGTATAAATATAAAATCATTAATGATTACACGTTCCAAGTAACATATTAGGAAACATATATACGTGAAATTAGAATTTAAGATTAAAATAATGAGATTAAATATAACTCGACTTATGACTGCTAATGTTAATTTAGTTTACGCTTCGTACATAAAGGATTAGTTTGGGACGGTGAGTGCTCGCCGCTGGGTGACAGATGCTGGACAGGCTAGGAAATACCCTGAGTCCATTAGTGATACCTTAGAAATCCTTTTTGTATCCCATACTAAGTCCGCCTACTAGCTTTTTGCTTTCTTTATATTAACGGTTTTATTCATAAGTGACGTCATACATAATTACATCATTGCTTGTTTTATAACTAAACTTGTGATGAAACATTGTAAAGTTTTTATAATCTAAGGCAAGTCGCTCGCTAACATAGCTTATAGCTTTATTAATAGGTGACCTAATTGTGCAAGTTTTATACGATGTTAATAAGTCTTCGAACAACCAACCCTCTTAACGAGAAAACCCTTCAACGGTCGTTTTTATTCGAGTATAAATAGTATTTTTATTAAAAGTTCATGTTAAAATTGTATAATTACTATTTCGAACATAGTTTTAAGGTGTTGCTTAAATGTTTTAGAAAGTGAGAAAAATAACAATATCTCCTCCGAATGTATATCGCATGTTAATTAATTTGTTAATTCTGTACGTGTTTAAATGAAGGGAAAGCCGCTTAGAGAACGGTTCCGTACATTGTTGAGTTGCGTAAGTCAATAGTGGATTAAACTAATACTCTCTCTTTCTCTCTAATTAATTATGGAAGATAATGCCTTTATGCAAGTTTATATGAAGTATGACAACATTTTATAATTTTGATAGTCTTTAAAATGATGCCATGACGGTCTTGATGACGTATGTTGAGGTATGATGCCTACCTAACATACAAGTATTTATTTAACATACAATTAGATGGCGGACACGACGAAGAGTTTAGTCCCAGCATTACTTGCATGAAGTAAGGAGATGGTATCATTGACTACAAAACTCTAAGCTAGGACGTTAACTTGCGTTAGAAAGGCCAAAAATAATCGACCCGACCCGAGATTGCATCTCAGAATATCGAGCTTGAAGTCTTAAAAGGCAACCAACAGACCAATGAATAAGTTATAAAAAAAATACATGAACTTCATATAAATAAAAGGTTAAAAATATCTCACCTCATTACGAATGTTATCGCAAAAATAATATAAAACATTCAGAACTCGCACTTCACATTCATACATAATTCACATGAAATATTAAAGCGGTGGAAATGAATGAAAAGGAAATGATTCAGATTCAGAAGTAGAACTTATATAACGACTCGGATACGATGTTCGCAGTCGAACTAATACCGGCAAAGTATACTTAACTGCTAATTGTATCACTTTGTTGAGAACCCTGGCACGGAGGAATGGTCGTTGTCGTGGTGATTACTTTTCTTAACTAGTGTCACGTCATAGAAAACGTCGTAATAATTGACAGATTCTGACCTCGATCATGTTACAACGCTCTTCTATCAGATTAATTAATTAAAACATTTACTCATTAATATTAAATTTTGTATAAAGATATTTTTTTATCATAAAGGTTGATGGGCAAGTATATGGGCCACTTCAAGTGGTCACCACCGCCCATAGACAATGATGCTTTAAGAAATATTGACTAGTCCTTATAACGCGACCAACCTTAGCAACTAAGATTTTACGCCCCTTGTGCCTGTGATTACACTGCCCCACTGAGCCTTCAAACCGGAACACAACACTGCTAAACACGGCTGCTTGGCAGTAGAATTTATTATGAGTGTGTGTTACCTACCCAGACCGGCTTACACAAAGTCCTATCTTGCCTGGATTTAAGTTCGGTTTACAGCATAATAATTGTGGATTCTCATAAATCTGATTATTTTAAAAGCAACTATACGAGTTCCTGCCCTTTTTTACAAGAGTGCTCTTAAAAACAATGGTTCAGTGAAAAAGTTGTAAGCAATATCGTTTTATTGTAAAGTTCACTTAAATTAAATTTGATTTAATTTCATAGATCGTTCTTCAAATGATAATCAGAAATGATCTCGATCTTCATTCGAGATATTTTAGATGCTATTACGATTGCAACAAAACCACAATCCTGACGCAAGCTGGCTTTCTAGAATGAATTGTATTATGTACATGACAGTTTTATCAATAGAATAATTTCTATGGTATATTTTTATACTAGTAGTCGACCGCGGCTTCACTTGCATTTTAGGGTGTTGGTTGTCATGTGTTAGACAAAAAAGACCCAATGTCCTTTTTTAAAGTTCAAGTTTGCTTCATACCAAATTACATCAAATTCGTTTCATCGGTTTGGTCGCGAAAGAGCGACAGACAGACAGATTTAAACGTTTATAATATTAATACAGATAATATAGAAGTAGGATCATTTATTTTAGTTAAATAGTAATTAAACTTAAGACACTTTAATGCTATTTATACTAATCACGAATCGCGTCAGACGTTCGAGTAAACTTCGATACATTACCCGCTGTGATGTGGTTCAGAATTTAGTCGAAACATTAATTAATCATGGCCCAGTTGCCGCAACATTTCATCTGTCTGGATATGTGCAGTGAAACCGATATGTATGATACAAAATTCACCAAGGAATACGTGAATACAAAGCTCCGTGTTAATATTTATTGACAATGTTTGAATAATGTTATAGGTACGATATACGTTAACTGTTTGTTGACCAAATGTTTTTTTCAATTTATCCGTGTAGAGAGAGTTATAGTAGTGTTAGTAATGAATAGGCAAAAGGTCAAACATATCCTGGTGTTCATTCCTACCCACACATATTAACCTTTAATAGTATAATGTCAATGTGTTGCCAACCAATGTGCACGAACGTCTATGTATATACGATGATCCCTCCTGCATGTAATTACACTAGCTTACTCACGCTTTAAACTGGCACACAAAACGAATTAAAGCGACAACTGCATTAATTTAATTTGCATGTTTAATTAAATCTTTTTTTATTAGCAGCAACACCAATTTTGTACATCAACTTTATAGTACACCACAAACATACAGAAACATCTTAGGTTTAAAACAATTGTTCCGGTATTAATTAAATAATTCTGTGACTCGGTATTAATATCAAGTTTTATTTTCTTTTAGTAACGAGGATGAAAGCAATGAACATATATGTTGGTTGTTTGATAAAACATAATTATACCGTTATGCCATTTTTTGATTGACTTGAATTTTAGTTTTAAATGTTTGAAGAAAGTACTGATTTTCTTGCAATTTTTTTCCGGTCAAATCTACATTAACGATGATAATTTAACGTTTATTAAAATTGTATTTGATTTGATGCATGTAAATTAATATCAGCTCCTTTAACACGAGGTCACAGATTTGTTTATATATAATACAAAAATAATAGCTAACATACAGAAACAGCGAATTTCAGGAGATCCACCCGTATCGATCACAACGAGAGCAGTGCATTAGACAGGCAATTAGGATACCCGCCTGATAACATCGCTATTATGTGGGTGTTTTATTATGCAGAAATATATTCATAACTCAGTCGTGCCGTGATGAAATATTGAACGGATGATCCCGGCCACGCTCGTTCGGATGTTAGGCACGTACTGCATGGAATTGTCCGTCGAATGGGTTCAATATTTGTTTTAGGAGTATCTCGCTTCTTCTAGGTCATTAAACGATGGAAATCAAACAATTGAATGCGCATTTTTATTTTTCTTCAGATTTTAACAATTTCTTTTTCTGCTCTTTTTAAAATTGAATCCTCGTTAGTTTATTATAATAATATCAATAGAAAACTATGTCCAGTTTATTAAATACCCACCCACCCTTCCAGTATTGTTTTCATTGTCAAAGGTTTTGGGTAGGTACGAAGTAAATTATTTAAATATTTACGTTGTTTGTCTGGCTGGTTATCTAACAGCGAACGGATTGCGAAAACCAGCTCGAAATTTGAATAAAACGACTCGGTGATAAATTAAACCTCAGACAACATATAGGCCATCTCACAATGTCAGCCTTTTTATTAGGGCTGAGGGGGTTCCCGGGTAAAACTTTATACCCTAAAACAAACGATGCTGGCAAATCGGCACGATGAATCACTTATAAAGTGACACATAAAATACTTGTAATTTTTTTAAAGTCTTTGTGTTGTAGTCTTGATTTTGGTCTCCATTGTGCCGTAGTATAACTAAAATGCCGTTATCTGACATCTAATCAATTTACAACTTCCATCTTTCGATTCCAAATAAAAAAGAAAAAGAAAACATCTATCGATTTCAGAATTCTCAATTCTATACGAATCGATATGTCAGGTCACACATTCTAGTTGGCAGCTTGTAAATTATTATTAGACGAAAAGATTTAAACTGACCGAGTTCTTTAATGAAGCTTAGCTTTTTTTGATATCACTAACGAGTACACTCGCGATTGGTCGGTACGGTGATTACGCTGCGGACGTCGGACCTACTTTTTAATTAACATTTTCAGGGAACGAATCTGGTCGATTAACTTTTAAAAGGGATAAAACATTTTTTACATATTAATTAATTTTGTAGACAGAGCTAACTCTTAACTTAATCATATTCGTTTGTCAATCCAGTTGGTCCCCTTTTTTTATAATTGTTTTGCAGAAAAGAAAATTATGTTTTATACAGATTATTTATACATATTGGTGGACTGGCAAAAAGGCCACCTAATTGTAAATGGTCAACACCGACTCTACCAAGCCCAAACACAACATTATGAAGTGCTTAGTGGTAGAGTAGTGAGTGAATGCTGATTATAGCCTACCCAAAAATATTTGAAGAAATGCCGACTACTGTAATCCAAGCGTCTAATAACTCTTTGCCTTGATTATTTTAAATATACTGCTTAAAAATCCGCTAGAGCTCTTTAATAAAATTTCTCTCCTTTACATCTCTCAACATATTTCGGTACGAAGTACCCATAAAAATAACCAGAAATATTCAATTCGGTCCGTAAAGCACACGTATAAATAACTTTATTTCGTGTGTGACACGACTACATACATTTTATTAGCGTTGCGTGAAACGAAACTGACCAATTTTGTTTCAATTATTTTGTGACATGAATTTGATTTTTATTATGTGACATTTATAGATTTACAAATATGTAATTTTCTTTTCAGAGACAAAGCACGAATTAGAAGATCTCATGGCTGATATCAAGAAAACTGCCAACAAAGTCAGAGGAAAGTTAAAACGTGAGTATATAAGATTGTGTTATTTGTAATTCGAAATAATTGTATCCTATACAGACTCTAATTTTGAATATCACACAAGTTAGAAGATAAAAAGTTTGGTGAACGATAAGTCCCTGTGCTCTTATCTTAATAATATTGTACCAAAAATTATGAGTCAGCGTTAAAATTTTGTGAAGTGTCAGCCTCACTTAGCGTTCACCGTAATTATGTAAGCCTACCAGGGTTTTGTATGATAAAGTTACTTAATTAAAATATGTTTAATAACATCTTTAATGTAAACTTAATGAAATATTTTTAGCATGACATTAAACAATGTTAAGTAAACACATTAGGAAAATTTTTCTATTTCGATGTAATTAGTTGTGTGTATACAAATTTGGATATTTTTATTTAATTGTATTGCATCATTGCTCAGTACAATTATTTCCATATTAAATTTAAGGACGTTGTAGATGATTGAATGAGTATCATACGTTTAGAATATAATTAACATAAATAGCTGAATCGTTTTAAATAAATCAACAGACATAGAGCAAAACATCGAACAGGAAGAGCACTCGAACAAATCGTCCGCCGATCTCAGGATAAGAAAGACCCAGCACTCGACCCTTTCGCGCAAGTTCGTCGAGGTGATGACCGAGTACAACCGCACCCAGACCGACTACCGAGACCGGTGCAAAAACAGGATACTCCGACAGCTTGAGATCACCGGCCGTGCGACCACCGACGATGAACTCGAGGCAATGCTGGAGCAAGACAACCCCGCTGTATTCACACAAGGGGTAAGTTTGCTCTATATACATACATAGGTCTACATATTTTAATAATGAAATAAAAGACGACCTCCATGGTCGTGTGGTGTGTACACCGTTTTTCATGGGTACGCCACTCTGAGGTCTCGGGTTCGATTCCCGGCCGACTCGATGTAGATTACCATTAGTTTTCTATGCTGTCTTGGGTCTGGGTGTTTGTGGTACCGTCGTTACTCTGATTTCCATAACACAAGTGCTTCAGCTACTTACATTGGGATCAGAGTGATGTATGTGATGTTGTCTCATATTTATTAAAAAAAAAGGTTGTATTCAATATTCAATAAAGAATAAGAAATTATATTGAAACAGTTTGTATTCAATGAATGTATAATGAGTATGTAGTTGATTGAAGAAAACAATTTTCAATTAAAAAATAAGGTTAATAAGGTCAGTTGTCACTTCTTGAAGATTGGTAATTGGTGTTCTATATTCGAAATTTTTCTTAACAGAGACGAACGATAAGTATTTTATTCGGATGCTTCATATGTCGTAGTATATTTTTAGATTAATTATAGTTAAATTTGGCACTTTATAAGACAATAATTAATCTGTTATACTAAGTAAATTGTTAGGACAGTTATGGCTGCTTAATTAACGAAGCCAATGCTAAAGAAGTGTTATAAAATAAGACATAAAAGAATGCTTTGGAATTGCGTAAGCGTCAATTTAATCAACAATCTATAGCTGTTATCCTGAACGTAACTGTATCGAACCCCTAATCAATACTGACTAAAATAAGTCTAATAAGATATTCCTAGAAAATTATTTTCTATGTTTTATTAAGAGTATATACATAAATGTATTTCTTTGTAGTATTATATTATTGTTATCGATACTTGAATAAGAATTCCATCTGAGAAATTTTCTTCGAATAGAAGATTTTTAGGTGCATGTTTTCTTCACTAAAACACAGGAAATAGAACCAGTATCATCAACATCTTGCCTTTATTACATTACTTTCAGGGCAGAGGGCAATCAACATTAAAAATATTTGGTATACATTTGCTGCCATTTGACGCCTATTGTTCTTAGGCATGCTTTTGCTAAAAGCGAAAGCATGCCTAAGGACAATTGTCGTCCATTCGTCTCCTACGATATCCACGGATTGGGTAAAGTGGCCCTACTCGGTCTGAACCACACGACGACAGAGAAAACTCGAACAACTCGACGTGTTTCATCGACTGAGAAATATCAGCATGATATTATATCTATATTATTCATATTTATTTAACGCGTTTTATTTGTCAATGTATAAGAACCTGAATTTTGTAAATATTGAGGAGCAAAAAAAACTTGATAAAGATTAAAAACACTCAGAAGATAATCGTCCACGGAGGGTTCTTCTAACGTTGCTTATCGAAAGTATTTCTTTTTCAAGATTGTTTTAGATGAAATATCTTGCAATCGCTTTTCAAGTATTCCCGTTGGGATATTGTACACTAAACAACTGCTGACTTTGCTCAATAGCAATAAATAAATTGTTCATTGTTCGAATCTCAAAATATCGAAGAAAGTTTTATTCAACAGACCTCCGGTTCGATTTGACAGGATTGTTTTCTGAACTTTGGAAATAATTTTTAAGGTTATGTTTTCATGTTATTGATAATTGTATTTGTTTGTATTATTTGCATTAATTGATAAGAAGAATGTTTATTGTTAGCACGCTTGTTGACATTTTCAGATAATAATGGAGACACAACAGGCGAAGCAAACCCTGGCGGATATTGAAGCGCGACATGCCGATATCATCAAGTTAGAAACATCGATCCGCGAACTGCACGACATGTTCATGGACATGGCTATGCTCGTCGAAAGTCAGGTCAAATATTTTATTTATTTCATAATCAAAATGACAATAAAAAATTATACCTAGCAATTATAATATTATTTATGACGACCTCCATGGTCGATTGGTGTGTACACCGGTTTTCATGGGTACGCCACTCTGAGGTCCCGGGTTCGATTCCCGGCCGAGTCGATGTAGATTACCATTAGTTTTCTATGTTGTCTTGGGTCTGCGTGTTTGTGGTACCGTCGTTACTTCTGATTTCCATAACACAAGTGCTTCAGCTACTTACATTGGGATCAGAGTAATGTATGTGATGTTGTCTCATATTTATTTATTTATTTATTTATTTAGGATTACCGAATCACTGGAGATTCAGTAGTGAAGATCTACGAGATTTTTGACGTAATTTTTTTTATTCGGGTGCTTAATTATAATAACTAGCCATTTATAAATAAGATCGTTGTCTAAACAAGCTCCCTATGGATACAGGGTGAGATGATCGACCGCATTGAGTATCATGTAGAGCACGCTGTGGACTATGTCCAAACTGCCACACAAGACACAAAGAAGGCCCTTAAATATCAGAGCAAAGCTCGACGGGTGAGTTCATATTACAAAAGTGTCGGTTCATTCGTTGCTAATGCGTTTTTGTTTTGTTTGTCCTCATCCCGATTCCGTTCATTTCCCTATCCCTCGTTCCTATCGTTTTTTGTTTCGTGAACGTTTAAATTTCCAACCCTGCATTTGTTTTTGCGTCGACGATTCGGTGATTGGTTCACACCATGTTTTTATTTTACCTTCACTCATCTGTGCATCTACAAATTGGCTTTCATTGTTGTATAATTAACTGTTCATGTGACTTGGACTAACAATCGATGGAAGTGGGCTTCTTAACTTAATCTAATTATTTGACTTTGTGTATGACTAATTTGACTTTCATTTGGTGTGTGCGTTATTTGCCTCTTGTATATGGGTGCTATACGTTATAGAAAATCTTACTGTCTTATTACTTGTTTCTATTAATATATTTATGTATATATCACGTTCTTATTAACATGTTTTTAACGACTTACCTTTTTTTAACGAACAATATCTGTATTAATTATGTTAACTGTTATAATTTTTGTATCACGTGACCTCTGTATGAACTTCGTATTGTTTTGGGCATATTCTTTTTCATTTTCATCTCTAACTATTTTAACAAATATCGGACACTATAATACGGTTTGTGTAACATACTTACTGGGTATAAAAAACCGTATGAACCAATCGGCCGTGAGTGATGTTCGGTCGTGCGTCCCGTTTCCTCCCAGCGCCACTGACCTTAGCGCGAGCAGGGCGAACTGATAGATCGCGTCGAGCACCACGTGACCACGGCCACGGAGTACGTTGAGTCGGGAGGGGGCGAACTCGTCCAAGCTTACAAATGGGCGACGAAAGCGAGGAAGGTAATGAGAACAAATCAGATCGAATCAGATAAACTTACTAGGCGGCAGGATGACAGTCTACATAGATACTGGCGCGGGAAATTAACAATACCAGTATATTCTATCGATTCTAATTTTTTTTTGCTAAGAACTTTTTTTTTAAACGCATGTCTTATTTTAAATACAGTATCTAGTTTATATTTATTTAACAGACATTTTTTTGGAAGCTGGTTTTTTGGTTGCATAGCCTAAAGTTGCGTGCATGTATTTTGTTTGTACTCCGAGTGATGGTTTACAAATAGCAGTTTTGTTAATTATATGTATATATGTGCTTTTATACGTTACAAATTAAATCTATATTTAAATTTAATTTATTATAGATTGTGGTGTTGGTTTGAATTTAAATCAACTTATATTTAATGCATGTTTTTTGTTCAAGTTTAGGTAAAGATCATTTTATTGCCATCGATATTAATATAATAAAGATAATAAAATTGCATGATAACAATGTATATATTTATCACAATTCCATTTTTAAATAAGTTTAATATTTTATGTGCCAACTACATGATCAATATTATCAATCGTATGACATAGACAATTTTCTTTTTTTTTAATATAGTTTAGTTGCACATTTCAGAGCATGTCGCACAATAGTGTTCTCTCAGACCGAAAAAAAAGTAAACAAAATTATGGTCAACAAACGCGGTGGACTAGATGGTGGATAACCCTAAGAAAAATACAAAGCACGACGTAATTTCGATTTCTTTTTTTAATGTGCAATGTCTTTTTAAAATAAACTTTATACTAAGTGAATCGTTACGTCCATTTTGACAAATAAAAGTAATAATGCTTTATATTTTCCAATTTTGTTGGAGAAAACACTAATTAATGAAATCAAGAAATTAAATAGTTTTGAAGTTGTGATTTCATTTCATAATTTAATTATTGTTATTTAAAAGCAATATAAATTAAAGCTGCCGCATTAATAGTTTTTTTTTAAATCTGAGATTGTACGTTGTCGAGTTGTATTTTAATATATTTAAATGCATAGTATACTATCATTATAATATTTTTATGAAATGGTAAAACATAATTATTTGTGCATTTATCGCTGACATTTTATTTATTTTTTTTCTTTTGTCATTTGCAGAAAAAAATCTTCCTCATAATATGCCTGTCTGTTACGCTGGTTGTTGTTATATTAATAATAGTGCTATCACTAACGCTGTAATAAACAGCGGATATGGGGCTAGTGACGTCATCGGGCCTCGAACACAATTTAGGACTATTGGTGCAAATAAACTGATATTCGTTACAAAAACAATGATATACTTATCACTAGCTGTAAGTGTTAGTAACACAATCGAATTGTACTAAGTGTTGTTTGTGTAAACGACAAGCTTTCCATCAGGTACAGAAGTACCTTCATAGAATATCGTTTCACTGAATTTAACGATGTGAATCGATTTTAAAAACGATAATAATCGATATGAATGATATGTCAGAAAGATTAATATGACAGTTTGTGATTTAAACTGTATTTTATTAGTTTAATGAGATGTTAGTGTTGCCAGATAGAAAAATAAAACAGATGTCGTTTTTTGTTTGTATACATTTCAAAATATCATTTAACGCTACTCACAGTAGTAGATGTACGACAATATGTGTAAAGTGCAATAAAAAGATTGTGCTGTAGAATAAGTACTACTTAGATTTAATCGATGTACATATTTAATG
Organism: Vanessa cardui; assembly: GCF_905220365.1. Classification (NCBI taxonomy): domain Eukaryota; kingdom Metazoa; phylum Arthropoda; class Insecta; order Lepidoptera; family Nymphalidae; genus Vanessa; species Vanessa cardui. Next base: position 10,196,052 of record NC_061133.1, on the reverse strand, counting down.
TATTTGGCGTTACCATCTATGGATCTTGAGAATTGTAAATAATATAATCTTATATACTCGGAATGTTACAAAGAATGCATCACTACAAATTTAATATATATTCATATTATTGTAAAAAGATTTATAACGTTAATCGATGTAACACGATTGTTGTAATCGATTGTATAAATTAAAAAAAAATCTGATTCATTTGTAATTTGTGATTTTTTCTACTTTATATTAAAATCAATTAATTCATCCTTTATCAATTTACTTTGTGTTGTACTTCAAAGACAACACAAGAAGATGAAATATACTTTAATTATTATATACTTCATAGCACAAGAACAAACTTTTATATTTTTGAATATAATGTTATTTTGTCGCGTTCATGCTTAAAAAATCTTATCAAAATGTGTATTAAAATGAATGCATCATTATTATTTACAAACTATTTATAATAATTAAATGTAACTTTTTATATATAATCGTGCTACGAATTAATAGACTTAATAATTATAAGGATGTATATAATCTATTTGCAAACAATTTTGCGGGTTAAGTTTTTCTTTCTATTATTTTATTAATACTTTTTTTTTGTTATCTGTAATCAAAACATACGTTCGAATTGTACGATTCAAATGTTCCTCCTTGTTTCTTAGCTCATAAGATATTCGAAGTTTTTTCTCATTGATTGTTTAACACTTCACTGCGTTTAAAACAGTACTATATGTTGTTATTTATTACAATTATATAAAAAGCAGTATTCATATAAAGTTAAGTTTTTTTTTAATATTTTTCTTTTCTCGTTTAACAGCCATTGTTAAAAACTATCGATAGTTAATCGATGCATCTTAATATCGATATTCATAATAATCGTTGCGAATTGTTTTGAAGAAAAAGAAAAATTGTTTGTTCCAATATTCGATATCATCGTTACTTAAGATTGCATTTTCAAACTTTTTAGTTGTGGAATTTTAAGAAATCTATTTTTGGAGCAAAGTATGTATAATTAAGTAACAATCTGTATATATGTAATATTACTGATCTGAGATCTCTCAATTTTTTATAAATCGTTTTTACCTATATATATTACGTTATTATTAATATGATTTTATTAATAATATGACAAATATTATTGAGTAGTTTTGATTAACTATCGATATTTTGCTGGTTTTGTTTACTGTATTTTACATATAGTTTAATATATCAAAGATGTTTTGAACTGGTTTTGTCGTATGCAAGTAACTATAACAATATTATTACATATATTGCATATAGTATTGATTTATTTTTCGCCCTTTATAGTAATGATAATGAACTTAATTTAAATTGGAAAGGTTTGAAATATTTCCATTGATATATAGGGGTTAAATTTCATTTAATCTATTGTATAGCTTATACTTGGCTTTGAAATTTAACAGATAAAATATTTCTACTACCTGTTAGGTGTAGATGATATCTTACAAGTTAATTTCAAATAACTTGACATTGAATTCTGAATTACAATTAATTTTGTACTATTTCTCCATTATTAATTCAGGATGATGTTAATTCTGATGATTGTAATGAATACATTTTATTAATGCTACCTATAAACAATTCAAAATATTTTTGCTGTTTATAAAGGATCATTGAAAATATTAACCATATACGAATGTGTATATAGTTACGTTTTTTTTTATCAAATCGTTTTTATGTTATTCGAATTTTAAAATGTATTTTTTTTTTTCATAATTCCAACGTTGATATTTTCATGATCGACATTTACTACTTGCATATACATAAAGTACTTACTTTTGTAACAATATTACTATCTAGACATCATTATAATGTAAGATTTAAATTATTCTTTAATAGTAAATATAAATATATAATCTTGCTATATAATTTGCATTTAACTTGAGCATTTTATCGGATACCAATTGTGAATTATAATAAAATATAACTGAACGCACATTCTTTACAATGTTATACTTCATACTATTAAAGCAATGTACGTTTTATTTAAGTAACTGTGATTGAAATGTGTACACGATCGTGGATATTGTCTAGTTCGAAGTCGGGTGTGCAGTGTAGACGCAGCTTTATCGCTCACGTGTTTCATCTAAAGACTGTATAACATTATTTAATGCCATTATGTAAACGTTTACTTAATTCACGTACACAAATATAATAAGTACCTACTATTTATGTTCGCCCTCTAGGGGTCATTACAAAGTTGTTCATACTTGTGTATTCAGAAATATTAATGGAGTTGTAAATATGTTTTTGTTTAAACATTTGAAAGAATTACATTTATTTATTTTATTTCGATTATTTTTTTCGTTTGTTTTTTTTTTTTTCATCTTACCTCAACCCGAAAGCGAGGCAAATGACGCACCCCACCCACGTTATCAATCACCGAAGCCGATCGTTTTTTATTATTCGTTTATGTAATTTGTAAGAAGCGATGTGTCCCGGCCGGCCGGGGACACGTATAAAGCGTACTGTTGCATGGTCACTCGGCACGACAGAAGAAGATCATGATCCTAGTGTGCCTGCTCATTCTGGGCCTCGTGGTCGTCGGCTACGTGTCTAGCTACTTCGTGTGAGGCGCCCGGCGCGCCGCTCAAAGGTAACCCGCTCGCAGCGAGCGCGGCAGCGACGCCCGCCGGGCTCGCGGGCCGCGCTCGCCCTCGCTACTAGTCACTAATGCGTGTTGTGTTTGTCCATTGTGCAGAAGAAGATTATGATTATGCTGTGCCTGCTCGTTCTCGGCCTCATTGCGACCGGCTACGTGTATAACACATTCTTCTAAACGGTTCAAGGGGGCAGGTTTGAAGCGCAATATCCTCTGGGCTTCCATAGACAGCATCCATAGTTAGATATTTTTATATCGTCATCGAGTAGAAGTATTTCGGTATTTACATACGTAACGACATTCTCGCTTCTATCTTGAGAATCGTTTGTCGCATCTGCAGCTGAATGATTGGAATCAAAACGTAGACATCATTATTGGGATTCAAATTTGCATGTAGCGATCAGTTATGGAGTATGAGCATCTCGGATACGAGCCATGTATTATAGTTAAGGATATCGTTTAATATTAACAGTTCTGGTCTACTGATGGTGCGGAAAGTGTCAGATCTATCCACAATTAGTCGGTGCAGTTACTCGATTCGGATTGGTCGATAGTATTTACCGATTAGTTTTCAATCTTAATATTCCATAGCGCAGCAGAAAATACTCATTCTTCAAGCACAGTGTTGACTGTTGTGTTTTCAGGGCATTATTCTAGTTAATTTAAAAAAGCTTTTCCTTAAAAATTTTCACAGAATAATATTAAATTAATTTTTAAATTCTTGGTATCGCTTATAATTATAAATTATTTAATATTACTTAAATAAGGTTCTATTGTCCCCGTGCCCCCTTAATTTAAACTACCTGTCAAAGTGACATATTAAAAAAAAAACAGAGCTTTTAATTATTAAAACACATTACTCATTCAATACACACGAGTGTTAGTAAACTTGTCCATTGAATGTTTTTAATTTTATTTTAATTGAAACATGTATTTATACACAGCTTTGAAACGAAATTATATTTATATAACTCTTCCAGCACCCTCCATACTTTTCTCCGGCACCTTTTTAGCTATTTATATATTTCTTGGATTTACTTTGAGACCTCTTTCTCTAATACACTTTATACCACGCTATTACTTTAATTTTTTCCACACCGCACCTATAAATTATATCCTAGTTTATTTGCATGAACTTCTTCAGATGCTTAAACAATATCCACATACTGTATTAATTAGTACTTTATATATTATATAATAATAATTGAATATATGCTAAAATATATATTTTTAATAAGTCTAGGTCATTACGAAAGTATATAGGTATATTTTAGTCATATATACTTAGTAACGAGTAAATAAGTTGAACACAAATAGCTCATTAAAAACATATACATATTTATATATAGTTAAATAACTGATCGTAGCCGAAAAGTAGTTATTGATTTAGTATAAGCAGTCGCTAGAATATATAACATACTATAACCTTTTAATTATATATAATCTTTTAATTTTCCAACAATAAATACAATAACATACATAGAATAAAATACATAATCTGCACAATGACATTACGATTATGAATAAAACCTTTTTTTTAATTAAAATACATTTTTTTCTTTTTTAATATTTTCGAAAATAATAATCGTCCTAACATTCTATGTGTGTCGTGTAATTTTCTTTAGACTAATCGCAAGTTAAACTTTTCGCAGGACAGTGAAGCAATGAAACAGATAATGCAACAATATGGTGCCTGCATCCCGCCTGGCAATCAACACCTCTCTGCCGTATTCATCAATAACATACGCTCTTATTATTTATCGTTAGAATTTTTATTAATAAGGTTCAAATTATATTATATTATCATCTGAATTATATCGTCCCGTCTGGGGCAGTGTTTAGCTGTTATCTTGTTGAATTTTGGTCATTATCAAGTAATCATTGACCGCTAATTATTCCGTAAATGTTGCTAGCAAAAATATAGTTATCTATTTAATCGTTACTTTTTTTTTATTGTTGTATTATGCAACCTTTTTACTCACTTCTAATAATAGTCTTTGATAGTTTTATTTCAAAATTTCGAACAGTTTTTAAATATTTTTATTTTAAATAGTTAATAGTAACTTAAAATGTATTATTGTATATACGAGTATCGTGAACGAAAATATTTTTATTTTAAGTTTTTAATATTGTTAAAAAGGTTGCAAAATTTAATCTTCATTTAAACATTTTATAAACAGTTAACCGTGAATATTATATCTAGAACGTACAGAACATGTTTAAGTAGTTCTTGTATAACGATATTTAAACAATACTCTCAAACCATACTCCGCATCAGCTCCTAGTTTACTTGCCTTCAATAAACAACATATTGCCTGAGGAATTAGTCGTAATACGTTTATATTATAAGTAAAAAGTTGGCTAAACTGATTGAAAGCTTCGCGGTTAGTAGCGAGTTCAGACATGGTATGTCGGTCCATACCTGTGATACAATCTTTAATATCCATTAACAACTACATTATAATAATCGTCATTAAATTAATTACAATCAGTATTTTGAAATTGTGTAGTGGCGAAGTATGGGTGCCACGGTTTTTTCGAGTTCCGACTGCGAATGATTTCTTACGGGAAGTCACTAGTAAGTATCGATGAGTATATTGGATTATCGGTGTACGTGAACGATACATAGGGCACGCGATTGGAGTGACGGTAAGCCGGAGGGAGATGGTCAAACGAATCAACAATATTTGTACATCAATTAAATTAAAAAAATAAAAAGAAACGTTATTTTATATGATTGGATACTCTGTGTACTTTTGTTTGATTTTCCGAATGATACAACTGTTTTGAACGATCTTCATTACAGATAAAATGTCAAAACTTCGATTATTCGTTGATGTATCCGCGGCTTAATTGCCGCTCGATGATTGGTCGATGAAATATTCGCACAGTGATCGTCGCTCCATGATTGGTCGACGCCACGTCCGCAGTGTAAGCGTGTCTCCCGCGGCCAACCGTAAAAAAGCATATCGTGCCGCGTGCCGTCGCCGTAGCAATAATGATGTTCGACTACAATTTGTAAAATTGTTTTAAACTTTCGAATGTGTGATAGTAGATGCAGTTGTTGTTTAGTTAATTCTAACATGTAATAATAATTATAAATTAATTGTTATCGTGAGTGTAACATTTATTATCAAGTAAGATTTCATTATAGTGAATATGGTCACTTTTGATGCTTACGTACGATCAGATATAGACGAACGGATGGGAAGACGTTTGCGTTTTCTTTGTTTTACTTAACATTTAAGATGCTCTTCGTTGTACAGTAAAACATAATGTAGCAGTTTTAGCTAGGGTAAATTTTTTAATAAATTAAAATTACCGAGTCTTCAGCAATATAAGTGTAGCATATCGAGCAGTTTTCTTTTTAAAACCGAACACATTAGAAAACGACTTCTCGAAAATTTAAGCACTAAAATGTTACAGTTATTAGCGTTTTCCTAATATTATAATAATAATAATATATTTGCGTGAATAATAAATATATTATAGTGAGATTTCCGAGGCGTGCTGTTAATATAAAACATTTCGAGGGGCGATGGGGGCTGGGGAGTAAATAACGGTACTAAATAGCCCGAGCCCCGTCTCGCCGTCGAGTCAAATAGTGACCTATGTTCGGTCGCGTATATAAGGAAATGAAGCAATGTTAATTTAAACATTAATAGCATAATTAGATTTTTATCCTTAAGAGTAGGATTTCATCTAGTTGCCTTCGTAATAGTAGAGAAATTAGGTGATACCTTTTTCTCGTTAGCTTTATAAAGTGGTGAGGTCAGCCGCATGTCTCTATTCGCCAGTCAATTGTGTCGCTTGTCCGCGCCGGACGCGTCGCGCCCGCTTCTCACCGCTGTTTCCTCTATCGTCTACGTGTTTACATCGCATTCAATCTAGCTAGATGCATCGTCTCATCGTATCTAGGCTAAGTGTAACAATGGCCTCGGAGCGAGGCTGTGTACCTGACACCAATCTAACATTAATGAACTTAGTGAAACTCAACGCGCCCGTGCGCGATATATTACGCTTTTATGCAAACGTACTTTCGCACAAGTTAATCGAACGGTGCGGAAGCTGCCGTTTCTGGATTCGATCCGGTTGATCCTGTACTCATTTGTAATATATTTTAGAGGTAGTCGAAACACAAATTCTAGTCAGCTTTCATTGATCTCTATTATTCCGATAATCTTAATCGTAATTACAGTTATATTCTTCTGTTACTAGTATATACTGTAAGTGAGGTTCTCGTGTTCAAACGCCGACAGCGGGAATCGCACGCGCCCGTGGTCCAACCCATGGGGTCACTCTTCGGAATCTGACCGGGCCGCTTTCGATTCCCGCCTGCCACATATATATATGCGTTCTAATCGATCTTAATAATATTATAACGCATAGATATTTTCATAATCAATAGTATGCATATTGTTATTGGATTGCTAATTTTGTATACCTACGTACACAATTAGTATAGTTTATATACTTATGTGTCAATTCTTATAGCGTTTTATTACATTAACAGAAAATAGATAGTAAGTGTTAAATTAATCCGACTAACAGTGTTGTTTATCAAGCTATTTTAAACTAATTATGTTAATTTTTCTGTTTATTAAATAAAATCATTATGTTTTAATGAAGTATGCGTTACTTTGGATTATCAAAGATAAACAGTCTTTATGTGTAACAAAAATCTACATAATCATAAGTATGTAATTGTATTTATCTAATTCGAATTGGTAGCCCTTTTAAAAGACTTGAAATCGTATTTCTTCTAAAATAATGTTCTTGCTTTGTGAATTTATCAGACAACGAACACATTCCAAGTATTAATATAATATAAGCATATCTGTAAAAACAAAATCACTTTCAATATTTGCAATTAAATCATTTGAGAATCGATCGTGGTGACGTCATTCCTATTTGCTACTTATATTTCTGATATTAAAATTTGAACATTAATGTGAGGGAAATCTTTGTGGATTTGTCCATTGGGCAAAAGGGTTTCGTCTACGTTAAGATGTAGGCTCTTGATCATAGGACCCTAATGCCTAACAGTAGAGTCGCTAGACAAGAATTCGTAGTTTAAACTCTTCACAAAACTCGAAAGTTCGCGCTTCGTTCTTTTAACGTATTGATGTTGCTTGCCGTTAAATAATGTCAAACATTTAAATTAAATAAAAAGTATATAATAATTAAACCGTGTTATTTTGTACATGTTTAGTCGAAATTGTTAAAATAGTTTAGTTATTAGTTTTTATGTTTATATATTTATATTATGTAAAAAATTAAATACTTATATGATTGAAATATCCCCCTTTATGGCAAATTTCTTGTAATCTTGTAAAGGAATATTTATTACCGTTCAAAAGTAATGTATTAACGAATTAACAGTGAGGTTCTGGATACACGTTGTAAAATTCAAGTTAGATTGGTTTTATAGTCATTCTGTATGTAGGTTATCAATCTGAAATTTTCTCATAATTATAAAATAAACGGTGTTTTCTGCTGTGAATGTGTTTTTTATTTAATTGTAAAAGTTTTCACCTGTAAAAGAAACTATATTCTATTCCAACCATAGGAGGGAAGTCAAATTAGTATTGACGGAAACCTAGGACCTAATATATGACCGTTATTGTCGACAAAACTGTTAACGGGATTTCGGAAGAAAATTTGAGTAGATAATATACGTGGTTATGTGTAATAGTGTTGTATTAATAATAATTAATGTATATTCATAATTAACAGTAGAGCCCGATAAAGCCGAGTTATTAGCAAATCATATAAAATACGTAAATCTAAAGTTTCTTTATTTTTATTCCTACTTCAAAAATTATCTTATCGTTTGTAGAAATAATGAATGTAATAATGCTATGTTATCATATCAAAGTCTAAAAAGGCCAGCTTTTAACATCTGTCTAATTTATTTGGCTCTAAAAGAAACTCGTGACGTGCGTGCGTTCTATATTTTACAAAAAGTATAACCAAATTGATTTTAATCTTCAGGTAGAATGAGATCAGCTAAGTTAATATATTAATAAAACTTATTAAAAGTAATATATAGAACTCAGCATAAATCTAATGAAAATTGCTTTTTCAATACAAATGAAATAAATATATTGTATGGTGTGATTAAACACATAACAACTTATTATCAAAACCCTTAATAATTTTGATATATTTTTTTTCAATATGGAAAAAATAATAAAATAATCAATAATTTTAAAGGCAACTTTTTTAAATAATCAAATGGCAACAATTTTCTGCTTCTTTTGTATCAAGGAACAAAAAAAGTTATGAAGCTTGCGTATGAAAATTGTTACTTTTATTTGAATAAGAAAAAATTATACTATGTTAACTAATTAATATTTTAACGTAAAAATACAGCATAATTTAAATAAGAAGAGTAGTACTTTTATTACTTGAATATGTTTTCAACTTTGGTAGCACTGGTAGGCAGTCACAATTGACAACTTGACAAGTAGCTTTTGACGTTATTTTATTACAAAGCTGCAAACTGTTTTTTGTATTTTCGTATTTACTGCGAATTAAATATTTCTTATTACGCCTTTATTTATAAAATAGATTGTTATAATATTTGATCTTCCACTATGAACGCACCACCTACCTTCGAATCATTTCTTTTATATGACGGTGAAAAGAAGTGAGTAAATAAACATTTCGTTCATTTAATAACAGTGATTTTGTATAATAATAGAAACTAACATTATTTTAGAGTTCAGAAGGAAGAAGACACAAAAGTAACGAATGCTGCAATATTTACAGTCAACAAAGAAGATCACACTTTAGGAAATATGATAAGGCAGTAAGTAAAACAACTAAATTATAAAGCAATAACAAGTTTGAGGTTATTAATATGTTTTTTATTCCAGCCAACTACTTAAGGACCCGAAAGTTCTATTTGCTGGATATAAAGTGCCTCATCCATTAGAACATAAGTTTGTGCTGCGTATTCAAACAACGTCCGACTACACACCTCAAGAGGCGTTTATGAATGCTATCACAGATTTAACGTCTGAGTTGTCACTTTTTGAGGAGAGATTTAAAGTGAGTTTTGTTAATCTCTAATTGACTGTTGTATTACATTAATTATAGCATGTGAAAATTAACAACATTGTATATGCTCGTAGCGTAACCTACTATTGCCTATTCCAATCGCAGGAGAAGTAAGAAGTAGATTGGTTTTAATGTCTTGAATATCATATGGTGTTTATTCTGAGTCATGATTAGAATTATATTTTGAATTTATTGCTTAAAATAAAGATGATTGATTAAGTATATTAATTTAAGAGATTAAGTATATTAAGTTAATTAATTAATGATTAAAATTGCAGAAATATTTGTAAAACACATGTAACTAATTTACTCCTTTGCTCGGAACAGGCATACCTATATACAATGACGGCATACATAGTTTGACTGAGATTATTAAATCTATTAAAAGTACCAATTATTTTATCAAAATAAAATACATATCTTTGAAAGGAATGTCATTTCTAAAACGAAATAAAAATAAAATTAATAAATACTACTGAAATTGAAAGATATACCTCTACAGTTTTAATTTTTTTTTCAGGAAGCTATTAAGGAGAAGAAAGATGGTTTGGATTAAGTTTAGCTATTCGTCTACTAGGTTAAGAATTAGATAAGTATTAATTAAATAAATTCAGAATCAAATTTGTAATTTTTTTTTATTATAAAATTCTTAATTGTCCTTGATGACTTATCTACAATACAATTTTTAAAGTAAGAGTCATAAATTAAATATAAACAAAAAAGGATATAAAGTATTTATTTATACAATTTTTTTTATTAATGATTAGTTTTAGTCATTATTTCTCTAACATTAACAGGATGATAGGAGGGATATGTCAATATTAAATTTTTGTATTCAATAAAACATAAAATATTTTGAATCAATTTATTGTTATTACAAAATTGTGATAATTTTGGTGTTATCAGTACTTATTTCAAATGATAATGTAGTGAAGACAATATATTAAAAAAAAAAACCATGATTGTGATGGAAATTGATTTGTGCCAATTTAGCAATATCTCAGTATGCATTATATCTAGATAATGCATAAGAGCGAAATCAATACCATTTCCCTTTTACCTTAAAACATGCTAAAATAACTTAAAAGGTGCTCCTTATTTACAAAACATTTTCCTATTTAATTAGCTAGTAAAACGAGCCATACCATATTCATGGTAAAACAATAAATAATACCTACTTGAAACAAATAACAGTAACAACGGTAACATTAATACTAAAATTAATAAATAGGTATTAAAATGTTTCTTCTTCATCACAGTTCTCCGTTGCATGCCCAAAAACTGCAAAAAGAAATGTCACCGTATTAAAAGTCTGACACAATACTAATTTGAAGATAAATTAGATATAATAATAGAGGTCTGATCAATCTATTATTTGAGTTACTAGTTATCAAGACAGCGAATCCCAAAGTTCTTTGAGATTACACCCCATAGGGACACTAAAAGTTTATTGGATTTCTCTGTTGATATATTTGCAGTACAGATAATTATTAATAATTTATACTAAAAGACTGTTAACCTTCACAAATGTCACAGTAGGGCCTTGGCGGTAGGGGTTTCTTGTTAGAAGGCGGCTTTTCAGGTTCCACAGACTGTCGCGGACAGTCCTCGGTGTCGTGCTTGTCGAACTCGTCGCAGATGTCACAAAACAGACGTGGGGCTACTGCTCGAACTTTACGCCCATTGCTAACGAAAATAAATCGATAAATTTAATATTTGATCTCCATTTCAATTTAAAACAGTGTTTTTAATTGGTATATATATAATGTGAAAACTATATCTAACTAGAAGACAAAGCAGTGAATGGGCTAGCAGTGATATTGAGATGGTGTTGCTGTGCAAAGTTTTCAGACTAGCATCGAAAATGGGTTGATATGGGTACACATATACACTTTTTATTATTAACGATTTCATTGTCTAATCACTCCAAGTATGCTCAATGCTGATTGTATATTTTACATAATATTATCATTGAGTTGGTGACTTAATTAATTACATGAATACATTACATTAATTTAAGTGATTTTAATGTAAATGCACACTTACAATAGCGGAGGTTCGGCAGGGACGGTTGCTCCTTCGAGCGCCTGCACACGTGCCATCAGCTGTTCATTTTTCCGCTGCATATCTACTATCACAGAGTTCAGGAAGCTCACTTGGCCATCAATCATTTCCTTTTCTTCTGTTAGTCTGTTAAGATTTGAATAATAAAAATTATTTCAACAACAGCCTGTAAATTTCCACTGCTGGGCTAAAGGCCTTTTCTCCCTTTAAGGAGAAGGTTTGGAACATATTCCACCACGCTGTTCCAATGCGGGTTGGTGGAATACACATGTGGCAGAATTTCTATGAAATTTGTCTGAGCACGAGATTAATTATAAAGACAAATTAAGCACATGAATCAGCGGTGCTTGCCTGGGTTTGAACCCGCAATCATCGGTTAAGATGCACGCGTTTTAACCACTGGGCCAACAGCTCAGCAAAAATTATTTACAAATTATAAAACATGCTACCTCTATTTATTTTTATGTTTTAGGTAGTCGGAAAGGCATTTTGGCCACCTATGTAAAAGGAGAGATACATAACCAATGAGCCACCAATTTTGGCAACTACGATAATGTCCCTTCTTTTTGTAGTGCAGTGGCCCACTCTTCAACCTTCAAATTTGAACATAACATGCACTGCATTGCAGTTTTGCCATTGAAAATCTGGTAGTACCTACCCAGTTGTTCTTGCACGAAGCTCTGTTTATTTTTAAATAAAATACAAGTAATATTAATCATATTAATACTTACTTCTGCGATGCATTATCGCCTTGTCCTAATAGGCCCATTGCATTATTGTCATTATTGTCTCGAATCTCTTTAACATTTTTCGCCATTTCCTTTTGCAAAAGATGTTTCTCCCTTTCTGTTACTTCAACTTTGGCTTTCTGGCTCTGTAATAATAATTATATTCATTATTAATCTCTGTGGAATAATGGAATCATATATTTGATATTGTGAAAGATAAATGTAAATCAACAAGTTTACCTTTAAGTCTTCTTGTAATTTTACGATTAAATCATCCTTAACCTTAATATCTTTAATATTAGTTTCAATTTCTTCTTTTAACTTATTAATTATTTTTTCACTATTAACTAAGGATTCAGCACCAGATTGTCTTGTAGCTTGTAATTCTAATGTCAACTTTTCTAATTTTTCATCTTTGCTTGAATTGTTTTCTTGAATAGCTAACAGTTCTAGTTTTTGTGATAATTCTAATATTTTGCTATCGCCTTCATTGAGTTTGTTTTGTAATTTCTTTTGATTATCCAATTCTAAAGCTATTTTCTCTTTTGAATCTTGTAACTGTTTTTCATAATCGTTTATTCTATTTTTAAGCTCGTGTTTCATATTTTTACTTTCTCTTTTGTATTCATCAAACTGCTGTTGCAGTTGTCTTGTTAAATCTTCGTAGTTTAATTTTTGAGCTTCGTTTATATTTGTAAGTTTCTTTATATCTTCATCTGATTTTGCTAACAGTTGCTGCAAATCTTGAACCTTTTCCTTAGTGCTGACTAGGTCTTCGAGTTGTTTTCCTTGTTCCGACAAATTATTTGTTAATGTTTTTATTGTGTTGTTAAGAGATTCAATTTCAACAATGTGTTTTGCTTTCAAATCAGCATTTTCTGATTCTAGTTGTTTAACCGTTTCTTGAATTTGACTTGTTTGTAATATAATTTCGTTTAAGTTATTTATTTCTACTTGTTTTTGTTCTAACATAGTGTTATTTTGATTGACCTCTTGTTGAAGCTTTGTAATATTTTCTTCTAACTGTTTACTTTTATTTAAGTCAGTATCAACTTTTTCATTTTGTGTTTTAATAAAGTTATCTTTTTCTTTCATTATTTTATTTAATTCATTTAGATTTTCAAGGGTCTCATTTAATTTATTTGTTGTTTCTTGAAGTTGACTCTTAAGATTTGTTATTTCATTAGATGATTCATTATGTTTGTCTTCTATGAGTTTTTTATCGTTCACTAAAATAGCCATTTCAGATTTCACTTTTTCTAATTGCTTATGTTGTTCATTTATTAATGATTCTTCGACAGAAGAATTGTTTAAAAGTGTTTCATATTGTTGTTTTATAGTAGTTGTTTCCATAACAGTTTTATTTAGTTGTTCTTCTAATTTATTTTTTATTTCATTAACTTTATTGAGTTCTTCTGTTGCTTGGGTCAATTGTCGATCTTTTTCGGTGACTAATTCTCCATTCGATTTAATATCTACTTCAAGCATTTCTAGTTTAAGCGTCAAATCTTTGATAGAATTTTGTTTTTCTTGGAGCAATTCATTTAACCGGGTCTCTTCGTCTTTATGAGTTTTGGTTTCATTATTGGCTACCACTAATCGTTCTTGCAATTGATTTATTTCTTTTTCAAATTGTACTTTTTGGGTATTAAGCTGCGAAGTCATATCGTCTAATATTTTTTGCAATGAGTCTTCATGTTTGCGTGCTTCTTCGAGTTTGTTATTTAAGTCATTCTGTGCTTCAGTTAGTTGATCAACTTTTTCCATTAATTTAACTTCGGATGTAGCTCCATCAGCTTTCAGTAATAATATTTCCTCTTTATACCTTTCAATATCAATTTCCAGCTTTTTTCGAATAGTGTCATGCTCATTATTTATGTCTTGTTCTTTTACTTTCAAGCTTTCAATTTCATTTTTAAGCATTGAATTTTCATCAAGTAATTTGTCACTCTGAGATTCTGCTTCTCTTAGTCGATTGTTTATTTCAAAACTAAGCGCTTCGAACTCTTTAATTTTGTTTTCTGCTTGTTGTAGCTTTTCAACATTTTCATCGACTGATCTTACTAATTGACCGCGTTCCAAGGAATAATCTTCTTGTATTTTAAAGATTTTCTGCTTGTATTCCTGTTCTATTCGGCCACAGTTATTCGTAGCTTCTCTGAATTTATCTTTGATTTCTTGTAGTTCTTTCTCAGTATCCTTTAAATGCTGCGATAATTTATTAAATTGTTCGTAAGAATCAGTAGTTTGACCGGTGAGATTTAAATACTCGCCCTCAACCTTTTCTTTAGACTTTTGAATTTCTTCACATTTTTCAATAGCACTGCTTAGTTGTCGTTTATATTCACCAATTTCTAATTCCATAGCTGCTATTTTAGCTTTAAGTTCAATATTTACTTGCGTAATTTCATTAAGGGACTCTTTCAATTTTTTATTTTCTTCCTTCAACGCGTTTAATTCATCAACATTTATAGTAAACTGTGTATTTAGAGTGTCGAGTTCAATTTTGCTTTTATCTAAAGCCTGTTTGTGGGTCTCTATTTCTTTAATTAGCTGCTCTATTTTTGTATTACGGTCCTCAATTTCTTTCTTGTGTTCTTCAGCAATTTTGCTATGTTTAATATTAAAATTGGCAGTTGTTTCTTCGAATTCATCTTTCAACTTTATTATTTCCTTATCTCGTTCATGTATAGTTTGTTTATATTCATTTATAAGTTTATCATTAGAGTCAGTCGATTTACTAGATTCGTTAACCAACTTTTCGTATTCTTTTGTTTTGTTATTCAATTCTTGTTGTAGGTTCAAAATTTCTGTTTTATTTTTCTCATCTTGCTGTGAAGCCTCATTCAAAAAGCTTTCATATTCGCTGATTTTCTGTGTGAGTTCTTCTTTAACACGACTTACTTCTTCTTGTAACAACTTGCAAGAGGATTCTTGTTTTTTATTTAAATCTTCAAGTTGCTCGATGTCTAAAACTTTGGCACTGAGTTCCATTTTTAATTTAGTCATTTCCTTGTTAAGGTTGACTTCATGTTCTTTACTTACTCCCATAACTGAAAAAAGTATAAAAATACGTCATTAGTTCATAGTCATTACGTCACAGTCCAAAATGTAAGTGATAAAAAATGTCTAATGTATATGATGAGGATTTAAGAAATAAATGTACTAATTTACCTTTGTTTAATTCTAGTGTTTTATCATCAACAGCTGCCTGCAGTGAGGTTAATTTACTATTCAAATCTATTATTGTTTGACCGTTCTCTTTATTCAATCTTTCAACGTTTTGTTTCTCAGCTTCCAACTTTGACTCGGCTAATTGCAACTTCGCTGTTAGTACTGAAAGCTGCGTTTCGAACTCGGATTGAGAGATAGCAATTTTACTCTTAGCTTCATTGAGCGCTTTTTCAGAGTCTGTTTTAACTTTATACAGTTCTTCGTTTAGGCTTTTGGTCAGCGAATCCTTTTCACTTTCTTTTTCCTTGATCAACGCATACGCTTCATCTAATAATTTTTGAAGTTCAGAAGATAATGCTGAAAATTAAAAATGTCAATTTGTTATTAGTATATCTGTGTGGAGTACATTTGCGTGTGTTTAGGTTTTATTATAACGGATTAAAAGAAGATGAACTACAAAACTGGAGCCAATAAATTTAATGACTATAAAACAAATTCAAGTCATCATTGACAATATCAATGCAAAACTTTTCAGCTAACGGTATTTACATGAAGAGGCGCTGGGAGGAGTGTTACAAGGGGTATCATATACGGTAACAAATAAAAATATTTTTATTACTAATGTCACTATTCGAATAAAAATTGAAGGTGTCTAAGTTTTCCAAGTTTGTTCAACATTTTAGCAACAGTCAAACAGTATCAGTGTCTTCATCCAGCCTTTTTCAATGAACACAGAACAACTTTTACCTATCTTACACAGACCTTACACACACCTTACCGTACACCTATCATAAAGTATAACATTGTTAAAACTATAATTGAAGGCGATTATTTCACTCACTTTGTGCTGCTACCAGTTCCTCTTTGTGTTGATCAGCCAAAGCGTTCATCTCAGCACTGCGCTGATCTTCAAGCGCTCGCAGCGCTGCACTGGTCGTCTCAGCGCGAGCAACTTGCAATGCGACTTCAGCTTCCAGATCTCTAATTTGTTTCTCTCGCGTTTCCTTTTCTTTCTAAATTTTTAACATAAATTAATAAATAATGTATGTATTGTATAGTTATAACGTTTCGTATCAAAGATGTTCATGAAATACATACCTCCATTGCTTCTTTGTATTTCTGAAAAATAAAAAAAAAAGTTTTGTTATATTCCTTGATTGTTGAAATAAAAGAAGGTTTTAAATTTAGAATGTCTTACATTATAATCTTCTTTGTTAATATTTTCTTCTTCGTTTCTGAACATAAGATCTTCCACCTTTTGCTTTTCGTCTTCCAACATTTTATTAAGTTTGTCAAGTTCGACTTTAAGTTTCGCATTTTCGTTGTTCGCCTAAAAACAATAATCATGTGAATATTTATTATTTTTTTATCATATTTATTTTAGGCATGATACAAAATAACATTTAACCTTTTAACATATTTTTCCGCATACCAAAATTGTATAGTACACAATATAATAACAATTAAAAATATATATCTCCAATGTACTATTATTAGTAATCTAATAAGAATATTTGATAAAATATAAATTTTCTATTTTCTCAACAAGAATAATTTGAAAGATTCCGTGGAACCTGAATTAAAAATGGAATATTAATCACTCAAAAAAGTAATACAAAAATAATGACCTGTGTTGCTTCTTTTTTAATCTGTGCAAGTGCGCTTTCTGTACGCTCGAATTGCATCGTAACTTTGACAACTTCTGCTCTCTCCAACTCGCGCTCCTGGAGTAGCCGCTCCAAATGCTGTTGTTTTTCTCGTAAGAGTTCCTAAATTGTAACCAATTATAGTAAGTACCCTTACTCCATTATATATAGCAATTTCCTCTCTTCAAGAAATTTCTGATAGTCTGATTGACCCCCAACTATTAATCGCTGAGCTCTTAGGAGCGACGACAATAACCCAAGAGGTTAAGGTCAAACTTTCCACTTTCGCATCATTTATCTGTTATGCTATTTTTAATAAACAAATTGTATTTTACAATAAATTTTGATACATAGTACTTATGTCTTAATCATGTTCCAATATTTTTGAAGCTAGATATTGAACCGTAGTTACTTTTATATTAATAATTCATTATACATATATTATGTTAATATAAGACTTAGTAATTAATTTATAATTTCTATTAATATATTCTTGCTTATCTAAAACTATAACATGCAATAAACTATAATTTAAACATTAACATTAGTCTTGGATCTTGTATACAATTTAAAAAAACAAAGTATTTTCAAGATTCTCAATTCAATTTATTTCAATGATAAAACAAATAAATCGTATAAAAACAATTTACTATTTATGAAATACTTTATAGTGGTATTGCAATAAAATTAAGTCATACGACCTTGTTTATAAATAACTAATAATAACACTGCTTACGTACACATACATTCAACTTCTAAGTATTATGTTATCTATGGTTTTCTTACGTATTTAACCCGTATTCTCATAACTTATATTCATAAAATAACCTACCTACCCGATCCTGCGACATTTATTCTTAGTAAACTGATCTTAACTTTTTTCCAGACTATATAAATAAGTTTTATAGATTTTATTGCATTATATGAATGCTTAAACTGAAAATAGGAGAAACTAAGAAATTTAAAAAATCGAAATATTACGTCTTTTATAAGTAAAAAGTTATGTTCCAAAATAGATAAATCATTCAGCGATAAAACTTATACTTAATGGGTAGCTCTAAGGTAAACTTTGTGTTAAGCTAAAGTGATGCTAATTATTAATTTTTCAAAATTTAAATCTATGTCTACACAGTTTGGTAAGCGAAAAGCGCTCTATATAAATTCTAAACTTCACAAAGCCTATTTATTTGCATATATTACAGAATGAGAGTTCTCTCCGGAATTCAAGTCTCTATGTATGTACATAGTCAGGCTTTCTGTTGTCAGTTAGGAAGTAACCTTATAAGTATATAGCATACATAATACGATATAGTTGTAGATATATTCTTAAGATACATTGCAAATAAATATGAATAGTACAATCTTTTGGCAGTGACGGATTTAAGGCTGCAAGGCCAGAGCTTAGGGCGGAACTGATAAATTCGAAAATGATTGAATCGTTATACGCTTGAATATATATATATTTAAGCTAGCCTTATATGTTAAGGCTACAGTTATTCATGTTTCTCAAGAATAAAAAGTTTTTTTTTTTAAAAATCCAATCATGCATTTTTATTTGTCTCTTAGTACCAAGGGTTATTTTTGACATTTTGAAAAATACTAACTCAAAGATGTAGAGAATGCAGAGTAGTATGTAGAGTCAAAAAGTTCGTAGCTTATTTAAAACTTTCTTTTAATCTAAATGTACTCTGCAATCTATAGGTAGCAAGAGCGTGCATAATTTAGCAGGTTTTAGCATTATTTCGTATAAATTTTATTTGCAGATGATTCTTGCTGCTATGCAATGCCGTCTCTACTTTTTGATGCCAAATTAATGATTACAGAGAGAAGAAACAAATCATTGTCTCGCTACACACATGCTAAAAACCGTTTAAAAGATCAATTATTGTAATTTATTGTCATAAACAAAAATGAGGATAGATTGTTTAATGCGTGCATGAGAATTTTAATCATATAAAGATCCGACATTTTAGGATAAATAAGATCTATAGATGTTGCAAGTAACTATGTGTTCGAAGGACATAAGATCATCCGTCAAGTTCATTAATAATAAACAAACGCAACAGTTCAACGAACTCCTATTCAAATCTAACCATCGACCGTGAAAATAGTCGTAGATATAACCAAGCAAAAATTAAATGAGGTAAGATATTGTATACAAATGGCCACACAGACATAAATATGATAATTATTTTACCAATTAGGTAGGTGAAAATCAATGCGTAGGATTACTCGTAAATGCCTACTTAAACGGAATTGAGACGTTATATCGCACAAAAGGACTTATTATTGACGTTACAGTCATACATTAACACACGCCTACACACATCATGTCTTCAAACGAATAATAGTAATATACTAATTTGTGATATTTACCTAAATTGAAGTAAATAATAAATATCAATTATTATGTACCTATTTTAATGCTACCAAGCTACTTACAGTTATGTATGTATATATTATCTATTCAATCGACTTTATTATTACTACTTTTGTTTTGAAAGTATTAAAATGAGTGCTCTATCTTTAATAAATAAAAGGATATTTTAAGAAGTCAAACTGTCTTAAAACACATAGATAAAAGGCATTCATGCAGGAAATTGCTGTAGAACGGGACAGGGAGCGCTCAAAGGCGACAGAAAATCTTTAGGGCGAGTAAGAAACGACCTGCACCTTTAAAAGACATTGAACTGCACGCCTACTGAGAAAACACATAGATATATTGCTAATTAAATCGTCTGTGATTAAAGATAAATAAGATATGTTTAAATTATACACAAACATGCCTACGTGAATAGGAATCTTAATTAATATCAAATGTATTGCTTTTGAATAAAATACAAGACCTATAAAGTAAGTAGAAGTAATTATTTTATGTATTCTGACCGCAATACTTTTTATGTGGGGTTTTATTCCCCGAACACCGTGTGTTACAAATAAAACTGCATTTATTTTATTCGAACTTATTAATTATTTCTATAACAGTTAATAATAGATACTGACTCATTTTTTTTCTGAAAACTTCGCTGTTTATGAATGTTCAGCAGAGCAAGAGTTTAAACTTTAGGGCGATTTGTATATTTTATGTACATTATATCGTATCGTATTACGTACTATCAGAAATATCTATCTAGAAATCTGTTTTTGTGCAGCTAAAGTTTTATCCATAATAATATTTATATGTTTGGTTATTTAGTTTCTTTTATTGTTCAAAAAAAGCCGTTATCGATATGCGAGCTCACTAAATCTCCCTCCGATACAATCACCATAATCTACACAGCCCGTCCGTAGATTCTTCATTATTTAACATCCCCTCGTCTGCTAAAGTTCACTGCGAATCAATTTCGCTTGTGCAAAGGATTTTCCATTCGAATTAAGTTCAAATGTAGTCTGTATTTCGGCGCAGTTGGATAGCTGCCAGGGAATAGGAGGCGGTCATGTCTGCGCATGTGAAAATACGTATAACTAGGATGTTGGTGAATTTTAAACACGGCGGACTATATATATTGCATATCTGTTATGTAATATTGCATAAATTACATGGCAGATATCGTACAATATATATATTCTCCGAAAAGTGCTGGGTCTTTGGGTATAAGTTCTATACATATTTTTTTTTGTATTTTTTAAAAGTAGAGTAACTACCGTCAATTTGATAGTTGTAGAAAGATTTTTTTTATCAAAAAAGTCTAAGAATATTTTAAGGGACAACTATTTTATTACTTCATATAACATTTCTCCTAACTTCCAAGTTTTTTTAACGAAAATAGGTACTATACTCATTCGTTGTCTGTAATTGAATATTTGATTTCTATTTTTATATTGAATCATTTTATGCTAAGTGCTGACAAAAACTATCTCGTGCTTTTTCACTACTGCTATTATATAATATAATACAAACACCAACTATATCTCGAAGACGTACTCAAATTTATTAACTATCTAAAATTGAGCAGCAAAACTCTATTAAAAAATTAAACATAAAATAAAAATAAAAGTATTAAACTACACTTAAAACTTGTTTTACATATCGATCACTAAGGAGTTCAATTACAAACGCATGTAAACGTTTTTATAATTACTAACAGATAATAAATTAACCACTAAACCAGTGTACAGTTCATTCACAAAATACAATAACCCTTCGACCTCAAACCATATAAAATTACCGAAACAAATAAGGCTATCGAAATAATTATCATTCTCATTTAAAAAAAGAATCTTGGGTATTAGTATAACCCAATCCAACGGCAGGAGAAAAGAGAAATTAGTAAATTTGACATTCAACTGACATAACTCGTCGAGATATTGTATAATCTGTGGCATTCATTCAGAAACGTGTTAAAATGGCGTTCGTATACATGTATTTATACTGCAGTATAAATAAAGAGATATTGATCAAAAACTGTTAATAATGCATGATTTTGCAGAACTATTAGCAAATCACATGTAATATGTAAATCTGAGGTTTTTTTATCTTTCCTTGTTTTTCTTCTGCCATTGGAATAGACTATATGTATTGTCTTCCAATGATCCCCTTTGTCTACACATGCGGACAAGCAAGAATACAGCGATTAGTGCAATAAAACAACACGATTAGGTTTATATAATATTTTATTTACAATTTTATAATAAAGAAAGAAGTATATAGACAACACGTCTATTACATTATATTATTACCTCATTGTAAGTTTATTATTCATTCCCACGTAGTTAAATAATCTAAAACATCGTTATCCTAGTGTAATATTATTAATTATTAAGTCTTATATATTAATAATATATTAAAAAACTAACCTAAATATAAAGGAATGCTAGTGACGAAGTGAGTCCTTATTATTATTGAATATTTTCAGAACTTACAGGCACTGGTCAGATATTTGTTAAAAATTAAATAATAAATAACTACAATATTTTTTTTAATCCAAAATGAATGGAATTTCTTTGTTTTTTTAATCATCATAATTATGTAATAAAAAACCAAACAATATCACAGTTTTGCAAGCTAAGCTATCTTTCATTCACATTTCAAATGTAACGATTATTGGAACATGATTAAGCTGATGTATATATATTTTGTACTATAATGTGCGGTAATTGACAATATATTCATTTTAAAATGATTATTTTATCTGTAAAAAAAGTCCAGATTATAAAAATTATTTTTAGTCTGTGAGCATAACACAAATGTCAAACACAAAAACAATACAATCGCTGGACAAACAATTATTTATTGAATCAAAATAACTAACACACTGTCTATGAAACCACGTACAAAGCGTCAATTAAACTTTGTGCCTGTTTCATAGAAAATTTGTATAATCATAGATTCATTACATGCCAATAGTATATTCATATTTATATTGTGCTGCAGATGCAGTACAACTGTCAAGTAATTGATGTCCTCTATTGGAGCGCGGTAGGTAACTTACTGCACACATGTGCTAAACTTCAAATATTGTCTGTAGGGCCAGCCCTATTATTGAAACAAATCAGCCAGTGAGATTGATTTAAAAGATTTACACATTTCCTTAATTGTTCTTCTTTCGTACAAGAAGATCCGAAAAGGAATCCATTGAATTAACAATCGCAAGACATACAAGTTAATAAACTAAGTTGTAATTGAGATATTAATTTTCTGCAAGATTACTATTCGTATGTTTTTCGTCATAGCGGTCTCCCATTGGCTGATTTTGTTTAAATAAAGCAACGCCATCTAGTTTTGGAGACTGTCACACGCTCGCACGCCTACCGCGCCGCGATAGTGGGGTACCGTACCTGCAGCGCGTTCTTAGCCGACACCGGGGTGGAGGACGCGCGTGGACCGGCCCGCTGTCGCGCGTGACGCAACGTGACGCGGCGTGACGGGACGCAACGTGACGTGACGTGTCGTGACGTTAGTGATAGTGCACATGCGCAGCAAACAGAAACAACACACGTTAGCGCACTCGGCTCTACCGGACAGAGTGCTTTAACTACTTTGGGCAACAAAAGATAATGAAATAAAAAATAATGTATTTATTTGTCTGTGTTTTTCTATCCATACACGTTAGCGATGGTGAATCCTATATTAGCACACTGTGCGGTAGTAACAAATTAAATGCAAATAAAAGTTATTGAAAATGCGCATGTATTAGCACATGATGTTTTTTCAAATATATTGAGATATTATAAAAAAATCGTTTAACTTGGCATCTAGTGCAGTTTTCTTCTACTAAGATGCACAGTGATATACAAGTGTTTATCGCATATTTCATTTAACATTTTTATTTATTGCGAGATTGTTTTTCTTGTCAACACCATGCCATTATTCAAAAGCAAATTCAAAATGTTAAGTACAAACATGACAATCCCCTTTCAGAGGAGCCTCTTAAACGTAATATCACAGATAAATTATAATCGCCCCTTACTGCAGTCTTTTCAACTAAATATAAAATGAAATGCGCAAGAAGCACCTTACTAGCGTATTTTTTTATTACAAATTGGGGAATTGTTAACATAATGTAATTAAAACACAATGTTCTACGAAACTAAATAAAAAAAAAAAACAATAGCAAATGGGAATTAAATATAATGTTTTGCAAAATAAATTAACACAAGGGCCAAACCAGGGTAGTGCCAGCTACAGACCTATTAAACTTAAAATTGGAACATGCAACAAAAAGCAGCCTACAGGTACTAGAACCATTACTCTTGCATGTTTCATTTAAACACATCTTTCATAACAGCGGTATATTATACATATATTATAGTGATTGCACAAGATAGTGATTATAACGGGACGGACGCTGGTCATCGTGAATAAAATGGAGGGAGTATGTGGAACTGTTTGAATATATTTGTACATTTCATATCGTAAATATATGATATGATATAACATAGTATGAACTTCCAGTTCAAATATAGACAACGTAGGGATAAGTGAACTGAAAGGGTGACACGCAAGAGAAATGGTAGCTTTTCCCGAAGCCCGAAAAGTGTGAGCGCGACGGCGGCAACTCCACGAACAGGTCCGTAGCCGGGCCCCGGCTGGCCCTCGTCACGGCCCCCGGCCGTCCCCCCCACCGCACCACCTCGCCCCCGCGCGACCCGCCGCCCGCCCCGCTCGACACGCTTCGCCGACATCGCTCCGACCGAGCCTCCACGCTCAGTGTGTTCTCCGAGCAGCGCCATGACTTCGGCAGAGACTCACTAAGACTGCAGGGAATCGCTACGTCCCGATTCGCGTTTCGAAAGATTATGTCGTAGTATATGCGTGGCTGGGGCAGAGCGATGAGGGCGCACCGGTCTGATTCGACGTGCTTCACGAGAAGCGTCTTGTCGAGCAAGCTAGGGGCGCTGCGGTGAGGTCGCGAGAGGGCACGCGCTGGGCGGGGGGAGGAGGGCTCGGCTGAGCGCGCGCGGGGCTAGCCTACCTGAGCACCCAGCGACGTCACCCCGAGCCTCACCCCCGCACGGGAAGACGCGATCGAAGTTCCGAGCGAAGTGAGAGATTCCCGCGAGTTAGAGCGCCGCATCGGTGTCGCACGACCGTTGCTGTGGATCGCGCAGGTGCCCGGCTTGCGATTCGACGGCGATCTGGATACTTTTGAAATTGGAGCAAACAGTCCGAAGCGTGGAGCGCAATTGAAATATCTGAAAAAGATCGAATTATCCGAAAACATTTAACTACAGAAAAGAAGTTTTGACAGCAGGTGACTCGACCGCCTCAGTGAGCAGTGTTACCTTTTTCCATCAACGGAACCATCGTTTTTGCCAAGAGGATCATCGAGCTCTACGCCTGCCCAAACACCTGATGCAAACTCGGTTACCCCTACGTAACGGAGAGTACCAGCTTTGCTTCCGCGGCTGCTAGAAACGATTACTCGATCGCCTAAACGGAAGTCTCCATTTGTGGTTGTTGAAATGGAAGCATCTAAAATACATAAAATGTTTAGTCATTGAAATAAATAATAATAAAAAAAAAAGGTTTTTACAGTATACACTAAAAGTACATACTCATCTTACTGCTGACAATACTCCGCACGCTACCATTTGGAGAGAGAGTGCGCCTGGGCCTTGCGGAACCAGACGGCGGGCGTTCGAACACGCTTCCGGCGTCAGAAATAGGTGAGGCATCGTGTGGTGCATGTGATATGAGGGGCTCCCGTGTTAGTCTAGTAAGACGAGAAAATACACCTCGCTTTTCTGGACACTGAAAGTAGCGAAATCCAGCTACTGACCCATCATTTTTGCCTAAAATAAAATTAGGAATATTAAAAAATTTCACATGAAATGATATTAATATAAATAAAATTACACCTCTTATGTGCCATTCGTTTATAAAATATCACTCACCTATAGGGTCGTCAAGTACAATGCCGGCCCACTCGCCTGGAGCGAACTGTGTCTCACCGATATACGCGATCTGGCCGGGCTTAGTACCGCCCACCCACACACGTTCGCCGATTATAAAGCTGTCAGTGTCCTCAGTCAAAACGACACTGTGATCTGGAATGTCAGTATTGCAAAGCATTAGATAAACTCCGATCAATTATATAAACCCCCGGAAATCTTACGAAATAAGTTACAAAGAGAAAATACTCGAAGAAAGTCACTTTCTGTAAAAGGATCGAAATTTATAGTCACTTGAATATGGATATCCCCTCACATTCTCTATTCTTCACACATATTTACGATGCACGCACGACTTGAATACGGTTGATGTAAGTGCAACGACCATTATGGAACTATTTGCATTCCAGTTTGCATATACAGCTGTGCTTAAACGTTACTCGAGAAGTATGCACCTGTGAACTTTCGCTTGTGACGATACTTAAAGGAACAAACTGCATTTGACATTTGAAGTGTTTCCATTCTACGATAAAGTGTCTACAAACACCAAGCACATACAGCATGATACCTTATGAAATAGCTATACATTGAAAGTCCATAAAAAGGCGATCACACAAACAGTGAATGCAATGCAAACAACTATTATGAAAATGAACGTCATGAATAACTAAACTGTTCAATAACAATCATATTTGAGTATTGCGTCATGCAAAACGAATTCGATAAGAATACGCTTTCATTTTCATTGATTGTGTTTAAAATTGAGCTGTAATCGTTTATGTATTCAATAGACGCGTTGATAAAGTATCCAACGAGACTGTTATATCGACTCAATTGTTGATTAAAAAACTACTATAGTTTTGCTAGTGGGGTAAGATATTTTACACTCAAATATGTTTGTTTTCGAAAGATTGATGTGCATTATTACTTACCTGAGGAGCGTCTCAGGCCCGCCTCGCTCAAACGTCGCGGATATTTCTCCCAAAGCGTGTCCATTGAAGTTATGCTCGACCTGCTGCTGGCTGCGACGCACACAAGTCACAAACACGTGCATTAGCCACTACTACCAGCACACTAGCATGCCATTGTAATCAATATAGCTTTGACAGCTTGTCATATAATAACACACACATTAAGGCTTCAACGGCGTGCAAAATCTTAAGTTTATCATACAAACTACGCATTCAGAAAAAAAGGTATGATTGTTTACAAACTAAATTGAATAAAAAATATGATTTATTATCATAAGACAATGAAGTTAATTACAAAGACTCTAGAGGACGTAGGTGGGCTAATAGCCTGCTGACATCAAATTTAAAAATAGATCAACCTAAAGTATACTACTTACTTAAACTATATATTAATTTTTTTAATAAGATTGCTGTCCTGTGTTATTTAAATCATTTATTACTTATTAAATTTAACGGAGCATGCAGATTTTTTTAAATTTATTTATTACATTAGTGTATTTAATGTTTTATCTTCCCGGTCATTATGTGCTGATAATAGTAGAATACATTCACATATTAAACCCTTCACCAGCTGATATTATAAACAAATGAGATATCGTCCCTTCACCTTCTTTTAGCGTACATTTTCATTATTTTGATTATATACAGTGTTTCGTGTATTGATTGAGACTCGTCAACATCTTACCGAATGTTCGTCATTTATTAGTGAAACAAACTTACTAGATGCCTTGCGACGCGATCGCGGTCTTTCCGGCAGACAGCTGCTTACTTCGTCTTCGTCTGCTTCGATTAAATCTGCTCCACATTCGTCGTGCAGAAGCGTGATAATAATGAAAATGTAACTTGATAAGTGCTATGTACATGTACACTATGGTGTGATGTAACAAGTTTTTGCGCGCACAAACATACGAAAAACAAAGCATGGTCATGCTCGGTATATTTCCATGCAATGATAACATTTGAAGGTGCTTCAAACATTTTTTTTTATTCAAACTAACAAATATGGTGACACCTACCTGATAAATGTTTTCTCGATGAGTCGTCGCTTAACTTTCGCAGCGTGTCCGAGGAGCTGCCGTCTATGACAACAAAAACAAAGACACGTAAAGCAAAAACAAAAAAATGACATGCAAAACATAAGACTGTAGACGAAGACTTTACGAAATGTCATAAACTATTAACAGAGTACGTTGCACATGGTATAACAAAACGAATGGAAATTAAGCAAGATAACTCATATATATGACTCGTTTAACCTTGAAGGTTGTATGCTATAAAAATAGAGTACTGCACGACACGATTACAACCATTTAAACGCCTTTCTAGAAAAACATGAATAGGGAGAAACTCTAAGTCAAAACGCTTTATGAATTGAATCACTAATTGCTGCTAATGATGCAGTTTAGAAATTAAAACATACCTATCAAATTATTTGGTATTAATTTTCGTTTTATTGATAAAGATGTATGACGTAGGTAGAAATTTATACGGATATGTTATGCGTTATCGTGTTAGTAATTGGATACCGTTGATATAGCAAATTTATTATGACTTACATTGTCTAATCTGTATTAATGCTTGGTGCTATTTAATCACGAAAAGTCAGTCCAGCCAGCTTGTATTCGCGTGTGTCCGGCACTGATCGCCCATAGTCTGATTAATCATCTGCGACAACTGCGCAACGGACCGGCCTTGTCACAGCGCGTGGGCTCGACGATCATAACTCTGATGTAAAGTTACCAGCTCATCTCATTCCCTACGCGCCTACATGCCAACTTAGTTATGCGGAAGAAAAGTACTACGAAAGGCCCTTGATACATTAACCAGCTGTTTTTAATCGAATGTTTATTCGCTGATATTTTAGTAACGTATTAACAACATTCTAGATGTTTCGTAATAATTTAACGCGAAGTCGATAAATTACACAATTTTATAAATAACGACGACAATGTGAATCTGCCACGGACAGAGCGATTGTATAATTTTCCTCGAAGTTCAAGGATGAGTTAAGTGTTTTTTTATTATTACTTGCATAACGTAAATCAAAAGACATTTATCATGATTAATTTTTGCTTCTCGTTATAATCAGACGCGCGAGTTAATAGTAACGACATTTTTATAAATACAATTTTTGGCCTTTTTTAAAACCAGTATTAAGTCAAAAATGCAATTTATATTATACTAGTGACTTGTCCTGGCTTTGCACGAGTGCAATGCTGATACCATAAATATACTACAGATTTTTTGTTGTTTCACTACTATATTGTCCATCTATTATATACAAAAACCTTCCTCTCGATTTAAACCATCTATTTAAAAAACCAGATCTAAGCATACATAGGGACAGAAAGCGGTAAGCGACTTTGTTTTATACCATGTAATGATGATATAGTACCTTTAAATATTGTACCAGAGAACGAGCACGTGCCTGCCTTTTGCGAATAACGTATGTATGTATGTCGGAAACGCTTTGTACCGTAACGACTGTAAATTCTTAAACATCTATAATGAACAACATTTACATCACAAGAGGACATATTTTTCTTGTCATTCGAACGACCTGTATTGTTATGGTAAAGAGATATACGTCATATACAAAAAAATGTTAGTTACATTTTAAAATATTTTATGAGTTATTCATAAATTAAACAAAGCAACATTTGTGACATTAAAAAATCAATTGATCTGACCCTCAATCATAGATATGATGTCAACAGCGCGACAAAACAGGCGTCTCTCCAATTTATTAATGTACCTCTCCCTATATGATACTGAAACCAGTTGATTCGCGTACCTATCGCACAAACACTATCATCTAAAATTAGACAAAGTTTATTTTGCGACATTAAAAAACATGAATATATGATGTAATTGTTTTGCCAACGCTTTATTTGAACATTGAATTAAAGAGTACTTCATAATAAGCCATGTAGAACTGAAAACGCTAAGCGCGATGGTCACGTTTGCGGTTGACGTTATGGTCAAGTTCATGATGACAAAAAGCGAAATGAACGATTGTTAAAACTAAGCACTGCCCTTGATTTTATATGCACATTGTTGATAGTCAGCTATTACATTATTAGTATAATTAATGTAGAGACATTTTGTAACGATAGCTGAAAAATTTACTGAGTCAATATGCATAAAACCTATACCAGAACAATCAGCGCGTTTTGTAGACGATTTAAGAATACAATATCATAAGACGTATTGACGTTTAAACTATTTTCATATTATCATTTGTTTCCGTTTCGTTTTTGTTTCTAATATTTTGCAACAAAACCATTTCTTCTGCTGTTATAACAAAAACCATCACACCATATATGTCGATAAGAACGCAGAAGACAATTCTTTATGTGTTATTTTTTCCTATGGAATTAATTATGTCATTATTTACAACCGCCAATCAATCAGATCTAGCTGAGATTCCTATTGTGTTAATCATTCGATTAAATTTATCCTCAATAGATTGAATGGCAGATATATCATTTTCAACTGTTAATAATTCACATTCCACTTTCCAAGTGAATGGCTGTTAAATTGTCAATTAAGGACAATTACATGGTTTGCCCCCGTGGTATCCATCTGCATGTGAGATTGCTAGCAATTGATACAAGCTGCAAGGCTAATGCAATTCTCGATGGCAATTAGACTTCAGTGAATAAGAACTTAATAAGTTTCCCATCAATTAAAATAGCGAGATAATTAAACCGACAAGAACATGTAAGGAAGACAAAACAACTTTTTTAAATTAAATCATTAGCAGAGGAGCAGAGACAATGACATTCTACCCAAAGACAAATTACATCTAACAAAGCAATTCAAATTTATCATCGCTTCGTCAAATGTTTGTATATGTCTTAATGAGAAAAATAAATAATTTTGTTTTAAATTATAAAGGATCAGTTTGCGCTCACGGTTTTGCTTTTAGGGGCTTGGGTGTCGTATGTCAGACAAAAACGTAGTCAATGTCTCTCCTTTAAGTTCAAGTTTGCTTCAGACAGACAGACAGAGTTACTTTCACATTTATAATACTAACATAAAATATAAGTAATATATTTTGATCAATTATGTACTTAATTCAATATGTTTCATGATATATATAGTACAGTTTATAATTTGTTCATAGCAGGCGTAGTGGATTTTACAGAGGAAGTGTCACGGACTAATTGTTGAAGTTCTAGACCTAATAACTGAACGAAAATAATTAATCTGACCGAGTTGGCGACTGCGTTACTACCGCGATCCTCTAATGAAAGCAAGCTACTTTGGTGCAATTTCGTGTAAATAAAACGATGTATGCACAAGGAAATGTTGATACAGCCTTAGTTTTTATATCTTTTTTTAAGGTTGTTTAGGTTTACAAGGAAATCCTACAATTGTCTCGTGTCCTTCTATTTGTTTGTTAATTTCGTTTAGTTTCGCTCAGATTTAATTAATTTTCAGGACATTTAACTAGTAGATACCTAGTTTAAACATTTTTCTTTAGTATTTATGAAATTATTTTTGGTATAACAAAATTGTTAAGTTCTGTAAAATACACATGGAAATTGTTGCGTGCCTGATATTAGAGTCGATTTGTATGTTTAATTAGAACTAATCGTTTTATAACTAATTCATCGTTTTTAAATATTTATATTTAATGTTTTCTTTTATTATAAATTGATGATGCTTGAGTTTTTTAATTAACTTCATTAAAACATTAATAGCAAAATTTATATGAGTTATACATAAAGATACAATTACTTGTAACGTTTTATTGATGAGTTATATGTAATGAAATATTTATGAAACTGCGTTTGTGTACAAACGACATATATTGACCTTGAAATCAACATGAGTCATGGGTACGAAAACAATGCTTTAAAACCGGCACTTTTGTTGAAAACATTCCACTAAATTTAACTCAAACTGTAAATAAGAAAGCAACCTTTTTAGACGGGCATGCTATTAAAGGATATCATAATAAAATTGAAAACAAAATATTGTACTTAGTCAAGTTTAGAAATTGTAACTAATTTAAAGGTCTTGCCTACGCTCTATTATGGATTATATGTGTTATATACTACAACATTAATAATTGAATACAATAGTATTCATCTCTTTATTTTAGAATGGTTTTGTAAACACCGAAATTTTAGTCGCAGTCTTCTAGATATTTTTCCAATACATGTGACATTAGTAGAATATTTTTTACTGAACAATAAAAAATATACAGCAAAGCGAAGAGTTATTATTTTAAAATAGAATATTTTTTTATCTATAAAGCTTAACCAATTAAAAACGTCAAGTCATCGAAATTCCAACCATAAAGATTGTGTTCTGTGTATATGTAAGCACATTTTTAACCATTAACGTAAGAATAGAAAAAAGACACTTGTTTTTGTATCCACACTTTACACAAAAACAAGTAGTATAAGTATATTTTTTACCTTTTAAAGTATTAAAAGTGCGTCAATATCGAATCAATAATAATACAAGTATTTTAACGAACGCGTAAACTATGTATATTTTGTAATTGATATAATTGTTTAAGTATCACAGATTAAGGCCGAGACCGGGCTGCATAAATTGTTTGCGGTTAACAGTACATAATTGCAGCATTTGAATAATTCAATTGATAATCGACGCCCTTTAGGTTCCCGTATGGAGTGAATAGTGATTGTAAGTCGAAACACGATTCGCCCCCGCGACGATAATGGTTCATAATGAGCCATACTCATAATGCGACTCGCATGCTAATCGATAAACTTACACTCACATTTATTTAATGAAGCCTATTAATCTAAATTAAAGGACCACATGTATGTATATCTTCCTGTACAAAAAAAGAAAACCTGACCGATTTAGGGCACGGCGGCTTTGAAGATAAGCGCAAGATACATTCATAGTTTACAATTCAATGGAGCGTAAACACAGCCATTTGTTTGCTTCCAAATGCTGATCCGCTAGTCAGATTAATTGATAGGAAGAACTCTATCAGATTTGAAATCAGCCTTACAGAGTCTTATAAAATAGCTAATAGATCAATAAGGCAGTGATTTTCTGATATTGACGAAACAATGCAATAAGTACGCAAGTTTATTTGTTTTGAATGAAACGAATAAAAAAGGATGTTGTAATTGATTCTCTTTGATTCGAATTCTCCGATAGCTAAAACATACATAATATAAAGAAGTGTTTATTTTTTCGAATTAGTCACGTTAAAACAACAATACAGATAAATAAGAAAGTGGAGAAACAAGGAAAACGGAATTGGAAGCTGAGAGAGATCGATAGTCGCAATGAAATTCTTCGGCTGAATGGTTCAGGGATCAAATCGCTCAATAGAAATTATTAGCGTAACTAACGTACTGAGACTTCGTACTAAATTAGTCTCCGTCACGAACGGCGACATGAAACGAATTAAAACTTTCCAAATATTTTATTTTACATACCAATGTTTGTGCAATCTATTGAGTAAATTTTGCAACGACATTTATAGTACGACACAACTTAGATGTAATATCGGCAAATTCAATAAAACCGATTACTGCCGATTTACACAACCAATAGAAATAGCTCCCTTACGCTCCTTTCGACGCTATTCGTCGCTAAAGATTCTCGCGTCAGTTCAACCCAAAAAAGCAAGTGTATGTAAATCGACGTTTCAAATTGACGAATATATTAGATCATACGATATTACAAGTTATTACGTTTGCGTAAAGATATTCGCATAAGAAATAAATATTGATAATTTGGGTGAGAGTACTTAATTCGGATGTGATCGGTTTTACGAATTTTGGCGATGCTACATCTAAGTTGTGTCATGCTATAAGCGCGCGACATTTAACTCGTATACATCATCTCGATGTGAGCACATTCTATGAATTGAAGCAATGTATGGAATATGGCATCTGAGAATTATAACGGTCACGAAGCCACAGATAAGCGTAAAGTCTTTGTTTCGGGCTCACGCTTGCGAGTTACCGACTAGAATCTAGATTGTTATCGTAGTCAATGATAAATGCAACACCAAGTTAGACGGGAACGGAACCTTGACTTTCTGCATAAATAGCATGCTGAGAAATATCGAAAAACATTTAAATAGAACGTACACACGATTCGTGTTCAAAATTATTACGATAACACACACGTATTTACTATGAAATAACGTAAGTATTTCGTACCAGAAACGTTATAAATTTTAACGATTGTTCTATAAATATGGCTACAAATTTGTGGCGTATAAGTTATTCGAATTTTTTTAAGGGATATTACTCATAATAATAAATTTCTAATAAAAATAAATATTCTAGAACAAATGCATTGCTCTCATTGGCTGATGACGTACGTACGTAGAAATGATCTCTCCGATTATTAATAAGGACACAAGTTATGAAACATTTGAGTCTTGACACCATTTAAGAAATTAAAACGCTGACAGTTTTTATCATGTTTCAAGCAAATCTTACGTCCGAGATTAAGCCGTTGTTTACTTATGTAGGTCCACAAGGTGACTCAGAACTTGCTTCATACTGGATGGGATATATGCTTAAATAGGAAAGACGCGGCCCTCCATAAGTCAACTGTGTACACGGGGCATATAAAGACATGACGCCATAATACTTGATGTTACAAAATTACTACGTAGCTTACTAACCTAACCAAAGCGGCACATTGCATTTTATAATTGTAATTTATTTATTGTTAAACAACAATAAAGTCAACAAGGGATTAGACATAATATGGATAAATCTATAAAATTAGTTATGTGAGAGTTTATTTTATATAAGTGTGTGCGATTTATTGTTAAAAACAACTTTTTTGGAATATTAGTGTTATGTTTTGGAAACGAGAAAAACAATTGAATGGTTTAAGAGCAATCATTATTATTAATATTATACCTAAATGTAAAAGTAACTCTATCTGTCTGGCTGTCGCTCTTTCACCAAACCAAACCGCTGAACTTGATGAAATCCGGTATGAAGCAAACTTGAACTTCATGACCTTTCTTGGTTAAAAGTAGCCTAAGTCCTTACATAGGCTACATTTTTACCACATAACAACCAACACCCTAAAACGCGAGCTAACTACTAGTATTTGATACATGTACGTTTAAAAAGTAATGAAAATATTTTCTCAAAGTATAAAAGACATAAAAAAACCCGGAGATCCAAAACGTTTTGCCACCTTGAACTTGTAAATGCGTCTTATGGAGACACTGACGTAAGTGTTTTGTCAATAGAGTAATTTACACTGTGCCACCTAAACGCAGCCTCCGCAGATAATAACAGCATTACATCAAATTCAAATTAGTATGTTTGTTTATTGAACGTAAATTATCAGCCGTGAAATAAGCCGTATAGTTCTATTTAAACATCATATTGTAAGATATAATATCAATTCTTTAAAATAACCCAACATATATTAATTACGAGCATAATGTGTATGACTTGTAATTATTATACGTATATGTTATCCAAGTATTTTTTTCAAGTCTTTTCGAAGGAGTTATTATTTTTTAAACTCTTTTTAGTTTTCAATCCAATGTCAATTAATAATAAAGTGTAATTCTTTATGAGTTAAAATTATTTTTTGAAGTTATAATTATTAATATTGTTCTTATTGCTTGTTCGTTTCGTAACAATTAAAACTCTACGTTTAACTTTTATACAATTTATGGTGAAACTAGAAAATGTTATTAGATTCATTGTGATGTTTTCAGATAGTAAATAAGAAAAGATAAGATAGAACATGCTTCTTGATTAGAACATCTGAATTCGAGATAAGGCAGATCTAAAGAATTATCAAAGACCTTGACAAACACTTATTACAAATCAGTATTAAAAAGCATGAATGTTATAAAAAAAATCTAATTTTAACCGGTTCGCTTTCTTACTATATATTACTATACTATTAAACCTCCTTGTTTATAAACTATTTATTTACATTAAGGCCTTTGCCATAAAATACGCTTTATAAAAAAACAAAGAAAAAATAAAAAAATAGCGGCTGTGTTTATCATGATTACGTGGAATGGTGGTGAGAATGCTAGAAGCATTTCCCTGTTTAATCGCAATTCCGATCATCTAGGCGAAAAATAAACCAGCCCTCCTGTCACCAGAGGCAATAAAACGAAGTGTTTATATGCTATGTTTGTATACTTAGAATGATTTATTTACAGCCCATAAAGTATGTCATGCGATATATCTCTGGTTTTCTATTATTCTGAAGTCATTAGTTTTTTTATATGATGTGTAATAAGTAATAAGGGATAAATAAAAACAAATCTATATAATAATATAATAATAATAATAGATTGTTCGGTTCGCTTCGTGCCAAAATGACAAACCAGTATAAAATTTAGATTAAATTAATAATAAATTTTGAGTATATTTTTAAGTCATTAAAAGTAGATGTCGTTGAACTCGCAAGTAACCTACCTACTTTGCAAATGTGTAAAAGAAAAATTCTGAAACATACTAAATAAATATTAAACAAAGGCTGACAATAGTCATATAGTATTTGTTTTAGCACCTCTGCTACTTGTAGTAGGCAAGAAGTGTCGTGGAATAATATTTATGTCGACTAAACAATGGTAATACATTTAGTATATAATAAACGTATATATATTTTAGATATTTTATTATTATTAAACAAATATTTTAATTTTACATTTTTAAATATTCTATAGTTTTGTTATTATTCATTAAGGGAGTCACTACGTGTACTTAATGTAAAAATTTTATATAAAACTTTGATCCATTATGATTTTCAATATAAACACGGTATGTCAGGTGTTTTGTTTTGTTGCTATGTTGCTTTGCTGTGTGAAAAACAGACTTACTTATTCTTTAATAGCAAGTAATAATGTCAGAAAGTCACTAAGTATTGTATTTGTTACAATAAGATATACTTCTAATTATTTTATTAATCCAGTTCTCAATTACAATAAAATAAGACAATTTACATTAGGGCTCGTATTAAGTGCAATATTAGATTTATATCACAATTAGAGCGAATGAAATACGTGAAGATAATTTATAACTTGCACCTGTTTCTGAGCAAAAACAGAGCCACTCACATCTATTATGAGCAAACGCGTTACGTCTGTTCATCTTGTAATAACTCAATTTCCTGATCGACCCTCAGACCTAGATAAATAAGATCTAACGCCTGAATAGGAGTGATAAATCAAAACGTAACTGTTATTCGATTGTGAACTCGATAAAGCGATTGGAGCGCTGATTATTCGATAACATAACACAATATTATCGATATATTACAACTAGTGTGAATAAGACTATCATTATATTTCTTCAGCCTATACTAATGGTATATATTTCGTAATTATGTACCACGTTATATTGAGCTGATTACTTCGAGTAATATAACATTACTGAAGGAAAAAGTAATAGATTGGTTTGATGGTGTGAGATGGGTGCACATGAGGTTGATTTTCACCCACCTGCATATGTTGGGCTTAATTTAACCATAATGTTATCACGATTTTCCTTCATCGTTCACGAGTGCGAGATGAATTATAAACACAAGTTTGAACCCGCAATCTTCATCTCAACTAGAGCATATCTCATCACATTAATACAATTAATAATAGAGGCACTACTTTAATATAATTATAGGACATATATATATAAAATGTAATATAATTATAGGATGCATGCACATATTTAAAAATTTAATATTTTTTGTTTTGGACAGTTAAGTAAGAAAATTAAATGTTAATATTTTTTTTCTTTACCGTCTAAATTTTATATTTAAATGATGTATTATATTCTACTACTGACAGTTTAAGTGTAATTGTAAAATCAAAAGTTGCTGGTGAAATTATGAAAGTTAAAAATAAATACTTATGTATTTATTAATTATTCTAAAGAAGAACATTGTGGTCATTTTAATAGAAGCAATCCATTCATTAAAATGATATATCGACATCACGAAGAATACCCGCATGGCCTACATAATTATTTATTTAAAGGTGAGATCGCATCCACAGACCACATGCACATACATTTAGTAACAGTAATTACGGCTGATGGTTTGGGTTTAATACATTGCAGCTATTATAAAAATGCAGCACGATATAAATAGTGTTTATACAAAATAAATGACATATTAGCGATAAATACAGGGCATTGGACACAGACCAATCGTTAGTTAATTACATAAGTACAGTATATGAAGTTGATGAATGCGGAAACTGAACGCAATGGATGGGCGGGTCTAAGGGAATATTCAATAAAGTTGGTGTAGAGTCTAGACGGAACGGCGTCGATGCAGACTGTTATAAATAATATAAAGCTTGTATAAAGTGTTGGACAGACTTTTAAAAATAGATAAACTACCATATTTGGCGGTATTCCAGATAAAGAACAATAAAGCAAGAGGTTGAAGTGAACGCCAAAAAGTTAAAGAGCTACTCGTCCCAATTCGATGTCCATTAAAAAAGCGGTTGTCAAAAAATCAACAAATTGTTGATCACTCTTATGATCTTTGCTTATTGTACAAAGTAACAAATAATGCCGTCCCAGAGGATCGTAACTAATAATAGAAAAGACAATCCCAATTGCATTTCAATATTATACCTACGCTAATTGACTGCGCAATTTTGTTTACAAGTTACATTACGTAATGACACGAAACATAAACTACCTTGCGAATTGATACTGAAATTATTGCAACGTCATAAACAAGCCTCGTTATTATATGGCTGCGTCTAGGTGTGTTAAAAATTTATTGAAACGACGACGATTTTAATTTACTTATGAAACGTGTACAACGAGTATCGCTCAACCCGTGAGTACAATTACATCGGGATCTTCTACGCGATATTTTGCCATTTACGACATCAATTTCCAATCAAGAGAAACTAGTTTTTATAACGACTTCACATGGCGCCGAGCACAAAAACAGCTAAAATTATGCACGTGGCACTTATAATTAATAGGTAAGTTGAGTAATGGGACAGGCATGACTAAGAATCAATACTGTAACAATTCTACAAATATAGTAATGATATGTGCCTTATCTATAGATAGATTATACTGATTACAAGCAAAGGTGATCCGGTGGATAGACTTACAAAAGAGACAATTGTTCGATACTGATCATAAGGGTACGGTAGGGATTTGAGTTTGTAATTAAATTCAAGTGTAACATAATATTGACGATTGATCCCTCGGACATATTCGGTTTGGTCCGATACGCTTCAAGAGAATCGATGTCGCTATATTGTATGAAATCGAAACTGTCGTTCAAGGTTTTCACGAATTGATATATGACGACGACAAAAAAAAGGACAGCTATAAATGCCACCTAATAATCTCAATAACAAATCCGAATGATTTGCAGCCTTAGGATGAGGTTACGTTACATACATAATGAGGCGCAGTTTGATGGCACCGACGATAATTTCACACATCATGCAAGTCAGTCACGTAAAGTCGGCACAGGTTACACCTGCTCTGCAATTTAACAACGGATGACCGACAACAATGCCAAGTCGCGTAATCGGGCAATTTCAACTCAAACAGCGCATCTCCGATAAGGATAAGACACAGGAAGTCAAATGGTCGGATATATATGATTATACTTAGCCTAGAGCGGAACGCGTGTGTTGTTATGCACGTATGGAATTATTTTTGCAAGTTGATTATATTACCTCATTTGAGGACATTACTTTTCATTTACATTTTCTCTTACTGAGTGTATCACGGGCTGGGGTGAGTACGAAAATAGCTTAAGAGGTCAGGATGGAACCTGCGTTTTCCACACCGCTGGACCGCTCGTATTCAGCCATTTATACTACACACGTCATAGTTTGTTCTAACCTTAAGCGAACGTTACTGATAGGGAACAAGTTAAAAAGGCGAAATAAAATGTAGTATTTTTGAAGGACGCAGACTAACCTTACTGTAAACTTGACCTTCAATTAGTCGTTTGATATTTATCAGTGTATCAAGCTACTTGCGTGAACCAAGCCATTGGCATTCATGAAATTTTAAACAATAAATAAAACGAAATAATATTTTCGCATAGAAAACAATTTAAATACCTAAAACGACTACGTATCATCGTAGCGTGACATCGGAATAGCTGGAAAGTTATCGTATCATTTATAAAAAAAAAGAACAAAAATAATTGATGTCGTGCTGAAGACGATATCGCTGATAATATTTTTATCATTGTTATTAATTTTAACCCAAATATTTTAATAAAGTAATACAGATCAATCAATATTCGATTACCTACTCTTAGCGATTTCAACCGCAAATATTTTAATGAAACGATGATTTCAATTGACATAAATGATCGGTGGAGTCGTATAAAATCGTTAGTCACAGTAATTAAGTTAATTGTTCATCTTCTGTTCGTGTCCGACAAGGTTACGTTGCACTTACGGGTATGTTGCGTGACATGATAGAAAAAGCAAAGAAGGTTAGGTTAGTTGAATACCATCAACACTAGCAATGGTTAGAACATACCAATCGAGCATTATCATGTCCACCGGTCATGGATATCTTCTCATAAGAGCACCCTGAGGTGATCATACTATATATACACTTGTCAACCAAATTACAAATGTTTAAATTTATAAATATAAGCGTTTGTAAAGTAGGTTTTAGGTAAGAGGGCGTTTGAAGGATTATTAAACGTTACGAGGGGAAGTTCAAAGGAGAATCTCAGGGGAGGCCCACTGGCAGTGCCTAAATACATAACTCATACAGCATCA
The DNA here is from genome assembly GCF_905220365.1 of Vanessa cardui. Lineage (NCBI taxonomy): Eukaryota > Metazoa > Arthropoda > Insecta > Lepidoptera > Nymphalidae > Vanessa > Vanessa cardui. The sequence continues at coordinate 10,155,733 of NC_061133.1, read as the reverse complement.
GACTATAAATATGTAACATGGTATACTTCGCAATATAATATCAGTGATATTTTCTCATTTAAAGACATAAAGCATTTTGCGTGCAAAAAATCTGATAGGTCGTTGAGATTCCATAAATTAATTCGTAAGATGAAATTTTCGAAAGAAACAATCAAATTGTTGCCGTAATTGAAAACGATTCGCGTGAGGACGACGACGAGACGGTATACGTTTTTTTAAGAAAGAGTATTTATTGTTATTGCCGTGAATAAAACATACCGGTCTTGGGTTTAAATGTTTAAAAAAAAAACTATATATGACGTTACCTTGTAAAGGTGGAGAATATTCCGTTTCATTACATAAGAATAAACATTTAACTTATACTATTTCAGTTTACGAGTTGTGTCAGTCACGATTTAGTGCTAACAAATACATTTATCGTGAATAGCATATGTACCCAACATATGTTGAATAGGACAATACAAACTATATTACACAACTATTTCGAAATAACACGACATAATTTTTTTCTAATCTAGCAAAGGAGCAATTCCATTTTTGAATAACTAAACGTCAAAAATTTTTAAATACATCTAAAGTTTGAAAATAATTCATTAATTTCAGTAACTCCTCGATGTTGAGTAACTACATGCTGTTTGAACTATTTCAGTTTAATTAGCGCTACAACTGTTAAATACTACTAACAAGTTGGGAACAAAACCATCCATTCTAGCAAAAATAATAACAATATTTGCTTAAATACAAACAAAGGCACCAAATGCGTTATTAAGTACTGTCTATTTTTAAACGCGATAAGAAATTATTTACTATCTTTAGTATTTGAGTATGTAATTGATCATTACTCAAAGTAATATATTTTATAATATTTATAAAAAGAAAAAGACCAAACATAACACTTAACTAATTTAATGCAGGGCGTTATTGTATTAAGTATTTAGGTAGACTTACCAGAAAAGCTTATTTTTGTTTCCACCGGCATCTTTAAGCGGTTTTATTATTATTGAAGGCAAATATTGTTATAAAATTTTTTATTCTTATATATATCTTGTCTTTGCTTTCCCTTTTCTGTTTACTGTTTCTTGTGTCGTAGGGTTCGTCAAGCGCGAGTGACACGCGTGATTCGTCCGCCAGCCGAGTAAGCACTGACAAGCAACGCGTTCTACGTGCGCGCGTCCGACTCGCGTTTCCAATACTATGTTCTTTCAGCGTTTTGTCCCTTTTTCACAAAAGGACCATTTAATTATGTTTTAGTTTCGTATTGTATATAGAGATCAGTTCTTTATAACTTTAGCTTTAGCTTATCATATTATGTTATTGATTTAAAACGACTTATTTAGAAAAAAAAATCTATTAAATAAATCCGTCTGTGTCTGATGAAGCCATGGAAACATTTCGATGAAATTTGGTAAGACGATAGCTCCTATTGCGTAAACAAGTTACAACCCGGAAATTTGTCAGTTTTTCGAGAAGCAAAATTCGTGGAAAAGAAATACTTTCGCTAATTTAAGTAAACAACTTGCTGCTCTTATATTGATTTAAAATAAACGGTGCCTTGTTATTACCCTGGAGAAAGATTGGGTACCGTTTTTGGTTATTTTTCCATCTATCTTATTTCGTAATAACATAATTTATATATAACTATAATTCTGATATAATAACACGTTTTTTTTCTTTTTATGGGTAATATTTTAATTATAGCAGGGACAAGATCGACTATCTGGTAAGACCGCACTGATTTATTTCCGGCTGTATCAATCACTTGTTATATCGTTCTTTAACTCAAACTAAAATTTATTCATTTAATAGAGAAGCAATACTTTTACTTGTTGATTGTCAAATTAAAAACTACCACTGGAAAAGAAAATATCCTGGTCAGAGAAGAAACAGCGAAAGAAACTGAACGGGTCAGTTTTAGTCAATTTTATTATTAACATATATTCAATATAAAAAGAAATAGCCAGGAGGCGATCGTTTCATTCCCATTCGTTTTTTAAACGTACTCAACAGAAGCCGTTTTATTATTCTGTATCGTCTGGAGAACAAAATCAATGAAAAGGTATTTGAATCACATGCAAATTTGTCCGGTACGGTCTCACCACATTGCCGATCTCACCCTAACGCACTAAACTCAAACACAAAACAGTTAATCGTAATCGGTCCAAATCGCTTAGAATACTTAATTTACATATACAGGTACAGAAGATTTATACATACAATAGAATACATATATAGAAATTCAAAATTCGAACGTAAACGCGACTATCAAAGTAGGTATTGCATAAACGAAAGATAGGCGAAAAAAAAATCATGTCTTATTATGGAATTACCTCAAAATATTTATTTTGTTCAGTTTTTTAGTATTCGTTTTATAAAGCGACAACAGAAATACGTCATCTGGGAAAATGTCAAGTGTGTCATCACGGTTCAAGAGATAAAGCCTGGTGACTGACGGACAGACGGACGGGCGGGCAGTGGAGCTTTAGTAACCGGGGCGTTTTACTCTTCGGGTACGGAACCCTAAAAACGTTTAAATAATCAAATATATTTAGTGAAGTGTTTGTATGACTATGAATGTGTATTTTAGACTTAAGTGAGTTTCATTCACACATCGAGATCCTCTCAACTTATCTGAATGTATCGATCAAAATAATAAAATTACACGTAGGACAACGTTTCTCAACCTATAATGGTCGTGACACCCAGGTTAAAGAGTATAAATAAATTATTTAAAACTGAGTCGAGATGGCCCAGTGGTTAGAACGCGTGCATCTTAACCGATGATTGCGGGTTCAAACCCAGGCAAGCACCGCTGATTCATGTGCTTAATTTGTCTTATTTTATATTTCATCTCGTACTCAGCGGTGAAGAAAAACATCGTGAGGAAACCTGCATGTGACAAATTTCATAGAAATACTGACATGTGGCAGTATTTCTATGTGTATTTCTATGTGTAGTGTATTCCACCAACCCGCATTGGAACATCGTGGTGGAATATGTTTCATAAAACCTCCTCAAAGGGAGAGGAGGCCCAGCAGTGGGAATTTACAGGCTGTTGTTGTTTTAAAATTACAAAATAAATCACATTAAAAGATAATAAAAATTTAAAAGATCAAAACAACAGTGCATTATTGTTATAGAAATTTTATTAGCGACGATATCTCGAGGTATTCTATTTATTCGTTTTTGTAATTGAATAGGTCGGAGCGGTGAAAAGGTTGAGAACCTTTGATGTTAGAGATAAGGAAATATTATTTTAGGTCAGAGATAACGTTTCGCTAATCCATAAATAATCGTAGCAAATACAATATTCCTTTCACTTCGGTAAATATTTCATGTGAATACTATTTAAAGAATGTGATAACCGACAAGTATTGCACTTGTGACGTTATCGATTCCAGTGTTAATTGTCACAGGTTATATTCCAAATTCTATTAATTAATAATAACTAGCAGCAGCTGGATGCGAGTAGCCAAAGATCGATGGCGTGCTATTGGAGAGGCCTATGTCCAGTAGTGGACGAAAAAAGGCTGTTGATGATGATATATATAAACATGGAAAGGTTTCATTTGCTTAATCGTCGTAAAAATTGCCATTGATACAACAATAAATCCTACATTTGATAAGAAGCGGTGACATATTATATAATGTAATAATATAAATTCCAACAGGATTAGAAATATATTTATACTAGTAGTCACCCGTTTTAGGATATTGGTTGTCATGTGTCTGGCAAAATGAGTAGCCAACGTCCTTCCTTGTAGTTCAAGTTGGCTTCATACCAAATTTCATCATATTCGGTTTAGCGGTTTGCTTATTAAAGAGCATCAAATACACAGAGTTATATTTATCATATTTATATACATAGATGATATAGATTAATTTCCATGTGCCCTGAGGCAATTGTTTCATACTTAATAGGTTGGGGAAAAAGTTTCTTCGTAATTTATATGAAAATTCAAAAAGTTTTTTTTATAGTTTATTTACATTTGACTAAAGTATTTAGGTGCCATTTTGTTCCATAACTTTTTGCCATCTTGTTGGTAGTGACGTGATCCCATTGCTGTAAAAAATTTGGGGCTTCTGATCGAAAAACTGCGACAAGTGGTTTTGGCAGTCCTCTCGTGATGTTAACCTGACAATGCCTAAGGAATTCTGCAGAGACCGAAACAGATGAAAATCTGAAGGTGCAAGGTCAGGACTATACGGCGGATGCATTAATACCTCCCAGCCAAACTCTCGTAATTTTTGTTGAGTGGCTAAAGATGTGTGAGGTCTAGCGTTGTCATGGTGAAAAACCACACCCCTTCTGTTGATCAATTCTGGCCGCTTTCTCTCAATTTCTTGCTTCAATCTCATCAATTGTTCGCAATACAGTTCTGAATCGATGGTCCTGCCGGGCGGTAACAGCTCATAATGAATGATGCCCTTCCAATCCCACCATACACACAGCATTACCTTATTGCGAGTTAAACCGGGTTTTGCCACAATCTGTGAAGCTTGACCGGCCTTTGACCACGATCTTTTTCGCACGTTCTTGTCGTATGTGATCCACTTTTCATCACCAGTTATCAGCTTCTTCAAAAATGATTCGGTTTCATTACGTCGTAATAAAGAATCACAAATGAGTACACGGTTCATTAGGTTTCTTTCAGTGAGTTCATGAGGCACCCATATATCGAGCTTTTTTGTGTACCCAGCTTTATTCAAATGAGTCAAAACCGTTTTGTGGTCAATTGCCAGTTCTTCAGCTACATCGTAACTACTAATATGCCGATCTTGCTCCACTTTTTCAAAAATGGCATCAATTTTGTCCGTAACAGGGCGACCAGAGCGAGATGCATCTTTGATATCAAAAATTTCCGGCTTGAAAACGCTTAAACCAAACTTGCGCTACTCTCACAGATACTGCATTAGGTCCATAAACATCACAAATTTTTTCGCGTCTTGAGTTGCATTTTTACCTTTTTTATAGTAAAAATTTAAAATGTATCGAATTTCTTCTTTAGATTCACTCATTTTAACAACAACAAAAACAAATGAAAATCACATAAATTCCTAATTTGAATTTGGAAGTGCCTTCTTTAAAATTAAAACTTTAATGATACCAAAACCAGCCAGATACAAATGGTATAGCCAAAGAGATTTTATTACAAGTTCATACATACTATATGCGAAAAGACTTTTTCCCCAACCTAATATAAGATACTTTTCATTTACACGTTAAGTAAACAAAGGTTCCTTATCAGTACTTGTAAATGTTCCAATTGAATTGGTCATGCGGGTATTAGCACCGTAGTAGGGCTTGAGACCAGACTCACGACATAAGTCAGTCAGTTAATAAAACATATACAGGATTATTCGTAATTGTTTGGTAAGATAATTATTACTTAAACATGGACATCTAGTGTTTAATCGTTATTATAAAACAGAAGAAAAAATTGATTTTAAGCGATACTTTTTTTAAAATAAATTTTTGGAGTTGCATTTTTGACAATTTAGAAAAAATCTAAAAAACGTTATAACTCAAAAATAGTTCACTTTTGGATTATGCATATGGGGGTTAAAATTATTGCAAATAGTCACCCCTATCACCTCCTAACGGATATACGTCGAATTACCAATAACCCTGTATATCTAAACTAGATAGATTCTGAAATTATTTTAATATATTAAGAAATTATTATTTATCTTATCGTGAGTGACGCAAAATAAGATCTCAGAAATGCAATACAATAAATAATCAATAAGTATATGATTGACATATGATTCAATAGAACTTAACATAGTTACTAATAGGTTATTTCTTAACAGCACAAGTAAAAGTTTTACTAAGAACATTACAAGCAACTCTTTCACAATAGATCGACTCATTTATTCCAATTAACTTATAAAATCATTCAATTACATATCATTTAAATAACGTTGTATGGATGTATGAAGTATCCAAAAGTTTTTTAGGAATTTCAAACTTGTGATTGCAACTATGTTTTCATTTCATTGTATTCAACATTTTACGTCAAAACTATGAAAGTGTAATTAATTTAATTTTTATGTCAAATAGTATACAAATCATTCAGTTAAATTGGAATTTGTCGAAAACAATTTACTTTTTTTTACGTTTTCATTTTTTTCTTTATACATGATATAGCTTTCTAACAGACCGGTAACTTTTTTCGCTCTGTAAAATTAATTTTATTTTGAATTGTAATACCATAATTAAGTAAATATCTATCTATCTATACATCAAGTAACACATTTAGCTAGTAGCTTCACTTAATTGTTATATGACGATTCAAAAGTGCTTGGAAAAGCCCACTTGAATAAAGTATATTTTGATTTTGATTTTTTGTTTTAATTTCCTGCACATCTACGGCTGGACCTCTTTGAGATGAGATTATAGCCGATTTTTTATGTGCACCAATCGCACCATAGTCACCGGGACAAAAAACGGCTTACACTATTAATATATGAGATATTTGGTAATAACCGAACTATTTTAGAAAGTCGCTCGATATAATTTAGATGCATCACTTCGCATGACATCTCACATTTATCTTCGAAACGTTACTTATAATCGACGATGAGATAAATTGATTTCTGCCTTTCAAAGTTAACATTTTTCTACTTTCACTTGTATTAACAATTAAAGACCAAACAAAGTTAATTTAGTCCATAAATGACGAACAGAGAAAGATAACGGCAAATTAAAAAATAATCATTATGCAATAAAGTCGATAAGTTTAATATAACATTCACTTGTTCGCCTACTTTAATAATTACTTTTTAAGAAATCTATGACGTTTTATTATTGCTTAATATTGTGATAGTATTCTTTTATCAGATCGGTACCAAGTCGGTTAAATGGGAGACCTGAATGGACCATGAAATTTGAACCATCTACCTTAGTAACTAGGATGTTATATCCCCTGTGCGTGTTGTTATACTTTCTCACTCACCCTTCAATTTAGAACACAACAATACTTATAGTGTTGTTTTTGCAAAACAATGATAAGTGCTTAGGTACCAACCTACCCATATGGGCTTGTATAAATCCAACAAATAAATTTGAGTAATATATGGTTCATAAAAAAAACTTTATATTTAATGTACCTTTGTGGTGTCGCTAGCACGACGTTAGATAAAATATAAAAAAAGAACGCTATAAGCGTGACGCTTTTGGCTGGTCCCAAAACGTACATTAATTTATCTTAGTGTCCTAAAAATAATTAATGACACTTAAAACAGGTCCAGAAGATGAAGTTCGGTAAGCAGACGCTTTCTTTGAGCGCTTTTGTATTACGAAACAAAACCTCTAAACTCTGAAGTATTATCCAGGTCATTGACATTAGATATTACATACTTTAAAAAAATGATACATCACAACAAAATATTTGATTAGGCTATAAATTCAGCGAATTTTATTTGTTCTATCAGCTGATTTTTGTTAACATCATCAGGACTACTGCAGAACTCTACTACGGCAGTCTATCGAAGAGCACACTCCATTATTTAATCTATTTATATATTAATTATAAGGCCATGCAGCTGACTCGACTTGGCTACTGAATATCTATTGATCGGACCAAAAATAGGTCTTGGGAGATATCAATATGAAGAGGGTTGGTAGACGATTGAACCAGCAAATGTTACATAATATAAGAAAAACACATTTACATTTTGAGGCAATGATTTGTCTCCGGCGATTTTATTAACATGTGTATATATGTACGTATTTATAACCAAGGCTTAAAATTACGTGTAATCTCTAACGTCACATAATTGAATTCGATTTACAAAAACAAGAACACAAAAATAAAAATGATTCGCTTAATCTGAAAAGATTAATGTAGGGCGAATTTCATTTATTAGGTTAGAGCCCTGGGATGAAATTACGTTATGCTTACGTCAGGTAGACGAGGCTTTAATTACTAATTTAGAGCCCGAGTAGCTGCAGGCAAGTTCATATACCAAAGAACGGAAATTAAATCATATGTATATCTTGAATGAAAATTACTAAGTAATTTATCATAATTGCTGCATTTAATTTTATGAATGAATACTTTTAATAAAAAATGCAACAGTTGTTTTAACTCCAGGATATATCTATCTAAGCTATCATTTTAAAAGATATTCATTTGAGTTTACTTGGATATAATTGGAGAGTTTAAAATGTTCTGAAAATATTTTCTTTTGACAATATCCTGTTTTCTAAAGATATCGTCAATGATCCGTCGAATAGTAACAAAATACTTCATATATAAATGTCTATGTAAGTCATTATAAATCCTTTCTTAAGTATTAATACACACTTTTGTATTCTACAATTTTCTCACGTTCGTCGTGTCAAGGAAACGCGTCAAAGTACGAAGAGCGCACCAGTTTTTATGTCAAGACTTGACACTTGAGCACTTTCGCTTGTACTTTGGTTTTACGAAACATTGTCTGGGGAGAAACTCCAATCTTTGTTAGAAAGTAAGATGTTTCTTAATTTAGCACTTCTCTCAGGGCTTACTTTTTTAATAAGCTTTACATTTTACGTTTAATAATTTACATTTAAAATACCTTCACTGTATAAAAGTCAGCTGTCGGTCTGAGCTAATGATCAGAGCAGATTCGATCGTCTTTGATCAATATCGTAATATTAAAAAAGTAATAAATGCTAAAACATTTTTTATTATGTGTGAAGTACTTATAGTCCTATCATATTATAGCTATTACAGATACTGGTCGTTAAAAGTGTAATCTGTAATCTCAATTGCTTTTTATCCATTACATAATGAACGTTATAATAGCTTTTACGATATGATGTTGGATTTAATTAGAAATACATAAGTTAAAATGTTATCTCATGACAATAAAAAATTGAACTATCATTTATTACAATAAATTCAACGGAATCGCAGCATACATTTAAATTTAAATGCGGTTTGCCATACTATGCTGAAATTTTGCACACTATTGCACAATTATGTCAGTTGTGCTACGTTAATAAAATTTTGTAAGTTTTAATATATAAACAATAACAAAGAATAGCTTGTTTAAAATTATTTCATTCCTTTGATAGTTTTTAATGTTAGGGTTTTACCCTTAGTATGCACGGCCTACACATATCACGCAACTATGCATTCGTGTACATGATTATTATACTATCCTAACGAATAATATATGCGCAAAGCGTATACAATATTAACAATATTCATTAACTTACTCATCGTTAAAAAAATCTGAACTTGAACTTGATGCTTCCTTGATTGGCTCTCGTCGATAAAATATCTAGTATAATAATTAATTAATGCGTTAGTCCATCATGTGGATAGCATATCACTAAGAATTAATATATATCGATAGTAACATTACAATCATCTTTGGAAACTTATATATCGACAAATGTTACAGAAATACAAAGGAACAACGACAGTGCAAAATAGTGCATGTGACATTATTTTTACAAATGTTACACATATAACTTTGCACTTCAAATTAACCTATAGTTGTACCCAAAATAAATCACAAACGTAAACTATACTGGGAAATTAAAAAAAGAACGTTTATCTAAGAACACCATAAAAGTTAAGAAAATATTATTCTTCGCAGAACTAACACAAGATTATCTCATCTTTGCTATTGACATAACCCGGAGCAGTGACCGGTAGATCGGAATTCAAACAATCGCTGACTCACTGTTCGCAACGGAAGGCACGTATGTGCACCATTTAATACTCTCCAAACCGGGGATAGTATTTATGTCTCGATAAGTTTTATTTGTTTTTCCTCCGGGAAACGCTGATTTCATAAAACTTATCGAGGTTAACTAGCGCAACCCAAATCCGGAACATTATGTAAAAAAATCACACTGCGCTAAAGTTTGCATTCACAGATTATATCTATCTATATTTCTTATAGACATTCGTAAGTATGCGAAAGTGAAATAATAGCTGGGACGTGGGAATTTTTGAGATTGCGGGTTCAAATCCAAAACAAGATTCAATTTTTAAGTGACTCGTACCGCAGTTGGAGGTGAAGGAAAACATTATGAGAATACCTGGATGTAACTGATTAAATTCTGTACCATTTGTTTCTACGCATTGGAACAGCGGTATCTCTTATTTATATCATTCTAAATATTTCAAATGACACTTCTGTTTAACAAAAGACATTTATATTTATTATTATGTTAATATATTCTGATAATAATCTTTACCTAAATTTAAATGACCATTAAAATTTACCGTTAACTAGTTTAGGTTGTATTTTTTTTATATCATAATTTTATAAAATATTTCAAGCGATAAATTATCTCGTACACTACGAGATATAACCATAAAAATTATTCATCACAATACAAGAGTGTTTTGATATGGGTATTTTATAATAGAAAATATATACAGGTAAATAAACTGATTATATTCTTCATTTATATTAATTTGAAAAATAAATGTCTCGAATAGTAAATAAAAATTAAGTGTAAATAAGTTTTTGTGTGATTCTGGCAAAAAACTTGATTATTATGTTAATACCGTAGATAAGATGAATGTGTACTGTGCGTGAATAAGTTTTTGTCGATATCTGATATTGAATACGTGAAATAAAATATGATTGCCTTTAATATTGTACAAAAAATATCTGAACACTACGTAAAAAAGTAAAACGGATCGTAACATTAATTTGTTTTTAAATTGATATATCTGATATATGAGCCGAGATGGCGCAGTGGTTAGAACGCGTGCATCTTAACCGATGATCAAGGGTTCAAACCCAGGCAAGCACCACTGAATATTCATGTGCTTAATTTGTGTTTATAATTCATCTCGTGCTCGGTGGTGAAGAAAAAAATCGTGAGGAAACTTGCATGTGTTTAATTTCAACGAAATTCGGCCACTTGTGTATCCACCAAACAACATTGGAGCAGCGTGTTGGAAAATGCTCCGAACCTTCTCCTCAAAAAGGAGAAGAGGCCTTAGCCCAGCAGTCAGCAGTGATGTGATATCTTATATAATATTTTAAAGCGTATTTCATAGATCAACCTTATTTTTATTAAGAACAAAACAAGCGTAACTTTTTACTCAAATTCGCTCTCGTGAAATCCATTTTACACGTCTAGTTTTGAAACAAACGACTTAATTAAAAATAATTCGTCGAATTTCTCTAATATAATGGATATAAGTAGGTCTGCTTAAACGTGCAAATTATAATCATCACATTTTCTCATCACTTATTACGACATCGCACGATTGTATGAAAACAATCGCGTCATTTTGTTGTTTGACATACTCTGCATTAAATTTTAGGTATCGTGTGACCGTGTGATTGAAGTCAGCATGTGTTTTGACTGGGGAGCACTGGGGTATGACTGTGAGCGTCGACGCTTTCGCCTGGAGTCACGTAGGGACCTCGTGTTTACAAGTAGAGCAGGGCCTCACTGTGCATTCGATGGAAAAAACGTTAATTTATCTAAACTTTAATTTTCCGTTAGTTTATTTCCAAATTAGTGACATTATTGCCAAAATTCGGGTCGTTTTTCTTTTAGGCATTTGCCATTTGCAAAAAGATTATCTAAAATTTATTCTAGTTTACATTTTAACTGCACAAATTTTTTGTTATCTTTCAAATGTATCATAATGACCATCCAGGCACAATTGCAACATTTATGTTCAAAGTTATGATACCTTCAATATATTCTAAATAAAAAAAGACGTATATTATATGTATTAATTTATTTTGTTGTATCTTTACCGTTTAATATCAGAGTATTTTTCCCATAATGATATAAGTAATTACTTAACTATAAAATTAATTCGTCATAAGTCAATGTATTTCAGACAAGCCAGTTCTTGTTCTTAAATCAATAAAACAAGTGAATCCCAAAAGGCTTCCATGACGGCTTCTATGCATTCGATACGATGGGTCTTCACGCCTGCGTCGATCAGGCCGTAACACTTTCCAGTAAATGTTTCAACATACTCGAGTTACGGGAATATCGTTTCACAGGAAATAGAATCTCGTATCCGGTGATAGAACTGGTTGTATGTTATGAAGACAACAAATAATATCCAATTACATATTATTTATAACATACACGACTGTATTGACTTTGATATCTGCCTTACATGCATATATTCGGCTTAATACCAAAAAAAGACGATAAAAAAATGCAATATATGAATACTTGCATATAATTTTTGCTGAAAAACAGCTACAGTAAAGAATTCATATTGTGAATTTGATATTATTAATGCAACAACCTTGAACGCGTATTGTACCAGAAAACAGAATACGTAGTATATTGTTTATTTAAGTTTGGCTAGACGAATAATTTTCCATGCGGGATGCCTTTTTTTACTACGCATGTAATAACTTGGAAACAATAAAGATAAATTGCTGACATTTACGTAAAATATTGTTTATTGTTAAATTAAAAAAGGCAAAAATAAAATGTTAAATATAAATGAATATATATTTTGTCCTGTGCTAAATTATTCAGTTTCATTAAAGTTAAATATATTCAGCACAGTCTGACGAAGAAATATCAAAACAAAAGACGTTCGCATTTACGAAATTTAAATAAAATAATGTTTCGTTGAGTTTTAAAATGAAATTTATGTACAAAGTTCTCTTGAGTTTATTACACGAGAGCTTAGCTTTATCACTTTATCTGTTTACTTGTCAAGACACTTATGATAGCTGTTTCGTAACTATTGTCTTCACTTCAGCTAGTACCCAATAATAGTATCCTTCTTGACTGTGTAACAATCGGTTGTTCATTAAATCAATTCGTATTTGAGATTTAGAATTTGTTTTCCCCTTCAGAGTGAAATTTACCTTTTTTAACGACCGACCAAAAAGGGATAAGTTTCTCAATTCGGGGTTTCGCATAGCTAGGTGGTCAATTTCATTGATATTACACATTGTTATTTTTTATTTAAAGCGTAAATTTCACTTTCATATTATGTACAGTACAATAAATTTTCCGCTTATGGGCCTTCTCTACCTTTGAGGAGAAGATTTGGAGCATATCCCATCACGCTGATCCAAATCGGGTTGGTGGATAATTAGACACGTGTAGGTTTCCTGACTATTTTTTATAACCGCCGAGCACGAGGTGAATTTAAACACAAATTAAGCACATGAAAATTCAGTAGTGCTTACCTGGGTTTAAACCCACAATCATCGGTTAAGATGCAAGCTAGAAAGCTAACCACTGTGCCATCTCGATCTCAACTTACTATCTTTCATATTTTGGTATATAAATGTAATATACTTAAATTTACATGATATAATTCTTAAAACATTGAGTGATAAACGGTATCGGCTCTCTTGAGATTCCAGTATTAATGTCATGACACGATTCCAACTCGGTAGAGAGTCATTGGACATTCCCAGTTAATATTATTATGAAACTGTACACAGATTAGTCAGCAAAATTACGACGTAGCTTTTTTAAATGACCTTAGCTAGAACAAGGCTGTCTTTTTTTAGAATCCTGTAGTAAAATCAATAGTCGTGCATTTATAGGCGTCATCATTGGTATACACCCTTTTTATTTTTAATACTTGGTGGTAGGCCTTTGTGCAAGCCCGCCTGGGTAGGTATCACCCATTCATCAGTTATTCTACCGCCAAATAACAGTACTCAGTTTTGTTGTGTTCCGGTTTTAACGGCGAGTGAGCCAGTGTAACTACAGGCACAAGGGACATAACATCTTAAATCCCAAGATTGGTGGCACATTGACGATGTAAGGAATAGTTAATATTTCTTACAGCGTCATTGTCTATTGGTGATGATGACCACTTATCATAAGGTGGGTCATATGCTCGTCCGCCAACCTATACCATAAAAAAAAGCCAGAGATTTGATTTTTTTTTTACAAATGATAGGCGGTTGAATGTAAAATTTCAGGGGTGCTTGAACATATTTGAGGCGCGATCTGCAGTTAAGATCTCGTATTCTATGTTTAAATCACTGGACCATCTCGAGCGTCTTTGTGTTGCGAAATGCACGTCACGACACCATTCTAACTTTAAATGTCCGTTAAAAGTCACTGAGCATACTCAATTTCAAATTATAATGCAATTGAACACAATAGTTGGTAATTTAATGACATAAGCTTTTTAAATTATCTTGTTTTGGATACTATCATATAAACACAATCACTTAGTGTTACCGCTTTGTGCACGCTTTGGTAAGGTATCAGTTAATAATCAATCAAATATATACTTTATTCATGGTAAAAAGTACTTTTGAATCGTCATTTAGGTAACAACAATATTAAGCGGAGCTACCACCGGTTCGGAAAGTAGATTCTACCGAGAACGGGCATGAAACTCAGTAGTTTATCTTTATCTTTATGTATGTAACGTATTTTGCCTGGAAATCAACAAGTATTAATTCCGCGTTTTTTTGCCATTACCACTCGCTCTTTACTATACTGCCAAATAGCAATACCTTATATTGCATATTCCGGTTTATACAGTAACTGAGCCAGTGTTACTGAGGCACAATGGACAATAGATTTATGATATCCCAATAGCAATAGTGTATCGATAGGGACCACTTACTATCAGTTGGTTTATTTTCCAGTCAATAAAAAAAGAACATGTTTATTAGAATATAATCATTGACTACAGTATATACACTATAGACCATGAAAGAGAACTGAATATCACGATTCCATTGAAAATAAATCAAGTACCGTAGAGAATAGACATTCTCTTAGCAGTGAAACGGCAACACAGACCAGTCACGATGCAGAACTATACAGTCGATTCGATTAATTTGTCGTACAAATGACCTTAGGAAATTAACCAATTGCATCGTTAAGTTTAATAGTTTACAAATACACATGACATAGTGTATCGAATTTTAATTGTGATAAAAATACAGAGAACTTTATTGCTACATACCCCCTTGCGTTATATTACGAATGTTTTATAAGCAGACGAAATAAAAAAAAAATTACTTTTTTTTTGTGGCCAGTAATCAATATCACAGATTGTTTATCATCAAGTATACTTTACACCTCTTTAGGTTTCGAGATTAGTATGTTTTTATTTCAATACTCTATTATTATGTTTTTAATATTATTCTCTATATATGTATTTTTATAAAATAATTTAAATCTTTGAAATTTTATTTCATGCTGAAAGCGATCGAAGTTTTGTATAAAAATAATAAACCGTTGACTATAAAGAAAGTAATAAAAATATGAAAAGCCAATATCTTTTGTACTGTTTGTTTACAAAACTAAAAAAAGACTAAGTTGTATACAAAAACGCCTTTTTAACAAAACATCGATCACATTTACTATTTTATGCTTTTTGGTCTAGTTTTATTTCAAAACTATTTTTAATCTGTGGCGCTACATTTAAAATACAGACTTATAAATAAAGTCAACAATATAATTTATAATATAATATTAATGTATAAAGTAATAACGAACGTAGGCGTTAATTTCGCAGTCATTTTTTATTCTAAATATTTTTAAAGCTTTTTTGTTTAAGTTTTAATGACATAACAACCAAATATGAGCTTTTTAATATGCATAATGGGAATAATAAAGAGTAGAATTAATGTTAGCCGGTCTGATGTTAATTACGGCGCAGGTATTTATTTTATACATAATATTAATATTGCACACAAATGTTCGGTTCAAGGTTGATTTGTTGCAATATACTAACATTGCGTTTAATTATTTCATTAATCATGTGGTTAGCTAAAATTATGTTCAAAATTAACACGTAGGTAATATTTTAGAGAAAATTAAGTGAACGTTTTTAAAAGAAGGGTCAATAGCACAATGGTTAACGGGCCGCATAGCGATGTAGAGTCGCAGGATCAATTCTGCCCCTTTGGGCTATTGTCGTATCACTTCTAATACAAATGATAGCTTAAAATATGTAAATAGGAAAATTATTAAGTAAAGTAAAAAAAAAGTAACAGTCCGTAAATTTCCCACAGCTGGGCTAAGGCCTCCTCTCCTATTGAGGAGAGAGTTTGTAACATATTCCACCACGCTGTTCCAATGCAGGTTGGTAGAATGCACATGTGGTAGAATTTCGATTAAATTAGACACATGCAGGTTTCCTCAGGATGTTTTCCTTCACAGCCGAGCACGAGATGAATTATAAACACAATTAAGCACATGTGTATATATAGTGGTGCTTGCCTGGGTTCGAACCCGAAATTATCGGTTAAGATGCACGCGTTCTACACACTGCCATCTCAGCTCTTAATATTTCTTAATCTTAGTAATTCCTTATATAATTGGGGCATTGCTTCTATTATTTTATAAAAAAACGTACGTAAGTACATACAAGTACATTTATAATTGTCTAATATTTTTATATAACAAAACATCAAGGGACTAAGTATAAACAAATAAAAATCAATAATAAAGCTACTGCATAAATCAAGACCGCGTGGAATGGTGGCAAGAATGCAAGCAGCACTGTTAGATCGCAATTCTGATTGCCCGGGCCAAAAATGTCAACCAGCCTTCCTGTCACCAATAAAGTCTACATTCAATATATATTTGCGTTGTTTAAAATATCACCTCATATATTTCAATGATAAAATACAAATTTTGTATGAAATTCTTTCAAGATTTACATAACCATAACGTAATCTTAATATTATTAATTAAATTAATCGAATATAAACACAGCTTTCTTTATGATTCATGGCAGTTTTAAAACTCTCGAAGATAACGTATTCCATAGCAATAAACAACTCGAAACTAAAAAGCATCAGGCATGTACATTATCGTCGTGGATAATGCGTTGCCAACCGTGGGAACCAATTTGTCTTAAATAAAAGTATCGTGAAGCTATTCTTCAGTTACGAGACGTAGCTGTATTTACGTCGATTAGTTGGCGAGTGAGCGGTTCTTAATCGACCTGACACGTATAACTGTCCATTAGTTAATTAATCTTACAACGCCTTCTTCGTAACATAAACATGGACTACTAAAATATTCACGTTCACAGATCAAATAGAACACGGGGGCACATCCCCCTCCCACGGCGTCTAGTACTCCCTCCACAAACCTGGTGCACTTTAATAAAGTTGAAGCATGCTCAAGTTAAATTTAAGTAACTCTATAATCAGCGCTTTCTCGTTCCATAGTTTGTGAAGGCTGGTAAATGTTTGTTGGATACTTTGTTACAGCTGTATATAATATGCGTGGTTTAAGGCAGATAAATAACGATAAAATAACGATTATAAATAAGATTATAGTTTTTTTTAATAATTGGTGCCTTTCTTAACTTCGGCAGATAATAAATATTAGCATCTCTTACTTCGTCTATGACCCATAGATGACTGTATGATGATAAAGACTTGCGTTGCCAACTAAGATGTTATGTACCCAATGACTGTATTAGCATAACCAACCACCGTTGAAATCCAAACAATTAAAACTAATAAAATAAAAAGGAAAATAAACTTTGTCTGTTTATAGTTTGCTCTTTGACGCTTAAATCGCTGAACGAAAAGTGCATTCCCCAAAGAAAATCGGCTAATTTTTATATCTGAAACTGTACGATCGACAAATAGTACTAAATATTTCAATGTGATGGTTGCGCAAAATCAGCCACGTACCGGCATAACAGCAGTTAATAAAATATGATGTAATATTTTATCCGATATACTCGTATATTTATCAAAAACGCAAATCTCCACGTGGAAGTATATCTGGGTTATCGCATCTCGCCATTTACAATACAAAAGTGATATCTGAATATTTTAAGCATACTTATTGTGTGCATTGTGAAGATATTGTTTATTTGTTTGAGTTATTAATATTTATTATCTGTACTGTAGTGTTTGCGGTGTATGAAGGTTACATTTTTCTATACAACCTTTTGCTCGTTAAATTGTTATGTCAAGTTTACAGCCAGAAAATAAACCCATACACATTATAGATAAAGAAATTAATTACTTTAATCATTTTCATCTAGTCACCAGCTTGTTATTTTAAAAAGGAATAGTAGAAATTCTTATAGTGACATTTAAAAAAAATTTAAAACACTGTATGATCTTTATATAATCACCCTACCGTCTATTGTTCGTAGCTTCTGTCCGGTAAAAAGTAAAAGATTGTTCATGAATTCTCATAGACAATACTATTCTCTATGAGCTAAGCGAATTAAGAAAAGCTTCGATTTTCAAACGAGTGTCTAATAGCTGCTAACATGTACTTAATTGCCATTACCAACAATGTAGTTAATTGTACAACGAAGCCCAAAGTATTTGACGAAATTATAGGTCTTCAATAAAAACGGCTAGGTAGCTTTTATACTGATAACTTATTAGTAGCAAGAATAATATGCAGTCTGATTAAGGGATCAATAAATTATGTATCTGTTTATAAGGATATTTCGTATAATTCCTTTTTTATAAATATTCTAATATCAAAATATATTTAAATAGTGTAATAATTTTAAAACATTTTGGAGTTTAATCTTGATATTCAACAATATCTCTTATTAAACAATTGTCATTGTAAATTCTTTAAAGCAATGACATTGAGTAATGAAAAAAATGTGTTACGACTTTTTAACAAAAAAAAAACTAGTTTAGAAAGTAAGAAGAGTGAAGATAAAACCGTTTCTACGTTACACAATATGAAAACGTAGCATTAAAAGCATTATTTTGTAACTCTATATAGCGGTATATATAGAACATGACGCACAATTTATTTTAACTAATTTTAGCACAATAACAAAGACGCAGGCATGTTTTAAAGCTAGTTTCTTACAGAAATTGATCTTAGACAAGCCGAGCTCTATTGTTATAAAAATAAATCGGAAAAGAAACGATGTCACTACAAAAAAAAAGATTAAAAAGAATAACAAATTACACGTGCCTGAAGCCGTAGACGTCAAAGCGTAGTCAGTCACAAGTACAGATTTCGCATGATTTTTAACGAAACAAATGTAGAACGATTAGCTCCACGTTTCACTTAATTCATTATGTTCTTACAAACAATCCGTGACAATTTTTAAATTTACATACAGCGTAAGATGTATAAATTAACATGTTTGTTGGTTTATAAAAAAAAAACGGAACTCAAAGGAACATATTCTAATTTCAAACAGTTGTCATCCTCTGTTTTTGAGAAATTTATTCCACTACGTTGCTCTGATGCGGGTTGACAGATACTCATGAGGCAGATTTAAATACGATGCATTCAAGTCTCCTCGCATCCGTTTCTGTTTAACACGAGATTTATATATTTTTTAAGAACAAGTCATAAATATTTCGTTTTATAATTATCTAAAAACAAAAGGTTATATAATATATTAGTCTTCTATTAGCTGTCGCCGTTATTTGCATCAACGCTTGATAATGTCACGATTATCAACTATGTGGGGGTTGAATAAATTACACATTTCCATGATAAACGGCAATAAAGTCAGTTTGATAATATTGGCCTTGTATGTTTCGTCATGTTTCTATTCTGTGTTCCCGAACTTAAAAGACCTTGAATTTTGTATTTAGATAAACATCGAAATCAGAGAAAATCCGAAACGAGTTTTTATATGTCTTATATTGTAACTTGTTTCGGATTACACTGAATAAAATATAATTCGTTTTAAATTGAAATAAAAATACGTCTACATTGACATTTAATTTTTTTTTTAAACTAATTATAAAATAATCTGTATCCGTTAAGGTTTTAAGTCAAGAAAGAAGTAAAGAATTTGTTCTATAAGTAAACGTAATGAAAACACCAAAAGTCAGATAAGTTATTATCACTTATTACTTAAAACAATCGTTAACAATTCGAGCGGTTCCTTTAAACACTATGTACAGTACATTCGAAGGAAACAGCAAATGAGCGGATTCGGTTTCATTAAACGACACAGAACGAGATGCAATGGGACTATAATTACGAAACTACAATCGGACATGACGTACACAGCTTCCTAAGTCGCTATAAATACATTTACACGATTTAACATGTTACTGGTGAATACGTCCTAGTCGTACGAACCTTAACTTAAATCTACCTCTTTGGAATCTTTCTAAAAGGACTTCGAAGATTACTTATTTTGTGTGATTGTTAATCTTAGATGGTTTCGATTCAACCCTGTGACGCTATGACATATTTCTTCCGTTATAAGTCGGCACGGACAGTTAATAGATATATTATATATAAACATATATTAGTACTAGCTGCGCCCGCGACTTTGTACGCTTGAATTTACACACTATTATTGTAGTCTAAGTTACGAAAAATCGGTTCAACCGTTCCAATGTTTAGCCGGAACAAACAGACAGACCGACAAAAATTTTTAAAAAATGTTATTTTGCTATATGTACCGTGTATTATATATGCATTGAGTAAAAAAGGGCTATTTTAATATTACAAACAGACACTCAAATTTTATTATATGTATAGATATAGATATTATATTAGTATATATGAAATATTTTGATTTTCCATCGCATTTGTAAATTGCTATAACGTTAATTAACACATGATGGATGAAATTTGATAAGCATAACAATTTCTGCATACAGCCTACGCCTTGATGAATATTCGCAATAAAATATTACTGACGGATAAATTCATCATCTATAATAGTGTTCTAGAAAATCTTTTTCACTTTCAGACATTTTATCATAAAAAATCCTAGATAAAACAAACTCATAAACGTTTAAAAATAATTGAATGAACTTATATCAAATAACATATATTAAACTAATAATTTAAGCGCAATTAATTAATTTAATAGTTATAATTTTAACCAATCCTTGTTTCCTATTAGCTGAGATGAAGTAACGGTGTTATTATGTAAATATTCTTACGAAGGTCGAAGCGAAAACCGGTACAGTAGTAAATAGGTATAACAGGATGTAATTTTTTGCCAGCAACAGTGCTATTGATCTGGGTTACAAAAAACAGTAAACATCGAGAACTTACTTTCATTACAAACTGGATTACTATCTCGATGCATAAAAATAAACGCGTTGTTGAAAGAGCCACGTAAAGAAAGTCATAACCGGTCTTTTTTAATTGATAACATTTAGCAATTGGTATAAAGTTGTAACATTTAAAATATACGTTTGAAACAAACGTGGAAATTTTCAATTGTTTTTTATTATTTGTATGCGGACGGGTAAATTGGCCATTTGGTAGTAAACGGTGACCACTATTCATTGACATTGTAACTGTGAAAATTTTAAACCATTCCTTATACGATCTACGCCGCCAAACATGGGAACTAAGATGTTATGTCCCTTGTACCTGTAGCTACACTGGACCAACACTCTGGACAACAAAACACAACAATACTAAATATTGTTGCTTGCCCCTAAAATATGTGATGATGCCATCTAAATTGGTGATAGTGTTCTATGCCCGGGTGGCATATTATTAACAATACCTAAGTCGCTAAAAATAATAAAATCATCGACTAAAGTATTGTAACTTAATAATAATAATTCACACGATTCCCAATATTCTAAGCATCGTTTCAAAATACACCAAGCCTGTACACTTTACAAATGCCAACAAACTTAAATGCTTTTATTATTCGTAACACCTGCCGTGTTGCCCAATCAATTTAACTTCTTTAACATTCCGTACCGCATGGCCCAGTCCGCACACATTTTAGTTCATTTTAAATATAAGCTAAACAAATAGATAATAAATAATTAATGTATTATTTCGATTATACAACCTAAGAACTCAATAACATTCCTTGTCCTTCACGTACTTATTATTAGACTTGCAATGTGAATGTCTTCTAATAATAGCGCCGTACGGTTTTCTGAGGTTTGAACGTTGATATTAATATGGAGCTGGGCGTCTGATACGTTTAAGATTCTTATTTGGGAAGGTGAACAAACCCATAAACCTTTGACTTTAAATTGGCAAACTGCCGTGTCAACCGCACGTTACATTTTATTATCATTATCACGCATGTTGGGAGAAATCGACGATTAGCTTCGAATCGACTGACGATCGATGCGTACACTTGTTAGCCGATGCAAATCGAGTACAATTTCAGGTGAAACCATGCTTTGTAACATTACTTTTGTATTATTAACTTTCACTTTACTTTTAAATTATAAAACAACACGAATTATTCGGTAACACAATTATCGTTAGACGTTGATATATTCGAAGTGTAACCGTCAAGATACATTTCGATAAAAATAGTGATCGATACACAAAATTTACGTAATAAAATTATGTTTATTGCCAAACAGGTTTTTGAAGCGGTCCTATCACGGTCGCATTTTACGTTTTTTACGTATTACGACAAATCTCGGAGTTATAGTTAGCTGAGGTCATCATTTTTGCAGCTCATACTTATAAATAAAGTGGGATGATCTAACTGCCATTTAATATATAATATAACATATACACCAAGGCATTTGAACGTCATTGAAGCAGTAAATATATAAAGTTTATCTTAAATAATTTTAGTTATAAGGTTAAGACTTTATTACTTTGATAAAAATTTAAAATAATAAATATAAGTTCATATTTATATAAATATGTAAGTAATAAATAAGTAGTAAAGTTTATCACTACAAGATCATGACCATGATGCATTGAGCCTTCTTACATGCATTGTAATAAGAAAATGTACTCATCTATGAGAAATCTGTATTGTCTTTTGAGTGGTGCACAAACTATGCATATTATGGTAATCTCAATAAATAATTAGAGTATTAACACTGCTATTGATAAGATTTCTGATAAAATTAATAAAATTTACAAGTAAATATGAATTATGTATTTGTTTTAATAAATTATCTTGACCCATGCCCCTGATAGTATAGATTTATTCAATTACTGGTATTGTTGATGTTGATAAATGATTATATCTCATTGAAAATGCACTATTCTATCATTATAAAGCCACATAGTTTGATTTGGGATAATGAGATTGACAGCATCAATGGATAAAGTCAAATCCATCAAGAACACTAACAACTTGTAATCAATTTACAAGGCAATTAGAGTTTACAATTGATTGAAAACTAATTAAATGAGAAATGAAGAATACACAAAATATACATAATAGAAACAGACAACATTAAGAAAGTCAATTAGAAAATATTATTTTGTCAATTGCAGTTTGTAATGAGCTGAAATTATTAAATAGTTACTGAAATAATTATTCTATGTACTCACCAGCTCTAGGAGATATAGGCAGGGCAGGTTTTGGTGCTGTATTCGAACACAGTCGCCCTATCTTTGTAGGTGGTTTCAGACCAGATGGCTTTGCAAATGTTGTAGGCCGAACAACTTCTGATTTTGCAACAATTGAGGCAGTAGTGCTTGCAACTGAAGCTGCTTCTGATGATGTTGATGATGGTGCAGTGGGTTGAACACCCTCCATAGATGTTTCTGACTTTTCATTCATCTTGATGCACTTTTTACACTTTTGTTTTAAATTCGAATTATTTCTTCGACCTCATAATAACCAGACTACTAAGTCAGCTAATCTATTAAAATAATGAAAGTATAAACATCGAAAACATACTCAAAATCTCTCGCGACTATTAAACTAAAAATACCCGTGTACCGGCGCAATAAGAGGACACGCAATCTGGATCACGGCCATAACGCAAGCATAAATGTAAATAAATCTTATCCACGTTTTTTCGCAATTAATCTTATTGTTTTCGAAAGATGGTAACAATGTGAATAAGTATTCACGTGTTACTTTATCTTATATACATTTCAAGTTAATATTACTTTATATTTGCAAGCACTATAAAAGAAATATATAACTGCATACCTGGACCGAGGAAATAGAGCACAAAGTGCTTGCCGTGACTTAAGAAAAACTCGCGAAATTTTTACCGCTCATCAGGCCAGCTGAGCTTGACAACGTTATCACTACACATAAATCGACACAAATTATTTAAATTTAAATTTATTATTTGCAATTCAAAATTTAATTATATATCACTCTTTAAACATTTAAGATAAATTAATATTAATAAAGTTCAATATTTATAATCAAACAATAGAAAACTAGAAAGACACTCGCACAACACAAAAATTACAACACTGTTTTATATACATTGAAGCATGGCACTTGAAAGGTGCACGAAAGTTATCAATTTGCATTTTGTAATACATTGCCATTCACCTTAGGCATATCTACATTAGTTCAGAAGTCATATGTATTTATAAAATAAAATTAACAATTATTTATATTTAAATTAATACTTTTTTAAAGAATGCTATTAATTTGCTGTTACTAGATACAATTATAAATACAAGTTATTGTATTACAAAAACATTTTATTGTTTTAAGCATTTTAAAACTATTTATTATCTATATTTTTCAGATTTGTCATATGTCAATTGTATTAAACGTACGTCAGTCCAACAAAAAAATTGTATGGGAAGATTGAAAATTTACCATTTATAACCCAACAAAATGTTTACTAAGATTGTGTAGTTAGTAAATCTTTTTAAAAATGAAACTCGTTTTTAAAAATATTGAAAAAGATGGCAGTGGGTTAGTAGCATTAACAACACTTGAAAATATGTTACAGTATAATACATCTGTCTATTTTATTTTATTATTTTTCTTATCAGGAGTATTGCTCTCATTCCCGAGGAGTCTGAGGATATGTGGCATGCCTACAACCTCATTGCTGAAGGTGATTCAGTTACTGCTTCAACCGTTCGAAAAGTACAAATCGAGTCTTCCACTGGTTCTTCTTCGAGTAACAGAGTGCGGACAACCCTCACAATAAGCGTTGAGACTATCGATTTTGATACTCAAGCTTGTGTGTTGCGGCTTAAAGGCCGTAACATTGTTGAAAACCAATATGTGAAGGTATTCTTTTCTTCATACCATATCTTATTTTTAAAAAAAATAGTTTTTATTTGTCAATAGAAAGAAAACATGAATTTACTTTTCTTATATTAGACAATGTACACTACTATAAAATGACCATATATAATTTACAGATGGGAGCATATCACACATTGGATTTAGAGTTAAATAGAAAGTTTACGTTGTGCAAACCACTATGGGATTCGGTAGCATTGGAGAGGGTGGAGATGGCCTGCGATCCCGCTGCTAGTGCAGATGTTGCTGCAGTGGTGATGCAGGAAGGCTTAGCACATGTTTGTCTCATTACTCCTTCCATGACATTAGTTAGATCCAAGATAGATGTAACTATACCAAGGAAACGGAAGGGATTTGTCCAACAACATGAAAAGGTATAAATCCACTTGAAAATTTAATTATGTCTTTATTCATAGCTGAACCTGTTAAACCTTAACATCACATAAAATTTTACCTAGTTGGGCTTACAGCTATGTGGTATATACATAGCTGTAAACCACATTGTACTCTCTCAATTTTTTCTTGAAAATCTTACCAAGCATCATTAAAATAAATAAGGATATTTACTTATACATGTGTGAATTATTATTGTGTCAAGAACCATACAAATTATAATTAATAGGTATTTTATTTAAATAAGCCATTAATGAATATAAATGTTAAATTTCAGGGTTTAAACAAGTTCTATGATGCAGTTATGCAAGGAATTTTAAGGCATATAGATTTCAGTATAGTAAAATGTGTGATTCTTGCATCGCCGGGATTTGTCAAAGATCAATTCTTTGATTATATGATTCAACAAGCAATCAAAACTGATAATAAGTTGCTCATTGAAAACAAGTCTAAGTTTTTGCTTGTTAAAGCCTCTTCTGGATTTAAACATTCTTTGAAAGGTATATATTTTTTAAATTAAATATTTTAGATAGTATTTAGTTACTTAGTATATTTATTCTATGAAATTTTAATTGTATATGTTTTATATAAAGAAAAAAAAATACCAGAAAAAAAAGCAAAGGTTGGATTAACTTGTTCTATTAATCTGGTTGAATGGAGTTCCAAGGTAAATAGTATTTTATGTTTTTTTATATGGTTAGTTAAAGACAAAGCCTATATTCAATACAGAAGTGTTATAGAAACAGCAGTTTTTTTCAGGTTTAGAGGCAATTGTGTCATTCATATGTTAAAAAGTAGTTGATTTTGTAATAATTGTTTAGCATACAAATATAACTCAACAACCCTTATTAATATTACACTTCAAAGTTATAACATAATGATATAAGATTTGCTGAAAAAGCTTACTAAATTATACTAAAAGTTTTCCTAAACTAATATCAATTGTTAACTATTTTTATTATGTATTTATAATATTACAGAGGTACTTCAAGAGCCATCTGTTTTGAATAAGATATCTGATACAAAAGCAGCAAGCGAAGTTAAATTGTTGGAGAGCTTCTATACTATGTTACAATTGGAACCGGCCAAGGCATTCTATGGGAAGAAACACATTGAGAGGGCGAATGAAGCAATGGCTATTGAAACACTTATGATATCAGATAAATTATTCAGGTAACAGTAACAGTTTATAAGATTTACTTTATACATAGTAAGTTTATAATATGGATACATATTGTTTATGACTATTGTAAACCATGCTGTATATTTAAAGCATGGTATATTTATTATAAATAAATAGGTATTTATTTTACAATTACTTATCAAAGAAATCCAATTGTCTACTATTGTCCACTGTACATTTTACTAAGATGCTGTGTTATAAACAACCTATTATAGCAAATCAGCTACTTTTTATAAAAAATAATAATAATAAAAATAATTTATTTCATCAGTAAGAAAACACATCATTACTTTACAAAGGTTGACTTCTCCTTTTGAGTGCAGTATGCTCCCGTGCCAGGAGAAGTCACTCTTCCTTATCTCTCTCATACTTAAATACAAATTACTGACACTTCTTAAAGACTAAGCAATCAGCTTGACGGAAATACAAATTGCAATAAACAGAGAATAAATTTATTACAAGCGTGTGATGAGTTTGGTATATTTTCATGTGTATGGATGTGTGTGTGAGTGTGCGTGTGTGTGTGTGTGTGAGTGCGCGTGCGCATGTGTGTGGTGATGTGAGTAGATATCCAATGAATTTACAAAAGGCTCTTAAGTAGTAGTTCTGTATCTTCATAATTTAGACTTTTGAGCCACGCAGTTATTCTTGGCTTACAATCGCGCAAAGTTAAAGGGTATATTTGCAAAATTTTGTTGCATTTATTATACAAGTGTGAAGCAAGATATTCAGAGTGTGATTGAGCAAATTTTTAATAAGTCTTTGTTTTATTAGCAACATTAGCGTTTCTTCGCTTATTTAGATTTTCAGGGTTGTAGTGTAAGCTGGAGTGTTTTTTTATTAAAGTATGCAATATGTAAAGTTTTCTGATGGAGAGCGTATCGGTAATAGTGTAAAGGTCTTCTGTTGAGAATCTGCGTTTTTTGAAAAAAGATACCTTAAGCAGAGTCCTTTGCGCTCTCTCTAACTCAATCAATTTGGTTTTCACTGCTCCGCCCTACACAGTGATACAGTAAATAGAAATTGATTGAACCAAAGCAATGTAAATTTGTTTTATCAATGTTTTTGTTGCAACATGACGAAGAATTTTAAATATCCAGATCAATTTATGTAATCTTGACGTAACCAAGTCAATATGAGCATGCCAAGAAAGCCTCCAATCCAACATTACCCCAAGATACTTTACGTTATCTACTCTTTTTATAGAAGGGCAGTTACATCTTAAGGCTCGCAAAGTGTTTCTGCAATGATGCACTCTTATGTCAAAATTTCTTGGTTGTGTTCTTGTTTTATGAATGATTAAATTGCAGATAATAGTATTATATACCTTTTCATTACAAGACAACTGCAACAAATTTATTATTATAGATGTGTAATTAAAACAATAAATTATACTGATCATATGTTGTTTATTCAACAGGTGTCAAGATATTCAGAAGCGTAAAGAATATGTGTCTATAGTGGATTCATCTAGAGAAAATGGTAGTGATGTAAGAATATTTTCAAGCATGCATGTATCTGGTGAACGTAAGTAAAAATCAGTGCTTGATAATGTTTCTTTATACAACAAAAACACATGGATTGCACAATCCACTTTATGTATATATTTCTTAAGAAATTCTTAGCCCGATATTTGTTTTATATATATTGAATGAATAGCCAGTTTCAAAGACACAAATGAACCCAATGTCCACCATCTAATATATTAATTTATAGTTGTCACAACAGTTTAAGTATGACAATAATATGTAGTAAAGAATTATATAGTATTCACGCCACGTGTGCATAAGAGGGAAAAGCAGCCGCACAGAATATAGGCAGTCCTAACGCAAATATATATAGCAATAGAAACATAACAGATGTTATAAAAGCGCGGACGTTGCAGAGTATTTGCGGAGTTTTATGTATAATAACTATGAAATTCATAGTTATTATTTTAATTCATAAAAATATTATCTTATTTAAGATATAATTGATATATTTAATTATTTCGTAACTACTGATTTTTTCCACTCTAGGAGAGTGGAAAAATACTCTAGTAAGTAAAAGAAAACGGTTAAATTTACGTTTTAAGTGGTAACTTTTTAAGTGTAACCGACTTTTCAATCCATGATGACAGCTCGACGACATCACCATTATGTTAGTCCCGAAGCCATCACTACTGATAACACTTCAATAATTACATATTTCAAACCCCTAATCGGTTGCTATACTATTTAGTTTATGTTGCTATTTCCGTATCTTAAAATAAGCATAAGTTATAATAACCTGAAAGGGAAATATAATAATGTAACTACAATTTACTTGGTACAACTTACTCTCAGAATATACTGCTAAATAGAAATGCTTATTATTGCTGTGTTCCACATTAAAAGGTAAGGCACAATGGGCATAACATCTTTATTCCTAAGGTTATTTGATAGTTTGGATAGTTCTAATACTGTAAATGTCTATAGAAATTATTTAATTAATTACCAAGTACTAATTTGTAGGTATATATAACAATAAAATTATTAACCTTATAATAATTCTTTTATATTTTAACTGTAATAAAAATTTAAAAAGTTGTCATAT
This sequence comes from Vanessa cardui, assembly GCF_905220365.1. Taxonomy (NCBI): domain Eukaryota; kingdom Metazoa; phylum Arthropoda; class Insecta; order Lepidoptera; family Nymphalidae; genus Vanessa; species Vanessa cardui. The sequence continues at coordinate 10,126,750 of NC_061133.1, read as the reverse complement.
TAAGAATTTATATAATCATTTGTGTAATTGTAAATGTCTTTTTCAGAACTGGATCAGTTAACAGGAATAGCAGCAATTCTACGTTTTCCGATGCCAGAGCTTGAGGAGAGTGATGGAGAAGATAGTGACGCAGAATCTGATTAGAATATTATATAAAATAATCACATTTGTTATAAATTTGAACTGTTGCTGCCTTTTGGTAAATTTAACATTTATCATGTTGTTATATTTATGTTGACTTGTTTCATAAATTAGAATTAATTTCTAAGTTAAATAAACTCCTTAATATTTAGTCTATATATTAAGTTATTTTTACAATTTTCAATGAGACCTTGTAATAATTTATTAATATATTGTATGTATGTTGCAAAACAAAATTCCAAAAAATATTAAGTGAGAAATGCAAATAAAACATAATTTACAGTGAAGTTTATTTATTTTTAATTTATGTTGAAGCAGCTTCTAACATCTGCATTTTCTGTTTACGTTTTTCTACTTTCTTTTCTTCTTTTACTTTTTCGTCATGCAGACGCCTCTTTTTCCTCAGAAGCCAGATGTCCTTCTTCCTTTTCTCTTGTCCTGCCTTCATGCTCTTATACAGGTTCCTGTGTTTCTTCCTTACAAGTTTTTCTCTTAACCTGAACGCTTGCTTATCTTCTATCTCTTTTTGATAAGGATTTTCCTTATATGTGACACCAGTAGTAACAGCCATAGCTTTTTTCTGAAATGGAAAATAACAGTGAGATGTTTAGTAATTAAAATTTATCTGAACATTAATTATAAAGAGTAATAAGTAAAATTAGTGTAAAGTCAATTCAATACATAATTGAAAGTTAGAAATAATTTTAGGATTTATATAAGTCTTTTTAAATGTATATTTATTTAATAATATAAATAGATGTCCACATTTCCAAAATATAATCAATACCAAAATGGGAGTATATAAAAAGTTCAAAAAAATATATTAAACTAAGAAAAAAAAGATAATAATAAATTTTAGATTTGTTTAAGGAAACAATACTTCTCTAATTAAAATTAAGCATTCTATTTACCTTTTCCTTGGCTAGTTTCTTTTTCTCAGGATCAATATCGTCATCACTTTCGTCTTCAGACTGTGAATCCTGTTCAACTTCTTGTTGGTATTGTTTTGTGAGTGCTTTTTCAGCATCTTCGTCTTCACTTTCCTCTTTCTCTTCTTTTTCTTCTTCACTGTCTTCCTCTATTTCTTCTTCTGAAGGACCATCTTCACCTGTGAAACAATATATTATTAGCATATCTTTACTTTAAGTTATACTTTCTTATACGTAAATAATGTTATTAAGGAAGTGTAAAAATTTAGTCTAGAAATATAAAAAAAAAATTCAAGACATTATATTTTATATTATAGGAAGGTAAGACATTTTAAGCTGGATAGTACATATGCATAACATTTCAAAATAGTCATGATGGAACTTACTTAATGGTTTGAAATTAGGATCATTGAGTGCCCTCGCCTCTGGAGGTATGTAAACTTGATCCTTTGTCTTATCAACAAATGGTGACAAATGAGGTGGCAAGACTGCACCCATTAAGTATTTATTAATTGGGAGTAAAGATCTTGTATTAACACTGTCAAACACCCATTGCGGTTGAATATAATACCGGGAGAGGTATTGCTTATCCATAGTAGGTCGATCAACAATTTGATAAGCGATAGATTCATCTGTTTCGTCAAAAGTGGCTCCAACAAAATGATCTCTGTCCCAAGACACTTCACCACCAAAACAACGAATTATAAATACCAGAGGTTCCCTTGGAACTTCTCTGTTGATGAAGAATTTCAGGCCTTTAAACATTGTCTTTAGTTTTTTAACTTTTTCAGCTTCCAATTTTGCTTCCTCCAGTTTCTGTGGATCAGTGTCTTCTGTATTGAAAATATCAATCTCCGGCAGTTCCTCTACTTCATTTGCACCTGCTATTCTTGCAACAGATATGTTCATAGCAGCTATTCTTTCAGATACATAAGCCCTTTCATCAACCAGATCTTTTTCTGTATCTGCATTGAATGCTGCAGTTAGTTTTGGTGGATATACGAGGTTTAGAGAATGATATAGTTTGAAATTAACAAAACCCAGCATCATTATGTAGAATTCTACAAATGTTGACATTATTTTGAAATCAACTTCATCTTTACTTTGTGGCTGGAAAAAAAAGAGATTATCATTTATTACACAATAATAATTTGTTGCTATTTAATAAGCTACGAATTTACCACAATGCATGTATACAGTTTGATATTGATAATAAAATGTTTCTTAAAACTTACTTGGAATGAAAAGTGATGTGGTACAATCCATGTTATTGTCTGTCCTTCGAGCTCTGCTTGATAGTAATAACCTTTAACTGAAACAAATACTTTACGAAGGGCCTTCGCAGCTATTACTGCATGCATAAACTCTACTGTTAGTCTGCGGCAGAGAAGCGACTGGTCTGGAGGCACTCTTTTGAGTGATGGAAATGTACTAAACAAGAAGCATAATGTCAAACAGTCATCCAGATCTCTCAGAGCATCTACAAATGTTGGGTATCTTTCTTTAACAATGTGATCTATGTTTATTTCTGGGTAGTCTCTGAAATATTTTTTCATCTTTTGATATTCCCGCATAGCACGAGCTTTGCGAATTTTTTGTTGGAAGACCTAAAATTTTAAAATTGTATTAATATTGTATACTAATCACAATTTATACATAATATTAAATATGTCGATTACACTTACTTTCAATTCTCGCAACTTCCATATTATCGGTTCGTGTAACAAGAACTTAATGTCTTTAGTGTGGTATAAGGTTTTGATTCCGCCGGCGCCTTTTTGGGCTCTTTTGCGATTACGTGGTTCACGAGGATAAATGCCTTTTAGGATGCAAATGCGACGAAAGTCTTTAAGAGTTAGCTGGAGTTTCTTTAAAGCAGCTTTTCTGGTCATAAACTGAGCTCCTTCTCCCGATGAATACTAAAATATAATCATTATGTTAACATAACGTTTTCTTTATGACATAGATATAATGTTGATCAACACGTGTTTAAATTGTTGGTTATTAGTAAACATACCTTCTTCTTTTTCTTGGCAACCATTTTTAACTAATGGATAATACACCAAATACTATTAACTATTCTTCTAAGTATATCTGTTCTTAAATATAGAAATAAATGAACATTTTCAGTATGATGGGAGCAGCGCAATTGCAATAAAGCATGCGCAGAACGTAAAGAACGCTGTCAGATTTTCTTGTCACTTGTCACATGTTTTATGCTGACATAAGTAATTTCACAGATATCGTATTTTCGTTTGGAAATAATTAATCTTAATAATTTAATTGATTTTGAGATTTTCTTAAATAAAAACCGGAATTCGTAAACAAAAAGATTTGCAAAGCAAGTCAAATGTAGAAACATTAAAAGATGAAAATAAACAAAAATATATAAACAAAAAATATTGGTAAAAAATTTACTGAATGGTTTACAAATTATTAAAATGGAATGACATAAAAATTATCCTTAAAACAGCAAATTAATATAAATCGCTTTATGTTGTATAATGCTTTAAAAATAAATTTACAGTTATAAAACGGAACTAATCAGAGTTACAAAAAAAAATAGCATGTTCAGTAGGTTTAAACTAATTATAATTATTTCAGAAATACGCTTTATTTATAATAGCTTCTATTATTTACTTGTTTCCAATTTTTTGAGCTAGCGCAGTATATGGTAGCACGGGTCTTATGCGAGCCCGTTTGGGTAATTATCATTTATTTACGCATTATTTTACATCCCAGTAACAATACTGTGTTCCATTTCGTAACGGAATATAATTACAGCTAAAATGGATATTTCATCTTAATTTATATATTTGATTAGTTGATGTGGCAATATAAATGTAAAAAAGATCAATTTTCGATTGATTTTGTATCACCTAGTATTAGTCTCGTATCATTACGTTCAGGCGTTTTCAAGTGATTGATGCACAAAGTTAAGATACCGTTAAATATAAATATTCAATCAATAAAAGTGTTTCGTATTTAAAGTTATCATATATATTAATTACTTAAAACATGATTAAAACTTATTTTTAAAATGTTGAAATTGACATACAGAATTACAGAAACGTCTGCTTTTTTTTAGATAATTTTATTAGTGTGGATGTCGAAAGAGGTTCGTAGAGATTTGATTTAATATTATTTTGTAACTTGTCATTGTTGTATTCAGATGAAATAGAAACACAGGCGGATATTTTTTTATTTATTAAGCCAATAAATTAATAAATTATAATAAATAATTAATAATATAGTTTTAAATAGGTAACTAATTGTTTGATTAATAAATTATGAATTCTCGCTGCTGGTCGTGGTCGCTGTCGTAGAAGGTAGCGCACTATTTTGGCTTTGTGACCATGTCTTGGGATCTACCATGATGTATTGGTATGGATAGCCATAAGCACTCGGCCAATACGAGGGTGTTTGTGGTGTTATATTTTGGGAACCGCCATCGGTATCACCTTCTTTGTAAGCATTCATAGCACTAGCGATTGCTGACATCATTGGTGGATAGAAATACTGAACTGGTGGATAAGGCTGTGCGGGGGTTTCTGAGCAGTATGGAATATTCGATCCTTCGACCGCAGGGCTTGCTGGTATAGCATATGGGTACGGAGCGACGTAGCTTCCTTCAGCTCCTGGCACGGGTAGCGCGTATGCGTACCTCACTGTAGGACTTGTAATAACAGCTCGTCTTTGGCTGGTAATTGTCTCTTCATTTGGTGAAGACGTCTTTGTGAGACTCGATGTAAATGACACAGGTACTGCTTTGGCCTGGTTCTGGGTGGCTGCTGGTAGAAAGTTTACAGGCTGATCAGTTAACCATTGAGATTTGACCCCGTTCTCTTCTGTAGCTGCTACGTAAAGGTCTCCAGTAGTGCCATCAATTGAGGGTTTCACGAACAATCCATGAACGGGTTGCAATGAATTTGTTGTTTCCCAAATAACGTGGCACTGTGCCCGATGAAGCAAAAATGTAAAGATCACCGCTATGAATTTTGACTTAAACATGGTTAGAAGTTAATATATTATTATGATCAAAAAGAAAATTTCTTCTCTTATATAGAACTTGATAAAAATATTAAGATAAGTTTTTTACGAATTGTCATGATCAAAGATAATTGATAATGAAGATTTTAATTAAGACACGTTTTCTTATTTTACGTGTTTCCATTTTGTCACGTTATGAGATTATTAGATAAGTACAATGGATTTTAAGACTATTTATATTATTGTATTGTATTTAATTTAGCTTTCAAATTTCTTTTTTACAACTACAACAACAAAAACAGCATGTAAATTTCCCACTGCTGGGCTAAGGCGTCCTCTCTCACTGGGTTTGAACCCGAAATTATCGGTTAACATGCACACGTTCTAACTACTGGGCCATCACATCGCTTTTTTGCTAACTCGATTGTTAAAAAAATATATGTATAAAAATCCAGGTAGGTTTATACATATAAAAATATAATAAAGTTCAGGTTAGCAATCGCTATATAGTATAACTCACTGATTCCCAAAGGGTCATGTCATGTCATGCCATCATGTCGTCAGACATGATGGGGGTTTACGTAAGCGTGAATAAAAAATGGGGGCCTAAGATGTTAATGGGTCCACGAAAATTTATCTGCTTTTGATAGTGGAGAGCAAAATTGTAAGCATAGTTATATTACCTTATTATTTTTTTATTGTAATTCTATTCTTTTAAATATGACGACCTCCGTGGTCGAGTGGTGTGTACACCGGTTTTCATGGGTACGCCACTCAAAGGTCCTGGGTTCCCCAGCCGAGTCAATGTTGATTATCATTTGTTTTCTATGTTGTCTTGGGTCTGGGTGTTTGTGGTACCGTCGTTACTTCTGATTTTCCATAACGCAAGTGCTTTAGCTACTTACATTGGAATCAGAGTAATGTATGTGATGTTGTCTCATATTTATTTATATTTATAATTAAAGTGTTAGAAATTGTACTATTTTTCGTTTTTATTTTACCTATCGGAATATAGGGACAGAACTCAGATGCGACACAATATTTATTTTTTGGAGACTTTAAGCATGTGGTGGAGATGTAGCAGCACGGTGTCCACCGAAACCAATAAAATTTTGAAAATGGTCCACGAGAAAAATAAGTTTGGGAACTACTGTTATAAATCAAAGTCACTTCCCATCCTTTTCAACCGACTTCAAAAAGGAGGAGTTTATCAATTCGTCTGTATTTTTTTAAAGCTCAGATCTTTTAAACAACACGGCGGGGAATAATGCGGTTTTCATCAAGACAATTTAAAGTTTATAGGTATGCATATTGTTGTAGAGAAAAGCTGAGTATTTCAACTCTTTGATCATTTTCTTTTTATGTTTCTTCAATCTAAAATATATAAACTTATTGTAGCGGGTAGGCAGGCGGCTGGCTATTCACACATCTTTTTTGTTTTCTTTACATTTAGATAATATTACTCTTCAAAATTAAATATATTTTTTAAATAGACGTTTACAAACACTTAATCGTATAGATAAATTTACTTAGCGGTAGGGCTTTGTGCAAGCCTGTCTGGGTAGGTACCACCCACTCATCAGTTATTCTACCGCTAAATAACAGTACTCAGTATTGTTGTGTTGCGGTTTGAAGGGTGAGTGAGCTAGTGTAACTACAGGCACAAGGGACATAACATCTTAGTTCCCAAGGTTGGTGGCACATTGACGTTGTAAGGAAAAGTTAATATTTCTTACAGCTTCATTGTCTATGGTGGATGGTGACCACTTACCATCAGGTGGCCCATATGCTCGTTAGCCAACCTATACAATAAAAAAAAATTACAAGATAAATTCTATGTAGCGTTTAAATCTATTGATTATATTATGTAAATATATTGTGTCGCTACCTTAATGTCCATGTCGCTAGCATTCTTATTTTTTTTTAATATAATAAAAATCATTATCTCGTGCAAAGGTACTTCCCACCTAGCCCTGGCTCGTGTATTGCTGAATGAATACATTTTTGATGAAAGTATAAGATATGGCATACATATGATTGTACCACCAAACAGCAATCCTTAGTATTTATAAGCTCCGATTTAAAAGCTGAGCCAGTACACGAGGGATAATATGTCTTATATTCTCTTATTTGGCGCATTGGTCATATAAGAAAGGTTTATATCTTACAGCCCCCGTCAGGTTATCGAGCATCCAATAATACTTCTATAAGTACATAATGAAATCTGATTATTATTGAAATGAGTAAAGTAATATCTTACGAATATTGGTTTCAAAGTTCTAATCATACAAAATAGAATATTTTTTCGGAAAAAAATCTACGAATATTTTTATCACAAATATAACTTTAATATAACAGGAGGTAAAATAAAAATAGTTTTTCTTGTAATGTTTACTTATACTTTATGCGCAGTATTTCTGATAAGAGTTGTAGTAACTTTCAAAACATCAGCATGTTTACGTAAAAATGAAGAATTTACATTATGTGGATGGAAATGTCCACCAACTTGTGTTAATATAAAACTTTTAGCATCAAACGGAGCCCTTTGCCCCCTGAAATGGGAGTGTAAAGTGGGATGTCGATGTTCCGCCGGTTACATAAAGGATGAATATAGCAAAAACTGTGTTTTGATACATCACTGTCCTGGTAAGTTTTAAAGCGAAACGTAAAACATTTCCTCAATATATCATATTTTCGGGATATCTTAGTGGGATTTTTTTATAATTTTCTTAACATTTTAAACTTAGCCCACACTTGATGTTACTTGAGACATAAGTTTATGTGGTAACTTCTAAATTCAACTCTCAAAATTTCAACTTTTGAACACGTGTAAGTTCCAAATCTTTATTACTCAATAAAATGAAACAAGTACCTAAGGGAGATCTCCATATCTGTTTTTATATAAAATATGAATATTAAAAGTCTAAGTCTAGAATATTAGTAGTCGTACTAAACATTATATTATAAATGAGTACCTAATATCATTTTTGATATTATAGGCACCAACATACAATATATTGAAATCTAGGTTTGATTTTAAATTAGTGTATTATCATAAGTTTTGTCTAGATTCATTTTATTTAACGTGAAAGATGCTTGCTTAATAATAAAATATTCGATTTCATCAAAAACGTTATGAGTTCCAAAAACGTGCGAAATAGCATGAATTCGCAAAAAATACGCGACCAAGTGTCGCCGTATAATTTATTGATTAATTTGTATTTATTACTGCCAATGTTTGTGTTAGCTAAAGAAAATATTGCAATAACATGTATAAATATGACTCAAATTAGGATTGAGTATTTCATTCGCAAAGAATTAAGATAATGAAGATTGTGTTTCGGGCGGTGGCATGTGTGCTTATAGGAACGTTGGTGCGTTCGGCACCCGTTTCCGAAGATGTTCCTAAAGGGCCTGGATTCATAGATATAGACAATGGCCAAGCAGATTATCAACGTGACAAGCGATTAAACAATGCCTTCTACGCTGTATCACCGTGTGCTGCCGCCAGTGCATCGAATACACAATTAGCATCGTTTGTCCCTGAAGTTACATATCAAAGTAACATTGCCTCCACTCATCCAAGATATTTCACCAGTGATTACGGACATCCAGACTATCCGGCGTATTGGTACCGCGCTGAAGATGCTTACAAAGACGATCGAGAAATTATGAGATATTCAGACTCGGAGTTTATGGATCAAACACAAATGAGTAACATGTTTAGATCAGCTCCTTCTGCCTATATGGCTATGAACCATGCAAATATAGATGGTTTAAATGGACAAGTGATGAATCCAGTCAGGACAGCTGTTTTTCAAAATGCAAACGTTGACGGCTGTAACATCCCGCTACTCTTCAGCTGTTCGCCGTCCATAGTTACTGGTCGTATAGTCAATCCTGAAACAAGCTTTGGCTACGATCCAACTCCAGTGACGGGAAAACCTACAGACCCTTACGGCAGTGCTGGTCATTACCTCCACGCCATCCACGGGGAACAGACAGCAAAGGATCATTCCAGTATATCAAGTTCAATTAGTAGTAGTAATGTTCATAATAGTAAAATGTCTTGATGTTATGAATTAAAAATATTGTTTTGAGTTAATAGGTAATATTTTTATTTCTAACATCATAAAATTGTGAGAAGTGACTATGATAAATTTATAAATAAAGTTTAAGTAATATACCTAGTATGTTTCTGTTATTCGTTTGGATAGTAAGATTATTAACCAAATCATTTTTTTTAATTACATCGCTGTTTATTTTATCTAAAAAAATGTGAAATAAAAATGATTTATACGACTTGATAATCTAATAAAAAGACAAATAAAAACAGATAAAGAATTGAATTCACCAAAACTGATGGCATCTCCTTATATGAGTACTTAGTATTGTTAGATTTAATTCACGTCACGATGACGCTCGACACTGCTGTGTATTCAACGATATATTATTCGTTGAATTTGAAAGGTGAATCGAATAACTAGGTCAAAAAATTAATGTTTATTTCTCTTCAAAAATACAGACTTTACATAATCATTACATATTTATATCTAATAAATTTGTACTGCTAAGTACATACATGCTTATATTTGCTTATATGTATATGGGAAAATGTACTTAATACTTTTGATTTTAAGTAGAGATTTGTAACTCTGCCACTGCTACGCCAACACCAAGCCACGTTGGGAGATTATGGGGTTGGTAAGGCTAAGAGCTTATTTCACCATAATTCACAGCCGGTGAATACGGAAGAAATATGTAAGATATCTATCCAACTTATTAATGTTTCATCTAAACGGTTTAACTGAGTCACGATATTTTTTTTATAAACACTGGCCAATGTTAGTATTTCTAATATTTGTTTAATATTCACATTTCAATTTTTAAAATCTATTTTATTAATATTGTACATGTGAAAGTGACTCCGTCTGTCTGTGTCGCTGTGTCACGTACAAACCACTAACCCGAATTTGATGAAATTTAGTACGAAGTAAACTTGAACTCAAAGAAAGGACAAAGTGCTTGTGCCTTATACATGATAACCAACACCTTAAAACACGAGCGAAACGACCTCCGTGGTCGAGTGGTGTGTACACCGGTTTTCATGGGTATGCCACTCCAAGGTCCCGGGTTCGATTCCCGGCCGAGTCAATGTATGTACTAAATTGTGCAATTTATTTTTTATTTTTTTATTTTATGGAATAGGTTGGCGGACGAGCATATGGGCCACCTGATGGTAAGTGGTCATCATCACCCATAGACAATAACGCTGTAAGAAATATTAACTGTTCCTCACATCCTCAATGCGCCACCAACCTTGGGAACTAAGATGCTATGTCTCTTGTGCCTGTAGTAACACTGGCTCACTCACCCTTCAAACCGAAACACAACAATACTGCGTACTGTGTTTTAGCGGTAGAATATCTGATGAGTGGGTGGTACCTACCCAGACGGGATTGCACAAAGTCCTACCACCAAGTGCAAATTTTTTTATGTACGAATATTGTGCTAAATTGTAAAGGAGTTCTGAGGCATATTCATTAACTAATACGTTTTAAAACAACAGTTTTGTAGGTCGTAGTGGAATGAGCCACAAAACTAAGTTTTTGAATAGAAAGAAGGCTAATCCACCATTAGTACTTAAATGTTTTTTTATGCATAATCGGGACCTACTGAAATATAACAATGAACCAATATTTAGATAAAATAAAAAAATACTGACAATAGTTAACGTAATAATAATAAGAAATTAGGATGATACAAAATTAAACTTTTTAAATTTAAAACCCGCCCTGGCTTCGCACGGGTGCAATACTGTTACTAAATATACTACAGAATTTGTTTATTTACGACATAACATTAGAACCTTGTAAAATTATCAGTGTTTCTTTACATTATCGTCTTTGTATTATAATTATACAAAAACCTTCTTCTCTAATCACTTTATCTTTAAAAAAAACCGCATCAAAATACATATTCATAGGAATATTTAAAAAAAAATTGAACCGTGCATCAATGTACGTGTTTGTGGTATCGAAGTATAAAAAATGCAAATTTAGCTGAATTCTTCACAATAGCAACGATATTATTTGCTTCGTCGGTATTACGTGCGTCCTCTTTATGAAATCCTTGAATTCCGCAGCTGAAGCGAACACATGAACTTATAATCGGTACGAAACATATTACGACACACAATTATTCTCGGAAATATCTAAACCAGATTTTGTACGATTAACACTTTATTTTTTATTCAGGTTATGAGTTCTTGCAATGGTACTTACTTAGTATGTCTTTGTTCTATTATTTTTCAGGAAATCTTTGAATCAATGAAATAAAAGAGGTTTTAATCTACTGTTACATAAGTCTACCGTTTTATGATTTTAATGGAATGTTTATTCTAAAACCTAATTAACTAAATGTTAGGTAATGATAACAACGATATACCTTTACTGTATTAACTGGAAAACCAATCTTCCGTACATCAATCGTTATCAATGATATCTTTAGTTATTTTATTTTGTTTATTGAATGTTACTTCTTGTATTTTTATTTTTGATTATTTTATTATTTTGAATTATGGGATTTTATAAATTGGTTTATATAGTTACATTTAAATGTAAACTGAGTAATTATTACAATAATGTTTTGATAGTCAACTTAACTAATGCATTGGATTACTGTAACGTTAGATATATGCTTTTTTTTGTAAATAAATAAATGTTATAAAAAATGTGACTATGGCGCCTTTCAGAAATTAAGTATTGAATTCAATAAAATATTTTATTAATGAGATGACTTAATTAGCATGCGAGCCATGATTGAGTTGCTTATTATAAAAAAATTAGGATATTATAAAATTAAAAGAAGCGACTTCGGCCATTCTGACCAACACTACATCTGTGTTTAATTGAAATCTAAAATTTGTTTGCTACTTGTAAGACGATCAATAATTGAATGTGCTTGTGTGAATGGATTAGAGTTTCGGAAAAGTTTAATCGGACATTTCTTGTACATTTCAATCAGTGGTAGATTTACAAATTTCCCTTTATTCTGAAATTGCAACTTTATGATTTGTGTTCTATCGTTCTCATTACATCAACTTTTTCCCTATATTAGTATGATTACGAACAAGGTGGTATTTCTGTCAGTTACTAGATTATTTTTCCAGCCCGCTATATAGGGGCGAGTATACGGATTACAGAAGTGTATGCATATAATTATAATTATTTTTTTATATCTGTAAGTCAGTTGCCGCCCTTCTAAACCTGCCGCCCTAGGCTCCAGCCTACTTAGCCTATTGGTAAATCCGCCACTGTTTTCAATAGTGATTATGTTTTATTTTAAACGGCGGTGATATTTTCCTGAAATGTCCCAGCCATAGAAGGCACTCATATCGATGATTGGCTGTTCAGGAGACATAGTATTCAAGGGTGTGCGCGTGTAAGTGCTCTCTACAAATCGACTGATATGACTTCAAAGGCAAGAGCAAGAAATTGCATCGCATGGGCTGCTATTGAGAATTTATTGAGTGAAAAACCGAAATAATTTATTAGTGTTTTTTAATCTTATAGAATATTAGTTTTTGCTTTGATTTGCTAGTCTATTTACTTATACTTGGTATTCAATAGGTTTTTTGTTATTTAATATAGAAAAGAAAGACCTTTACAAAATATAATATTATGTGACAGTAGTTACAAGAAATTGTTAAAAAAGTTACAACAAAATGAAATCGTTTGAAGAGAAAAATAAATTAAGCTGGTATTTGTCTTATAATTAGCAAATATATTATTACTAATAATAATCTTACAAATATGAAGAGATAGCCGATATATATGATATTGAATATGTACAGGTGTTGTTTTTGAAGAGAATTGAATGTCATTATATGCAAAGTTTATAAGTTTTGGTCATTAGACAATGCTCACCGAAATATACCAGTATTTTTAATCTCTTATATTTTCGAAAATATTTATTTAAACTAAATTTTGTAAACGGCTATATTTATATAAGTATATGAAACTCAGGTTAGCCAACCTTTACAATGTAAAAAATGTAAAAAAATTACGACATAACATAAAAACCTCTAAAATTATTAGTGTTTCTGTACTATATTGTGCATGTATCATACATAAAAACCGCATCAAATTAGTTGTAGTGTATTATAGACCTAAGCTTACACACAGACAGCGGTAAGCGACTTTTTTATACTATATAATATATTGATTATCGATTTCGAAAAATATTTAAAAAGATATCCTTCTTATAATTAAACGAGACATAAATAATATCAATAATTAATATCAATTATAATTTATTAAATTAATTAAGGTAACAAATATAATAAAAAAATACCAAACGTCTTGATTTTTATGGCTGGACTGAAGACATTTTATGATGGACATGAATGGTCAAGTGATTTTTTTCTTTATAATCTGTTGAATTTCAATAATAATGCAATTGTGTTATGAATAACATGAGTTAAGTACAAAGTCAATAAAAATAAATTACAAAACGGGACTTGCAATCAGAGAAACAAAAAACTAGATTTCTATGGAAAAAACATATGGACAGAATCGAAGAAAACAGTTAGTATTTTAGTACCTACTAAAGCAAATGATTCAGTTCCGTCATGCGGAAGATGCTACCTAAGCGTTTGTTATGAGTAACAGTCATTGGCACGTTTTGTTTTATTTTATTTTGCGGATATGTTAATTGAATAATTCTGTATAAATGCCATGAGCAGGAGGATTTTTACATCACATTCGAGATAGCACGACCATGAAGACTCTCATTGTGCTATGTTCTTTGGTAACGATAACGATTGCGGTACCATCATTACCTCGAGGAAATTTCGAAAAGGTAGTTCAAGATGTTCCTGAGAGCATCATACGAGAGAAAAAGTCGCCTCTGCATGATACTCTACAAGAATCGGCAGCTAATGATGGCAAGGAAATTTTACAAAACCGTAACACTCAGAAGACAGAATCATCATCCTTAGACAAAACGAAAACCGGTTTTAGAAAGCCGATTATTATCAAGAAGAAATTGGGATATCGTGTTTACCAGGATTCCGATGAAGAAATGGCACATGCTGATCCCAATGAAAATTGTAGAAAGCAATTTAAAGTAAAAATATGTGACAGTGAACCGTCAATGCATTCTCATTCTGCTAACGTTAAATCTCTTTCATTGGAACGTCCACATGAAAATATTTCGGACAAAGAAATGGAAAGTAGCATAAAAATGGCAAGAGATGCTGTAGAAAAATTGCAAAAAGATCTATTGAAAATGGAACAAAATACAGGAAAGTCGGTTAATTCTAAGGAACATTTAGAATCAGATATGACATTGCAACAAGATATTGAAATGGCAAAAAGTGCTTTAGAACATATTCAAAAGAACATCGGTAATATAGAATCAATCGATTTTCAAATAAGTGACCAAAAAAATAAAGAAATCCAAGTAGCAAAATCTAGCGACGCAGAAGCAATAAGGGAATGGAAAGAATCTATAGGAAATATTTACAAAAATGTTGAGATTCCTAGAAATATAGAAGATGCCTTCAAATTTGAAACACAAAACGTAATTAATTCCGAAAATACAATGTTAGATGACCAACAAAAAGATCAAAGCAGTGTACAATCTATGAAGGCAGTAAACGAAGATAATAACAAAAATCTTAATTTAAAATCAAAGGACGAAAAAAATACAATTGCAGAGCATGATATGTTTGTTTCAACAACCGATCACAATGAATCAAAAATGAAACTACACAGTGAAAGTTTGACTAGCGAAAATCTTTTTGACAAGACTTTAGTTGGCCACGATATCAAGCCGGTAGGTTTTAATACAAATGACCATTTAAGTACAGCAAAATATTCGGAATTAAATTTTGAAACTGAGAAAAAGATACACAAGCCCGATGAAAAAGTTGTGAGTGGAGCAGATATGTCGTCAATGCAAAATAATGATGTGAAAAATTTAAAACTTGCTGTACCATTAGAAAATAACATTTTTGATACAATAACAGGGAACAGTGACATAAGTTCAGGTATGTTAAATGCTAAGGAAACTGAAAATTTTGAAGGTGACGCTTTAAAAAACAGTCATATGGAAATTTCGAAAGACGAACATCATAAACATAAATCTACCGTAAAAACAAACGAAGATTTACATTTGGCGGGTAAAGGTCTATCATCTGATGTAAGCGAAACAGAACAAAGAAATATGGAGCACCTGAAATCTGAACTTTTAGATAAGGATAATACGCATTCTAGTGACGTAAAATTGACTTCAATAAAATCAGCAGACATGAAGGATACTCATTCTAGAAATGTGTTAAATATTAACTCGTCATCTCAAAAAAATATAGAAAATTCAGAAAAGAAGTTGCTAAATGAAGCTGATTTTACTGGAAAATTAATTTCACGCGCACATCAAGAACAACTCGACAACGTGCAAGAATCTTTGTCATCTATCCCCGTTGGAAACCATAAAACAGAACATAAATCTAGTGATTTTTCGAGGATGCGAATGGATCAGTTGCTTAATGAAAATCATGAATCACAAGACTTTCATTTAATGCATTCGACTCAAGAAGGAGAACCAAAAGATCAATTGATGCATGCTTCAAAATCTGTTTCCCATTTCCAAAATGCACAGTTACAAAATACAAATACACAAGAACATTTAAACTTGCATAATAACTTAAATGTGCCACATTTCATGAATGCCGCTGAAGAGAAACATTTCAATGAAAATATACCGCATCATTTGAAAACGTTTTCAGAATCAAACAATGAATACACCAATATCCCATTGACCAAAACCAACGAATTTAGAAATCAACATATAATGAATGAATACATGAACGCACGTATGCATCAAATTCGTAACATGGAACAATTATTACGTGAAAACCATAGATTAGATGACTTTAATTCAATGCCGTCAGCCTCTAGGAATCATCATATGGATCATTCATCACAACAATTTAAAAGTGAAACAGAATTTCACAATGATCACCTCTTACCTTCCTTCACAAAAACAAATGGATTAAAAGATGAACTCAATAGACATCCAAGTATGCGCCTCGCAGAAAGCTCTGATAAAGGACATGAGGTATCTGATAGTCAGCATTTTCCAACAATGATGAAAACTAAGATGTTCTATAGCGGACAACATAAAGAACCAATGCATATGCGAATAACTGAAGATACAAATTTAGGACAAGTATTCACTGACAGCCATGAGCTTCATGACTCTCATTTAATGCACTGGGCTCAAGAAAAACAACACAATGAAAATTTTGCACAAACATTTGATGGCGCCACAGAACTTCACAACGAACATTTACATGAGCACATACCCACTAATAGATTTAGTGATAATCTTGATTTAGATAACAGTCATAAAATATTTCCTATGAGACCAAGAATGCATGAACATTTACATATGATGAAACATGCAAAACCATATGATATGGATAGTTCAATGCAGCCAAGCATGCATATTAGTATGAGAGATAGTGATATGCCATTGGGTCATCATCATCACCACCATCATCATGGTTTGGCAAGATCGAGCTATTCACCAACTCTACCCGTCGCCAATTCTAGTCCGGGAGCGGTAGGCGTATTCTCTGAAGCAAGTTCCGGTTGCGGTATTCCATTATTATTGAGCTGTTCTCCATCTGTTGTGTCCGGAAGTTTGGCTAAAGCTCACCCTACAGGCATTTCATCACCAGCGTACAGAACAGGAGAAGATTTCATGTACTATATGAAACGTGACGCTAATAACATTGAAGGACTGAACAATATTAACGTACATAAGCCATCGAAAGCTTTCAACCAATAAACTAAATGGATCCTGCTTTAATCACAGGTCTTATGAATTAATTTGGTAAAAATAAGATGCAGAGATAAGCAATACAGTGTTTGTATAACGAAATTTGTATTTCTTATATTAGTTTTAGTACTAAATGCATCACAAATGCTTAATAAAAATATAACTATACCATACATTATATGATTTTTATTTAATATTAATCTTTTTGTTAGACGATATTCTAATTGTTATATCATATTAGTCTTAATACTATAATTTTTAAAGAATAATCAAACTGATAAATACATTTCATAACAGTAAATTATGATAAAGTTATAAACGATAAAGAAATTTATATTTACGATTAGTAACTCTGTTTATAAATTGTAGACTTTATTAAATTTAGCATCCTTAATTTATTTCACATCAATTATAACATAATTAATTGCATAAGTAAAATATTAATATCAAGTCGAAATTATACTTTTTTTAAATGCTATGATTGTTTTTTGTATTCAAGGTAATATTATTATATGCAGAGATTTTATAATCTTGGTGCATAACCGAAAAGTGGACTCATAATGACAATATATTTTTTTGAAAAAGAAATACGGAAATATTATATAAGCTATTCATTTAATTTATGAAAATAGAAAAAAATTATATTTGGTAAATGGCTCACAAGGCACGAATCACATTTTTTATGTTATTCGTTGTTCATCGATGTCTTATTTCAAATACGAGTATATTAACCTGTGTGTAATTTGATAATTGCGTATATTTGAGTGCGAAATTCGATGACATTTACGAATCAAGTGATTTCACCGTGTCAAGTTTTATGCTGTGTAGAAATAGTTTTAGTAAAACTATTCATGATGTCGCACAGTTTATCAATAATATTTATTTTAATAAATATATTTATCTGTATAGTTTTGAACAAACAATTAGTGGAAAGTCAAGAAACTGCGATAATAGAAGCTTTATCTGCAGAAAATAAAGAAAGTAAAGGGTATAAAAATTTGGATTTGAATTCATGGGAAATATGTCTTGAAGATGAAGATCTTGATCATTCGAAAACAGACGACCAAACTGAAATGTTTCCGTCTAGTTCGTCAACAACAAATGATTTTTATCTTCAACCGAATTTTCAACGGGATTACAAAGCTATAAGCTCTGCTACACATCAAGTGGACGCATTAAACAATTTAGAAACATCTGGAATCAGCCTAAGAAAATATGATAGAGGTTTATATCCCTACATTAATTCCAAAATGATGTCTTCATATAATCCTATACCGCCAGTACGATTTCTACCCCCAGTTTATTCACCACTTCATGATACATTTTTATCTGAAAAAAGGGAATCTGATCAAGATTTTATCGGGAATATTCAGCCGCCGAGAGTGCTTCGGTTAGAAAACGATTTCTGGAAACAACTACAGCACGATACCGTTATGAAGAATATTTTGCCCACTATGCCTACATTTCTTCGAAACACTGAAGACACTCACGCGATAAGAACACGTGATCCGTACTATGTTTCAATGCTATTTTTGTACTCGCCTGAAATTATTTATAGCCGACGAGGTTCAGATGATGAGATAGAGCTCCCAATACCATACGCCTATGCGTATAGTTTCATGGGAAACAGAAATTTTCCGGAACTAGATGATTCCAACAGCAGAGAAAATAATTTTAAAACAATGTAAGTTATTAAGTAGCTCTTTAAACTGGTACACACAATTATTATTATATATAGTACAAAGCAGATTTTTAGTGGTATATATTTTTATATGCCAAGTTATTATATATAATGGATTATAAATTTACAAGAAAACCTAAAGAAAAATCGGTGATTTATAATATATTATGTATAACCTAATACAGCGTTTGTTGTGTTCATAATTGATCTCGTTCTCGGTGGTGAAGGAAAACATCGTGAGGAAACCTGCATGCGTTTAATTTTATAGAAATTCTGCCACATGTGTGTTCCACCAACCCGCATTGGAACAGCATGTTAGAATATTCCAAACCTTCTCCTCAACGGGAGTTAGTACAAATCAGATATAACCCAGTAGTGGGAAATTTACAGGCTATTGTGGTTGTTGTTATACAGCGTTTGGTTTGATTGTGAAAGCTGAGAACGAGTTGAAAAAAAATAGTGGCAACAGTTGGCTTCTAATTACACGCACTCTGGTAAAGGAGTACCACGTTTTGCCATAAATATTAAGTATAGCTATCATGCACACAAAGACAGTAATGTTGCCTAATTTGTAATAATATACTATCTAGATGTAAATGAAATTGCCTAGTATTTTCATCAGTTTACACTCTCCGTAGTTCTATCATAACTTTACCGGTTATTGCAATTATCCAGTAACATATATTTTAAAAATAGTACTTTCATATACGTTTTTATTTTATTATTTGGATTTAGTGGCTTTATGTATATTACTCAAAGTCGACGTCGAATAACATATTCCTGGTACTTATATGTTACATTGACATACATTGTAATCACAACAGGATGTGATAAGGAGTATTAGAAGGTGTAACAATAATTCATAGTAAGACTTTTGTAACTAATTATATCTAATATTATATGACGATTCCACGCGTGTAATGACTTTCAATGATTTTAAAGTGGCAGTGGAATGAAAATAATAAATAATAAGATAACCTTTCATGTAATTTAAATACTGTTGTATTTGTGAACATTTTTATGGACGCAGATACATCGAAATTGTTAAAATTATATTGATGAAGATTGAAAAATACAGCAATGACTTTTTTATTATTCTAAAATCTTCTATTTGATGTCATGGATTATAATTTTTACTATAGATACATGTTTTCAGTATTTTTTTTTCAATAAAAATAAATAACTTATATACATAAGATTTATTAGGTATTGTAACAGATTATGAAGTACCTTTTCGTGCTTTTTTTACAGATTGTAACAGATTATAAAGTATGAATGTTTTCTTTTTTTAAATTATTTGCAGACGAAGACACATGTCCAGATGGGGAAGTGATGGGCACGAATCTGCAATGCATTATGCGGCGCCACACTACCGTCAACAATGATGATCACTGGCGGTACTATGGAGAATAGTATTATAATCATATTCTTCTGTAATCTAAAGTTAAGATTAAACTTTAGGCAATATATTTTTCCGTTTTTTTTTAAACCTCTGAAATTATAATTTTGCATGACCTTTTTTGGCTTTCATGAATAAATAAATTAGTAATTGTTATTAAAGAAACGAATTAATATCTACATCGAGCTTTTCAAAGGTTGAGATTTTTTGGCTGGTGGATTTTGCTTACAAACTTTCAAAATTATATAACAATATGTATATATTTTCTAATTTTCTATATAGTATTTTGATTGTTTTTGTAAGAAATAATTAAAAAAATATTTTTCTATGTAATAAAATAATTCACAGCTTTTTGACTTAAGCCCACTTTCAAATAGTAATTCAGTAATCTAGTTGTTCTTAGCACTAAAACCATCTCAGCTCTATACTTTGTTCTATTTTAACATATGCCAGAAAAAAATAATAAAGTTAATCTGTCTGAAGCGTTTTATCGAATAATACATGTTACAGACGTAAACGAAAACAAGTCAATCGTTGTGGACAAAGGGAACGGGATGTTGATTTTATTTTTCCACACGCTAACACTTTATTTGATGATAACAGATAAAGTTAAAGGAACGTGTGACTGATTACATTGAAAACAAAGATTATCTGGAATTGATTACAAAATATACGTCTGTGTTTATATTATACACATAATACGGTGTATCACGCTGTATAAGTTTGTTTAATAGTACACTAGCGACCCGCCCCGGTTTCGTGCAGGTGCGATACTGGTACTAAATATACTACAGAATTTTTCTTGTTTCCTTACTATATTGTCCATGTCTTATATTCAAAAACCTTCTTCTTGAATCACATCATCTAATAAAAAAAAACGCATCAAAATCCGTTGCGTAATTTTAAAGATCTAAGCACATATAGGGACAAACAGCGGTAGCAGTGTTTTATACTATGTTAGTGCATATTATAAAACACATATTTAGATATCATTACATAGTTGTAATGATGATAATGATATACAAATTAATAATTATTTATTAACATAAGAATTAATAACGTTAAGTGCTTAAATATATACAAATATGAAATAAAAGTAGTTACTGTATAAATCTTGAACGCGTGGAATGGTGGCAAGAATGCTATCAGCATTTACCCGTTGAATCGCAATTCCGATCCTCTGGGCAAAAAACGAACCAGCCCTCCTATCCCCAGTGGAGGCAATGAGGCGAGGTGTTACACTTTTGATGAAGCTTTCTGAACCACTACTCCAAGGGCCAAGCGTTTCGACAGCAAATGAAACAAAAAAGTAATTAGATACACGAATATTTAGTTCTTTGATAATGATTTGTATGTTATATATTATATATATATTAAAAACATTCCTATTATGATGTTAACATTGTATTACCTATATTTAATTATAGGGAGACTATCAAGAATATAACGTGTTGATGAATTGACTGATGTCATTCATTGAACTTGTACGCAAAGTGACTAGGCGTTTCATTAAATAGCTAATTTAACCTGATAATTGCGACATATATGTATATAATTATAATTATATTATATTGTTTATTTTTTTGTACCTTGCATTACCTGTTTTCGTTTTTGTTCTTTGCCTATCTTGATCTAGATAATGAAACCTATATTAAAATTAAGATATGCGTGCTTAGATCTTTGCTGATTACTATTTTATTTGGTAGGGTTGTTTGCAAGTCCTCATGGATAGCGGTTTGACAGATATTAGTCATGGCTGACCAATTCTGTAGAATATACTATGAACAAATTCTGTAACATCAATATATAGAAATTAAATATACACACGTAAAATAAACAATGGAAAATTTATTGAAACTCGATTAACAAATATTGGTTAACAAAGTATATACATTATAACTTTGTGTAGTACATACATAATATACACTAAGATAAACTTTAAACTCTGTCTCGATTCGATTGGTTTTGATGGGGCCAAGATACGATTCTGAATGTTTGTTTTTTAACAATAGAAAATCCCAAGAAACTACGAATTTGCGTCAATTTTATATGCCGTGTGTACATTATTGTGTGTGAAATTATTCATTCTTTATAAAATTGCGTCACAAAATGACGAAGTGGGATGTTTAGCTCGTGTAAAGAGTCAGCTTGGCGTCAGGACGCGAGTCTGTCAACACACTGACGTAAACAACAAGGGCATTGATAACTTTTTGATTATATATTAAAAAGTACGCGTCCTATTTCATATCAGTAAATAATTTGTTGCCAAGAAAGGAGGTTCTCAGATAATTTACAATGAAACTAATACTTTGTGCGTTGTTGATGTTGCTTGTTTTAGCTCAAGCAAGACATATACATCCCAGTAATCGTTTGGATTTGTTTCCCGAACAAATTTTGTTGGAAGAAGTGAACGGTGATGGCGAACAGTCGGTTGTAAGTTACAAATTTTTTTTTTAAATTACGTTTGCGTAAAAATTGTTAATGGAAAATTTCTATAAATTTTTTTTTATTAAAATAATTATCCTATATATTGATCTGGGAATTATTATATGCCTTAAATTTAATAAAACACGTTACTTTCGTTACAATAGTTTCCGTTCTTTTTACTGTCAGATTTTAATTAAAAAATCAATCTACTTCGATATTAATGATTTATAATTTAATTTGAATACTAGAAATTTTTAACATTACATATTTCAAACCAATTCTGGCTTTATATATTCACATTTATCAAATCTTAATCCTTAAACTTAAGATATGTTTATTTTAGTATCCAGATAAAACGTATTAAGATTTATTGAAATAACGCAAAAGATATCGATTTATGTAATATATTTCAAGTATATTATCATTGATAATATAAAACATATTTTCGGTATCATATGATAAAATTATTTATTTTGAATCTAGAATTAATTTTAGAATTAATATCTGTCCGTATTTATCGTTATGTTACTGACCTTAAGGATAATTTTCGTGGTCTGGGTGTTTCTTGTACATATATTTCTGGAACCGTGTTTAGTAAACCTTACTAAACTATGCTAAATTTAATATATAAAACCTCCTTTTTCAGGATGTCTTAAATATGAAACCGACGAGATTTGTGCCGCTAAACAACGTGTTATTCTTTAAAAACTACGAACCCTGTGAAGATGGATTTAAGAGAGACATTCTTGGAATTTGCAGAGAAGTCTGGGACTGAAAGCACCCTCAAATACTTTAGTTCAATTTGTGATATTAATTTTAAGTATCTTAAATTATTACATCAACTGTTATTTTTTAAATTAAATTGAATAATTTTATGGTAAATAAATTATAATTTTTTGATAAAAATTATTTTATTTATTTACTCAATTATTTGAATGAAATGTTGAATATTTAATGTGAAATATAACCCCAATAATTATTTATAAGCCGTTGGACCTTTACTTTTATTCTACGACATGATTAGTTGTAGAAAATACAAGGAGATAATGTTTCATTAAATAAAATGACCTTACTTGGTGGTAGGGCTCTGTGTAAGCCCGTCTGGGAACCTAGAAATCTGGTACCACCTACAAAAACTCAATATTTATTTGGAAATACTACTACTAGTAAAAAAAACTAAGCCTTATTTCTTGGTGATGATTTAAATCAAGTACGAATAACTTTTAAGCCTTCATACTTTCATTTAACGTGATTTGACTGTAACTTTTTCATATTGTTAAAATATTTCTAAGACATAACATATATTAGCCATTACGTTATTTTAAACATTTGGTAATGGAAAAATAACAATCATAGAATCCAAGGTTTTATCAGATAACGAATAGTTTCCGTAAGTGTTTAAGGATTACAGAGATCTATCTTGAATTGTTATTATTTTTGTAAGAAAAGGTTTTTTTAATATTTAATACTGTTACTGAACATAATACTTATAATAAGTGAAAGTTTTGTGAAGAGAAGCAGAAATAAAACACAAATAAGTACATTATTAAAATTCACTGAGTATTTATTATGTTAATATACAAATTAAAAATAAAACAATCACAGCACCGAAATTTACACATTCCACGATAATTTTATAATACATTTCACTGACATTTACAATAACGATAAATAAAAAAATATATATTCTTAATGCCGTTTAATAAATTATTTTTATAATTATTTTCCTTTTTCCCAATAGCTATGTGTATACTCACATATAGCACCTAATATTATTTTATGTAAATAATTGTAATAACTGTAGTTGTAAAAAATCGTTAGCACTCAGTAAAATAGGGAAAAACGTTTGTCATTAATCATACTATTAGTTCGGTAAACATCGGAAACGGCATACATCCAAGAAACTTAGCCTACGTTCTTTTCCCGCGAACAAATTTTACTAGTTTCCAAGAAATATGAAAAGCAAATTTTCCTACTACATTTTTATAATAAGTTTTTTTAACTGAATTCACGTTCGGAAATTGACTACATATTTTAAAATTTAAAGTAGTTACAGATTGTCAAGAATTTAGATTCACGGACGGAAATTTTCGAACGCTTGGAATTTTATTCAAAAATTGGTTTATTCGATTTAATATTTATAATTTCCTTTTATACACGTCACATGAGTGAAGCAGGCGGGAGAGTGACGGAACCGTGTCCGGACAGAGGTGACGGCAGCGTCGCAACGCCGCGTATCCAGGCACCGCGCTCGCAGCAGTACGATTCAACATTACTCAGCGCTCGCATGTAGATAGTTGTTACACCGCCTGAACAAAACAATCTTCAATTACAAACGCCCTGCCAAAATCGAAGTACAAAATAAAAAATTAAAAGCCAATGCATTCGGAATAATGTAAGATTTAAAAATAACCCACACATTTAAAACTTTTTATGTATTTAAAACTTATGGTACATTAATATAGAAAGAAGTAGTAGTTTGCTGTTTATATTTTTAACTGAAATCAAAAAAGGAGGAGCTCTATTCTAATTTTTTTTTTATCTATTTTTAAAGGCGTCAGATGAACTCTGTGCGAGTAAATTTTAAACAACGATTAGGATCAGGTTATATATAGCACATTTCACAAGAAATAATGACAACAGTATATAAGATTTTAAATTAAAAAGGTTATTTTTATTACTACAGTTATTAATTACGGGATATGTCGTACCTAGATAATGTCGAAATATTGACCTCCAACGGATAAAAATAAAAAACATGGTAAATATCCCGTACTTAATAACAGTTATGATAAAAGTATTCAACAATATACCACGAAAAGAGTTCAAAAGACGTTTTTCTATTAAAATGCAAAAACAGTTCATTGATTGTTTTCTTTTGAGAAATTTTATTATAGTGTTCTTTTAACCTTGATCGAATAAGCAATTTTTTATTTGAAACGAAACACGTACGTTCAGTTATATACAAATCATAAATAACAAAACGTAATGTTATTGCATTATTTCATGATGAAACACACCGTTTGATAGGATTCACTTTTTGCTATCGTTAATTTGATGAAAAAGTTCGCCTATGACTTTATAATAATGTTCATACTGACTAGATGGTATATAATTGGAAATTATAAAGTGTTGTTAGCAAAATATGATGTTTAAATAATTCAGAAACATTTTGTTTTAATTTTATATAACAATTCCAGTAACATGTTTAATTGATTACGATCAAAAAAATACAATATTTATATTTTTATTATTCATGGATTCGCATGAAATTTTCCGATAAAAATCAAATGTTATGGAAATGTATAGATCTTATCAAAATGCAATATTTTTTTTTGTTGCATTTAAGTATTATTAATCTTTTCATTCAAAGAATACTTGTAATTCCGTAAAGTATTATTTTAAGCTCATCACTTGTGTTAGGAGAGGGTACGACAATAGCCCGATAGATCGACTTTTACATCGCTGGGACTATAAACCATTGAGCTATTGACACATGAATAAATAAAAGTTTATATAGGAAAAGTGTGGTTAAATGTCAACCAGGAGTAAGATGTACAAAAATGGCCAGAGGATCGGAATTGTGATTCAACGGGGAAATGCTGCTAGCATTCTTGCCACCATTCCAATCAATGTCAAGATTGATATAGTAGTTTTAGTTCATATTTGCATATATTTAAGCATTTAATGTTATTAATTCTTATGTTAATAAACTATGTTTTTAATAATTATGTTGAATACGTTTAAGCAGACATCATTTTCTTAAACAATATGTACAGTCATGGTAAGAGAAGGTTCGTCATCTTAAGATCTATTTTCGTGTGCTCAGTATGAGCGATAATCTCTGCTTTACCGATCGAGAATGACATATTGCGTAGTAATGATTTGATGTTTAGATTCAAAAGGTGCTAAGAGTTTAAGACTTCACAAAATAATGAATTAGAAAACTGACGAAGGTTTTGTTACTGTGACTGTACCATCAGATAGCCCATATATTCCAGCCTAGCTTACGCATTTAAAATAATAAAAAATACGCAATTAAGGCTTTCTAAGTTTTACTATTTTGGTGTTGATGCGAATTGTGACACAAATTAATCCAGTAAAAAAAATGTGGGAAGATCGGGCTCGAAGACTTCTTAACTGTCGACATATTCTTAACAAGTAACATCTCGGAACAATAACACAGCCTTACCGATGATGATAAGTTGCGTTCCCAGGTAAGCCAGGGCGTGTCCGTGTCGCGGTATGGACATCTCAGTCTCCAGCCTCCACTGGCGCTCCTTCCATTCCCAGACATCAATAGCTCCAACACTGCTAGCTGTTTTATCCTAGAACAGTTAACAAAATAGAGGAAAGCACGATATTGACTCTTGTGTAATTAATTTTTACGATTCAAATTGAACAATAATTAAACTATAGGTAAAAATGCATTTGATCAATAAAAAACTAAAAGTAAGAATAATTTTAGTAAGCATAATTCATCGATGGGAAGGTACTCAAGTAAACATATTAGCAGTAGAGTGAATATAATTCTTTGAAATCCAAATTACGGAGTCAACATTATATCCCTTGTGCTTAAAATTAAAAAGTCTCAATTTAATAAAACATTTCAAAATAAAAATAAAACAATGTTGTCTTAAATTTTCGCGATGATTACACATTTAAATAAAACTATTTATAACGGATGAATCGCGTATATTAATTATTTTTAAACATCCCGACGTTTCGAGCACTTTGCAGTGTTCGTGGTAGTACGGTAGTCTGCCCGTGACCACGAATATACGCGATTCATCTGTTATAAATAGTTTTATTTAAAATAAAACAATTCGATGAATGATGTTCTAAGTCTAAAAAAAATTGTTTTATCCATTCACTAACTATGTTTACACTGTACCTTGCTAGACATCTTGCCGGCTCCACCAATGATGTATAATTTGTCATTCATCGAAAACAAAGTGGCGAAACATCTCGGAAACCGTAAACAATGTATCTCTGTCCACCTTTAAGTATAAAATGCCAGTAAGGATTTTACGGTGTTTTGGGGCGATTTAAAACGCAATGCAATGTAACTTTACAGCTCAGACGTAATATATATGAAACTAGTTGGATCTTGCAGCTCCCTTGCATTTTGGCTGTCACGTTTCATACCAAATATCATTAAGTTTGAAAACCGTGAAAACATAGACAGACAGACGGTCAGAGTTACATGTATAAAAACAACATTTATAACAAACATTACAGTGAAAAATATAAATTATCATTTCCTTCATTAAAACAGCAATATAAACCTACATGGCATTAATAATCATTAATAAATACTAATACTGCTTGCATTAATAATAATTAATAATACCTGTATAATATAATAAAATAAGTATTTTATAATGCAACTAACTGATTAGTCTTGGAATTGTAACATTCAACGCTGGCAGAAACAGGATGGCGTTTTTTACCGGTCATGCCTCCGGCTACCCATATGTAATCACGGTACTTGGCTACTGCAGCTGCCATTCTAGCTGTGCCCATTGCCCTCACTTCAGTCCATGATCCAGTTTTGGGGTCAAAACGTTCCACTGATCGAAGCACCCTTATAGAAATGATTAGGTTGTATGTTCTGAGTTAAAACAAATGGATATTTAAAGGAAATATTGAATTTTAACCACGGGTAAGCGACTTCCTTCCAACGACTTTCGAACGGAAGGACTACTTCAAGAGCTAGATATGAAATGGCATTTTTTTTCGATATACTCTTTAGAGCGACGTGCAATATGACCAGTATGGTCATATTGCACCTCTGAAGATATTTTTGGAGCTTATAAACTACGTCACAAAACTGTCTCGGATGTACCAGATGCGTAAGAGTTCAGCCCGCGTGTGGAGGAAACAGTATAGAAATAAACTTTGTTTCGTTTTTTATGGACTATTGTGCAAAAGTAATTTGCTAATCATACTCAATAGGAAAGACGATTTTCTCCCACACAGAAAGCATTCATCAACTATTTGGCAATTACTTGTGAAAAAATTGAATGCATATTATGTTCCATAATGGTCTTATACCGAATTAAATAATAATGATAGTGTTAGTTACCTGTCGTCTTTATCCTGTCCTCCAATCGCATAAAGAGCCATACGATGTACTACGAGTCCGAAATTCTTACGAGGTATCGCAAGTCCTGATTCACTGTACCAGGACCGGGTCACTGGCTCAAAACTCCAAACCGTTGATACCACTACCGACTTACCGCGCAAATCATCTTCTCGAGGATCCGCGCCGCCTGGGACAAAGTTAGATAACAGTTTTCGTGTATAATAAGAAGTCTAACTCGCAGGTATTCGATATCGTAAGTGGTTCCATCTACACAAGCATTGTAAGTTCTTATAAAGTTCTAATTAAGGATATGTTCATTTCTCTTTCGCTGCTGTACATTATTAGTTAATTCATCCATCAAGCAGGAACAGTTTTAATATTAATATTTGGTGGTAAATTAACGAATGATTGGGCAAATGGTATCTCCCACGTTGTGATGTGTACAATGTTATCAGTCACAACTTGCTAATTTGCAGCTGCCTTTTAAGTTTTTTTTAGTAAGCGAAATAGTATACGAAAACATACATTTGTTATTATTTTGATCTTATTTAAAGATGATTGGATTTTTTTGTGATGCACTCAAATTGTTTATAATATTATTTACAAAGAGGTGATTAGAAGATAGCATCACTGGATTTTTAAGATTATTACAATACTTTATCTAAAAAAATTAAAGCAGTGGTTTTAATTTTAATAATTACCTACAAGAAATACCCTTCCACGCAAGAAGGCCACTGAATGGTGATGTCTGGGCTCTGGAAGTTCTCCGACCAAATCCCAAGAGTTTGTTACGGGATCAAATCTAAAGGAGTAAAATTGTATTGAAAAAAAATGTATTTAGTTAAATTATGCAGGGTAGGATAATGGTAGCTTCACTTAATTGTTAAATGAAGATTCAAAAGTGCTAGTAAAAGCCTACTTGAATAAAGTTTATTTTGATTTTGATTTTGGTATAACTCTCTTCAGTACAATAATACTCTGATAGTTGATGACAACTTATATTATACATTAGCAAGAGTATTTATTTAGTTGTTTCACTACATTTGACAGGTTTGTATATTTAGTATGCGTGCTCTTATTTAATTGTCAGATTGAAGAGAAATTGAGAAAGTATGATATGCTCAGATTGAAAAGTCTCAAATAAATTTGTATGAAATTTCCACTTCATCCTTTCCTTGTTTGGTAACTTGATATTAATATAAATACCATAATTTGATTATTCAGGTGTGTAATACCTGAAGATATCTTTGCCCGTATTCCTCGCTATACCATACGATGTATGGGGATCAATGCCGCCGAAAACCAATACAGTTTCCCTGTCGCAGTTAAATAGTGAACCTTCCGCGAGATAATTTTTATTTGATGGTCCGAGAATTGATGTTGATAGCTTATTCCTGTAATGAGACAATATTTTTTATGCGAAGATATAAATAGTACTATTTAATAAATTGATTTTGTTACAAGATGTTTTTTTATTTGTAGGATCTTAGTGTACACGGTTAAGAGTATCTTCTCAGCAATGGTGGATAACATATTTGAAATTTTTTACCATATTTTTCAATTCAATCGTGCATTATTAGTTTTCATGCTATTTTTATAAAATGTAATCTTAATCGAATATTTATCATTTTTTTATTTAAAAAAAAACCTTGGCAATCCCTTCAAGGTAAACTATGCTACAGATTAGATATGGGACTCAATGGTCAATATTGTCTGACGCCATATTTGACGCACATATATGTCATAAAGTTAAGTCAAAGTCATTTCGATTTATGTCTCAAGCTCTTTTATTTCAACTCCGCAGGATTCCGTGTAAGTACCCACACTAATCACACCCACCACTAATCATATATTTTAACACCAAACAGCAACTTTGGCGACAGATTGAGCCTGTTTAATTGCAAAACAAAACAAAGGACATAACATCTTAGTATCCAAGGCGCATTAATGTCTATGGGAACTTGTGACCTTTTTGCCCTATAAAAATATATATCACACATGTTTTGCATGTTCTCTCTCCTTTACGAATATCCTTTAATTGTATTTATATAATATAAGATACAGAAACTATTACAGTTTTCGTTTTATTCACGTTCCTTGTTTTTTTAATTGAATGTGCAAAATTTTATTAGCTAATGTTTGATTGACAAATAAAATTGAAATAATATATTTACATATTGATTCTTGCAAGCGATTCTTTTGAATGGTTGAACATAGAAATTGGCGGACTGAAGAGCTTATTATCCGACGTTGTGGCGGCTTGAGTTACCGGACGAGGAACATTAGCCGTTGCTTGATGATGTGCTTGACTTGTCTTTTCTCTATAATTAAATAACCTTTAAATATTTTAAAACAAGTAACTGCAACTCTGCTCTCTCCTAATCTACGGTGTTCTAGTTGTTGTTTCTTAGCGGTTCCTCTCGTTCTAATCTACATTCCGAACCGGTTTTGGCTTTACTTAAATAAAGTTCTAATAATTCTAAAGTGCTTGTAAAAATCTACTTCAATAGAGTATTGCTTTGATCTGACACATGGAAGAATATCGTCCAAATCATGCAGTTTCCGAAAGAGGCTTGATTCGCTGAACAAGATATGAAATATAAACATATAGTGAACTTTTAAAATACCTCATAATAATAATGATTTGGTAATTTTAATATTTAATTATACATATATTAAAGTGGAGATGTATGAACATTCGTTAGTAAAAGGTTGTGGATTCGATTCAAAGTTGACGAGAAATTCATCATCATCAGTCATCTTACCTCCTAGACGTCAAAGCAGCGGTCGCTTCAGCTAGGTAATTGGCTGCAACGCTATGCCTCCTCTCGTTTTGTCTGCTTGCGTATTGATTCTGCGGGTATTGTCATTTTAAAATACGTTTATTCTAACTTTATTTAAAAAATACAGCTGATTTTTAATTCTAATTTTAAATATATCTTGTAGATGATTCCTGACTATTTATAAATCGGTACACCCCGTACACCATAAATTCTTTGGAACCAGTAGAGACTCCTTCATATACATCTATTTTGGATAGCTATGAAAAGTAGTTCAGTGTATGTACCATTGGTGGTCAAAAGCCTAGTTTTTTCTAGAAATCTTAGAGCTTATTCCGACACGATACTCCAATGTGGACTGGAATTTATTATTGGTGGTCAGAAGCCTAATTTTTTCTAGAAATCTTAGAGCTTATTCCAACACGATATCCCAATGTGGATTGGACAATGGGTATACATATGTAGCAAACTCACATCCATCACATTGGTTTGTTCTACTCACTGGCAAATATGTTTAAAATATTAAATAAACTGCAATCGCTGAATCGTTTGAAGTTTTTATATTCACACATATCTTACATTCTCCGTAGTACTGGTTCCCACAACGTCGCTGCTTGTTTCACTTACAGTATTTAATTCTTCTGCTGAGTCCTTTTCAGGTGGATCGCATAATGTCGATGAAAAGCCCGTCTAAAATTTAATATGTGAAACTTAATTGATTACAATTATACTCATAAAAAAATGATATATCGGTAATCTATTTAGAATATAATTATTAATTTATACTTTATAAGCCGAGATGGCCCAATGGTTAGAACACGTGCACCTTAATCGATGATTTCGGGTTCAAACCCAGGCAAGTACCACTTTATATATGTGTTTAATTTGTGTTTATAATTCATCTTGTGCTCGGCGGTGAAGGAACACAACGTGAGGAAACCTGCATGTGTCTAATTTCTTTGAAATTCTGCCACATGCACATGCATGGGATGCACATTCCACTAACTCGTATTGGAACAGCGTGGTGGAATATGTTTCAAACCCTCTCATTAGCCCAGCAGTGGGAAATTTACAGGCTGTAACATTACTTTACTTTACTTTACTTTATATGGGACTATGATCTAAAACACATAACGATTTAATTTAACAAAATTTTACTATAGGCGTTATAAAATAAGGTCATGTTAATTATGAATATATAAAATTAAAAAAAAAAAAATTACACGCTCCGTTTTAATTCTACACATGTGTATTTGTCGTATATTTTTAAAGCACTCCTTTTGTTTCGGTGATTGTAAATGATTTTTCTGTTCCTGTAATAAACATAGCAATTTCGATGATATATATTTATGCTCGTTTAATATATTGTTCTTATAACTATATGCGAACTATTAATGTCATATTATTAATTTTATTTTCATGGTGATATTACGTACTTAAATAAAATTAATTGTTAAAAATGTCGAGATGGCCCAGTAGTAAGAACGCGTGCATCTTAACCGATGATTGCGGGTTCAAACCCAGGCAAGCACCGCTGATTCATGCGCTTAATTTGTCTTTATAATTCATCTCGTGCTCAGCGGTGAAGGAAAACATCGTGAGGAAACCTGCATGTGACAAATTTCATAGAAATTCTGCCACATATGTATTCCACCAACCCGCATTGGAACAGCGTAGTGGAATATGTTCCAAATTTTCTCCTCAAAGGGAGAGGAGGCCTTTAGCACAGCAGTGGGAATTTACAGGCTGTTGTTGTTAAAAATATATTGCTTTTAAAAGAATTAGTAGATATATCGAAAACAAGGTAATCCCCAATAGAGCATGTGTAATATATATCAAGTCTTATTCACTATAGGTATAGGTAGGAGCTAATATTAGTAGCTGGAAAGTATCGAGGGGAATGAAAGTACGTACTAAATAAAATAAGACATGTATTTTATGTTACCTCTAAATTTTTTTTATTTTTTTCCAAGTTCGGACTCACTGTCGAGTCTTGTAATACATTTCGCATCTCATTTTCCATCGGCGGGGGAGATCGACTCGGTGAGTGATATTGACCATCTTCCGTAGCCTATATAATGACATATTTTAACATGTATCTATCTATCTATTCAAAGTTTTACTTGGGCTTTGTGCAAGCCCGTGTGGGTAGCACCCACTCATCAGTTATTCTACCGCCAAACAGTACTCAACAGTACTCAGTATTGTTGTGTTCCGGTTTAAAGGGTGAGTGAGCCAGTGTAACTACAGGTACAAGGGACATAACATCTTAGTTCCCAAGGTTGGTGGCACATTGACGATATAAAGAGTAGTTAATATTTCTCACAGCGTCATTGTCTATGGGTGATGATGACCACTTACGATCAGGTGGCCCATATGCTCGTATGCCAATCTATACCATAAAAAAAAGCGTTTAAAAGGAAGATAAGATTCGCCGTCACTAATGTGACCACCACCATGGATAGAACGCTATCATATGATGTTACGTCCCTTTTGTATATTACCATATATCACTACAGATTCACTAATATTGAAATAATTGATTAATAAAATGCTTGATACGTTCTGACACGGATAAAACATTATTGTTAATGTAAAAAACTGTAAATGTGTAGTTCGAAGTTCTATACGGGCTATGATATATTTCTATAAATAACTAGCTACCCGCCCGGCTTCGCACGGGTGCAATTCTAATACTATAAATATACTACAGAATTTGATTATTTAGGACATCATATTACAAACTTCTAAAATTATCAGTGTTTCTTTACTATATTGTCCATGTATTGTATATAAAAACCTTCCTCTCGAATCACTCTATCTATTAAAAAAAACAGCATCAAAATCCGTTTCGTTTTTTTAAAGATTTAAGCATACAAAGGGATAAAGGAAAGGAGGGACAGAGAAAGCAAGACTTTGTTTTATACTATGTGTATAGTTGTAGATCGCACCTTCCTTTTATTCTCAAAAAAGTCACACATGGTTGGGAATTTATCGTTCGTCAATCCTCTCAAAGCGGCGGGAAAGTCGATTTTTGCCCTCCTTATGTCCATTTTATCGGAATCCATTCCACGCAAATTGCCTGTTAATATACATTTAGAAATTGGCGTTATTAAATAAATTGCTATTATTATAATAAAGGTATATATTGATATGTATTTAAAAAAAATATTTAAAGCAATTTTGTTTTGATAATAATTATTATATTTTTGAATACAAAAACGTATTCGTAATAGTCAGTTTTTTTTTAATTTCATAATTATCATCATTATTCTTTTATATCTAAGTGCTAAAAGTTTTATTAATGCAAAAGAACAATGAAAACATACATTTACTTAACTTAATATTGAAATACTTATTCCATATAAACAAAATGTTTGAGGTACACGACTCACAGCATGTACCTAAATAACTTGGTTTTTCAAGCGAAATAATAATATAATTCTAAGGACATTGACCTTTTGATCACAATTTACTCAAATATATACGTAATTATTTATTTACCGGGAACATCGTCGTGACGTCTGGGCGGTTGCATCATCGCCATCTGTTGGTACATCTGCTCCTTCGGTACCAAGAACTGGTCGAGATATTTGAGAAAGTCCTTGTAAGTTATGTGGTTCTGCGTGAATTTATATTTATTAGTATAATAACGGTATTCTTTTCTTGGCATCATAATACTGTGTCATTGATGAGTCGTATGGTACACAATAATGTTGCATAAAATAAAATATTTGTTCTCTTTTAGTTATAAAAAGGTAAATAATATGTTTTTACGTTGAATTACACAAATGTAAACATTTGAAGAAGATAATGTTGATATGACGTCATGTCTTGTTCATTGAAATCACAGACGACATACCGGATTCGATTAGGGTTAAAACTCATACCGCTAGTATGCTTATCTACAATATTTTTAAATGCTTTATATCAAATGTTTATAAATGCATATCGTAAAGCCATTTGTAATTAAATTGTCCATGCGGTGTTGCCACACTTTCGATATTTAAAA
Organism: Vanessa cardui; assembly: GCF_905220365.1. NCBI lineage: Eukaryota > Metazoa > Arthropoda > Insecta > Lepidoptera > Nymphalidae > Vanessa > Vanessa cardui. Next base: position 10,091,453 of record NC_061133.1, on the reverse strand, counting down.
GCATTGAATCCCCAGTTAAAAAAGGGGAAAATGACTAACAATTTAAATGCGACTTACTGTTCACGGTAAAATAATTAATATATAAAGAAAATGTCAGTCACATATAGTTTAATAATTTGACACGGAATAAATTCTAAAACCGATCGATATTGATGTTGAAAGCAGTCCTTCTAAATTATTCGTAACTTTAGCTCAATATATATAAATAGAAATCAGATATGTTTAAATTATATAGAAAATATAATTCAAAAGATAAATTAGACAAATAATAGAAAAGATAAATTAAATAGAAATAGAAATAAAAAATCAGTGCTGTGCATTAGCACAGTTTATACTGAGATGAACTCCTTGCTACCTACACTGTGTTCTTTAAATATAATTATTTTCTTGTGTATAATCTATGCAATGTATGTTTGTACCAAAAAAATAAAATAAATGGTTTAAATAAAAATTTTCAATATGAGAAATGAAATGAATCTATTGTTAAAACAGTAACACTGTTCAGTAGAATTCACACATAATATGGATAAAGTAAAATTAATTTGTTTTTTTTTTTTCGACATTATGATTCATAATAACCTTCTCTTCGCCGATCCAGTTCCTCTCGGCTGGCTCCGTAAGGTCCAATACGTCGATCCAATGATAATAATTCTTTGAGTTATTGCCGTACCAATACTTTATTATAACGTACCTGTTAAAACGATAAAAATGCACTTATTACTTATCTGATAATGTCCAGCCTTTGATCATTCACAATTAAATTAAAATTACATGTTTCAGTTGTTTTGTTTCTGTTAATCTAAATGCATTTTTATTTTTGTCAATTAATACCTACGTCTTAACTTTATTTAAAAAAAAACCTTAATAATAATAATGAATTGTTGAATGAATTACTAGACTTTTATGTAGGAACCGTGTTGTGCAATAAAAAAAATGATGTGAGGTATCTATCTTAAGGCCGAATATTTCAGTTAAAAATTTAATTCTAATTCCTAATTAACGCGAAATTATATAGAAGCAACAAAAGCGAATACATTGGAAAAGCTTAAAATGACTAAGCTTTGGTTGAATTTAACACGTCTTCTTCTTAGGAAAATCTGCAGTCGAAGCTCCAGAATTTATAAAAACACAAAATACTTACTGATTGTTCTCTAATTGTATAAATACAGTACGACACAACATAAATGTAGCGTCGTCAAAATTCGTAAAACCGATCACATCCGAATTAAGAACGCTATCACAAATTATCAATATTTATTTCTTACGTAAATATGATCTTTACACAAACGTAATAACTTGTATTATCATATGACCTAATATTTTCGTCGATTTGACACGTCGACATGGTTGAGCTGACGCGAGAATCTATAGCGAACAATAGCGTCGAATTGCGCTATAGGAAGCTGTTTCTATTGGTTATGTGAATCGGCAGTAATCGGTTTCATTGCATTTTCCGATGCTTCATCTAAGTTGTGTCGTACTATACGTATTTATAATGCATTGTTTACGTCGTCATAACAATTCCGCTTTTGAATCTTTATTAATATTATAAACGTGAAAGAAACTCTGTCGCTCTTTCACGACCAAACCACTGAACCCATTTTGATGAAATTTGGTATGACGCAAACTTGAAGTCACAGAAACAGGCTACTTTTTTGCCTAACACATGGCAACCAACACTCCAAAACACGAGCAAAGCCGTAGGCCACTACTAGCTATAAATATGATTTGATTTATTTGATTATTTGTAATAAATCATGTTTCTCATTATATTAATAAGAGCTTTATCCATGTGGTATTAATTAATTAAATTATATTTTCCTTGCGTGCATCGAGTATAATAACCGATATAACTTATCAAAACACAACAATGTGTAAACATGTTATTTAATATAGTGCATGTCCGCGGCATTGCTTGACTGTATTACAAATCCACTGTTCGTCTTATACATCATCGTACTTTTGAGAACGCTTTTTAAGTCAATTGACTATCTTTATAAGTGGAATAAAATGTATTTGTTTTTGAGTTATAGTTAGTAGTAAGGTTCACTCTGATTGATTCGGATTGCCAACTAACCGGAGTCAGCGAATGTAGAGGGAGTCTATGTTTAAATCACAATTATACACTATAATAAGTCCTTCGCAATAGGTTAGTGTGATTGATCATAATTGACCTCGTAGTCGAAGAAGTTCTCATCATCATTTTCACCAATCAGCAAAAAATATCTAAGGGTTTTAGATACTATATAGTATGGTAACATTCATACTAACAAAGGTTGCCCTTTAATCGGAGAGCAAAGGATGTACTAATGATACCCACTCAAAATTAATAACTAATTTAATTCGTTCCTTATGCTATTTAATCCATAGGCAGTAGACTTTTTACTTTAGTACTCTTTATTCTTTTCTTGATAACATATATGCAAAAATTAATGATGATCAGTTGAGTAGTTAAGATGTGAAAGTGTTACAAACAAACTCACTTTCGCATTTATAATATAAGGACGTATAGTCGTGACGATAGATTTTTATTAAACATAATTAAATATATACTTATTTAATTGTTAAGATATTATGACGTTGACTCTGCGATAAAGAAAGATGACCTAAAAAATAACTTATTTATCGAATGAAAAGTGATCGTCTACCGAGAAATATCCCACCGCTACTAAGTGATAAACACTCCTAAAGATAATATAATTGTAAGGAATATTGATTAAGAATAGACAAAGGCGTTAGCGAATATCCACGTGTAATGAAAACTTAGGCTTATAACAATCAAATATTATAAACGCCAAATCAAAAGGTATTGGTAACAGCCATGGGATGTTATATTTCATCTTTAATTTCACAGCCTCATATATACTTCTAAATTAAAATACAGCACCACAAAATAATACTATGTGGCGGTACCAATACCTATTAATGAAAGGGTAATATCTAGCAAGGTAAGTTATGTACAAGATTTGATTATATTTACAACAATTGATTCCGTGAGACGATTTCAGTAGCACGTAAAAAAATCTGTAAAGGATTCCTATTCCAAATCGAAGAAGGAATACACAAACCAGAGCTTTACAAATCCCATACGATTTACTATTACTAATAGCTATATTGTGTGCTACTAACAATTCTTGATTAATATGTCCCTATTGACGATAGAAAACTATTCCAATTAACTACGTATATCCAGTTTAGTTTTACTTCCAAAGTTCTGATAACAGCTTCTTCGAAGTTCAATACGTCATTATTTCCAAAATCCATGATGAATATCATACATGATATCGCGCCAATAGTTTCATTTTGCTATTATCCTCTTGTGGTTCGAATAGACTATAGCTTTATTAATAAATGAAGTATTTTTTTTAAATGTATAACAATGAAATTAAACGTACTTCGCAATTCCACCTGCTTTTAATTTATATTTACCTTTCATTTTCTTACAAAATTTCGTGTTTTTTCATATAACAAGTTGAGGTACTGATTATTATTATTTGTTATCAAAATGGCGTTAATATAAGTAATACTTATTACTATATAAACGAGTGAAATACATATATAAACTGTATGTATATTTCTAAGAAAACGAAGTGGGTCGGTTATCTAAAGTATCAAGCAAGTATGTTGGAAATTATACACTTATTTACACACTAATGGTGTTGTTTTAAACATGCATTCCTTTAAGATTACTTTATACGAATATTCGAGTAGTATTGTTAGATCGCGAGGAAACCTGTACGTGTCGAATGATTTTTCGCCACAGGTCTAACAATCTATCAATCGGCATCGAAGCAGTGTGGAATTAGCTTCTGACCTCTTCACTCATGGATACATACTGTTAATTTTCTTTAAATATGTATACGTTTTCAAAATTACGTTTCAGATTAGGAGATACATTTTAACTACAAATTAAGCAGAAAAAAATTGGTGGACTTAATCATCTAGGCGACCTGGGTTTGACATGCATTCGGCCTTTGTATGACCAGAGTCGGACTGGGAAGTTCAAAGGTTCTCTAAAAAACTTTAGAATTTATACTATAAGAATCTTTTATTTATATGTTATTTGGATATTTGAGTCAGCTTCCGTAACGTGCTTGTGTTCATATAATTGTCATAGTCGAATATTATAATAAACTAGAGACCCGCCCCGGCTTCGCACGGGTGCAATACTGATACTAAATATACTACAGAATTTGTTTATTTACTTCATCATAGTGCAAACATCTAAAATTATCAGTGTTTCTTTACTATATTGTTCATGTATTATATACACAAAAATTCCTCTCGAATTACACTATCTATGAAATAGCGGCTCCAAATATAGGAATAACTATAACTATATTATATAATCGTAGATCGACTTTTAAGTAGTCTAATATTTTTCATTTCATTTTACTTAAGAGGACTCTAAAAAATATGTTCAATACGCAATTATTAATTATTAGTTCATATTTATTTGTTTTAAAATAGTTTTTTGTTTGAAGTCGGTTTTTATTTTTGTCAAAATTTTTATTTATTTAAACGCTGGTCAATATCGGCTCTATATTGAAATCTAAATTATATTTTTGAATTTTTCACAAACACTGCAAACAGTGCACTGCGATTCTTAAATAGATTTATTTATTGGCACGGATTGTTTATTATCGACTACATACAATGTAGTGTTTGTAATTGTGTTAGTTTAACTTACGCGAGGCCGTCATCCACCATCTGCTGTACTTCAGGCGTGTTTACGATTTCAAGGATTTCGTTGTTCTCGGGGTTTCTCTTGATATCAACCAGTTGCCAGGGTGATATGAGGCCGAACCGAACACATCTCATCACGTCCACCACGAAGGGACACCGTTTCGACCAATTCGCTTTTAACCAACGAACTCCAGCCATTAAAACTTCTATTTCGCTAAAAATAACAATAAAACAAATGGATATGCGTTTGATGCTTTGTGAAGGCAAACTCGAAAACTAGTATTTTTATAAGACCTTTAACGGACTCGTGATTTATATTTTGCTTACATAATTGGAAAAATAAAACGATAATCATAGAGTAATACATTATACACGATTTACATGAATATAATGTTTAATTATAGCTTCCAGTTAATAATACCATTATTCATTATTACAAATACTAAGTTCTCTTGTAAAATAATATAAAACCGAATAATACAGAATTGATGTTTGTTACATTGGATAAAAGTTTATAGATACACATTGGAGTTTTTTTGAATATGAATGTCATTGACCCTTTTGGCTAATCGATTATTATAATCGATATTCTGATAACCTGACATAAATGGCTGGAATTAATAATATTAAACTGCCACGCTCGAGTAAATCTTATAAACTATTGGACTCCAGGATATGTTATCATTAATTATATTATATAAAGCAATAAAATATACTCGTTACAGCGTAACCTCAAAATCTTATGAAATATTGTTTTAGAATGTTAAAAGATTTTCCATTAATCTTCTAAAAATATGGACTGGATAGCAAGAAGGTCTATCTTCTACGCCTTTAATGTATGAAACTACAATTACATACATTAATTCGGTATCTAATTTCGATACACAACATTTATCGCTAAATACAATGTCTAACGGTAGCAAGCCACGCCTGTGACTACACCGTAATCTAAAACATCTCATTTCAAATCGAAATTTATCAAAAGATATAAATTAATAGTAATAATAATGAAATGATAAAACAAAAAAACCACTCACCTTGTTACACAAATGTAATTAGATTTGAGAAAAGTTATTATTTCCTCAGGCTCTAGTTGAAGAAAATCGTTAGATGCTACCAACGGTAAAAAGAACCTCATTATTCTTGGCACCTAAATTTAAAATCGAGTTTGACAATTATTATTTTTTCTTACAGAATAGGAAAAATAAAGTAATAATCAATTTTTAGATCTTATTGTAAATATATTGTTTATATTACGGCTATATGGATGGATGGAATGCAATATACTGGACTTATAATATTGAAATGATTTATCATTTCGTTAGATCACATCACATATGTAATATATAGTTAATATCTGTTTCGTTGGTCTATTGGCTGCAGATTCCGAGGTCCTTATTTCAAACTTCTCAAGCCAAGACCAAAAAATATGGCTAGGTTTAATCAGGTGGAAGTGTGTACAATCTCGTACTTTGACAAGCACGTTGGGTCTTACGTTTCAATTATTTTCGATCGTGGAGGATATGTCCCATTGGATAATAAGAATGCACTTATATTGTGCCAATGATGTTCTAGTAAACAAATATGTCATTAATACGTAAAAAGTGAAGACTAGAAAACGTCCTAATTGGGACGTTTGCCTTTAGTCGTTTTACGTAGTAATACGTTTTGCGTAATTAAAACATCTAGTTATCACTTTTACTTATTGTTTTTATCAAGTTATCCTTTTTACTTGTAACGAAATGTAAAATAAACGGTCCCCGGCGCGGCACACTTTACCGTTGTTTAGTATGGATACAACATATCTGTTCTGTAGAATATCATTGTATTGTGCACAAACTTTTGGCTATATATGTTCTGAGTATTAAACTAACTTCTCATGAGATGACTGAAATCGCTCAGGAGATCACAGTAAATTTCATAAATGTTCTTACCATTAATTCCTTAACGGGTGTGACATTTTTACATCTGGCTTCCCTGTACAACGCGAAGGCCGTATCCTCATTAAAAAGATCTTCATTCATAATAAACGACCAACATTGATCTTCCAAATCTGTCTTAGGAATATGATTTAAATGTGGTATCACCGATTAACGACGAATTTGTTTTAAAGACGTACAACAATTCTTACAATATTTTTTTAGGCAGCACAAATATTTCTTTGCTTAAATTTTCAATTTATCAAAGTGTTACTCCAGTCTTTTTTCACTTCTACTTTATGGAACTGTTTCCACAAAGTCCTACCACTTAGTAAGCCTGGATAGACCCACTTATATTGTTCAGCAAAACAGCAATACTTATTGCTGTTGTGACCACTAATGGTGTAGGTGACCACTAATCATCAGTCATTTGCAAATTTGGTTATCTACTGGAAATATAAATAACTATTCTTAAAATAAGAAAGTTAAAATTTTCAAGGCAAAAATTTTAACTTTCTTAGGTATCGTATTGGTAACAAGAAATTGACTTTCCACGTTTAGCATTATTTTTATTGAAGTGAAATGAATGCATTTTTTTGCTACCACATATATATGCTTTTTGTTTAGTAATGAACATATCCCTGATGTTGTTTAGAAAATATTAGCAAATGGGCCACCATAGGTGACCTAATATCGAAAGTAGTCCTATTTCTCAATTCTAGCGTTTACTATTTAAATAACAAAACTTGGTACTGTTTACATAAAAAAAAACAGTACAAAGTAGTGTGGTTTGACGTCAGAACAACGACCAACAAACAGACCCGTACAGAGCGTTATCACCGCTAAACCATAAATTTGACTCCGGTCTTTATAATTATAATATTTACTAGTATTTATAATATTTACACGATAGTCTAACAAATTTACCTTTAATTTCCAAGTATTGGGCGGCACAAAATAAATCCAAAACGTTATCTCGTTTCAGTATTTTATTGCTTTCCGTTCCGCTAAATAACATCCATTCATATATTATGTGAAACGTTTCCGGAGTAATACTGGCCTAAATATGGTTTCGTTTGAGAATTTAAAAATAATGTTTTTAATTTTTGAATTTATTATTTTAATAACAAGTTGTAAAATTTACTTACAGAGGACAGGTCGAATTCACGTTGAACATTCATATTAAAATAGGAGGAATAAATCTGGAGCACAATTCGATGACAATGAAACTCTTCGTCACCAATATGAACGATCGTATCTGTATTTCTAAAAAGCATTCCACGCATTAATTGTAAATTCGTCCTGTATATTTTACTTTAGATTTGGTTTTAGAGAAGAGATATTTATACCAAATCTTTGCAAGTACTAAGTTTTAACTTGCTTAATTTATATTTATGTAGCATTTTCATTTGTAAAGAGAACGAGACCTTGATCCATGGCACTGGCCTGTTATATTACACTGGCTAGAACGTTTTTTATTTGAACATATGTCTAACATTAATGGGAAAATACATACATTGTATACGGGACAATTAGCATTTGATTTATAAACGCAAACGTCAGCTTAATGGCAGGTGAGGCTTCTTCAATGCAATGTTCCGGGTTTTAACATGACGTAAGCTAAGACATATCAATATTTTACATAATTGTATAACTTACATAAAATTATGTATTCGCTTATAAAACTCTTGAAAGATATCTTGCTTCTTAGGAAGCTGTATCCGCATCCAGTCTATTGGTTCCGTTGTCGTATACCCGAGACTGCTCAAATATTTTCCTGTATCTTCTTGTATTATATGAGGTTTTACTTTTGTATTATTTTCCACTGTATTTTTGTTTTGTGTATTCGTTTTTACTTCTCGAATACCGTAATGAAGTGATGGTTCTGAATCGTTACTAGTCTCCTAGATAATTGTGAAATAAACATAAGTCACAATTCTTATAAATATATTATAATTGTTATAATAAGTAATTACTTACGAAATTACGTATGTCATCCGGTTCTCCGGCAGCTTGTCCTTCGAATTTAACTTTAACTTTAGCTTGTGTGGGATCAGCTAAAAGTACTCCGACTGTGGATGACTGAAATACTACCTACGAGATTCATATACATGAATCATGTATAAAGTAAAGTAAAGTAAAGTAACAGCCTGTAAATTTCCCACTGCTGAGATAAGGCCTCTCTTCCATTAAGGAGAGGGTTTGGAACGGCTTCCACCACGCTGTTCCAATGCGGGTTGGTGGAATGCACATGTGGCAGAATTTCGATGAAATTAGACACATGCAGGTTTCCTCATGATGTTTTCCTTCATCGCCGAGCATGAGATGAATTATAAACACAATTAAGCACATATATATAGTGGTGCTTGCCTGGGTTTGAACCCGCAATCATCGGTTAAGGTGCACGCGTTCTAACCACTGGGCCATCTCAGCTCTTCATGAAATCTGTATATAAATATATTATTAAATTTATTATTTCACAGAAACTACACTACTAAGTAATGTCGATTAATCAGCTTCGGCATTGAACAAAAATAGACCAACGTTTTGGCTTTACTAACTATATTTAATTTAATAGTGTCGAAATTTGCTGTCTCATTGTAATTGTCCTGGACGTTGACTTTTGAGAAAAGTCGCTCTAACCGAAATCGTTTAGGCAGACATCAACATACAATACATATTAGTAATGCAAATGTCTCAGTCCGAACTTTTTAAAAATCAATAATCAAATCAATACCAAGGAATTTTGCTAGGTGTTCAAATCCCAAAGAATAATACGTTGATGGTTTAAATACAAAAGAGTATTATCTCATTGAGTGAACAACACGAAGGAACGAATGATTCCTTTGATCGTGGAATGATAATATTTCTTTTAGTATTATATGTTATAGAGATTGATAGAATTTACCTGGTTCGATTGCACTTTCAAGTTACCACTGGGAGTTGGTTTAAAGGGAAATGAAGCCAAATTTGTTTGAGCATTAAATTCATCCGTGCTGATATGGAAACAAGAGTATTTATATATGTATATTATAAGGAGAATTTTAGTAACTTACCGAACTTCATACGTCACTCGTATTTATAAATAATTGTGATATACAGTTAACCTTATTTTAACCCAATATATACATTTAATAAAAGTGGAGGAAGATAACCGTTTTTTTGGTATTTGTATGTATACATACATATACACGGTAAAAGTAAAGTAACAGCCTGTAAATTTCCCACTGCTGGGATAAGGCCTCCTCTTCCATTAATGAGAGGGTTTGGAACATATTCCACCACGCTGTTCCAATGCGGGTTGGTGGAATGCACATGTGGTAGAATTTCGATAAAATTAGACACATGCAGGTTTTCTCACGATGCTTTCCTTCACCGCCGAGCACGAGATGAAAAATAAACACAAATTAAGCACATATATATAGTAGTGCTTGCCTGGGTTCGAACCCGCAATCATCGGTTAAGACCAACCAATCACTGGGCCATCTCAGCTCTTTCATACACGGTACATAAATCAAAATATCATATTTTAATATTGGCCATGTATAATATGTCTGTTTGTCTGTATGTTCGTTCCGAGTAATTTCTGGAGCGGCTGGACCAATTGTGAAGGGACTTACTGACAGAAGGCTGATGTATGATGTAACTTAAGCTATAACAATAACTTTATTGTTTAACTCAAGCTAGCACGAAGTTGAGGGCTCAGCTAGTGTTATATATTAATGTACCTCGATGTGTCCGGACCTGAAGAAATATTAGCGTCATTAATGTATTTATGAATGTATTCATTTGCAAATTTCGATGCGTAGTTGTCTGTTGGCATGTTGAACTTCTTCTTCGTTTTTTTACTAAAAGAAAATAAACATACTGTTAGTAACAACAGGTAATTAAAAAATATATATGACTGATTTTTAATTCACTAAGTAGTGTATTGGTAAATAATTTCTTTTGTGTTTTTGATTTTTATTATTGTTCTTACTTTTTTTTATATATTTTTCATTTACTTTTATAATAAGAAACAATTTGTAACCTAACATCTGGGAAGGAACTGACTTCCAAAGCACAGCGAAAGCTAGTTTGGAATTCAGGGCTGACATTAAATAATGTAAAAAAAACTTGTGTGTGAAATAAATAAATAAATAGATTACAAAGCATTTATATATATTACCGTTAAGCAGCAATGCTATTACTGTGTTTCGGTTTGAAGGATAAGTGAGTCAGTGTGACGAAGGATAGGATAGCCCTAAGGTGTCCCTTGATGATACGTCTAATATCTTGATATCCAAGGCTTGTGGCATATTGGTGATGTAGGGAATAGTTAATATTTATTACATACCAATGTCTATGACTATCAAGAATTATGCCCCATACACTGTCTACCTATTACACTACACATTATAAAACAAAGTCGCTTTCTCTGTCCCTATGTCCCTTTGTATGCTTAAATTTTTAAAACAACGTAACGGATTTTGATGCGGTTTTTTTAATAGATAGAGTGATTCGAGAGGAAGGTTTTTGTGTATAATACATGGATAATATAGTAAAGAAACACTGATAATTATAGAAGTTTGTAATGTGATGTCGTAAATAAACAAATTCTGTAGTATATTTAGTATCAGCATTGTACCCGTGCGAAGCCGGGGCGGGTCGCAAGTTTTCAATAAAATTATTTATATTTTTGATAGAATTCTACTCACTTCCCTTGATAATTGCACGACATATATGTATTTTTCAGTAAACACTTTGCTGACCAATATTTTTCAATCGTATCTCCCGATGAGTCGAAAATACGATAGTTCAAGTTCCTTTCATTCGAATAAAAGTCTTGTGCTCTTTGGAGAAAGTCGAGTGCTGAAGTTATTAAAATAAAAATTAGAAATGTATTATAGCAATAGTATTATACACAGTACTAACAACTGGCACTCACAAAAATCGCTTACATGCGGTGTTAGATCTGTTAGAGAACTGCTCTTATAGAGTTTCGGCTTGATGGAGATGTAATATCGCTCAGAGAATATAGTTCTTTTATTCCCCTTAAACCTTTTTTTTACAGCAGACGAAGCGCTGGAATATCTAAATTTATTAAATACAGATACATGCAATTTAAGGGGTTCTTAAAAATGTTCGAAACCTGAGGTATTATAAACGAATTCAGCATAGTATTATATGTATGATGTCACACACGAATTTGGTTAGTTTAAGATAGCGGACGCTTTGATATACCGATAAATATAATCGGTTGTTATTTATACATGTAATAAATGCTGTCATACTGGAATGGTTTACTAGATGTTGGTGAACTTTACTTAACTTTTTTCTTCGAATCGATTATAGTTGTTGGCCATACTAGCCTCTACACCGTCATTGAGTGAGTGGGAGAGTCGTAGAAGACCTTCCATAATACTTTATTTTATTATTATTTTCACTTAACTTTTTTTTTTAATTGACAGTAACTGTTGGCCTAGAGGCCATGTAAGGCTATAGACAGCCTTACCGGACGGGTTTACTTAACAATAGAAGTTAACTGCATTTAAAGTAATTGCAACAGAAAATATTGACAGTGATTCAAGTTTGGCTTGTAAAATATTAAATGTAAAAAAAAAAACGTCAATAATATTTTCATTACTATGTAGTCTCACTACATCAGATGGTCACGTAACATATCTTTCTTTTCATAGCAATCGCATCACAATATTAAAGTTATGTCAGCAAAATTAATAGGCAATAAATCTTAAAAAATAAAAGATTTTGTTTCTGTTACAGCTTTCAGAAACCCGACATGAAGTGATGACATGATAACTTTCGTTGATGAGCTTTTGTCACATAAAACGACTTTCAAGACTTTCCCAGACAGATACAAATTAACCAGAATTTATAGTTCTATCGCTATATACTATAAGTTTGTAGAATTAATTTCATTTAAAGATTGAATCTACACTAGATTCGCGAAATACAAAACAAGCGAAATACACCTGACTCATCACGAGATCTCCGAAACTATTGCTCCGATTGACTTAAATTTTTTAACAATTACTCATTTCATTTACGAGAAAGAGTTTTGGAAAGCAAGTAATGAATTTCGGTTTTTAAGCTGTCGAGACGGTAAGTTATAAAGTTTTAAGTGACACGCAATAGGGACTTCACTCTGACGTTTTTACTTTTATCTTATCTACTTACAACAAGAGTACGTATAATATTCAATGCACTCGAAGAAAATTATAATTAAAATCTCTTCCACATTATTCTTGAGATTGATAAAATAGTGACGTAAATTGAGGATAAATATTATTAAATACTTTCTGAACCTGATTTTATACAGTTGATGCTCAATTTGTATGCAACTCATCTCATTGAGATTTAAAGATAATCGTAAGAATACTTCATGTGTCTGTTGAAATATTGATAGATCTATTTTCACAAGTACACAAAACAATATTATGGTTTTTAAGCTTCTAATATTCTTTTTATCATGATAAGTATGTGCATGCTTGATTTAGGACAGCTATTGTGTAATTAATTATAATTAGAGAATATAAATCAAAACAAAATCAGGTCATAGCGTTTGTGTGTAACCGCATTTATTTTTCAAACAGTTATTTTAAAATATATAATCATATGAAATGATATAGGTACTAAACCTTTTAACTAATTATGTCTTTTTATTTATCAATAAGGAAATGACGTGGTACTTGTAATTCGAAATTAAATATCTTAAAATAAATACCAATAAATGCATCGATCGATCTGATTTGATTGGGTCTCAAAAATTACATAATGATTAATAAATATGACTGTAAGATTATTTTGATACTAAAATCTTTAAAGGTTTATTTTCAATCTCTAACATGACATTTATGTATCTAATAATTTGTGTGGTCGACTTCTATTTAAGAGCGATCTATATGACATTTATCTTAGAAAGCCTGCCGACAGTATTAATAGGATCTGCTTGAGTATTGGCACCACTTTTTGAAAAACGAAATAATTAGCTGAGTGAGCAAGAGTAATAAGATCAACCGTCACAAGCAGGGTTGCAAAGCGTCCGCGTGAGGCTATCCCGTTTCGACGAGACGCTAATTGTCTTTTTCAAGGTTAGACAAAAATCAAAGTATAATTTAGCGTGACACTTTATGAAAGTGCAGCGGCCGTACGCGCAAGCAATGTCACCCAGAATGATAAAAATATTACAGCGGATTTTCGCTAGTTTCGGTAAAAAAAATGAAGAGAATTTTGGTCTAGACCGGCATATTTTTTTCTGATAGGCAACCCTAGTCACAATTATAACATCTTCTTATGTCTTTCCTTATGTTATTTTATATAGCATGATTCCAAACGATTGTCACCTATCAATGTTAATATCGTTACAGTATTCGATGATAGAAATAAATATGAAATAAAATCATAAATCAGGATAATCTAGAGATTGTTAAATACTTACCCTGAACCATTACATGTGATAGATGCAATTGTGACATTTGAACAGCTATTTACCTGCGTAATAAAAATGTTTAATGGAAAACCCGTGTTTAATACTATCTTCAGATTGCTTACGTAACTGTTCGATGGAAATAATAAAAATAATGAACGTCTCATATTAATTATTATACTCATTTTTTTATTTTATGACGTAGGTACTTCTGAAGATCAAGTCTTATTTATATTTACTTATTTCTAAATAAATTTAATTTTATTTCATGGATTTTAGTTGTGCAATGTACATAAGGCAAATGTCACGAAAGGTAAATATTATATACGTAAAAATAATGACCAAATAATTGACCAAAAGTTTTTAGATTACTTATTGTTTTTTGCGAATTATAAAGATCGTTGCTCTGAACGAACAGGTTTTAAAGGAATCAAAAAAGTCTAACAAAAACTAATCTAACATATAAGTCTAACCAAAAATATTCTTCATCACAGATCAATGCAGAGTATTGTAATAAACTTACTTTTTCCAAACTGGTACTATTTAACATTTCAAAATCATTGAACGAGTAATATAGATACGTTGAGCATATTGCGCAAAATATTGACTTTATTGTTTTAAGAAACGCCAAAAAATCCGTAAATATTTTTGACAGTTTCGTTTTATGTCGAAATATAAAGGTTGTCAAGCTTAAAAATATTCCAAATAATGACATAACATGTGGTATTGTGTCTGTGGGCGTCCGGTGATTGGTCGAATGTGAGTAATGCAATTTTATTGACATTGCACGTAATGTGACGTCTGATTATGATTACATTTTTTTCCTCGATCAGATAATGGATAACAGTAAGACAGATATTGGTTCAATAGGAAATGTATGTGATATTCCTAGAATAATGACACGAAGTATTTACTGTTTTTTTTCATGTATGTTCGGATATAAGTTTATATTATATGGGTCAATGTTATATGAATCATATAAAAAAATCTATCGACTTATGTAACCTATTATAATTATAACTCTATTTATAATTACACGTACTATTTAGTATAATTATTATTGACAGACTCTTTACAATAGAAATATGAATACGCAGTAGATTTTTAAAAAGGTTAGTATTTCTTAAAAAAATGTTATCGCTATGACGTAATAACTCATAGACATAAATTTTAAGAAACTTTATACAAATCAAATAATACAGTACAAACATGACATTCCTATTTAAAATGGTGTGTTGCTAATGTTTAGACGACTGACAAATGATTATTTCTATTTCATATCTAATCAATTTACCAATAATATTTGAAGTAGTGACGAGGGAAAATCCTGTAATATACATATAGTACATATCATATAATAAAAATAAGAATTACTTCATTAAATGGCGTTATTATTGACTTCCGTAAGAGGAACTTAAATACTGATAAAGTTTACAATATTGGAACAATATGAATCATAGATTTCAGTTTTGTTGTCATAGTTTTTTCAAATTCAATAAAATGATAACGATATATCTATATCTTCTTATATATTAATAGTGTAAGCCGACATTTGTACCAATGATTATGGGACGATAGCTGAACATAAAATTTTGAAGAGCTCTGGCCGTAGATGTGCAGATACTTAAAGATAATTTTTGATTGTAATTTAAGAGACAATTAATTTTAGGGAGCGGAAAAAGTTACTGGCTGATTAGAGAGTGGTGCTACGGCTTTATAATGAAAAAAATGACAAACATAAACAAAACTAAAGTGAATTGTAATCAACAAACCACAATTTTATTTATAGACATTTGCCTGCCAATATCAGTATAATTAATTATAAGTTGGCGTATATTTAATACACGTATATTCAAAGTATTGTTCAAAAATTGAGTAAAGTTTTAATTAAGCAAATCAATCACAGATAATTTCACAGTAGTTATAAATATCTTTATGTTAAAATATCACAAACATATATAAACACAGAATCTATTTAAAAATACAGGCTGTTGGAAATTAGCAAAAATACAGGCTGTTGGAAATTTCGTCGCATACGTGGTGTGCAGGAAATCTTGAATTTAACTTCATTCAAGATGGCTGCCTCACTACCCTCGCCGCGACGCTTCACTAGAGCGCCGTTCGACTTCCATTGACACTCTTCAGGTTAAAGAACTCTTTAACGTACTCTTTTCCAGCCAGTACGAAAAACAAATGGCGCACCATGCGCCGTCATATTCTTTCAACTAATATATGCTATTTGACATTAATTATTTCAATTGAATAAGGTTTCATCATTTTGGCGCCAAACGTAGATGCAGTTTTTTTTCCATACATCATCAATTTCATACTACTTAGACTTAATTTCATTGTAAATTTTGTTAATTTAAAATTGAAATCGTAACAAAACTTGTCACAGGTTTTTCTTTTGTTGACAAACGAGCTAAAGGCTAACCTGATGGAAAGTGGATAACTCCACCCATTGCAACACCCGGAGGCTTGCAGGTGCTTTGCCGTTCTTTAGAAATGAGTTCGCTCTTTTCGTGAAGTCGTATAGGTTCGGAAACATCCCAAGAGAAAGAGTCACAGAGTCGTTGCGAGTCAGAAAATGTATTGAAAAATTGCTTACTCTGCTTACCCATGCTACTCCAATGCGGGCTGGTACCATGCTGCTCCAACGCAGCTCCAATACTCGAGGCAGATTCTCATCCACCCCGTGCCAGTTTCCTCACGATTTTTTAATTTACCGTCAAATACGAGATGAATTATCAATTCAAATTATGCACATGCATTCAGTAGTGCTTGCACCGGGTTTGAACTCAGAATCAGTAGTTAAGATTCTCGTCTTATTATGACGGGGCCATAACGGCACTGAGTATTAACGATCGGCATTCAATTTTAATATGCAATTTAAAAATTTCCTGTGTCATTAAGAGTGGAATTCCCATCAGCTATCTTGATATTTTTAAACAACCATTATTTAATTTACCTGCGCGATTTATTATCAGGTGTCCATGCATCTTGATAATTATTGGATAACCCCGAATGCTGTATTATATCATTGCGTTATGTAATATTAGTTATCTGTTCCGAATTCGTACTGGTAAAATTCGTCCGAAGATACTCCCACCGAAGTTGAAATTTCCAAAAATGTATTCTTCTAAGCTAAATTAATTTTATATACGCTTATATACATAAATTCATAAAAATATCAATGCCATCTCCATGTGAAATTTGCCAATCATTAAGGTATTTTGAATTTCGAGAGCGCTGTTCTAAATAGAGAGGTAGTGCCACCGGTAAAACTTAAAAGCCAAAGCCATGATGTTCTCTTAGCTGCGACCTGCCCCTTTAGGGCCTTTATAATACGACGCAGAAGTTCACAATTCGTTTAGAGTTTTATAAAATAAAGAGGTAACTAAAAATACTACAAAATAATTATTTGAAAATTCCAAACTATATATATTTAGCTTTCGAATTTATTAATTAGACACTACTAGTTCATAGTATATTCACCTGCAAATAACATCTTATACAGGCGCACTGCCTGAAAGTTAGGTATGAAATAGTTAATTTTTCTTGTTTAGGTCACGACTTTGTCACATTAGTGCAGCTGTTCTGTAAAAATAAACTCTAAATAAGACGAAATACTCAATCGCGCTTACTGATATATCTCCTCAAAAATATGGTTTTAAATTTCATGTGTTAATAATGTTTCTTAAAGCTGCAGGTGTGTGTTGACACATCTCTGATTATTGAAAGAATGTTAAGACTACATACATGAAGGGTAATTTTTATTAAATATTCCTTTATTTTCATAGACCGTTTTAGAGGAAAAATCAATAATTTGAATTATAAAAACGAGCTAGATGGTGATAAGATAATTTATGTAATGTGCACGACAATAAGGTAAGGAATTGTAACCTGTTTTTGTAAGTGTTCTTTAATTCAATAATTCCTGCATAGATTCTTATTTCGTCAGCAAATTTTATATAATATCTATAATCGAGTTAAGTACCCCTCGATTTACATATTTAGGTATCGAGTGGACGCCTGATAATCTGATAAGAGTCTTCCTAGTCGAGGAAAAAATGTGTTTATATTTGCACATAAAAATACAGGGAATACATATTTATGAAGGCGTGTTTTGTGACTAATACTGACGTAGGCTGGCGTCGTTTACACATTTTTTTAGATAATTGTTCGTCTGGCTTTTCGATATAAACAGACGGTAAACGTGCAACATTCATAAGTAGATTAACCGGCTAAGCGAAACGTTGTGTTCTCAGACATCGGATCCTATATATACAATAAGTGAGTGCACCTTTTCCTTATTATTTGCGCAGTGTTCAAGTCAAACTAAATATGGCTGTTCGAAAGTTTGGTTTATTATTTCTGTTTTTAATTATCTTACAACTGTATGTAAATACTTAATATCGTTAATTTTATAATCATTGTGATGTATTTCATTAAATGGGCTTTGTTTTCACCAAATCATTCCAAGGTTTGTCGTTAATCGTTTTGAATTTTTGCTTTATGTTATTTGATTTGTTACGATTTCTTATTTGGTGCCGAAGAACCGTAACGGTAAATTCTTAAATCCTGGATTAAAATGCCGATTTAATTTATTTTATAAAGTTTATTATTCGGTTTTTATGACATTTAACTCATACCTAGATAAAAGGATTACTCATTCGTGATAATAATTTACTTACATATATTCATAATTGTAATGAATATAAAAATCTAGTAAGATTAATTAAGTAAATTTAAAATAATAATTGCATCAAAATCAAAACATAACAAATATAAACTGCAATATGATATAAATATTTAATCGGTTTAATATCATGTTAATTTAATATTTATCAAAATAATTTATCTAAGGAAATGTAACGGTTAATATGCGCCTTTGATATTTACAAAATCAATAAACGTGAAGTATTGTTTAATTATAATTTGTTTTTATACATTTGATAAAAATATATAAGTTTAACGACTTTTTATCACTTTTAGACACCTTTAGAATCTACAGATTTCTTCGATGATAATAATAATAAGCCATTTATTACTTGCTTTTACATATAAATATTACAAGTTTAAATGCATTTTGAAAGTCTATATCTATATAAGAAAAAGTATAATGTACGTATTTGGTTAGTAATTCTAAGTGTAGTAAGTACTTAAAAGATACGTTTGTTAGTTTTGAATCTAGCTTTTTACAAAAAGAAATGTTATTCTTATAGTAAATCGATTTATTCAGCAAGAACCCTGTTTTGGGTAAAGGCTTCCTCTTCTCTTCCAAAGATGCCCATACATCTCTATCTCTTGCTAAGACTATCCAGTTTAGGCCGCCTCTCCGTTTGAGATCATCTTCTCATCTAGATGGTGGTCTACCCATATGTCAAACATGGTAAGAGGCTCGAGTTCATCACCTTTGTTTTGATGTATAACGGCATATTTCTTCGATATGAATATAATATTTTCAAGTAAATAGTGTTGATTTTTTAAAGTAAAATATATGACAAATTTACATTTCAAATCAAATATAATAGCAATCATATTAAAGTAAACTTCACATTAAAGCGTTTTTGTGTCGTCGATATTCTAATACAACCACCGACTCGGAAAGCAGCCTCCAGCGAAAAAAAACGGCAAGAAGCACGCATAGCTCTTTTCAAATAAATAGATTTACAATAATGTTTTTTACAATAGTTTTATCTAAAGAACCGGAATACTATGAGTATAAAGAAACGTAATTTCGACTTATACTTTTTATCGTTTCTTCGTCATTGAATAGGAATTTGGTCAATCATTTTTTTTGCTATTAGTTATTGTTATCTGATTTTGTCTGTTTTTTTAATGGATGTTCAATCGTGTGGATTTGCTTTTTCGTATAAAAACATTCGTCTGTGTTGCCATTATTAGAGTATATAATGATTATTTTGTTCTGTAATCCATTAATCAAGTAATTCTGTTTTAAAATGAGGTTTTCTGTAATGTTTAATTGTTAGTCATAGTATGTAATCTGTAACATTGCATTGCATTTTAACGGAATCAAAAAAGTATGCTTTTACATAACTTTATTCAATATATATAACACATATTTACCAATGAGCTATGCATTATTAATTAAATCACATTGTGTAAGTATTCTTTTAAAAATCAATTGGTTGTTGCAATCATAATGTTTCTCATGGGGTCAAAGTCGTGATTTCCTTTCTAGACACTCTTAAATTTCGTGTTGTAGTACTAGTGGTAGTAGTAGTTTATATTAGTATTTGTAAACATTATTGATCAATTTTTACAGAAAAATGGCTGATAGCAACCGCATCGTCTTTCCTGATGAAGTAGATGAAGTTAAGGCGAAAGTAGTAACAGAGTCACAAGCAACAAATACTAATACTGTGGAAGAGGTACCCGAAGCCCCCGTAGAAGTGGACGTGGCGACCAGAAATATGATAGTAGCTCCACCCAACTGCCCGCCAGGCCAGAAAATGGGAGCTGATGGAGTATGCCGCGACATATTTTAAGCTTTAACGCGTTACTTCGTATTAATTTAAGATTAAGGTTTCAAAACATCCCCATCGATTAAAAATCACGAATATTGAGGAAAAAGAAGCAGTATTATTTGTTTTGATTATTCACTTGTATGTTGTTTTTAAGATCTTTTGAAGTAAATTTAGATATATTTTTTTAAATGTTTATTTTTTTTCCTGATTTTATTTATTTCTTTTATTACATTAGTATGAGTGTGTGACACTCGTGCTTACAAGGTGTCTTAATATGCGTGAGAAGACTAAGAGTCAGAGCCTCAAACAAAATTATAACAAGATTATAGGTTAAGATTATTTCATTGAAACACCAATAATAAAATTTAACGTTGTCTATTGTCTGTAAAAAATATATTCTTTTTTCAAATTTTGATAATGTATTTCGTTCAATGATTCAATATGTCTATGTACTTAATAAGCGCCTTATGAATTTTCATATATTGATTTACTTAATTATAATTTGTTTTGTAAATGTAAATTACTTTGGCCAAGAACTATACTATATAGCACAACTGTACAGAGCAGTAAGCAGAGCAATTAATTCAGGCATGAAGCCAAATCCTATACTTCGTGTATTAAATTAAAAAACGCAAAAAAACTATTTAATTCAATGCATTTGGAATTCATTTCTTTTCATCATCTAATGGGTAAAAAAAATCTGAGTCTATTTTAACAGCTCAATTTTAAGAAATATGTTTACACACATCAGAATATCTAATCTTTCTATATCATATTTCGTTCTCTCACGCCGCTTCGCCTAACTCTTATGGTAATAGGTCTTAGCTATAATAATATAAGCTATAAATATTATTTTGCAAAACCTGAATATCACTGCTTATTTGCAAGCCTGAATATTAATGTTAATATTCCTATCTTTGGCACCTAGTATGGTACTACTGGTAGCACTGTATGGGTGGCCTGATTTTTCGTCCTATACTACTATTTCTTCTAATATTTTTTTGACCGGCTATGAGTACTACACACCCATTTTTACATTTACTTTTTCAAATTAAAAAATGCACATGTAGCTCTTCATGGGGTTCAAACTTGCTTCATACCAAAATGTCATCATCGTGTGATATATATCACATGAAAGCGTAGCAGATAGTCAAACAAAGTTACTTTCGAATTTAAAATATTAATGTAACTAATAGTATAATTTTGGTATAAAATTATTGGCATGATTTTTGTAATAAATTCTAAATCGCTTCTCATATCATTCATAGGTTTGATAATTCAGTGTCATTAACAAATTATCTAAATGATGGTTATATACTTACCTATAAATTATAATTGTATACGCACCATAAATGGCTCGAACCCCAGGGAATATTTGAGGGCGTTTGTGCTGACTATCTCTTCGGTCGTGTAGGATTGCTATCTTCTAGATTTGCTATCTTTCAGTCTATGAGGTTGGCGCGTTCAAAACCTACCTTCTGAATGACTACTTTGGTATAGGTGATTTTTTTACCTGCACTTAAGTAATTAATGCCTTTTTATATTTTCTCAGTCAGCACTTTGTTTTATACTATGTAATGATGAAATAATGATGATAATCACACATACATACTTAGTGATGCTTTTTGCAGGCCTGGTTACGCCCAACCCACTTACCACTTATTTTACCACTAAACGGCGTAGCTGAGTATTGTTGTCTTCCGGTTGAAAAGGTGAACGAACCATTATTATTACAGAACTAAACTTCTGAGCTTCCAAGGTTGCCGGAGCGATGGCGACGTGAGATATGTTAAAAATCTCACCATTGGCGACCACTTACCATTAAGCAGTCTATTTATCATTCGACCCATCCATAATTAAAAAAAAAACCTGCTTCCTATAGTAACACTGTATATATATCTATAAAATACTTAACCTTCCAATAGCTTATATTGACTAGAAGTTACCCACGTCTTTTCTCGCGTGGTAGTTGAAGAGAAAGAAATATTACGTAAATTTATGACTTCTTTGTATACATTGGTGTGTATTTAATTTCATGTTTCTAATTTAAGACTTCCATTTCACACCCTTAGGTATAAAATATCGACAAACACTTAAATACGTATCTGCTCGTTTTTAATTAGTATCCAAAAAATAAAGTTTTATCTTTCTAATTAAAAAAATGACGGAGGTCCATACAAACTATCAACGCCGATATCACCCCTTAGGGGTACAATTTTCAAATTCCTCCGTTTTTGGTGTCTACCTAATTCTTCTATCCTCTTCACCAAATTTCATGGCCCTAACTTTAATAGTTTTTTTTTTAATAGTTTGGCGATGATGAATCCGTCAGTCAGGACTTTTTATTTTATATATACAGATAGATAGATAACTATTTTAGTCACTCATGCTATCTGGAATACCGAGAGTGTTCTTGAGTGTTTTTATTACGAGATGTTATGGCGCGAGCTTAGCATATTTGCAATTCTACGCTTCCGTCAATTCTCCTATTTATATATGATTAATAAATAATACACTACTTATACTATATTATGTAGATTTATTGTTTGCTTGTCTGTTTCTACTTTTACGTTAACATAATAATTACAAACATAATAATTTGGACTAATATAGCAAAACTTTTCTAAAACATATAACACCTCATCTTATTGCCTCCTGGTGACAGGAGGGCTGGTTTATTTTTCGCCCAACGAAAAATTGTTGCTAGACACTTGTAGCGGTTCCACGCGATCATAATTTGTACAGTTATTTTTTTTAATATGTTATTTTGGTAAGTATATACTTATTGAAGTATTCAATGTAAACAGTTCTTATGTAAATAAATTATTACAAGTTTATTTCTCAAACGTTCTCACTACCTCAGAGTCAAAACGAATTACGCCTTACTTATATTTATTGATATTGATATAATTATTAACCGAAGCCATTTTTTCTGTCAACGGTACAAGTAATGAATAAAAGACTATAATTTCTAATAATTAACAATCATTTACTTCAAAATATTCATATAATTACATAATAATACTCTAAGTTTGTGTTAATCGAAACAAATACCAATAAAAAAAAATATTGTTTTTTTTTTTCTATAACCCTGACATCATAAAATATTGTTGTCTACATAAATTAGAATTATAAGTAACCGAGTGTTGCATAAGTTTTAACAAATGGAGCATCACTCTCGCAGGAATTCCTGTAAAAGAAAAACATATATCAATTGCATACCAGGAAAGATGTTTAAATAAATTCATATGACTCGTAATTTACGCTACACTGCTCCTATCTGATATTGATCTCGTCTACACACGCACACACACACAAACAAAGCAAACAGCTGTTCAGGATTGTGAAACAACGTTGTGGATCATAAACAATATACTATAACTTTTTTTAAATAAAATTTCATAGAAGGATTTTTTTTTAATTGTTGCCAGTTGCTCAATAACCTGCATTGACGACTAAAGGATTGGAAGAAGGTTTAATTCTGTAGTGAGACCCTTACAGGCTGTTAGTTTTTCATTTTAAATGTTGATTATAAATTGCTACATTCGATTATATGATTAACATTGAAAAAACGTCTCCTAAAATTACAATGCCCTTCTTCTCAAAAAGCATTACATTACAATAGACGCAATATTACTTTGGAGAGCCAATACAGGTCTTTTGGCTCTCCGACACGTTAGATAAATGTATTATAGTTTATTGTGCGTCTACATTTGTTTGTTGATAAAATATACGCGTGTAATAGTCACTGATTTCCAAACTTTGATCGTATTTTTGTATTGGTAGTAACTGAGGTTGAAACTAGCATCATCTTCCAAGGTTCCGATTTTGAAAAATGATGATAGGGTCAAAAATCAGAACGTGTCTGAATGAGTCGATTTTGATGTTAACCTGCCACGTCTTTATTAGATTAGTGTTTATGTTTTATAGATTTTTATAAGTTGGAAGATAGAACGTATCAAAAGAAAGATTAAATAAAGATTTTTCTCATTTGATAGAAATGTAAAGGGTTTATATGGTAATAAAAAAAATAAAAAAATAATATAAAATTATTGGTGAAAATGAATGAAATCAAAACATAAGTGTTACAATATTAATTTAATGCTAACATCTCTCGATTTCAATAATTTAAAAAAATAGCACAAAACATTTAAAATTAACATTTAAAAAACAAATATAATGCACTACTTACGGTAAAGATGTTATTTTAATAAGTAGTTGATATCAAAAAGGATAAAAACAAAACAACGATTAAAATAAAAACATTTTATACTGTATAGCTAAAATTATTGCGTGGTATAAAATTAAGATTTATTCAATTACTTTTAACATTTTGATTATAGTCTATACCATTTGTGAAGATAGTTGCAGATAAAAAGGTTTTATGGAAATTAAAAAGATTCATTAGAATAAGATAGATTTATGATATATCTGTTATATTTAAATATAAATTAAGTCTAAAGTTCGAAAACGCTTACCCGTTGAAAAAACATATTATTTAACAAAAGTGTATCAATATATGTAGATATATTGTATTCACAACCAAAACTCTTGAGTTTTATGTGACATCTTATTGCTGATTTGAATAACATGGCATATTATATATGAGAAATATTGTATCTATGTGTCTTTGTATGGTATTTGAAATAACCTTGTTTTTCTGAGTAAAAATAAAACGAAACGTTTTTTCCAAGTAAAATATTATATTCGTCGCTAAAACGTAGTTTTTAAATATGTACCTGTGCTATTTTAACTCCTAATAAATATAACTATTTCGTTAAAGAAGTGGATTAGTAAACATATTAAAAATAGATTTGTGCTAATTCATTGAATTCGGTAAGCGCTCTCAAAAGTGTGTGTAAAAATATAAGTTGTCTCAGATTTTAGCAAAGTCAGAAAGAAACCGAAATTAAATCAGAATATATTTAGGTGACAAATGAATAATTTGTAATAAATATTAAAGGCTATATTGTTGAGGAATATATTATTTGTCATGTGAATCAGTAAACCAGTGACACTAAAATACATAAATTATATACACTATAGCTACCTCTACGACGCGATATACAGTGCAAACGCGGTACCAACAATTCTGCAGTACTAACTACATCTCTACAAACAACGCTCAGCGAAAAACCGTACTTACTCGTCCTCCCAGGGACAAATGTCGTTTCGCTGCTTACATTCACTGACTCCGCTTTTACTATCACGCTTAACAATATCGGATTTAGAAACCGACGACAGTTCGTCTCTATGAGCAATATTTTTCACCGCGTCGGACTCGAACGCCGCCTTGGAATCCTCGGAGACTCTCTGTGGCACCGAAGGCACTTTGTCTACGTTGTCATCGTCGACCCCGATGTCTTCACAAACGGCTAACGGCGCCACCGGCAGCCGCGGCAACCCGAGCTCCACGGCCGGGATGCCGCCCGACAGTGATGTCGTCTCCGGAACTGGCACTTTGCTAGTTTCCGATGACGACAATATGATAGATTTTACACTTGCGGTTTCGATTTCCTCTTCGATTCGACTCGTCTCCGCTTCCCTGTTATCGCCGCCATCCTCCTTACTCGGTGATGAGGTTGTATCCCTCGTAACCGACGGTTCCCGAGATGGCGGGAGGCGGACGGACACGACGTCGTCCTCAGAAGACCGTGTCCACTCTTCTTTCGAGTCCGCCTGAGAATCAGTTTTCGAGTCTCCTCGAGACTCATCCTTCGATTCCGTTTGCGATTCGTCGTAGGAGTCCGTAGACGCTGTAACCGTCGATAACTCAACAGGAGCCGCTACTATTTCCACTTTCGCCGTGTCAGCGGGCTCCACTGTGTCGACGATCATCGCACACCGTTCGGGGAATGCCACCGTCTGTTCCGTGGGCGTTGCGTCTGCGGACGCGAACACGGAGGAAGGTTCCTCGGAGTGAGCGATTGAACGACGATCTTCGGGCGACGCAGTTCTCGTAGGTGACTCTGCCGATTCGTCGTCGGGTGCCGAACTGACGCTTATCGTAGGCGTCGGGTGGTGAGGCGGCACCGGAGCCGTCTGCACGACGGGCGGCGCGGGCGCGACGCGCGGCTGCCTCGGCGAGTGCGGCGGGGAGGCGAGTGGGGCGAGGTGGCGCGGCTCAACGGCTGACAGCCGTCGCAGCGGCGGCGGCGCTCCTCGCAGACCACCGTCTAGAGTACTCTGTTGCGGCAGCCGGCGGGTGCGCTCGCTCGTGCCCACCGCTGCACTCACGTCCGAGGAGGAACTACCGGAGTCTGCAGCTGAATCTTGTCTCCGCCTCGACGTTCCATACGTGCTCTCTCGAGTCGAACACTCCCAGGGAAGCACATCTGCTGTGTCGTCGTCGAGTGGATCCCTGGAAGATTCGTAAAGGATGTCAGTAAATACTTTCTGTTTTTATAGGGATACTAAAAATAAGAACCTTAAAGATAAAGTAAATATTTTATCAGTCTTTGTAAGGAATTTTAAACGTAAAACCTACCTGAACGGGATGTCGCAGAGGTTGGACTGGCTGTGGCTGTGCGGGGGCGGCTCGGGGGCGCGCGGCGGCTGCGCGGCGCAGACGGCCAGCTCGTGTGCTGAGCCTGACAACGAGCGGTCCGATCCGCGTCTCCGCGACAGCGCCGCGCTGCCACTGCCGCCACTTCCGCTTGTGGAGCCCGGCTTTTTTTTCACTTGACCACCGAAATTGAAAAATCTGTTGACAAAAAGCTACTTAGTAAAACTAAAAATAAAAATTAACTTATGATAGACTAGCATATGGATTAGTTATTATAAAAATTTCAATTCAATTTATATTATTTCACTACTTATATTTTGTTTGAATCAAACATATGACTATATTACTTCATAATATTTATGTACAATGTTTTTTTTTTTTATATAAAACAGATCTACAAAATGATGCCGTTCACATGATATAAAGTTTACAGAGAAATTCCTAAAATATGTCTTCAATTGTTTTGCAACTTTAAACGTCGCAATAATAATGGTAAATATGATACAAAGCACCAATCACAGTGTAGTGTGGTGGTACACTAGCCGTTCTTCACTACTTTCGTTAATTGTTTAAGATGTTCTTGGTTGGGTTGGTGTGTAGTTTGTTGAACTCATACAAGTTGAAGTGCAGAGTCAGGTAGGGATGGTTAACCTTTCCTTCGCTCTTCAATCTATATATGAACATTTTGAATGCTACACTCAGTAGTAAGTAAAACCGACCCGGTTCAGGGGTGTGAAAATACTATCACCTACGCCAACGATATGGTGCCATTGAGTGCGTCTATAAATGGGAAAACCGAAATTGAAAAAGAAAGGCGTCAACTATAAGAGGGAGTATGACTCATCGTAAGTTTGCGCGATGCTCAATAGTACCCTGTTCCAAGCATGCTACACATCTTTAAGTACAAGCAGCCTGTGAAATAAATATTCACGGAAAGTAAGTAACATTAAGAGTTGTTGTTGCATAACTTCGGATGCTATTATATGTATATTTATATATACCTACCCTAATTTATATTTATATATTGTTAAGTGTGATGTTATTTTGGGTTCTATATTTGATTATAAATTATTGTGCAATTATAGTATTGAAAAGGTATAGGTTGAATAATAAGAGATACATATCATCGATTATTTAACTTTTTAAGAGCATTGAAATGAAATTACTGTTACCATAAATATAAATCGCAATTTAAAATTTAAGCTATACGAACTTTGCTTTCTTCTGGTACACGTTCCGCCCTTCAGCCAATAACCGTTGGAAGTGATCGGAGCGAATAAACCGCGGGTAGCAGTCCTTCTTCAGCAGCAGTCCGTACACGTGGTCCGCGGCGTGGTCCAGGGCGTACCGCGAGCCGCTGCGGATGCCCTCCGCCACGCGCTCTGCCGTCGCACCGTCGATGTTTATCTCGCACGGGGCGCCCGGCTTCAGGAACTCTCTATAGAAAGAGGGGATTTTGTTTTTAAATATGAGACAATATCATATACATTGCTCTGATCCCAATGTAAGTAGCTAAAGCACTTGTCTTATGAAAAATCAGAAGCAACGACGGTACCACAAACACCCAGACCCAAGACAACATAGAAGTCTACATTGACTCGGCCGGGAATCGAACCCAGGATCTCGGAGTGGTGTACCCATGAAAACCGGTGTACACACCACTTGACCACGGAGGTCGTCGGGATGTCTAAATATGATTTCATTTATCAACTGATGATGAAGGTATACTTTACAGATTCACATTTTTAAAAAAATCCTTGGATTCAATTAAGTTCATCAAATCCTAAGTGATGATTGAACCGTGATTTGTCAAATTTGTGCTTACTCATAGATTTCTTCAAGTTTTTTAGGTATTTGTTTGGTACTACTTCGTCGTAGGTCCATTACGGCCAGCCAAAAACGAATATTCTCGTGAGAATACTCCTTTCGAAGGAAACTAGTAAATTCTTGAAGGCCTGTTGGGTCGGATACCAATTCTTCTATGGAAAGTGCCCATCTCTGCACGCGTTTTTCACTTGGCACTTCCACGCTGTTGAAAAATAAAGTTTTATATTATTAAATGATAGTGTGGCCTGACGTTTTTTTTTTATTATTTTAGTATATTAATCTATTTACATTGGGCTGTTGATCTGCCAAAATAGAGTGTCATCGCTGACCCAAGGGTTAGAGGGTTGAGGCGGCGTGAGCCAGGGATCATACGCCGTGAAGGTCTCCGAGTAACCCATAAGGGCCTCTAGGGCAATAGACGTCTTCACTCTCGTACGATCTAGACTAGCTCTTAAATGTTCAACCTGTAAAATTAAATTATTCACTTATTAATTAGAGGATCATGTTCAGTGGTACCCCTAACTATCACCAGTAGATTAATATTGGACAACATCACATACATTACTCTGATCCTAATGTAAGTAGCTAATGAACTTGTGTTATGGAAAATCAGAAGCAACGACGGTACTACAAACATCCTGACCCAAGACAACATAGAAAACTAATTAACTATTTCTACATTGACTCGGCCGGGACCTCGGAGAGGCGTACACCCCTACTCGACCACGGAGGTCGTCAAAGGATTTTTTGTGGGTAAACGATTACCTCTTTTTCCATTACCTCTCGTGTCAGTTGTTGTATCGAGCGCTTCTTCGGCCGAGGATGTCTAGCGCGCACCGGAACAGGACAAGGCTCCAGAGCGCTTGGTACTCCAGGAGGCGGTCGCGCTACTCTCCAATAGGCGCGCTCTTGACTGTCGCTTACTATTTTGTCTCCCTTCTTACGATCTTTCGCGAGCCGAACCTAATGAGAAATGTTTGACATTATAATTTTTCTAATCTACATCAGCTCCAGAAAATCGAAATGTTCTCATTGTAATTTACTTGAGGAATTTAGCAACATCTTACAAACAAACACATATTTGAATAACACACACATGATTGAGTAAAAATCTTATATTAGAGAGGAATAATTAAATTAAAGTACATAACATTATAGGCCAAATTAATGTTGTTTTCCTATTATAGTATTAATTTCAGTTTTTTACAATAGTCTACGTTATTTAATACCAAAAACGTCTAAGTGGGCTTGTGTATGTATAAACATACGTACATAACTACGTAAGTAAATGTTTGAAGCGCATTTCTTTGTAAGCGCAGTAACATATTAAACAATACAGTAGATTCTATTCACAAAATTATAAGCAATATTATACTATATAATTCGTAACATATTTGGAGAAATATATTTCAGATTTTTTTAAAATAATAATATTTATTATAAATTTGTCGTGTAAGCCCAAATCTTTAAGGTATATAGAATAAACATGCAATACTTTGTTCACCTGTTCTTCAGCCTGCATAGTGATAAAGTCCCACTTAGCGGCGAGGTTCTTCTTCAGGTTGGCTAAGGCTTCTTGCTCGTAATCTTCCAGGCCGTGGCGCTGCTTGTTTCGAAGAGTACGCTTCACCAGGTAGATGGCGTATTCCACGTTGTCGGGCCCCAGCGTGGGCGCGCTGGAGCCAGCGCCGGCCACGCGCGGCCCTTGCCACGGCCAATAGTAAGGACTCTGTGATAAAACGATTAACAGATAAAATGTATCGATTTGTTTAACGTTTCCCTGCTTGACCCTTGACTTACCATGATAAAAAATGTAAAATACTTGATAGAAATTGACTCTTCAAAACATAATTGAATTTGGCATTTGAATATATTGAGTTTTAATATTAAGTATAAAATATTAATCAAACCATTTGATAGCTTAAAATAGTAGCAGAAGTTTGTTCATAAGTCAATGATTAAAATTGTGGGTTCATGCAGAGAAATTGAATTGAATCAATTCAGGGAGTCAGACGATTAGAAAACGTTCATGCATCATTAGATGTTTTACAGCTCGGTATACTCACTTGAAATCTATAAAGAGAAGAATCATCCTTTAACACAAGGTTTTTCGAATCGTTGACAGGAAAGAAATAACCATATTGGCATAGTTGGTTGGCTAAATTTATTGCTTCAACTGAAAAGGAATAAAAAAAGTTATTCACGGGACAATGATAATCTATTATCGAATACACGTTCTTGTTCTAAAGAAGTAATATTCGCCAAAGACAAATAGAAGGATCAGAATAATTTAAGGACAACAAAACTAATAGAAACGAAAAAAAAATTTTTTAGCTTTACCCACCGTTGCTAGTCTCATCTAAATTAAATCGCTCCATTAGCCACTCCACAAGATCATATCCTGAAATGAAAAAAAATAAAATGAATGTTTTTTTATATTGTTATTTTTCAAAAGAGGAGTTGTCCGTCCCGTTTTTATAACACATATTGCAATTGGTTTTTTATTATAATATTCCTGCATTTTATTGCCAGACAGCATCACATATGTATGTTTATATATGTATATATGTCTAGTATGCAAAACAATTTGTCACTTTGATTTTGTTGTTTAAAAACTTAAAACTTTACAATGTTTGAGCTTTAATGTCTAGTTCATAACTTATTTGGTCGTCAGGTAGGCATAAAAACTCCTTACTTGAAGTTGAAGCATTTCAAATTTCAATCAGTTAAAGAAGAGCAACAGACAGTTACACTGAGACTGCTTAGAGGAGTATAGATTAGGTCGCTATTCAATACTAAGCAAGCGACATGGAGTACTCATTTACTTAATTTGTATTCATAATTCATAATGTGCTCCGCGGGAGAATACCTCGTGAGGAAATCTGTGTCATATGAAATTCGTCAACATCTGTATCCATCAACACGCATAGAAGCAGAGTGGTGCTGTACACCACGACACAACTTAGATGTAACATCGGCAAAATTCGTAAAACCGATCACATTCGAATTAAGTATACTATCCCAAATCGTCAATATTTATTTCTTATGTGAAGATGATTTTTACACAATAACTTACGTTATAACTTGTAATATCATGTGACCTAATATATTCGTTAATTTGACACGTCACTGACGCGAGAATCTATAGCGACGAATTGTGTTGAATGGCGCGATAGGGAGATATTTCTATTGGATGTATAAATCGGCAGTAATCGGTTATACTGAATTTGATGATGCTACATCTAAGTTGTGTCGTACTATACTCAGCTCCAAATATTAGTCGTGAGCGGAGCGGAAGCAATTTAAATTAATTCATTAATCTGTCGGAATTTAAGCTTGCCATGATTCATATGTATAATGTGATTACTATTGTTCAGTTTAATGAACATATTACATTCGTAATATTTTGTTTCATTTTAGTGTCGCGTCGGTAGAAAGAATCACATTTTGTACTTAAGCCTGAATAAGAAAAAAATATATATTGTGCTACAGAGTAATTCCAGCCTTCAGCGCGGTGTATGACATTTGATTCTATATCATAATTTATATCACATTATTATTGCATATTATTAATATAGCAGGGGCTATTGAATTTACTTTATTATATACAATAATTATTGTAATTAATTGATCAATAATTTGTAAAACTGTAATTAATATTATTTTATATGGGATTTAATGCTGGCATGTAACACTATTTCTTATTTTAAATATGATTGAGCTATCATTAGAAAACAATTGGACGATAGCGGGGCATTCTAACAAAAGATAGAGACATTGAAGCATCATTGTAAAACGATAATATTATTTTGGCCATCCCGAACTACTGAAATTATAATTGTAATATTTCTCCGAAACCTACAGCTATGTTAATACAATGTATAAAATTACAACACTTTATTGTAGATTTCTTCGCATTTTTAGGTATACTAGAGTTTTAATTTTGGATTGGCATACAGTGTTTTGTTATTTTATTCATAACTAGTGGTCGCCAGCGACTTTTTAATTTCATTTAATTCGGTTCAGCGGTTTGTTCGTGAAAGAGCGACAGAGTTACAATTACTTTCACGTTTATAATATTAATATGAATTTGGTATGTAAAAATATTAACAGTGTATACTTATATAACTCTAGGTCGTACACAGTTTTAAATAAATAATTTCTGCAAATGATATTGAACGTAAAATATTTTGAAAACAAACAATTTAATAACATAAATGTATATGGATTTCAATCAAAAAACAATTTCGTAGTTTAAAGAAGTTATTGATTTTATGGCATATTAGCTTTACTAGCGAGTTTGTGTGCGTGAATTTAACAAAT
This sequence comes from Vanessa cardui, assembly GCF_905220365.1. Classification (NCBI taxonomy): domain Eukaryota; kingdom Metazoa; phylum Arthropoda; class Insecta; order Lepidoptera; family Nymphalidae; genus Vanessa; species Vanessa cardui. The sequence continues at coordinate 10,058,276 of NC_061133.1, read as the reverse complement.
AACGGATTGTTGCTTAAGTTACTCTTTATTGCATCAACTATCTGTACGTGAAAGTCCCGTTAAAATCGGTCCGATTTAGAAATTAGCCGGAACAAATAAGCAGACAAAAATTGTAAATAATGCCACTTTAGTATATGCACCGTGTATACATATGCATTTATTAAAAGCGGTTATTTTAATACTATAAACAGACACTTCAATTTTACTATATGTATGTAGATTAACATATTAACAAATATATTAAATATTTTAACCTTTTTATATAATAATTGCAATATACTGTAAGAAATGATGAGAGCGCGTCTCGGTGAACGGCCGACGCAGAATGTCGATGCGTTCACTATTGATTTTGCAATTAGACCCACAGACAATGTTGAGGATTGAAGTAAGGATCGAAATGCAAAGAATCGTCTACTTACACGCTTACTATAGGCTTAAATATTAACACACATATAGTGTTTTCGTTTGTTTTAATGAAAAACCAGTACTTTCTTCTAAGAGTAAATAAATCATTGTTAAAAAAAAAAAACAATAGCGCCCGCACTTCGCTCAGGTGCAATACTTATACTAAATATACTACAGAAATTGTTTACTTACTATATCAGAATAGAAACTTCTAAAATTACCAGTGTTTTTTACTATTTTATCCACTAGCGACCCGCCCCAGCTTAGCATGAGTACAATACTAAATATACTACTATAAGGAGAATTAGTGTGACTTTCCGAACGTCACGCGTCAAGCTGACAGATGTCTTTTAAAATTCTTTCTCTTTTTGGCGGGACTGGCGGGAGGTGGCGCGAAATACTACATAATTTGTTTATTTACGACATCAAATTAGAAACTTCTAAAATAATCAGTATTTCTTTACTATATTGTCCATATATTATATACAAAAACTCGAAGCACTCTATCTTTTAGAAAAAAACGCATCAAAATCCGTTGCGTAATTTTAAAGATCTAAGCATACATAGGGACAGACAGCGGTAAGTGACTTTGTTTAAAATACTATGTGATGATAAATTGATTTATTTTCAAGTAATTTCCAATGGCTTACCCATAAATGCCGAAGGTATAACGCTAAGAAATAGTTTCTGACTCCGTACTGGTACGCCGCTTTCTGGATCTTGCATTTCTTTTATCAAACTTTCCATCTGAAAAAGAAAATCTTCTATTAAATAACTCTATGCATTTCGTAACCAAGCTTACTTACTACTTATAACAATGGTACGTTAGTAGGTGGGTACCGATTATAGCTTTACATTAGTATTGACTTTACACATTATTATTGATTACCAAAATTGTACCAGCAGCACTAGGTTTTGATTGGAGTATGTACATAGTAAGACAACAGATAATCAACGTAAAGAGACAATTCAGAAGTGCTTTTAAAAGCCTACTCAAATAATTTAGGCATTATTTAGTTATGATTTTGATTATTCGTTAATAGTATTAAGATTATTTAAGAAAACATATAAGTACAAATAAGATTTTGTTCAATTACGCGAGGATGGAATTTATATTATTTATGCCGGTTGTCATTTTATTCGTATATATTCGATTTCATTAACAGTCCGCTCAACTGGTTGCTGGCTTGAACCCAGAAGAATAAACAAAAGCCTTCGTGAAGATCAAGTGACACGTCGATGAGCGGCCTATTTCGGTTATTAAGTCAAAAATATCATAAAAAATTATACGGGTTAATTATATAAATAATCAAATATTATAAATTGAGTATGATGAAATAACAATTATTTATTATGTATTTCTTAGACACATTTTAAAAACAAAATGTATTTCAAAAATTGAAAAAAAGTACCGATTTAAATATGGAACGTTAATGACTGAAAATATCCTTTGGAGTCGAGTTGAAAGAGGGTCTAAGGCAAAAGGCTGACTCTTATGATCATGATAGCGTCTTAAGTCAATAAGAATTCACAATAGCGAGGACAATGACGCGTCACTCTCAATCTATAAATACTTCAAGAGCCCTTACTTGTAGGCGAAGCGGGGTTAAAAAAAAAACTTTACAAAAGTAAGAATCTTGGTGCAAAAGAACACTTAAACGAAACTCCATACTCGCTTCGAATTTTGAAACTGCTAATATTGTTCAGGTCTTATTTGACGCGCGGAGAATATAGTTTGATTGAATAATGTGACGGCGAAGTTTTTAAGATTTTTCTTAGATTTTACAGGTGTGGAGGATTTGAATGTTGTAACTGAATGTTATGCCATTTCTATTCAAAGATTGAGCTGAAATATTTTCATCAGCTAATAATCCAGGAGACAAAATGATACTCGCTTTAAATCTAGCACGGGTTTAATATTTTCATTCATTAGCTTATAATACTTTATTATTAAAAGAGTAACTACAAATTTCTCGTTGAATCTCCTTCGAAGAATCTTCACTCCAAAATGATACATGTAGCTCAGCGGCACCGTAGATTCGAAAGATCAAATATTAAAATTAAGAGTTTTATACACTATCCTCACTATGCTTGTTCAAATTTAATGTAAAATATTTTCCATGCCAAGCCTTTGGTGTTCTAAATTTAAATCTTCATATTTAATTTTAAGCTACATGATAGAATATTGCACAAATTCTATGCACATAAAGATTGTTATTAATTTAATAAACGCCACGTAGATATTCTTAGCATGAATATAATGTATAATATTTATATACGTAATATTCCAGTGCGAAACGTTGATAGGAAATAAGAGGATCGATAGGAACGCGCAGGAGGAAAGCTGAGTCATATCCACCCCCAGACCCAAGTCTTGAATTTTATAGATATACAGATAGATATACTTTTATAAGGATCATTTGTGTTACTTACAAATGATTATTGGTAGGCAATATATAAAATATTGTATTTAATAAAGAGATTTGAGTGATTTTCCCAAAAAAAATACAGTGAATATTCTAAAGATACATTTATATAGAGAATTGATATTGGTTATAAATATATGTGTATTGAAATGAAATATTAAAAATAGATTAGATTTTTTTTAATTGCGCATAATCCTACTATTATAGTATAATATATTGCGTTAGTACGATTTGTACAAATTCGTTGGCAATTCGACTAAAACTGTGTACAGGTACATTCGCATAATTCATATTGTTTATATTAAAACATTGAGAATGTTTTAAGTATTTTTGATACACATAGAAGATAGTAGGTTACGGTCTGATATTAAAACATCTGACATACATTTTTTTTGTATGGGAAAACGTACGAACTTAAATCTATTGATGCGCAATTTAACGCTAAGATTTCTTAAAAACTAAACATTATATAGGAAAGTATTTACGAAGAATATATTCCTCTGACTGTTTATTAATAAAATAATTAAAATCGTATAGTATGAAACTATCGTGCGCCTATAATCGGATTTAACTGTCGACGCTTCGAGCAATTTGTTTCGCTATCGTGCTAACGACCGATTCGAGATGATATTGGCTATCAATACAGACTAGACTTTAATTGATAAACTATCAAATTCAACGTAGCCTTTATTTGAAATTTATGAAAGCCACATCGATTTTAAGACAGAATTTATACCAATCGTAATAAAAAAAAATTGCTTACTTACGAAATACATTTATATGAAAATTCGTCATATTTTTTATTAAGTGCGTTTTTATTAAATATTATCTATTACGGCATGAATATGGTGGTAGACGGTGTACAGCCCTGTCATGGTTTTACCCATCCAATTAACTATTCTACCACTAAGCTGTGATCATTTATATTTCTGTATTCCGGTTTGAAAGGGTGAGTCACTTACAAAGCTTGTATATCCATCTATCTTTCTTCACGTACAATACATACAAGTTTTATTTTTGGTCAATTAAGTGTAAGTATGTACTCTTAGTGTTGTTCTTGGAAGACACACATATAGACATAAAGACAAAAATTTACACATGAATAATAATAGATAAAAGACGATCGATTCGATTCGAATCACGATTATCTTTAATTGTAATTAAAAATTTATTATTTAATACAATTTATGAAACTACCTATAACTACAAGCTTGAAAATATAATAAAGACGAATATTTTTTTTAAAAATAGTTAATAATACTAACATATTTGTCAGATATATTAAACATAATCTTAATTTGGTGGTTAGTATTAAAGACATAAACAGGCTCTAGATAGTAGATTACGGGTTATTTGGCAAAATTTTTCGAAGTATTATGTGAGCGGCTCCGCGTTGATTCGTCCCCCAAGAACCGAGGCGAAGGCTGTGACGTCACGTGTCCGATCAATAGATACCCGTAGCTGAATCCGAGTCCGCTAATATTTCATAAGGATATTACTAAATATTTCTATTTACATCCACTTTCATAAGAAGTTTACCATTAGGAAATGATTGTAACGATTGTTTTGAATGTTACGTAACTCTTTATAAACGTTATCTAAGGAAATATTTAGATACAATATATAATTAAAAAATCATTTTAATCATATAGGAAGATGGAAATACCTGATAGTTATTGGTCAACACCGACCATAGGCGTTGGTGCTGTGGGAATTATTAACCATTATTTCGCCAATGCGCCACCATTTTTGAGTTCAATTTTATTTCTCCTGTGCCTGTAGTTACATTACCTCACTTATTCTTTTTACTAGAACACAATAACACTAGGAAATGCTGTCTTGAGGTAGAATATTTAATAAGTGTTGTACCTGACCCGACAGAATTACAAAAACCTACCTACACATCTTTCTCACGTCGTTGTTTCCTCAAACATTTGTTGTTGTAAAAGTATGTGGTTAATTTATTACTAAATAGTATGAGTTGTAACAGAAAACTAGGTAAAACTTTACAGATATCCCCATCAACAACTATCAAAAGAATTTAACAAAGAGAGTGGGGTAACAGGAGGCAGAGAATTCAGTAAAATTGCCGTTCTGTTATCACCACGAATGATTCCACCCACAGGCAAAGTTATGGCCACTGTGTCATGGGATAAAGAAGGATAATTTATTAACGTATAACTAATTAACGCGTTGTTTCTACTAACGCTTCTGCTCATCGATCGGAAGTTGCGCTCTACCTTTTTGCAGCTTCAATATTCTAAACCACGCGCAATCGTTTACGAAAGTACGAAAAAAAATTCGAAACTCAATCAATATCAAATATTTTAGAGTACTAGAAATTATAGCACATTTTACCCATGTGGATGACACACATACCAATGTAAGAAGGTTATAGGCGAAAAGTTTTTATATCAAATAACACAAGAGCATTACCTACTTGCTTATTGAATAAAAAAATGCATGTTTAAAAGGCTTGTTTTTTTGCCAAATTATTTTAAAAATTACACCGAGTATACTTTATGCACTTTAGTGATAATTTTTTTATATTTTTTTATCAACTCATAAATATATTTCAAAGAGGTAGCCTTGATTGAGGTCAGGTAAAATCCAAAGTTTCATTGCTTATTGATTGCCGAAAATCCACCATCGGTTCAAAATAAATCTGTACCTAAATATATACCTGCAATGAAAATTAAATGTTTGTTGTGTTTCCATTAATATTTTATTACTTAAATCGTCGTTTTATTCCCAAGGTGTGTTAACATCTATAAATTACATAGTTTTGTAGTAAGGCTTTAAATATACTACTGAACGAATTCGAGGTTCTATTGTTAAAAGCGTGTTCGTTGTCCTACAAAAGAAATAATAGTTAACCCAGTTAAAAAATAGTACCTAATACTACATTTTAAGTTTTGTAAGTAAGTGGAACACATAGCAAATGTCTTGATAGGCTGTAAAAGTAACTATAATTGTTAAAATAAAAGCTTTTTCAAAGGACAAAACGTAAGAAAATATCCATTTAAGAAAATATATGAAGTTTTGCAGACAGACAACTAAATATTAAATATTATACTGTAAGATTAAAAAATATTTTTACAATTTTAACTTATTTAAATCTAAAACGTCAGACTAGTGTCAATTCGCTTGAATCCGTGTCGTTAAGCCATATATTGGTGTTGCTATTCTAATAAATAACAAAAAGAAAACAGCATTATAAAGAAATACGTTGAATATCATTGTTAATAACAGTACAAACGATACAGGAAAATTAAAAAATCTAAAATGAATTTAAAAAAAGTAACGAATTCCGTTGTTGAGATATGATTACGTTAATAGACCTAGAACAATATTAAAAGTGTGATAATAAAATAAAGGCAAAGATAAATCACTTATCTTTACATTCCTAATAATCTAACTCTGATTTTCATACTATTAAATAAGATCTGACATATTAATTTATGACGCAAAATCTTTTCTACTACAAAAGAGCCATTAAAATAATAATGTTTTGCCTCTTCCTTATAAGAGTATCATAAGAGGTACGAACTTATTACAATTGATAATATTAAACATTATATAAATTATAGTTGCGTTCTGAATTCCGATAGCCCACTATTGAGATACAATAGATTATCTATCGATAGTTAAGGTGTAAATAATATTATCGATCGTCTATCGATATTGTCGTCACATGTCTGTCGATACTATGTGTTGCCCTTTATGAGCAAAAGTATCGAAAGTATTGCAAAAACCATACTTTATAACCAAATTTCGATTGTTTTGTGCAGTGATTTTACAATATCGATAGTTCAAAATAAAATCGATACTATCGATGGTACTATCGATATCCTTTATAGTTAAGTTCGAGGTCAACTGTCGATTGGTTTTCAACTTTAATATGATTTGTGACATTTATATTTTTTATTTTTATATTTTATATAAATAAACCCGTATTCGGTAGGCCAGAGTCTACGGCCATACAGCCAATTTGACAAACAACCATACATTGTTTTGCAATGTGAAATACACGAACGAGGTGTATATAAATTATAACTCCCAAGTATGATCCCTGGCATGAAAAAGTAAGCCAGTGAATTATAATAATTTACTTTTTTTCGAATATCTTAAAAACTATTATGTATTTATTGTTATGAATAATTTTCTATGATATAAATTCAATATACCATGTATTTTTTTGGAACCATTACATTATTTAGTACATTAACCACGAAGTAGGCTTTACGGAATAAGATACAGATTAAAAATTCAAAATGTTGAAATACCGTGGAAAATGTACAAAGTTTACCGACTATGTACCCGAGTTTGCTCCGCACGGAGTAATCAATATAATCAGAGTTCCGTCGTACAATATGTGAGTATTGTTATCATTGTGTTGCCGTCCCGGGGGACCCAACAAAAGGAGTAGTGGCTCATATAGGGTTTCATTACAATGGCAATAAAGGTGAGCTGTAATAAAAGATAGCATCGGGCAAAATTAGTAAACACGAAATACTTAATGGGATCTTTATTTATATGTTGTATGTTATTCAGAATGTGTTAATTGGTCGTTATTGAGAGATTTAATATATTTGTTATTAATATTTTAGCGAAGTCTATGACATATGAATTATTATATTTATTTTTTATTTATAATAATTATTTACTCGTATTAACAGTACAATTACGTCGATTGCCTAATTTATAAGGCTGCGGATCTCGGTGTCCTGAGTTTAGTGCCCGATATTGATTAATAACACTTAATTGTTCGTGTTGCTGAGAATTTCTAAACAGAAAGAGTTTTGAAATCGACATAGTTTAATACAGCGCGGTTAGTACCTCTTTCAGGTCGTGTGGTATTCCCCACCCCATAGAACGGGACTGAGGGAACAGAAGTACACTTATGTTTGCGTGCACACTTGCAAACCATAATATGCCATACGCAGTTGGCTTGTTTCCATCGAGAAAGGCCAAAATCAGACAGGAAGACATCGTCTCATATCGATACAGATATATTTTATTGAAATATAAAGTGTATTTGAATGCAAGAAGTGCTCTTAACATTCGTCATTTTAGAAATCTCTTTAAGCACAACGATAAATTTTGTAATAAACTTTATAGATTTCGTATTTTATCACTGTATTGCAAATTCAATTTCCGTTTAATCAGAATCATTAATTCCATTTCAATTTGTATATTTGGAAATTGTTTCCTGAATGTAAAGTCAACTGATGAAAGGAAGAGAAACTAACAATTTTCAATGCTATAATCGCTCAATTAGTTGATATAATAACATTACCAATATTTATTAGATGCCTATTACATCATCTCGTATATCCTGTTATGTAAGCTTGGGAATGAAACGATCGCCTCCTGGCTATTTCTTCATAAACAATATGTTTTTATTTAATTTGACCATAAGAAGTATAATGCTTCTATATTGAATATAGTTATTTGAGTTTGAGTTTGATAAGCTACCTTAGACAGTCGTTGGACTAATTATATCATTATGTCATTATTACTGGTGATTTTCAAGTCGTTCGAATCATCAGGCTAGTAAAAATCATTAGAATTTCTCGTAATTTTTAGTAGTTATTGAATTGGGTTTGACATCGTCCCAATATCGTGTTTTGATAGCAAATGAAGCAGTTCGTACTGAGCCATTAGCTTTCGTGTTGATGAAGTCACCATTTGTATTATCGAACATGTGTCTCATATCTCCCGCGCAATCCTAGTCTAAGTCTTTCTTAAGAATGGATCCAATTATACTTTAAGGAGAAACCTTGGAGACACAAAGTATAATTACTAAAATCTGTCATCATTTTTAAATTATCCTCCAAGGAGAATTTGCGATATTAAAGGTTAATGCCATAAACGCGGGATTTACACAGTAAAAAGCTTTTAATTAGGTTTCAACGATTGCAATCACCAAAATAACGACTGGATAGCTTTGTTGAAACCAGTTTATTATAAAATATATTAGATATCATAGTTTTCAATTATCAATCCAATAGTAAGGTTAGACTTTTCAGCCATCATGGTGTTGTTTAATAATATTAATGACGTCATCACATATGTCATCTTAATTAAAATGGAAATGAATAATTATTTGATTTAGGTTTAAATTGTCATATTGTGATTGATCATAATATAATTTCGGTCATTTATAAATGTTTTGGTTTATAAATCATGGTTATTTACCAGGTAGCCAACTTCGTTCATAGATCTTGTCACAGGGTACTGTAACTGGAAGAATTATGAACCAGTATGGTAGGGCTTTGTGCAAGACCATATGAGTAGGTTCCACCCTTTTGTCATAAGTATGTAGGTACTTATTATTCTTGTGTTCCGGCGGTCCAAGGATGTGTGAGCCGTAGTAACTACAGAAACATGGAACATAACATTTCAGTTGTCGAGGTTGATGGCGTATTGGTTGTTTGAGAAATGGTCAAAACTTTATACGGTGAAAATGTCTATGGACAGTAATCACTTCTTGCCATCGGATAGAGAATTTGGTTGTATGCCATAAGAAAAACGGCAATTACGATAGATCAAACTTAAAATCTGGAAAACAAAACAAAGTATATTGTTTTTTGGAGGAATAATATCTGATGAATGGGTAAATTTACCCAGATGATGTACACCATCATAAATTTTTACGTTTACGTTAAAAAAAATACAAAAAGTTTACATTACCTTATCGAAGGCGAGAGGTCTGTGCCTCGGCACATCCGTGATTTCCATGATGTCGTGGGGGCGTGGCGGGGGTAGCGGGCGCGGGGGCTGCGCGCGCGCCGCTAGCCGACCTCCATGGGCGTCTGCCGCAGGGGCCGCATGCCGCTCGCGCCCGCGCTGCGCCCCCGACACCTACAAACATTACCACGATTGTTGACTTCTAGGCTATCATAGATTCTTCGTCAGTATGTCCCAAAATATTTAAAAATATATTGAAGACATATTCCGGATGCTATAAAGAGATTTAGTATTATTATATATTGATAATGTTTTCCTAACTATATCCTGTATCAGTTAGACGCATAAGGGAGATTTAATTAATTTAATATGGGCTCGAGTCTGCGGTCTAGTGCTATGTATGCATTTAATTACAAAGTCCGAAATGAAATGACAAAAGAATTAATACACATGACATGACATGACATGACAGAAGAACAAACGAAATAATAACAAACGTTTGATAGTTTGCGAGAGCGTTTTAGTTAAATTAATCCATATCCAGCGTTTGTTACTTTCGATATATAATTTATAGACTAATTATACAAAAAAAAATATCAAGCACATTTCAAGCAAATTCATGCATCAGTCGCTAAGATAAATAATTCAATAGCAGTCCAGCTTTCTCGAACAACACGACAAGCAGTCGATTAATGAAACAGCTTAAGCGATCGACGCGATGGGAACATTAAAATTTATAAGAACATAGACCGAGTGAGTCACATTATCTCGTCAGCTTGTTTGATTAATATTCATCATTCAACTCGGCGAATCATTCCGATTATAAGTACCTACTTTGTTCGTGTAATAGTCTTTCCTCTTAATTCGATATTTGAAATGTATTTTCGCATTTTAGATCTCATTCGTTTTGATTGTTATAAGACTAAAATTAACAATGCAAAAATAATTGTGTCGCATTACTTATCATGATTAAACTACTGATCCGATCATAATTGAATTTGACATAGAGAAGAAAGTGACAGAACAGTGAACAATAATTTTATCAGCTGTATAACCGAAATTTTTAGATCTTCCTTTCACCTGGCAACATTTTCTAGTTGAATATATGTTCATTTATTACTATACTTATTTAAATATATAGAAATCTGATTAAAGTTATTTTCAATTTCATTATGTCCCAATTAATCGATATTGTATTATACAAAAGTAGTATGACTTATTTAACAGAAATAAGGTGGTATGAATTTTAGTATAATAATAAAAATAAAAACACGAATATAACTAGTATCACATATCATAAAAAAAAATTGTATTGTGTTATTGTATTAGATAAGTTTTAAAATTAACAAAATGTTTTACATTTTTTAAAACGATTTTTAAATGTATGCTTTCCAACGCTTAATTGAAGCGCTTGTAATTATTTTTGTTTCGTAGTTTTTGCATCATTATTTTAACTTTTGGGTCATTATTAAGACTCTTTTTAAAACCTTTAAGTGGCGTGGAACGAAAAAAATATGAAATGTTCTCGTAAATTACAAAACAGTTATTATTAAACAAAGATTAATACAGAAATGGGCATAATATTTATATTAAGATATTATGTAGGTATTTTTATTAAAAACGTACAGGCATATAAACATAATCTGAATAATTTGATAATATAAGTAAAAAAAATTAAACGATTTTACAGTGAAGTTTTCATTCTTATAATTAACTATTTCGGCCTAAATAAAAAAGAAGACGGATGTCTTCTTTCTCAATATACGAATCAAGCAATCATGAGCGTTGCAATAGAATCGTGCAGACCCACACTGGCGCAATAGTCTTAACCCAAAGCTATAAAGATTCTATATTCGTAACAGTGCGTGTTTAAGCGTCGATAATTAAAATTACCTACTTCCTATCCTATACTGGAAAATATCGGATATAAATATAAGTTTTTAATAATAAACTAGCAGTATAGATATTTTCTGTTTTATTTTTTGTCACTAATGACTAAAATAACATTAAGAAATATCCAGCCATCTTGATAAATAAATAATTTGTGTATGATATCAAAATGTGGAGTCGTTCGGAAATTATTTGATCTTGAAATTTTAAATTATTTATGTCTTATATAATATGAATAATGCACAACATGTCTATTAAAAAGACACCACACCATAACTTGTAAAATAATATTACAATCACATAATATGTGTCTGAGTAATTCAACTTTTTAATAAAATATTTTTTTTAATTAATTGAAATAATTTAATTGAAAATTATTAATGCGTTGTATATTATGCATGACTTGCCTAATTGTTAAAAATAAAATTATAGCAATCGACTTATTTTTCGTTTCTTTTTTTATTATATTCGAAATAAAAAATAATAGCTGACGTTTAAAAAGAACTTGTAGAAAAATTTTATTCGATTTACTATAGTGTTTGCATATATCATTCTAATATTTTGAATGTGAACTTTTCAAAAACGAGTTCAATTTGGAATAAAGATAACTCATCTCGACATAACACACATCACACGAGGATGCAGTCGCGACTCGCGGTCGGTAACTAATATATTTACAAACAATATTTGACAACGAAAATAATATGTATATGCGTAGACAATAAATGCGGGGTACTTTTTGGAAAGAGGATTATTTCGATAATCCTTTCAGTAAAAGTCAAATTTCTTTACAGACATACTATGTTTAGCTAAAGTGATACATATTCATTACGTATACCTACCTACCTTGTTTTCATATATCAAGGGTCATCAAAGGTCATCTATGATGAGTTTAAAAACAAAGAAACAAACATTATTGAAATAAATGTAAACTACTAATTTTAACAAAGTCGCTAGGTGAGTTTGAATTTCGAACAATATTCAGACATGAGCCTTGATAATATTTACAATTATATTAACATATTGCTAAATAATAAAATAACAATAACATGAATATTGGATTCGAAAATACGAAAATAACTGGCAGATACTTCTAGTAAAGCGGTGTGAAAATAATTCCGATACGTATTGTGTTTATTACAATTCCTACTTTTTTTAATATTCTTATGATTGTACAGACTATTAAACCATTTCACATAAAGGAATCGTTCATATATATTTCTTATATAGGTATTTATCTCTCTCTCTCGTGAAACACTATGATGTGTATTTTTTTTTGTTTTACAGATATTAACATAAAAAGCCCCGAATATAATGTAAAAATATTAGTAAAAAATAGTTTGTTTTAGTTAAAACACCTAATTAATTAATATTAAATAAATAACGTACCTACTAAATTTACTATGTTACATTATTTAATTTATTATCCTACATACATTTTTCTGTGGCTGTATTATTTAAACTGTTACTTTTATTGATTTAAAAATAGAATCCAGGAATATTAAAAAAAAAAGTATTATAAGAAAAAATAAGAGTGTACAGTTCGAATCATGAACATTGGGTACTATTGCTGGGGATGACAGTTTTTAATATTTAAAACTCTGACTCGTGCATTCGGCTTGACAAATAGACATATAAAATTTAATGGATGTTCTTATATTAAATAAACAAATGAAACTTTAATATTTCATAATTCAGATCACTTTATTAAATTAATTCGTAGATTATTTACGTAAAATATTTGCAAGCTACGAATACCACATTTTATTACAAGTTTATTTATGTAGTAAAACCCATGTTTATGAGAGGTCCTAAAGATGTTATCAAACGATTGAGATGCATTCGATTCGGTATTGGCGCGTTCGGAAACTATCAATCATTGAATACTCAAGTAAAGCAAATGAAAATAATACTTATTAGTATGTGGTTTTCAGTCAATAACAATTCACCAAAAAATATTTATAATTTACACTTTTTAATTATATAAAATATTTACATTTAAAGTTCGTTTTAATAAAGTGAACACTTATAACTCTTTTTAACTGACTTCAATAAAGAGGAGGTTATGAATTCGTCAATATTTTTTTTTTGTTTTTGATTGATAGATATTATTTAAATTAAATGCAAAGTAATTGCGTAATGCGAACGTTTTTTTTTCAGTTTTCATTTTACTTTTTGACGTAAGCTACTTATCAATACTAGATTGTATTTAATTAACAATAAATCATGGCTAAGCTCAAATGAGTAAAAAATTATTCAGTTAATCGTTCCGCGTGATTGAGGAAAATCATTAAAAAGGAAAAGTCAATAATTTGTAAGAGTTCTCACATTGCATTGATTAAAATTACAAACGTTAAAACTTATTCAATTATATTTTGGTTAGTATCAAGCGTTATCAAACGTTCACAAATAAAAATGGCACTTTCAGTACCGAGTCAGTACCTTGATAAGCCATGCTGATGAATTCACAAATTCATCTATCGATGTCATTGATACTTGCTTATCTGTAAATATTATTAAACGTTAAATCATTTAAAAATAAACCATTGCAAATCGAGACGATATTATAACGATTGATTTATATTATTAATAAAAGGACATATTTGTTAGTATCATTAGTATTTCAATAACTAACCTCAACTAACTAAACAGAGCGTTCATGTATGCGCCTTTGTGCGTCACCCTGACAGACTTCATTGATTCGACTGATGCCCACGCGACGGGTCTAGTAGACTCGCCTAAAGCGTGTACTAGCCACGAATCATACCGTACACTGCATGTAAAAAACACAGACGCAACTATTTCATATTGCAAAACGACAGACACGCACCACCTCATAACATCATCTGATAAAATAGATAACGACGCTTAAAATCTTTTCTCGTGTCGTAAATTTAAGAGTCATGAGGGAATTTTAGGGGCTTAAGCACCTTTAGATAATAGAGATAAGTGGACTCGAAAGCAGAGGCACCCTGAGAGGATAATGACGAAGTGCGGCCTCGTTAGTGAGAGCATCACATATTCATAGCTGTGTTGTCGGCGTCGCGAACATTTAATTTTGTTTATGTAAACAATCGCTCGTCTAGATAGCAAACTTTTACTAATTGTTTTCTAATTTTAAGTGTAAATTTTCTTCAGTCTGAAAAATTATCACGATTTTTATTTATGCTTATAAAAGTAGTACTCTTTTTTAATAAAATATTATTTGTTATATGTATGGTTTATTTAAAGACATATCAATTGTTAAAATAATAAGCAGTGCTCCCTATTCTTATTTAGATAACAAGGACACTTGAATGTAATATAAAATATTACATTTATCGAATTTGTATGTATGCATTGAGAAGTTTATAGTAAATGTTTATTTAAATAATAAAGCAGTGTTTGATAAAGATACTCTCCAGTGGTAAAACTAACGTTCAGCATTAACGTAAATCTACAATCTTACGCACACTGTTTATTTGCCAAGTATTTAGGTATTCCGGTGTTTTACAACACCAATCTGGAATTGTTTTTAAAACGTACCAGAGTATTTCAATATGCGTTTATAAGTTTTGCGTTTAAAAATATTAAAATAAATTATAAATAAATTCTTAAGCGATTGTTAATTTAAAATAATAGTATTATTTTTAAAAATAATTATGAAAGGTTTTGATATCTGAACTGTAAAAAAATAATTAGCTCTTAAGGTTAATAGCGCGAATGCAGCGTGTTCCCGTAATTAAAAATATCATACATAACATTGAACTGCTGTGAATTAAAGATAAAAAATAATTTTAAAATACCGCAGCTCTATTTTGAAAAGTTTACTTTTCGAATAAGTATCGTGCCAAATGCTTTGTTTTATAAAAGTTATTTGATTTTTCAAGATCATATGGCCACATTTATGCTGAATAATATTCTGCATATTAATTTTGTATGTAATCATAATTGATTACATACAAAATTAAAAATGCGGAATATTATTAACACTTGGGTAGAAAAATATACTTTTTTTTTCTATTTTCCCGAGATTATGATAGGGAAGAAGCAAGAAGGAAGTTGTCTTAATTTCAGTTACCAAAAAGATAATTTCTTTATAAAACCTCAAAAAAAAAAAAATATCGCTGGATGACTGTTAGTTTAAATTGCTTATATTCTGAACACTTATTTCGAAAGTTCATTACGTACTTTAATTATTTAAATGACAAGTGATAATAATTAGTGATGTAATAAACATATTTGGTGTTATTTTCATTAATCAGTTTCATTAATCAGGCGTGGGCGAATCAGGGTACATTCCAGAAGCAACCAATAATATGTTCGCTATTACGTATTCGAATAATCGAATGAAATCGATTTTACCCGAAAGCTATATCACACTAATGTTTGAAAGGCTACTTTTATGAAGATTTAATTACTTAAATTTATTTATAATAATAATATTAATCTGCGTGAGGTAAGATACTGTGACGCTGTGACGACTGTGTTTGAGATACATGATATTAATTACTATTTGAAATAATATCGAGCAAAATGAAAAATTTTACAAGATTATTTAGCTTGTTATTATTGTTTGAGGTAAAACCTAATAATCTTAAAACATTAAAGTCATATGCAATAAATTATTTCAATAAAATTACATTCTTTTATTGTCATTATTTATTAAAGAATAAGTTCAGAAACAAAAAACGAAAGTAAGTGATTACTTTCGTTTTTTGTTTGTTTTATAAAATCAGCTAACGGGAATATATTGAAAATAAAGAACTGTTAAGCTTACTGTGATACTATCGGTACTTGTAATTGTAACTATTTTGCATTATGTATTTAACCAATTATAAAGGCAAGGGGGAATGATAAAACGCTGGAAATAATAATTAACTTACGTTTATTCTATTGACTCGAATATAGAACGATAAAATTATATAAGACTGTAGCTGAGTACGTTTAGTCTTCAGTTCAAAAATAATTTAAATAATTATGATTTTCAATGTCAATAAAAATCATATTTTTTGTTTTTATCTGGGTAACTTTAATACGGATTTGGCTAAATTAAAATCAAATTGATCAAACCCTACGATTATTCTGTAGAATAGTAACTTATTGTGAGTTAAACAATAATTTGCATATTGTGTATGCAATTCCTATTTCTGCCTCTCGTGTGTCTCCCGCACTGGAGCACAAGAATAAAGCTCAAATCATCTTAAAAGGAAATAATGCACTTTTCAGAAAATTAATTGCTAACAGTTATAATATATCTTGTAAGCAGAATGCCGACTAGCAAGAACGCCATGCTGGCATACTGTTAGACGGAACATATATGAGACGGGAGAACATGAGAGCAAGTACTATATTCCATATTTCTAGCGTTTTTAAAATGTGACCAGGTATTTAGATTAATTTGTTTTTATTTTAATTCCAAATTACAATCGTTGCCAAGTTCGTTGGCAATCAGATGATCAAAACGACTAATGTGTTTTGCCTATTTATAAATAGATTTTTAATTATTTTTATTTAATCAGAGACCAAACTCTAGCAGCGATAAAGTTAGTGGTGCTGAGCGCTTTTTGTCCACTCTATCACGGTAAATTCTCTGAGAATTTATTGTCTATACTATTACTAAAGTCTACGCGTGAGAGAGTCTGAGCAAAGAATCAAGACCTCCAGGGTCTCGATTCTCTGTCCACCTAACTGTAGCATCAATTTCATCACATATAAATTATTCTGGCAACACCTTTCTTTATCGTACCACAAAAAAATAGAGTTCTCTACCAGCACACATGTTCCTCTCCTCTTATAACCTGGTTTCCTATCTACTATAAATATTAGTAGTTAGATCGGAATAGAATCGGGAATCTGTATCATTACTCTTATAAGTTAGTAGATTGACTTCCTGCATTAATGTACTTTAAGCTATGTTTCATACTAATATATATATTTCTATGTTATTGAAATAGATTATATTCATAGTGTCATATGACGACCACGATAAAATAAGTCTATTAATTCTGCCAATCACATCCAGCGATGGTTTTTTTTGTTTTTTTTTTGTTTTTATGGAATAGGTTGGCGGACGAGCATATGGGCCACCTGATGGTAAGTGGTCACCATCACCCATAGACAATGACGCTGTAAGAAATATTAACTATTCCTTACATCGTCAATGTGCCACCAACCTTGGGAACTAAGATGTCATGTCCCTTGTGCCTGTAGTGGTTTTTTTTTAATATAAGCTGATTGCAATTGTTTAATTTCTTCATGTATTAAAATTTCCAGGTACCTTGTAGTGTAGATATATAAAATATAAACACGTTAGATCATCGATGAACGTATTTGGTATGCGCCATTTATCATTACATCTAATTGATGCACATTTATGGATGTAGATGTATTGCATACAGGCATAGTGTTCAAGGCGAACTTCTTAAACGATTAATAAATGTATTGCATTTCATATGCATGTCTGTTTTTTTTTTTCTTTTTTATTTCATTTGCGAGCAATAGCAAGCTAATCATTTGGCATATTTAAAAAACTAGGAGCTGTTTATTTACCCCTTGAGTAGTATTGTCGGTTGAGAGTTGGTGAATATCGGATTCTATAGTTTGCAAAAATCTGTGTTTCTAAATATTATAACCTACTTAATATGATCATGAATTAATATAACATCATCGTACTAATATATGGCAATTCGTAAAATAAAAGACAATTGTCTATTTACCTACTCACAAAATTATTGTATCCAGATTATATATGTATATTATTCAAATTTATAATACTTAGGTTTATATGAATAATTATTTAAATGTATTGTATAATTATTTTTCTGCCAGCCTCATTATTAGAACAATGGATCAGAATTACGATTCAGAAGACAAAGACCACTAGTATTTTATCTCAACGCGAAATAATGAGTATGAAAGTTTTACAGTTTATTATTTTTTAAATGTTTCATTATTACTATTTCTATACAATGTGTTAATCAAAGTGTATAATACACACGTGTCACATTATTATATAATATGACTTCACACAATGCCGTAACTATACTGAGAGAATAATTATTTCTTTAACTCTAATTATGAGTTTAACTAAAGAGCACGCCTTTGTCAGACTCGTCACAACAAACTAAATCACCCGAAACTCTTTCAGTAGTCATTGAAGAGTTCCACTAAGCACCTTCAGGCTTAATCAACAGATGAATGAGCAGACTACTAAATTATTATATTATATAAAAAAAAAACAATTGCAAGGCTTAAAATTGTTGTGCTATAATTAAATAAATAAAACCTTATTACGCGTATATGCGAAAAAAGATTGATCTAGATTTGATTTAATCTTTGTAGTTCAATTGATAAAACTTTATATACTAAACTGTATATTTTTTGACTATTCATATATATTTCAATATATATATATATATTGAAATTATTTACATTATATTTATTTATACAAATAATTTATTATAAAAAACTGATGGTAGCAATTTTACTTTTATTTGAACTGGATATACAGGAGCCTAGAAATCATCGACCTAAGCGTTCTTATTGCATATCTATAAATTGTCTATGGCCCGAGGTTTCATCCGTATTGGTTTTGTATTATATATGCCTGTTCCATGCAGTTTGCCATATTGTTTGACGTTTATGGTTACTGCTCCGCTAGGGTTGTAGCTTTAAGCAATATAGGTTCCTCAATAAACGAGAACGCAAAACAATTCGAGCGCGTCCAATCACACATGTTGTATAATAACTTTATATTATTGTTTGCATTTATCTGTGGTGTTTATGTGTATCAACTCACGCACTGGAACCGATTCCACCGTCGTGGAATTAGTTTTTGACACAGACATATTTTTGAGCACTTAATTTTTTAAATGATTTTGTTTTTTAATTAAATTCGTGGTCGCCTAAATGTATACAAAACATGATTGCATCAGAATTTTCACATTTTCAAGATTTTATTATAAAAAGAGATTAAGTTTATATGTACGTATACTTTTAAAAGTACCATAAAAGTTTATAAATAACTGTTTTGTCCAAATTTTAATCAAACGATACTCGTAATACCACATAAACAAAGTTTCTTGTTTCTTGTTATTTCGTTTACCCGGAATTTATTTGGGATAGACCTGTACTATACGGCCTACAAAGCCTCTTTCATAGAGATGTCATTAAAAAGTTTACGCGGTCTGTAAAAGCGAGCATTTATGGAGATAGTATAAATATAAATGGAAGTGCATACAATTGATGGGCTTAAACTGTCTGTCTGTTTAAAATATATTTTATAAGCTTCATTACTTGTAACATAATCAATATAAAATTCGAAACTGGATTCAATGTGAACTAATGATTACTTATCCTATAGAAATAACACATTACAGAGAAGTTCAAAAATTTAATTCTTTTAACATTAACCTACATTTACCTATATATTATTTCGAGAAAACGAGTACGAGAGAGTACGTGTCTCTTTCGATACCACTCTGATTAACGAGTGGACTTATAGCAGAACTTAACTTCGGTGATTAGACAGGGAGCGTGTGATCTCCTTTCACAGATAAGATGTTTATAGTCAGGAAGGAGATTTCAAAATAGAATAAATGCAATTCGAAGATATGGAGCGATAGATTTTTAGACTTCCCGCCATATGCGTACATTTAAGGGGGCAAAAAATAAAATTAATCAATAAACATGACCTTGATGATAATTCGTCGTGATGCCCAAAACTAATAATCTTATATACATTGACTGTTATAGTTGTTAATGTAAAGGGTTTGAAATAAATAACTAATTTATCGCACCTACAGTATGGAGAATATTACGAAAACATATTGTATATAGATATAATTTAATTTATAGGTTCATTAAATCATGCACCTAATTGTAGAATTCATTGTGAACAATAATTATGTCACACTGTCTAGTTAAATACAATTATTTGTAAGTTTTGGTATTTATTGTGTTAACTCTGCGTTAACATTTGTCTATGTATACAGATATAATTTACACATAAGAAGATATTTAATACTTAATTATTTATCTGTATATACGGTACTAATTTAATAATAGTATATAGTAGTAAATTATACGTAAACAACAATAATTTAAAAGTTAAGTTTTTTGTTATAAGTAGGTATATATCTGAGTACTTTGGTCTATTGATTTATAAATAGCATTAAATTGATTTAAAGGAAATAGTTATAAAAAATAAAATAATAAGAAATTAGTTAAGATGATTAGCCTCTACATTATTAAACACATATAAATAAATACATATATATATGTACATCTACATCTAGTAAGACCTTGACATTGTAAAAACGTACTAACAAACAAAACAAACAATAATAATAATAGCAATAATAAACAACAACACATACTACTGTTTTATTTACGGTCGAGCAATTTTATAAGCGATTATATGTATTTAATGATCCCATCATTTTAAAGGCTATCGCTGGCTTTTCTTTATAGGTTTAAATTTAAACTTTTTTTACCAATTATGCAATATTAAAAAATATAGGTAAACACTTAAATGTAAAACTAACTAGTTCTAATCGCTGATAAATAAAGTTTTTTTTTTTTTTTTCAAAATATTATCATTCCATTAAAATATTGTATTTAAATCTACATATTTACATTTAAATAGTGATATAGTTAACTGGTTGTTTAGAAAAAAAAAGCTTAATATAGAGCGTCTTACAAGCCTTTATTTCAAAAGCAAAGCTTTTGATAAACGACTAAGAAATCGCCGGGGGAAAAATTGTCTTGGGCGCATGTCCGAAGTGGGTTCTGAGACATACTCATTTAGCTCCTTTTGTTGTGGCTTGGTGCTATCTATTGTGATATTTTTATGAGCTTCATTTTCAAAGCTAAAATGTACAATTAAAAATATAAACAATTAAGGTTTTAGTTCCTTTCGACTTCTAGAAATTATCATTATTAATTGTCATTTGAAAATATATATTCGCCAATAATTGGGATATTGTACCTAGTAATAAGATTTTAAATTTATAAATAAGATATTAAAATTATTGTTTAAAGTATCATGTTCAACTGTTATTTACAATATTTAATACAAGCTTATATAAACTACAAGGTTTACAGTTTTTCATTACGTATGACCTCAAATCAAAGGTCAAACTTAAGGCTTGAATATCCTTGAATCTGTAAGCTCACCACTATATAATTTACATGTTTATATAATACTGAATTAAAATCCACTTTTATATGTAATGTTTTACATTGTAATAATTTGCATGAAAATATTACGGTTTAAAATAATAGTTTCTATTGAAAAAGCAAACAATCTGTTTCTAAAACTATTAATTTAATTCTATCGCACTAAGAGCTACGCGAGAGCAGAAATGGGGTTCGACTAAACGCCCATTATGTAACATCCAGCTAGAGCATCGTCGACGAGATCTAGCTAACTGTAAAAGGTAAAAGAGAGCTGTTAATTTATTCGAGTGAATTAATTAAGCGGTAGCGACTTTTTGCGAAAAGGTAAGTAATAAATCGTATAGACTAACCAATAGAGCATGAGAGCAGTCGAGAGTGGAACACACGGTGATTACGATCACTGAGGCCGTCGGACACCAGTACTAATAGTTCAGATACAATCGGCCGGCAGTGGTACAGCGTATGTCCCGGATTGCGGCAACTGTTGTCGTCGCCGATAACGTTAGCTACATATGGTCGCGAGGGAGGGAGGGGGCCAGGGTCGAGGGACAAAGCGCTCGGCGGCGCTAGGAAGGGTACGGCTCGCCGAATACTTTACCTAGCGGCGGCGTAGCGAGGCGTGGGCGTGGGGCGAGGGTGAGGCCGGTCGCGCGGGTAGCGGGCGCGGTCGGTCGCTGCGGTCAGCGGTCGCGGCGCGGCGCGGCCATGGCGGCGCGGCAGGCGGCGGCGACTCGCGCACTGCCGGCCCGGCCGCGGCCGCCGCGCTCCGGCCCGCCGCGCCGCTCCTCTCGCCTCGCGCCGCTCCGGGCCCGCGCACGCGCCCGCCGGCCGCCCGCCCAGCTCGCGAATTGATCAGCAGGATTCTCGATTGCGATGAAATTTATGATAGGTCGCGGATCTATTATCGACGAGATACCGCTGGTAATATTTTACGCCAGGTTCGATAGACGCAGCGATTTCGCCACGAAAATGTTTTGTTTACTTCATAAAGAATTAATTATTATAGGCACACATCAAAAATTACTTATTATTGAAAATCATATTTTAGAATAGTCTTCAGTAAAACACAATATGTTACACTAATATTTGAGAAAGATTCTGAGCCAGAATACCTACTTCGAACGAACGAATCTTCCAATAACCTTTGGAGCTAAATGTTCTTACGTATCCTTGACTAGATGGTATTGATTTCTTTGTTACGTTATTTATTCACCTCAAGTCTAGTCCGATCCTTGTGATAAAGCATCTATGCGTGAATTAACCAGTTAAGTACCATTGCATGTGTACTCTATCGTATTTTATAGTAACGTCGTGGAATTATCAATATTATACCTACTATTTTACGATTCATTACATTGCCAAATAAATAATACAGGCACAACATATACTCTATTACCTTTTCAAAATACGTTTTAGTTACTGAAGACAAAAAGACTAAAATTCTTAGTTTACATCTAGAGCAAATAATAAATGTCTAGTAGGTATTTGTCGATTTATAGTTTTCCGTAATTTCAAGTATATATATTAGTGATGGTTTTTTACGTTTTGAACAATTTAAACAGTTATCGTTTATGAACTTTGTAACATACTTATAATTTTTTTGCTAAATATGTACGAGAGAAATGAACAAGCACAAGTAACAAGTAAACAAGTGACAAGTATTTCTATGTAATTTGATTTAAATAATGAAAAATCAATCAAAATCAAAATAAACTTTTTTCAAGTGCTTTTACTTTTTAATCTTTTACAAGCACTTTTTAATCGTCAATTAATAATTAATTGAAGCTACCACCGGTTCGGAAAGTAGATTCTACAGAGAAGAACCGGCAAGAAACTCAGTAGTTTCAATTCAACATTTAAAAAATACAAAGTCATGTTAGTAACTACAATTATTTAAATTAATAATATCGTAATCCAATTCGAGCATTAGAAAAATATTTTGTTAAGAGCCAACGTTAGTAGTCAACTTTGATTTGACGCAACTTACTATGATGACTGTTTTTCGCAATAGCTAATCATTGCTATACAGACCGGACCGGATAGTTAGAATCTAAGTAATGTGCGATCATATAAATATGTTATTCTGAAACAATGAAAACCTAATCATTTGATTGAAATTTTTTTATAATCTAACTATCTACCCGGCCCTTTCTAATCGTCTTCGAATTTTTCGATTTCCCCATGATATTAAAAAATATATACAGAAATCTGTGTACTTTTCGAATCTATGTATTTATAAATATGTGTAATTTTTTTTAATAGAGAATGAGAAAAACGAAAGAATCAAAGACAAAATTGTGGTGTTGCCATGTAAACCAGACTCACATTTCTATTTATTTATTATTACCGTGCAATGTTGCCCGGGAGTTGAAGTTTAACATTAATAAATAATTAATTCTTCAGCTGCTCTAAATATTTTTGTTGGAATTTATCTATCAAATATATCGGCTTTTCGGGGGCACTCTCAGATTGGACCTGGGCCTAGGTTAAATGTGTTTTGCTAAAGATTAAAAAGAGAATAATTAATAATTATAATCTCGAAACGAGGCAATATTTTAATGTTGTATTTTAAAATTATAATTGCATCATTGATTAACGTGATAATTAACACTAGTACATATTACCTAATTTGATTTCTAAAACAATATAAGTGGTATACAAGTAGTATTCTAGCAGTAATGTGTATAATACTAGCGACCTGCAACGTCTTTGCACGCCTGCAATTCCGATACTAAATATATTACAGATTATTTCTTGCTTCTTTTCTGTTTTGTCCATGCATTTTATAAAAAAGCCTTCCACTTGAATCTCTCTATCTATTGAAAAAACAGCATTAAAGTACGTTGCGTAATTTTAAATATCTAAGCATATATGGAGACATACAGCGGTAAGCGACTTTGTTTTATACTATGTAATGATTTAATCAGTCATCTTGATCGAATTACATTCAGGTCGGCCGCAGATGTCAGCGGAATGGACGGAAATCTAACACGACGGCCGTGAAATCAAGCGCAGGATCACATACTCCATTATATCTGTAGAAATGAACTAGTTATGTATATATGCAAGTAGCAGAAACTTAAAAGACAAAATAATATTGTGTAATATTAAAAGTTCATTAAAAAAAAAAAAAGTATGGCATAAACGATGCTCCAAATGGTATTTTATGAATCAAAGTAACAAATAACGATTCCAGACTTATGAAAGGCCACACGGCACGCGATCCCGTCGTTTCGCAATCCGTCGACTACCCACTTATTTGGTCGATAAAATCAAGTCGTTCGCTTCGCGCTAGTGCTGGAATATGCCTTCACACAATTTATACGTTGTCGATAACTGCCCACCACTCACGCGATGTTATCGGGTTGCGTGTAACCAACCCTTCTTATATTTTATGACATGATTAATTTGCCGAATGTTTTATATTAGCCAAAATTTTGTTCGAAAATCACTTGTATTCAGTTGATTTAGCAAATGGTTATATTTATCACTAAATTTAGAATTTAGAATCTGCCTTTCTAACGCTTAATATCTGAGAAAATTTCTGTATACATTTTGCGAATCGAGGACAGGAGAAGAAAATAAGAGATTGAAGATTTGAATTAACACTATATTTAGAAATACAACAGTGAAATAAAGGAGCATAAAATGTGCAAATTTAATTTGTACACATGTAAAAAAACTTAGCAGCAACTGGATAGGTTAATATTGGGAATGCTAAAAGTAAACTTCCACCAAGAATAATATCACATAAGGCAAAAAACTTATATTTAAATGTATTTTAATATTTCGATACTACACTTACGCAATAATCATTTAAGGATTGCCAATTTTTAAACATTTTTTTATAAAAAACTATCAATTCGATTATAATCTCAAACATAATTATAATATATCACGATTTTTAAACAATTATTAATATTTGTTTATAAAACTTTAAGGTAAAACAATAGACTTATATATGGCAACCCAAAATTTTTTTTTTTTTTAGTTAACGCGACTTGTCCGATTTGATGAACTTGTCCAAATCTGCATCACTGGCAGGGTCGACTTGCGAGAGTTGGCGGAAGCTCTCGTCATCAACGAAGCATATCTCGTGGTCGTCTGGGTCAGCCAGAATAATGACACGCACCGTAGCCTTTCCGGGTGTGTCGAGTGATATGAGAGGAGTTAGAATCTTTCCTTTAGTCTCTTGAATTTTCTTGTCGATGACCGGTTGTTGGTCGAAGGGGCAGGAGAATGCGATACGACCGTATGCCTTTGCATGGTTTACTGGACCACCTGCAAATGTATAAAAATGGTATTTAAAGTTAAGCATAAAAAAACAGTGCACCATAAATAATAAAAATCAAATTTAACAACTTATTAACACTACTTCCGCTTGTATTTTGCATATCTGTTTAAAAAAAATACCTACCAATATCGACAAATTCAAGCTTAGCTTGGTCTTCACTGAATCCAAGGAGAACAGACTTGTTTGACTTTTCAAAGATCTTAAGTGTTAAAAGTCCATTCCAATAATCAATAGACTTTGCTAAATTTGAACTCGCCAATGACACTTTGACAACAGGATCTGAAAAATAAAATATTAACAATAAATTTTTTAAAGTGCAATCTTTTCTATTTTTATAAATTTGCTCGACTAAATTGTAGACCAAATACACAACCTTCATTGTTAATTTGACATATCATTGTTTAAAATCATATTTATAAATAAGAGCAGATAGTAATGCACTACGAAAGTATTATTTCAAGGTCACATATATCCATTTGGATTGTAATACTTCTGATACAGTTTATTTTCTTCAATTTTAAAACGAGAGAGCAATAAAAAATACCTAAGGTAATTGCATAAACTATTTTTTATCTAATTCAATCTGTCATTCAATATATCAGATTACATATTAATATTAAATAGAAGATTATAATCACATGATATGCAAGACGTTTGATAAAATTTTCCAATGGAAAGATAAAACTCTGAGATCATATCAATGATAAAGAAATATAGAATTAGATACTTATTAGTTGTTGACTTACATATTATTGCCCGTCATAAAAAAAATATTAATTATTCAAGTACCATTTGATTTTATAGTGACTTGCATAAAAATGCTTACTCATTGTGATTTTGAAACAAACATTTTAACCGTAAATAATTCATTACACTTCTTAATCTCATGTTAAAATTGGTAAAGTAGAATGTTTAATCACAAATCAAACCTAAAAGATGGTAATTAGGATTATTTGTGTCTAATATTTCTAGAAGTTATTATACATATTTTTATTTTAAATGGTTATGCAATTATACTATGTACCTTTGTCTTCTGGTTGTGGTTTATCGATTATGTAGAATTTGTATCCACCAGGTGCTTCTATATATTTCAAACCATTCTGTTCCTTGATCGGCCAGTTAGCTGCAGCTGCTCTCTTCAAACTCTCACTAGACTGGATTGTGAGGCCCAGGAAGTCATTTCCTTGTTCATAATATGTTATTCCATAGTTGTAAGTTAATTCAACAACAAAATGTGTGTCTTCTGGACCATAACCAATCATAGTTTTACTCCAACGGTTAGCGTAGGGTCTGAAAATTGATAAGATAAAATTGAATCTACTCTATATCATAAAATTAAGTTGAATTTCAACAGCTTTTATTAGGGAAAGCAATGTTACACTATTTTATTATTTATGATTTATTAATTTAGTGTATGATTTTTTTATTTACCCATTGCATGCCGCTTCACACCCTTCACTAAATTCTTCGTGACGTAAAACCTAGAATAAAAAAGTAGCTAATTATTTTGCATATGTATTTGTTAAAGCATTATTGTCTTCAGCATTTTGTTAATTCATCTAAGAAACGCAGAAATTGTGCTGGTCATACATAATGACTGACGATTAGTTCTAGTAATTTAATGGTTGCATGTTGTCGCAACAAGATTCATTTGTCCTTGAGTTATTCCGTTAAACCGGCTTCTTACATAGCAACGATCACGATCGAAAAAATATCTCATTATGTAAATGTCCAAAAAAGAATATATCATTGTGTAAATTTACTAGTCCGACCGGAAAATAAGTTCGCAATACTTCTAGAAATATTCTTCTAGTATATCTTACCTTCATCCCCAAAATTTCCCTGTAAAATTTGGCTGTAAGGGTTCTGTCAGCGACTTTGAAAACAAAATGTAATGCTCGGCCGTTAATCATTTTGTATTTGTAGATGTTAACACGGGATGAAATGTAAATATTAAAATTTAAGAACTTTTTAAAACTGCTTGGATTTAATTTTCCACAAAAATCTAAATTCTAACTTGTTTCGAATGCCAGCCTCTGAGCCTCAGCGGTTGACACTTTTCACTACTACTCTATAAGACACTACCACTAGCACTACTGTCAACTAAATTATTGTCAACTTCAAATTACAATCATGGAGATTCTCAGTATTTGAGTATTTTGTCTATGACACACTCGTTCAACAACACATTATCGAATGAGTTGATACTTATTGTATTATAAACTCCTATAACAATAGCTACTCTAATCTACATATATAAGTACAGGGAATATGTTTTCATACCTAAATTAGGACATTTTTTTAAATTAAATTTTAAGTTCAATACCTTTTTGGCGAATAAACAATTAGACTTAATTTTGTATTCGGTGTAGGCTTTTGAGCAAGCGACTGGGTAGATAATACCTTGTCATCACATATTTTACCACCAAACAATAATATTCAGTATTTTGTGTTCTATTTTAAAAAGTGCGTAAGTCAATGTGTCTATTAGTGCAAGTATAAGGGATGTCCCTTATACTTACATTTTAGTTAATGATTTAAAAAAAGTGACGTTAAACCGCGGCTATTGTAAAGACCTATTTACAATCTAGTTTTGTGAGAAAGATTAAAGTAGTCCTATAATTAACTACGACTAATTAAATACTACTAAATAAAAGAAAAAAATATGTATCAACCAATTGGTCCTTTGAAATTTCATCCATATATGTATAACTTATTTCATGATCTCCATGTACTGAGTGGTTTTGTAAGACTGTTATCTGGTGATACGGTGACAGATGAACAGTCTAGACAGGACAGTTTCGCTGTAAGCATAACGCCTGGTCGCTGTTGTATACCATAAACAGTACATAAACTGAAATTTCAATTTTACTTGTTTGTTTTAAGGTTCAATTTCGCGAATTTTCTATACACATGTGCATTACACGTGAACTTGAGTACATGTTTTAAGATAAACAATAAAAGATGATTAGATATATACATTAAGATTACTAAGTAAAGCCTAACCGAATGGAGAATAACCCGTATTGTTATTTAACTTAGCTTAAATTTATTATGATGATAATATTTTTAATAGTGACGCGTAAAGTTAATTCACTCAGTTTACTAAAAAAATCTTTATTCATAGGTGTTTTGGATCCAACGAAACTGTGGTAGATACTTAGGTACTTAGTTAAATTAGTTTCTATAGAAGTATTCTTGCTTAAGGATTAGTTACACCTCATAGATAGTAGAACATTTCTGACATTTAAATTTTACTGAAATGGTACCAACTATAACTAATTAGGGAAATTTGTAACGCACCTTGTAAAACGAATCAACATTTAAATGAAAAATTTAGCTGTTTATGTTAAAAATAACAAGTTACGAAATTATTTT
Source organism: Vanessa cardui (assembly GCF_905220365.1). Lineage (NCBI taxonomy): Eukaryota > Metazoa > Arthropoda > Insecta > Lepidoptera > Nymphalidae > Vanessa > Vanessa cardui. The sequence continues at coordinate 10,029,029 of NC_061133.1, read as the reverse complement.
TTGACACGTTTAATCCATTAAAAATAACCAATCTTCTTGAGAGGCTGCTACATTCTGCCCAGTTAAAGGTTTTTTTTTGTAACGAAAGCCATTAATATTGTTTTACTTAATCCGGGTTTTATTTAACATATTTTCTTTTATTTAATTTAATTAATTTAGTGTCCAAGCACTGCGTAAGCATAACTGGTAGATAGAGCTCCCAGTAGACCGCCAACGAGGGTACTATCTCAATAGATAGACGGAGTTATATCACTCTGCTGTGAAATAAGTGGCGTAGCTATCGTAGGGCCAGGTGCAGTACACCATGGCCCCGAAGTTCAGGGGGCCCTCTAAACTAAACCTTAAGCTTCTGAAGCTAGGATATCACGAACCTGCGCACAAGATTTCTTATTTGGTATCTATAATTTTAAAGGGTAATAATTAGTTAAAGAGGGATGGAAAAGAGGGTTTGAGGGCCCGATTCTTTTTCTGTGCTCACCTAGCTACGCCACTGGAAATATCTTCAAACAAAAAAAGTCCTACCTTTATTTCTGTGTTTTGTTTCCATTGAAACTCAACTATATTATAAAAGGTATTCTTGAATGTTTTAAATCGATAAAACTTTTAGTGAATAGCATTCAGCTCATAAATAATGATTTATAAGTTTTATTGCAACAGAAGCTTAAAGTAAGCAAAATCAATGAACATCACATTAGACAGGAAAATAAATATTCTTCGCTTCTGATGAAACGATAATGGAAAAAGAAAACGAAAATAAGGACAGAAAGAAATTGAAATGGAGGTATATGGGTAAGTTTCACCTGTAAAGTTTTAATAGGTAATCAAATCCACCATTCAATAATTCACATAAAAACTACATATAATTTCATACAGAAATACGGTTAAATATATTTTCTCTTAAGTCTAGACTACAATCATTTATGGTATTTTTTTTTTACATTTTTCCATAGTTTGCAATAAATATAATATTATATGTAAATCGTACACAGATAAGTTCTACGATCTCTATTGTTTTCTGCTAGTCTGTAAATATTTTTATCTCATAATTTTATCTGATTAAACTTATCAGGTATACCGTTTTTTCGGGATATGATTCGGCGAAGCCAATGTCCGTTTGAGAATTTCTCTCGTCATTATTTTATTACAAAAATAGCAGCAACTAGACGCTAACGAAGTACATAGGTACATATGTAAAATTTGATACCACAATGTAACATATAAAGTTAATTTTACACAAATGTTCTTTAATAATAACAAATCGATCGATGAATAATAGTTAACAATTATTAATGTATTACTGACTAGATTCAAACTATTATAACGAAGCGTTTTGTACACATCAAAGAATTCCATTTCAAAACGTTAAATATATCTTTTTTAATACATTAAAACATCGTACTTTGTTTTCCCTGATTTTTCATGATATAGTAATTATGAATAATCAAAATTAATGTTAAAACAGTGGTTAAAATATGTTTTTTATACGTAGAAAATGGATAGGTCAGTTTTATAGACACCGGATAAATTGACTATAATGATCCCTATAAAGAATTTATATCTTCGTAAATTACAAGTATAATATGTACTCGTTTAAGAAAATACTTTAATTTTGTAGGCTCTCTGAACATAATGTATAGAAATATTTTCTTTTTTTATATATAACCTAATGAGAACCATGAAAAATTAAGACACGAATTAAACTTTAAATATTATACGGTCCATTTGCGTACATCAATAAAATATAACATTGATATCGATAATAGGAATATAATGTAAACATTGTCTTTAAACAACGTAGCGATAAGCAAAAGAAGTTATTCATTCTACTTAATTATCCAATAAATAATTTCAAGTTGAGAATCAGAATTTGAATCATGAATAGAGGCCAAACATTTTATGCTCTACCTGATATATATTTACTTAAATATGAATCATGATTCCCAACTTGAGTGGAATAAACATTTCCGAACGATAATAATTATGATTAACGTAACTTTTACAACCAGTGCCGGCTCTAGATTATTTTTTATGCTTTTTTAACTAACTCTCTAACGAGTAAAAGTGGCCATCATTGTTTTTCCTATTTAATTGTGCAAACGTTTAAACCTAGAGCCGGCACTAATTATTACAAGTAACAAAGTCGTGATCGTGTGAGTAGTGCCTGGTTCAGTTGGGTTTCTCCTTGTCGTTGCCTTCCTTTTCTTTCTCTTTCTCCTTTTCTTTTTCTTTATCCTTTTTCTCTTGTAGCTGTTGTAAATGCGCCGGCAAAGCCTTGAGTATTGCGTGTACCTGCACGATGACAATTTATTTAACATTTAAATTTAATAATTGAAGAACGACTTTGTAGAAGATATCTGTATATTGATGATAAAAGGATGATGAAGTTATGTCAAATATTGCGCAATAATTTACCTCCTCAGCCACAGCCATTAGAACGAATTCGAACTGTTGTTTGGTAGCTACGGTGCGCGTACGCTGGTCGCGAATGTGCTCCAGCGTTGCTGCTATATCTATCTCTTTTGCACCCTTTGCCATGCGGTTCAGTACCATGTCGATCAAGCAGTAAGTTCCCGTCCGCCCAGCGCCATCGCTTAAAATAAATCATGCATTATATTCTTCTAATACTTGTAATCTTAAACGCTATAAAATATAGCCAAGAGATTGTAAATAGTGTACTTATGTAGTATGTTATGATGATGTTGTGCTCATGATCGATTTCAGCCATGGTAAGAAAATAGTTATACATGTGTGCGATTTGCACATAATTGTGTCTGCAAATACAAGTATTTCTATTTCAATTCATAATATAATAAGACTTCAAAACATGCAGAACTAAATAACAGGTAATACTTGATTTTTGAGACAAAAGAGTGTAAAAAGTACAACTAAATTTGGCCGTGATATTTGCTGAAAAATTCTGAACTGAAAAATTCATAAACCTTTTTTATTTGTTAAACAGTGTAGAATAAGATATTTAAATGAATTTCTAAACATATGTAAAATTATAAATTAATAAGGATAAATATCAGACATTGCTCAAGTAATTCTTATCTAATATTGTCTAATCATAATAAATCAAAGTTTAAATACTTATAGTCATCAGTAATTAAGATAAAATCGATTGTACTGATTTTAAATGTATAAAACGATTAAATGAGATGATTGCTGATAAAGATAAACGCGAAAATTAAAACGTTTTTGTATTTATATTAAATAAACGTGTAATGTTAGAAAAGGAAGTACATACAGGAAATTTTTAAAAACGATTTTTTTTTATTAAGAATGATATATTCGGGGAAGGAGTTTCAATGAAAGTAGTATACGATATTAGTAATCATCCGTGTCTTCGTTCGAGTTTAAAAATGTTAGTTGTCATGTGACAGATAAAAAAGGTTGTCTATGTCCCTTCTTGGAGTTCAATTTTACTTCATACCAAATTTGATCACATTCTGTCCAGCGATTTGGTCATGAAAGAGCAACAGATAGACAGACAGAGTTACTTTCACATTTACAATCGACATGAGATCTTTAAGCCGATATATGATTCCTTTTAGTCTTCGTGCGTCAATCGCGTGAAAACTACTGACGGTATCGGTATGAGACTATGAGTAATCATTGCGAAATCGTACACATATGGTCATAAGCTATTGTTTTGTTTGAATTCCTTTGATTTTCCGCTTTTATTTATACTCAGCGAAACTTTCTGGTAGCAGCTAGTGAACTTTAAGCATTATTTCCTTTTTTTTATGGCGGACGAGCATATGGGCCACCTGATGGTAAGTGGTCACCATCACCCATAGACAATGACGCTGTGAGAAATATTAACTATTCCTTACATCGTCAATGCGCCACCAACATTGGGAACTAAGATGCTATGTCCCTGGTGCCTGTAGTTACACTGGCTCACTCACCCTTCAAACCGGAACACAACAATACTGCGTACTGTTGTTTAGCGGTAGAATATCTTATGAGTGGTTGGTACCTACCCAGGTGGGCTTGGATAAAGCCCTACCACCAAGTAAATCCATCATCCTTACTGTTTGGATTAGTATATATAATATACCTATATGACTTTATATACAAATTATAAACATATTCTACCGCCAAACAACAATACTCAGTATTATTGTTTTTATTTGAAAAGTGTATAAGTCTGTGTAACAACAGACATAAAGGCTATAATTTTAAGGGGTTTTAATAAGAATCATTTATGTATTTTTATAGTACCGCTGCCGGGCGACGGTGAGTGAGTGGTGAGGGTACCATCAGGTGCACCATTTAAACCTATTTTATAAAATACAAAAAAAAAAAAACAAAAAATCTCCAATCTTCGGTTAAGCTTCAGACAAATAGTTATAATGATGCTAATATTTAGAGGTCAGAAACCGTAACATTTAGCCGAAGTAAAAGAAACTAGTAAATCTTACCTGCAGTGGACTACTATCGGACAGGATCTACCGCGATAGGACTTATTGACTTTTCTGAAATTAAATAAAATTATTGAATTAAAATGTTATAATTAGTATTATGGATAGATTGTTAACAAACTGACAAAATATTCAATTCAAAAGCAATGGAAATTCTGTCACAAAACAAAATGTTCTGTCACACTTAACACCGATAACTATCATTACTATTAATTAAATTAACATTATTCGTTTTGAGAATCATAAAATATAAGTTATCATATACTCATTAAAAATTGTTACCTCCTAAATTCGAGTAATGCCTTGGTAGACGCGGGAACTCCATTTTCGGGCCAGGACAAGAAGTGGAACTGTGTGACGGTACGCGTTTCGCCGGTGCGCTGATTCTTCAGATAGAAGCTTCGGACGAGGTAGTCATCGCACCAGATATGCTCGCTCACGAGGTGAACCTGAATTACAGTAATAAATAATCAGAAAGTCTGTTATAAAACTGAAAACTAAAAATCGTAGTAAAAAGTCTTACTTCATAGATATGATAGAGTTCCGATCCTTCCTCAGGCCAATATCGGTGACAAAGTTGCTGTCCGTTCTCTGTAAGACGAGTAAGCATCACCATCACTACGCTGCCTTGCTCCCATACCATCTGCCAGAAGTCGGGTGCCGTCTGAGCCAAGGGACCAGCCGCAGCGATATATGCTGGGTTGCGTGGGTCGTGGTCAGTCTATAAAAGGATTTATCACTTCATAAATATCACATTATTCCTCTTAAAAAACAATGAAAAAATTAGACCCACTTACAATCGTTGAGGCATTGATATAATCAGATCCGAGGTGGTTAGACAGAGTGTTCAGTGTAACGCGTGAATGATCATACGGCAGCACATCAGCGTAGCGGTTCTTGCCAGTGTTTTCAGGTTTCAGTGCAGCCACAGTAGCGCATGGTTCGGCCTCGTACGCACACAACGCCCTCCATTCTTGTTCAAGGCGGTCTTTGTTGCGAAGATGATCTTCCATGTATGCCTTGAATATAAAAAATATGCTCACTCATTTATAATATAACATTGTTCAAAATTTCGTAAAATCGAACAAATCATATAAATGAACCTCATACTTTAAAGTATTTATACTCACCAGCACCATGTGCCCAGTTGAAATGTCCATGTTCGTCAGCGCTGGTTCTTCGCTCCTGTTACAATGCATATTATTATTTATATATAAAAACAATAACAAATTGCACTCCCTTAACCTAATAGTGATTTTAGTGTGATAAAAATATTATATCTAGCGCGAACTTGTGTCACGTCAAAACTATTGACTCGTACTGTGTGTAATTGTTTTTTAAATATTTCTTACCACGAGGAAGTGCTGGATCGTGTAGATGGTGAATGACCTTCGGGGTCCCTGGAGAGTGAGGTTATTCTCTGCGGCGTTTCGGTTGGGTGTGTAGGCGCAGCGGTTGTCTGCTGTCCCGACCATTTTCCCGACATACGTGCACGACAAAGCTCCTAAAATAAGAATTGTTAAAAAAATATTATTTAGTATACATAAGCAATTATATCTTGTATTTAAATAATAATTAATAAGCATTACTAAGTGTCATTGATATTTAAATTAACCTGATAGTCTCTAGTAGCCTCGGCGTCAATTTCTGCTGCAGATGACAGACCTTGCATTTTCCTCTTACTGCTCATGTCCCTTTTGAGTAAAATTGCGAACACCACAGCACCCACGATGAGAACTGACAAACTACCCACGAGTGCAAGAAGAACTGGCAATTGTAAGCCTAAGAATTGCGGCTCTTGAATATCAGTATGGCGGATGATAGCGTGTTTGCTCTGTGAACAAAAAGTAAATAAATAAATCTCGAAAAATTAATACTATAACTTAATATTACAGGCATACTTACTCGATCTCCAACCCCAATAGATTTAATTTGAGCTCCTGTTTCTTTCCACACTTTGTCCTTAATTGCATCTGAAATAAAAAAAAATACCTTGATAATCGCAGTTTTTATAGGCAAAGTATAATATAATTTGAGATTTCAAGTAAAATTACCAATCTGCCTTCCGACTTCGACTGCATCATATCCCTTGCTATTTTTTTCAACTTTGAATGTCACTTCACTTGGATCAACTCTGCAATCAAAATTATGTTCAAATCATGTTCATGACATATGTATATTAAAGATATATGTATAGCAATTAACAACAGTGACGATAAATTACCGAGGATTTGTAAAAGTATTTTTTTCTAAGCCCAGCATTTCTTCAAGTCTTCCGATGAAAGCCATGCCTTTCTCCCAATTTGTAAGGAACCTGAGGCAAGATTACAAGCGTTTACATTCAAGCATTTGATGCAAGCAATATTCTTGGCACTATTTGTATTATATGCAAGTGTTATAAAAATACCTAGTATGTAACTCGACGAAAGCATACGAGGGATCGTATTCATAGTCGTTGTGATCGTGATTAGCCTTGCTTGGATTTTGCTTGCTTGAGGCTTCTTGTGCTGTAAAAAACAAATACATAGACTTATGTTCGAAATTAAAAATTCTAACCGTCATATTACGAAAAAAGTTGCAAACGCTGAAAGTAATTGATAACAAATCTTTGGTACCAATAGGTTTCCATAAATTATGACAGATTAATTAAATAATAACAACTTTATGCAACGCTGAAATGGTTAATCAATTTTTGATAAACATATTTTTATTTTTTACCTTTGCTAGCAGCACGTTTTCGCACACTAAAGCTAAGATTATGTTACATCAACTTATAACTTACAATAGCCATTGTTTTTTTTTTTTTTCTTAAAACGACTCAAGCCAGGAAGTTGAAAATAATAGGCACATGTATATTTTAGCTTTTGAAGTGATAACATAAGATGATAAAAAAAAGTAAAATAATACAACAAATAAATAATAATTAAATATAAAGAAAATAAATACATCATATACTTTTATTGTGTAATAGGAGAACGACAGAGTTTCATGCGTTTTGTGTTATTAATTATCATAAGACAGTGTGCGTTGAGGGAAACATTTAGTGCGGATATTCTAGGTACGACGTGGCAGTGCATTAATTCAGAAAATTAAAACGATTTCATTTTTTTTATCGAACGCAAATTAGCGTAAATTGGAAATCATTGTAGGGCACATCGAGAGTCTAAAACAGTTATCTCAGGCCACCGTGACACTAACCTGTCACCGATTTATTGTTGTACAATATCTTTAAGGTTTTCGCGTCCAGACGCGGCCCAGGCTTTTTAACATCATCTCTTTCCCTACGCTTAAAGCCCCATTCTCTATTAAGCAAATCTTGAAAATCTTCCGACAGATAAAATTTCGAATTTTCACCTGAAACATCGTTGGTATTTGTAACAGCTTCAGTTCGGTATGATTTTCGTTTCCGGACGGAGTTTCTCGAACTAATAATGTCTAGGTATATAATAAACAAATAAAAACAAAACAATTCGAAACTAAAATGTTTGTAACAGTATACAAAGCTGTTCAAAATTTGTCAGCGAGTTAAGTCTTTTATAGAGGGTGGTGATTCAGCTCTAATGTAGTGCCTATAATAAAATAAATATATAACGTAAATTATATCCCACTTTGTTTCTCTTTTAATGGCTTGACCTTACCTTGTAATTCATCAGGTTTTAAGGGTCCACCCTCGGCATACAACTTGCCTTGTGGTTTCAATTTTGAGCCAAATAACTCACGCCAGTAGTTAATCAAATATTCCATATTTTTGGAATTCTTAGCTTTAGAAGGATCTGTGAAATACATTTTAATATTTAAAAAATATATCATTTTTGGATACAACAATATTTATCTTCACAAACCTTTCAAGTGATACGGGTCCAGATCGCCGCTACCCGTGTCAATGGAAAACTCATCACCATCTTCGTCAAAATAGATTCTTTGTTCTTGAATATCACCTGGATTTTCATATTCGAAAGGAAAATTCTTCTCTGCGAAACTTTGCTTATATTTCTCTAGTGCATTCGAACGAACTTCAGCGTCCAATGGTGAGAATCGATTGCCAGTGAGATACTCTGCTGTGAACGGCGGCGGCTTAGTCTTAAATTTACGGAAATGAGCGCCCAGACGCTCCTCATCGGGGAACTCATTATTTTCAGTAAAAGACTTCAACTCATGTTTAGTCTCTGCCAGTGATTTCTTCTCTTTATCCACAAAAGCGTCGGGTACGATGTTTTGAGTATCAAGATTTCTTGCCTTCTGTTCCTCTTGAATGCGTTCTCTGAATCCTTCAAAGGGCATAATGACGGGCGATTCTTCGATCCCACTCATAAGCATAAGGTCTCTTATTTTGTCACTTGGATTTTCTTCGTCTGGTTGTATTGGTTCGTTGTTAATTGGCGTATCGCCTATATACAAACAATTGTCATCAATCATTTAAACTAATAAAGCTTACGTAATGTGTGGTTTTGATAAATATATGTTGCACAAACCTTTAGGTACTAAGTATTCAGTTGGATCGTTTTCCGGAACAAATGGTGGATTATATACTTCATTAGCATAATCAGAATCGGATATTTGGGAATTTGGAGTGAATCGTACATAAGCTGTTTCGTCAGGTTCAATCTGAATAAAGTAACCATTACCTTAATATAAGGTCATATAAATTAATAAACATGTTAAATAACATTAGATTTTATTGCTTACCTCTAAGGCTTCTTCTCCTTCACCGGTAGGTTCAGAATTTACCTTTGGGTCCGCAAAATGGTCACATAGCTTGGAATTTACGTTCGCTGGATCCCTGTCCCGAAAATAATTCATCAAATAATATTGTGACACAACCGTTTTATAAATAGCAGATTGACAGACTTTTTCAAAAAAATACATATGTTATTCAACCAAAATTTTACATAAAGTTTGATATTTATATAAGGTACGTACATATGATGACGCATGGCATAGAGCATGCTTTGCAGCACACACTGCGTGTACGCATGCTCCCAGCGGTAGCCGCGTGTCGCGAGCTGCTGCAACTCTCTCTCGAACCATTGCAGCTGATTCGAGCTCATATCATACCTGGTTTTATAGTTAATAACATTAATTTATTTTGGTAGACTAAATAATCATTTATTTATTAGGTATATTATGAGTGAATTTAATTTTGTCATAGTTTATTTTTTATGATAGCAACGCCATAACAGCAATTTGAATGTGCACGTTGTTCCACATATATATTAATATATTTCGTGGATAACACTGTAACGGGGGCTTTAGCAGAATCCTGAACAGCGATTTTCATGTTTCTTCGTAAAAATTACGAAATATCATATACATTTATCATCAAAGTTTCACGTTCTTGGATTTTACACAATTAGTATATAACTTAGCACTTACTGATAGAGGGATCCCTCTTCAGGATCATTGTCATACACCGGTATGCATTTTCCAAATGCAAAATCTAGAAAAAAGAATATTAATTTACCATTTTAACACTATACTTTGTACATGATTTTTAACTGACTTCAGAAGAGGTAAGTTATCAGTTCGTCTGATTTTATTTTGTTTTTCAAAATGATGAAGCCATCCATCGAATTGGATATATAGTTAAAAAAAAAGTGTTAGTTTTGTTGTTATTATTGTTGTAATTATTTTCGTACCATCATAGCACCACTCCACTCCCTCTATACAAAGGGACGAGCTGAACAAGCAACCTGGTAAAATAATAACATTTTAAAATTCGAACTATATTATATAATAAAAAAATCGATTATTGTTATATCTAGCCCGCAAAATGGGAATATCTTTCATACCTATGTTTCCATCGGCATGCGAGGGCGCCAGCGTGGAATACAACGCCAGCGCCCACAGGGCCTGCCGCCAGTAAATACGACTCATTACATCTGAAAATATAATTACTATGAATTTGTATGCAGGGCCGAACAGTGGTCAGTTTGATAATTTCTTTATATTTACGTGTAAGAATTTACTTACGAATATCTTTGTTTATTGTTTGTACGTCAAGTATTACCTACTTTATGTTAATTTGTTATATAACTTCGTTTAACTTAAATGAGTAACATAAATATTAATTATCATAAATAATGTATTGACAAACTGTTTGACAAATTTTATTTACAATTAGGGAATTATTGTAACTCAAGAAGAAAATTAAAACGGAAATAAACTCTAAACGGAACGTATGCATATTACAAATGAAAAGTAACATCAAGAAACTGAAACTTCCGTAGATGTTCAAACAATGGCGTCCTCTGCTATTAAAAACAAGATTTAGAACACATGGAGGAACTTCAGAAATATGCAGGTTTTGATTAACAAAGGTACACGAGATGCAAGGCACAAATTAACAAGCTTGCTTAAATATAACTTAAGTACATGTAAAACAATTTTTGCTTGTATGGTTTTATCCTGTCATCATCAGTAAAGATCAACGTGTGCTATCTAGACCATCTCGATAAATATCTAAAAATATATCCTGTACCTCCTTGGTTTCATTAATTTAATAATTACATTATTTATCGTAGTTCGCAAAATAAGACAGTATAACACAGTATTGGAAAGTATATATAAATTTTATTCTTAAAGATTGATTTTTTACATGTAACTTATAAAGCTCTTAGTACAAAAGTACGTTTTTTTTTATAAATAAAATATGTTCTAAATAGGCTGAAATAATACAATTACTTCAAAAATCTAAATTAAATTATAATAAACATATTTTGAAATTTCGAAATATTATCAAACATTTTATTTAATAAAAATTAATATCTATCTATATCTTCGGAATTTAAAATAAATATCAAACTTATTAAAATTCTTATTATTGTCTGTTGTTATGTAGGTATATTAATAGTAAAATGATACTGACTAAAAACTCAATCTCTATTCAAAATATCGGTCTTTAAATTATTATATTAATGATATTTGTCTGTGAACACTAACGATTTCAATTAAATTAGGCATATTAACAACAAAAACTGGATTTACTATGTCCTGGGAATCGAAAGGAAATCTGGAAATATTCAAATAAAAGCTTATACCCATTAAGATACTTAAATCTTCCTCCTTATGTTATTCAGCTTTTTTTATGTAAATTACCAAGTTTACAGCGATGTATGAGGATACTCTCACAAAATGAGTGTTAAAAAGAGAGAGAAAATTCAAATTTGGTTCAACGAAGTTAACAAACAAATATAGGTAAGATCAAAGAGGTGATATGATTGCGAATAATGCGTACCTTATTGTTGAAAAGAAAATTTTTAATCGGCCATTAATATTGTCAATATATATAGGTACTTATATCATTATAAGATGACCTAAAATTAATTTATACTTTAAATCAACTTCAAATTGTAGGAAATCCATTTTTTAGGTATACAAAACTAGAAAGATTTTTTTAACTGTTAGATTATCTAGTCATAGATTATTTCAGGTTTTAAAATTAATAGATAATAATTAAATATAAAAATAAAATGATAGGGCACATTCGTTATTAGAAGCTATTGACAATTAAAATAATCGAAAAATTGCACTATACGTGAATAGATGTTATTTTTTTCATCGCTAATAATATGGATGCTTCCTTAAGTTATTTCGATATTTCATGGGACACGTAGTCACGTGACCTCATGACTTCAAAACTCTCGGCATTATTAAATTGCTAAGATTCTAGTCCTAGTCACTAAACCTTGCCTATGGTAGACATTTTGCAAGGACCGCCCGCAAAACCTCACCGATTCACTACAGTAATTTGAAAATAGTAGATATCTCAAAATGGTATTATCATCATCCAAAGTCCAACATTTTCTGCTCTCCGGTTTCCGTTTTTAAATTAGGATAGACTTAAAAGTCAGGTTCATAATTGGACTATTTGTAATAAGACAATTCTTCATCATCAAGATCCACGATTATGACTACCCAAGCTTTACCTCGTTCAAATTCTCTCCAAACAACCTAACCTGTCTATCGGCCTAAGTCCTTCTAGTCAGGTAGGATATCAATATAAAAAGCGCATAGACTATCTTCTAGGTAAACAAATGTTAATGTTATCATATACATTTTAATTCATATCTCCAAAATTATACCGTTAATTATATGTCCTTACAAAAATAATTTTCATTCGCGTACCTAATGTTGTAGAAAATTAACAACATTATATCTATTTTTATTAGTTTTTTATAAAAAAATATGTCATGTGCATTAATCCTCAAAAATGGGCCAAGTATTACAGTATTCAGGCCACATTATTAGTTCAAACAAAAACAATAAAGTAGTCAATTCAACGAATGAAAAATTAAATGATAAAGTTGTTAAACATATGGTAATGACGTTTTATGTTATCAGTAAGGCAAAGGCCTCAATTTGTCATTCTGTAAAATTTATATTTATCATATTTTGTTTTTTTAAATAAAATATATATAAATTACGAAAGGAACATAAACTAGAATAGAATATAACTAAAAAATAAAACCGAAAAAGGTTATATTCTTTTTTATAACAATATGTATTCTATAACGATTATCCTATTGACTACAGATTAAACGGTTTATTTATGGTCGATTAGTTTTCGGCTAAGTGTCAATTTGCGGTTCCTTATAATCAAATTAACACCCCGATAATCGTTATACTTTTTAGTAAGACTAATTTTAGAATAATTTAATTCTAATTATTTGATCCAAATAAATTTATGGTTTATTTGTAGCTTCTGTCAAATTCAGCATTCACTAATTCATCAGCATTTGATAGATCATCATCTATGTAAAATATACATATAAATGATATACTCTAAACAATACACCTTATCTAATAATAGATAATTAACTAATATAATAATATTTAAATAGTAAAATATTTATAAAAAAATTAAAAAACTACGTTAAAATATATTAACATTTATAAATAAAAATGATGATAAATATGAGGAGAAAACTAAAATAACCGTAACACTATTTTTAAAATACATTATTATTATTAGTTATTTACAGTGTTCAGAAACATGAAGGCTATACAGGGACCTGAATCTATTTATAGCTCAATACAAGACAAAGTACCTATAGCCGATAGCTTTAACATCAAAGTTATAAGTAATTTATATTGAACTAAAATATTTATCATTTTATTTAAACCGTTATTTATAGAAAAAGGTAGTTGCATTAAAACGCAGATCGTGTAAATCCATAAAATGCTATGTTCAGCTCTGACGTAGGCGTTCATGCCCTTTAGGTAAGCGTTACAACCCACGCACTCGGTTGGCCTAAAAATGATTCTTGTTTTATATTCTGGATATTAATTAAATACAAGAGATAATAATACATTAATTACTTATAAAAATAGACCATTAACGGCCATTCAATGAATTAATTTCATAAACACTAAAAATGCTTTACGATTTTAAATATTTAAACTGAGCTAATATTGCAACAAAAAGGTTCCTTAATAACAACAAAGAATTATAGTATTTGTCTAACTAATGTAAAAAAACAGCGAGCGTTGACAAACAAACAAATAATAAAAAAAATATTAATGTGTTGTGTAAGGCACGGTGTAACAGGTTTTACGTACATTTTTGCGGGTGGGTCCGAGCTTATCTCTAACGTTAAGAACGTGATTAAGGCTTTAATAATCAAGAATACGCACCGTTTAACGCCGACAATCAGACCGGAACATTTCCGTGACAAAATAGATCACTTAGGTCCTTTGCGGTTGGCACTGAGACGCGGGTGTCGGATCGGGCCTCGCGGAAGGATGCGAAGCCGCCAGCTGTGTTCCAAAGCGGACCTGCGCACACCGCTCTATCGATCTTGCGCCCGTCCATTCACACGATGCCACTTCGCCGCCTACATAACGATACGATCCGACTAGATGTTATACTTCAATCATCATTAGATAACGTGATATTAGCACTGGCTCTCAAAGCTTCCACACTCGAAGCACTCTACTCGAAGCTCGAATTGATTCCGTAAATACGAAAGTCAATTTCGAAATGTAATAATTTCATATACGATACGCTCGTAATAGTCCTATCAGGAATGTATTTGAGGCGAATGAAATATAACAAAAATGTTTTCAGCTTTTGCTGGGTAATGGCGCCGACTATCCAAGCCAAGTTATCGAGGAACGCTCTGCATGCTAATGACGTTGTAGCGATAACGACCGCAGTAGATATATGTCTGTATGTATGTACCTACGATCCACACAGTCGACTCTATTAGCAGCAGCCTTAATAATTTCGTTATAAACCACTTCTAATAGGAATATTCATTTGGTTTATTTGAATAAGAACTCCTTGATTAAACTTCGCATTTTTTTATTACATTAACATGTTTATTGTGTGTATACAACCTCTTTGCTATATATCAAGCTGAATATACGTCACAGGATTGTTTGTACATAGTTAACAAATTAATTAATTTGAATTATTAAATTAATCTTTTGTGTTTTATAAATTATTGTTGATGATCGTTGTTCAAACCGGGGTTACGCCCTTGATGCTCTACGGAGGTCAGATAGGAATCGCTGTGGGTTGCTTAAAGCATAATATTATTGTAATACTAACATGAAAATTGGGCTAAAATTATAGTTTTTTAATGTTTCTGTCAACGCCATTTTGTCAAGTAAATAAACCATTAACGGTAAAGTAAAATGATTTGATCTTAACGTTCGATTGTTATATAAATAATAATTATATTACACTATTTCTTCTTTCACGATTTTTTTTTATTTCTACTAGCCTTAGAAAAGTAACTTTTCAAGAATATTTATATAAAAAAGCTCTTTTAAAATGAGTCTCTTCTAACATTTTGGAATAAATAATATCATACAAATGATAAAAAATACGTCTTTCAAAAATAAAAAAATCAAAATGAAAACACTCTTTATACATCTATATACATCTGTCACTTTCAAGAAATAAGCACAAGAGGCGGCCTTATCGCATAAACAGCGATTTCTTCCAGGTAACCATAAGATTGAGGAAAGTATCAGAAATAAAAAGAGATAGGTGTATACATAGCAGAGCTAAATATAATATATCAATACATTACTGTGAAATGATAAAATAATATAGAGTACTTGATACATAATGATTACATAAAGATTGATGTAATCTTTATCTTACACAAAAAGATGACATCGAAATACATGAAAAAAAATAATGGGACGTTAATTTTAGTACATTTATGATGTTAATATATAAAACGAATACACTCTACTTTTTTATATTACAATAACAACAGCCTGTAAATTCCCGCTGCTGGGCTAAAAGCCTCCTCTCCCTTTAAGGAGAAGGTTTGGAACATATTCCTCCACGCTGTTCCAATGCGGGTTGGTGGAATACACATGTGGCAGAATTTCTATGAAATTTGTCACATGCAGGTTTCCTCACGATGTTTTCCTTCAGCGCTGAGCACGAGATGAATTATAAAGACAAATTAAGCACATGAAACAGCGGTGCTTGCCTGGGTTTGAGCCCGCAATCATCGGTTAAGAAGCACGCGTTCTAACCACTGGACCATCTTTTCTCCTTTTTTTATATTAGCTTTTTATCAAAACTTGCGATGGTAATTTATAAGATATTCAAAAGTTTAATTAAATGTGTTTTGAAGCTAGTTCTTAAGAACCCCTCTAGGCAAACCACTAAAGAATTTATCGAGCCCTTTTGAGCGTCATATACTTTGATCGTGGGAGTGAAGATAAAGTTTTCCTTGATATTTATTTCCATAAATACTATTTTAATCTTGAAAGAGATTATATTATTAGATATAAAATCCTGTTATATGTTCCTTACTCTATTATTACTCTACAATTCTCGTTGTGAAAAACTGTTAGTAACTATTTTATTAATTATGTCTATGTCTAAATCTATGCCAGTAATATTTGTCACATGTTTGATTTCTGGTCGAATTGATGTAGAAAAAGTTCATTAGTTTTCTATGTTGTATTGGTTTTGAGTGTTTGTAGTATCGTCGTTACATCTGATTTTCCATAACACAAGTTCTTTAGTTACTTACATTGGGATGAGAATAATGTAAGTAATGTTGTCCAATATTGGTTATTTATTTATAATGAATCGTCGTAAGCAAACTTTACCGTTCTTTACAATGGCAATGAGCCGGCAAAGGCAACCTTTGTTACTTAGGTGTTATATTCCTTGGCCCTACAGTTAAAGTAGCTAACACACTCTTTAAACCGCAATATATTAAGAGTTAGTTATCAGCGGTAGAACATATGAGTGGTACCTACGTAACCGGACAGACTCGGACAAAGCTCTACGACTAAGTAAACAATGCCCTACAACCTAATTCTGAGTAAATGGAACATTTTAAATGGGCTTCGGACTTCTCCTGTTGATGAGAAGGTTTAGATTATATTCCACCACGCTGCTCCAGTTTAATATAAATAAAGCAAACTGTCGTCCAACACATGCAAATATGTCTTGGTATATGCCTTCAACGAGCATTAAATAAACACAAATTGAACACGAACATTCATTAGTTTGCTGAACCCACAAACTTTGGTAATTCATTTGTTTTAACATAAATCTGACACAATAGTTGAAATACGACCTAACAAATATACATTGATAACCAATTAAATAAAAAAAAAAGTCACGCAAACTAATTTCTAACTTCCTTTCACGTACTTATTCCGTATTCTGTCCGTTTTCTTTACTTTAAGCATCCATCTCAATATTCTTTAATGAACGAACTGAGGTACTGAAAGTCGGAGAGCTTAGAATATTTAGTGATATCGGAGATGAACTGGTATTCTAGAGAAAGCAAAGGCAATCTGATATTTATTGGATACAATTTAAATGCTTATCTTAATCCCAACAATTATAATTTAAGTTCTGAAGTATTTCAGAACAGATATAGCTTACAGATATAGGTTTCCTTATTATCCAAATGCAAATATTTAATGAATGTTACAAACATTACGAGTTTGCCCTTTAGATGTTTGTATTAAATACATAGTCGATGGCTTATCGTCCGAGCCATGAAACTCATATATTCATTTAGATATTCAAGGACAGTTACAAATCGATAGAATCTGTGCCTCACGGGAATCGAAGCTACGAGTATCCTCATTTAACAGATTCAATGTTATAGACGATACTTGGATTTTTACAAAGCCTCTCTGTAGGTAACTGTTACAAGACAATAAAAACAACTTTAATAGCAGCTACAGAGACCCATTCGATATTAAACACTACACGTGGTATTCAATTGAATATTTCTGCTAATAATCTGGGTACGTTGGAGCACCGGATGAATACTTTCCTAGAAATCCTGACTGGGTCGGAAGCAATTCTGCCATATGTCAATTTATCAACCCCAGTGAGGTGATGGAGTAAAGTAAAAAAGAAGTTAATCCCTCAAGTAACATAATTTATTTTCCATCAAGCTGTATAGGTATTATGCATAATTACTGTAATTTATAAAATTAATATTCAAAAGCAAATTACAATATACTTTGCATGTAAAACCGAAAGCAGAACAATGTATCGGTACCTATCACACAATGTTAATTTGTTTTTGTATAGTCAATGGTGAAGATACTAATAACATGTTATTTCCATGGCGTCTGTTATTGATAAGTTAATATTGAATGAAAGGAAGACGAGCGTAATGATATCCGCGCTATATTATTCAGTAGCTATTACGAATCATTTACGAACTAAGAATGTGTATTAATGATGTTAGTGATCAACGATTGATCTTTCAGCATTAAAATAGTATAATTGTAACGTTTTCTACTTTTAAATAAAAATAAAACGTCGCTATTTTAACGCTGAAATAGTAGAACAGCAACGATTTAAGAGTCAATATGGCCCACTTAGCACATGTCAATATTAATCAAAGATTATGCGGTCGTAACTGGGACTAGTTTCTTGTAGAAAGGCGTTGTGAACAACTTAACAGTGCCAAACTAATCTTCCCCTACAAAACTGGAGGACGTTTACAAACTATCACCATCTTATTTATTAATAGAGTAAGATTATATCCCCGTGATTATGTAATGAGAGTTGCACATAAACATGGTTTTGTCTCATTTTGAAGAGTTCCAACATATAATGTGCAGAAAAATAAAGAATATTCTTGATTGCAATTAACTAAATTGTTAACAAAGAACTGATTGTAAGGGAAGCGGAAAAAGTTACTGGCCAGCTATAAAGCATTACTGTATGTGTATGACAATTGAAGTATCTAATGGACAGTATTTGACATTAGCTTTATTTAAAAGTCATTTAGCGCCAACTGTAGCTGAGAGTACAGAAAAGAAAAAACGAGTAGTTTCATAAGAGACCTACTAGTTATAATTGATTCATCATTAAAATCAAAATTATTTACAAATATAATCTAATATTATTATTTGCACATTGCATATTATTATATGTTGCGTTATCTTCAAGCGATGATTTTAATGAAATAGTTCTAGTTTTGTTTTTACAGAATAAATAGCTCTGCTGAAGCTAGATTGCGTTCAAATGTCAATAAAGAACCAACAACTTCTGTAGGTAGTTTTTGTTTAATTAAATTAGCTTTACTTGTACTAGTTTTATTTAGTTATTTTGTACAAATATCCTTATAAGAAATAAGTTAAAGATAAAAACAATACTGTTTATAATTTACTGACAATTTTGTTTCTAATTATGAGTGCGGATAGTATTATACAGATCATTTCAATTAATAAATTGACTTAATTTTTTATGTCCACTGCTGGGGCTAAAGCCTCCCCTTCTTTTTGAGGTTAATCCATCTTATCCTACCACGCTGTTCCAATGATTTTAGTGGTTACACATGTGACAGGTGTACATTACACTACGTGTACATTATAATTTAATCACGTGAAAATTCTGTAGTACTTGCTTGATTTAAATCTTTGGCTATGATTCACGTGTTATATATAAATAAAGATAGATTATCATTATGAGACTACAGTACGTGTTGTTTTTGTAATTATTAAGAGAACATTACTGGTGAGTCTGATAAAACGATTAATGGAGCTAAAGGATTCACGTAAAACTAAGAGCATACTCCTTTCTTAAAGGGCGACAACGCACCTGCAAGACCCCGGTGTAGCAGATGTCCATTGGCGGTGGTAATCACTTTCCATCAGATGAGCCTCTTCCTCGTCTGCCACTTGTCGCATAAAAAATTACACACTTCTCATTTGAGACTAGTGATAAACTTAGGACAGGTAACAGCGCCTAAGTGTTTGTATAGTGCACTCTCAATTTAGTAACTCTCATAATCCGATGTCAAAGCCAGCACGACCGAAAAGATTCGGGCGCGGGGCCCACTAAACTAAGTATTTTCTATTAACATAAATTAATGGTTAAATTACGCTCACCGACTTCTTGCTGTGCTACAATTAGGTAATACAAATTTTGCGATTTAAAAAAGAAAGAAATCGGTTACTTCTAGAATATTATACTTTTCCAGGGGACTCTAAACTAATTAAATAAAGGTTTCACGTGTTTTCCGAAGTACAAAGGAGTAACGTCCACATGCCAGACTTCGTCCTGTAACTGAAAAATTATTAGAAAACTCGAGAAAACTTTTTATCGATCTTCAGCCATATATTTTGCTGACATTCTACCGTAGAATCTCCTATTGGTAAAAAGTATAAACATATTAAAAAAAAATTATACGCAATAAATCTTTAATAGCTAGAATAGCTAGCCCCGATAGTTATGTATACTGCAAATCTAGATGCAATATTACTCCATAGATCACATTACAGAGATAAATTGCTTTTTCAAGTTAAATAAACATGAGCTTCTTGAGACAATAACGCGTGCTACGTTTTTCTCGCATATAGGGTTCCCCACTATCATTTTGATGAAATAGTATTAAAATTATTCTATTCTAGTATACTTTTAATTACACTAATATTGTTAAAACTTGAAGCTCAGCTGTCAATCTATTGTAATTTCAGTAGTTCGGGATAGCCAAAATAATATTATCGTTTTACAATTATGCTTCAATGTCTCTATCTTTTGTTAGAATTCCCCACGCTATAGTCCAATTGTTTTATAATGACAGCTCAATAATATTTAAAATAAGAAATAGTGTTACATGCCAGTTTTAAATGCTGTGCCATAGAAAATAATATTAATTACAGTTTAACGAATTATTGATCAATTAATTACAATAATAATTGTATATAATAAAGTAAATTCAATAGCTCCTGCTATATTAATAATATGCAATAATAATGTGATATGAATTATGATATGGAATCAAATGTCATAAAACCGTATTAAAGGCTAAGGTTACTCTCGTAACACTATATTTTTTAATCGATTTTGAATCGATTCCATAGTCGTTTAAGACCTGTGTCTTCAATCTGTGCATTCTATGTGTAATGATTTACGGTGCTGAAACTTGGTAACTCACCGTAGAACTGGTCCACAAATTCAAGATCACTCAGCGGGCAATGGAGCAATCCATGGTTGGGGTTTCTCTGAAGGAAATTTGTTGAAGTCGAAAGTTGATGAAGTGGTCTCACGTGTATGTCTCCAGCGCCTTGATTGCCAATGGACTCAACAGGAGCTAGAGTGGAAACCACCTTTCGGTAAATGACGAGGACTGCTAATTTAAAAACGGTGGCAGGTACCTACGGGATTGATGTGGTCTGCTCAAGATCGAATCGGCGTTCTATGGGGCCTTTCATCCAGCAGTGACGAAATAATAGTTAATTATATAAAATATTTTAATTCTTTGGTTATGCAGCTTTGTCCATCTACTCATCATTATTTATTAGCATAAAAGGTGAGTGAGCCAGTTAGAACGTAGTTCGCAAGACCGGTGGCATATTAGCGATTTGAGATATTGTTAAAATTTCTTACGGCACGGGCGGATATATCTATAGGCGGTGGTTAGCCATTTATCAGTCGGCTTTTCTATTTAAAAAAAACTGATAATAATAAGTAAATACATAAAGCACTTTTATAAGCAATTCGTGATCGACATTTATGTCTTTCGATTAAAGTACGGAACTCTTAGGTCGCCACTTATTAAAGAATTACGCTTAAATAAATAATAATGTAGGTCTCGACTGCCCTGCAAATGACATAAACAAATGTTTACCCTCTAGGTACACGGCAAATCGATACAATACGATTGTTTCCCGTGCATGTGTTGTAGAGCTCAGCCGGTCATAGATACATAAATTGTATTAGTGTGAGTAACAGTGTTCCCTACAATTATCTATAAGTATAGCTCTCCGATGGAAAGGTTAATTTACAGACCAAATGACAATACTTTGAATAAGGTTATACAATTAAGTAATTTACTTCAAACATTAATATTTTGATTTATTTCTATGTACCTACGTAAGTATAATATTTATTTTTATTAATTGATCGGCCACAAGTTATGCTAGATAACATTAAATTGATTTGTGTAATAACTTAGATGGTTATGTAAATTTGTTCGAAGACTTTTACATTTAGAAATGCTTTATATATATTCTGCTAGAATAGAATAGGGACGAGTGGGTGGTATCTACCCACTGCTACTGCGCTGTTACTGAACTATATACAAATAAATCGTATATATAAAAGCGTGCCTTCGTGAATCTTTCACACTGAGATAAAACGTAGCGCGCAAGTCGTATCGAATAATTGCTTTCATCGAAATTAAAATAGGAATTACAACATGCTAGGTTTTGCTTGGTAAATTATAAATTAATATTAACAGTAGGCAATTTCATATGCCAACGAAATCAACTGCATATGGGCATTTAAAATGAACCCATGCAGACCGATTACGGCACTTTGGAAACGACAAATATATCGGAAAACATTACATGATACCAATGATTAAGTGTGATTAAATTTTAATCTTTTTTGTTCTTGAAGAAAAAGATATACCTACTCGTTGCACGCGAACTACGACACAGCTAAGCTTAACTTAACCCGAATTAACTAAACCAAATATATCTCATAGTTCTTTTGTCAATGAAGGTTGCTGAAAGTTTTATTTGTATTAAATCTGTAATACGCAAAAATAAATTTGGCAAAGCATTTGCATAAAATTGGCAAGCATATTCTAAAATTAAGTTACTGTAAAAATTCAGGTTGAATGAATGTCGAGAAAATGCAGTGTCAAAACACTAAAATCGAAGGTTTATGCGAATGTTGTTTCTAAAAACGAATAATAGAAATAAATATTATCTATTACCTAAACCTCTTTTTTCGATTTTTCGACCATATACCAATTGAGATACCAGTGAATAGATGTTATATTCACATTACCAGCATATTAGGTAAATATAAATAAATGCATTGATGTAAAGGTTCAAAATATTATTAAGAAATTGGGTCGAATGAAAAATCAATTATCAAATATTTCGAAACCAATTCATTCAACGTTACGTTATGTTTGCTTTACGGAAATAAATATTTTTTACTAGTTAGTAAAAATATCACGCTTATATGCGACAATTTATTGAAGCGATTACATTAAAAATGTACAATATATTATGTACTAACAAAAAATGTAGATCGATGGTTCATTAGAATACATTTATCTATTGTAACCTTGGGAAAACAGTTGCAATGTTCATAGGGCTGTCGAGGATATCGATTAAAGAAATAGGACAAGTAATGAAGAACAATCATAATATATTATCGATGCCGTATAACTAGATATGCATCGTATTTTATTTTGGGTCAATTATCAATAGTTTTGTAACGATAGCATAATATTGTAACGTGATAATATCTAAATGGGAAAACCAAGGCAAAATATTTTTGTCTATGTCACTGTCTGATTATAATATAATATTAACAGCGTATATGGCGGGGGACTCTGGGTGTTGTATAAACAGTAACCAAACAAAACTGACAGCTCAATAATTATAATTATACAGACCGACTTTTATGTTTTCTTTTTACGAGTACCTATTGACGAGCTTTTTCAATAATGATTATTAACGAAATTTGAGTACTAGGCGGACACGTGTATACAGAACCTATTGTTGATATAAAAACGTATTATACGACAGCAAACATGCATTTTGATGACTTATTGTATATACTAACTAATACTTTGTATTATTTTGTTACTAGAAAACGGACTAGTGAGCCAGTGTACCTAATTACAGGCCTAGAACGCAAGGGCAATGGCTACATTTTAGATACCATCGTTTCTTGCACGTTGCTGCTGCAACGAATAGTTATATTTAATTACATTCGATAATTTACGTGACCATATTCACTCTGTTGCCTTCTAGCATCAAATATAAAAATTTTAACAAAAAGAAAAACCGACTTCAAACAAAACACTATTTTAAAACAAATGTCAAATGTTAAAACAAATGTCACAAAACAAGTCGGTGTCAGCCAAGAAAACCCTACAGTATATCTATCAAAAAAAAATTCGAGAATACTTTAACAAATATGTTTTTTAGAAATTACCTTTTATACAATAATATACTGGATCAATCAAGGGGCTCGTATCTCTTCTTTCTTTTGATTGTTGGGGCAAGGGCACCGTGCAGTGGCGTAGCTAGGTGAGGAAGGGCCCCGGTGTATAGAAAAAGAATAGGGCCCTCACCACCTCTTTCCCATCCCTCTTTAACTAATAATTATAGACACCAAATAAGAAATCTTGTACGCAGGGTCGTGTTATTCTAGCTTCAGAAGCTTAAAGTTTAGTTTAGAGGGCCCCCTGACCTCCGGGGCCCTGGTGCACTGCACCACCTGCCCTACGATAGCTACGCCACTGGCACCGTGGCTGACACCGCCTCCAAATATAACATTAACTATAACTACGTTATATAATCGTAAATCGACTTTTAAGTAGTCTAATATTTTTCATTTCATTTTACTTAGGAGGGCTCTTAAAAATACGTCGAAAACGCAATTATTTTTATTACTTTTTAGTGCATATTCATTTGTTTTAAAATAGTGTTTTGTTTGAAGTCGATTTTTGGTTTTGTTAAAATTTTTATTTATTTTTTGATTTTAAGTGATGCTGATGTTGACTAACTAATTTTTCTTAATATGGATAGATTAAGCGTTCCGTTTTTATGAGTCAGAAACTACTTCGAGGACAATTTCAAAGGAAACTTGCGAAAAAAGCAAAAATAGACTTTCGAAAATGCGGCTTTAATACGTGCGGCATAAACTACAAGGATCCCTCGGAAGAGCTGTTATCGACCTCAGCAAAAAACTTTGAAAAAGAGCTAATATATGACGTACATCATATAACATCACATCACAAACACAAATTTTGATTAAAGATAGTAAGAAATTCTGTCCCATATCGCACCCTAACTGTGAGCCGTATAGGAGTTCCATCAATACATAGTATAAAACAAAGTCGCGTTCTCTGTCCCTATATCTTTAAATATATGCAACGGATTTTGATGCGGTTTTTTTTAATAGATAGTTTGATTCTAGGGGAAGGTTTGTATAAATAATACATGAACAATATAGTAAAGAAACACTGATAATTTTAGAAGTTTGCAATGTGATGTCGTAAATAAACAAATTCTGTAGTCTCCTATCGGAGAAAGCGTGTGCTGGTATAACTTAAAATAAATAGCACTCACGCAATTGTGGCAATTACTAGACACTAACACCTGTGTCTACTACACGGACGATGGTGACGCTATCGGCAGATTCATCGGCCGAGCGGCGGGTGCTTCAGAAAGGACCATCCTAGAACACAGCCTTAAGACATCTATACATAAACGCGACATCAGAGTCGCTGAGACCGCGACGTCAGTGTGGGCCACGTCTCCCAAGAAGACGACAAGATTGATTTCCAGCGAAGATCTACTGATGTTTAGTATAAAATATAAAACGCCAAAATGTTTAATATAAAATGTGAAAAAAGGCCCCGTGCCTTTCCGCGACATCCGCGAGTCTGTAGTGAGGATGTAGTAAATTAAATAAATAAATACCAAATAAAAATAATTGATCCAACTCAGGATTTGAACCAAGGACAAAAACTACAAGAGACATCACATAAATATAACAACGTTTAGGATATTACTATGATTATCAGAGAGAATTATTTGTACTATATATGTAATAGTGAATAGAAGTTATATAACAAAATGAGACAAATAAAAAAACATTCATAAATATCTAAATATTTAATATGACAATAACTAGTTATCATACAAATATATATATAAACTAATTATTAGCTGTACAATTCAAGTAATATCGAGTTGTTACATGCACTTTATATTACGTAAATGTTACAAAAAAGCTAATATCAATACAAATTATTAATTTTAGGAGTATTAACAGACCTCGATAATTACATTCCTAGACTTTTTAAACACAGAGCAGTTTTATATTTATAAAATTATACACATACTTATAGCTACAAAATTGAAAAAAAAAAATTTCGCTACAAAATATAAAAAAAAATAATATCATCGTATTTGTCGAAAGCAATTTACGGCTTTTAGTTTCCAACATTACTTAGCGTCAATAATAAATTAATATATTATTCGTGATTATCATATTAATCGATACAGATTTCACAGTTTATATATTTATTAGATGTGGCAACAAAAGTCTTAATGATAAATATTGTAAACACACACTTGATCTCCTTCTTTCACCATAAATATAACATATAAAAGAAAAAGACAACGCTATTTGACTGTACATCTTATAGTAAGACGGCATGTCTGTACCTTTCTAGCTCTATACATTATATGTTTAATAGTCATTTTTTTTGTACCGCACCTACATACATTAACAAAATAATTTATATACACATATATAAAGATCTCATGCTTTATTGAACAATTAACTGTCTTAATTTTTGATTACAGGTCTTAATTGAACCACCAATTGGAGGAAAGGAATAAATCCAAAAAATAGGAACGGAGGTAATAAAAAAAAACTTCATAATTTTTGCTTTCAACTTATAAACTTATAGGAAATCAATGATTATTAAGAAAATATCAATCCTGATTTATTCACCGACATACCTGCCTTAAAAGTATAATATTAAGCCCTACGCCTAAAGAATATATGAGTGTATAAAAGTGAATATGTCGAAAAGTGGCGTTTATTCCCTTGTTCCAATTGCTGGTTCAATTGTTATGGCGACATAATATGTGTTGTACTAAATAGAGAATATAAAATAGTAGTCACATTTAAAAATTAGCACATTTTATAGACAAACAATTATATAAGAATATATTCGATATTGAGTCTAGTTACATTTAATAATGCTACTAAAATATTCTATATAAACACATGGTGAAACTTTGTAGCAAGCAAGACATATATATTTTTAACAACCTTAAAATATATATTACAATTATTATCTTTTACCGGGCTGCATAAACAATTTTAATCATTTGCGTTTTTAAATATAGAATACATAAATCAAATCCACGTTTTACAGACTTAATTTTTTTTAGAAGTGGCATGGCTGTTACATGATAGCAAAAATCAAATAAACTTATATTAGCTGCCATTGTAGATATTTCTGTAATTACTAAAGAATATTAATGTATCTTTATATAATTATCTTGAATTTTTTTTTTTTGTATTTTTCAAATAAGGCTGAATATAAAAAAAAAACGTTATGTAAAATATATTTCAACTGGCTTCAAGTGAATGTCTTCGCTAATTCTAGATCTAAAACTAACAGGTACATTGCGGTGAGGCACCATGTGATGTCGGGATAATTACATCGTGGACGGTAGTACGCCTGAAATTATTTAAATTTCACGACACAAATACCGTTTGTCAACTGTGACGTATATAATATAATCTCATTCAGTGAAAAATAATTAAATCTCGTTTCATCAATAGTAATGCCCACAGCGATTTCCGAGATGTCTCAGGCACATCAACAATTATAAGCTTTAATTGCTGCACTTTCAAATGATATGTAAAAAGTAAAGTATCAGCCTGTAAATTACCCACTAGTGGGCTAAGGCCTCCTCTTCCATTAAGGAGAGGGTTTGGAACATATTCCACCACGCTCTTCCAATGCGAGTTGGTGGAATGCACATGTGGCAGAATTTCAATGAAATTAGACACATGCAGGTTTCCTCACCATGTTTTCCTTCACCGCCGAGCACGAGATGAATTATAAAGACAAATTAAGCACATGAATCAGCGGTGCTTGCCTGGGTTTGAACCCGCAATCTTCGGTTAAGATGCACGCGTTCTAACCACTGGGCCATCTCGAATCGTAAGTCATAAGCACAACCTTAACTTGCTCAGTAGTATATGTTTAGGTGTCTTTGGAGAAATAAAGGAGCCAGGGCACCACGTGATCGTTCCTTTGTTCTTTGTCGTCTTATGGACTCTCATTTATCATTCGGCTACTGTAAATTGACCCTTAAAGAGCGGCGTCCCCTCTTCTTCACCTAACGCAAATCTGCTCATGACTCGTGTCGACCATTATGTAAAACCTTCGATTCAAATGAATACAGATAATACATGCAATAGTAATTCGATTTGTATTAAAAGTCGGTCACGCTTCTATATACGGACATTTTTAATTATTTAATTTAATTAATTGACCCAAAAATTCGAAACGTAATACATTATGTTGTTATTTACCCTCAGGGGATAAACAAATATCCATATTCACATTTTAGGAGATAATTTGTATAATATATCGCAGCAACTTAACGAGATATGTTTATATTTCATGTCAATTAAAAGTGCAGCTTAATTATTTACACTATATATTATAAACTATGAGAAATATGTAATCAATTCGTAAGTTTCATACACACCTTTAAACAAAAAAAAAAGTAAAATACACACACATTAACACTTGTTAATTGAAGAAAATTTGCTCTTGTTTTTAGGAACTATGTCTTAAGTCATAAATCAAGTATTATTAAAAAAAAAAAAAAAAAACAATCGAACAAGCAAAATGTAAAGACATGTTAAGCAATACATAAGACAACATAAATTTTCTACTGACCATTTTATATAATCAGTAATAGAAAAAAATATAAAATGGACAAATGTAAACACACTCTCATAGTGTAAAGATAAAAACAACTAAACATTATATATCTCTTGTCTTTCTTTTTTTATACGGCTTGCAGAGTAAACTGGCAAACATCTTTCCTTGTCTTTCTATTATATACAGTGTTGTATAAAATATCTTTTGTTATTATTATAACAATGTTATTTATTCGTAATCGTTGTCTCAAACTATATTAATTTATTTAATTGTGTGTTTTATATTTAATACAAATTTAATAGCGAAAGCAATTTTGTTCTAAGTAGGTGTCTAGGAAACACTTTTTTATCAGAATTACTATTAACATTACAGTGGATAAATACTGGAAATCAAAAGGTTTTTCTAATTGTCTAAATGTAGACAACTTACAGAAATATTTCTGATTTGAACCTTAAAAAATATATCAATTGAACAATATACCAAAAGTAATACATTTGTTTTAACTTTATTATTTAATTTACATTCGTACCAAAAAAAAATCCTTAAAAACATGCCGCTTTCATACAAAACCTTTAATATTTTCTTTTAATTTAAAAAAATACATATATCACAACTAATAATTAGCCAAAACTATAATTATCATCAATTTTTCTATATAGATTCAGTCTGATTAGTAGTATGTCCAATATTAAATCTAAATATACACATTTCAAAAACTGTTTATTCGACAATCATTATGACATAGACAATAATAATTTATTTATGTTAAATTTCACTATGGTTTCTTTAATTTCAACTTATAATGACTTATAATAATTTAGACTTTTAATGAGATAATAGGCTATTTGACGATGCGAAAAATAAAGTGTGAATTATTGTAATCAGTGTATATTATGAGTTTAAAAATGGTTATTTACTAACTAAAGTTGAAAATAATACTTAATTTATTCAAAAATCCATAAATAAAAATGCAAATTTTCAAACATTTGACACGTGACACAAAACGCTCCTGATTGGTCGGACTTATGATGAAGTCACTTTCTTGTAAACTTTGCTTTTCTACTATATGTACCACAGATTAAAATACAGCAAAGTGACGTCACCGACCCCATTGCAGCGCCATATTGTCCAAGTAGCGTTTTTGCGCGCTATTTAAATATGGAACTTTTAATATGATATTTATCGGCAAATATGTACTAGAAATAAAAAACACAACTTTTAATGGGTTTCTTAACTTCTACTAAATAATATAAAATGGATTTTAAGAACCAGTCAAATAGCCTATACTAAATTTAGCAAATCAACGAAACCTACTTGGGTTGATACGGGCAAGGGGGCGCCGGACGATGGGGCCGCGGTATGGGCTCATACACTTCATCATATATACAAGTATTCGTATAATTAGCACTCGCATACACACCGGGGGTTTCACCGATCTCACTGTAAATATTACTGGCAGTATCGTTCACTTCGTCATACGACACATTCCGGGATGTCGAGGCGCCATACGCTGAGTAGCCATACTGGCCATAATCAACATTCTGGTATTTCAGGGCGCTGTAGTTTTTCGAATTCTCGAGTGAGTCACTGAAGTTCATCAATTTCTCGCCTTCCTCCTCGTATTTCGGCACGTAAATATTCTTCTCGTAGTCATTATTCGTCTGACTGCCAGACGGTGTCGAGAATTTCGTGTAATAATCCTTCGTCTCCAGAATAAACTGCTGCTGCGTCGGATTTATCTCGAAGTTGCTGTATATCGGTATGTCGTTGTATCTTTCGTTGTTCGTGTTACCGGAGTTCGACGCTGCGACGTTACCGTACGCTCCGCTATTCGAGTAGACATTTTCATTTGTATTCTTCGATCTGAGATTCAACGATTCCGATATCCTGTCGTCCAGCGACATTTCGGCTAACGATTTCACGTTATCATTCGTTAGGGTCATTTCTGATTCGTCCTTGTTCCTTTTCGAGAGAGCGTTCGTGGTTGAATAAGCGTTTGTTAGCGTACCGTACGATGCTTGGCTGGTTACATTATTCATGGCTGGGGTCATGTTATTGTATACATTGTTATCAGTACTAGTCGATGCATAATTCGAGTATGTTTGAGATTGACTGTATCTATTAAGGGTATCCTGTAATTCGTAGGTGGGTTTAGGTCTAGGAGATTCAGGTTTATTCGTCGGCCAGAACGAAGTGTCGAATGGATCCGTCTGAGACGGATAAGCTTGAGTTGTCGTCACGTTGAGACCGTCTAGGGACTTAGCACCGTACAAATTCGGCTGTGACGTCACGGCCTGAGATTCTGTGCAATATGTCGGTAGGCTTTCTATGCTTTGTTGTCCCCAATCTAATTCTTGTCCTGGAAATATACAAAAATATGGATAATAGAAAACATTTAAAGCTATACTATCTCTATAATACATTTAAAATTCGAATGCATAAGAACTTGAATGTGCTACGCTATCGGTATAGCCACACATAATTTATTTATCAAGATTTTATTCAAATTTACCAAGATGGATAAACAGTTATTTGCAGACACAACATGAATAAAATATTTCTTGAACTGCTAATGATGATGATGATGATGATAATGATAATGGTGACATTACGTTTATACCATAACAGTTGTTGCTATCTAATATTTGTTGCTGATTAATATCAAATCTACTAGCACCTCTGTTTGAATTGATGTTTGGAATCAATACATAATATAGTTTTACATAAATGTAATATACTCAATGTTACAATAACTTACCAATTTCTGGTACATCAATCGGTTCATCCAAAATAGAGATATTATTCGGATTAGCTTGCTTCTTGGTTGGTGTAATTTTGTTAGTCATTGGAGGCAGATCCAAGTCGATAAGTAACTCTTCTTTTACTGTAAAACATAAACAAATCTAATAAGGATTTTGTAATAATATTATAGGACTAGTGACAGGGGATTTGAGCGATATTAATATCGCTTAAGAATGAGAAATTTAATACCTGCTTTGAATCACAATCACTTTTGTAGTATTTTTTATTTTTATTATAAGTTGATCAGTAAATTTTGGTTGACTTGGTAATATAAGTGGAAAAAAACGAGTGTTATATTACTAACACAGAAAAAGAAGAAACGCTACATTAAGTTAAATCGAAGCCATAGCAACTTTACAGTTAATATCATGGTTAAAAGGTGCTCCTATGAGTTACGGTTTGAAGAGATATTTTGATTGACAAGGATAGAGTTAGAGGTCGCACCGTACAGGCTCTTGGAGTAGTGGTCGCGCTGGTGGCGCGCGGTGAGTGTGATTAACAAGGATAGAGTTAGACGCACCGTGCAGGCTCTTGGAGTAGTGGTCGCGCTGGTGGCGCGCGGTGAGTGTGATTAACAAGGATAGAGTTAGACGCACCGTGCAGGCTCTTGGAGTAGTGGTCGCGCTGGTGGCGCGCGGTGAGTGTGATTGACAAGGATAGAGTTAGACGCACCGTGCAGGCTCTTGGAGTAGTGGTCGCGCTGGTGGCGCGCGGTGAGTGTGATTGACAAGGATAGAGTTAGACGCACCGTGCAGGCTCTTGGAGTAGTGGTCGCGCTGGTGGCGCGCGGTGAGTGTGATTGACAAGGATAGAGTTAGACGCACCGTGCAGGCTCTTGGAGTAGTGGTCGCGCTGGTGGCGGGTCGCGGGCGCGGCGGGTGAGGCGTCGGAGCGGTCGTTGACGAGCTTGTTGTAAGTGAAGTGTCGGCTGTGCGCGTGCGGCGCGCGCGTGCTGCTGGCCTGCGCCGCCTCCGCCGTGCGCCGCCGCCGCGCGCTGCCCTCCGCGCCGCCCGCAACCCCCGCGCCCCCCGCGCCTCCCGCGTGCGCTGCCGACGACAACGGTTCGGTTATACATCCATTGTCTTATATGAGTTAATTGAATGAACTAAATCTTTATAAGACCATTCCTTTCAATGTGTGTACAGTACGACACAACTCACAATCGTACGATGTGCTACGTCTAAGTTGTGATTTAGACGTAGCATCGACAAATTCAATAAAACCGATTACTGCCGGTTTATACAACCAACAGCAGCTATCGCGCCATTCGACGCTATTAGACGCTATAGATTCTCGTGTTAGTGACGTGTCAAATTGACGAATATATGTATTATATTACAAGTTATTACGTTTGTGTAAAGATCATATTCACATAAGAAATAAATATAAGTAATTTGGGATAGAGTATTTAATTCGGATGTGATCGGTTTTACGAATTTAGCCGATGCTATATCTAAGTTGTGTCGTATATACGAGTATATGCCTATTTTCTATCCTTAGATTATTTCACTTTTGTTGAGGAATAACGATGACACACATGAGACTAACTGCCATGTAAAAGTGGCATTTGATCTCAGAGGAGTAGTTTCTCTTAATGCAATATGTGTGTAAATAATTTTACTTATTAGAGCTAATAGTGTCTTTTAATGCCTTAAAACCATTTAAAACTTATTTGAAGTTTCTCAAATTACATTTTCTACGCGTTTTACGTTTTTACTTGGCTTGGTAGCTGAAAATGTGAAAAAAAGCATAATTTTCTGTAATTACTTCTGCCTTTTGAACAATTTCGTTTTTTCCCACCCCACTTCACCCGTACGTAATTTCTTAATAATGAAAATTAGTAAACAAGAAAATAGGTATATTTATTTTATAAAGGTAAAATAAATCTTATTAGTGTAGTGAACTTTAAGTATGGCTTTTCTGTAGGCTTTTTATGAGCTATGAATTCCTTTTACATAGTTTCGATGTATCTATTAAGGATTAACCAGCATTAACCATGTAGTACGAAAACAGTCTGTTGTGATGAAACATAGATTTTACACACATAACTAAGTATAACCATTAAATAGATAAAAAAATTCTATAGACAAATTTTACATTTAAAAAATTCAAAAAGTAAATACAGACAGGCAGAAGATCGTAGTTTAAAAAAAATACATAACGTACTAGATTAGTTTAAATTTAAACTAACATAGGTGCGATATATTTCACAACGTCCATAAACAGACCAGTCACACGCGTGATAAAACACGATTAGTCATAGATTAGCAATTTTCAATGCTACGGATAGTTTTGCGTCGTGATATTGAATATATTGTTGCATTCGTGAATAAATTTAGACGTTCGTGCAAATATAAAATAAAGAATATTTTATATAGAGTTAAAAATCTCCAATTAAACAAAAGAAATTATAAAAAATATTACACACACTATGGAATATACAGGATTATTGGTAACTCGACGTATATCCGCTAGGAGGCGATAGGGGTGACTATTTTCAATAATTTTAACCCCCATATGCATAGTGCAAAAATTAACCATTTACTAGCGGATATACGTCGAGTTACCAATAACCCTGTATACATTTCATCGTAAATATTTACTCGGGGGGTTGGGTTTCATGGATGGGGCAAGCCCGTCTGGGTAGGTACTACTCACACATATTTATTCTGTTTATATATTATTAGACATACACACAGTTTACATATTATTTACATATTTATTTAACAGTAATACGTTACATTGTTGAGTTGCGATTTAAAACGTGAGTGAGGCACAATGGGCATAACTGAGTCACCAACATTTTGGCATTGTAAGGAATAATTAAAAATTTTTACGGCGCCTTATTCTATTAGAGGATTATATCTTATTTAATCTACACTTATCACGGCCATAATGATTTCCCATGATTTTTGGAGCATTGTAAGGAGGCGTAAAATATTTTAACGGCGCTTTATTCTATTGGAGAAATAAATAAAATAAAATAAAAATAAATAAATATAAAAAACAATACATACGTATGGTGTACCGTAAGACCATGAAAAGAAATCATCAAAAAATCTATACATATAATAAAACTGGAGCGTCTGTTTGTAATATTAAAATATACCTTTTTTACTCAATGCATATGTATGTATACACAGTACATATATCAAATTAACATATTTTACGATTTTTGTCTGTTTGTTCCGGCTAATCTTTGGAACGGCTGGACCGATTTTGACGGAACTTTCACTGGCAGATAACTGATACAATAAAGAGTAACTTAGGCTACAATAATATTTATTCAAACGCGTACAAGGTCACAGGCAGAGCTAGTCAAGTATAAGATTCACGATAATGTGTAGATCTTACCTTTTCGAACCGGCGATAGCGCCGGAGCTTTCTTGGCGCTTTGTACGTTCTTGCTCTTAACAGCCGTCACTAACGTACTGGAAATAAAATAATCGTTTACAATTTCATTGAACTCTATTATAAATTTATATTACTTTTATGTATCGGTATGTATAAATATATTAAAATCTTGAAATGAAATTTATTATTAAAGTAAACTTAATATACTAAAAAGTGTCGATAAATAATACCATAAAATACTAATAAAAAAATGAATCGCTGTAACCGAAATAAATTCTACGAAGTACGCAATTTCATTCATAATAACAGTAGTCGTCAGTTGCGGTTTCGCTTGCGTTTTAGTGATTATTCATATGACTCAGGTGTGTGGCAAAAAAAAATAAGCATATGCCAAATAACATCCAATTGGGTTCAGTCGCTTAGATGTGAAAGAGCAACACACATATATACATGTACACACACAACATGTTTATTTATTTATAATGCTAAACTGTATACATATCATTACAGGACATTATCCCAAGTTGGTATTACACGTTAAACAAAAAAAAATATTAATATATATGTTATACAGAATATTTTCCAAGTAGTTTTTTTATATATGAATGTTACCTGGGAAACAATCCAACTTCGAGACTGCTCTGGTTCTGTCCCTTCCACCAGTGTAGTTCAGGCCTCTTGTCTATGAGTATTATAGCGTCCCCAGCTTCTATTGTCATCTGACCATGTTTTCTATAACTGTGAATAACAAAGGTTTATTTATTTTACATGTATGAGTGTAGGCATTATGATTTTGGTGAGGAGGTCATACCTTCTGATTTCAGAAATTTTTAATTTTTTTTTCAATGGGTCGTTACACCAAATCTAAGGAACTTACATTAACATGTTTTTCGAGACACCAAAGTGTATTACTACTTATTGTTACTAATAATAGACAGTGCAATCTAAAAGCGTTTATTGAACCTACTAGGGATATAAATGTATGACCTTGAGATGTCTATACCGACAAGGCTGAAATATTTACAGCATGAATAAGATCTAAAACTTACCTAAGACTAGCAATTGCTGTTTCAAACTTATTCGTCTCCATGTACCGCTGTATACCAACGAAGGTCGGACGTTCCTTGGGGTTAAGGTCCCAGCACTGCATCATCAGCATGTAAACGTCGGGCGGGCAAGCATTTGGAGCTGACAGACGTTGACCTTCGCGCATTATCAGCCGAAGAATCTCTGAACCGTTTAATCCTAAAACAGAAGATTTCAAGTTGATTTTTTAATCATTCAAATCAGGGCCGTATTTACAACCAACCGGGGCAACTGCCCTGGGGCCTCCACATGAGTGGGGGCCACATCAGTTTTCAACGAGTTAACAAATACCGTGATATAGTCAAATTATAATAATGTTACTACTTAATATTTTAAAAGTTACCAATACAAAGTAATTAAATAATAGCTTACTGATTGAAATAAAAGTAGTAATTAATTCATGATAATATAATTATTAGGTTGTTCACGCTTCTGATTGTCTAGGGCCCAAACTGCTTTGTGGCCCGGGGGCCTCCAGACCTTTAAATCCGACTCTGATTCAAATCAATAATTGAAATAGTTTAAAGTCTTGTTTTGTTTAGTTATAGATATTTGTTTTGTTAACGCTA
Source organism: Vanessa cardui (assembly GCF_905220365.1). NCBI lineage: Eukaryota > Metazoa > Arthropoda > Insecta > Lepidoptera > Nymphalidae > Vanessa > Vanessa cardui. The sequence goes on along the minus strand of NC_061133.1, from coordinate 9,992,873 downwards.
CTCTCTTCTATATCTTGATGGTCGATACATAGACAGTACAAAACAATTTACGTGAACAGAAAAATAAATACACGTATGATAAATTAAAACGAGCTATTTATCAGTATATATACTTTGTGCAACTAATTCCATTTTGGTAATCCTTTGTGCCTTTGGTAATCCGTACCCAGATTCCAGTCTCATATCGCCCGGCTTAGCGAGTTTCTACCGTAATACGTTGTGTGTACACTAGATCATCCGTTAATAATAGTTTTTGTGTGATTAATGTCCGTGTAAAATCAGTTTGAAGTAATATAATTAAAAAAAAATACAGACGAACTGATAACCTCCTCCTTTTTGAAGTCGGTTGAAAAAAAAACAAATTAACAAGCACTTTAGAATCGTAATTATACAAAACTATATTAAGTGAAGCTATCACTGGTTCGGAATGTAGATTCTACCGAGAATAACCGGCAAGAAACTCATGAGTATTTCTTGATTAACATTTAAAATACAAAGTTATGTTAGTTAAATACAATAAAAATATCCTGGCTAGAAATTCAAAAAGCTTTAGCTGCACGCATTTCTATCATCTGTATAATTTTGTATTAAATAATACGATTTTTTTATTTATGTATTTTTTTTAAATAATTTGTAATAATGATGTCGAGATGGCCCAGTGGTTAGAACGCGTGCATCTTAACCGATGATTGCGGGTTCAAACCCAGGCAAGCACCGCTGATTCATGTGCTTAATTTGTCCTTATAATTCATCTCGTGCTCAGCGGTGAAAGAAAACATCGTGAGGAAACCTGCATGTGATAAATTTCATAGAAATTCTGCCACATGTGTATTCCACCAACCCGCATTGGAAGAACGTTTGTTGTTGTTGTAATAATGAATAAAATAAAATAAAGCGATTTTATATATACATACATATATGTATGTATGTATAAATATAAAGAGTTACGTTGTTCTATGTACTGAGACTTACGCTATCAGACACACAAGTATGCGTATTGAATACAGCAGTATAATAGCATATAGTGTCAATGCCGACCTTCAGAGCAGGTGTCTTCATTGCGACCCTGATAAATATGTTTGTGACAGTATATGGTACAAAATGGGTGTGTTATGAATGCCGAGTGACTGTTTCCTTACAACGGAAATTGTCTGATTAAATAGTGTATGTATGTGTACATAATACAAAATATATGTATATATATATACATAAAAGTATCTTCAGGTCTTATCAATACTATTAAATAACGTAAAATTGTAAGTTGTAATACATACATTGATTTATATTAAAATTGTATCAAAATTTATGCCTAAAACACGCAATTTGACAAACTTATGTTAAACAATCCGTATAAACGTGAAAGTGACTCTGTGTGTCTGTCTGTCACGCTCTCACTGCCAAAAAATATGACAAAATTAAAAAGCAAACTAGAACTACAAGGAAGGACATAATTATGCTAACATATGACATCAAACCCCTAAAAAGCGAGCGAATCTGAAGGCGTCAACTTGTTATCAACATATTTAGTTATATTGCATTAAATGATTGATAAGCAGTGAGTTATAATTTTACTGCTACCTCTGCTATGCGATTCTTTTAGAATATGCTATTTGACAATGCGAAAAATAAATTGTGTATTATCGTAATCAGTGTATATTATGAGTTTAAAAATGGGTATTTACTAACGAAACTTGAAATTATTCCTTACCCGGCCGATTTTTCGGCAAATATGTACTAGAAATAAAAAAAACAACTTTTACTGGGTTCCTTAACTTCTACTAAATAATATAAAATGGATTTTAAAAACCAGTCAAATAGCCTATTGATTTTGTATCTCACAGGTCAAATGTTGACACCAACTTAGTTGACATCAACTTGATAAGAGTATCCTTTGAATATACTATAAGTTATTTTTAACTTAAGCCTATTAAAAAATTTAAAGCTCATGTCAAAAAACATATTAAATAAGGTATAGAATTAAATACTCGCAAATGACATTGGCAAAATAATCTGTCTTTTCGGCACAAATAAAAGCCACAAAGGAAAAAAAGAGAATTCAATACAAGATGATATTAATGTTGGAAAAGTGTGAATTAGTATTTGTTGATTTCTAGGCAGGATATATATAAATTTAATTGTACTTTATTCATATATGCTGTAGTTAAAAAGATGGAAAATAAAACTACTGAGTTTCAAGTTGGTTCTCAATGGTAAACGCTACTTTCTGAAACTGTGGTAGCTTTATATTGAATACAACACTGAGATGAAATAACGAGTAGTTTTATGAGCCTGAATAAATATTTTTTGTTTTTGTTTTCAAAAATCATAGTCAATATTGCATATTATTCATTTGTGATATAATATTCAATATCACAAAAACAAATTACATTTCATGCTTGTCTACAGTGAGTTTTTCTTCTGGTAGTAGAAACATAGGTACTACAGGTTAGAACTGGCAAGAATATCGGCAGCAGCAGCTCATTCTTTGCAAAATCATAATATAATTAAACTTTAAACTAGTTATAAAGAGTCTATTTGGATAAATTATGGAAGAATTCCAACATGGTAAGCTGTATTAAATCTAGCAATATATCATAATTCTCACCCATCCAAGGATCTTCTCCAAAAGTATACATTTCCCATAGTGCGACCGCAAACATCCATACATCAGATGCATGAGAAAACTGCCTAGAACGTAATGACTCAGGAGCACACCACGGGAATGGTACACGACGACGTTCACTCATCACGTAACAATCATCAGCGTCTGGCAGAGCACGCATTAGACCAAAGTCACCAATTTTGACCTAATGAAAAACAAATTATATACTGTAGTGTGAATTATACAGTCTTGAAAATGTTCTTCAGTATTTTACTATATAATAATTCATTTTTATTAAAATATATTAATCTAAAACCCACAGAAACATTACTTATGGATGAGCCAAATTAGCTAAATGGTTTACAAATCTTTCATGTGACGTCCAACTAATAGTGAATTTTCATACACTTAATTTGTAATTCATTGCATGTCAGATAATATAAGAAAACATTATGAGGAAATCTGCATGAATCAGATAAAATTCTACTACATTAGAATGAACATTGAAAGTGCATTAGGTTTTCCCCGGACTCCAATACATGGTCCTAAAGTTTAGGAGGATACTCGCATAGTAGGTTATTTACAAGATATCACTTAAATTTTTACTTGCATAAAATCTCTTAGGTAAAGTCATTGATATTACATAACAATTTTATTAAATGAGTATAGTAGTAACCAAAATAGACATACCAAATCCAAATTAGATAACAATATATTCCGGCAAGCTAAATCTCTGTGCAAAAATCTATTTTTCTCCAAATGTGCCATTCCAGCTGCTACTTGCACAGACCACTTTGATATATAGTTCAAAGACACTTTACCGTCTTGCGCTCTTATGTAATCTAATAAAGCACCCATAGGGGCTAATTCGCACACCATCATCAGGGGATGAAAAACAACACCGTGTAATTTGATTAAATTAGGATGTTTTAAGCTATGCATAGCCTCAACTTCTCTTCTGAAATCATCATAGATTCCTGGCTGTGAGAATGCATCAGCCTTCAACACTTTAACAGCTACTGGCACCATTTGATTTGATGGATCCGGCATTCTCCATTCTCCACGTTTTACAACTCCGAATGATCCATTGCCTAATTCATTGTGCAACCTGTGAATGATATTGCATTAACATCACATACTGAATAATTAATAACGCTAAGATGTAATATCACCTATATAACAAGCTATGAGTAAAACTGTAATTATATAAGCCGCAGAGAGACAAGTCATAAGTAATTTAATATTATTTCGTTCTATATTAAATATTCTATAACATTTCCTCTATGTTATTATATGCATGTTGTATAATGAATTTAAATCAATGTGATACAACAAAATCACTTACACAATATCTTTCTCCAATATAATACATGTTGTACGAGCCTCAGTTTGTATTTGAGGTTTTATTGCTATATCAGTCTTCTCTCTTGTGATGGAACCTGATCCAAACAATTTATTCCAAAATTTCCTATTCCACAATTGTAACTTCTTTTTTCTAACAGCATCAAGCAGTCTTCGAATGCCAGGTTTGCTAATGCCAATTTTTTCAAGGTCTTCTGCATGTACATAGTCAAAATGTGCCAATCTTGTTATCTGTAAAAGTGGTTTTAAATGTACTTAGTGTTATTTTTTAATAACATCACTTTATAACAAAATATCACATACCTGTAGCTGGTCCCTGATCGGTATGTAAAATTGTTCCAGCTGCACATTTTGCAGAATCTCGCATAACCAATCAGTTCCCGAGTCCATTGTAAATTACGCGTTGCGGCTAGCTTCGTAATATGGTTATTAGAAATCTTCTCAGAAATAACATTTCCAGCAGGAAGTAGAAATTACTGTATACGAGTGCTATTATACGCTTAAAACTTAAAAAGCTCGCGGAGTTATTAATTAATTATCACATCGAGCTAGATATCCAGTCTATTTGGTTTTATTATAAAAAAAGTTGTTATATTTTTGTATTTTCTATCTATACACAAAAAAACAAACACAATACATACATTACAGAAAAGCTACCTTCTGTCTTCATCATTGATAAAAACGAACTACAGAAAGAGACAGTAAACCATTCATCAATCAATCATTCGCGTATGAAGTATTGAATGATGTTGCCATATACTAAACTTTACATGTAGTAGGTAATACACACAATATAGTTATTTATTATCGTTATTATAGGTTACACTAATTAGGTTTATTAATACTATAATAAATAAAAGCTTTAATTTTTTTTTTGTTTAAGTGTACACAGATACACACTTTTAGAATATTGTGGTAGGGTCATTAAATTTTTTGTGTATATATATATATTTATGGCCATCTTCGCATGGATTGCAATTTATTTAAACAGAAAATTAAAAGTGAATGTTTGTTTCTTCGTTTGATAAAAAAATGTTTGCGGCTTAGACACTATTAGATAATTTTAACTGACGAGATAAAAAATTTATTTCCACTAATAATCATTCGACCACGCGAGATATTTTTTATTAATATAAAAATATAAAAAATTATATTAATTAATTTTAAACTATATTATATATAAGGTTTGAATAGCTTAAAAAAAGTTGGTGTAGACACAAGACAAAATTGTAACAAAAAACCACTTTGTTTCATACTATTTATTACATGTATAAGATATATGAGTAACAAGAAGGCTTATATTATTTCTATATAAATAAATATGAAATAACGAAAATTGTCTAATATAATTACTTTGTTAGTATATAAACATTATACTCATAATGAAAAAAATGACAGATACCTAACCGGTAAGTAATAGTGTGCAAGAGTTGTCGATCTCGAGTTCTCACTTTCGAATATGTGATAACGAGTCTAATTGTTTCCAACAGAGCACGTAAGCGCATGTAATACACGATCAAAGCGACATTTGAAACAAATAAATATTACTTAATTTAAATATATAATAAATGTTAAAAATTAAAAAGATATATCTCCATTGCAAATACCAAATGTTCAATAATCCAAATGAATCAATTAGATTACATACTCAATTTACTCAAATTGTGAATGTTGGCTTTAAATAGGTTATATTATATTACCAATATGTAATATAAAAAAAACGCATAACTATTATGTACGAATAAATATTATTTTCAAATGAGTTAATATAACTACAGCACTGACCGGAAATATTTTGTGCGAAGACGTTAAAAGAACGTCATAATTAAAAAACAAAAATAAGTTTGATTTACGATAAAATTTCTTCCGTAGGAAGATTAAGTTCACTTTCGTAGTAGAAGAATAAGAATTTAATTAAAATAAATAAACATTGAAACAACATAAAATGCAAAACTTTTCAGCAGAGAGTATGTCTGATCATAAATTAGTTCAGTTTAATAATATTCCTATTGACACTGTTTCTGAAAAAAGCATATCAATCCAAAATGTTTCCAATGTGAGTATCAATTTGGAGTTGTTAATTAAAGTGAAGTATATACAACATTCAAAAGGTGAATAATTCATATTTCAGCACAATTTAACTTATCGCGTTTCATTAATGTACATACTGAACAGCATTGACCAAGTTTTTAAAGTTTCCATTACCTCGAGCCCTGTTAGCCCTTTTGATTGGGCCGAGGTAAAAATTGTCTTTAAGCCCAAAACTGTCGGGCAATCATACACGGATTATTATATAATAGAGGACACAGGTGGAAATACTTGCAGATTGACTGTAACTGGAAAATGCTTTGGTTAGTTACTATTGGTACTGATTAGCCTTTACTTCCGAACTTTAATTTCAGTTGCAGAAGTCCCTCATGAGTTTATTATTCATGTATTTTCCCGTTAACAAGAACTATTTTACCTTTCCAGGACCTAGGGTATATCTTAATAAAAAACAACTTGTGTTTAAAATATTGAAAAATGTTAATAAGCAAATACAAGAGACTATAAATATTATTAATAGATCTTCTGTTGACGCTACTTACCAGTGGCTCTTACCTGTTGGAGGACAAGGATTTTTTCAAGTAAATACTGACATTTTTAAGAACAAAAGTTAAATTAGTGATCAGTTAAAATTAATAGCATATGACAGACTTTATTCGTTATTTATTGCTTTGATTACATGACGTAAAACTCGCAGGTAAACGGATAAACTAAATTCTAACATGATGGTCTTAAATCAAAAATTTTGGTTTCAAACCTAGGCAAGTTTCACTATTTTTAATGCGCTTAAAACACCAAGTTAGAACATGCTCCAAACCATCTCCATAGAAAAAGATGAGCCCAAAAGTTCGATTCTTGCAGTCTGTTCCTTTTTATACAGCAAATAGTAGGGCAAAAAAGAGCTTCGCTGGCTTTGCAATTGTGAAATCCGTGATGCACCATGAGCCCTTTGCAGTCGTAATTTGAATGTCATACTGAAGCATTTGACGGAGTAAACGTCCATATATCGATGCTGTTTAATCCAAAATTAAAAGAACAAGCCTATTTCGATTAACTGTCGCGTGATGTTGCATTTAAAATCAAAGATGAGGAACCCAACAACTTTACTAGAAAATGATTTTAAATAGAATCAAGTTCGAACGATTAGTAACGGCGAGACTAGTTTGTCAGGTTTATGCCAGTCTTTAACTTTGATGCCGTTTTTGTATTTGTAGATCTCAACTGGTAACTGTGGAGTAATTCGCGCATTTGAAAAAATAAACACAACTATCACGTTCTCTGGTATAGCGCTTGGGGTTTATACAGCAGAGTTAGTTTGTTTGGTTCTTAATCAGGTAAAGGCAGAAATTATTGACTAATTGTTATGCAGTTTCGTATATATTTCTAGTAATTTTGTCATCTTTTAGGAACCCCTATATTTAAGCGTAATAGCGTCTGTAGTTCTAGCCGGTACACCACAACATAACATACAAGACCATATTTTCGAAAAATATTGGAAACGTAAAAGTCGATCCACGCATTTAATGGAAAATAGCTTGAACCGTTTGAGCTACATACCATCAGCTACGGTTTTTGACAGATATTTGGACTTTGGTTCAGGAAGTGTTAAAGATATGACCTTGAATATATCCAAAACATTGTGTGTTACCAATCATAAGCAGGAAGACGGTTGTATACAGTGGCTTCCAGGTAAGTGATAGGTATAAATCTATTTACTCACAAAGGCACGTACCTCCAAATGAAACAACATGCATGCCATTGGTGTGGGTGAGAAGATTAACCACAACGACACTAATAAACTTTGGTAGGTATTTGTTCGTCCATATTTTTTGAAGAATGTCACTGTCCGCCCTCTTAAAAATGATATATTTTTTTCAAGACATAATATCACTTTTTTTTAAGGATATGCATATGTAGCCTATACTCTGTAGTGGTGATATTTTTAAATGAATCCAGTTGCATTTACACAGATTCCGATAATGTTTTCCTGATCGATCCTATTACAACTGTGATACCGCCTAATGAATCAAGATTGTTCACTGTAAGATTCAGGTAAAATATATCCGATATTCGAAAAACTTATCTATTTTTGTTTATTTGACTTTATTTTATTATATCGATTATCTTTTAGGCCAAAAGCAGACAACGAAGTTTATAGCTATTTATTATGTGGGGATTACCAGTACAAGATACATAATGAAGATGATTCAGATGTAACTAAAATCAAACATACGTTGTTCAGAATACCGTGTATTGGTAACACTTGGTCTCCCTGCATTGAATGGAGTACAGAATGGAACTGTCCGACTGAGGTAATATCGGTATACAATAGGGACATACTCTGTATTTTTATATTCCAGTTTGATGGGCGATTAATTATAGACTTAAGGGATATAGAATGTCGGTTCCCAAGGTTGGTAGTACATTGGTGATGTAATGACTCGTTACCATTTTAAAAATGGTAATGGTTCGCCAATAGTATAAGAGTATTGGATTTAGTATCTAGTAGCAGGACTTACAGTAAAAAAGCTTCATACATTGTATGGATTTGATCAAATCAAATCAAAATCTTTGTTGAATACCAATAATCACACACATTAGTCGCATTCAAGAAAGATGCACAAGAGTGGTCTTATCGCTAAAACAGCGATCTCTACCAGGCAGTCATGGATGGTCTTATATTAAAATGCTATGCACAATTAATATATTATACTTAATATTTAAATGCTTAATTATGTAACGTAATATCACTGTGACAGTAAGAAAGCTTACTTATTAATGTTAATAGTAACAAGGATTTGAGAAACATAATTATTTCATTTAGTGACTACGAGTCATGTTAGAAAAATTAACAGAAATGACTGAAGCAAATACGTGTTTTTTTTATGAAACATCACTAACTATCAGTTTTCTATTATGAAACCGTAGACGCGAAGTGAGAGCAAATCTAGTACCGTTATCAAAATTGTTAGGTATACGATTCTTAGTTGTATTCAAATGTCAAATTATTAATTGCGGAGTTAAATCGGTGTACCTATTCACACGCTATAAATTTTATATAAGAATTATCAGTAGTCGTAATTATAACCACTTTAAATAATTACTACCATAGAGTACAAGCTTACAGGAGAGTAAAATAACCAGTTTCCATGCGTCGTTCCACTTTTTCAGCACATTATAAAGGTGCAGCCAAATGCCCTTGACGGCAACTGAGGTCAATTAATAATTAGTCTTTGTTTCGATGATATTGTAAAGTTTTGTACGTTAAAGCAATTTTTATTATTTCTAGATAATCTTACCTCCAACGGTTCCATCTCGAACGGCTTTTAGCAATTTTTTACTATCGAATAAATTGGATATACCCATGCATTTCAAACTAGTAACGCCACCAAAAACGTTAGTGGGATGACATATATGTTTTTAGGTATATTTTATAGAACTAGTTATGATACAGGTAACGTGTTGTAGGAATTTTGTCGTGATGCCTATGTGTGGGATCGTGACAGGACGCGGGTGGCAAATACTTACGGTAGCTTTTGAGCCGCTGTCGTTTGGTGAATACTGTGAAAACTGGGACCTCATTATAAACAGAAATCAAAAAGTAAGAAAAAGTAAAAAAAAAATGAAATATACTAGATTCAATTAAAATTGGTGGCAATCGTAAGTTAAATTCAAGTTCGTAACACGTTCAATGATCAAAGGTCTAAATATGTGTAACCCTTGATGTGTGGCTAAGAAAAACATAGATTTCTCTATCGTACGGAGACTAGTTTATTTAGCTAGACATCTATTTGATATATGGTAAAAAAACTGATAAATATATTTATATGGTGACTGTTGAAAACAGAATGCTATGTATCTACTTTAATACGTCTCTTTGATTACGTATCGCACTGAAGAAATAAAATTCGATCACATCACATCAAGTTTTAGATTCTTAAACTTTATTGGGCGTAATAATCCTTGTGCCGGTATTATGCTAGTCTTAATACGTGGTCTTAAATGGCGCGTACTGAAGGAATGGAAAAAGTCAAAATGTATTGCCGCTGCCAACTGTTAATGGACTAATAAAATTTAACGTTACAAACAGGCTCGAATATGTTTTTTCGCTAGTGCGGAAATAAGTCAAGTTGAGATGATGTCTCACGGATATAATCCAGATACACACGCAATGTATGAGTTTCAACCGACAATAACTGGCTGCACAAACTATTGTACAGCGTACCTACATAACCTAACTAGGATGGAAATACAGTTTGTATTTATTTATATAATATTTTATCATCCAGTATGTAGGTATAGTCTGCCTCAGTAAAAATATTTTAAATTTTTAATTACGACGATGTCTTAAACATTCTACATTACCTAAGTGTGATTTTTGGATACATTTTACAAGTTCATGCATGTACATCTATTTTTATATCTAACTTAAACCGTTTGATAAATTATAAAATAAAAAAAAGAAAAGGTGTAAAAGTAAAAAAAAGAAAAGTAACAGCCTGTAAATTTCCCACTGCTGGGACAAGGCTTCCTCTTCCATTAAGGAGAGGGTTTGGAACATATACGTCCACGCTGTTCCAATGGAATGCACATGTCGCAGAATTTCGATGAAATTAGACACCTGCAGGTTTCCTCACGATATTTTCCTTCACCGCTGAGCACGAGATGAATTATAAACACAAATTAAGCATATATAAATATATATAGTGGTGCTTGCCTGGGTTTGCAATCATTGGTTACGTTTCACGATCACGATCACGCGTTTCAGTTCTTTACAAAGTGTGGATTAATTTTATTAACTGCGAGAGTGATGAAAGATGAAGATTCGTAAGTGTAGCAAAAATTGTAGGTTTTAAAATGAGGTAACTTTTATACTATCTACCTATAGAATTAACTAATTAAATTATATTTTTGTTTGTACAAAAAGTATGCGGATTCTAAACAGCGTTACATGGTTGGGAGCTGATAACTGTGGCACTTTAGTGTTATTGCCCAAAGAAATAGTTCGCTACCATTGGTGGTTCTTCCCCAAAGAAGCGAACAAGGTGTACAGAACAACTGTTACCTGTAGCTTTGTATGTCTGATCAACGGCAAGTAAGTATAATGAGTGCTCAATGGTACCATTCAATTATCTAAAGGCAGAACTTCCCAGCTTATAAGCTTACCGATAAGCGACATCGGTATGTAAACCCACATTTTAGGGCTGTTTGGCGTTTATGTTGCCGTTTTAGTTTTAATAAATAGTATATGCGAATACTTTTCTTAGCCAATACAAACCAGAAAATAGTTTAATGGCTTGTAAAATATACAGGGTGGGCCATAAAGTTAAGCGGATAAGAAAACATCATATAAAAAAAAAAATACCAAGCTCAGGAAATAAAAAATATATTTATTATAAAAAGAACAAATGGGAATTTTATTATTTAAAGATAACATCATTTAGGTGTTTGCCCTCTTCACGTTTACACTCTTCCAATCTATTCCTCAAATTTGTGAAAACTTTCTGGCACATCGCTCGTGGGATAGCGGACATTTCCTCGCGAATGTTTTCTTTGAGCTGGGCAATCATCGTCGGTTTATTAGCATAAACGCGACTCTTCAGGTATCCCCACAGAAAAAAATCCAGTGGCGTGAGATCTGGGCTCCGGGGAGGCCACGGAATGTCCCCTCGACGCGATATCAGTTTTCCATTAAACACTTCGTTAACGACTGCCAAAGACTCATTAGATGTATGGGATGTCGCCCCATCTTGTTGAAACCAGGTTCTACTGTTGTAAGCTTCAAAATTATGCAGTTGGGGAAAGAAAAAGTTACGTAGCATTGCTGTGTAGCGATCGGAATTTATTGTTACTGTATGGCCTCGCTCATTTTCGAAGAAATGGGGTCCGATGATTCCTTGAGCCGACATGGCAGCCCAAACTGTAACTTCAAGCGAATGCAAAGGTCTTTGATGTTTTAATTGGGGATTTTCTTCGGCCCAATATCGACAATTTTGTTTATTGACAAATCCACACAAATGGAAATGAGCTTCATCCGAAAAGAGAATATTGTTTAAACTTTGAAAACGCTCTAACATTGTTTCGGCAAATGCAAGACGTAAATGGTGGTCATTTGGCTTTAATTCCTGGACTAATTGTAGCTTATACGGGTATAATTTAAGATCTTTTGTCAAAATACGCCTCAATGATGTTCTTGATATGGCGAGCTCAGCTGATCTCTTTCGCGACGACTGCTGGGGATCGCGCCGGACCAACGCTACGACTTCGCTTACATTCTCCTCCGTTCTTACTGTCCTTGTTCATCCCGCAGGTTTTTCATTTAACGTCGAACCCGAAGCCTCAAACTTTCTAACCCACGATCTGATCACACTTTCACTTGGACATTGGTTTAAATCATGTAATCTAAAGTTAGAGCGAAATAGACGCCGCGCAATAGTGCACGAATCGCCATTTTTGTAATATGATTTTACACAAAACGCGCGCTACTCACCGGTGAAACGCTCCATGGCGACTAATTTCCGAGAAGCAAGCTACCTATCCCCGCTACCCACACCCCGCTCCCGCGTTCCGGTCAAGAGTAATGCGATTTTGAAATTCGTACGCCTTTCTGGCCCACCCTGTATTAATGTGTATGTTTTATTATAAAAAGAAATAAATAAATAAATTTGTGGTTGAGACAAAATAAATGTGTATTCAGGAAAGCATAGGTGATGTGCATTGTATCACTAAGCGAACCACGAGTGAACGACTAAAGCAAATATTTAACTGGTTTTAATCTATACACATAATAAAATTGGGGTGTCTGTTTGTAATATTAAAATAGTATATAGGTACATGGTAAAAATACCAAAATAACATTTTTTAAAATTTTTGTCAGTTTGTTTGTTCCGGCTAATCTCTGGAACGGCTTAACCGATTTTGACGGGATTATCACTGGCAGATAACTTATATAATAAGGAGTAACTTAAGCTACAATAATTTCTTTTCTTGTTAAATTCAAATACGTACAAGGTCGCGGGAACAGCTAGTGTAATTAAAAATTATACAGTTTATCGGAAATAGATACGCATTTCATGCTATTTATACTTTCGTATTGTATTGTATTCGTGAAATTGTCGTGTTTGAGAAGGTTTTGCCACTACTGCGAGAAAAATGTCAAGTCATCAAAGATTTTTTTAGTGTCAAATGACACTATAGGTACTGAAATGAAACTTAATAAATACATACCTAATTGTTATTATTTAAAAGGGCATTGACTTTTATACATTTATGATATATTGTGTTAAGCATAAACGAATAACAATAACATTTTCCAGACCAATAGGTGAGCCAACTGAAGTATTCGTTCAAATAAATGGATTTTCGGAGTTACCAGATTTAAGAGTACTGCTCTTTGCATTTTTTTTGTTTTGATCATTTTTGTCAATAACAATATAGAAATTCCTAATTATTTTATCAATTTTAGGTATTACCAAAGACTCTAAACATTCACGATGCGTTGGTTGGAGAAAACGTTACGTTTAATGTCACTTTATATAACTATGGATCGTGTTATTTTACATCGAAATTATATCACACCATAGACGGCATGGGCGATGATTTCAAAGGAGATAAATTTGAAATTGAGTCTTCAATTGTATGTAATATTTTAATAGCCTTTGAATAAAATCTGTTACTTTGTGTATTATTAAAAAAAAAGACAATGAGATTTTATTAAAAAGATTTTTACAAAATTTACTACTTAATTTGTTCCCTCTTATTTATCCGTCATTTTTGAACTTAAATGATTTAGTTGCCTTTCGAATAGAAAACAAAAAGACAAGCTAGACTTATCCCTTATATTAACAGTTAGGCATATATATATATATATATATATATATATAATAATTTGATTTCGATTACTTCCAAAATTATCATTATCGCTCATTTAAATATTTACTCAATTTACAAATTTTTATCTTGATAAAGTAATTTATTTTTACAGAATAGTCTGAAACCATCAAACCACTGCGAAGTTAAACTAACGGTAACAGCAGGTGGGGCCGGTTCTAGACAAATAAATATCAAATACACTGTTTTATTTCGTACAGAATATGAGGAAGTAGAAGAGATAGAACCAATAGATAAAAATATTTGCATCGTTTGGTATGATGGAATATACCCAACTATCAAAGTAAGGTCTACATTCATTTTGGAAAAATAGCAAAATTTTTTGAGCTGAGATGGCCCAGTGGTTAGAACGCGTGCATCTTAACCGATGATTGTGGGTTCAAATCCAGGCAAGCACTACTATATATATGTGCTTAATTTGTGTTTATAATTCATCTCGTGCTCGGCGGTGAAGAAAAACATCGTGAGGAAACCTGCATGTGTCTAAATTCATATAAATTCTGCCACATGTGCATTCCACCAACCCGCATTGGAACAGCGTGGTGGTATATGTTCATAACCCGCTCCGTAATGGGAGAGGCCTCAACCCCACAGTGGGAAATTTACGGGCTGTTACTTTTTTACTTTAGCATTTTTTTTAATTTTATAAGATGACGGACTAACCACTGCACTAATTATCTTTAACACCACATTCAAAACGTAAAAAAATATTATTTATGGTTTATTACGCAAAATATAAGTTGGCCCTTTTGAAGTTTGTCAAAAATGACAGCATAAATTATTTTCAGGTAAAACGCACAATATCAATAAAGTGCCCTATCGTTCTGAGTAATCACTGCGTCTGGAACATAGTTAACGTAGAAGCGTTCGTATAGCTTACTTATCTATAGTGTATTGGTCATAAAAACAAAAAATAAACTCGTAAAGTAGCTCAACTTATATTATTCAACAACATGGCTTTCTCGTCATTATTTTATAGTCTATCTTCTCCTTAAAAGAGTTATTGAATTTTTCCGTTTAAAAAATCTCACAAGCACAGTTGGCAAGTTGGCAGTTTCACACAAATTTTTATGTGTGTGCGCAAACCTATCATTGCGCATAACCTATATGTTATCCTGTAAAGTTGGTTATTGGATTTCACGTTGTTTAATTTCCTGGAAAGCTAATAATGAGCGAAATTTTCTTACAGATAACTTCTGATTATCTAAGTCTTGTTTTCAGATTGAACAAAGGTCTTCAAGAATGTCGTCCCAATAAACCATTGAATGTTAGTCTCCACGCTCCCGACCTTTGTGTACAATCTGAAGACGTTGAATTTGCGTTCGTTTTGAGCTGTATATATGCAGTACCCGTGCCATTCAGCTTTCGTAGGGAAAAAATATGCGAATGTGAAATGATTGAAGTACAAGTTGGTATATCAACGTATGAGATGAGACACACGTGTGTTCATAGACCTTTGGTAGAATTAAATCCAATGAATGGAATCGTTGCGGTATTAACTTTAATTAAATAATTATCCGTATTATGTTCTAGACATTTATTTCTAATATTTAAGCCAATTAATTTTCCATAAACGTATTAAATTTCAAATATCTGGTGTAGCTGTGCCTTAATTTTTTTTTCATTTGATGCCAATTGTTTTGTATGCATGGTTCAAATATATTTGACCGAATTTAAATTAATATTATTTCAGCCGAACAATCCTGTCTTATTACATATAAGATTTCAATACACACTCATCGGACGAAACACTCTTTGTTTTGTATTGACATTGCCTAACCAAAGAACTTTAAATATTTTTATTCATATAAACACAGTATTGAATTCAAAAGGTATGCTTACTGCTTTACGAAGACCGACCATTGCGGATGATTATTTAACTGTTTTGGATTGTGGGAGAGTTCCCATTAACAACTTGGACCCCGTAATTCGGGTATGACTAATTATAACACGAGTTTTTAATAAATCGTAGTTAAATCAATATGTTCCTGTTTTTTGCAATTTGTTGAAATAATATATTTAAGATCGCATGGCTCTATAATCCAACCGAAGTATTTACAACATGGCGTCTCTTACGCGGGAATTCAGTTACGTCAGATCCAGTTATACGCTGTCTACAATACTTCGCGGAAGTTCCACCAATGGATAAATTGGCAGTACCCTTCGCTTTCATGCCGACGGAAATGGTCGATTATGAAGTTAGCAAATATCTATGTACATTAAAGATAATAAATTAGAAGTCAACTGGACTAGGTTTTTGAAACACATTTAGTTGAATATTTGACATATTCACCTCAAGAAATTAAAATTTTGAAAATAACTAATTAACGCATCATGCTCACATTAAACATGTTTATCCCCTTAGGTGATTTTCTTGTGTTCATTTGGATATGATATAGTGAAAATTCTGGTCAAAGGACAAGGTGGCTTACCTAATTGTATTGAAACGAGGCTTGACATACCATTCTATGTGGAAAAAAATATCCGGTCTGCCTACAGATACAATGTTGTGAGTGAAGATGTATTCTTAATATAATAATATGTAAAACTATCAATATCGGTAAAAAGTAGTTCCCTATTGATTTAAGCTTGCGCTAGCTCGCTGTTGGGAGCATACAAAAGTCGAAAAATTTAACGTCATGATAGCCTTTTCGAGTCCCATTTAAAAAAAAAGCGATAAAAATAAACTTTCAGAAAATAAAATGTATATATTAAAGTTGAAAATATGTAAGAAATTAAATTACAAACTAAATATTAGGATTTTTTACCAGTGACGAAGATTTAATATTATCATATGATTTTATAAGAGCACGAGTGATACGCTTTCACGTTCTCGTACTCTATACGAAACGCAGTATTTAGGTTGACTTATTCGAAGCTCTGGATATCGATGGTCGAATGTAATTATAGTGTAAATCCTACACTCCTGATGTAGATAAGAAAAGCGCTCTTCAAACTCGAGTTAGACCTCATTTTAAAGTGAAAACAATGATAAAGTGGGCAGATATAACATTGAAAAATGTACAAAAACAAAATCTATTATTTTGTTACGTTTTAGGTCTCCCTTTCCAAAGACCATCTCACCATACCAATAATGCCTACACACTCACTTTCAAGGGACATTATAGCTATTAACAATGATACAGAAAATACTATGAGATTTATTTGGTTGCCGTAAGTTTAAATAACTATAAAATTATTTTATATAAATGATAAACGGTAGTTGAAATATCCTTATAAAGTAATGTATATGTTTTAAGGAGTTATTACGTAATGTAATCACAACGTAACCATTTGGTATACCTTAGTTGAAATGTGATTTATTATAATTGTAAGTTTAAGTAAATATTTTATACAGAGAACGTATTGCAAATGTTGTAAACATTGTAATGACGCCATGGTGGGGAGTTATCCAGCCTAAAAGTTCAGAGTGGATAACAGTGACCACCTATTCCCTACAAGAACCGGCAACATTTACGTAAGACAAATTTCCATTATCCATTCTATGCTAATCTAATACTTAATAATCTAATTCTATAAATATTTTTTTGTTTTTTTAGGACGACAGTTTCGTGCGAAATTTTAGATTTGACAGTACGCAAGCAGTACCAAATGAACGAGATACTGAAGAGGAATAAAATAGACAAATGCAATCGAGAATTTATTTTGACCGAGAAAGGACTTTTTAATCCTGTAAGAACATGTCTAGTCAAAAAATACAGTAAAAGTAGAAGATGTTAAAAAAAAAGAAAATCAATAGAGATCTTTGCGGTTTCGCGGTCAAAAATATTGATTTTGATTTATTGTATAAAAATGCAGTATTACCAAATATTTAACCATATAATCGCATGATGATTAATTCTGCTATACATTTATATGAGTTTATATATTTGCATGATGCATTGCATTGCAGGGAATAAATGACTGTCCACCTTATGTACTCGATATCAAGAAGCCCAAATCTTCATACCTGGCCATGACTATATCGATGTCTTCACAAGGCCAACGAGATGGATTCCCAAGAATGAAGTTGAAACAAATGTGGGAGCAGGTACCAAATTTTAGGAATTATTTAAGTGGATTTATAAGAAATGATGTAACTGTAATATACTAGACGAACTTTAAACATAATGATTGACTTACCAATTATGCAAAGAATATTTATAGACTTACTCATTTCTTCTTTTTTACTTTTTTATACACTAAAACATTTCTCAACTTGGTTGGCAAAAGTTCAGGCGTATCAAATAAAATCATAATTGCTCTTTTAAGACAGTTATTTACATCACGTAAGAACTAAACGTATTTGGAGAAAACGCCAAATTAGATCTAGGCTGCTGTTTAAGGTTTTCCGGAGTCACCACTTCGACGTCTTACCTCATTTTGCAAGTAATCATGTTAAGAAGATAAGCACCGCTATAAGCCCCCTATAAGACTGTTAATGCAATAACTTATGTCAACAATAAAAAATCCTTATAAGGAACTCAAACTTTTATCGAAATGGTAAAGAAAAGCTGTCCAAATAATTAGTCTAATCCAGTGACTATTTCTTCCCAGCCTCCGCCATATGATTTGCTGTCAACCGACTTGAGCAATTATGGAGACCATTTAGAGAATTCGACGGGAAGCAGCATCGCAACGGGAGATATCATAAAAATCATTGATGGAATTTTGTGGTAATTTTACCAAAAAGACTTGTATGTTTCCCTAACTCCCTGTGTAAGAAATTTAAGATATTTGGCTAAATATTTCAGGGACGCGCTGCATAGTAAGATGTTTAAAGCTCATCTTGAGTTTTATGCCAAGGAAAGTATACCGACCTGCGAGCAATTGCTCAAAGTTATGGAACATGAGGCGAAGAAGTTAAGTAGAAGGTGGGTTACTACCTAATCACAATATGTTTTTTTTATGGTATAGGTTGGCGGACGAGCATATGGGCCATCTGATGGTAAGTGGTCACCATCGCCCATCGACATTGACGCTGTAAGAATTATTAACTATTCCTTACATCGTCAATGTGCCACCAACTAAGATGTTATGTCCCTTGTGCCTGTAGTTACACTGGCTCACTCACCCTTCAGACCGGAACACAACAATACTGAGTACTGTTGTTTGGCGGTAGAATAACTGATGAGTGGGTGGTACCTACCCAGACGGGCTTGCACAAAGCCCTACCACCAAGATATGAAGATGTTACCATATATAAAAATAACTTATAATTAATTTGAGCTATTTTCGCTTTCTCTAGAGTAACGTCAGGGATATGCGATGCAGTTGTCAATAAGGCCGTATTTCATATTTACAACCTCAAAACAAAACAAGCGTTGTCAATTTTGGAAGCTGAATAACTATTTATAGTTTATTTTTAACTGAATATTAATTAAATATAATATATTAAACATTAAAAAAAACAAAAGTAATTTCATTTAATTAACATTTATTACGAAAAAACAGATCTTATCAAATAAATTAAACAAATTAAATATATCAGTCAAGAATGTTGTCAAGTTTTAATTGTAGCTTCTTTGGTTTGGGAGTTGCAATGACCGTGACAGCGACTCTATCGCCTAGTTTCAGTGTTGCGTTTCCCATCTTGCTCGTGTGTATGAGTCCATTGTCTCCAACTCCACAGTCGACGAAACATCCAAACGGCACTACATTACGAACAACGCCTACAGAAACATAAGAAGAAAATATTTAGACACATGTGATTACTACAAACAGTTCCTGTTTAATATATTTTATTTGTCTATAAAAAAATCGCTATTCCACTCATCGTCCACATTCAAAACTACGAGCCATGATATCAAGTACATTCAAGGTCACATTTGTTTATTTATTTTTGTTAGGAAAATAATTGAAAATAAAATAAAGTAATTAATTTGATTAGATGTCAGAGTGGGTTCTGTAATAACTAGTATTTAGTGTAAAAACGAAATAAAGAAGATTACGAACACCATAGTAATAATACTTTACTACTATTGGAATTTGATTATAGACCAGAGATCTAAGAACTAGCGCGCACTGGTAACTTTTGTCACGGTGACTGTTTCGTCACTCTTGTCGAGTCCATGAATATGGATGGAGGTGCGCACACATTACGTGACATTTGTGTCTGCATCTGTACATATTCACGGACTTGACAAGAGTGACGAAACAGTCACCGTGACAAAAGTTACCAGTGCGCGCTAGTTCTTACAGTCTACAAATTTTGAGTATTATCACCAATTCCATATATCCTAAGGTTTCTTATGGGAAATTTTACCTGTGAGACTTGTACCCTTCTTCAATTGGTCGGGAGCTTGAACGGATAGTGAGTAAACAGGTCTGCAGAATGTTATCATGTTGTCTTCGTATGCTTTTTGCTTGAAGGCATTCACTATTAACTCGAGAGTACTGACATCGGTGTCCAAGTCCTTGCTCATTGACGCAATGTCTATTGTGACTACTTTTCTCTCGACTTCTTCGGGAAATCGAGGTTTTGTTAGATCCTTGATATTGACACCTATTTTTTTAGCGAATCTTGAAAAGTAAAAAATTACATATTTAGTTTTATGTTTTATTTTTTATATAAAATTAATAGTCGTCCCTGGCT
Organism: Vanessa cardui; assembly: GCF_905220365.1. NCBI lineage: Eukaryota > Metazoa > Arthropoda > Insecta > Lepidoptera > Nymphalidae > Vanessa > Vanessa cardui. The sequence continues at coordinate 9,972,378 of NC_061133.1, read as the reverse complement.
TCGTGCGTTTTAAGGTGTTGGTTGTCATGTCTGTGTTAGACACAAAGTAGCCTATGGCCTTTCTTCGAGTTCAAGTTTGCTTCATACCAAATTTCATCAAATTCGGTTCAGTGGTTCGCTAGTGACAGACAGACAGACGGACAGAGTTTTAATATTAATAAGTAGGCGGATTGGCAGCCAACTTATTGTTAGTCACCCACACATAGATAGCATATCATTGTTATTCATATTATCAGGTACGAGTACATTGTCCATTGGAAGACTCACAATTACGCCTCTTAACCAAATTCTAAATTCAAAAACTAAAGTAAAATAATAATAATTAAATGAACTTACAGCTTCGCAACAGTGTAGCTCTCTGGATGTACAATCGTAGAATCCAAAGGTTCGGAGCCGCCCAGTACTTTCAGAAACCCCGCGCACTGTTGGTAAGTTATCTTTCCGATGCCGCTGACTTTCAAAATCTCCGCTCTCGTTTTAAAACTTCCATTGTCTTGACGGTACGATATTATTTTCTTCGCTCGGCTTTCATTTAATCCAGAAATCCGTCTTAAAATTTAAGATATCATATCATCATTACATATTATAAAACTAAAGTTGCTTACTTAATCTAAGCGATCTTTCAAATTACGCAACGGATTTTGATGCGGTTTCTTTCATAGATAGAGTGATTCGATAGGAAGATTTTATATATAACAAATGAACAATATAGTGTTACTAGAGCAGCCTTAGCCTTCATTACGGTATTATGACATTTGATTCAATACCATAATTTATATCACATTATTATTGCATATTATTAATATAGCAGGGGGCTATTGAATTTACTTCTGTAATTAATATTATTTTATATGGCATAGCATTTAATACTGGCATGTAACACTATTTCTTATTTTAAATATGATTGAGCTGTCTATAAAACAATTGGACGATAGCATGGCATTCTAACAAAAGATAGAGATATTGAAGCATCATTGTAAAACGATAATATTATTTTGGCCATCCCGAACTACTGAAATTACAATAGTAAAGACACAAGAAAACATCTGTAGTGAGGGCGGGTCGCAATGACGACAAATGTGGAATAAAAATTGTGTGCAACTTTATTATTAAAGGTTACTGCTTAACGCGTTTCTGACGCAAGAAAGTTTTACTAGTGTTACCGAAATTGGAAGCGTTTTTTTTAACAATATTAACTTTATTTTTACCTTAACATTGCTTGCGACGCTGTGTTAATATCCACTCCGACTAAACTGACAACCTTTTCCACGGTTGCATCCAAAACACTTTCCAGCTTTTTTGGAGGAATATCATGTTGGTAAAGTCCGACGCCCAAATTCTTAGGTTCAACCTGAAAATGTAAAATGTCTTCAAAGACGTTTCTATATATATGTAATTCTATTGCAATGGAATCAAATCAAAATACCTTTATCAGTTCTCCCAAGGGATCCAAGACTCTTCGTGCGATTGATAAAGCTGATATCAAATTTGGATCCATGTTTGGGTGTTCCTAAAACAAACTTTTTTCATAAATTCTAACATATTTTATGAAAACTCTATCCAAATTCGTTTCGATACGGTATTTATCCATTTATTATTTCTTTTTCATATTGTAAGTTTTGTAAAATGTAAATGTTGTCAACACAGAAAAATCTGAGAGAGCATGGAGCAAATTAGGGATGCTGCGAATATTCGCATTTGCATCTGCTAATGCGGAACCTTCGCATCGATTTAGACATCCTCAACTACTTCCGCATGTGCAGTAATCGATGCAAATTTGGTTGCGGATGCCACACAAATTGCAACAAGAAAGAAATTTTGCGGGTCCGGCATCGTCGCGTACTCATTGACCAATATGAGTGATATTATAGAGTGATCGTGATATTATAGTTCGAATTGTGTGTCACTGGCATAATTTGAACATTAATGTATCGCACTCCGTTTATCGTATACAGCTATATATTTCGAATTTTGCTTCGTCAATTAATTCAATATGCCAAATTAACATTTGTATGTCTTTATTTACTTTTTTGTGATTTAGTAACCCAAATACCAAAAAAGTAAATAAAGAGATACTTATAATACATTCCACAATCAGATAATAGATTAGATACAGAATACAAACATTAAATTGAAGAAATTTACCTTCTGTGCCTCCTTGCTGATAGAGTAAATGGAAGCGCCCTGTTCGGGTACAATGATTACTGGTATTTCATCAGATATGTAATGTTTTTTCAGCCAAGATTCCGTTTCACGACACGCTGTACCATTGCCTAGACCGATTAATTCTACTCTGAAAAACATGTACGAGTGTATTTAACCAATCGCCTAAACGGTTGGACCATTTTTGATGATTTATGTTGCGATGATAGTTAACGATAAGCTGTGATCAGGAAATAAATAACATACTTATGATCTTATGTCTCTTATGCCTGTAGTTCCACTGGCTAGCTCACCCTTCAAATCACAACATAATAATACTGAGTACTGTGATTGGTCGGCAGAATATCTGATGAGCGGATGGTAAATAACCAAACTAGCTTGCACACAAAATATACAAATATTAACAATACTTAAGAAAGCAAAGACAAATACATTTCCTAAGATTTATTAAAATGATGACATAGCGCTTGTTTATTCCATATAAAGCTACAAGCTAGTGACCTTTTAAAGGATTATATTTATAGATTTTTAAAATTAATTTTGAAAATTATTACAATACCTATGTTTTTTAAGAAGATTTCTTAACTGGTTAGCGGCTGGATCGTTACTATTGCTATGAAAATTTGGGTATATGTTACAAGCTTCTAATTTCATTCCAGTATTGTCTATGATTCCAACCTTAAAATATAACATAGTTATTTCCTCCATTTAAGCAATTGGTAGTGTCGATGTTTATCATAACAAGCTAACAAGACCCTTCATGTTCAAGCTAAAGAGCCAATATTTTCGAACAATGACCTGTTTCGCCGAACTTACTTTGCACCCAGCCTTGAACCCTGGATCTAATCCTGCTATATTTCTATTCTTTATCGGTTCCGTCAAAAGATATTTCTCCAGATTCGTTGAAAACGTTCTGACGGCTTCCTTCTGTGCCGCATTCGTTAGTTCTGACCGTACTTGCCTCGAGAGCCATGGTTTTATTAGACGATTATACGCGTCGCCAAGTCCCTTATTCACCCAATGATTACTTCTCCAAAGAGTTTGACAAAACCTTCAATTAATTAACATTTTTATTATGAAGTAAATACTCTATAGGTACTTAATTATTATATTAGTGGCTTTTGTAATAATTAGTTGATACAGCAACAAATTAAGGTGTAATTAAAAAAAATTGGAGGCTACAGGTGACAGATTTCTGGATGTTTGGCCAATAGTATTTAGGAAACAATATTAAAGTCCGAATATAATGATAACAAATGAAGGCAATTTCGCACAAAGGGTCGGACTTATGGCGCTGGAAAACAGTTCATACCACCATATCATTTGTGCTATAGATATTTTTAATTTTTACTGTTAAATTCTTTAGACTATTATGAGAAGATTTTATGCAAATAAATATTCAAAGGTAAAACCAAAAGTTACCTAAAAGAATATTTCCTGTTACTTACCTTTCAAGTCTATTGTAAAACCAATCGGGTATAATAACTTTTACGGAGAGTATTTTCTCTTCCTCGCCTCTGTTAACAGCCAATGTCTGGTAACATTTTACAAACGCAACGGGACATTTCCAGTCGAAATATAATTTGTACGTTTCCGGATCCGATCTATTATCAATCTTTTTATTATCGCCTTCTTGCTTTTCTTTAGTAGAACTTTTCGTTCGACTACTTTGTAGCGTAAATCTAGTTTCTTCTTTCCTATTAAAATTATAGTTTTTAAATTTATTAATTTCGGGATATTTAACGAGACTCGTGAACAAGACATTCGTAGATAATGTCGAAATATCGAGCTCCACCGAATAAAAATAAAAAACATGGTAAATATCCCGAAATTAATAACTTCTATAATAAAAATAACCATGTTAATTTAAAAAAAAATTATAGCTTTTAATATATAGCAATAAACGGAAATTAGATTTTTTTTTTTTGATAGTTCTAGTTAATCTGTATTTTTAATGGACTAACAAAAGGATCATGAGGAATCAGCGCCGAGACATTGACCCCGTAAATAAGATTAATTATACCATACATCACCAATGTTCCGTAGGCCTTGGGAATTAAGATACTATGTCCCTTGTGCCTGTAATTAGAATGACTGACTAACCATTCAAACTGGGACACAACAATACATAGTATTTGCTGTGTACCCAGACATACACATTAAATCAAAAAATATATACAAAATAGCGAGTTTGCACTGATTCAATTTATATAGTATTAAGACTGTCTCGGCTCTGCACGGAAGGACATAAGATTCTTTTATATTTTTACTTTTTATGTATATTTTTTTTTTATGGTCAATATTTTATTTTTTTAAAGGCAGTATCACATTATCTATTTGTACTAACGATCCGAATTTATTCATTGTTTTTTTATTTAAGTAACATTTTTAATCTTAATGGAGGCAGCGTTTTTTTCTATATCTATCTTTTATGAAATTCGTAATATTTTTTAAATAGTCAATTTGAAAAATTCCAAATAAAACGTTAATTTGGAATATGAGTTGAAACAGTCTTGAAAACAATATGATTTATTTGGCTAAGAATTTAAAACAGAAGTATAAATAACATATTCAAACATATCTAACTTTGGTCAGTATTTAAAGTGGCTAGGCATTTCATTGGACGGCTGATTAAGCTAATTGCCTGCGACATATATATAGCCAATTCTAATTGAAGGATGAGTAAAGATAAAGAAATATTATAGTTGGAATAAATTATATACAGAATTTTTGGTAATTCAACATATTCCTATTAGATAATTACAGTGACTACTTGGGATATTTTTAACCCCCATAGACATAATGGAAAAGTGACACATTTTTCAAAAATTAAATATTTCAATAATTACACTAATTAAATTTATTTATTTTGGTTGCTTTGAAATAAGATCCTACTTTTTATACATTCTTTCTTTCGCCTCTGTTATCGCTTAACATTAATACTTCAAATTACCAAAAACCCTGCATGTAATTTATACTAATTATATAGCATTATAACATTTGACTTACAATGTCCTCATTTGTTGAAGAACCCTTGCATCCTTATACATGATATCAGCTACAATGTGCATTATATGAGATTCTACTTTATCAACACTTGATAGTTCCTCTGAGCCATCACATAGTGAATTCAAATCAATATATTCACCATTCAAAGCCCTCACTGCATATGTTTCTAAGCCTAAATTACGGGCTCTTTCTGCTAAGGACACGGAATGTGATTTTAATGGTCCATACTGAAACAAAAAAAAAATTAAAAGTAATATTATAATGACATAAATTTAATTATAAAAAAATATTATTGGTTGTATATGTACTCACCACTAAATCTAGTTCAGATAGATTTTTTGTTTTTAAAATGCTTTGTTCAATCTCCGGTGTCAGTTTCTTAGATTTTCTTAATGTTTCCAAAACAGATTTCACTTTCTTTTTAAATTGTAACACATTTTGATAACTTTCATAAATATCTTGAAGTCTAAAATTAACAAAAGTACATAGCAATAAATCTTAAAATGTTAGGGCTTAATACTTGTTTAAATTCAACAAGTAACTTATAAGTTTATTAATTTATGTTTATAGAATTTTATTTTTTTATTCTTACAATTTATTTTATTTTACAACTTATCCTTGTAACTATATGCCTATATGTGCCTCAACTATTACTTGCGGCATTTTTTTAAAGAGTTAAGTATCAAATAAAATTCAACAAATCAAAATAGTTTAAACAAATATATCGGGTAGTAGTAAATGGAGTAATTAGGTTACCGATCTGGCATAAGATGATTAACAGCTTCCTTTCGATACCTAGCGATAAATGGTAATGTGCAGCCTTCATTTATTAACGATATAAATTTATGAGCTAAGTCTGTACTTATTTTCTCAAAATTTGAAAGCATTTCAGCATCATTGAATAAGCTATTGCATTCTTCATATTGAAATTCATTATTAAGATTAATATCATTATCAGGGTCATCATTTACATCTAATTCTTTTTTAATTTGTTTTTTTATGATTTTTCTCTTGGGTTTATCATCAATATTGTCTTTTTTAATTTGTTTTTTAATGACTTTCTTCTTCGGCTTGTCGTCTTCACTATTATCACTTAACACTTCTTTAATTGCAACGGGTTTTCTACTACTTGATTTAGTAGTTATTCTCTTCTTTACAGTACCTTTTTGATTTTCATCGCCAACATCTTTTATTTTTCTTTTTCTAGAACGAGATTCTACCTCTTCCATATTTAATACAAAAGTACAGCGTTTGTCTAGTGGTCAAAATAAAGTTATTTCAAATTTGAAATAATTTGTATCACTGCTAGCGATGAACTTTTGAAGAAGAACCACAAAGTTCAAACTGATGAAACTGATTCTGTCAAAGTCACTTGCACGTAATGATATTTCCAGATATTTGCAAAATAGCAATATTTGTATTGGGAATAAAGTAATGTATTAACGTTACTAAAAATAAGTTGGTCAATGGTCTATTATTAATAAAAAAAAAAAGTTCTCAATTGGGTATATTAAATGCGGATGGATTATTTGTAATTAATACCGTGTGGTCCCGGATTAGAAAATCTGGGAGGACTTTGATTGTCCGCTGATGAATTTACAGGATAGCGAGGAAGTCTACGTTGGTGGTGACTTTAATGGCCATGTAGGAAGAGAGAGTGATGGATATGGGAGAGTGCATGGTGGGTGGGGATGTGGAAACCAAAACGCTGACGGTGAGGCACTTTTACAAGCTGCCTGTGCCTACGACCTGACTATAAGAAACAAGTGGTTTAAGAAAAAAGAGGAACACCTGATAACATACAAGAGTGGCCACCACGGCACACAGATAAACTATTTCCTAGTGAGGCGGTCCTCCGCCTCCACTAGGAAATGCTGTATAATTGTATATGCTGTGTCAAAAACTGTAAAGTGCTGCCAGGCGAAGCATTAGCCACCCAACACAAACTTATCCTAATGGATGTTACATTCAGTGTCTCGCCCAAAAACAGCCGAACACGGCCCCTCCCAAGACAAGATGGCGTATGTTAGAGAATGATGAATATGCTAGTACATTTAGAAACCAAATAGTGGAAAAAATTATAGAAATGAATGATATGAAAGAGCCATTGGCGAATGAATGTTGGAATGAGATGGCCAGATACATAAGGAAGGTCGCAAAAGATATGTTTTAGAGTCGAAAGGAAAGGGTTTAATAGATAAGAATACGTGGTGGTGGAATGACGAAGTGCAAAATGTACTGAAAGAGAAGAAAGTCGCATTTAAAGAATGCCAGGTTGTAAAAAATATGAATGCAAGTTTGAAAGATGAAAAAAAAAAGTTTATAGGGAATTTTATAAGAGAAATAATCATGGATGATCTAATGACAGCAGTCAAAAGGGTCCTGATGATATACCAGTTGAAGTATGGAACTTGGAAGATGTTAAAGAGTAAAGGATGTATGTGGTTGACTTTATTCTTCAATAAGTTGTTGCATGAAGAAACCATCCCACAAGAATGGGTCAATAGTTCATTAGTGCACATCTTCAAAAATAAAGGGGATGTACAGGATTACAACAACTATACATATAAAACTATGGTATTCGTTGATCTCGAGAAGGCAACTTATGGTAGGCATTGAAAGAAAAAGGTTTGCCTGGAAAGTATGGGGAGTTAGTCCGCGCTATGTACAGGGGATCTTGTACCTACGTCCGATCGTCTGCCGGTAACACCGACCAGTTCAATGTGGCTGTAGGTTTGCACCAAAGGTCGGCTCTAAGTCTCTAACGGCGGACATACAGGAGGAGGCACCCTGGTGCAAGCTTTTTGCCGACGACATTGTACTGGTTGATGAAGATGGACCTGAGATCCAGAGCAGATTGGAGGATTGGAAAAGAAAACTGGAGAATGTTGGCCTGAAAATCAGTAGAACGAAGACTGGATACATGTTCTGCGATTTCGGCGGTCTCTCAGGTCCTGAAGTCATAGCGCTTGATGGCGCAGCTCTTCCAGTCTGCTCCGACTTTCGGTATCTCGGTTCATTCATTCAAAGCGATGGTGAAATAGATCGAACGATGAAGCACAGGATTAACACTGGATGGATAATGTGAAAGACGATATGGTTAGAAAGAATGCTAGGTACTTGTGAGATAACGTCTGACAGAGCAGTTTAGAAGGAGAAAACATGCTGCTCCGACCCCAAATAAAATTGGAATAAGGGTAGGAGGATGATGGAGTATTTGTAATTATATTATTATAAGCTGAGCTTCTTTAACATCGGACAAACATTTTTTTTTGCTGCTACCCAAACCGTATAAAAGAGCGATAACAGATGTTTGTGGGTTCAAAACAGATTTCTCCGTATTGCCACGGACTCGCCGTGGTACATCCGAAACGTAGGCCTTCATAAGGACTTCGACATCGATTCGATCGCGAAGCATCTCAAAATACTATCGACGGCGTATTTTGAGAGAGCTAAAGAACACAGCAATTCGCTGATTGCTCAATCGTGCCGATATACCCCTCGCAGAGGTAATATTCCAGGTAGACTCAGGCGACCTATGCACGTCCTGAACGACGTAGACGATAGCTTCACTATCGTAAACGAACCATTTGTAGGGAAAAACACACTAACAACCCACACCCGCAGCGTTTCCGCCGGCGGAAACGAGGACCCAGATATGCGACGTCTCGGAGGCGGCCGAGACGTCAGTAAATTCACTCAAGTGTTAGAATCACTCCCCACCGATTTCGTTCTGAGTCGATGTGCGATCTCATAGGAGACACCCTCAGGACGAACTTTAGATTTAATCTCAAGCCCTGCGCTCAACCTCAGGGCAGGGGACATTAGTTCTCGCCCGAAAGACGGGTGACGCTGTAAAGGCCAGTAGGGCCAACAGCAATACACCACACATAAAAAAAAAGTTTGTGGGAACATTTTCTTGTCGACAGTCCGAGAGGTCGGATCGCAGGTCACGTGAGCCCTTTAATTACTCTTTTGTTTACGTTTATTTCTATTATCGAATTGCTGTGTGTTTTTGTTAAAGTGTTGATTGACATTTTGTTTCCTTAAATAAATTGTAAGAAATAGAAATACAGAGTATTTGTCATATTTGTTATTTTTTTTATCTTTAACCACTTCTGATCCTTACATTATAACAATGTTTTCGTTATTGCCACTGGTAGCAAATGCAAATGTTTGAAGAAATTTAATTTGTAACATATTATAAATTAATAAGAGACGTAAGAATTTATTGTTTATTTGAATAATGCTTTTTTATTAAATATAGGCTTCAAAGTTGGTATTTTAAATAAATAAATATCTGACATCATCACATACATTACTCTCATCCCAATGTAAGTAGCACTTATGTTATGGGAAATCGAGTAACGACGGTCCCACGAACACCCAGACTCCAAACTTTTTCTACGTCAACTTGGCCGGGCATCGAACACAGAACCTCGCAATGGCGATGGCGTACCCGTGAAAACCGGTGTAGGTCCATATTACTCGAACACGGACCGGACCATCTTGGCGTGAATTTGTTTATTTAAAAGCAAAGTACCAAATTCCAGACAACCGTTCCATAGGTTTATAGTAACTCAGAGAAAACAGGGTTTTATGTATAAAATTCTTGTTTTTTAAACTTTAAATAAAACTAAGATTAAAATTGTAAATGATTTGAGGTTTTTAATTAAATTGAATACTTCTACTAAATAAGAGAAATTATGGAATTATCTTAATGATTGTTAACATGTTAGAAATACATCTTTATGTCGTTACATTTATATTATATATTTAATTAACTCTTTCTTTATTGTATTCGATTTCAGAAAAGTGTAATTGATTATAGAACGTCATTCGTATGGCTTTAAAAACTAATACAAGATGATTTCTTGTGCAAAATGATTATTAAAAAAATAAAACAGAAAAGAGTCGCGCAATGCGCATGGAACGACGTTCGTTAGTTGGATTTTTAACTTCAGGGCTTTAAAAGAAGGAAGGAAGGATTTATAAAATAAAACAAAAAGTATATAAATATTCTGCGTACTCTATGCGGTGTATTTATTACGAAGTTTATTTTTGCATGTTTGTCTTTTTGGTCTAGTGGCTAAATATAAGGTTCGAGAAATCCTTGGAAAGCACGTAAATTCCTTGGTTATGCAACTGAAAATTTCCCAGAAAAGGAATAAACTGCAACTGTACCTTCATCGTCCTCGAGATTAGTCGCCTTGGGCGAAATGGGCCAGTACATCATTATTTTTGTAAAAAAAATATAAAATAATAGAGAACATAATGGTGTGGCAGATTTAAAAAGATCTCAGTAAAGTTAGTAAATAAATAATATTTATCATGACAAAAGTAAGCAATTACTAACAATTATAAATACCTATGTGTATGCTTAAAGAATAATACTCAGACAAACATGGACACTATGATATTTTATTTATTTTTAACAAACATCTATTGACAGAATTATCCCAATCTATAAATCCATTATTGGATAATTTTATCTCTTCATGCTTAAAACAATTCAATTCTGAAAAGGAAAAGAAATATTTAAACAAAAAGTTGAATTCAATTAAGTGAATATCAATATTACCATACATACCCAATTCTTTAAGAAATTTATCAAATGTATCTTGATTTCGTATGACACTAGCTATGTATATATCAACATCATTATTTATCTTGTGGATCATTAAAAGTACATTTAACAATGGCTGCAATATTGATGGGTCGTATACTATATCAGCTCCAATAACAATATTTGGTATATAAGGTAATGATAATTCTTCAGTATCATTCCAGTCCAATGACATGACACCTAAATATATTATTCTGTATTAAAGCTTGTATGAGAAAAAATTGTTAATTTTTTCTGTCGATATAAATATAACTATTAATGAAAAATATCCAACCTATTGATTTGTCTCCGCTTATATACAAATTTGACTTCATATCTTCTTTCAAACATAAATCAGATAAATTAATTTGAATGTTATTATTTATCGTATTCAATACATCTGAATGGCAATCTGTCATAATCATGGATGTTATATCACATAATTTAGCAATAGTTATGCCAGTGAAGCCAACGCCAGACCCTAGTTCAAGGACATGCTTGTTAGAAAATGTTTCTTTATGACACAAAGCCCAGTCTGATAGCATAAGAGCAGCCTAAAATAATAATTGAAGTATTTTAATTCTTACTAATGGTACCAATAATAACTCAATTTGTATTTTATTTTTATTTTTACCTCCCAAGTCTTTAAGCCAGTAGTCCCATTAAGGACCATGTTTTTTGTTTCCTTGATTGTTATTATATTATTAAAATCATTATTAACAACATAGTGGCGGTAACAAAACTCATTTATAGTGGATTTCATTATATTACAGAGGAATGTATACATATCATCGTGGACTTCTTGTTCAGGTTCTAAGTATTGTATTAATGTTTTAAAAAACCTGACACAAAAATCGCGATGACAAGGGTATTTTTTAAAAAGTGGTGTTTCTACAGTTTGCTTTAAAAATAAGTCTTGATTTTCCCAAGTCAATTTTTTTATTTCTTCGGGCTAAAAAATGTAGCTGATTAGATAAGTACATATAGTTATTACTTATGACTTTGTAAAGATGAACTTACTTTCAGATTACAATGTAGGCCTTTAAAAAAAGATAAAGAAAGCTTATTAATTAAATTATGATCCATCATTGTTTTTTTTTTTTGTTTTGGTTAAATACAATGTATGCTTAAATTCTAACCTATTCAAGCAATTTACATGTGAATATTAAATGTTAAATTTGTGTTGACAAGTTGTGCTTATAAATGTCGTAAACATTAATATGCCAATATATTTATAGCTCATTATATTTTGTGTTTTTACTTTATTATTAATTACAAATATTACAATACAAATGTAGTGATAAGATGACAGAATGTCAAAAGTTTTGAAAGTTTCGAATGTTTGGCACTTAGGCAGTAGGATGTACTATATTTTGTTAAAAACAGTATTTTTGGGAAAAATAAAAATTTGACTACGAAAAAATATATAAAAAAAATAACACCGACTTCAAAGTGATCACTAAAAAAGTAATAAAATAATTTGATTTAACACGTATTATTGAAATCGGCCGATCGTATGTAAATATTTCTACATTTTGTTTTTCACTCAAAATCGTCCGACTTTTTTTTAAATATTTTATTTTACTCTTTTTAGTGTTATTTTCTCATAATAGAAATTAAAAGTTCTTATGTAACAAATGGTTATTTGTTGTTTTTTTCAATTAGCACTGAACCTATTTCAATAAAACTTATGTCTGGAGCATGATATACCAAACAATAACAAACCTAAGAAAAGAAATGTCTAGTGAACCTGTACTTCTCTTCATAAAAGCTACGAAGAGGAGTATAATTCCATATATTAATGTTCAAATAACTATTTCCTAACTCTTAGTAATTGAGGACTTACACCTTCCATCATCAGCTCAGCAGTATAATATTATGATTGCCAATATAACTTCAGAATATGTGTAAAACATGGTACATGTGCCTATAAAATATGAGGGTTCCCCTCGATTTCTCCAGGATCACATAATCAGAACCTGTTCTAATTAATATGGGACCAACTAGAAGGTGCCACCTTTCAGACAAAAAAATAATTTTTAACATCAGTCCACGTGTCTTCGAGTAATCGGAGAACATACATAAAAAAATATATTCCGATGAATTGATAACCTCCTCCTTTTTTGAACTACTGACAGGTTGAATAAAAGTATAAGTCTACAATTGAACTTATAAGACCAATTAATTTATTGTTATTTCATTTCATTATTTTGTTTTCAAATTCCTTTACCTACAATAACCGTTAGAAAAAATACAATTCGGTATTTTATTTTTCAAAATTCTTACTCGTCCTGTTATAAGTATTCAGTCCATTCCCCTTACTATCATTGCTTCAATGATTATTTTTAAATAATTCTGAATTCTTTTTAAAACACATCATTATCTCAGTTTTAGGTCTGAAAGCCTCCGAAAGCTGAAATATAATTATTATCAAATTTTAAAAGTATATCTGTATTAATCGTACTTTATGAATTTGATTCGAGATGAACGTGCTTAAGCAAGAACTTATCTTCCTAGTCTTTTTGTAATACTTCAACATCAAACAATTGATTTTCATTCTACCACCATCCTTTTTTTCTTAATAATGACCAATTCAATTACTGGATTGCATTGAGTTGAAATCGAAAATATTTTATATTTACAAAATTAAGAAAAAAAAACATCATGACAATAGCAGAAATATAACTTAGATGAACATGTTATGAGCTGTATGTAGAACACTTTTGCCTTTTTCAAGACGATTTGTTAAGCTTAAAAAATAATGTGTCAGTGTCATTGTCAATTGACATATGTCAAATTATTAAAGGAACGGACGGGACAACAAATTTCATCTATTACCTACTTGTAACCTAAACTTTAATAAAGTTTTGTATATCAAGTACTAAGTACTTAATACTGATCTGATTAAAGTCATTTGTAAAATAATATATAAAATTTAATGTCTAGTCAAAATGAAGAACCATCAAAACAAGATGAAAACAATAATGAAAAGAAAGAATCTTGGGGTTATGATTTGTATCCAGAAAGACGAGGAACATTTAAACCAACTATTACTAACGTGTTGATGGGTAAAGAGGGAAAAGAAGGTATTGAAAAAATCAAATGTGAGAAGAATGTGTACAGTTGTATAAAGGAAAGTAAGTATCATTGATTTGTTTGAATAAAAAAACAACTTTTCTATTTCATTCTTGAAATTTGAAAATGGAAATGAACAAAACTAATCATAAATAATATGCTTTATAGGTCCTATTGTAAAAGTGATGCTGGCAGCACTTAAGAGCTCTGGTTGGTTAGTTGAAGTGAATCTATTATGTATGTGAATATTTAATTACAAACATGGCTCTAATTATTAACATGTGAATTTTTTTGTAGCCCTGTTGATATAAGACGGCATATATCTTGTGAGGTGTGTGATTATTCAGTGAGTGGTGGGTATGACCCACAATTAAACCAGGTACTTTTTCTTTTAATTTACTATACATTAGATGTATTGACTTACATTGAAATCAGTCTTAATATTTTTTTTGGATTTTTTAAGATTGTGGTATGTCAAAATGTATCAACACGGAAGGGTATGGTGCAAGGAGTGTTGACTCATGAGATGATACACATGTTCGACTACTGCCGTAATGAACTAGATTTCAAGAATATGGAACATCTTGCATGCACTGAAATCAGAGCTGCCAACCTTACGCATTGTTCATTTGCCAGTGCCTGGTCACAAGGTGATGCATCTTTGACAAAAATTAAACAAGCTCACCAGGTATGCTTCAACTATATAGCATTAAAGAATTGACAAGTGTATAGATTATACAAAGTTTAATATTTTTATAGTATAGTGCAATAGTATAGTTGTATCACTTGGGTAATTTTAATGAAATTCAGCCACATGTGAACCCACAAACCAATATTGGAGCAGTGTTATCCTAACTTCATTCTAAAAGGAAAAGAATCCCTTGGCCAAGAAGTGTTATATTTTTGCACTGTTACTGTATAATGTTGATGTCCTGAAGAGTTTTTAAAACATTTAAAAACTACATAGTCAACTATGACTATGAAAATAAATATAATATGTTATGTCCTGTATATATCATAATAATCCTGTATACTTCAATTAATCCTAAATCTTTGCTTTTATTGTCTACAATTTCTATTTATTTATATCTTTTACACTGGACTTTTTTGTGTAGAATAAAGGAAAAATGATCATAATTGACAATACTTTTTTAAATTATCATTATTTTTCTTGCAGGATTGTGTTAAAACAAAAGCACTATACTCAGTACTTGCTGTGCGTCAGATTGGAAAGGCAGAGGCTGTTGATGTCATAGAAAAAGTATTTCCAAAGTGTTACAATGACTTGGAGCCCATAGGAAGAAGAATAAGGAGAAATTCGGAGGATATGGAGCGTGCTTACCGAGAAGCATCTTACTATGGATATGATTTGTAAAATAGGAAAACAAAGTAATGTAGATATGTACATGTTGCGATAAGTATTATTGCAATTTTAGGGTGAAATAATAAAATATATTGTAATTTATTTAAAATAATGTCTTTTATTTCAACTATTATTTACACATACAATATGTATTGTCTAATTGAAAACTTCATTTTATTTACTACTGTTCACATAACAGTATTCAACTTATAATATAATTTTTTAAACACAAAACAGATTCATTTATTTAATAAGTGAATATTTAAGAGGCAATATTTATAGGTAAATAATAAGTTGCGGGCAATATCATGTCTCATGATTTTTTAATATGCATATAATAGATATCTTTTTATTATACATCTTTCATAAAGAAATGCAAACTTTTACATTAAATTAAATGATAACCTACATTCAAACTTTCAACACTTATTGAAACTGTAATTAAATAAATAGCCGATGCAGAAACATGTTTACTTGACATTGATACTTTAATTACTATGAAACAAACAATCCAAATTTTTTTTTTGAATGAGGTTTTATATTAAATTGATATACATATAGTACGACACAACATAGATGTCGCATCGGCCAAATTCGTAAAACCGATCACATCCGAATTAAGTACGCTATCCCAAATTATCAAAATTTATTTCTGATGGGAATATGATCTTTACATAAACGTAATAACTTGTAATATCACATGACCTAATATATTCGTCAATTTGACGCGTCGATTTACATGCACTTGCTTTCTCTAACGCTTGAATCTATAGCAACCAATAGCGTCGAATGGCGCGATAGGGAGCTATTTCTATTGGTCGTGTAAATTGGCAGTAATCGGTTTTATTTTCATTCCATTGCATTTTCCGATGCTACATCTAATTTGTGTCGTACTATACTTATTAGTAATTGTTGATTTTATATAAATAGTTAATAGGGTACATTAAAAATAATCGCTTCATTTCTTTTATGGTGTGATAATGTGATTAATAAAAATAATGTCTCTAGAGATCAAAAATGTCATTGTGATCTGACAGGTACAGATTTTGTATTTAGTCTATATCCGTAGTGAAACAATGAAATTGAAACTTTGTGCATAAAAAATATTTGTGCCTTAATAAGCCACGGAGGCAAAAGTCAACAAATAATAGCAATAAATAAGTTTAAGACAAGCTTATTTACATTTGAATTAATTACATTTGACTAGCATAAAATATCGTTTTAAAAAAATAGCATCATATGCGCTATTTAATTTAGGTTTTACTAAATAATAATATTTGATTAAAAAAAATAAACATTTATTATTTATATCCGTTTTAATAGATATCCTGTAGAGTACTTATTTTTAAATATTGATATGTGCATATAAAATAGTTTTGACAAGTATGAAATTGTTATGTACACGTTCTTTGTATATTATATACACCGAACGTTTTGTTTTCTACGATTGTGTAAGATATTGTCAAACTCATGGAGCTTTTTAATTTGTTTAAGCTGATGGCGAGTGATCCATATGATTAGAAAATACAATGTTAAAAGTATGGGTCTAAAATTGTTTTAAGCCTATTATGATATATTTATGTAAAGCGAAAGGCACAGTAATAAGGCGTGATGTTCTAGTAATCTACTGAGCTCAAATGGTCCCAATGTCGTGTGATATTTTAAGGCAAAATCTTTAATGTAGACTTATGTTTGTAATCTATACATTAATAAATACTAAAACTATACATATAGGATTTATTCATATATCAATCGTTGTCAATACAAAGATCTACCAAAAATTCGTTAATTCACTTTTTATGAAAACTTGCAAAAATCACTCGATGATGATGAATCATATATTTCGCTGAACGAGAATTGCTTCATTTCGTCTAACTGAATAAAGTCGTAATTAGGACTAGTAAATATGTCATTTATAGTAAAAAAACAAGGAGATAAAAATTCATTCTGCACATAATTATGTTAAAGTAAAAGCTGATAGAATAAGTACCTATGCCAAAATGGATACTAATTCTTTTGGACTGACATTTCACTCTACAAATAAATTAGAAAAGAAACAAGTAAGATCTTCAAATCTGACCATATTTTAAATTCAGAACTGTACAATAGGACGGATAGTCAAAGCGTTATTAAAAGTATTAACATTAGGCACTCACATGACTTTCATTTCATCAGCATAAGAACGAGTCACGAATATTAAAAACTTCTTCGATATAATTACATTTCAGATAGTTAAGACTATCTTAGAAAATGGTAGTACAGTTTTTATTTAAGTAGATCAATCTACAAATATTTTAATTACAAGAAAATAACAGTGGTATATTTAGTTATTGCTTTTTTAAATTATTGCATTTCTCCTGGCCATATTATATGTATAATGATTGTATAATAAATTTCTGTTATTTCGTCATAACTATTAAAATATATCAAGACAATGAATATATTGCAACGTTTTAAATAAACTTATGTATTCTATAAAACAATTTAACGATTTTTAATAAAATTTATATAAACTTAACTAATAAATCGTCATTAACAATGGGTCAAACGTTAATAAAGTATCTAGCAGCTTATCTAATATTTACAATTGTCTTATACCGAGTCGGCACTCTACACAATGTCACATTAGTCGGGCATCGCTCGGTGTGCTTCACTGAGGTATGTGGTCCAGTAGATGATAGTGAAAAGAATAAAACAAATAGGGAATACCATGAGGGCGAACTTGTCTAGAGCCCCATGTTGGGCGCCACAGAACATGACGCCTCGGTCGGCCATCGCAGCAAACCTTACTAAGAAACTTCCAGACGAATCACCTGGCATCGTGTCCAAAATTGGCGAGTCCTAAAGAGAACATAATTAAATAATATGGAGTTTTTACCTTTTTCAGTGTTTGGCATTATATTATTAACCATACTACGATTTTAATTTACAATTTTAAATCTACTAGCGTCCATAACATACCTGTGTGTGCAATGCGATAAAAGCATTGGTGTAGGTACTTGTTTTTTCTAGTTAAGTATGAGCTGAGCCACAAAAAGGTAGTCGAAGATAATAAAGCTTTATATATAGTCAAATTTTGCGCTAATAGAGTTAAAATATTGTGTAATCTTTTAACGGATTTTATAAGTTCTAGCTTATTGCCTATCTATGCACTCAAATCAATTTAGTCTACATGGATGGACCTAAATACATAAAGTTCTTCTATGATGCCTTCATTTAGCGTGACCCACACAGTGCATTGAACTTTTTACCTTACTGACTGTTCTCGTCTCACATCCGACTTTATTGTCTCTTCGAAGTCTTCTCTCCTTAGACGACAACTAAAAATGTTTGCCTAATTTAAGAAAAAACAACAAAGACCATACCTATATCGTACGCGTAACGCGCAACTGTTTTTCTTGGTGCCGTGTAAATGAAATTCATAATGAAGTTATGAATACTTACTACTTAATAATTGAACATATTTTGTTACGTTGTCGTGTAAACATGTGCATGTTAATGCTAAAGTTTGGCTAAAACAATCCACCATCTATAATTGAATATATTAAATGCTTTTGATGTCTACATGCATAATAAGTTACCCATCGTATAGATGTTGAGTTGAGACGTAAATGCTAAAAGAGTTCATGTAGTTATGGCTTTTAAAAATATTTACCCTCTGAATGGTCTGATGAGAGAACTGTTGCTTCAGACCTTCATCTTCTACACTGAGTTGCGGAGAGAAAACACCCCCTTGAGGTGTACCGCTAACTGGTGTACTTAACCTCTGTTGAAATAATATAGTCTTAATTACATAATAAATACAATTTGATTACAAAAGGCCGTAAATCCACTTCAGCAGAAGGGGATTCTTTAAGTAGAAAGTTTGTAGCCTTTTTCATCTCTGCTTGCTGAATAATATTTCGTGTAAACGACTTGAGTCTTTACTGAATGGATATGTATTTCTGCGAATACTAATACTAATATTAAAAGGAATGTAATATTTTTTATTGGTGATAATTTCAGTACCTATAAAGTTAGGTTCTTTGTATTGCATGTTTTTTAGATACACATTCTGATTTTTTTTTCTTTATGTACATACGAATAACAACAAGAAAAAATTGTCCGTCACTTGATTCCCGGAAAATATAAAACACGAATGGTTAATAAAAGAGACTCAATAATTATATAAAGACGTTAAATTTTGCTAATAATACCAATCTATCTATCCTCATAAATGATGAATGCTATAAATTGGTTTTACCTTAGCCTTCAACGCTGACCTTCACTGGACGTGGACCTTCAAATTGTGCCTTGTCAAATTTGGTAAGAATCTGTTATCGCAGCTTAGAATAAATCTTACCATAGTTATCGACAGTCGAACAATTTTGCTGGCATACATCTCGATAACAATGACGAAACTTGTTCACTTTGCATTTCTAAATTAAAAACATGCATTCTTTTTTATCACAAAATATTTGGACGAATTTTGGACATACGTAATTGACGCGCATAATTCGCGATGGTCGCCTCGGTCGCCTGCATTCAGTGTGGGACGAAACGTTATGCTTAATAGACCAGTCAGACACAGACGCTTTTCTTCACAAACACAATCCACTATTATCGATAATCGACATTGATTTATCGATAACACCCGATCGAACAAGGTTAACCATGACCTACCTCTAAATTAAATTTGGTTGGAGTATGGACTTTGCGTGGTATGTTATAGTACGCAAATATATATTTGTTTAATATTACGTGCCTGTGAATGGTTGATATGTATAGGCGGCGCGAGTTGCGCGGCGGAAGCGGCGCGCCGAAGGTCTTGTCGCCGTCGACTCCAACTCTTGTCATATCGGATGCCAAAAAGCACCACGAAGTATTCTAACAACGCAAGGAACACGAATATCGTGCACGAGATCAGCCAAACCTCAATGCATTTCAGTTCCAGAGCATCGGGTGAATTCGTGCTGAAAATGACACCAATAATACTTAAATTGAAATATTTTTAAAGTCTCTCAAAGATTTAGCTCTCTGTTTTGTATTTTTTAAGACTTCAAATTAATTACACAATTGAAAGATTAATTTCATAACAAAGGAATTATAAAGTATTGTAATGATTTAAATAAATATCAAAATAAAGGTTAAACTAACCTCACAGTATCAAACATGGTGACCAATGAGAGCAAAGTGGTCACTAGCAGCACCATTCGACCCGGTACAATCTCCGGTATGACACAGAAGCTGCCCCAAGATATGATGACAAAGAGGGAGGAAGGCAAGTAGCTCTCTAGAAGGTAGCCCCGCAGTTCACGAGACAGCTTGATTTGCAATCGTGCTGCGGAGTGCTCACCTGGCAATATTTAATTTTCGTTTGGATTTATTTTTTGGATCGAAATCGGATAAATATAGGAGTAAAGTCACAAATAATATGGTATAAAAAGCATTCAGTTACTAAGTATGATGAACGTTCAATTTGTTACGTATTAAAAAATATTACACAATTGAAATTATAAATATTTGACAACTTAAAACACATTATTATAAATGCTTACATTTATTTGAGTCGGCAATTTGCAAGATATTCAGTGAGTACATGACTTAATAATATTTGCGTCTATTACAATAGAATCTGTGCGCAAAAACGTTTTACTACACTTTTTAAAATCATTAAAACCTTTTCTTTTTTTAGACAAATTTTTAGGTTTATGTTTTTTATTTGCCTACTTTCTATTAGAATTAATAAACATGCTCCTTACGTCACATTTATAAAAAAAAACACGATTGAGCAAGTTACGAATGTTCAAGTTCAAGTGTAATAACGACTATAAATAATCCCAGAGTTTTAAAGTTCCCATATTTTTTCATTCGTAACAAGCACAAGTAGCGTCATGCAAGCATACCGCATAGCGTTAATAAAGGTTAATTACAAATTGTTACAGGTGGGCGAAAACTGAAGCGCAAAGCGATAAATATACATTTACCTTCACCAAAATTTCGAATATGTTTACTTTTGTCCGTAACAAATGTGACCACGTATTTGGGGAGACGAAACTCGCGCCGCTGTTCCCCGGCCAAGCCGAACCAGGGCGCCACTTCGCGCCACTCGAACCGCACGTCTTCTCTCGTGTACTTGTCTATAATAATGCCGTTTAGTAAATTCAAATCGTTAGTAAAAAAATACATTGGTAGAAAAAGCATATTATTCGATACAAGATTTTATAGATTATAAAAAAGCGTGGAGTTAATACTTATTGGCTTCCAAGCAGTATATATTAATTTAAATAATTGTATTTAACTAACATGACTTTGTATTTTTTTAATGTTAAATAAGAGTAACTACTGAGTTACTTGCCGGTTCATCTCGGTATAATCCATTTTCCGAAACGGTGATAGGTCACTTAATTGTAAAATAACGATTCAAAAGTGCTTGTAAAAGCCTACTTGAATAAAGTTTATTTTGATTTGATTTAATAGAACATATTTACATTACCTACCTAATTTAACAATAAATAACACAAAAAGCTTTTTATATTTTTGTAAGACAAATGAGACAAAATCCTGAAATAAACTCATGTTATTTTCGTCCATAAAGATCGCTGATCAATTTTCGGTTACGCGGCCAATGTTAAAGTGCAGATGATATTACAAAATTGGGTCCGCAATCAGGTATACTGTAATTTCTACACTATAACAGTCTGATTAGACGTTAATGCGCATTCGTGTTTTTTGAGGTACAGGTATTCTAAACTATGATTGCCAAATTTCGAAATATTGAGTTGATTGTAATAAGAAAACACTATTTTTTAGTCGAGCTCTGTTTCGAGTACTAACTAGTTTTGCTCAGATTATTAATGACTCAAGGGCCCGTAGATTATGTAAATTTTACATTTGAACTAGATTCATTGATGTACTTGTCTATAATAATACCATGACGCTCATACGCCGTAATGACGTTAATACAATAATTTAAAGGCTATTTTAAGTCTACTCCGGCACGGCAATGAGATCTTTTCCTAAATTAAAGATTCCATTCACGTTTTAAGATATGTCTGCTATATTCAATAATACTTAAATTATGACATGTTTTCCTGATCGATCATAATTTCATTGATAAATAAATACAATGAATACATTTTCATATATTTTTTTGAGCGAATAAATATTACTATTGGTTCATTTTACAAATATTAAACGCTTAATTATTTCTCAATAATGGACGGTACGACTGAAATAAAATCTGCTAAAAATTGGTTTAAAATAAAAATATCATCATTTAAATTACGCCAAGCGAAGCGAAAGATTAGTATCTAGTAATAACATGATACAATTATTCTATTCAATTAGGTAATTGAAATTTAAAAAAACAGATGAATCCGCCAGGAACTCAGTACAAAGCACAAGTGAAATCATTTTGTATATAATAAAATTATCATTACTCACAGCTACTGAAGTCTATAGCGCAGTTTTGTACATCTAACGGGTACAGAACGAAGTCCATTTCACATTTGATGGTGATCGTGGCACTGAAAATTAAATCGTAAACATTGTTTCAAACGAACCAGTTCTATTTATGTTCTATTTTGTTTTTAATTTAATTTATTATCTATGTCTATTCAACTTCTTTATTTTGACATAACGTCTTTAAATTAACCATTATTAGGGTTCGTTCTAGTTAAGCGAATACGTTCGACTTTTCAGTCATTGACGTGTCATTTGTAAAATTTCAGATTTTATTCTTCAGTGATATTTGTACGCACTTCTAGTATTAATAATAAACTATTATTTGAATTTAGGAATGACATTAATCTTAATAAAAGATATTTTTTAAATACTGTGATTGCAAATAAAAAAAGGTCTTATATATATTTTTTTGTCTTATAATAAATATAATGAATGGCAATAGACGAACCCGATACTGACTGAGACGGTGCGGTTGGCATACAACCGTAGCGATGCCATTTCCTGCAACACCGACAATATTCTCATGGTCTGCAGCTGCCATATGTACAGGTCTGGGGTCCAGATCAGCTGTCGGAATTCCCAGGGCAGGTCGATATATGACCGCCCTGGTGGGACTTTTAGCCGCATCTCCTCCCATGATACTTGAAGGAAAACGTCTAGTGTGATCTCCTTGGACATTCAGAAGACAAAATTATTATTAATAATTTTATTTTTGTAGTTGTACATATTTAAGGATTTGTAACAGTTAATTATGAAATTTTGAATGTATTCTTCAGATGAAATAACTGGCTAGTAGCATGACAAGGGATTTAAAAAAAGTGAGTGGAAAAAATTTAAAAATGGAGGGAAAGTAAGTAAGATTGTACGATATGAGTAATTAATATGAGAAAAATAATATAAAGTTTATATTAAGTATTGTATTTTGCTGACTATTTGTACTAGCAGCCCATCCCGAGTCCCGACTACAGACGGATGAAATTCAAACAATGTTAGAACTCCCCACTCTCTTCTTTGAAGTTGTAATTTCCGAAAATCCTTTCTCATTGTGAGTCGTCCGTCGTTCGTCGTCGTCCTTTAATTTCGGAGGTCTTGTGATGAGCCAGTAATATATCCCGTATATTTATGTATATAGATTTTTTTTTTACTATGAGATAGGTAGACTCTTTCGGAAATAGTAGTAATGTACCATTAAAGTATATTTGTATCTACAAACAACCTTGACCTTAATGATACAGCTATTTAAAGAAGACAATCGTTTAAAAATACCTCTCTATTCTCGTCGACTCCAGAGACTCTGTTGACGTTTACTCCGATATAAACTGTCGTGTTTTTACCTGTAAAAGTGAAATTACAATGAGACCTTGACGTTTCGGTTTCATTGAATTGCTATAAACTGTTGCATAGGTTGTAACCGTAAGGATTATGTCCATTAGATTTATGCTAAGCATATAATAAATCAATACTTGTTGACACCACATTAGAAATTAAAAAAAATAACATTGCTACTGTACTATATTTTCTATGTATTATATACAAAACCTTCCTCTCGAATCACTCAATCTATTAAAGAAACTGCATCAAAATCCGTTGCGTAACTTTAAAGATCTAAGCATACATAGGGACAGACAGCGGTAAGCGACTTTGTTTTATACTATGTAATGATAATTATAATGATAGTTCATTTTGGACCTACGCTGTTGCTTATGTCTGTGAAATGTTTTTATATTAATACATTTTACGGTTTTTATCCGGTAGGTCTTTGCGCGTGGGTAGCCAATAATAATGTATTTTCACAAAAGATCCTTGCTTTGTTGTGTTTCGTTTGAAGTGTGAGCCAGTGTAATAACAGACACGAAGGATTACACACGTTAGCGCTTATTTACGAGTCAATGACAAAGCGAAGGTGCTTTCTTACCACCAGGTCCAAGTCACATAATTGTAGTTCAATTGTTCATTCGTATTAATTAGTAATTGTATATTATTTAAATTTTACGTAATTGCATTTGAAGTAATAGTTAATGATTAACAAATTTGATTGATATTAGATTAGGCTAAATTAATTATAGCTGAGATGGCCCAGTGGTTAGAACGCGTGCATCTTAACCGATGATTGCGAGTTCAAACTCAGGCAAGCACCACTATATATGTGCTTAATTTGTGTTTATAATTGATCTCGTGCTCGGCGGTGAAGGAAAACATCGTGAGGAAACCTGCATGTGTCTAATTTCATCGAAATTCTGCCACATGTGTATTCCACTAACCCGCATTTGTAACAGCGTGGTGGAATTTGTTCCAAGCCCACTCCTTAATGGACGAGGAAGCCTTATCCCTGCAGTGGGAAATTTACAGGCTTGTTACTTTACTTTACTTTAATTATAGTTTCCTGTTTATATCTTAATAAATGCACGTAAATCTTAGGCACAGTATATAAGAGGTTTTATGCGATTTCTTAAGAAGCCGAATACATCGTGGACTTTATATAATAAAAATTAGATAAACATGAATATTCATTGACACGTGGATCGCTTCGTTTTCAGTGGACGTATAGCTTTCAGCCGTGGCTTTATGGCGCCCATCGGAGATATCACCGATACGCTCCCGTCTTTGCTACCGAGCTCGCTGAATTTATTAAAATTAAACCAAGCCAAGCCAACCTACTTAATGAACGGTAATAGCTGACTGTATTTTTAATATTGTTTTTAAACGTGAAGGCGATAGATTTTAATGACCCTATAAATACAGATAACGAAGAAGTACTACAATGATATTGTTAGAAATATTAATTAATATATTGTTTGCTTCTTGATTAGTAGGATGGATGGAACATCGTTAATAAAATCATATTGATTTTTTTCATTTATTATTATATAAAATATAATCTTAATTACAATCTTCGTGAGAGCCATCGCGGAAAATTCATGGTCAGTGTATGTTAAATTAATGCTTGTATAATGATTGGCCAAACGTCAGAGTGACGTGTGACTGTTGTGCTGACTAACGTCCGGACTTAAGTGGATAGCTGTCTAGTTTGGTCGAATCATCAATGCGTAGCAAAAACTCTTCTATAAATACGAGCTATTAAAAATAACGAATTTAGGTACCTAAATCTAAAAAAAGTTTGTAACAGTGCGGCACTACCTTTGACCTTTTTATATAATCAGGCAAAGGTATTGTATTATACAGTATTCTATCACTGTCATAATTTATTGTCTTTCTAGGTTTATCAACTATATTAATTCTTTATTGAAAACTGTTACTTTGTGACATGCTTTATAATTTTGTTTGTAATCGGAATTCAAACAAAATATGCATCCATCGAATACCTATAATAGATGTAGATTTTCATTTGGCAAAGATGCACTTCTGTTATTAATAGTATATTCATACATTATAAATAACACAATTTCATGTAAATAATTGAACGAATAATAGGATATTATTCTTGATTGTTTCCTATTTACAGTGTTTATTTGATTTTTTTATATATTGTACTATTGCTGCATGAGTTTGCAAAGTAAATTTCATCACAAAATATTATATAAATGTAAATTAAGGCCAGAAAAAGTGGTGCTTGTCTCGTTAAGAGCCGCGATTTTCGTTTAAGATATGTTTTTACTTATTTTTAATCTGTATGTTTAAAAAAATGGTTTCACTCACCAGGTGGAATGTTTCTACTGTAGTTTGTTGGAAGTTGATATGCATGTTGGTCTATATACAGGATCTGGCTGAAAAAAAGTTTACAGAAATTAAATACCTAAATACTGGCAATAATAATTGTAATTAAAAAAGTACTTTATTTGAAGGCATACAAATTTGAGTATATGTCAAATTATTTATTAACTTGTATAACAGATGCATGCTAAAGGATATTACAACACTAATGACTTTCTAGGTGAATGCACAACTTGGGAATGAGATGATCGCCTCTAGGCTGTTTCAAATAACAAAAATATGTTTATTATTGTATATTGTAAATTGATATTATAAAAAAAAATATATATTCCGCTGAGTTTCTTTCACCAGTTCTTCTCAGGTCTGAGGTATTATATTCCGAACCGGTGGTAGATTTTCGACTATGAATAAGAATGTGTAAACACTTCCATTTTGAATAAAGGTTTTTGACTTTGACTGATGTTATAACTAAATGATTGCTAGTAATAGTATATTTAACGTAAATAGCAATTATTTGGGAATTCGAAAATATCCTTTATATGTATATATTTTTATATCCATACTATGTAGCTTTTTTGGTTTTGTTTGTGACAAAAAGGCACAGATTATTTCGTCAAAGTAACGAGCATAGGAAAAGACACGATAGAGATTGATAATATTTTATTTTGACTTTTATAGTAAAGGCAAACCTATGTTTTAACTATCATTGTTATTATAGTGTATGTATATGTATAAAAAATTCTGTACCCCTATTCTGTGACTCGAATAGAAACTCGATAAGAAACTCGAATCTCACCGCAGAACACGAGTGTGAAATGTCAGATTGTGACATTAAGTATAGTACAATAAATACAAAATTTATAGGATACAGGAATAGCCAGTCAGTCAGTCGGCATTTCATGAGCGGCATACGAAGTGATGTCTTACAGAATCGCACTGCTAATATCAGAAGATCATTCATTACATCACTAATTAGTAGTTATGTGATGTTCTAAGTAAAGTATCCTATTTTTAAAAATGGAATTTTATTCTAATACTTGTCATGATCATAGGTAATAATATATATAAAAATAAACTAAAATTGTTTTAATAAATATTAATTTCAGAAGATTGTGTCTAAGCCGGTATATTAATCTAATTAATTACAGTATTGCCGTTTGAGAAAACAATGCTAAACTCAATCATCTCTTGTTCAAAAGGATACATTAATTTAAAAAAATATATACGTACATACGTAATATATTTATTTCGTATTTTGTTTCAAGTCGCTGCTGACATCAGCAAATAACATTAAGTATAGAATTTACCACAGACTACGAGTTTGTTTGAGTTCGCTAATTCCATTAATGGCTAAATAATCTTTTGTTATTTTACTCACACTCCCTCTGTTTCTTGTTTGCTGGAATATTACTTTCATGGTTTCAGTTTAGTTATTAAGTGTCGAGTTTATAATGAAACTGAGGTGTATTGCTACGCCCTTAGAATTGTTTTTTGAACGATGAATCGCTTTTGAAATCAACAATACATTATAACATTATTACAAATATATATATAAGAATTATTTGTGATTACTTATATTTACCCTCCCATACATATATAACGTACAACAAGCTACAAACTTTTAAAGTATATTTAAATTTACTACTAATTTAATGTATTTATTACGTTCATTTTGTTCTCTTTGTCTTATTGATTATATCTTTACTCTATTACTTACCGTCATGATGCGTTATTTTAATTATATAATAGTTAATAATTATATAATAGATAATAACTAATCATTTCCCTTTTATCAAAATATTCTGTATAAGATAAAACCCGCTTTGCTCGGATGAAATAAACAAAACAAAAGAAATATAAATATAATAACTACCCTACACTAATTTTTGTATGGAACACACTTTTCTGAATGAATCCGTAAAAGTCAAATATGGCCGCCCGTTGAACTTCATATTTTGAATTTGTCGGATTCAATATCGAATTATCACGATAATATGAATGTTACGTAAATAATTACGAAAAAAAAATATATAAAATTTTAACAATCTATAGTTGTGCATAGGTTTTGATCGGGTCTATTGTAGGTCCCTGCATGAAATTACAATTCTGTGGAAAAAACCCATTTACGTTCGGTGACTGTAATTTTATGTCTTATTATTTTACGCGGGAAAATAAGTTTTCTATTCATTTTAAAGCAATACGAATGACGTTTTAAAATCAAATACACTTATATACACATATTTTAATTTTATTTTGCGATCACGATTATTTAGCATGCATATTATTATAATATAAATGTAACTGCATAAATATGTATATATATGGGTATATTGGTGCAAGTATGTATTTAATGAGTATTCTGACCAAGGATAGTTTGAAGTCTATCAACTAATGTTATTATAGGGATGTTCGCGTTTACCGCCTAAGATGCGATAAGCTAACGGCTTAGATGTTTATTTTTGGATCATATCTATTCGTTCTGAGTTGCACCAGTGCATGTCGGCTCGTCCATATCTTAGCCAGATACTGAAACCTCTAAAAGTACTCGAAAGGCTTATATAATAAGATAACATTAATTGGATATTTTCCTAAGCGTTTTATATTTACTTAATGACAAGTATTTCATTTACGTTGAACTACTACATAATACATTACATAAATAAACAACTATACCAGCATTATAACGCGCTTTTGACATTTTTCATAAAATACATATTTTTTTATTTATTTCAAAATATAAGAAATAATAAGTAATGTTGAATAATAAAGTACATACATGACACTGGTATGACATATATAATAACATAAAAAAACATCTACTGATACAAATTTTTCAAAAAATTATACCTAAAGTTTAACAGATATCCTATATTTTAAATGTGTCATTTATATACATTTTATATTTCCGTAAAATTTCGGCTCCATAAATCAAAACACTGATTGTTAACACCCTATGTCTGGGCAAAGGCTCTTCGTATTAAGGTAAAGTATAGGTACTATACCAGCTATTTGAAATAATTATTCTAGTGCGGGTGATATACATGATAGAATGCAATTACCTTAAAGAAATATAAATCCTTATAATACGTATAAAATCGTAAACGTTATGTATTTATCATTTAATCATATATAATTCTTCGTGAACATAGAAATTTATTGTAAATATTTTAAATTTTTTTTTTTAAAAAAGGAGAATTAAACTTATTCATTCCAACGGTAGGCACTATAAATGACACAGTTGTCATGTATTTAGTATTACATTACATTGGAACATAGCAAAGGTTTAATTATTTCCAAAAATGTCTCTGAATATTAACTACACGCGATTTTTTCATTAATTATTACATATGAATTGATCTAGAACCAAAACTACACAGCTAGAAAATTGAATAAAAATTCAGATATTACATTTATTTCGTAACCTTCTCGACCGTAAATAATAGAAATTACAACGTAAATAATAGACTTTCGAAAGTTCAGAAGTGAACACTATTAATTGCTTACTGCTTGCGAGTAAATAGCTTGTCTTGCTCACGACAGGAAAACGTATATAAAGACTTTTTGATTGACTTCGATTAATGGAAATTACACTTTATGTTATGCAATGTAAATATACTGGCAAATGGATGATGGTAAGTTACCACTGGTCATAGACTTTAAGATATGTTATTTTTATTTATTTCTCATATCATCATATCAATGAACTACCAACCTAACAAACTAAACGTCACCTTTATGTCAGACCACAACACTAATTATCGAGGTTAGCGGTGGATAAAATAATAATAAATGAGTGGACCTTATACACAACCTTAAACATTTGTTTTCCATATGAAGACATCGAAATTTAAACATTAGAATCAGAAATTTTAGTCAACAACAATAACAGCCTGTAAATGTCCCACTGCTGGGCTAAGGCCTCATCTCCCTTTGAGGAGAACGTTTGGAAAATATTTCACCACGCTATTCCAATGAGGGTAGGTGGAATACAAATGTGGCAGAATTTTTACGTAGAGACACATATTTTTTAACGATGTTTTCTTTCACGACGACATGAATTACAAACACATATTAAGCACATGAATATATAGTGGTGTTTGTCTGGGTTTGAACCCGCAACACTGGGCCTCTCAATAAATATTCCTTATTCCTTCTACTAATATATGTATGTAAGTCAAATTCAGAATATTGAGTTAATAACGTCAGATACAGATTGACTTCAATGAAAGATTGAAATTATTATGTATATTCGAATTATATATATTATTACGTATTTATAAAAGAAAACACATACGAAACAATCACGTCTTTTGATATTGGTCGAATATTAATACTCATTGAAATCATAATTAAACATAATATAATGCACTGCAAAGTATACAAACAACTTAAAAGTACTTAAGTTTTAAAAACTGTTTCTATTATCGTTCTAGGTCATCGGTTTGCACTTGTTTAATTTAAATTTAATAATATGCATATTTTACCGTAGATTATTTAGCTTATTAACGTTTATATACTTCGTTGTGTTGTTATAGATTATTTGGAGAATTGTTTGTATTGCTGAATATGTGACATGAAATGGATTACTTTATTTCTTAATTTGTCAGTTTTTTTATTGTTTGCGGAAAATGTTTCAACGGTCATTGACATCGATGTAAATATTGATTTGATATTCGAAAAAGTTAGCATTGTTCTAGTAAACCTTCTTAAAAACGTTTGTAGGTAAAGTTATGAGAGTAACCTTAACCTTATTTATATCACATTATTATTGCATATTATGAATATAGCAGGGGCTATTGAATTTACTTTATTATATAAAATTATTATTGTAATTATATAATATAATTAATTGATCAATAATTTGTAAAACAGTAATTAATAATATTTTATATGGCTCAGTATTTAATACTGGCATGTAACACTATTTCTTATTTTAAATATGATTGAGCTGTCATTAGAAAACAATTGGACGGTAGCGTGGCATTCTAACAAAAGATAGAGATTGGAGCATCATTTGTGAAACGTTTTGGCCATCCCGAACTACTGAAATTGCAGTAGCTAAATTAATTATATTCAAATATATTAATAATATAGTGTATTACCTGTTACAACCTCGCTTCGCCTTTAAGACTATGAACGGAACAATCAACCAATAAAACATTTTCTGAAGCAAAAAGTTTTCATATCAGTCGCGTATGTCGTGTAGGATTATATGTATATTAAGTTATTCACTTCGCGTATTTTGTACTTATTCGTGACAAAAGGCTGCTGAATCCGATTCTATGGTATAGAGTTCAAACACCAGTTTGTCCAATAAAACTTTATTGAACTCGGGACTTGGCAATGTTCAAAATGCATCAGTGCATAGAAGTACACTTTTAGTGAAATGCAATTATCTTATTAGTTTTCCACTATCTCGTATAATAGTATATTGTATAATATTTTCAGATGCAGAAGTTTATTCTATCTCAAGAGTTATTATCAATATAAAAATCCGGTTATTTGTAATTATTTTGTTTTATAAAGGTGAATAAACAGCCGAAGATGATCTCTCTTAACTCTTATGAGGTAAATTAATTCTTATGAGTATGTTTGCTTCGAAATTAAAATATACAATTGAACGAAACATAATTATGTTTCATTGCACTGAGGTACCGCACATTTTTCGTTGTTTTGCGATGAATATATTTTATTTCAATATTGATGATATAATTTTCAATTATCTTAAAAATGTCTACGTTGCTCTTTATAAGCTTTATCATGTAGCGATTCAATATGCGCTAGAAACTCGTGTCATCTGAATCATAGAAGATTACAGGCCGGGTAAGTACTTTATATTTTTGCATCTAATTTCGATTTTATAATTTATCCCGCAGTGCCAACCAGGGAAAACATATGCTAGTATAATGAATACAATGTAATTCTGCCACTCCAATCTAGTTTTCAACAACCAATCAATGGATTCGAGCGATTTTCATATAACTACTTCATATTTGTATTACTTCAATTATCGTCTTGTCGAAAGTTCGTTGTATAAAAATCAATAAACAAAGGGCAATAAGAATGCGTTGAAGCTAAATGGATTGTATTGTATCGTCATTCTAAGTAATGTTTGATTATTAAATCACGTTTTCTTTAATTGAATTAAAAGCGCTCGTATATAAGATATTATTACAGCATTTCAATAACGAAGAGTCATAATAAGTAATTTACACTAATATTATAAATGCAAAAGTAACTAAGTTAGAGTAGCCGTCCCAAAACACTCGATCGAATTTGGTAAAATTTGGTATAGAGTAAAAAACCCAAAAAAAGGACATAAGCTTTTTGTACCCAAAACCTGTCGATCAACATGGAATAGTTAATATTTCTTACAGCGTCATTGTCTATGGGTAATGGTGACCACTTACCATCAGGTGGCCCATATGCTCGTCCGCCAAGCTATTCCATAAAAAGGAATCTTTTCAGGAATGATGAGCAAATAAAATCTCCAGCTAGTGTATCAAATTTTCAATTCAAATATTAAGTCTAGTCACTGTGACAGATGACAAGTAACTATAAGAAATGATAGGTGCGAAAAAATATCTTGACAACAACACAAACAAAACGGCGGGCTACTATTAGTGGATAATAAAAGTGCTACTTGAATAAGATCTCCTTCTAAAGATATTTAAGGTACAGACTTGAAGATGATGTCATAACGCTGCTCCAATGCCGGTTGTAGTAATAATGAGCCTAAATCTCTGACAGATGTCGAATATTGATCTGTTTTATTTAAAAATATATTTTTATTCCCTCCAACGTAAAACAAATAAAATTTTATTGAAGTGTTTATAAGTTTGTAATGTTGGCTGTAGAAGCGTTTCGCGTTTATACTTCGCTGATATTTTATGCCTCTATTTTCATAAATTTAGGACACTTCTCAAAATAGAATTGAAGTCTATTGAGAATAATTATGCCTAATGTTCTTTTTTTATAAACATTTTAATAAAGCAAAAGCTTTGGTAGAACAAAATAATAGGAACTTTATTAATAAAATATATACCTATATTTACAAATAGAATTTTATATTCATAAAATAGTCAATATATTCGACTATGGAATTGTAATATTTTAAAGCAGATTGTTACGTACAAATCAATTTATTCATGGAAACAAAAAATAATTACACCATTATTAGGCTTCGATAACAACAATTGAAAATACATTGTAATGTAATACGTAAGTCGTGTTATGGTACAGCGGGCATGTACTAAAGCCAAGTACCATCTAGTGGCCAGTTACATTGAAGTGGATAACATACAAACCTCCTTGAAAAATATATATATTGTGCCAATTTTCACGCCAATCGGTCAAACATTGTCGAAGTCCATAAATCTATGAATGATATACCAACATACACTTTTATTTATAAGATATAATAAAGCAATTATTCACTGGGTAACAGATCTTGATAGCCTGTCATGGCAGGTATGTGTCGTATCTTGGAATCAGGCCAAGTCGTCTGCAGAGCAAGCCCAGATTTCTTGACACATCAGTGGAAAGCGTCTTCTCTAATTCATATCAAGTAACCTAAGGTTAAACAGATACTTTGGGCCTTTACAAACATCTCTCATTAAAAAACGTAGTGTACGTCTTTAAATTAAATATTAAGCGATTCGTTTGTTAGGTTGTACCTAGATTTTTTTAGCTGACTATTAAAAATAATGCCCACAGGCAGTTTTATGTTTATGAAAAGTAGCACATTTGTTTCAAGCAAAAACTTTAAAGAAAAAAAAAACGTTTTATTGCATTTTATTTTCCTTATAATTGTATCGAAGGTTGTCTCATTCAAACAGTAATGGCAGAGTACTCATAGTGTTGTACTCTGTCATTGCTATCGCATCTGCACGGGATAGTGTAGTTGATGGAGATTTCACACTATCGGCAATCATACAGGCAGAGCAAAAGCCATGTCCTGACTGGAGATTTAAAAAAAAACAATCCAGACTAATTTTAATAATATCTAATTATAAATTTAATAATCTTAATGATACAATTGAATTATTCCAAAAGATATTTTATCATGTGATATGATTTAAAAATAATGTTCATGAGAGTAATCGTTGCTATAACTATCCACTTAAATATTATTAATCTATTGCGCTTTCTCTCAAAATTATTTCATGTATTAAAGATTAGCTGATTTAGGTACTAAAAATAATTTACTTAGTTCCAAAAGCTGTTATTAAACATAATTAAAATGCTGCTTTGGAATGTAGGATAACGACAGCGAATTGAGAACTGTCACCGTCTATAACAAGAAATATTATTATTTGTAAGAATACCATCACATATAAACATATTCAACTGTACTTATTACACTAAGCAGCTTTAAAAATATTTTACAAATAACCCTTTATCTCGGTTTGATAATAGTTATAACCTATTATTTAAGATTTAAGGAGTTATTAATCATCAATTAAATTTAAATTTTTTATGTTGTTTTTATAATTTTATATTTTTCGATGTTTTTATTATTATTGTCAATTTTAAAGTTAGTAGTATTTTGTTGTTAGATATAAATTTGTTTTTATTGTTATACATGTCGAGTTTACTTTTATCTGTGACAAACTGTTAACATATAGAAAAATCAAACAAAAGAACATACGAAAAACAGCCAAAAACAAATGCAATTATTAAACGTACTCTACTATAATCTGTGCTCGCGAAATGCGAATGTGTATCAGCGCACGTAAACGCATCGCTGATCCAATAGTTATGCATATACGAATACGACAGACTCGTGGTGCACTGATAGCTATTCAGCGCGAGGGTTTATTTCTGTTGTCACAGTTACCCGACCCGCTGGTTATATTTGGATTAATAATGACGCAGATGCTAACCGGTTAATTTTGGCGCCATTCAAAGGTTATTGTTGTCATAAAGTAGTGTTATAGTTTTACGGTCACTCTCAACGCATATTTCCTATTATTTGCGAAATCGCAGGTTTTATGTATCGTGTCGGGAATTTCGTATATACGATACTTTATTTGTTATATTTATAGAGTATAAATATCCTATTTGCATAAGATATTTTCTTAAATTTTTAATGGTTAAAATGTGGACTAAATATGTGATAAGTATTTAAAAAGGATGTACATTTTATAATATATATCACTTCGAAATGTTATCATTTTAATTGGTTTGTCCGAATTGTAAAACGTCAGAAATAAAAAATGATCAAAATTCGTCAAGAAGAGTATATTCTTTTCGCATTATTCTCAAAAAAAAAACATGTTGTCGTTTCTTGAGGACTACCATTTCTCGGCGAACATATTAATGTAACTGATTTAAAAATTAATAATGTCAATATCTAATAGATTCTTTTTTTTTTATTTCACCACTTGTACGTTACATTGCGTTACGTTCTGAACAACGCAAAAATATCTATTCATTACTTCAATGTAGTGTAATGATTTCTTATATATTTTACATGTAATAGACTTCAGCTTCGGTGTTCTTTCTGAACGAAGGCTACCCAACGGCCCAAGATATGTATAATCGTATCGTCTATTGAGTAATGTATGCAGACAGGGCGCATTGTTAATTGATACTCCCTGAATATTCTATTATAACTTATGTTATAATTTTTGTAAACGTTTGAACAAAATGATCGTTAATTGGAGTTTACAATTAATATATAACAATTTGTTTATTTACCCACTAATCATTTGCACATGTGTCTATAAAAATGATAATAAATGCCATATTAATTAATTAAAATATTTATTTCTTTGGATGCAAATAACGGAATAATACTGAAATAATACTGGAATAATAGTTATTCCATG
Source organism: Vanessa cardui (assembly GCF_905220365.1). Classification (NCBI taxonomy): domain Eukaryota; kingdom Metazoa; phylum Arthropoda; class Insecta; order Lepidoptera; family Nymphalidae; genus Vanessa; species Vanessa cardui. Next base: position 9,936,212 of record NC_061133.1, on the reverse strand, counting down.
TGAATTGCATATATATTGATCAATGAATTACGTAGGGCTGCCGTTGAGGATGCAGAATGAAACCGAACGAATTTAACTTATACGTTTATTTAAATAATTTAATTTAACAATTAATTATTTCTAATTTATAATATACGTGACAGTCTGTTCGATGTTAGAACAAAAAGCGAAGTTCTGTAGTCTGAATTACATATTTATATACGAAATCGGTAAATCACTGAATGGTCCCCACGGTATGGTGATTCTTGGTAGCGCTCGATGTTCGGGAGGTCTTGCGAAACAAAGCAGCGACGCTGGCAACAGGTGGTAGCTTCAAGGAATGCATGGTGTGATTATTTCTCACGGTATGGTAATTCTTGGTAGCGCTCGATGTTCGGGAGGTCTTGCGATTATTTCTTAACAACTCCCTCCGCAGGATCAGCAGCTATTTGGAGACTTTTGTCGAAAATAGTGCTGATAGAGACATAGGATCTCTGGGGCTGTCCTGGACTTCTTGTGTTCTGGTTGCCTCATTTTCCTTCTGGTTGGTATTTTTTGAATGCATACATTTGCGACGAATGAGGACGATGCTAATAGTGAGTACTGATGCACCGATGAGTAGGTAGACAGGTATAGTCGTGTGATAGAGCGTGTCTAAGTTCGACAATTCCAAAGTCACTGGTTCTTGAGAGGCAATCCTGGTATTGGTTGAATGTAAGTGAGTCAAATCTATACTGTTCAATTTCAAGATGTTCTTCGCTGTCGCTTTGTATGGATCTTCATTACTATATTCTATATTCAACATTTTCAAAACTTGTCCTTTTACTTGATCATGGTGGTTAGTGATGGTGAAGATGGACGTTTGTAGAGCACACCCTTTAGGTATTTCAGCTAGATAGCTTCCGAGAAGGTTTTTGTATTGATCTTGAGAACAGGTTAAATGAACTTTCGTTAAGTTGGGAAAGCTCAGAACATAGTGACGATCATCCAATTGTTCCATGGCTTGAGAAGATAAGATTACTGGAGTAACCCGACAGGTTTCATGGATATGTTGCTGGAGTATAAGATGTTGAATGCAGCTCGTTTGCTCTCCATAGTGTCGGTTTAAGTTGTCCTCGCAAAGATGACCGTGACTGTACTTCGGACATTCTGTCTCTATATACAGTAGATCTTTCTCGTGAATTGCTACGTATGGATAGGTAGGGATTATAATTTTATCATTACTATTAGGGGCTAAGGACAATTTGTAAAGGATGTAGTTATTGGGATTCATGATTGGAAACTTAATTACCAAGATTATATCATTATCTTTATAATAATATCCTAATCTTAATAGATCTAAATATTCCCTAAAATTAATATCTAGCACTACATTTGAATTGTATAAACCTTTTAGTTTATTTAACATAACTATATAAGTGTCGTAATCGAGAACGGAATAATGGATGCTTTTAGCTCTTATGAATGCCAATAGATTCTGTAGTTTTGACAACTCTTGTGACAAATTGTCTATGTCATCACCTAGTATTGTAAGTAGCTGGGCTAAATGAAAATACTTAATTGCATCTTCTTCTTTCCTAACATCATTATCTAAGATGGTTTTAATAATGTTCTCTATTTTCCTCTGGTTTTCTACTATCCTATCTGTAACATTTGAACTCTGAGATGCCCACTGCTTGCTTAAACTTATTTGATGATTTATTTCAATGGCTAAGTTATTTTCGTTCTTTTGTAGAATAGCAATGGCATTTTCGTACTTTAGTGCGTCCGTATAATCTAAATTTCCGGAGATTAGGTACCCGTTTCAGGCGCGACTTGGGTACGGGTCCTCTCTTTCTCTTTGTATAAATATGTATAGGTAAATCTGTTACAACCGTATCGTTCGTATAGCGGGCAGCTAATTTCTGTCTATTAGCTAGGGGATTTCTGACATAGATTCGTTGATCAGGTGCATATGTTTTATTTTTTATGCCATTTCTATTAATGTTCTCGGTTATTTCAGTACGACGCTGAAGGGCGGTTTCATTAATGATTTCGTATACCTTTAACATTCGCTTACGGTGATCTAGTATATATTCCTGCAATAGGTGCTCTGTTATATTCATGTCTAAAGGATCTCGCGGATCTAAATGACCAGTAATTATTTCTATTGGGCGACATTTCGTGAAAGAATGGATTGAACTATTATATGCCATTACAGCGTACGTCATAAGGTTGGTAACGGATTCATTGCGGTGTTCTAATTTTAAGATACGCAAGTGTTCGAGTAGGGTATTATGAAAGCGTTCTATCATTCCATTTTCATTGGGTGTATTGGGGCATATTCTATGATGTTCAATTTTGTGTAATTTAATGAATTCAGAAAATAGTTGATTTGTAAATTCAGGGCCATTATCCGTAATGTATTTAAGAGCCATACCATGATGGGAAGAGAACTTTAATAAAGCCTGAACTACACTAACGGCTGTAGCATCTCTCAAAGAATATGCTTGTGCATATTTCGAGAATGCATCGATAATTGTTAGGTACTTGTTACTATCTACGCTGAATAAATCCAAGTGTACAACTTCCATAGGCTTGGTAGGTGGTGGTACAATTTCATATCTAGGTCTTACAGGATTTCGGTCATATTTTGCCTGACCGCAAATAAGACACTCATTAATGAATTTTGTCACTTGGTTTTTCATTTTTGGCCAGAAATAACGTTTAGACAGAGCTAAACAACATTCATTAATGCCTCTATGGTTCGTCTTGCCTTCATGATAGTTCTTAATAATTTCTTGTTGCTTTAGGTAATCCTTAACGTTTTCAACTTCTAATTTGGAAAGAACTAGGTTCATTGCGGAATTTTTGAAATACTTTTGTATAACCGGTATAATTTTGTACATTTCAAGCGGGGGATTAATTAAGATTCCTGTTTTTATACGTGGTGTAACGTATTCTTTTATGGCATCTATTACATCTTGTTCTAGGTTTGATTTGGAGATTTGTATGCAAGTTTTTGTGTAAGTTTCAAAAGGGTGAGTTATGTGAGGTCTACTTTTAATATCGCCAACAACGTTAAATACGATTTGTCTGCTAAATTTGTTAAGGGGATCATCAGTAATAGGGACTTCTAGTATAGGGCTTTCTGCATCGCTATGAATACTGTCGGTTCTTGAGTCGATACTTCTGGTTCTTTCTGAATCAGATTTGTCTGAGATGTTAACGACAATAGAACTAGACTCTTCATTATGGATTTCTATTCGTGATAGGGCGTCGGCGTTGGAATTAATTTTCCCTGGTTTATAAATGACTGTGTAATCATATTCACTTAGGCGTAGTCTCCAACGTGTTAAGCGCGAATTGGGCTCTTTCATGTTCATTACCCATTGCAAAGGCCGATGGTCTGTCATAATTTTAAACTTCCTACCAAAAAGATAGGGTCGAAAGTATTTCGTTGCCCACACAATGGCGAGTAATTCCTTTTCTATCGTACTGTAGTTTATTTCGCTTGAATTAAGCGTTCTCGATGCGTATGCTATTGGTTTATCTGATCCAATGGGGCCTTGAGAAAGAACGGCTCCAATTGCTAAATTCGAAGCATCTGTTGTGAGTATAAATTCCTTTGAAAAGTCCGGATATTGAAGGATCGGATCATTGACAAGTAGAGTTTTACACTTTTCAAAGCATTGGATATAATTCTGATCTTGGACAATTTTGGAACCTTTCTTCAAGCATTGGGTCAGAGGCTTGGTTATTTTAGCAAAGTCTGGTATGAATTTTCTATAATAACCAAGTAATCCTAAAAAGCGTTTTATTTCTGTACGGGTATTAGGTAAGGGGTAATTCTTAATTGCCGATATTTTGTCAGGGTTAGGTTTTATACCATCCTTGCTAATAACATGCCCAAGGTACGCCGTTTCTAGTTTTAGGAATTCTGATTTGTCCATCTGTATTTTAAAATTTGACTCACGTAATTTCTTAAATACTTTTTCTAGGTTAATTATGTGCTCCTGAAGGGATGTACTAAATACTATTATATCATCTAGGTATACTAGACAAATAGTATTCTGTAGCTCTCTCAACACATTGTCCATGACTCTCTGAAAAGTGGATGGACTATTTTTAAGGCCCATAGGCATGCGTAAGAATTCAAAATGGCCGTGTTCAACATTAAAAGCTGTTTTAGGTATATCTTGGGGGTTCATTTCTACTTGATAGAAGCCACTAGCAAGGTCTAAGGTTGTGAAATATTGGCAATTACCTAATTTATCTAATACGTCGGCTATATTAGGAATGGGATACTTGTCGTCTACGGTCTTTTCATTGAGTTTTCGGAAATCAACTACTATACGCCATTTAGCTTTCCCTGACGCGTCTGCTTTCTTAGCTACAACCCAAATTGGGGAGCTCCATGCTGAATTCGAAGGCCTAATGATTCCCTGTTCTAGCATCTTACCTATCTGTTCTTGTACTTCCTGTCTGTGGACATAGGGATACCGATAACTTTTTGTGTAAACCGGAACCTCATCAGTTGTTTTAATCGAGTGCTTTACTTTGTTGGTGAAAGTTAAAGGCTCTCCTTCTAAGTAGAAAACATCGGCATACTGCGCACAAAGCAGCTCTAAGTTCGTACGTTCTTCGATATTTAAGTGATCAGTGCGTAGACGCGAAATTACTTCTTTTATGCGATCTTGCTGTTTATTGGCAGGTGTACACTGTACGTTATACATTTCTGCAGAGATTGCTCGGTCCATAGAGAATATGACGTCGCTTCGACTTGGATTGGTTACTTCAACTATTCCCCTGTTATTCGAAACGGTAGTTAAGCATTCGCCTATAATACAATTTGAAACGGTTTGTTCTTCTATAAATGCATGTCCGTCATGAATATTTATCGGAATCCTAAGTAATTTCGAAGTATTCGCTGGTATAATGTCCTCATACAAATTCGCGTTGCGGGAATCATATACCTTAATCGGATTTGAAGCGGTTTTAGTTTTTAGCAATTTGTTCTTATAATCTATTACAGCCTCCCACTTATCTAATAGGTCTGTACCAATAAGCCCATCGAAATAATCATGGAACTTATAAATGTAAAATGTCGTATTATCCGAATCATTAAATTCTTTAAAGCTAGGTAACGTAATTGAATAGTAATTTCTAGAGGTGGCGTGAATATTCTTAACTTCAAAAGGATCGTAATTTACTGGTAAGTTACTATAGTATCTTTCCACTACCTCGGGACACAGAAAAGATTGATTTGCTCCTGTATCTATTAATAGTTTCATAGGAGGTGATGCGATTTGAATGTACGGAAGCTGACGTTGGGTTTGAAGATTAATTTCTATTTTAAGGTGTCGGACTTCCGGTCCTTCGAAAAATCCTGCTCGTTTGTTTTAACGCTATCGGCTTCCACTTGGGGTGTTTCTGTACAATTTTCTAAAGGTTCCTGTACGGAATATTCATAGGGTTGCTGGTATTCTACGTACTCGCTAATATCGTAATAAGGATCGTAATAATCGGCATATTCATCGTATATAGAATTGTCAATGAAACTATTGTAATTTACTTCTTTAGATTTAAAGTAGTTCGTAGGGGGTGGGTTCCCGGATTTTGAACCTTGCGATAAAATAGCTAAATCGTTATATAGAGCGGTTTCATCTCGTTGGTCCGCGAAGTTGTTCACTAAAGCAGTTCGAATGCCTTGCCAGTCGGATGGAATCCCATTAGAATTAATTAAGCGAGCAGCAGAGCCTGTTACTTTGTTAAGAATTCCGTTGAGAAGAGCACACCTACTTAATTCACTACTACTATCACTACAAAACTGTCCTACCAATTGATCACATAATTTTAAAAATCTAGTAAGTACATTTGGGTTCCCGTCGAACTCGGGTACCAACCTTAAGGCTTTATAAATGGTGTCTAACTCAGACATTTCCGTTTGTTCTTCTATACTACTTAAACTAATATCTCTTCTATTATCTACGAAAGTTTGCCTACTACTAATAACTATCCTAGGTTCCTTCGATTTTCTTAAATGAAAAATCTTGGCAAATTTTATTAACACACAGGTTAGTTAGGCTAGGATTGAGCAACCACTAAAAAGAATCTAGTGTACTCACATGAACATGTTTCGGTCTCTCTGCGTTATCGATGTCTGGATACCTCTCGTGCAGCACTACTCGTAGATTCGGATGCTACGGATGCAGCAGCTAGACAAGCTACGGCGGGGCTTCACGCGATTACGGAAATCTTCTACGCGAAACGTTCCGCGAGCATCCTACCGACTGCGCCAATTACGTAGGGCTGCCGTTGAGGATGCAGAATGAAACCGAACGAATTTAACTTATACGTTTATTTAAATAATTTAATTTAACAATTAATTATTTCTAATTTATAATATACGTGACAGTCTGTTCGATGTTAGAACAAAAAGCGAAGTTCTGTAGTCTGAATTACATATTTATATACGAAATCGGTAAATCACTGAATGGTCCCCACGGTATGGTGATTCTTGGTAGCGCTCGATGTTCGGGAGGTCTTGCGAAACAAAGCAGCGACGCTGGCAACAGGTGGTAGCTTCAAGGAATGCATGGTGTGATTATTTCTCACGGTATGGTAATTCTTGGTAGCGCTCGATGTTCGGGAGGTCTTGCGATTATTTCTTAACAAATGAATTATAAAAATAAACTTGCAGTAAACGTTGATACAATTGGAGTATTTTAATTCGTTCACGACAGTCATGGTCTCAACTTTTTAATATAAAAATAATCGACCTAATGTTTCGCATTTTCGAATGTGTGTGCAGAATATACTAAATACCGAATGCATAAAGACAGACGCAGTTATCCTTATAATCTACTATGTTTTATTTGTATCATATCTGTTAATAGCTAGATTTGTAAAAAAGCACATCAACTAAAAAAATACAGTATCTAGGTATATATACCTACTGATTTCATTTGTGAAAAATATCTAGTTCACAGTGCGGTTATGATAGTTACGAAAAGTTTGTAGCGTTAACGAAAATACAATTAACGAAACGTGAGTGATTTGATATACAGAGATAAGTCGGTTTAACGACTAAAAATATTCATATTAGTTTAATATTCATAGTGCAAAATAATTGGGTTATTTCGAATGGCTTTATAAAAATATAGCTCGGTGAATGATTCCCGTAGTTCTTTCAAACTGTTATAAGTTCAAGGTACGCTTCGTGTCGCTGTTAGGAAGTTGTTTTGTTTATTCAATTGGCTTCAGTTTGTCATCACATTTGGGCAAGTTTGCGTCAGTGTGACGCATTAATGAACATCGGAAGCTTACCTTGTTTTTAATACTTTTAAGTCTTTTATTTGTTTGTATTTTTTATATAAACTGATAAAATTCAAATAATAAATACACAATCAAAAGTTATTTTTATGATATTGGTAGACGGACAAGCAAATAGGTAGTCCTATCTTATCCCCACTAGGTAACCACAGCGCATAGACAATAGCACTGTAAGAAATATTAACCATTTCTTACATCGCCTATGCCTTAGGAAGTAAGATCTTTTGTCCCTTGTGTGTATATACAGTTACACTGGCTCACTGATCTTTGAATTCGGAACACAGCAATGCTGAGTACTGCTGTTTGGCGGTAGAAATGTTGAGTGGGTGGTACCTAGCTAGAAGGACTTACACAAAGCTAACCAAGTAAATTATTATAAAATGTATAGTTACCGCCTTCATGACTTTCTGTTTGGCCTAAAGGTTGACTGGTAGAGAATGCCTTCAGGCATTAAGTCCGCCTTTTGTCACAACTTATGTTGTTGGTCAATAAAGTATTTTAAATTAAATAAATAAAAAGTCGTAATATACTTTAAAAATTTTATAAATCCTTACAATATTATCTGTACTTGGTTTCGTGATATTATTCGAAATTTTGTAGGTTGATTCATAATTTTCTTCAGTCAATTTTGATTCGTTTGAAAAAAAAAATGATTTACTATATTTTTCATAATTGATTTGTACAAATCAATTGCACTGAAATCTGATATTGGCTTATATGAGTATAATACCTCTGATATCATTTTTAAGGTGAAAATACAAATTTACAGAAAATTATGACAGACCTTTGAAGGAATTCTGCTTTTAATATTTGTGAGACATTAGAAAATGTTAAAAAATAAGATGACAATAACGACGAAAGCTCAACTTTGACTATATAGTCTTTTTATGTAGAATTCAAAATAAAATATTAAAAAAGTATATATTAATTGTTATGTTCTTACATGCATGTAAAATTGTATGAACACAATTTTCTAAAATATTGTGCTTTTAACTGAGCATCGATGATTAGTCACGTGTATAATATTAAAAAAGATATGTGATATCCAGATAGAGTAAAAAGTAAAGTAATAGATAGATAGAAATTACCTTATTATTTTAGGTGTAGATGTTCTGTAACATTTATTTTATGTTTAGACATAAAAATGTGTTATACATAACATCTAATTTTAGGAACCAATTATTGATAAAAGGTGACAATAATCTTTCCATCAATCTTAGAACGTAATCATCAGGATTCAGCTCTTGGGTATACAATTTTCTTCAAGTTGTGGTAGGAAGTTCTTTCCGTAAAAAATGTTTTAAGCCAAGATACTATGACTAATAAAAATAAACATCCGAGCAAGAATCGTAACCACATCACATCGTAAATTGTCTTGTAAATCAATTATGTGTTTTAATTTTATAAAACGTAGCGAAAGAATATTTATGTAATACGGACATTAAATGTATTTAATGTGGTATTTTATGTAAGTAGAAGGGTAACCCCAATAAAGAATGAATGAATGATTTGTTGTTTACCAAATAATCTATCTTTTCATTAGTTACTTATATATTCAAGAGATGGGTACTATTTTGCTTTAAAAAACCCGACGATTTAGAATACCCTTCGCATGGAAAATTGTGTTATGACTACCATTATTAAACTAACTTTCTTATAATCTTGTTCAAAATTAGATCAGGATAAATGATTATATGTTATAAAATTTGTCATGATTTTGTTAAGCAGAAAGTATTTTTCAATATAAAATAATAAATATCACTTTTTCATAGAGGCTTTTACAAGCACTTTTAAATTGTATAAAAAGTATTGAAGTATAGCTACTACAGAATTGAAAGCCAGAAATTCTCTTGTTATTTTTTTCTAACATTTGAAATACGGTGGAGTCAGTTAAACACAAATATAAACACTATATCCTACCTGATAGACAATAAACTGTATTGGTTTTACACTTTTCTCTAAATAATTACAATCCAAATCACCTATTAAACATTTTTGAAGACTTTGTTTGTTGTGTGTTTAAATAAAGAAAGCAACAAACTCCAAACTTATGAATGATATTAATAATAATCGGCTAGCAACGCTAAGTAGTGTATTATTATTAGGCATTTTGTTGTTGTACGCACACGCTTTTGAATTGGGACATGTCTGCTAAATCGGTCAGAATTGAGATCGTTGCACCTGGCCAAGCTTGGCGGTCAGCGGTTAGTCGCAAGTGTTTATGTCAACAACGAGGCTTGCCAAGCGACTCGTCCCGTCTCCTTGGACGACTTGAGCAGAGATCAATCTTACAAATTAACTAATTTTGCACATTCGACACAATCCATTGTAAACGTTTATTTATTATTTTTAGTTTAGATTTAGGTTTAGGTACATTACACATTCAAGTATATATTAATTTGTCGTATTTTAAACGTGTATATTTATTTATATCTTCTTTTGTTTTTTGTTGATGTTAAAATTAAATAAGACTTATGTTATTACAATGATAGAACAGCTATTATCCTGTATTATAATTAGTTTTACGTTGTAACAGCCCATATAAATCGATCTGAGCTCGGACACAGATCTTTTAATATCTTATATAATATTGTTGTTCTTTGTACCTTTTATCGTTTGATCTAATTCTGTGAGCTTTAAATAATTCCAATGTTTTATCGAGACACGACATCTGTAAAAGTTATTATTTTGTATGATCAGTCGAAAGATAACTATGTCTAGCTCGTCTCCGACCAACGCCGGCGTAACAAGCGTATTTTTATAGCTCATCCGAGGTCCCCGCGACGCTAGCCAAATTTTAACCTCTAAAATTATTTCGCATTCTGCTTGTTATAAAATAGCGCGCAAAAATGTTTTAAATAGTTTCAGCATGTCATTAATATTTTTGAAAGTTCGTGTGTCGAGTGAGCTGTCACAAAGAAGTTCTTGTAACGAACCTTGCACATTCAAGTAATTCCTTGTTCGGAGTGAAAGAGACGCCGTCGCCCTGCGCGAGGAGCGCCAGCAGCGGCACGAGGAGCGTCCACATGGCGGGCTACGGGCGCGCGGTCCGCCGCCGCTCGTCGCTCGCGCACTTCCTCACAACACACACTCGGCTGCACATCATCAGCTCACGAGGCACATCACAGACCGGGGCGAGTCGCGAGCTGTACCGAATCCGGCGGGTCGAGGTCCGAGAAGTAGAGAGCGCGCCGCGATACTGCGCTACTGGCGATGTTGACGGCGGGCGGGCGCGGGCGCGGTCACGGGCGCAACCTTCGTTTCCGCGCGATCTCACCCTGTGATGCGACGCCACGCGAGAAAACTACATGCTACGCAATCCGCTACGCAGCTGGCGTTCGCATGAGTGACGGCTCAAAAGTGATGTGCTCTTTAATGCTTATATTTATACCTAGTTGACGGCAACAAAGCACAACCTTGAAGAGGATGCAATTTTTTAATATCAGAATATGCCTCTATGCAATATCGTTTCGATATTTTAATTTGATTAGTATTACTATACTAATCAAATTTTACAAAGTTTACTAAAAGTCAGTTTACAGCACGTGTCACGATCGCGTGACCCGACTTGCCGTGCCCAATAGTCAGATAATATTTCGCGAATGTACTTACATACTAAGTAAAATTATATTTACATAAGATTACATATTTATTTTAATAAGGTTATATGGTTGGTCAGGTACTACAACGATATGTAACATAAACTACGTTTGGTTATCAGCTATATCAATAGTTAACTTTATATTCCGTTATATTGCATTGAAAATAAACACAATTGAAGATGTTTAATCCATAAAAGGTATTGCGTGCGTCATGTTTTTATTAAATTCCCGCGTAATCCCCAAACGACGTACACAGACAAGCGAAGTAATTTGTTTCAACAAAATATAATGTATAATCGACTAATACAAAAAGTATATAATTTGAGCTTTGTTAAATCGTTTGTCCTGACTGACTGTCAACGCAAAGCTACGCACTCATTGTGAGCCTTGAAAGTTAAAATTTGGAACAAAGGTTTATTTTGTGTAACAGTTTTTTTTATAAAATTCTATTCTATCATTCTATGTTTAATACATTTATATGAAAGCGTTTGTTCGTTCAACTTAGAAATGTTAAAATCGGAATCCTTATTTCATCTACACATAGTCAAGTTGTGTTGTTGATTCCAACAAAAATAATTTTATCTTTAAAAAGTCGTTATATTTTTAAATGCATTTTGTGATATTCGATTAAAAAGTTTTATTAAAATCGATTAATCGGTGAATATATATATAAAAAAAACTTCGAATTTTTGATCGAATTTATTAAATTTACCTAAAACGACAGTGTCTTAATTATTTAAGTGGTTATGATTTTATAGTCACTGGTTGATAGTGAAATACAATGCAATGCTCTCAATTCTCAAAATCATCGTTAAAATTCCGGAATAAAAAGGTTATAATTAGCAATAATAATTAGTAAAAAGTATATAATTGGGTTTGTCTGTAAAATAAGTTGCCACGGTTTACCCAGTGCTTGGGATAGTAAAAGCATTTATCTTGCGGTTCGATCTCTTATGCAAATTGATATCTGTTGCATTAATCCGGAATCGTTGAGGACAATATCGTAATCTCCAATTGTATTTTTTCACCATTCGTAAGGTCCGCTTATAAGGATAAAGACGCAGATTTTGTTTCGGGAAAAAGTCTATATATTTCTAGGCCTTATTTTTTTCTGTATGCCTGACAACGTTTATATAATATTTTATCATAATTTCGGTTGAGTTAAGACGTGAAAACTAACTCACTTTATGAACACACTTATCAATAAAAAAACAACATATATGTTATGTGGTTTGACAGTTATTAATACTATTAAAATCATATTAATCTTTCACGTGAAATTTTATACAAAAACGTATTTTATAGCCTCCATTTAAAATTACAATTCCTCAACGTTAAATTGTTTATAATTTTTTTTAATAAATCAATGTATTCACGATTGACTTTATGCATTACATTGAAAATCTTTTATTTCAGTTGTTCGATAATACAAATCAAATAACACCATCGTATCTTGTCCACTTTGGATGTTTTCCAAAACACGAATACAACTATTAAAACTAATTTATCGATAAAATCATCACTTTGTAAAATAAATACATTAATACGATGATTGATACTGTAGTGAGTTGTAAAGTTTTATTTTAATTTTAATTCCTACAAGAAATTTAGGAATAAAATCGTCTTACATATATTTGTAGGAAATTGGCTTTGAAATTTTCTCATAACTGTGTAGCTACGCAACTCAATATTGGATGTCGTGTTTTATATTTAAACTTGCATTTCATAGGATTCACTTCGGCCCCGCGTACTCTACTTATGCGCATTACATTATTTACATAAAACCAGTTAAGAGCAATCCGGAGTCATCCATAGAAGGTTCCTTACTTTCAAAATATAATTTTTGATTTTGTAGTCTTTGTCCAACAGCAAAAAGAATATGTGAAAACTCTCAGGTCAATCGTAGTGAAACTTATGTAGATTAAACGATTATAAGATTCATACAAAACTACTAAGTACTAACTTTCAAAATTGAAGAAGCTTATCTTTAACTTGTAATAATGAAGAGTATGGAAATATCCCAGCGCTGGAGAAATGATATAGAACAAAACCTAAGTTTCACAGAATTTTAAATGTCGAATCGAAAAATATATTTATCAAATTTTCAATATGACGTTATAGACATTTGTGCCCAAAAAAACAGATACATAAACAGACGGACCGACAGCGTGGAGTTTCATTTTTTCATATTAAACGGAACTCTATAAGCCAGTGTTAACATTTAAAAAATCACTACCCGCTACAATTAACATTTTTGAATTTGTTACTATTTATCGATGCAATGGTTAATCGATGAATTATATAATCCATCAAACATTGAAGAACAATATTTTATGTAGGTACGTTAACTAATTACGAAAAGAAAGTGATTTGGTAGGTCAAAAATCATTCACTTCCTACGTGCAACGAATGAGAACAAAGAGACAAAACCCGGTTGAGAACAGAAATCTGATTGGTGAACATATTGTACACATGGGATATCTACCAATCAGCGTTGAAGCAATGTAGTGTAAGAAGTTTTAAAGCCGTCCTCTTATTGGGAGAAACTGGTTTTGTCTAACAACAACAAACAACAAAAACAGCCTGTAAATTCCCACTGCTGGGCTAACGGCCTCCTCTCCCTTTGAGGAGAAGGTTTGGAACATATTCCACCACGCTGTTCCAATGCGGGTTGGTGGAATACACATGTGGCAGAATTTTTTTGAAATTTGTCACATGCATGTTTCTTCACGATGTTTTCCTTCACCGCGGAGTACGAGATGAATTATAAAGACAAATTAAGCACATGAATCAGCGGTGCTTGCCTGGGTTTGAACCCGCAATCATTGAATTAAGATGCACTCGTTCTAACCACTGGGCCATTTGTCTAAAGGTGTTTGATATTAATTAGCTTTTGATTGTACTTGTCGTTTCAGTACTTTTCAACGGTATAAGTTTTCAGACAATGACATATCATAAAAAACTAACAAATTTGTCTTCCAATTTAAACTGTATTGAAGCTTATTTCTGTCGTTTCACAATGAACAGTTAAAAATGTGAAGGGTTATGACTGCAGTAAATATTTGTTATTACTAAAACAACATTCAACACTACGATAAATCTATCGTCATCCAAAATAATAAAACATGCAAAATTAAAACAGTTCATATAATTGCCAAGCTTTTATTACATGTAATGTTCAAGATAAAAAATAATGAAATTATATGCAAATTTAACGATTAAAAAAAACGATACGAGCTCATATTAACGAATGCACGCGACACAATACTGTTAATGTAACTGCGGCAAAATTTGTAAAGCAAACAAATATAATCCGAACGTTTCGCATTACCTATTAACTAACCATAAACCTGAACGTAACTGTCGGTTTATAGACACGATGATCAGGTGAAAACATTTTCGTGCAATTAACGTCCTTTTTACTAAAGAAATAAGAGTCTTGTTTTGTGCGTGAGTTTACTGTTTATAAGTAAACATTTTGCCAGTGCCAGGGAGCCAGATAGAGGTATGCTATTAATAAATACAGATTTGTTTTCTTGCTAATGCGTGAAGTGCTGTTACGTGGGCAGAGGCCCGGGTCGCGTTTGTGACATCAAGCGAATCACCTATGACATTATTTAAGCTAACTAATCACAATATCTATTATTATTATTACCTTCTATTTATGTCCTTCCAATCGATTTCAATTATGCTGACTGTTTTAAAGAGTGATATTAATTGCGCAGAAGTGAGCGCGCAAATGTAGGTAAAACGTCCTAGGCGAATGAGTTAACACTGTCAACTTCCATGCCTCGAAATTATGAGAAGTACTTGGCAAAAAAACCATTGATTTTTAATGAAAACCCAGAACCACTTACAAGTTTGCGAACCCCTAAGTTCATCTATTAAACCTATAATACAGTCCGTTTAAAAAATTTGTTAAGGTCACATGATTTTTGTTCAATTGGCAACCCACAACAGCAATATACTCGTATAGAACTGCTATCCGTTATTACTCCATCCCTATTAAATTTATTCCATACTTTATAAATGTGTCTTCCAGAGGCAACCTCTCGGTTCAATTTCATGAAGATCGATTCAGTTGTTTTCATGAGGTGGCAGATTAATAAGCAGTCATTCGAAATTATAATTTTAAAATAATCTTGGTTACTTTAATATTGCCTAAAACTGCAATTCCTTTTTATTGGAAGTTTATTTAAACGTTGCTGCAATGAGTACTGATAAATACTATCATACATATATATTCCTTTCTAAACCTCAAATGTTATAATCCCAGGAGTTTTAGACTAGAGACAAAGTTTTATTGAGACACATTTCCAAATATCACTCAAGTATTGTTTTATAATGCTCAATATCTATAATCAAACTGGGACAACCTATCTGACATTCGTTCCATTCCGTATATTCATTCCGAATATATGAAAACCCGAATCCTCTATCCAAGTCGTAAATGTCGTATGATAATATAGGACATTTCACTCCTGCGCTAATTGAATCAGGCATTTATTATTGCTGATAGAGACTGTGTAATAAGTGCAAGACATTTAGTGCTGATGTTATTAGGAATCCATGTTTACAGAAACTAAATTCTGGTCAAACTTTCCCTTTCGGCCGCCTATTTCTGGTATGTCTAGCGTTAAGCGCTCTCAGACTGGGATCTTTTGGAGACGTCACCGGAATTGTTTCACGTCGGCTCTCATGCGTAGGCTGGCTTCTTTTTTTTAATTTTGGCTGACAGCCAGTTGTTTTGGCGGTCTTTGTCAATGTTGGATTTATTAATACTTTGCATTGTCGCTCTTCTGGCTAGTCTGAACGGTTGTCCTTTTAGCGAAATTCGCTAGTGACGATAATAGTGACCTACAATTTGTATTGTGTGACCTATTTCGTTGTGCTTCATTTTTTTATACAAATAACATCTCGTTTTTAGAAACTATCCAGTTAAAGATATTTTTGGGTATGTTTATATATCTCCAAACAAAAAAAAAAAAACAAAACATTCCACTTTTGTGGGCCTTCAGCTAATCTAAGTTTGTATACAACAACAACAGCTATAAATTTCCACTGCTGGGCTAAAGGCCTCCACACTCTTTGAGGAAAAGGTTTGCAACATATTCCACCACGCTGTACCAATGCGGATTGGTGGAATATACATGTGGCAGAATGTCTATGAAATTTGTCACATGCAGGTTTCCTCACGATGTTTTCCTTCATCGCTGAGCACGAGATGAATTATAAAGACAAATTAAGTACATGAATCAGCGGTGCTTGCTTGGTTTTATACCCGCAATCGTCGGTTAAGATGCACGCGTTCTAACCACTGGGCCATCTCGACTCTAAGTTTGTATTCCTTGGTCTATTTCGCTCTCGTAATCCAAATCGAACCAGTTGATAAAATCAGGTCAATCAAAACTGCGTCATACCGTCTGGTATTTGAAAAATGTAATTATTTGTATGTTGGTCGCAAGTAGCCGAAATAAACTGTATGCGACTGTCGTTGCCAGATTCCCGGCGCGTGCGCGTCTCCCTGCCAGCAGCGACTCGCAACCGCTATGTCTTGCGATTACGCATACCATTTATTAAGTACTCATTATCACCCGTGATACTGAGCACTTAATAAATGATATGCGCTTGCATGCAAAGCGCTTTATATACATCATTAAACTTCACACTAAACATACTATTTATACTTGATTTAAAGTTTATTACACATTTAATTAATTGCTAAAGATACGTATACAAAACGATTATATCAATAGACACAATCAACGGTGTATAAATTAAAAAGCATTTAAAAATTCAATGGGAAATATAAATTTTAATATCATTCCAATGCAATATGCGGGTACGAACGCCATTAAAGTTATTCGAAGAGATATCATTCATATCTAATAAAATTTAAGTACGCTCGTCATAATTGCTACCAACCTTGCCATCCCTCATGATTTTCTTTGCCATTCGTTTAATTAACGTTTTGCGTTTAAACACTTATTAGTTTTATGCAAAATAGTGTAAATATCACCTCGCGTGTGAGTAATGCGAATGTAATGAAGGTGAAATAAATCTAAATATAATTTACAATGCGCTTATAAGCAAGGAGCAAGATTTAGATGCAAATAAACGATATTGTAAGTTATATTTGATAGCTTTAGCAATTACATTTGAGAAATCTTGTATTATTTAATCTTCATAGCGATTTTCATTTTATTTGAGGGTTCTTAAGCTTTTTTTAAGATCTGTCTACCCTCTTTTGTGTGATATTTTATTTTTAATTTAATTTAATTTATTTAATTTATTTTATCTTTACTTTGTTATCTCTGTACGCTTCTTTTATAATTGTTTTATTTTATATAGTTTCTCAGTAAGTGAAATATATGTATTTCTTTTGAGGAATTAATAAAGTTCTTAAACCACTTTCAGGGTTTTATTCGAATGCCAAATACGGTTCTATAGAAACGAATGTTTTTTCCTTTGCGATATATTTTCCGTTTTTTTTTTTTTTTTTTTTTAGTTTTTTTACTATCTATACCAAGAAGGTTTAGAAGCTGGACGTAAATGGGGCCCTGATAGTAATTGGTCATCGACAACCCATATAGTATGACGTAAGATATATAAACCGTTATATTACTGTGCCAATGTAAGGAAGTTAAGATGTTAGGTCCCTTATTGCTATGGTAACAACTGGCTCTCCCACCCTTAAAATCAGGACCCAAAACTACTAAGTATTGCTATTTGGCGGTCAAATAGGAGATTCGTGTGTATTTCCCAGCTGGGGAAAAGTCCTATCAGCTATTGCCGCGTTACTCATGTAACTATTTTTTATGTATATTACAATATATCAATATTGTTAAGAATTTAATTTCAATTGTCAATTTTTTTTTCAAACTGTTACATAACTCATGATGATTTATTAATGATACGTTTAATAAAGTTTACAAGACATTATTTATAGAAGAACTCGGCGTGCGTGTCACTTTGATTATTTATATGCGTGTCTGTCCTTATGATTTGGCCGCATAAACACGGAAGTTGTATCGCTGGCGTACTAGACGAACAGAACAACACATTATTTGAGAACCTTTACGAAATTATGAATGAAATTATTCGATGATATTTATATTTCATGAAAAGTTGCTGAGGTTTTACAACTAATTAATAAGAAACCTTGACCTTACTTTGTTTTGTACAACAAAGAAAGTTACTTCCGTATCCTTGACAATGCTTTACATATTTGCAAATAACTTTGACATTTACAGCTAATTCCAACAAACGTAGAAACTTTTTAATTATACTTATTGCCGAACGTCATAGATTATTTAAGGATTCAAACCCAGACAAGTACTGAATTTTCAGGTGCTATATTTGAAACATGAAGATGGTGGACAACGGTGATTTAAAAAAAAGCGTGAGAAAACCTGCATGTGTCTAATTTCAACGAAATTCTGCCACATGTGATTCCAACCGACTATGGAGCAGCGTGGTGGAATATAATCCTAGCCTTCTCCTCAAACAATGAGGAGGCCTTAGTCCAACAGTGCTTACAGGCTGTTACTATGTATTATATATTAAGTGGTCAGTTTACTACAAACAGCGGGATTTAAGATGCAATACAATTTTGGTTTCTAATTACATTGGCGCATTAATTGTACAAACTGGAACAGATCAATACATATTATAGCTGGTGGGAAGCACAATAACCAGTAGTAGTACCACCTGGAATATGTTCCATACCTTCTCATCAAAGGGAGAGGAGGCCTTTAGTCCAGCAGTGGGAATTTACAGGTTGTTGTTGTTGTTGTTGTACCACCAAGACGAACGTGCAGCAAAATCCTACCTATATAAAAATTACTTGCATTATTATAAAAAAGTTCTTTTTAAAAACTAACTAATATAACATTAAGGAAAGCGTGTTTTCCACGTTAAGTTAATTCAAGGCTTTCATAATTTCTTTAGTTTACTTCAAACATGCATGTTTCAAATTATTGCAAATTTTCTGAAAATTATAATATCAATGTCGTGTCTATGAATTTGTCTCAACCATGCGACGGTTATAGGCTTCGTTTTTTTTATAATTAGTTTTCTTTTAACACTATTGGATTTTGGAAGTTTTTTTAATTATCATCTATTGTGTGTTTCTGTGTGTGTGTGTGAGTGTGTGTGTGTGTGTGAGAGAGTGTGTGAGTGTGCGTGTGTGAGTGAGAGTGTGTGTGTGTGTGTGTTTGTGTAGGCCTGTCTGCGATGGTACTATCAACTCATCAGACATTATATCGCCAAACAGAACTTAGTATTTTTGAGTTTCAGTTTGAAAGGTGTGAAGAACCAATGTAATGTTAGGCACATAGGACATTACATCTTATTTCTTAAGATTATTGTTGCATTTTCATTGTAAGGAATCGTTAATACTATTTATCAGGGGTCCCCTTTTCCCGTGCACCAAAAATTTTTTTTTGGTTGATAGCTCAACATTAACTATAAAAACCAAACAAAAACACAAATTCATAAAAAAATCGATGCCTTATACGAAATTTAAAAGTGTACGTCAATAAGTAAACAAAGGCTATGCTGTGTTTATAAAAATAGATAAAATTTAAAGCCAGCAAGAAATATCACTCAGTGAAAAAGGTTAGAGGTAGCAGTACAGTCACACTAACAACCGCTAAATACATTAAGCATTAATATGCAAATATTTTAAATTGTTATAATATAAAAAAAAACATGTTTCACTTTTATTCAAAGAAGGTTGTCATCGTTCTTATAAATGAGAGGTAAAATTATAAATAGTATTTCTTATCAATTCGTTGCGGTTTAATAAAGATTTTATGGTAATCGAATCGAAACAGAATCGTAGCCGTTGAGACGTTTTCCTTTTCTATCTATATCTATATCAATAACTAAAATTGGCTCTCCGTTACGCTGAGATTAATTTTTGTGAGGAACTGTCGAAGTTGGATCGGAAAAGAATAGGGAACGTATCATTATCGTTATAACTGAGTAGAATTGGGCCCCTGGTTGACATAGATTAACTATGTCTTGATAATTACAAATAAAATAGAGAGAATGATTTATCCCTGTGTTGTAGTTTTATTTTTTTGTAGTGAGTGTTTTCAATAAATAATCACTGATATGAGAAAAAGGAATAGAATCAATTATTGTAAGTATTATTAATATGAATTTAATGCGTGTTGGGAAATACACGTGTAAGATTTCCTTTGACAGATGTAGGTTTTCTTAAGATATGTTCCACTAAATAAGAAATAAGAAATTAGTACTGTCCCATTATGAAAATGACCTCTATCAGGTGTCTTTAATCAAATCAAAATATTATTCAAGTAAGGCCTTAAAATAAGTTATGAATCATTGTGTTACACGTGTATTGAATTAAATGAAAACAGTCGCGTATATTTTCCACCACTTTAATTAAACAATAGATTATTATCAAATACTATTCAATCTAAATAAATCCTGCCTGACAAACTTATGTTGAGCCTTATTTATGATTTTTATATCAATATATTTATTAAGAGTCCAAGTTAAAAATAGTTATGATATCTTGGTAACGAAATCTCGAACCACATGTCATAAAAATACGAGTAAGTAATGTTGTTGCTGACTGTACCGGAGTACCTTTCATATTACTTCGAACTGACAATGCACCTTCTACAACGTAAACGATCAGAAAATCAGTCGATGGATTGAACTTTAAAATTCTAGCAATGCCTGCAACGACAGCTGATTGGCAAGCGTTTGAATTATATATTGTTTATTTTATGTCCTTAAATCTTTAAAAAATAAAACACAATTTTCATTACTTTTCATTATGTGTACAACGGTAACATGGCAGCCTGTTGTTCGATATTATCATTTATATTTCTCGTGATTGTTTTTCTTAGATAAATATTTTCAATATGTATCGAAATGAGATCGTAACAAGCTTGTATTCTCAGTCTAATTTACATAGTATTCCAATGTTTGCCTTGTTTGTTTTTTCACATTCGATGTTATTCGATGTTATTGTATTTGGTGGTAGGGCTTTGAACAAGCCCGTCTGGGAAGATACCACCCACTCATCAGTTATTCTACCGCCAAATAACAGTACTCAGTATTGTTGTGTTCCGGTTTGAAGGGTGAGTGAGCCAGTGTAACTACAGGCACAAGGGCCATAACATCTTAGTTCCCTGGGTTTGTGGCACATTGACGATGTAAGGAATAGTTAATATTTCTTACAGCGTCATTGTCTATTGGTGATGGTGATCACTTACAATCACGTGGCCCATATGCTCGTCCGTCAACCTATACTACAAAAAAATATTGTTGTTATAGACATCGCCTTATATGTATATGTATATTGCTCTACCATGCTAGTCAGTTTTGTTACACTTGGTCATGTTCTCGTATACCTAAATATATTATTTGAAATTACCTATTTGAAAATGCGAAAAATATATTGTGAATTATTGTAATCAGTGTAGATTATGAGTTTAAAAATGGTTATTTACTAACGAAACTTGAAAATAATACTTAATTTATTCAAAAATCAATAAATAAAAATGCATTTTTTCAAACGTTTGTCACGTGACACAAAACGCTCCTGATTGGCCGGGCTTATGATGAAGTCACTTTCTTGTAAACTTTGCTTTTCTACTATATGTACCACAGATTAAAATACAGCAAAGTGACGTCACCGACCCCATTGCAGAGCCATATTGTCCAAGTAGCGTTTTCGCGCGTTATTTAAATATGGATTTTTTAATGTGATATTTTTCGGCAAATATGTACTAGATTTTAAAAAAATCTACTTTTACTGGGTTCCTTAACCTCTACTAAATAATATAAAATGGATTTTAACAACCAGTCAAATAGTCTAATGAAATGTTATCCAAAGCGAGAACCACCTTCTACTCCAATTTTAAGACATTCTTTGTTTAGGTCTATGTATTGCTTTTGGCCCTAATAGTCTCTAGAGCGGCATTGGTTAGGAAGACGAACTACAATAGTTAATCTCGAGGGCCCACTTGAAGGCTCTGGGTACGCCTGTCATAGGGATACTAGATCTCGGCTTAGGACATGGAGTACTATTCTATATATTTACTATTCTAGAACCCAATAACTTCTATTAAATCTACCAATGAGGTTCATTTTATTTTTATAAATAGAAAAATATATGTTTGCTCACAAAATGTGGATAGTCTTTTATCTAATTAATATAAAAAATATTTTTTTATTAGATTTTTCTTCGTATGTTAATCGGTCAATCTGAACATATTATATAGAACCTTACCTTAATCGTTCATAATAAAAATAAAACATTCGCATTACCTGTCGTTGTATAAACGCTTATAAATTAATTCTGCCCGAAAAAATGTCTTGATGCAACAACGATAAAAATAAAATATGTTTCGGTGAAGTTACCAAGGACGACACTAATCACCGAAGACTACTTGAGTCAAGGTTTCCGCTTTCTGCCATTCCACACAAATATTAATAATATCCGAAATATTTTTCATACAGAGCTTAATCATTATCATCATTACACAGTATAAAACATAGTCGCTTGCCGCTATCTGTGCATATGTGTGCTTAGATCTTTAAAATTACGCAACGAATTTTGATGCGGTTTTTTTAACAGATAGGGTGATTCGAGAGGAAGGTTTTTGTATATAATACATGGACAATATAGAATGTACGTTGTGTGAATAAGAATGTACGGAAATTTAGTATCAGCTTTGCACCCATTCGTAGCCGGGGCGGGTCGCTAGTTAATAATAAACTAGCAATAGAATAACTATAATATATTGACCCATAGTAATGTCATAAATTACTATCTCTTATTATGTATTCAAGTACAACTAATAACTTCTGTATTAGTGTGAGTCTTCAAAATGACCGAAGTAGGCACTATTTACATACCGTCTACGGAGCATGCTAGCATTTAACTATTAATGTTAATATAATTTCAAATATTGTTATATTATGACCAAATAACATAAAATCATTGTAAATTATAACCTATGTGTTAATCTGATTTATAACCTATATTACTGTAAAATTTTAACAAAATCTGTTTAGTAGTTTTTTCGTGAAAGAGCAACAAACATACATACATCCATTGTCAAAAACTTCCGCATTTATAATATTAGTAGGACGTAAGCCGATTTTTGTCCAGTGATTATGGGACGATAGCTGTACATACAAATTTTAATCTCAGCCATAGATGTGCAGATATTATATAAAGATATTTTTTGATTCAAATGTACTAAATTGTTGCAATTTGAGAAAGATCGAATAGAGAGCGGAAATAGATACTGGCCGGATAGAGATAGGAAATACGGGTTCAAGACAAAAAAAAAAACGTAAACAAAATTAAAGATTCCAATTCTATTGAATAAACGTGAAATTTCGCAGAAGACCCACTAGTAAGTACTATATTTTGATATCTGTTGTTTGAATACTATGTGAGAGTTCATACACCTGAAAGGTATGTTAGGAATTCTTGCGTGAGATGTTCGAAATTTGAAGCCAAGGACGACAGCAAATGAGACCGCCTGCGTGACCCAAGGTTTTCCCGACACAGACCCTAATGTCTGTTTGGTATTATTAGTAGCGAAGGGTGAAATATTTTGTCATCCTTAAAGAGGTTTAGGGCGCATTGTTATTTCCTTTTTTTCTTTTTTATTATTATCAATGGCAACGTCAATAAATAATTTAATTCGACATATTAAGTGACGTTTGTGGTTACCACTTTAATTCTAAGCATTTTAGTGTAAAGTTACACCTTAGTTACGTGTTTACTGTATAACTTCAACCTTCCTCTAGAAATAGACTATTATAACTGGAAAACAATAATTATTCGAAATAGACGTGTAGTTTCTGATATTAACGCATTCAACCAACAAAACGCTTTAGCTTTATTATCTTTCGCTGAAGTCGCATAATGATTTTAATCAATTCAATGTTGATTAATTCATCTTTCAGCTTGGACCAAATACTTGGCAGAGTAATCCAGTTATGGGGTGAGTCCTCTTCTGCTTTGAGATTGGTTATTCCAAGACACTACTAAAATACGAGTTGGAGCATGCTCATTAAAATAATATTAAAAGTAAGGCTTAATTAGTAATGAATACAGTAATCTTGGACTATTTATTATAATCAAAGTTACGAGCTAGGAACCGAGGCGGGGTAACTAAGTCTAATGAAAGGTGTTAGCGAAAGGAAATTACTAATTAATTTTATTAATATATCAATATTGTTAAGAATTTAATTTCAATTGTCAATTGTTTTTTCAAACTGTTACATAACTCATGATGATTTATTAATGATACGTTTAATAAAGTTTACAAGACATTATTTATAGAAGAACTCGGCGTGCGTGTCACTTTGATTATTTATATGCGTGTCTGTCCTTATGATTTGGCCGCATAAACACGGAAGTTGTGTCGCTGGCGTACTAGACGAACAGAACAACACATTATTTGAGAACCTTTACGAAATTATGAATGAAATTTTTCGATGATATTTTTATTTCATGGAAAGTTACTGAGGTTTCACAACTAATTAATAAGAAACCTTGACCTTACTTTGTTTTGTACAACAAAGAAAGTTACTTCCGCATCCTTGACAATGCTTTACATATTTGCAAATAACTTTGACATTTACTAATTCCAACAAACGTAGAAACTTTTTAATTATACTTATTGCCGAACGTCATAGATTTTTTAAGGGACGAAATAATCGATGCAAAATCTGGAAGACATTGAGTGGGGAAGAGCGCGTACATTAACCGATGATTGCAGATTCAAACCCAGACAAGTACTGAATTTTCAGGTGCTATATTTGAAACATGAAGATGGTGGACAACGGTGATTTAAAAAAAAGCGTGAGAAAACCTGCATGTGTCTAATTTAAACGAAATTCTGCCACATGTGATTCCAACCGACTATGGAGCAGCGTGGTGAAATATGCTCCTAGCCTTATCCTCAAACAATGAGGAGGCCTTAGCCCAACAGTGCTTACAGGCTGTTACTATGTATTATATATTAAGTGGTCAGTTTACTACAAACAGCGGGATTTAAGATGCAATACAATTTTGCTTTCTAATTACATTGGCGCAGTAATTGTACAAACTGGAACAGATCAATACATATTATAGTTGGTGGGAAGCACAATAACCAGTAGTAGTACCACCTGGAATATGTTCCATACCTTCTCCTCAAAAAGGGAGAGGAGGCCTTTAGTCCAGCAGTGGGAATTTACAGGTTGTTGTTGTTGTTGTTGTACCACCAAGACGAACGTGCAGCAAAATCCTACCTATATAAAAATTACATGCATTATTATAAAAAAGTTCTTTTTAAAAACTTACTAATATAACATTAAGGAAAGCGTGTTTTCCACGTTAAGTTAATTCAAGGCTTTCATAATTTCTTTAGTTTACTTCAAACATGCATGTTTCAAATTATTGCAAATTTTCTGAAAATTATATTATCCAATGTCGTGTCTATGAATTTGTCTCAACCATGCGACGGTTATAGGCTTCGTTTTTTTTATAATTAGTTTTCTTTTAACACTATTGGATTTTGGAAGTTTTTTTAATTATCATCTATTGTGTGTTTCTGTGTGTGTGTGTGAGTGTGTGTGTGTGTGTGTGAGAGAGTGTGTGAGTGTGTGTGTGTGAGTTAGAGTGTGTGTGTGTGTGTGTGTGTTTGTGTAGGCCTGTCTGCGATGGTACTATCAACTCATCAGACATTATATCGCCAAACAGAATTACTTAGTATTTTTGAGTTTCAGTTTGAAAGGTGTGAAGAACCAATGTAATGTTAGGCACATAGGACATTACATCTTATTTCTTAAGATTATTGTTGCATTTTCATTGTAAGGAATCGTTAATACTATTTATCAGGGGTCCCCTTTTCCCGTCCACCAAAAATTTTCTTTTGGTTGATAGCTCAACATTAACTATAAAAACCAAACAAAAACACAAATTCATAAAAAAATCGATGCCTTATACGAAATTTAAAAGTGTACGTCAATAAGTAAACAAAGGCTATGCTGTGTTTATAAAAATAGATAAAATTTAAAGCCAGCAAGAAATATCACTCAGTGAAAAAGGTTAGAGGTAGCAGTACAGTCACACTCACAACCACTAAATACATTAAGCATTAATATGCAAATATTTTAAATTGTTATAATACAAAAAAAACATGTTTCACTTTTATTCAAAGAAGGTTGTCATCGTTCTTATAAATGAGAGGTAAAATTATAAATAGTATTTCTTATCAATTCGTTGCGGTTTAATAAAGATTTTATGGTAATCGAATCGAAACAGAATCGTAGCCGTTGAGACGTTTTCCTTTTCTATCTATATCTATATCAATAACTAAAATTGGCTCTCCGTTACGCTGAGATTAATTTTTGTGAGGAACTGTCGAAGTTGGATCGGAAAAGAATAGGGAACGTATCATTATCGTTATAACTGAGTAGAATTGGGCCCCTGGTTGACATAGATTAATTATGTCTTGATAATTACAAATAAAATATAGAGAATGATTTATCCCTGTGTTGTAGTTTTATTTTTTTGTTGTGAGTGTTTTCAATAAACAATCACTGATATGAGGAAAAGGATTAGAATCAATTATTGTAAGTATTATTAACATGAATTTAATGCGTGTTGGGAAATACACGTGTAAGATTTCTTTTGACAGATGTAGGTTTTCTTAAGATATGTTCCATTAAACATGAAATGAGGAATACGTACTGTCCCATGATGAAAATGATCTTTATCAGGTGTCTTAAATCAAATCAAAATATTATTCAAGTAAGGCCTTAAAATAAGCTATGAATCATTGTGTTACACGTGTATTGAATTAAATGAAAACAGTCGTGTATATTTTCCACCACTTTAATTAAACAATAGATTATTATCAAATACTATTCAATCTAAATAAATCCTGCCTGACAAACTTGTGTTGAGCCCTATTTATGATTTTTATATCAATACATTTATTAAGAGTCCAAGTTAAAAATAGTTATGATATCTTGGTAACGAAATCTCGAACCACATATCACAAAAATACGTGTAAGAAATGTTGTTGCTGACTGTACCAGAGTACCTTTCATATTACTTCGAACTGACAATGCACCTTCTACAACGTAAACGATCAGAAAATCAGTCGATGGATTGAACTTTAAAATTCTAGCAATGCCTGCAACGACAGCTGATTGGCAAGCGTTTGAATTATATATTGTTTATTTTATGTCCTATGATTAAATCTTTAAAAAATAAAACACAATTTTCATTACTTTTCATTATGTGTACAACGGTAACATGGCAGCCTGTTGTTCGATATTATCATTTATATTTCTCGTGATTGTGTTTCTTAGATAAATATTTTCAATATGTATCGAAATGAGATCGTAACAAGCTTGTATTCTCAGTCTAATTTACATAGTATTCCAATGTTTGCCTTGTTTGTTTTTTCACATTCGATGTTATTCGATGTTATTGTATTTGGTGGTAGGGCTTTGAACAAGCCCGTCTGGGAAGATACCACCCACTCATCAGTTATTCTACCGCCAAATAACAGTACTCAGTATTGTTGTGTTCCGGTTTGAAGGGTGAGTGAGCCAGTGTAACTACAGGCACAAGGGACATAACATCTTATTTGCCTAGGTTAATGGCACATTGAAGATGTAAGGAATAGTTAATATTTGTCTATGGGCGATGGTGACCACTTACTATCAGATGGCCCATATGCTAGACCGCCAACCTATACTATAAAAAAAATACATATTGTTGTTATAGATATAGTTTTGTATGCATATGTATATTGCTCTACCATGCTAGTCAGTTCTGTTACAATTGGTCATGTTCTCGTATACCTAAATATAATTGAAATGTTATCCAAAGCGAGCACCTCCTTCTACTCCAATTTTAAGACATTCTTTGTTTTGGTCTATGTATTGCTTTTGGTCCTAATGGTCTCTAGAGCGGCATTGGTTAGGAAGACGAGTTAAAATCTCGAGGGCCCACTTGAAGGCTCTGAGTACGCGCGTCCTAGGGATACTAGATCTCGGCTTAGGACATGGAGTACTATTCTATATATTTACTATTCTAGAACCTTTTCATTCAATCAAGGTTCATTTTATGTTCTTACATAGAAATATATTTTTGTTCACAAAATGTGGATAATTTATTTATCTAATAAATATTAAAAGGAATACGAAGATTTTGCTTCGTATGTTAATCGGTCAATCTAAACATATTATATAGAACCTTACCTCAGTAATAGTTAGTCGTTGTATAAACGCTTATAAATTAATTCTGCCCGAAAAAATGTCTTGATGCAACAACGATAAAAATAAAATATGTTTCGGTGAAGTTACCAAGGACGACACTAATCACCGAAGACTACTTGAGTCAAGGTTTCCGCTTTCTGCCATTCCACACAAATATTAATAATATCCGAAATATTTTTCATACAGAGCTTAATCATCATCATCATTACACAGTATAAAACATAGTCGCTTACCGCTATCTGTGCATATGTGTGCTTAGATCTTTAAAATTACGCAACGAATTTTGATGCGGTTTTTTTAACAGATAGGGTGATTCGAGAGGAAGGTTTTTGTATATAATACATGGACAATATAGAATGTACGTTGTGTGAATAAGAATGTACGGAAATTTAGTATCTGCTTTGCACCCATGCGTAGCCGGGGCGGGTCGCTAGTTAATAATAAACTAGCAATAGAATAACTATAATATATTGACCCATAGTAATGTCATAAATTACTATCTCTTATTATGTATTCAAGTACAACTAATAACTTCTGTATTAGTGTGAGTCTTCAAAATGACCGAAGTAGGCACTATTTACATACCGTCTACAGAGCATGCTAGCATTTAACTATTAATGTTAATATAATTTGTATGTCAATGTAATTAAAGGTACAAAGGAAATAACTGTGGCTATTGTAAAAGCCTGCGGAATATAAGGCAAGCAATTAAAAGCAATTACAAGGTAGTTAGGGTCTAGCTGGCATTTCTAATACACCAGTGAAAATCGGCGACTGTTTCGGTATATTTTATGGTGCTTTATGCGGGATACGATAGGTTTGAACTCTTACAAAACACTGACTCTCAACGAATTGAGTAGATAATAATGACTATAAGAAACAATAAAACTAGCGACCCGTCCCGGCTTCGCACGGTTACTTGATATATATTATTATATTATGACCAATTAACATAAAATCATTGTAAATTATAACCTATGTGTTATTCTGATTTAAAACCTATATTACTGTAAAATTTCATCAACATCCGTTCAGTAGTTTTTTCGTGAAAGAGCAACAGACATACATACATTGTCACAAGCTTTCGCATTTATAATAATAGTAGAACTTAAGACAATTTTTGTCCAGTGATTATGGGACGATAGCTGTACATACAAATTTTAATCTCAGCCATAGATGTGCAGATATTATATAAAGATATTTTTTGATTCCAATGTACTAAATTGTTGCAATTTGACAAAGATCGAATAGAGAGCGGAAATAGTTACTGGCCGGCTAGAGATAGGAAACACGGGTTCAAGACAAAAAAAAACAAACGTAAACAAAATTAAAGATTCCAATTCTTTTGAATAAACGTGAAATTTCGCAGGAGACCCACTAGTAGATAATGAGTACTATATTTTGATGTCTGTTGTTTGAATACTATGTGAGAGTTCATACACCTGAAAGGTATGTTAGGAATTCTTGCGTGAGATGTTCGAAATTTGAAGCCAAGGACAACAGCAAATGAGACCGCCTGCGTGACCCAAGGTTCCCCCGACACAGACCCTAATGTCTGTTTGGTATTATTAGTAGCGAAGGGTGAAATATTTTGTCATCCTTAAAGAGGTTTAGGGCGCATTGTTATTTCCTTTTTTCTTTTTTATTATTATCAATGGCAACATCAATAAATAATTTAATTCAACATATTAATTGAAGTTTGTGGTTACCACTTTACTCTTTACCATTGTAGTGTAAAGTTACACCTTCATAACGTGTTTACTGTATAACTTCAACCTTCCTCTAGAAATAGACTATTATAACTGGAAAACAATAATTGTTCGAAATAGACGTGTAGTTTCTGATATTAACGCATTCAACCAACTAAACGCTTTAGCTTTATTATCTTTCGCTGAAATCGCATAATGATTTTAATTCATCCCATGATGATGAATTAATTTTCCAGCTTGAACCAAATACTTGACAGAATCCTTCCAGTTATGGGGTGAATCCTCTTCTGATTTGAGAAAAGGATTGGTTATTCCAAGACGCAACCAAAATGCGAGTTGGAGCATGCTCATTAAAATAATATTAAAAGTAAGGCTTAATTAGTAATGAATACAGTAATCTTGGACTATTTATTATAATCAAAGTTACGAGCTAGGAACCGAGGCGGGGTAACTAAGTCTGATGAAAGGTGTTAGCGAAAGGAAATTACTAATTAATTTTATTAATACCTAAAAATATTACAATATAATAACGAAAAAATGTCGAAAACAAAATTACGATTAACAAAAAGGTAGCTTAGAAGATGCTTCGGTTCCAAACAGACAACGACATATGCTCATACTTATGTTTTTAATTAATTTATTTTTAAAGAAATTAAGAAGAATAAGAACACGCTGGCTCAATTAGTAATCTTCAACATTCTAAATTATTTTAAAATTTATATTCAACTAGCTGTGCCCGCGACCATGTACGCGTTTGAGTTTAACAAAAAAAAATGTAGCCTAAATTACTCCTTAATATATCAGTTAAATGTCAGTGAAAGTTCCCTCAAAATCGGTCCAGCCGTTCCAGAGATTAGCCGGAATAAACAGACAAAAATTGAAAAAAATGTTATTTTGGCATATTATTATGTACCGTGTATACATATACATATGCATTGAGTAAAATAGGGCTATTTTAACATTACAAACAGACACCCCAATTTTATTATATGTACAGATTACTTATTGACTTCTACTACAAAGTACATTTTACACTGCCATCTAGCTGAAAGTAAAGAAAATAATATGCGAATGAAACTCGCGAGAAAATATTGTCTGAAATTTTTTGTATTGTGGTTGCGTAGAACTAGATGTCGCTACGTAACAGATGTATGAGACAAGAGGAAAATTCGTACAAACAGTAGCTGATCATGACTTTTTTTACTATTACTTATTAGTTTAAGTAAAACAGTCTGCAAGTAAAAAATTCGGCCGATCGTATGTAAATATTTCTACATTTTGTTTTTCACTCTAAATCGTCCGACTTCAATAATACGTGTTTAAATCAAATTATTTTATTACTTTTTTAGTGATCACATTGAAGTCGGTGTTATTTTTTTTTTTAATATTTGATTTTACTCTTTTTGTGTTATTTTCTCAAAATAGAAATTAAAAGTCATTATGTAAAAAATGGTTATTTGTTGATTTTTTCAAATAGCGCTGAAGCTATTTCAATAAAACTTATATCTGGTGCATGATATACCAAACAGTAACATAAAAAAAGAAATGTTTAGTGAACCTGTACTTCTCTTCATAAAAGCTACGAAGAGGAGTTTAAATCCATATATTAATATTCAAAGAACTATTTCCTAAATCCTAGTAATTGAGGACTTACACCTTCCATCATCAGCTCAGCAGTATAATATTATGATTGCCTTCAGAAAATATGTAAAACACGGTACATGTGCCTATAAAATGTGAGGGTTTTCTCGATTTCTCCAGGATCACATCATCAGAACCTGTTCTAATTAATATGGGACCAACTAGAAGGTACCACCTTTCAGACAAAAAAAGAATTTTTAAGACCGGTCCACGCGTCTTCGAGAAATCGGGGAACATACATAAAAAAAAAAGATTCCGACGAATTGACAACCTCCTCCTTTTTTGAAGTCGATTAAAAACTTGCAAACAGGTTAATAAAGACGGAAGTACATTTTAATATTGTTGTGAATTAATATGAATAATTTATTGTGGCTATCTATAATCTACATTAAATAAATGATAGTCGAAGTCTTTTTCTCCAGTCTTAGATAGATTTTTATCACCGATTTGCAAAAGTTTCAATAGTATTTGTTATTAAAGGCCAACGGATCTGCAAGGCTCCGGTGTTGCAAATGTCCATGGCGATTGTAATCAACAACAACAACAACAGCCTGTAAATTCCCACTGCTGGGCTAAAGGCCTCCTCTCCCTTTTGAGGAGAAGGTTTGGAACATATTCCACCACGCTGTTCCAATGCGGGTTGGTGGAATACACATGTGGCAGAATTTTTATGAAATTTGTCACATGCAGGTTTCCTCACGATGTTTTCCTTCACCGCTGAGCACGAGATGAATTATAAAGACAAATTAAGCACATGAATCAGCGGTGCTTGCCTGGGTTTGAACCCGTAATCATCGGTTAAGATGCACGCGTTCTAACCACTGGGCCATCTTGACTCTCAACCACTGAACCATCTCGACTCTCACTGACTCGACTGTAATCATTTTCCAAAAAAGAAAAACATTAAATATTAATTCATTTAAAATTTTACAAACTACGTTTTAATATTGCGTAAAAATAAAATTATGCTTTTCAAAAAAAGAGTACAATTTAAATTAAATAACTTGGACCTCTAACCCCTAACTAGGGCATGCGAATTAGAGGTCAGTTAGGTTAATAGACTAATTAAAAATTGTTTTTAAAATTCATGTAGATTATATAAAGTTTAGATTACAGTATCGTTCGTGTTGATTTCAACTAAACTACTTGTTCAATCAGAATAAAAACAGAGCTTAGTGATTCAATTGAAAACGTGCCAACGCTTATGATTATTGCTAGAAGCATTCAAACTTATAAGTAGGACAAACTGACAAACTTCCAGATTCATGGTATTGGCATTGCTTGATACTAAAATATTAAATACAAGCAAAATCGTCGGTAGACGTTGTCTTATTATATATTTGTATATACTTTAAAAAGTCCCATCTCTAATTAGAATTTCGTTTTTTTTTTATATTTGTATATATAAATAAGTACGAAGATATTTTCGCTTTTGTTTTAATATAAGTTGTGTCACTTCTTATTTCTTATCTCCTAAAGTTTCTTACAGAGCGACTATGTTATCCATAATACAACGAAACTAAATAATTCTTCAAGGACACATTGATGTAGTTAACATTAATTAATTACATTAACACATTAAATGAATATATGATCTTTTATACTAACTTATATTCATACTGAACATAGCTAAACCTGCGGCTTTACCGTCAATTTTAACCCCTTAGGGCGTGAATTAAAAACGTAGCTTATGCTTTTACTTGTAACTCAAACTAGATAGTTTGAGTTACAAGCGAAATTAGATAAAGTACGTCATGTAGGTAGATACCTACATGACGTACTTTATCTAAATCCGTTTAGAGGTGTAAGAGAGAAGAGTTAACAGAAAGAGCTGCTTTCGCATTTATAATATTAGTATATATATTTGTAATATTATAATATACCATTAAACATTAACTATCTTGATATAATCGATACGTAGTAGTTTTAGGGTTAACATTAGATTCTAAACTTCAGCGGAATCCTCATTTATCGTCCCTAACAAGAAGACAGTTTCGCAGTATACGCGGTTACAAAAGTTAGACAGCTAACTGATGTGGATATCTCGTCTAGTATATTTTGGCGAGTTTCATAGCATTATGTGATATGACATGGATATATTTTACAAGAGAAAACTGTCCGGGCTATTTGTAAGCTGGAAGCTAGAGATTACTTCGGGATTTTTTTAGTAGGAATACTCATTGTTAGGTCACAATATTTTTACAAGAATGTTACGTATATTCACAGTAACTACTTTGATAGAATCAATTCGTTATAATAATAATAAAACTTTTTTTTCGGAGCTAGCCCATATAGTTTTAGTGCAACAATGTTTTCTTAAGAATCTAATATAGGTACAGTTACAAAATTTAACAACAAAACATTTTTTTTTACTTTACAAATTTACGAATGTAATTGTCTCTATAGTAAAACTCCGCAAATATTTTTAACGATGACAGTTTGTGGTAGCGTTAGTTTTTTCCGTAACACAAGTGCCTTAAATTGGGATCAGAGTAATGCATGTGATGTTGTCCAATATTTATAAATATATAAAGAATTATTTGCCTCTAATTATAATTAGAGGCAAATAATTCTTTAGCTTTCCTTGACATCCTTATTATCAAGAATCCTGACAATACATTAAGTCACACAGTTTATAGGAAACCCACACACACCAACAAATACCTCAATGGTGACTCGCACCACCACCCTATCCAGTTAGCTACCGTTGGCAAATCTTTGTTTCAGAGAGCCCACCATCTCTGCGATGCTGAACACCTAGAGGACGAGCTACGTCAGGTCAAGCTTGCACTCCACCAGAACAAGCTGCCCGTGCCTCGCCAGCATCGCAGAAGCCGTATCAAGCCACCCACAGTTGAGCGACAACCTGCATTTCTACCATATGTGAAGGGAGTTACAGACAGGATTGGCAACATCTTGAAGCGAGCTTCAATTAAAACCGTTTACAAGCCTCATAAGAAAGTGAGCCAGTTCTTGAGACCTATCAAGAGTAATATTCCTTTACAAACTGCAGGAGTATATAAACTCGAATGTGAGTGTGGTTTATCTTACATAGGCCAAACAAAGAGAAGTATCGGTACCAGGGTCAAGGAACATATAGGAAATGTCAAAAATAGGCGTTCTTCAAAGTCTGCAGTCTGTGTACATGCTCTGGATAAACCTAACCATTTTATCCGATTTGATAAACCACAAATCCTCGCTAAAGAACACAGATTCATTCCTAGAATGATACGCGAGGCTATTGAAATTCAAAAACATCCGAACTTCAATAGAGAAGATGGTTGGAGACTTTCACTTATTAAAAATTTTAAATCCCAAATCCAACAGACTGCAAGACCTAAAGATACAGTCAGTGCCTTCTGCGTGGAACCGGAACGTTACTCAACATACCGATTGAGAAATCGTTGGCGGTAGTTGCAAATAATATTTTCTTTTGTTCTTCAAATAGACAAATGCCACCTTAGTCTACCCGTGACCACGAACGCTGTAAAGTGCTCGAAACGTCGGGATGTCCAAAATAATTAATATACGCGATTAAAATCCGTTATAACTAGTTTTATTTAAATTGTCCAATATTTATTATTATAATTTAAAAAAAGTAACTGTATTCAATACATCTATACTTATAATAAATCTGTATTGACGTCAATTCTGTACATGAAATATTTTTACAAAATAACTATCAGGGGGTGATCAGGGGTCGATACTGATGGCAAAAATGCAATCAGTAAAATTTTTGTCTGTCTGTCTGTCCATATAACCGTTATAGAAACAAAAACTACTAGACGGATTTTAACGAAACTTGGTACAATTATTTTTCATACGCCTGAGCTGGTTATAGTATACTTTTCATCATGCTAAAGTCCATAGGAGCAGAGCACTGAAGGGATATGTCTGAAAAACGGGAAAATACCCCATATTTTGAGCTTCCGTCGCGTGTTTAGCCTTAATGGTTAAAGCTTCACAGAAATCATGTATTAAAGAAATGTTCTCCTTAAAATTATACAAAAAATATCCCATGACAGCCTATGTCTATCTTTTATGGTTGAGTCACAATAACACGTGTCACTCCCAATAGCTTAGTAGTTCGAAGCTTTCTCATTATATTTGTCTATTCCTACGTTTATAACACTCTCAATCATCCCAAATTACAAAATTTAACAGTATTAACTATTTCATAAAAAAAAATCATAGAAATCGGTATATAAACACCAAAGTTATACATAAAATACGCTAATAATAAAGCTATCCAACGTGAGTACTAAATCTATACTATTATATAAATCTCTAGAGTCTGTCTGTACACTTATTTTTGTCGTAATTCGTCATGTGTTCTTTGACTGACTTAATTTTTACGATTTTTGAAAATTTTGTGTGTCTGTATCATTATAAAAATTGGCATACAGGAAAAACATGTACTTGCGCAAATCATAGGCTATCTATACATACAAAAGTATATATAGATAGCCAAAAGAATGTGTTTGTATGTGTGTCATCGATAAACTCAGAAACTATTTGATCGATCATTATGAAAATTGGTATGTTTATCTATTGTTTTATGGAGAAAGTAATTATTTCATCCGTATCATTAAAAATAACCAACAGATGGCCCTTACGTGTATCACACTGATACACTTATATTCAGATCAACCGATAATTATAAAATATGGAATAAAAAATGAATATCTATTCAAAAAGCATAACAACTAACTTAATTTTCGTCATATGCCAATAAACATAAAACAATCACAACAATAATAATTGTCATTTTAAAATGAGATAATTATTATAAATTACATATATGGGAAGAAGTGATTAGCTGTTTTGATTATAAGAAAGTAAACAATAATCATAATTGGTAAGTATACTCATAACTCCAACAACAATGATTTTTTAGTATAAAATGTAAACGTAAGACACATAACAAAAAAAACAACTTATTTATATAAATAGAAACCACCATGCCATTGAATAAACAAAAGATCGGAATATCAACAATATATGCGTAGCGTCATCCAAAAGAGCTACGGAAACAACACACCAACAAGAAATACGTTTAGAAACAAATAGAATCCGAATTTCTACTTTAAGAGCTGCCAAAGCAGTTAGTCAACGAAATGATCAAGTTTCAGATCTTCGAACAAGCATCTTTATCAAGTGATAGTGATAAACCTGACAAGCCCAATTACTGGATGATGAATGATTAAAAAAGACTAAGTCAAGAACTAGAACCAATCTCTATTGAGATTGGTTCTAGTTATTGAAGGCTGATTTATTAATCAGCCTTCAATTACTATATAAGTTATGATAACAATATGAATCCCGATGTGATCATTGGTTCAATGAATATAGTATGCCCATATTGTCACACTAAATAAACTGCTGGTATATGCTACTCCATTGGTAAAATGTATTTACCACAACTGGTTGAACCACCAGAATCTCTTCTTACCTACATTACGGGAACTATTAAGGAGTCTAAATGTTTCCTTCAGTATATTAGAAATTACAATTCATGTTTTTAAATGACATCTTTCGGAGTAACAAATATTGTACAATACAATGATTTCGCGTCTACGTTTAAAGTGTATCATGTTAGAGTTATTTTTGTTATAAATTGTATAACTATAATTTATTAGAATAATTTAGTTAATAATATGTCGTTTGACTATTTTTAGAATATGTTGTAATGTAATATTTTAATTGTTCACGATGAATACTGGCCGATTGTCTGATACTGACCGGTAAGAAAGAGAATGTCAAGAAATCGAATGCGGCGGCAATGTTTGGTGATATTTATATTATTGATTTGGAAATAATGAGAATGAGAAGCTGAATTTAGATATAAAATACGAGATGTATTGTAAAACATGTAATAGTGGATAAAATGAATGTGAAAATAGTGCTAATAAATGAATCTGGAAGAATATCGTTGTTTAAACTCGTGACCATCCTAAAAATCTTATGATTGGTTCACTTCTTCCAGTATCTAAATAAAATCCCCTATTTCTGGATATTTATTTCACGAACAACGTAGAAAAAGATTGATCTTCGATGTATGTTCAGTACCACAACTAATCGAGAAATCATCGCTAAATGCTCTAGATAGTGAAACAACAAGTGATTCAAAGTAATTATCAATGCAGATAAAACGCAGAGCATAAAAGGCGTATTGGAGCTTCCACAGCTCCTGAAGTCACAGCTGTAATCACTAAGCGACACAAAAACAATCAAGGTATCGCTGAAAAATATCAATCGTATGACAATTATTACGATTATCCAATTATGATTATGCGAGCAAAAGATGGATATCATCTCGGACTGTATCAAAATAATCTCACGACTGGCTCTGTGACATCGAAGAGTTTGATTTTTATGCGTATCGTATAATTAGAGATAATCAATCTAACCATATTCTGAAGTATCGTCAACAGTTTTAACAATTCATTGTTGACATGTACGCTATGGTAGAGAACGAAGGATTAAACTACATTCGATGCAACGAATCAAAACTTCGAGCCAAAGGGTACGAGATACTTACGAGATACTTACAGATGACAAGGTAGTAAATGTTATAACATCGATATTTCATAGAACCGGATAATAGAGGACGTTTTTGGTGAGATACAAACTTTTCTAGACTATAGAAATTTAATTAAAATTTTCATCGTACCAACTTTACATCGAGATTACACCAACAAGAACATTCTCATAAATCATATCTGTTTCCGGATTCAAAAAAAAGAAGATATGATCTTGATAAATAAGTTTATGGGTGTTATGACCAATCTGCAGCCTATCGAGAACATCGTTGACGAATATTAAATGAAATAATTTTAAGTATTTGATTGGATCTCGCATATTTCTTGATTATTTGTACATTGTATCAGTAATTAATTACAAAATGAAAAATTAAAAAAATATTTTTCTAGGACTAATGCCCAGCGAAGCGGGCGGGTATAGCTAGTTAAGGAATAAAAATGTATATGTAGTATGTACCAGTATATTGGCTGGAAATTCAGTAAGCGTCACCGTGTCTACAATCAATTCAGTCGACGTGGCTTTGAATAAATTTTCAAAGCTCCTGCCTTATAAATGCGTATTTATGCAAACATCCTTAATAGGCAGTGCCGTGCATCCGAGAAGTACAAAACTATTGCATACATACTCAGTCTTTGAGTAATCTGTATTATGAAACTGTATGTAACGGGGTTTTCATTGAAGAATATGAACGATTTTTCTTTTAAATAGGTCGGAGCAAATGAATTTTGCATCACATATGACACTATGAATGGGTTTTTGATTCAAATTATGCCGTGATGCACGCAGCAAATCATGAATTACGTTGAAGGTTACATTCATTTTGATCAGAGTCAGAGTAAACTTAACAAGTCAAAAATCAGGTTATAGGTTAATTATACACTTGAAAGCCTCTTAAATGTGATACAAGATTGTTGTGCTATTTAATAGGATATAGCGTTTTTAAATTTTGTATTATTTGTCTTGATGCGACGAACTCAAAAACTGTTGAACAGATTTTCATACGGTTTTCCCCAGTGTCGGAGTTATTCACTTGGAAGGTTGATTTTTTGAAATGAGCTAATGGGTCACGTGATGGTAGATAATGATTAAAATATTAAACATCCCTTACATCACCAATGCGCTACCCATTTTGGGCTCTAAAATATTATGTTCCTTGTGCCTGTAGTTAGAAAACCTCACTAACCGTTCAAACAGCAACATTTCTGATGAGGGTTGGTACCTATCCAGATGTGCTTGCACAAATAACCAAGGTGTATAATTCATTACGGTTTTATGTAAATTGTGAAATATGAAGATGATATTTTAAGATATAACGATTGAAAGCTTTACTGACGCGGCTGAATAAACAAATCGAGTTATACGTATTAGGTTCTTTAAGCATTTTATGAAGACTTACCGATGCTGATCTGATGGGATTGGTTGTTAGTTAAAAAATATCGTACCTTTTAAATTTTTTGTTTAATTGTAATTTATATTATTTTGTTAAAATAATATATTTGAACCGGAATGTATTTTACAATCGTGTTTGACTGATCCTGACGAATGTTTTTTAATTTTCAATAAAAAAAGCTTCCTCCCGATATAAAGATATTAGTAACTTCTTAAGGAAGGTTACATTCTCGGGGAATTAAGTTATAATTTAATTCTTTAGACCGCTGAATTTCTTTTTATCGTTACAGTATATCAAAAATACGCCTCAATATCTGCTGTTAATAAAAACGAAATACCACCGAGAGTGTAAGGCTTTCTTAATTAAATTGAGCAAACTCTCTCGGCATCCATCTGAGCTTCTACGAAAAGTTTTAATCTCCGTAACAACTAAGAGTGATACGGACGAATTTATAAATTAAAGCAATTTTATTTCAATTCAATGTTATATGAAGTAACTTTAGATCGTTACGCGTTGGCTTGTGAATAGAGTCACAATTGATTGGTTAAATGCTCCAAGTTGTAGTATTGTATTTATCGTAAGGATTTACGTATTCTATTATTATATTTCTTAATGGAATTTTGTTCTAATTTTGATTTATTTGTTTTTTGATAAAAGACTTCAGATATTAGGATAACCTTTTTAAATGATCGAGGAAGATTTACAATTTTATCGCTTAAAGGCTGAACGAAATCGACGCCTACGTTATTCCTACAAAAAAAGAATTATGAATTATGAAATTTTCTTCGAATCTCATCAAATGTTCATAAATATTCCGATACACGTAGATATACGTATTCAAATAAAAATATCGTGAAGAAAATCGCCTGTAGCATTTTGCTTAGAAATCCGCTTTTCATTTCGCTGTATGACCAACAGCTTGATATTTAATAAAGCCGAACCAATGTTATGTTATCATAAACGCCAGACAAGAAATCACATATGTAATATATGGGGGGTGAGAGTAATAGAAGTTGGGTTAGCAATTTATTGTTGGCGAGGCCACAGAATAAAATCAAATCGTTTTATTTTTTCGTACACGTATTACAATAATATTGTACACGTGTTGGATAAATTGAATCCCTTAGTGAAATAAAAAAGGACATTAAAAAAATAAATAGGTACTTATATATTTTATTTTATTAAAATAATCAACAGTATGACTTTATACTTACGTATGCAAATCTTGCAAAATTTTATTTGTTAAGAGTCCAGTAATTTTAGTCATAATTAGTTTAGTATCTCGCAATTCAAGATATGCAAAAATGTTCAATTTTTTTATTTTTGGCTTTAAACCAGTTATGGGTGCACATGTCATATGTAGGTTTTGGGATAAGTTTTAGGTACCCAACTATAAACGTATAAATTTTATATGTTAATAGGTTGGTATCTCAAATTCCGATATAAGAATATTTATTTTATTTTATTTATTTATTCTTTATTGCACCCAATCTTAAAACTAAAAATAACATTTTTTAGAACAGACTATTTTATAATTAGTAAAGAAAAAAGCAATGACTTTGCCTGAATCTCATTATCTTTGATTAGTTTTGTTACAGTAGGATCTATGTCGGTGACTTCTGTAGTGGTTATCAGTACATAATAGTAGTATTAGTTAAATAAGATAATAAATTGATAATAATAGCTACAAATGATATCATATATATAAAAAAAACCAGGAAGCCAGTTCTTCAACTTATGATATGTTTCCAATTCGATTCCGATTCAACATCGACTATAACACACAAAAATTTCAACGTATTACAATTACAATTGTAACTGAGGCACGAATATATTTCGATTCGACATCGATCAAGCCATAACTGGATTGTTGTGTTAGTAGAATAGGAGAACGGCTGATCGGCAATAATTGCGTTTCAATTCGATTGCTGTAAAGTGACAATTTATTATTAGAATTGGCGCCCTGAATCAGGCAAAACGTGTGTGATGGTAGGACTATGAAATATTATAAACACACGTTTAATGTTGTCTCAAATTTTCGCGATTACACATTGAAATAAAACTAGCTATAACGGATTTGAACTTCAATAGAGAAGACGGTTGGAGACTTTCTAACACCTGGGATCCACTTATTAAAAATTTAAAATCCCAAACCCAACAGACTGCAAGACCTAAAGATACAGTCAGTGCCTTCTGCGTGCAACCGGAACGTTACTCAAGATACCAATTGAGAAATCGTTGGCGGTAGTTGTAAATAATATTTCCTTTGTTCTTCAAATAGACAAATGTCACCTTAGTCTACCCGTGACCACGAACACTGCAAAGTGCTCGAAACGTCGGGATGTTTAAAAATAATTAATATACGCGATTCATCCGTTATAATTAATTTTATTTAAATGTGTAATAATCGCGAA
This sequence comes from Vanessa cardui, assembly GCF_905220365.1. Classification (NCBI taxonomy): domain Eukaryota; kingdom Metazoa; phylum Arthropoda; class Insecta; order Lepidoptera; family Nymphalidae; genus Vanessa; species Vanessa cardui. Next base: position 9,894,334 of record NC_061133.1, on the reverse strand, counting down.
AATTTAAGACAACATTATGTAAACACACGTAGTTTTTTATATATGGTATTAGTTTTGTTGTTCGATATTTGAATTTAAGAAGCTAATTTTATTATGTCAAAATATATTATATCTAGAATACAACTAGGATAATAAAACTCAAATTTTAATTTACTTTGAAATAGAGTTTTCATAAGCGTATACTAACTTAAATTAAGGATTTAAAGTGTAGATAATAAAAGTACTAGTATGTTAAAGACATGCTTTAAATAATGAAAAAGTTTTAAAAATCTATGTAAATAGTTTTGGTATTTTTAAACTATAACGTTACATATTACATATGTAGTTAGCAAATTAAAAAAAAATCCAATTAGTAAGGTTTAACCACACTCAAAAAGTCTTTTTAATAGTATCCACTACAGCAAAAAATTAAAAAAGCATCTTTAAGTGACCAACCCATTCTTATTTCATGTTGGTTTGGCTCGGTAGAATCTACATTCTAAATTTGGTGACTTCACTTCGTATAGTTTTTAAATGACAATTAAAATGTACTATATATTTTGATTTTTAGGAATCCTCTAATTAATATCATCAGTGGAAAAGGAAAAAAACTGTAATGAGGTAAAATATCTTTTGTTTTTTTTTCTTTTTGAATCAGTGTAAATTTTGGAGCAATCTCAGATTTATTTTTGTAAGGTATTTTTTTCCGTCAATCTTTTTTCTTGCTAGCAACGTAACAGACATTTTTTTTTAATTTAATTAATTTATTTATTTGAAACACCATCGGCATATTCACAAAAACACTTACCTATGTAATAAAAGTACACGGACCAGTGCAGTGTGATACACCACTACAGGCATTTACAGCACTGTTGAATTAAATAAAAAGTAATACACTCTTAAATAATATTAAAAACTTAAGCTAGAACAAACATAGCTAAATATGGTTTAAGACCATACCAATACAATATAGGCAATACAAACAAAATAAATAATTACATGCCATATAAAAATATAATAACAACATAGTAATGTTAACAAGTTTGATATGTTATAAAAACTGAAGCTATTTAAATTTAATTGATTCTCCTCTGTATAATAATTGTATTTTTTTTTCCAAAATTTGTTTCATTGGAACATACAATTAGGAAGTCGTGTACGATATAAAACCTTTGGATTTGCGCCTGATCTTTGTTCAATCATGCTGAGCTAATATTCCGACGAACTGTATTTACTAAGTATACATTTGGTTCGTAGAATTATGTACATAGTAAAGTTAGCTGGTCCACTAAGATTGGCCTCCGTGACCGAATATAATAATATTATACAAGTGGGGACTTGTCCTCCTTAACTTGATGTAAGTGATCTAATAGAAATAGATTAAACTCGACTCCCGCTCAGAAACAGTGTATCCCTCAGGGTAAAACAGGGTAAATATGTTAGTTTGAAACGAAAATAACGGAGTTATCCTGACTATAAAGCGCTGTTACATCAATTTTAGTCAAAACTCGTTCTGTTAGAACTAGAGCGCACTGGTAACTTTTGTCACGGTGACTTGAATTGAATATGTACAAATGCAGACACAAATGTCATGTCGTAACGTGCGCGCACCTCCATACATATTCATGGACTCGACAAGAGTTACCAGTGCGCGCTAGTTCTTACTCTAAAAAATGCCACCAAATATCTTCATTAATGGGTCTACTATAGAAGAAATTTGTAAAAGAGGATTGCATTTCATTCATCATACCTGATATTATTGACATACGGTATTGATGTCGAAATGCCTTCGAAACTTCCTAACGTTCTACGTTCCTTAAACAAAGTCACTGGATGAGCATTACACGCCCTAGGTGTTCGCATCAGAAATGAGATAGCGAAGTGTTTCATGCGAAAAATTGGGTTGTCAATGATATTTAGGGTGGACACCCTTTCAACATCTGCTTTCAACATCTCTCAAAGTTTGATTATAAAATTGAAGGAGATTCAATCATATTATTATATTATTATGCTATAGAATTATATTTAGTTTGCATTGAATTTGTATAAGATCTACAATGCTATCAAAAAAAAATTATATAATTAATAACTTCTGTCTAACAAATCAACTTGTAATTTTCGTCCTGACTTGAATCAGAATCTTTAAATGACATTAATGAGAGTATTTCCCTTAGCTTAAAAAAAATATAAATTGAATTTATTGTTTTTTTATTTCTTATAATTGCGTGACATCGAAGAGATTAACATTTTTTATGACGGTGTGTAAGAAGAAAAAAGGAAATAAAGTTTACAATTTTTTTTTTTATTTATTAGATAACATCATTTATGATGTATATCATTACTCTGATCCCAGTGTAAGTAGCTAAAGCACTTGTGTTATGGAAAATCAGAAGTAACGACGGTACGAACACTCAGACCCAAGACAACATAGAAAACTAATGTTAATCTACATTGACTCAGCCGGGAATCGAACCCGGGACCTCGGAGTAGCGTACCCATGAAAACCGGTGTACACAACACTCGACCACGGAGGTCGTCCAATTGACAATTAATGCTAAAAAACAATAAAAAATTAAAAATTTGGTTGAATTTATAGACTTTCTATAAATATAGCAACAACAGAGAGGCCCTTCTTATTCTTATCGCCAAAGAAGCAGATGCCTACCATGCACCAGGTGGCAGGTGTCAGTTGCAGGCCGAAACTGAATTTTAAGACAGCAAAAGTCAGAGGCGTTTAGACTTCTTTGGCCGAGGCTTTTACCCGACAGGGGTCCACACGAATAATTTACAAGCAACTGATTTATTTTAATATTTAATAACTGATTTTTAATTCTAAATAAAATTTTAAATATAAATGGGAGAAATGTAATTAATTCATTAAATTTAATAATGGATTGATTTTGGTGTTCAAAAGTTGATTGTGATGATTGATGAATAATTTTATTATTAAATAATTGATTTTAGTATTTAATCCTTAAATTATATAGCTAATAAATAATTTTAATATTTGATAATGCTTTTTTAATAAAATTTAATGTTTAACAATTATTTTTAATAGAGGATAGATACTAATCAAATGAATGAGAGCTTATGATAATCAAATATATAATTATTATACATACAACTATTGCTATAATGTATTTAAACTTAATTTTACCACTAATTATGTATTTGTTAAATGCTCTTTATATTTATTATTATTATTTTATAATGTAAAAGTGTATGGAATGAATAAAGCTTACTATTTATTTATTTATTTATATACTTTAGTCTTGCATGACATAAACATAAAACTATTTTATGATAACACAAATCTGATTTAAAAATGATAATTTAATTATAATTAATTTATGATATTATAACGCAAAATATTCATAATTAATTCATTTTTATTATTAATTATTATTCGTTGCTTACAATACATTAAAGATAGCATAGAGTTTATTTTCAACCGACTTCCAAAAGGAGGAGGTTATCAATTCGTCTGTATTTTTTTTTTTTTTTTTTTTTTTTATGTTTGTTACCTCATAACTTTCTACTGGGTGGACCGATTTTGATAATTTTTTTTTTGTTTGAAAGGTAGTGCTTCCCGTGGGGTCCCATTTTTTTTATTTTTTTTTCCGATGATGGTATCCATGTGAAAACGACATAAGTCTTAAATTTGCATTATGTATATGCGCGACAAATAGGTGAATAACTGAAAATCACGTTAACCAATTTTGATAATTCTTTTTTTATTATAAAATATATACTTCAAGGGTAATTTGGTGAAAGTTTGGTAAGGTTCTGAGCACAGGATCCATGACAAAGTAACGGAACGGAAGGGAACGGAACAATTCTGAGGAGCACGTTAGCGATACTCGGTCGAATCTTTTATTTATAGGTTATTTGGATATTTGAGTCACCTTCCGTAATGTGGTTATGTTTATGTAATTATCATAGTCGAATATTATAATCAACTAGCTACTCACCCCGGCTTCGCACGGGTGCTATACTGATACTAAATATACTACAGAATTTGTTTATTTACGACATCACATCGCAAACTTCTAAAATTATCAGTGTTTCTTTACTATATTGTTCATTTATTATATACACAAAGGTTCCCCTTGAATCACACTATCTTTTAAAAAAAACCGCATCAAAATCCGTTGCGTAGATTTAAAGATATAGGGACAGAGAAAGCGACTTTGTTTTATACTATGTAGTGATGGAGCTCCTATACGGCTCGCAGTTAGGGTGCGATATGGGGCAGAATTTCTTACTATCTTTAATCAAATTTTGTGTATGTGATGTGATGTCATATGATGTACGAAATATAGTTGGTCTTTTTCAAAGTTTTTTTGCTGAGTTCGATTACAGCTCTTTCGAGGGATCCTTGTAGTTTACGCCGCGTGACGTATTAAATCCGCATTTTCGAAAGTCTATTTTTGCTTTATTCGCAAGTTTCCTTTGAAATTGTCCTCGAAGTAGTTTCTGACTCATATAAACGGAACGCTTAATCTATCCATATTAAAAAAAATTAGTTAGTCAACATCAGCTTCACTTAAAATCAAAAAATAAATAAAATTTTAACAAAAAGAAAAACCGACTTCAAACAAAACACTTTTTTAAAACAAATGAATATGCACGAAAAAGTAATACAAATAATTGCGTATTCAACATATTTTTTAGAGTCTTCCTAAGTTAAATGAAATGAAAAATATTAGACTACTTAAAAGTCGATTAACGATTATATCATGTAGTTATAATTATTGTTATATTTGGAGTCGGTGTCAGCCAATAAAACCCTACAGTATATCTATGAAAAAACAATACGAGAATACTTTAACAAATATGTTTTTTACAAATTACCTTTTACACAATAATATACTGGATCAATCAAGGGGCTCGTATCGCTTTTTTCTTTTGATTGTTGGGGCAAGGGCACCGTGGCTGACACCGGCTCCAAATATACCAATAACTATAACTACATGATATAATCGTTAATCGACTTATAAGTAGTCTAATATTTTTCATTTCATTTAACTTAGGAAGACTCTAAAAAATATGTTGAATACGCAATTATTTGTATTACTTTTTCGTGCATATTCATTTGTTTTAAAAAAGTGTTTTGTTTGAAGTCGGTTTTTCTTTTTGTTAAAATTTTATTTATGCACATTTGCCTTCGTCTCTTTCTATTTAACCAATTTGATGATGATTTCCTATTTTTAAAAATATGAAAATAAATATTGTATTAAATATATAATATTATGTTTAAGATATACCTTTATCTATACAACGGCCTCGAACAAAAAAAAAAAAATAAAAGCGCGAAACTGAATTAAGCCGCCATTAATTTTTCTTTTGGGGCGCGGTCTGTAACTTCGATATTGGCGCGACTTGTAATTTGTTAAAAAGTGTTCATTGTGTTCTAATTTGGAACTGTAAGCTTAACTGAGTAAGTAATTTACTTCAATATGCATGATTTGGTGTTTTATTTATGATGAGATTCATTTGAAGTTGGAACTATTTAGTAAATTAATTTAAGTATTTTAAATTCTTGTTTTTTTTTTCATCTATCTTTTTGTATGCTAAATATATGTAATTATAAAGGTTACATGCAAGTTAGGTGCGTTAAAAAGGCTAAGATTTAAGGATATAATACCGGGCTTAAAGCGGATAGGTTTTATATTACAGAGATTATTCTGTGTTGTTCTTATTAGGATTTAGAAATGAATGAGTAAAGTTGTATTTAAAAGTATAACAACAGCTTATAAACACTCTTTGGCCAAACTAAAGCCACTTCACCTTTTAACCTTTAAGTACCGACGTGCATTTTTTGTAACGTTAGTACCGACGTGAGGCCTGAGAGGCCGCGTATATAATATCATTTTTATATAACAAAAGTATGAGTTGAATATTTTTCCTTAGATTATGTTGAAAACTAAAGGGTTTTACAAAAAAATAAGCATAGAAATAAATGCTACTTTATGAAACATGTAATTATAACACAATAATATTATTTGGCTTCAATTTCGGGAAAAATTTAGACCATTCGATATAAAAAATCAAAACACAAAAAATATTCCTTTCAGAATAGCAAAAAATAGCATTTCTAACTTATGACTAATATACCTCTTAGATAAAAAATAATATATTGACATAAACTTGAATAAAAAAACATCCATAGTCCAACTACTCCTTAAATTTTAAGCCCTGCCAGGTCACACTTGTTTAGCGCACTACAAACAAACGTATTTATTACACGAATAGTATGCATAGATCGATTTTCTTTTGAATTTAGGTTGGTGTGAAAGAAAATATGAAGCTGAGGAGACACAATTCTTGACTTCCACAGCTTCAAGCACTCTTGCCAAACTCATTCTACGTTCACGTGCAACCTTAGGCTACAAAATCTTTGCTTTATATGCTCTAATACTAACTGTTGACTTTTTTTACAAATGTGTCTCTATCACAATGTTTTCCCATATAAATATTATTTAAAAGATAAGAATTGACGCAACTAATATCTAAAATTCGGTGAAAATTCACATAGGCCACCGTCTTGCTTTCCGACTGCATGTGTGTATCAAATTATTTATCTATACCGCCTTTCATATAATTATAAAAACTTATAATTTCTTCTTCTTTATAATTTCTGGCTTTACTGGTTGTTTTGTCGTTATGAAACATTAATTAAGTTAAAATGACTGCTTTTCCCTTCTTCGGAAGATGAGACCAGATCGTTGAATGCTTTGTAAAAACCAAATAAAGTTTATTCTTATTTTAGTAGGCAAAAACCCTGGGGGGTATTTTTTTTTAATTTAATTTGTTGCAAAACTATTTCATTAATAGACGGAAGTCCCTGGTGTATCTATAGTTCATAATATCTTTAAAAATAACATATTATTTAGAATATAAATTAATAGAAAAAGTTACGTTAGCACCGATGTGAGGCCTGTGAGGCCGCGTCGGAATTTCAAAAGGTGATTACTCACCAAATATGCCCGCTAAAACAATATTCCCTGTTCCAATATCAATGAATGTGCTAACCATGCAGCTACTGAAAAGCTGGATTCGATATTGTGCAGGGAAAGGGGTAAATTAGCAATTCGTATACCTGTCGGGGCCTGTGAGACCGCACGTCGGTACTTAAAGGTTAATAAAAAGATTTGGGACTTATGCGTGGTCAACACATGTGAAATATTTTTTCATTGGTTTCATCGATGCTTTTCCTCACTGCACAGCACTGACAATTACAAAATAAGCACAAAATAATTTAGTGGTGTGTCTGAGTTTGAACCCCCTATTATCAGTGAAGATTTACGTGTTCATAGACAAGATTATAGATAGAGGCTCTTTATAATAATTTAATATTACATATGAGATCGCTTTAATGTAAAACTAATTTCAATTTTAGGAGCTAAATTAATTTCATGTCTATCATAGTCTGGGATTCGCAGGCCTTTCTTGTATTTTATGTTAATATACTTAAAATATTTTTTTCCAAGTAATCCTTATATTGTTTGAATATTAAATTTTTGATAACGCTTTATTCATGAATAGTAATAAGATATTGTTATTCAAAAACTTTTATTTATATTAATTTTTAATATTGAGAGAAAAAAAGTATTGATTTATAAAACGAAAAAATGGAATTCACAAAGTATATAATGTGCAAAACTCATTAAAATAAGCTCAACTATAGTGTTTTTCGATTTTTTTTTTTTTTTAAATAAAATACCGTCACAGTTTATTTCAGATTCTTTATTAACATTCTGGATCAAAATCTAACTGAATGAAAATGAAAAGTAATATAAATGATGAAAAGTAACCATTACATTAGAATGTAAGTTTAAGAGTGTCTTTTCATCAATAAATATTTAATACTGATAATACACAATTATATTTATGTATACCGCATGAACATCGGTACGTTTCAGATTTATATATTATTTTGGAAGTAGGTTCAAACCTATTTTATAGATGTTTACTACTTTACATTAATTGAAGCTGAGAATACAATGAAAAGAAGATTCATGCGTGTGATATAAATTCATTATTTTAGAAAATAACGTTTTAAACTTGTTTCATAACATTTTAAAAAGGTATTATAATATACGGATTTCATTGTACTTTATTCGCTTCTATTATTAGAATTATATCTGGAGTAAGCGCCATGCTATCAAGAAGGCTGCACAAGGGACCGTAATTTACTCAGGGAGCGGCCGGATAATAGTCCCTAATATGCAATTTTAGTTAATATATCTTACTAAGTCAGCGTGCGATCCCTTTCTTAGAATAGGACCTTAATTACTAAGTGTTTGGCGGTCCCACATGTTTAATTTTGCTATTATTATGTAAATAATGACGTAAGTTGTAAAGTCATTTACAGGGTTTGTTGAAACACCAATTCATAATTTAAATTTATTTCTTCCGTTCATCAATTATTCATGATATTTCATTATTTATTTCATCAACGTCAGCAGCAGCACGTATTTGTCCATTGTTGGAGATAAGCTTCTCCAAATGCACGCCACTGTTGTCTTTCTTCAGCTACTCGCATCCAGCTCAGATAAATAAATAAAATAATGTAATACTCATGAATTTATTTATGATAGACTAATTTAGTTGTTACTTTTTATATTTTGACGTTTTGAGAATGTATTATCAAAACAAATATAGCTGAACAGGGATATATATGTGATGAATTAATGGCCGGATATATCCGACAAAATCCGGATCGCCCTGCAGGAAGATGGGTCGACGACATTGTTAAAATCGCGTGTGACGCTTGAGCGCAAAGGCATTATTCTAAAAATAATGGCGCCAATATATATATTTAATATATATATATTATTATATATATATATATATATATATATATTATATATATTAAATCTAAGTCACCATTTAAAATTAGTTGTGGGTTTTGGTAATCAACTCGTACAATGAAGCGTGTTTAGGAAACATACGGCTGCAGATATATATTAATAATAATTTTTACTATTATTTTTTGTACTAATTATACATAGATTTATTTTTTTAGTAGCTTCATATATACTTCTGTGTGATATATTGTTACATTTAATCTACAATTATTTAATTTATTGCTTGGGTGTATTAAAATATTATATTACGATGTCCTAAATAAAATTTTATTCTCATTTTAAATATATAATTAATGAAATGTATTTCTAGGTAAAATCTCGGTTGTGACTCCGTGTCAAATTGGGGCGGGTATATTACTTAAATAAATCTTATGAACTTCAGAGAGGTACGTAATTTAATTATAAATGTCTTTTTGGTTACCTTAAAAAACGAATGGGGTTGTCGGATAAAAGAAAAGAACTCCATTATTCATGAAATTTTCGTAATTGTATAAAATGACTTAGCAAGTTGGTATAAATTTTGTTAGAGGGTATATTACAAAAGAAATTATATTATATTGCTTAGGAAGACGTTAGCCTGTATTAAGAGTTCGCAAACTACCTCCTTGGTGTAGTGGTTAGGTATAAGGTTTCGAGGTCTTTCGTTTAAAACCAAAGTCAAGTCAAGTTATTAGATTTTTCGATAGAAGCAATGTCAGTGGATGCCCAGAGTCTAGACGTTGGAATTTTGAACAACTTAGTGTCTTAGAAATCACGTATAGCAGTTGATCCTGCGTCAAAACTCTATCCGGTCGTGTTGGATTTTCTGTCTCAAATATGACTTGGATTATAAGAGTAAGTAAGTAAATGTACCCATGTTGTTGCATACACTGTTACACTATAATATGTCCTGTGTAATTGCCTAGTTTCTGTGAATTTGGTCGCCGTGGTCAAAATTATTTAAGACGAAAATATTATTAAGAATTTAATATTTTTATAGTACTACCTATTTTTTGTGTACTATCTTGCTAGGTATATGACACCACTCCACCTGATGGTAAGTAGAAGTGGAGTCCAAACGCGAAGTCGACCACTACAGTCAGCAAGAATAAGCTGCACTAGTTGCCATCGCCATGCCTTCAGTTCTATTTTTTGGTGGTGCAACAACAAAAAGAGTTACCAATTTCCTTTGTGCCTGATGGGATTGTATCTGATATGTGGGTGATAACCAAACGGGCTTGTACGAAGCTCTACCACCAAGTAAATATATACTTTATCCGAAATAATGTGTACGTGTTAAACAGGTAAATAAATATTAGCTTCCTTTGATCGTATATCCCTCTGAAAGTTAACTTAATTATAAATTATAATTAATTATTAAGTCGTCTTCAATTTCTAAAGTATAATACGCAATACATAACATCCGCAGCTTGGTCTAAAGTATATTGCTACTATAAACTTGAGCTCAATAACTAGTTTCGTACTTCACTAAGACTCGGGGAAAGATTAAGATCTAAATCTTAAATCGTATTAAGTCTTTATGTAACGATACAGGTGAGGAAACCTGAGAAGCATACCAGCTCTTATATGGCATTAATCTTGTGAATTAAAGAATAGTGTATCGTATAGATGAACATTTATTTTTTATCTATATTACTGTATAGATTGGTAAAGTTTGTTATGTAATTTTGTAAGTTTAATTAAAAAGTGATGCTTTCATACTTTTTAAGTAAGTAAATATTGTAAATTTAAGACACCTGTCTAGTATATTTTGTAAAAAAACAGCTAGTAATGGCCCATTGCTGGTCCAAGGCTTGCTCTCCGTTTTGAGGAGAAGATTAAAGCCTACTTCCCACGCTGCTCCAATGGGGGTGAGTGAATACACATGTAGATTTCACAGAATTTAAAAATATACATATGCAGCTTTCCTTATCACGTTATACGAATCGCTGAAAACATTGTTCTTATCTTATGGAAAGCTGAGTACGAAATCAATTATAATACAAAATAAGCACATTTCAAAAATTATATTGATTGATGCTTGCTTAGGTTTGACCCCGCTATCATCGGTTAAGATGCATGCGTACTAAACACTGGACCATCACAGGTCAATATTGTTAGAAATTATCTTAAAATGGCATAAGAATAGTTTTTTTTTTATTTACCTTTTTTATTTAAACAATATATCAATAGGTACACATTCAGACAAAACATATCTTAAAGAGCGACGTGATAAATCGTCCTTGAATAACTTTAGATATACATCATATAAAAGTGTGTAACTTTAGGCGATCACTACAATGTACAATAAATTAGAAAGTCGTCGACACATGAATTTTTGATGTTTATATATCACCCTCAAAAATCAGAAGTAATGAAATTAGGAGATTGGTTGTGGCATAAAGATGTTTAGCTACTTATTGTTTGGGTAAAATAACATTATAATTATTCTACTGGTTGGCAAGAATTCGTAAGCGCAATAAGTTGACATTCATCAAACAGTACTTCTTATTTTAAATTATATTTAATTATATTCATAGAGTTGGTGTAGTAATTTAATAAATACATCAACATCTGCTGAGGCTTAAATTTACCGCAATGAAGCCGATGAACGATTTTATATATTTTAATGGCGTAGAATAATTACTTATTTACTTTGCTCTTCAGACATGTCAACAAATCTAAGAATCCATACAAACGCAAAATATTAAATTGTTTATGTAATCGAGTATAAAAAAAATCTGAATAGGTGTATCTCAAATCTATATTAATCTTATAATAAAATGCGTAAAAATATCAGTCTATCTGTTAAATGAGCAATTTATGGCCAAGCAAGCAATCTTTGGAATGGTTGGACCGATTTTGACGGGACTTTAACTGGCAAATAGTGTTGTCACAAGGAGTAACTTAGGCTAGAACAATCTTTTTTTTTTAATTAAATTTAAACGCGCACGTAGTGAAGGGCTCGTCTAGTCCGTTCTATAAATATTATAAAAACTTTTGCTCGAAATGAAACTTTGATACAATGACTAACTTATTCTAAAAAGTCAAAGACAATGGTGGCCTTATTGCTTCCAGCGATATCTTCTAGACAAACTTTGATGAAAGGATTTTTGAACAAATAAGAGTCGCGTGTCATAATGTTTTTACATAAATCATTATGATAACATACTTTAAAAATACATATACATATAATTTATAAAAATCAACTAATATTCAGTTTCAGAAACCGGCATTTCGGTACCGAGGATTTTTCTATATGTTTCATTATTATATTTCTAGTAATAATATGTACATCTTAATTAATTCCCTGAACTATTTTTTTTGTGTCTGCTGATGTAGCTGTGGAGTGCGCCAACAACAGTTACGCTAGGTGAGATCCAGTTATAAATAACACGACCTCGGCTTTAATCAGCTTATTGCATTTAGCTTTAGTGTAACAGAACATTATTTATTATGTAATGTTTTGTTATTTATTAGGAGTCAGGAGTCGAGATGGCCCAGTGGTTAGAACGCGTGCATCTTAACGGATGATTGCGGGTTCAAACCCAGGCAAGCACCGCTGATTCATGTGCTTAATTTGTCTTTATAATTCATCTCATACTCAGCGGTGAAGGAGAACATCGTGAGGAAACCTGCATGTGACAAATTGCATAGAAATTCTGCCACATGTGCATTCCACCAACCCGCATTGGAACAGCGTGGTGGAATATGTTCCAAAAAACCTTCTCCTCAAAGGGAAAGGAGGCCTTTAGTCCAGCAGTGGAAATTTACAGGCTGTTGTTGTTATTTATTTAAAACATTAAAAAAAACAAAAAACAAAAAACTATATATTCACATTCAGGTAGTTTTCGAGCTGATACCAAACTTGTGTTGGCAGACATATTTATGCCGTAGTAATCGAACTCAAGCAGTTGACTGGAATCTCTATTAGCGGCCCTGCCTAGATTTTTTGTAAAAGTCAATCAAGCTCTTTTAATTATAAGCCTCACTTATACTTAATATTTTTTTTTAATTATGCGATTTAAAGACTTTGTAAGGAAGAGAGTTAATGATATTCTATATTGTCCATATTAGTGACTAATGGCTCTACAAGAATATAACACTGGAGTTACTTAATCGATAATAAAACAATGAAACTTTTAACATTTTCTCGAGTTTGCCTTAAGAGCGTAGTAATTTTATTTTGTATTTTATTATGTTATAGTTACATATTAAAAATCATTTGCCATAAAAATGTTCTTTCGCTTATCTTTTTGAAAAGGTTATATAGATTAAAAAATCTTATGAGCAAGTAATGCAGTAACATAGTATTTAATAGTTCCAAGTAATCCAATTAATGTTAATATAAAATTTATGGCTTTGTTTCGATGAAGATAAAACTCTGAGCACTAAGTTACTCGACGCTTTAACACGAGAACGGGTATTAAGTTGGGTTATTATGGAATGGTTGAAAAATAATTTATTAATATATATTTTACGACTAAGGTTCAACATTTGTAAGCTATAGTTCTAAGCTTCCTCAGTTTATAAGCTAGACGCGTTGTTGTAGACGTGATTCGCACTTGGCTGGTTGAAATTGCTGGTTCTATTATATGCACATAAGTAGTATTTTATATTCTAAAAAATTGTATCACTGAAACCATTTTTGCATGTGCCATAATATTTCTAGGGTAGGTGTTGAAGGTAATATACAATAATGGGTAATTTCTTTGTATGATAGTATTTAATTTAAATTGTGGATAGTTCTATCTATATATTTAATAAATCACCTCTTCTCAACAAATCTCTTTAAAAAAATATACATAAAGAAAAATTATACCGTACAGTTACTCTTCAATTCAATGTACAAATAAAACAATAATTCATAGATTTATGTTCGGTAAATCGATAACGTTTTTCAACACGGAGACGCAACAGTTTATCTAAAAAAACGATAATATTTTTAGCGATCTTTTTGTACTCCAATACTCGCAGCTAACAATTTGGAGTATGTTGGTCAATTAACTGTATTCCCTAGACGAGCCGGTTCGTTTGTTACATCAACTCTGGTAACGTAAGCTGGGTAAAACGTTTTTTCTACGATTTGGAAATAAAATACATCTACATGTAGGCCTAATTTGTTTTCTTATTTAGTAAGACCCCAAGCTCATTTGCTAGGTAACCGCATAAGAGAATCATTGACGGACATTTTATTTCCATGAGATAAGAAAAATGTTTTCAAGAACCCAAAAGATAAATTTGTACCAACAATAATTCAAAAAGGGTCGGATACATTTCTGAAGTGACTCTCTTTAGTTGCGACCAGTATATTTTTTTAGCGGCCAGTGTCTTATTTGCGATCAATTCCTTTGGTACATTAAAACTCCTTTTATATTACTAAAAACGACTATATTTTAGATAGTCTTATTCTTTGCTTAGAATGTTTTCAGAAAATTATAGAAAATTAGTATCAGCTGAGTCTAATTAGTGTTAAATACGGTAGTGAGAAATGTATTCACGGACTTTACTATTTAAAATCAGCCATGATATAATATTCTTATACTGTTGTAGGTAGCCAATACTTAATATACCAGCTTTCTAAATTCTCATTCATAATTTAAAATTACATTTAATTATAATTAAAATTGTAGATATTGTCGTTTCAATATTTTTTTGTGGATAGGAAGAAAGACCGTTAATGACCACTGAACAATAAAAGAATAAGGAAAATTGTTTGACAAACAGAGGCGGAAAAAGTACTGAGTCGTTTTGTCATTGTCAATTTACATTTATTTATGAATACTCGATAGTAAGTTTTTTCCAAATTTACCTGGATACCAGATGGACTTGCAAGAGCCCTACGCTACAGCCCACTCGACGTGTGTTTCGGTTTGAAGGGTGAGTGAGTATCTACGGGCACAAGGTACATAACATCTGAGGTCCACAGGTTTTTGGAGCATTATTTATGTAAGAAATTGTATATGATGCAAAGGGCTATGGGCACATATTACCACTTACCATCAGGTGGTTAATTTGTGGTCTTATAATCGTCTCGATAATACTTCTTAAAGGTGATCTTGGTTTGAAATCAATATGGGTGCCTTGTCTATAAATATGAAGGATCCCGATGTGAAATGAAGCAATCATATTATCTTTACGTTAATCAACGGAATGGATCTGTATTGCGAAGAGAATTTTTATGGACAATAATTTGAAATAACAGCGTAATGGCATTAGTAAAGGATATGACGATTAATCAGTTATGAGTGTAACGAGATTATATAAAGATATTTGTTTATTTCGTATGTTTCGCTAAATAAGGCTTTGTGAAAGGTACCACACACGTGCCACATATTCTGCTGAACAACAACTCTTAGTATTGTTACCTTCGGATTTGAGGGCTTCATGACTTGAAGGAATATTGCAATTGTGGCCACATTTAACCAGGTGTTCCATTTATTAGGCTGCTTATGATTTTTTTTCATTTATGATAGGTGGCAAACGAGCAGGATGGAAAGTGACTACCACCGCCCATGGAGATCTGCAACACCAGGGGACTTGCAGGTGCGTTGCTAGCCTTTAAGAGAGGATTACGCTCTTTTCTTGAAGGTTCCCATGTCGTATCGGTTCGGAAAAACCGCTATCGAAAGCTGGTTCCACAAAGTGGTTATGCGAGGTGAAAATGTCTAAGAAATCGCGCTGTTGTGGATTTTATTATGATATTATAAATAATTTTAATTAATAATGGTAATTTAAAACAAAAGAAATACGCGTGCGTCTTGAGACGCCTATAGAAGTGATAGCTTAAAATCTCCGAAGTACGGCTGGCGCTGTGGGTGGGTGTAGAGTAAGAGAGGAAGAGCCTACTGTTGTCCTATGCGTAAAAGAAAGAGATGCTAGACCGTAATGTAATGTAGCTGTTATAAGTTATCACTTCAAAAGTAATGTTATGTCAATAGCGGGCAAAACCTGAATTTAATTCTAAGGCAATTGGAAGTTGATAAGTTAGTAGTGCTTACCTGATTTTGAACTCGCAATTGTTAGTTTAGTTCCACTGGATACTGACGACTGATGAGATGATCATCATAGTCTCTAGTTACTTAAAACATTTTTAAACTCTTGTATTGGTCTTAAAACAAGCAAGTGGATTTTTGAGACCTTTACTAATTTTATATTGTTGTGAGAGTATTCTGTTCCATTTTTAAATAAGGAAATATATTTTACCGGTTAATAATAAAATTTTTAATACACTAAATAATATTTGATTATTTAAGTTAACGCAGTATTCCACTATGTAGATTATAAATGTTCTCGGCAGATTTTACACAGTCCGGCCATATTTTATACTTAATTTTTTTTTAAAGTCTTCTTTCAACTTTATTAAAGCATATTTCATTTTAATTAACAATGTTTTTACACTGTAAAAAACAAGTATCATGTTTTCAATATGTGTGCCAAATTATAAATTGACAAATTCGGTAAAGTTATTCTGCAAAGAAGACTACAGCCATATATACGTTATACATTACATGCATATAGGTAAAATTAATTAATAATGTTTGTAATTAACTTGTGCCATATTGAAACCAACATGGCACGTGTTACTTATAAACATAATATTTAGAAATTAGCGACCCGTCCCGTCTTTTGCGCGGGTGCCATTTACATGTGGGTACATAGGCGTTTATGCTCACGTGCATGCGTATTCTGTTTGAAAATAAAAATATACAATTAACAAAAAAACGTGTTTTAATTATTTCGTATACAGAAGGCATAATAATTATCTTGTTTTGTTTCAGAAACTTTGTTCGATCATGACACTTTATTTTTTAAGTCAATTCAAAGATATGCATATGAGTATACATACAGAAGTAAAGTAAACTTAAGTAACAGTTTGTAAATTACCTACAGCTGGGCTGAAGCCTCCTCTTCCATTAAGGAGAGGGTTTGGAACTTATTCCACTACGCTGTTCCAATGCGGGTTGGTGAAATGCACATGCAGGTTTCCTCACGATGTTTTCCTTCACCGCCGAGCACGAGATGAATTGTAAACAATTAAGCACATATATATAGTGGTGCTTGCCTGGATTTGAACCCGCAATCATCGATTAAGCTGCACGCGTTCTAACCACTGGGACATCTCAGCTCTACGAGTATATTTATAAATAATAAAAGAAGATCAAAATATATATTAAAAATATTATGCGTGTATCCAAAGTTTAAATTTATTAAGTTGCCATCTATAAAAAAATATTTATAACATTTGAAAATATGCATAAAATGTGTTAGTATTGTTTAACAGTGTACGCTTGTTCAATAGAGGTTGTCCACAAAGGTGTGAGGAAAAGGAACACGTTGGCTTCAATTTATTTCAACAAAGTTACAAAGGAAATACACTACGGTTTCTTTTAGTCGCTTTCTTATTTGTTCAGTACAAGTGGCTTTTCAGTTCATTTGAAATCCCTTGTATTGAAATCTAATAGAAAATATTCACTGAAATAAAATATATAAGAGGAAATGAATAACTGAAATATATATTCGAAATGTAAATCGTTCGTTTATTTTATCAACACAGTATTTATGCAATAAATTTGGTGGGTGGCTTAGCTGTGGAAAGTGACCACCACCACCTATAGACATCTAAAACACAAGGGGTGTGCAAGTGTCATAAATAATAATTAACTTATTTATTGATAAGGTATCATATGAGTTATATTTTGGTAAGTATAATTTAGCAATTTTAATCATGTATTTTATCGCTCTTGGGGATCATTTCTATTCATTTCAGAAGGGTATCATTTACGATTCCATGTGTCTATGAATATTTTTTTATGTGTGTGTTTGTGTTCGTATGTGTGTGTATATTGTAGGTTAGCGAGTGTTTTTTGTCACGTATGTTAAGAACAAATAATACTATCAACCTAAGTACACAATGAAACTGGTAATGCTTGTACGTCCGGAAATACCGTACCTCAAAATGATTAGAATTTTCTTACAGATTCTATTAGAAAATTCTAATCATTTTATATATAATCCTCATTTATATAACTAGCCAAACTTGTATCTTTATCTGTGCGAAATTTATAAAACTATACCTACTCCTACCTACCTACTGAAGGGCTGAAAAGAAAGTAGCCTATCTTCCCTGTTACTCAAACCATCTCCACACCAAATTTACTTGAATTGGTTCCTCGGTTTAAATGTGAAGAGATAGCAAATAAAGTTTATTGGCATTTATAATAAAACTGAATATTTTTCCTTAAAAAGAAGAAGAAGTCTTTTCGATTTTAACTTTGCCGTTTAGTAAATTCAAATCGTTTGTTAAAAATACATTGTTAGAAAAAGCATACTATTCGATACAAGATTTTGTAGATGATAAAAAAGCGTGGAGTTAATACCTGTTGACTTCCAAGCAGGATACATTAATTGAAATAATTGTATTTAATTAACATGACGTTGTATTTTTTAAATGTTAAAAAAGAGTAACTACTGAGTTTCTTGCCGGTTCTTCTCGGTAGAATCTACTTTCCGAACCGGTGGTAGCTTCACTTAATTGTAAAATGACGATTCAAAAGTGCTTATAAAAGCCTACTTGAATAAAGTTTATTTTGATTTGATTTTGATTTGATTTGATTTGATAATTAGTATTGACTTTTAAATAGCATGAGAATACGATTCATCCTATTGTTCTAACTTTGACCTTAGTATTAGTTCCGACGCAAATTGCTAGCTTCAGTTCCCCCATCGCAAGTCGAAACATATACGTTAGTTACCTCTGATCGAATTATCTCTCATTAGTTAATTAAATAAGTTGAGAACAACTTAAAATTAACTTGATTAGTTAATTATGAGATTAGAAATTTACGAAAATAAGTAAATTTCCGTCTAATGATATTATTAAAATGAATGTAGTTAATTAATAAATGTTTCAAACTTCGCTTTTTCGATTGAAAAGTTATTTAATTAAATTATTGATTACTTTTCACTACCGCCAAAGAGTAATACTTGGTCTGGCTGTATTTCGTATAGGTGAGTCAATGACTCAGTGGTGATATACGTGTGTGGGCCACGTCTCCCAAGAAAACGACAAGAATGATTTCCAGCGAAGATCTCCTGATATTTAATATAAAATAATATATGAGACAACATCACATACATTACTCTGATCCCAATGTAAGTAGCTGAAGCACTTGTGTTATGGAAATCAGAAGTAACGACGGTACCACAAACACCCAGACCCAAGACAACATAGAAAACTAATGGTAATCTACATCGACTTGGCCGGGAATCGAACCCGGGACCTCAGAGTGGCGTCCCCATGAAAACCGGTGTACACACCACTCGACCATAGAGGTCGTCATACAGCCAAGGGATATGACATCTTCATATGTGTCATCTTCAGTGTTCATGCTTGGTAGCTCACTGGTGGTGTATGGTTTGATTAAAAATACTTATGCCACTTCTGTAGTAGTAATGGTGACCACTTACATAGAGGCGGTCCACTTGCCAACTAATGTTATAAAATACGTATGCGTCTCTGCATCAATGATAGAGGTGATAAAAATAGCGCTTTGGGTTAGAGAGAGAGAGGAAGAGTCTTCTACCGCTGCCGTAAGTGTAAGAGAAAGGGAAGAAAGAAAGACTGGTGCAGTAACGCGTTACGTAACGAAGCGGTGTAACGCTCCCATAAGAAGTTATCACTTCAAAAATAATAATGCTAATATAACAAATGAACTTTATAAGCCAACGTACTTTATTTCGATCATAGGGCTACGTGCTTAATGTAAATGATTTTTTTGTAATGTGTAAGTTCATAAAATTCTATAGACAAAATTTAAAGCAATTTAAACTACGAAGCGCAGCTCTCAATATCATTAATATCTTCTACGATATGGGCTGTATCTTCTGGTATAAATTTTATGTATATTTATTAGTTATGAAATTATTCAGCTAGATATTAAGTATTGTTTTTAAATGTATTGCACATTAAATAAGTTAATTTCGTCAACTATCGGATTGATTAAAAATAAAATCAGCTGTTTTCCTAAGTACATTTAACTATAACTCCTTAGACTTAAAATTTCCATCAAAATCTACACTATTATCGTGGCTTATACAGTGATATTACAAGTCAAAAATTTCGGAGCTAGAGGTAGATAGTTCTCGTTAAAAACGTGCTATTTTAAGATTTGAGACATACTCAACTACTTTAGTTGGAGTCTTAACGGGCCCGGTGTTTCAGCCAAGCAATAATTTATCCACAGCTATTATAATTTTTGTTACTTTTAATATCAGTACTTACTTACTTTTGATATAAGTAATATCAAAAATATATGAACATTTTAATTCTTAACAAATAGAAGTGGACTATTATATGTGCAAATGTAGTCAAAATAAGTTCTGAGGTTCTTTTTTTCAAACAAAGTAATCAGAAAGTCTAATAAACGCTCCAAAATTAATATTCAATCTTGTCTTTGACTTTATACACTGCGGTAATGTGTGAGATGAAACAATTTGAACGGGGAGATTAAAAAGAGGAAGGAGTTCGTTTTATTTCAACTCATGAATTTCAAATAAGATGACATAAAACCTTTTTATTTATTATATTTGGGGTTTAATAGTGAAACCTCTTTCATTATTTCGTTCGTGCCTATGATAGGTGTATAGTGTAATAGGTATAATATATGGAATAAATAATAAATATCGTGAATTTTTAAAGTGTAATAAAATACTCTTGATACTTGAAGCGGAATATGTATTATTTTTTGTATGTTAAGTTTTATATTTATGTAAAGGGACGCTCTACACATTCCTCTGTGGTCGCTTGAACGCTGTCCGCCGCAATCAATAATTTGTCACAAGAGGTCGCGTTGCGGTTATTATAATTAGCAGTGACTAACTATCAATGTTCAACTATATGTCACTAATAAGCTTAGGTCAATTGTTTACTCTTCTATTTTCTCACTACATTCAAAAGGTGTTTCTTTTTATAAGGCAGGTTGTCTCTTGTATTATAGCCATCCAAATTATTACTTAAAAACTTTCAATATTAGCTAACTAACCCACTCTTTTCATTATATGAGGATCATCACTTCACATTACTTGACCAACATTACTCCAAGCAGCTCCGAAAATGCGGGTGCAAGAATTCTTGTGATCGACCCTCTCATTTCAAAAACATTTTGAAGAGATCTTCTGGGTCAGCTCATCGATAGTCCAAGATCATGACGCTCCCCCTAACGAGCTACGTCTGGGTTTTTTGCATCCACGTTAATCGTTTATTCACTACTATGCAAAACGCTCGTGAAATACAGATAACAAAATACAAATTAGATTATATTTGTTAATTTTACTATCAAACTGGACTCAAGTTAAACTATCTAAGATTTTAGGCAATATTCACACAAAAATAATCACAATATTACAAATTTATTATAAATTTACAAAGGAAAATACCTACAGGTTTTACATAAAACCTCCAAAAGCATGGCACGATAGCTGTAAGATACGGTTTAGGTCACGTTCAAGGGTTTCTCGTTAATTTTATAACAATTCATATCAGCTATCGTTAAGCACACACGATTTGTTCGAAGCGAAGGGAGGAACGTGCAGGTTAAATGACCTAAAATTTTTCTCATCAATAACAATACACGCCTCAGTACGGATATTAATTATTTCTGCAACAAAGAATGTGAAAAGATTAATAGAGACGTATCACGCGAGATATAAGAACATACATAAAGTGAAAAAAGAACCATTGTCTGTATTAATTACAAGGGGCGACCACATAAACAATGCAGCTTAAGCACAATAACCTCTTTTATGACAGGGCTCCTAATAATATTTTTCCCTACACATATGAAATTGAGTCGTCTAAATGTGTTATTTTTTGTAATGTTTATAAAACACAGTTGACTCTGCAGGCTATCTCTACAACTTGTCGCTATTTTAATTACATAGTTAGTACTAGTGGTCGCCCGCAGCTTGGCTCGTGTTTTAAGATGTTAGTTGTTCTGTGCTAGCCAAAAAAAGTAAAATACGTCGTTTTTTGGAGTTCCAATTTACTTCATATTAAATTTCATCAAATTCTGTTTAGCGGTGTGGTCGTGAAAGAGAGAGACAGACAGACAGACAGACAGATATAGATTATATTTAATAAAAAGAAAATATTTGGTAAAACATATGACATTATCTTTTTAATTAAAATATAATAATAATCTATTTTTCAATTTTATCAATTACAGCGATACTTTTGAAATTATTATAAAAAAATTCAACAATATTTTTTCACGAATATTTTCAGAAGAGCTCAAGCGATTAACTCTAAAATCTAATCAGATCTTCGTCTCGATAAACCTTACCGAACAGCACAGCAGCAGAACACACACATTCCAGTTGGACTTCAAGCGGTAAATGGTAAAAATGGCTTCCTAGAAACAATACAATTTCTAGAATACGAAATATGGTGAACCGATCGAGAAATCGATTTTCGAAAATCGCAGGTAATTAATAACATCCCAATTATAACTTCTAAATGGTTCATTTTAAAACAATACGATATACAGTGACGATTAATAAAAGCTGGCTAAAATTTCATGTTATATATTATATATCTATGAAATCAAATAATTATTATGAAGTATACTCTGTATTGCACATTTACTCGTTTCGTCACTGCGGTCATTTTAATACCATTTTGCAATTCGAGACGAGGGGTATCAGATCAGACGCAAGAGCAGTTTAACGTGCTTTCCAAGGCTTGAGAGCTTACTTCAAATCAGATCCGACCACCTATAAGGAATTGGCAGAAAATTCCGATTTTGTCTTATCGAGATGACCAGCTTTACAAGAAATATAAGATTTAATTATAACAGTTTAACATTAAATCATCACTTTTATCAATGAAATAAATATAATATATTGTTCATAAAAAAATGTAAATGTTCATTTACAAATAAATAAATATGTAATGTCAACCATTTATTAATTTAATTTTGAATATATTGCTTCCATATGAGTACTATTAATATAAAATAATTGAGCAATTCCATAGCGAGACAATAATCAGCAAATTTCCATCACCTTCAGCGCTGGTCTAGTACACAAGATGTACGGTCAGTGTAAATGCGACCACAAATCACCGGAAGCCAGTGGGTATATTTGCCAGACGGACAGCTTTAGAAATACTCCACATTGTAATCTCAGCCGTGGACAGCTTCGATATTATGTATTCAAGATTCAAAACCCGGCTTGAATAATATTAAAAGTTAAAATCTTCTTGGATTTCTTCGTACGGATTTCGGCTTTAGAACTAAAAGCATAAGTCTTTAAAACAATTTCTAAAACATATTTTGAGTCGCGTGTCTTTGTTCTTTAACATTTGCTTTTCAAACTTTATGTGATAATATGAATTAGTTTAGTATAAAGCCGTAGATGTAGACTGGAATTGTGAATCTTACTTGACGACCTCCATAGTCGAGTAGTGTGTGCGCCGGATTTCATGGGCACGGCACTCCTAGGTTTCTCGGTTCGATTCCCGGCCGAGTCGATGTAGAAAATGTGTTTGTGGTAC
Source organism: Vanessa cardui (assembly GCF_905220365.1). Classification (NCBI taxonomy): domain Eukaryota; kingdom Metazoa; phylum Arthropoda; class Insecta; order Lepidoptera; family Nymphalidae; genus Vanessa; species Vanessa cardui. The sequence continues at coordinate 9,870,949 of NC_061133.1, read as the reverse complement.
CGTCGTCACTTCTGATTTTCCATAACATAAGTGCTGTAGTTACTTACATTGAGATCAGAGTAATTTAAGTGATGTTGTCCAATATTGGTATTTACAAAAATAACATTTACTTGTTTAAGCTTGGATCTAAAAATAATTCTTAATCCAGTCTCGTATTACAATAACAATCTTTAAATCCAAGGAAACGACAACGGTATTACTTGATAAACTGTGTTACAGTTAAAAGCTACCCTCCAGCTTAATATTATTACAGAAGTGTATGTGTACACACACATGTATACATACACAAACAAAGCGCATTGATGCGGTTCGCAAGATACTCAATAGTAGTTCTAAAATATGATGAGTTAATAAATAGAGTTACTTGAAATATTTTCAGAGGATTTGATAAGGTTCATTTCACACTACTGTATAAAAATACCACTTACTATTAGTTTTGAAGATTTTATGACTTCTTAATCTAAATAACTTGCTAGTGTGGCCGTTGCCTATGATTGTCTAATAAAATACGATTAAGCATTTCTAAATATAGTTTTGAGAGTGGCTGGCGACGAATGACATGTCAGTGTGACGATACAACGGGGTCAAGTGCAACTTCCGCGGAACAATAAACGTCTGATCAATAGACTTATTGCTTTTGAAACTTCCACTGAGAGGAACTATATAAAGATATATAACTTAGCCTGACCGCTGTCACGGAGAGTTAAAGAATGTTTTATATCAAAGTTGCATTGGCTTTCTTTGCATTGAAGGATAAGAAAGTACAGTTCTCGCTGTCCCCTGAGTATTGTCAATATTTCCGCTAGCAATGATTTCAAATCAATGGCCGGAAAGAAAAATATACAGGTAATATTTTGAAATTAGAATGATTAAATAGTTGTTTTATTAAAATGTTATCACAAATAACAATTAAAAATAGTCAAATGTTAACCGCATTGAATGGTGGTATGAATACTGACGTGAATTTTTACCTACTAGCACTTGAATTTTTTTCCCGCCGACGACACCATGTGAAATAAGTAGTGTAGCTTGGGTCTAAGACTACACATCAAGAATTAAATTTTGGTTTTTTTTCTTAAGTTTTTTTAAGGAAGGCATCGATTCCATCGGCAAGGCTGGGCAATTTTCACATTAGGCTTGCGCGCTTTTTATTTTGGAACAAGAAGACGGTGTAATAAGATGGAAAACGCTTTCTGAGAATGTACGATTCTCAATCTTTTAATTTTATCATTAAGAATAGGATACCTTCGTCAAACAGTGGAGTACCAGGAAGGCGATTTTATTAAAATATTTCTGATACCAAAATAATATAGTTTGTACTTTATATGTTTTTAATTTAAATCTTTTTGTGTCAACATTTATAAGAAAAAAAAATTATAAGTTAATGTAAAGAATCATTGAATTGTAAAAAGTATTATAAAAATACGTTATGAATTCATTCTCTTGTAAAGGGACGCACCTCCGTGTAAAATTATTATCTGCGTACTTTGGAATGAGTGAGTGACGCTCGTGCTTACAAAATGTCTTAGTGTGCGTATCATGCACACTCTCATCTACGTATAAAAAGTATAGTAAAGTAACAGCCTGTACATTTCCCACTGCTGGGATAAGGCCTCCTCTTCCATTAAGGAGAGGGTTTAGAACATATTGAATGCAAATGTGGCAGAATTTCGATGAAATTAGTCACATGCAGGTTTCCTCACGATGTTTTCCTTCACCTCCGTGCTCGAGATGAATTATAAACACAGATTAAGCACATATATATAGTGGTGCTGAATCTGTGTTTATTGCTTGCCTGGGTTTGAACCCGCAATAATCAGTTAACATGCACGCATTCTAACCACTGGGCTATCTCAGCTCTCCTACGTATAAAGACAGCAAAAAAAAAAATACAAATTAAATTACATTTGTTAAGAAAAATTCATTAAAAAAACACTTGAAAGGGAACGGAGTGTCACGGCGAAGACGAAGGCGCCTAAATAGATCTATACCATTGTATACTGAAGTTTAATTTTATTCGGTAGCTATCGTTACCCGTGCAACTTGACCACAACATCGTGAATACTAGCCGTCGACTGTAGAATACCTAAGTTTGTTGAAATTAGAAGTAAAATAAGCCGAGTAACACATGGACACATGTAGGTTTCCTCACTAGATGAATTAATTATAAACACAAATTAAGCACATGAAAAATTAGTATTGCTCACCTGGTTTAGAACTACGTTTGGTTAAGATGCACATGTTTAAATCACTAAGCCATCTAGGATCTAGAAATTCGAATAATAATATTATTATATTAACGTTCATTCAATGTAAAAGTATAAAATATTAAAGCTTTTTAAAGTAATTAAAGCAATATTATAATATTAAAGTTATTAATTTATGTATTCGGTGGAGCTCCACCGAACAAAAATAAAAAACATGGTAAATATCCCGAAATTAATAACTTTATGAGCTCCACCGAACAAAAATAAAAAACATGGTAAATATCCCGAAATTAATAACTTTAAGAGCTCCACCGAACAAAAATAAAAAACATGGTAAATATCCCGAAATTAATAACTTTAAGAGCTCCACCGAACAAAAATAAAAAACATGGTAAATATCCCGAAATTAATAACTTTAATAATAAAAATAACCATGTTAGTTTAAAATCCTAATATTATAATAATTAATTCAATTAAAAAATATTCATTATTTGAGCTCATTTGCCAAAATCCGTTGCGTAGTTTTAAAGATTAAAGCATACAGCTTTCTCTGTCCATTTATCCCTAATAGGGACAGAGAAGGCGACTTTATTTTATGCTATGTAGTGATGACGGTTTCTCATTAACGAGGCTGTTAATGGTTTCTTATTTGCATTCGCATTGATTCTCTAAGGAACAATGATATGTTGTCTGTAGATGTTCGTATAACCAGAATACTTTATAACAATACAGTTGAATAAACATCATCTATTCTTGACTTCGATATTATTGTAGAATAATATATTCAAATTAATGAAACTTATGCGGTGTGCTATTTTGATTAAATTGTTCTTGGTAATGTATTTAAATGAAATGTCAACAACGCTATACTATAAATAAATGAAATGTGGTCCTTATGTAACACCTATGTGAAATATTGGAATGGATTGGTTATTAAAGGAATAAATAAATAAATTTTAAAATTAAAAATGTATATATAGATTTTTAATAATAGAATAAATATATTTTATTTATTTATTAAAATACTTTATTTCACAACACATGAGTACATAATAGAAACCCAAAAAGATTTGACTTAAATGGTGCGCAAAGGCGGTCTTATCGCTTGTAGCGATCTCTCACATCCAACCTTGGGTGATAGAAAGAAGAGGTAATAATTATAACTTAAGAATATTTATAGTAAATTATAATAATAAATTACACATAACGACACACCAATAATACACACTATAATAATATAATATATATTATTTGTTAATAGACTATCAAAATATGTATACATAATTACAAATTTTGTAAAAACGATGATATAACAACGAAGTATACGTGCCACTTACACACAGAGCGGCGACAAAGGGGCCTTATGATAAGCCAATAGAAGTATCACATCAATAAAATGACATATAAAAATATGTACTATAAAAAGGTATCTCAAACGATTTCAAAAGTTGAAATCAGTCTTATGAACGGTGGGGGATTGAGTTCGATTGACTTTAGGAGATAACGTGCTTCGTTATTCGTGTATTTTTTAATTTTTAATTCAGTAAAGATTCGATAACAAAGTAAATAATAATACCTTCAGACAATGATATTCTAATAAACAGATATGTTATATCCATACTAAAAAACAGAAAAAAGTGTGCTGCGCCGGGGACTGTTTATTTTACATTTCGTTACAAATAAAAAGGATAACTTGATAAAAACAATAAGTAAAAGGGATAACTAGATGTTTTAATTACGCAAAACGTATTACTAAGTAATTATGATGTATTATAACGTATTACTACGTAAAACGACTAAAGGCAAACGTCTCAATTGGTACCTTTTATAATCTTCACTTTTTGCGCGTTAATAACATAACTTTTTACTAGAACATCATTCCCTTCAGAAGTAACAATTGTTTTTAATGACATTCTAGTTTCGACATCAATTAAAAGCCACATTTATTTAAATTCAAAAAGGTTAAAATTAGTTTTTAAGTTATAAGATAATAAAAATCTGTGAAGGAGCTCTGATTTTCAATTTCCAATAATTTGACTAGACACGGACACACAAGTTAAAAATAATAGTAAGTATTGCTAGTACCAATTCCTTTAATTTAAAATTAAAAAAAAATGTTTAATGTATAAAAAAAATACATGTAAAATCGTAAAGCAAATGGTAACTTTATGTGAAGATAATATAAAGGATAAAAAAATGTCTTTCATAAATTCCTAGCAATCACGTAAAATGTATAAATTTTTGACCTTTTTTACCAGTTTTACTTTGCAAAGAACGTTATGCACGTAGAATTCATATTGGAACGAATAATTTTTCTATAATGGCAACCCTTCGTTCGCTCAAAAGACTTTTAGAGAGGTAACATACTTGTACTAATATCCATAAAGAATTTTACATCGTTAAGATTACCTCGCACAGATTTTATTTATCAAAGTAAGTTTATCAATATTATATAAAAATGTTGTTTGAACTTTACTCAAAGTTATTAGTCGATTATTCAAAGTATAAGATTAATAGATATACAATCTTGCACTGCTTAAATTGGGGCTATACTACAAGATATTTTTTGAATAATTATATTATTAAAAATATATATATGAATAACCACATATATTTTACCCTCCAGAGATGGTCTCTCTATGGTATTTGTTTATTGTTCGTATACTCGTTCTGTTGGTTATCTTCGTGTAAGAATTTTGGTCTAATTAGGTAAATCTGTATTTTAAGAGCATTTCATTCTCTATGTGTGAGTCAAAACAAGACCGATTAATTTTATTTCTTAGTTATTGTTCTAAACATTTAATATCATAATGATCAATACAACATCTCTATTATTAAAAGTGAAGAAGCTGAACTTGAGATACAATGTGTGCCTTGTGAACAGATTCTGGAAAATCAAAATGTTTACGTTTCTTTTACATGTATATATATTGGATGTATTTGTTTGTCTGTAAGCAATCCGCGAAAAACGGTTGAATTTGAATAAAATTAAATATGTTAAGCATTGTTCATTTAGTATTTTAATGTGGTTTCAGTGGATTCTACATTCATATTCCCTGAATATTAATTTTAAAAGGGGTTGTTAATTTATTTAAAATAGGCATTTAAATAGCATAAAAATTCATCACGAGGTAATTTATATTATACCAGGCTGTTAATTAAGCATTATATGAATATTTTCACTTTACTTGATGGTAGGGCTTTGTGCAAGCCCGCCTGGGTAGGTACTACCCACTCATCAGATATTCTACTGTTAAACAACAGTAAGCATTATTGTTGTGTTCCGGTTTGAAGGGTGAGTGAGCTGATGTAATTACAGGCACAAGGGACATAGCATCTTATTTCACAAGGTTGGTGGCGCATTGATGATGTAAGGAATAATTAATATTTCTTACAGCGTCATTGTCTATGGGTGATTGTGACCACTTACCATCAGGTGGCCCATATGCTCGTCCGCCAACCTATTCCATAAAAAAAAATTATTATAGATAACACGATATTAAAAAAATGCCATTCAGGACACAGATAAGTTTACATCGACATCATAGAATAATTCCTTCTTATAAAATGTTTTTTTTTTCTTCAAATTTAAATAATGATAGATTCCTTAATAGACAATCTATTGGTTAAAATACATGCCTAAAATCGGCATGCAAATCATATAATATAACGACCTTGCCTTGGGTGTGTCTTTCTATTACTATACTTGTTGATTTGGGGGCAGGATATATTACATACATATAAAATACTATATTTTTAAATGTTGAAAGAGTAAGGACTGAGTTTCTTGCCGGTGGGAATCTACTTACATTACCTTATCTGCTTCACTAAATATATTTGTTAAATGACGATTCAAAAGTCCTCGTAAAATCCTACTTGAATAAAGTATATTTTGATTTTGTTTCTTTTATTGTTTTTTGAATTTGGTGGTTTGATACGGATGCATGTTTTTAATTTCAATTAAATTCCAATACATCTGCTTTAACAGATAGTTCAATGTATTTGCGCACAATTTTTTGTTTATTGTCATAAAATACAAGTTTTATACATGTCATTTAATTGATTATATTTTCTATAATTATATAAACTGCTACGCCTAAACTATGTACCTATTTTGAAATAATATAATGATCCTCTACAGGTATACAAAATATTCGTTGTTTATGCAAAATAGCACTTACTTTAATTGCTATGTGTCGGTATGAAAAGTGATCGTCCTTTGTAACTGTGATACACATACTCATTTAAGACCGTAAATAGTACGTTGACAAAGTGGCTTATTAATAATACAAGATGCAATGCAGTAATAATGTATATGTTACAGACTACTTACCAGACGACCGACGCCACTTCAGTGCGTTCCACGTTTTAGAGGCAATATCTATTATACGCCGGTCTCGTTTGTCTTGTGACTAGGTCATGAGGCTCCAGATCTCGAGATCATGGACTTCAAACTCTGCGTTCAGCAATTAAAATCACATACTGAAAAAAATGTTCATCTCTGATCTAATCGCGGTTCTGAGTAGGGAAGTAATGCTGCAATCGATATATGTATAAATGGCAAAAATCTATTTTCTATATTAATATTATAGATGTGAAAGTAACTCTGTCTGTCCATCGTTCTTTCACGACCAAACAGATCATGATCGTTTAATTTGATGAACTTTTGTCTAACCACTAAGCCGCGGGCAAATGCTAGTAAAATATTTATATTAATTTATCTTATACCAGTATACCTAGAGCGATTTTGGAGAGGGTTTTAGAATAAAATATTACTGCATAAGAACTATAGCTTATTTATTTCATCTATTTTAAATTTAGACTGTTAAAGCGACTGGCATGAATTTTATATGCTTAATATTATATAATAAAAACCAAATTACAACGCTTTTTTGTATGAGTCTTTGTTTATTTAATTGTTTACTTTATATATTTGTACTATAAAAAAATTATACCGATTCCAACTATATTTTTAGTTAAAGTAAATCACGAGAAGAATCTTTAAAACATACAGTAATAGAGATGGATCGCATGTAATTGCGTGATTCTAAATTTACAGCGGTTATTTTACGGATACGTGCGTTGCGAGCGAAATGCGCTTAGCCTTGAGTTAAGTAGTTTTAACTTTAAATTTTATCTAGCGTTTGAATATGTTTTTAAAAGCTCCGTTGTAAAGGGTAACACAGTAAAATGTATGTATGTAAAATATAAATTTATTTCGTAATATTTTAAGATCCTGTAGAATGTTAAACATTCATGAAAATGACATTCGTTATGTATATTGTGAGAAATTTAAAGGCTAAAACGACTTGAAGAGCTTGTTTATGTGTTTGTTTAGTAAAGACGTGTGTACTTTTTTATTCCACCAACCCGCAAAAGGGAGAGGAGGCCCTTAGCCCAGCAGTGGGAATCTACAGGCTGTTGTTGTTGTTATTGTTGTATGTATTTTAATAATATGTTCGAATTATACTTAACTCAGAATATAAAAACAGAGAAGTACCACAAAGAAGTTACTTGCTACTCTAGCATACTACTACTTGCTTCACCAATTATATTGGTATATTTCTTAAATACAATAAAGTATTTTTTAAACAATATGTATATCTAGGTAATAACTCTATACTTTTAACAATCTATATATATAGTAATTCTTATTTTATAAATAAATGGTTTTTTGAGGTAAAATGATGGTGATTTATGAATTTCATGTAAATGAAGTAAAATGCATTTTGATTCGCTTGTTTTATTGATAGCTACGTTATTAATTAAGCGCGGAAACAAATACTTCCAATGATTAATTGCGCTTCAAAAAACAAACATTGTTAATGACAGGGGCTAATTAGGTTCATTGTAATCCACTTCAATATATTTAGACGGACCTGGTTGCTGCTCGTTTGATTTTTCGGTACAATATAAATTATGAATTTGTTTTTTTTTTTAACTTTATCACTCGTATGAAACTAATTATCAGTAGTTGGTTTGGTCTCGTATTAGGGATTCAAGTTATAATACTCCTTCTCGCCTTCTTTGTCTTAACTTCTTCCAGTTGAAACAGGCATTTTATTTTCTTTCCGATCAGTGCGCCAACTTCTGGGTCGATCGAATCGAATCGAAATCATTCATGGATCCATTTAAATGCACACACACACACACACACACAAATTCATAGTTACTTTTCTTATAGTATTTTTAAGATATCAATTACACACATACACACAACACACAAACAGAAGATATAGGAGTATATATTATGAAGATTAGTCATGTATTAGTGTGACCACAATAAATATTATCCATACTGTTTTTTTCATATAAAATATTATATTCTGTCGACCTCCATAGTCGAGTACTGTGTACACCGGTTTTCATGGATACGCCATACCAAGGTCCCAGGTTAGTTTCCCGAACGATAAATTGGTGTAGAAAAGTTAATTAGTTTTCTATGTTGTCTTGGGTCTGGATGTTTGTCTGTTAAACGTCGTTACTTCTGATTTTCCATAACACAAGTGCTTTAGCTACTTAAATTGGGATCAGAGTAATGTATGTGATGTTCTTCAATATTTATTTAATATTAAATCAAGTTTTATTAAGATGTCAGGTACATGTTAAATCGTAATAAAAATGTGTGACGCGTGTGGCGTGATCGTTGAAGCATAACAATTGACAACGTCATACCGAATACGTAATTTGTATTTTATTTACACACCTCACTTGTTTCATTTTATCGTACTATGAAAACGAAAATGATGTGCGGGAAAAATCAGATTGGAACGATAAAAAAAAAGTATTATTATGACCTTTCGCCCGTTCTCGGGCACATTGAAAAAATAAGTTACGGCTCTACCATAATATAACGAATAAAGTATTATATATTGATAAGGTTTAAAAAGAACTTAATACTATTTTTGTCTATGTATTTTTTTTATAAATTTCCTATGTAGCCAATATTATTTTGTTAATATTTCGCTAATTTATTTCATTGATTGATTACGTGACTACCGAAGTTTTTTTAGTATTTTAAGAAGGTTTGAAATTACGAGTATAAACCACCCAGGGACATGAAATTCGGAGATGATAAACAATTTCTAATAATTATGAAAATTAGATTTTGAAGGGGACTATTCAACAAACTAAGTAACTCATTCAAACTGTAAATATTTTGAGTCAGGCCTTACACCAGTGGTGGGAACTTCAACATATATACATAAATTTTCTTTTTTTGGCATTAGACAATTATTATGTCTAATTATTACATCTTTGCAGACAAAACTCGGACGTATAGCACTAGATAACATTCATATGATTTCAAATCGATTACCTTAAATTAATATAATTTTTACTTTTAAAATGTTAAAGTATGTCTTAAATGTGTAAAAGTTTTTATTTCGAAAGAACTAATTCTTTATTGCAAAATCCCGTAGGTATCCGCCTCGTGAATAACTCTGAGCAGCAATTTGTATCCTAATTAGATATGCTGTACTTACTCCTCGCTGCGGGTTAGCGATACACATATTTAAATTTAATATAAAATACAGGTTTCCTTTACGATATTACTTCGCCGTTGCACTCAAGATTAATTAAAAATATTTTTTATAAAATATAAATTTGTATTCTTTTGCAATTAGTGTATCGATTTTTCATAAATATATGTACAATACAATTATGCGTATATGAAACCTGATAATGTAATGATGATATTGGTAACAAAGTAAAAAAGGTCCACTAAAATAAAAAATAAGTCAGAAATATTTTGGCTTTTAATATTAATATTATAAGACTAGTTCACGCAAGCGGCTTCGCTCGCGTTTTAGGGGATTGTTCGTCAGGTGTTAGAAAAAAACTTTGCCTATGTCCTTACTTAAAGTTTAAGTTTGCTTCACATCAAATTTAATAAACTCAGTTTTTTTATGATATAGGTGGCAAACGAGCAGGAGGCTCACCTGATGGAAAGTGACTACCACCGCCCATGGACATCTGCAACACCAGGGGGTTTGTAGGTGCGTTGCCGGCCTTTAAGAAAGGAGTACGCTTTATTCTTGAAAGTTCCCATGTCGTATCGGTTCGGAAAAACCGCCGTCGAAAGCTGGTTCCACAAAGTGGTTTTGCGAGGCAGAAAATGCCTAAGAAATCGCGCTGTTGTGGACATAATAACACCAAAGTTCATTGATTTGGTCGTGAAAGAGCGACAGACAGACAGTTACTTTCGCATTTATAATATTAATACAGAATAGTAAAATGTGGGCGATTACTCATTCACACTTGTTAATTATTGCAGCGGCGACGATCGCAGCGTGTGACCACTGACCATGTCTGCGAGTTACAATGTAGGAATATCACATTGTGTATATCATATTTAAACGTTCAACGTGGTGGGTGGAATATTTTATAGAATTTTGTTATTTGTTATGATATTGATTATTGATTTTGAATAGTGCCAAGAGTTTCTTATGAAAAAGGAAAGAACACATTTATTAGACATCGTATTGGGCAAAAAAACAATTGTACATATATTGATAGTTATAACAAACGTACTGTAAATGATATAGATTATCTTTAAAGTTTAAAGACAAAAGATAAGACTGGCAGAAAGTTCCAACGCGTATTTTTTTAAATAAGATTAAATTAGGCGTAGGCTCGTTATTTACAGTTTTTTTTTATAAGAACATATTATACGCAGCGACGCATTACAGAGATCTTCAAGACTCTGTTAGATATTCAGGGTCTTTTCCCGTACGTCAGATATAGGATGGAGTAATTTTCTACTGAGGTACAAGGACTTAATAAATAAAAATTTTAACAAAAAGAAAAACCGACTTCAAACAAAACACTATTTTAAAACAAATGAATATGCACGGAAAAGTAATAAAAATAATTGCGTATTCAACATATTTTTTAGTCTTCCTAAGTTAAATGAAATGAAAAATATTAGACTACTTAAAAGTCGATTAACGATTATATCATGTAGTTATAATTATTGGTATATTTGGAGCCGGTGTCAGCCACGGTGCCCTTGCCCCAACAATCAAAAGAAAGAAGCGATACGAGCCCCTTGATTGATCCAGTATATTATTGTGTAAAAGGTTATTTGTAAAAAACATATTTGTTAAAGTATTCTCGTATTGTTTTTTGATAGATATACTGTAGGGTTTTATTGGCTGGACACCGACTCCAAATATAACAATAATTATAACTACATGATATAATCGTTAATCGACTTTTAAGTAGTCTAACATTTTTCATTTCATTTAACTTAGGAAGACTCTAAAAAATATGTTGAATACGCAATTATTTTTATTACTTTTTCGTGCATATTCATTTGTTTTAAAATAGTGTTTTGTTTGAAGTCGGTTTTTCTTTTTGTTTAAATTTTTATTTCTTTTTTGATTTTAAGTGAAGCTGATGTTGACTAACTAATTTTTTTTAATATGGATAGACTAAGCGTCCCGTTTATATGAGTCAGAAACTACTTCGAGGACAATTTCAAAGGAAACTTGCGAATAAAGCAAAAATAGACTTTCGAAAATGCGGATTTAATACGTCACGCGGCGTAAACTACAAGGATCCCTCGAAAGAGCTGTAATCGAACTCAGCAAAAAAACTTTGAAAAAGACCAACTATATTTCGTACATCATATGACATCACATCACATACACAACATTTGATTAAAGATAGTAAGAAATTCTGCCCCATATCGCACCCTAACTGCGAGCCCTATAGGAGTTCCATCACTCCATAGTATAAAACAGAGTCGCTTTCTCTGTCCCTATATCTTTAAAACTACGCAACGGATTTTGATGCGGTTTTTTTTAATAGATAGTGTAATTCAAGGGAAAGATTTGTGTATATAATAAATGAACAATATAGTAAAGAAACACTGACAATTTTAGAAGTTTGCGATGTGATGTCGTAATAAACAAATTCTGTAGTATATTTAGTATCAGTATTGCACCCGTGCGAAGCCGGGGTGGGTAGCTAGTTAATTATAATATTCGACTATGATAATTACATAAACATAACCACATTACGGAAGGTGACTCAAATATCCAAATAACCTATAAATAAAAGATTCGACTGAGTATCGCTAACGTGCTCCTCAGAATTGTTCCGTTCCCTTCCGTTCCGTTGCTTTGTCATGGATCCTGTGCTCAGAACCTTACCAAACTTTTACCAAATTACCCTTGAAGTATATATTTTATAATAAAAAAAGAATTATCAAAATTGGTTAACGTGATTTTCAGTTATTCACCTATTTGTCGCGCATATACATAATGCAAATTTAAGACTTATGTCGTTTTCATATGGATACCATCATCGGGAAAAAATAAAAAAAATGGGTGCCCACGGGAAGCACTACCTTTCAAACAAAAAAATTATCAAAATCGGTCCACCCAGTGAAAAGTTATGAGGTAACAAACATAAAAAAAATAAAAAAAAATTAAAAACGAATTGATAACCTCCTCCTTTTGGAAGTCGGTTGAAAAGCAAGACGATGTATTATAATCGTAAAATACCTAATTTTTAGATCAGGTTAGAGTTTGTAAGAAACGCTCTCATTAATACTAAATTTACATTTTAAGAATGATTTGTAATCTCAAATTCGTATTAATTTATAGTTAAACAATATTCATCACTTTTTTAAAATAAAGGTATTTTAATATTATGGTTCAGGTAGAACAACCTATTTTAGGAATAATGAGTATGCTAGATAATGTCTGTCTGTCGGGGTCTGTGGTTAATATTGAGGGACCGATTAATAAAAATCAAAATATACCTTATTTATGAAGACTTTTACCTCGTCATTTTGCAAAAGATAATAAATGTAGCTTCTGCCGAAGTCAGTGGCGGATTTACCAATAGGCTAAGTAGGCTGGAGCCTAGGGCGGCAAATTTAGAGGCGCGGCAAATTTAGCACCAATTTGTTATTATCTTTCAGAAATAAAAAAAATCATATCATCATCCTCATCACCTAGATTATAATACTAATAACGAGAAAAAGCCGATGTAATGAGGACGATAGAACACAAATCATAAAGTTGCAATTTCAGAATAAACATAATTAATATGATTGTGAACTAAATTAACGTATTGAATTTCAGTAGTCAGTAGCGGCGGCAAAAATACTAGCGGAGTGTAGATTCTACAACATAACTAACAATTTATGTTCAGGTTGTCTACCAACATCTCCTAATTCCGACGTAATTGTTATCATCAGATATTGTCTTCAGCAAATCGTCTCCCGATATCTAGATAGGAGACGGTATTACATAAACATATTATAAACAATAAATACGTATTATACGTTCGAAATTAATGATGATAATGTTATATGAAAACAATAAGCTACATTTGGTATTCCAATTTGTGGTATAATACGGGTTAGTTGAAACTGTATCCCTAGAAAGGTCAAATTGATCATTAATTATAGCATTCGTAACGTCAAACCAATCCAATATAAAGCGAAGCAAGCCCACTGGAGTTTGTTTCATTGTTAGTGATATTAGTGGGAAAGGATCGCTGTTTTAAACAAAGGTTACCTATATCCAAATAGTTCTGACTAAGTTTACGAAGTGAGCAAGGCGGACTTGAAATACTTAATGTGTTCATTGAAAAGTTTACTTTAGTGCTTATGAATTAAAGTATATTTTTGCTTGTGGGTTTTAATTTTTATTAAAGTAATTTCTCAACACGCTACTATCGGTGTATCGTTAAATCATTTAGCGAATATATCTGTATTGTAAATATCAAAGTAAACTTTGTTTGTTTGTCTGAAAGAATTTTAATTAAATTTGAAATGAACTTAACTACATAGAAGGGTTATTTTTTACGTATAAATCCTGATCAAACACATAAGCGAAGACGCGATGTCGATGCGATGGCAACTAAAATACATAAGTACATCTAATCGTATATTTTGTTTATAGCCATATTTACCTACCTACTTACATCAATTAACATTACTACCCAAATTTCTTTAGTGTACATATTTTTATTACAGCCAGTATGTACGCAATTGACAAATCTTATTAAAGTAATCTGAAAAATTATGACAAAAAAAGAATAGTTAAAAAAATGAATGAACATTATATTTTTCTATTTATTCTATTATTTTAACTGTTTTTGTACAAATACAGATTAATTTAAAACTCATCTATTAGGTATTGTCACATTGATTTACGTTGGTTGTCTTATAATATTAACAGTAAGCTATTGATTTAATAAATAAAATTTTAACAAAAAGAAAAACCGACTTCAAACAAAACACTATTTTAAAACAAATGAATATGCACGAAAAAGTAATAAAAATAATTGCGTATTCAACATATTTTTTAGAGTCTTCCTAAGTTAAATGAAATGAAAAATATTAGACTACTTAAAAGTCGATTAACGATTATATCATGTAGTTATAGTTATTGGTATATTTGGAGCCGGTGTCAGCAACGGTGCCCTTGCCCCAACAATCAAAAGAAAGAAGCGATACGAGCCCCTTGATTGATCCAGTATATTATTGTGTAGAAGGTAATTTGTAAAAAACATATTTGTCAAAGTATTCTCGTATTGTTTTTGATAGATATACTGTAGGGTTTTATTGGCTGACACCGACTCCAAATATAACAATAATTATAACTACATGATATAATCGTTAATCGACTTTTAAGTAGTCTAATATTTTTCATTTCATTTAACTTAGGAAGACTCTAAAAAATATGTTGAATACGCAATTATTTTTATTACTTTTTCGTGCATATTCATTTGTTTTAAAATAGTGTTTTGTTTGAAGTCAGTTTTTCTTTTTGTTAAAATTTTATTTATTTTTTGATTTTAAGTGAAGCTGATGTTGACTAACTAATTTTTTTAATATGGATAGATTAAACGTTCCGTTTATATGAGTCAGAAACTACTTCGAGGACAATTTCAAAGGAAACTCAAAGGAAGTCTATTAAAAAATACAGACGAATTGATAACCTCCTCCTTTTGGAAGTCGGTTGAAAAGAACTACTATGAAAATGCTTATTTTCATTTTTTTTTTTATGTTTGTTACCTCATAACTTTTCACTGGGTGGACCGATTTTGATAATTTTTTTTTTTGTTTGAAAGGTAGTGCTTCCCGTGGGGTCCCATTTTTTTTTATTTTTTTCCGATGATGGTATCCATATGAAAACGACATAAGTCTTAAATTTGCATTATGTATATGCGCGACAAATAGGTGAATAACTGAAAATCACGTTAACCAATTTTGATAATTCTTTTTTTTATTATAAAATATATACTTCAAGGGTAATTTGGTAAAAGTTTGGTAAGGTTCTGAGCACAGGATCCATGACAAAGCAACTGAACGGAAGGGAACGGAACAATTCTGAGGAGCACGTTAGCGATACTCAGTCGAATCTTTTATTTATAGGTTATTTGGATATTTGAGTCACCTTCCGGAACGTGGTTATGTTCATGTAATTGTCATAATCGAATATTATAATGAACTAGCGATCCGTACCGACTTCTCACGGCTGCAATATTGATACTAAATATAGGTACTAAAGAATTTGTTTATTTACGACATCACATTGCAAACTTCTAAAATTGTCAGTGTTTCTTTACTATATTGTTCATTTATTATATACACAAACCTTCCCTTTGAATTACACTATCTATTAAAAAAAACCACATCAAAATCCGTTGCGTAGTTTTAAAGATATAGGAACAGAGAAAGCGACTTTGTTTTATACTATGTATTGACGGAACTCCTAAACGGCTTACAGTTGGGGTGCGATTTGGGGCAGAATTTCTTACTGTCTTTAATCAAATTTTGTGTATATTATGTGATGTCATATGATGTACGACATAGCATACGAATAGCTCTTTTGCAACGTTTTTTTACTGAGGTCGATTACAGCTCTTTCGAGGGTGGTACCTTGTAGTTTATGCCGCATTACGTATTAAAGCCGCATTTTCGAAAGTCTATTTTTGCTTTATTCGAAAGTTTCTTTTGAAATTGTCCCCGAAGTAGTTTCTGATTCATATAAACGGCACGCTTAATCTATCCATATTAAGAAAAAAATGTTAGTCTACATCAGCTTCACTTAAAATCAAAAAATAAATAAAATTTTAACAAAAAGAAAAACCGACTTCAAACAAAACACTATTTTAAAACAAATAAAAATGTACTAAAAAGTAATAAAAATAATTGCATATTTAACATATTTTCTAGAGTCCTCCTAGGTTAAATGAAATGAAAAATATTAGACTACTTAAAAGTTGATTTACGATTATATAATGTAGTTATAATTATTGCTATATTTGGAGTCGGTGTCAGCCAACCCTATACTATATCTATCAAAAAACAATACGAGAATACTTTAAGAAATATGTTTCTTACAAATTACCTTTTATATGATATATTACTGGGTCAATCAAGAGGCTCGTATCGCTTCTTTCTTTTGATTGTTGAAGCGTGTGCCCGAGGCTGACACCGGCTCCAAATATAACAATAACTATAACTACGTTATATAATCGTAAATCAACTTTTAAGTAGTCTAATATTTTTCATTTCATTTAACCTAGGAGGACTCTACAAAATATGTTAAATATGCAATTATTTTTATTACTTTTTAGTACATTTTTATTTGTTTTAAAATAGTGTTTTGTTTGAAGTCGGTTTTTCTTTTTGTTAAAATTTTATTTATTATTTGATAAATCACGCGACGATAATAGTATATATTGTTTCAGACTTGAGATAAGTGCGTGTTTTTAATACTTATAAATACTACATCCAAATAAGCGAACATTTGATCAAATATACATTGGTATATTGGACCAAATGCTGTCCCAAGCCAGCGAGACGTCGCGAATAGTAAATTCATATTTAATTGGCCAAAGCAATAACTTTTCAAAGTGAGTGCTGAAAAGAGATATCTCAAATCAACCGTCGGCAGAACCGGATTAAACTCAATAAAAAGTTGTATGAAAATGAAATAAAGTAAACAGGGCGCTCTAACAATAGAACCTAACAATACTGTTCCGCAGTTTGAATGAAGTAAATGGAGTTTTCGTTTCATACTCTGTTTATTATCTCTCGATAGTTTATTTGGTTTTATTTTGGTGCGAAAATATTTATAAAAACTTTATAATTATTTAATATGAACATTGATCAAAATATAATTCAATTCTGGATAGAACTAAAAAATACTAATAAATATAATAAACAGTCTTATCGTAATATTTTCTTTTAAAGGAGTTGTTTGAAAAACAATAAATTAAATATAAAGAAACAATAAATAATTAAACCTCTTTTTGAATCAAAATCAAAAATCAAAATCAAAATAAACTTTATTCATGTTTTACAAGCACTTTTGAATCGTCATTTTACAATTAAGTGAAGCTATCACCAGTTCGGAAAGTAGATTCTACCGAGAAGAACCGGCAAGAAACTCAGTTGTTACTCTTTTTCAACATCTAAAAAATACAAAGTCATGTTAGTTCAAAACAATTATTTAAATTAATATATCCTGCTTGGAAGTCAACAGGTATTAACTCCACGCTTTTTTATCATGTATAAAATCTTTTTTTTTTTATCATATAAACGTTTTTTTTATTTTATAAGATCAACTACTTTACTAGAATTAACAACATTAAATGCTTAAATATATATACAAATATGAACTAAAACTAGTTAATCGCAATTCCGATCCTCTGGGCAAAAAACGAACCAGCCCTCCTGTCACCAGTGGAGGCAATGAGGCGAGGTGTTATACTTTTGATGAAGCTTTTTGCACCACTACTCCAAGGGCCAAGCGTTTCGACAGCAAATGGAACAAAAAAGTAATTAGATATAATACACGAATATTTAGTTCTTTTTTTGGCTTCAGCTTTTTCCGCAGCGGCACCGGCTCTTAACATTGTTTCTCGAATATGAGATGGCGCCAGTGTGTAAACACATGTAGCGTCCCACACAAGGGCCCGATCTCGTTCCCAAGGAACCAATGTTTATCCATCAGGTCTCTTACCATCATCACGACTAATTCCACGAGGCTCAGTAAGAGCAGGAACGTCGATGGTGGCAAGAGCCCTTTTTATTATGTCATTAAGAGAACCGTGGCGGAAAAGCCTACCTGAACTCCTTGGGCAAGAGAGACCATGTTAACCGAAAGAGTCCAGCTCCTTTCCACACGGGCATCTGTGCTCAGAACACAGAGGTGTTTCCAGTCGGAGACCAATCGATATGCGAAAACATTCTTTATCTAAAAGTGGCCCAAGATTTTTAGAGGGTAATGAATTCAACCAGTGACTAGACTCTTGAGATGACAAAGCTAGAAACCTGGCACGGTCTTGAGCACTTGTTAAATTTTGTGTCAAACTGTGTAGTGTAGCGTGAACCAATGAAGAATCCCAAAGTTTTTGTTTTGTAACTTCCTTAGGGATATCATCATTAGGGCACTTTACCTTCCAGGTCTTTATCGCCTCAGTAACATTCTTGATTTTTACTGATTTTGATTTTAAAATTTCTGAACAAAGGCCTGAAATGCTATGTACAAAAGAAAGAAAGGCCGGGAGGGCAACAATTGAAATTTTTCTCACGCCGATGCCACCAAAACGAATGGGAAGTGTAGCTTGAGCCCAAGAGTATTCATCAAGAGATAAATTTGATTGGTAAGACTAGGATATTTCCAGATTCGGCTCGCACGTAGAATGTTCATTAATTTTGGAACAAAAAGGCAATGTTTTAAGATGGTATAAGCTATATGAGAATTTAAAATGCCCAGTCTGTCAAAATTGTCCGAAAATATTTTAATTTTATCGTTAAGAATAGGCTCTATGCCCTCATCAAATAGTGGTGCACCAAGGAGGCAAAGTGTATCTTTATGAAGAATTTTTATATTAGGTGCAATTTTATTAAATTTATCTATTGCCAAACTAATATTTTTGTGAGTTAAATTGTCCGTAAAAAAAATTTCACATTTTGAAAAATTCAATTTAAGACCAATTTTATCAAATTGTTCTTTAATTTTAATTAAATCTTCAATAACGTCATCTACTTTACCTCCTATATGTAGTTCCATCATCTAGATACCAAAGAATAAAAAATTATAATATCTTGTATCGAATAATATGCTTTTTCTACCAATATATTTTTTACAATTTGAATAGGTACTTGTATTTACAAACCATGTTTTTTTAAATCAAAATCCTTTTAGCTTATTTAATATACAGTACTACTTATAAAATGAGCTATTTACCTTACTAAGGTAAGGTTATTTCTACTTGAAACAGCCTGGAGGTGATTGTTTCATTCCCGTGTTTGTGATTATCTATGAAATCATTAGTTTTATAATAATCCATTAACACGGTTTCTTTTTTTACTTTATAATTAAATAACTTAAGCCTTAACAGAAGTATTATCAATCTTGAGTAGTCGACGAATATTTGTAACCAGTTAACTAATACTACGTCACAATTCCTGCAAGAGTATTTTATGTTTTTACAAACATACATTACATAATCATCTATGCGAACGACAGTCAATATTTATTTATATTTGACAAAAAACATATCTATACTTTGAATGTCGCAACTAACTACTAACGACATATGGGGGGCATTTCGGTAAATTCATTAATAACATCATATACGATATTGCTCCGTATATAGCAGTAATTTTTAAGAAAAGTTTGGACACGGGTTCATTTCCTAACTTGTTAAAACGTAGTAAAGTTTTACCACTTTTTAAGAATATAAATAGAAACGATCCCAGTAATTACAGGCCTATTTCAATACTCCCATCTTTAAGTAAAATTTTCGAAAGAAATATTTTAAATGAACTTCTTATCCATTTCGGTACAGATACTATTTTTCATAGTGAGCAAAATGGTTTTACAAGAGGTCAGCAACTGATATGGGAATTGCGTTTCTTAAACATGTTTACGATGTTTGGAAAAATCACAGATTGCTATTGGAGTATTCTGTGATTTATCTAAAGCATTTGATTGTGACGAGACGCTTCTTTATAAGCTCAAATATTACGGTGTTAAAGGTAAGGCTCTTGATCTCATTGCTTCATACTTAAGTCAAAGAATCTAGCAAGTTTTCATTAATGGAATAAAGTTTTCTGGATCTACGTTAAAAATGGGTATTCCACAAGGTTTAATTTTGGGTCCTTTTCTATTTCTAGTATATATAAATGATTTTCTCTTCTATGTTAAAGGTATGTTGTATGTATGTTTGTGATATAGTATTGTTTGCTGACGATACTTCACTGATTTTTAAGGTCGACAGGAAAAAAACTGACTATGACGATGTGAACGGTGAATGTGAACTCTACAGAATTCACGGTTACAAAAGTTAGACAACTAACTGATATTGATACCGATCGTTTAGTTTATTTTGGTTATTTTTACAGTATTATGTCATATGGGGTAACGCTGCAGATATTGAATCTGTCTTTATTTTACAAAAGAGAGCAATCCCGATCTAGAGACTCTCTTCGGGATGTTATTAACAAAGTAGGAATACTCACTGTAGCGTCGCAATATATTTACAGCAATATTATGTATATTCACAGTAAAATCAGTGATAATCATTGTACATGCACTAGAAGTAAGGATAAGCTTAAAAGCCAAGTTTTTTAACGCCAAGTTTCCGACTCCGCAAAGTCAATAAATCTTTCTTGGGGCCAGGTATCCGTTTCTATAATAAAATTCCGCAGACATTTATAACTTTGCCGTTTCGTAAATTCAAATCGTTTATAAAAAATACATTGGTAAAAAAGGCATATTATTCGATACAAGTTTTTGTAGATGATAAAAAAGCCTGGAATTAATACATGTGGACTTCCAGGATACATTAAATACATATATTGTATTTTTTAAATGTTGAAAAAGAGTAACTACTGATTTTCTTTCCGGTACTTCTCGGTAGAATCTTCTTTACGAACCGGTGGTAGCTTCACTTAATTGTTAAATGACGATTCAAAAGTGCTTGTAAAAGCCATGTGGGCTTATTTTTATAATGATGAATAAAGTTTATTTTGATTTTGATTTCTACTTGCAAAAGCAAATAAAACTTCGATCCAATTCTTTGCGATTTAGCGCTTACTCGTATTTTACTACTTTAGTTAGAATTGTTGTATAAACATAATTATGGTTGAATTTATCGAGTCACACACATGTTCATCCACGATATTAGGCTCTACCGCCGAGCACGAAATCAATTATAAACACAAACACAAATTAAGGACATAAAACACGCACAAAATCAGTCGTACTTCCCGGATTTCAAACTTTTATAATTGGTATATATAATACATACACTCACACGCGCAACGCGCAAAAGCACACACGTGCACACGAGCATACGCTTACACGCACACATCCTCATCTACTTATCTTAGCTAGCTTCCTTATTATTTGATTGTTTTAATTTAAGCGAATTATTACGATATACAATTAAGGTTATTAATAATAATATATGAATTATCTAAACGCAATTACAATTGTGTGGATTTGAGTGGATTATTTATCTTTGGTCATTTAAAACAAATTTTTGTTTTGCTTAGATTGTATCTTAAATTGAGTTAAGCGGTATAAATTAATTCAGTCATGGCACTCATTAAAGAGTTTGTATACGAGTGCTTAATATATTCAATACAATGTTTGTTAACAAAGTTGTAACAACGTTTGTGTTACAAGTGAATAACGTTACTGCGGACATGATAATTGCAGCCAAGCTTTGCGGTGTGCATACCAATGCGCCTCGCTCGTTGAACTGGTGAAATTATTATCACCTCACGTGGTAAATCGAAACCAAAAAGTTATTAGCGTTACTTAAAAAAAAAAGTATCCGTGATGTATATAAAACCTCTTTTCTTCTAACGCAATTTTACCATGCCTTTGTATTTTTTATTGCAGTAAAATTTCTTTACTAAAATTTTATTTATATCATATCTTAAAGATAATTTTATTACATTGCTAGTTATGCCCGTGGCTTTGCTTGCGTGAAAGTTGAACATATTTTAAAAACTCTTTGTATACCACATTGGTCTGTATTTCAGAGAATTAACTGACTGAATACCATTCAAACCGGTCAAGAAATACAGAACCCCCAAGAAGACAAATTAAACGCCTTCATATTTAAATTTTGATAGTAAAATGTACAGGCACACAAAATTAAAAAGTATACTACAAATAACTGACAGATACACAAAAGCACGGACATGTCTGTGGAGATACTCATATAATATTTAAAAAAAAAAAAATCTCTACTCAAAGAAACCAAATATTCAAAACATTTGTAAGAATATTCATAAAATTCGTTATAACCAAGTTCTATTAACCATTCAATGTTAAGGACTTCATAAAATTTGCTTTCAACCACAAAAGATATTTGAATAGAAAACTTCAATCGACTTAAAGGCGAGATTGATTCGTTAGATCAATCGATTATTATGTATAGTACGATCTATTTTTTATTTAAGTACGAAGGCAAACTGGCAAACAAGCCACCGGATAGTAAGTGGTCACCAGAGCTGAGACGACCCAGTGGTTAGAACGCGTGCATCTTAATCGATGATTTCGGGTTCAAGCCCAGGCAAGCACCACCATATATATATATGTGCTTAATTTGTATTTATAATTCATCTCGTGCTCAGCGGTGAAGAAAAACATCGCGAGGAAACCTGTATGTTTCTAATTTCATCGAAATTCTGCCACATGTGCATTCCACCAACCCGCATTGGAACAGCGTGGTTGAATATGATCCAAACCCTCCCCTTAATAGACATTCGCACAATACAAATGTCTGTAACTATTGTTCAATCACCTTTTAAACCGAAATATAACAATACTATGTTATGTGGTGTTTATCAGTAGAATATGTACAGTGAGCCGAGTGGTCTAGCGTGCATCTTGACCGATGGTTACGGGTTTAAACCCCGGCAATTTCCTTTTTATGTTATACTTTATGACGTCGCAAGCTAAATGGAAAACAAAAAAAAAATTATAGCACTGAAATAAACAAAGAAATATGTGATCTAATATTATTTGTCGAGTGAAAATATTTTTGCTTTATAGAAATAAGAATCAGTAACGTAGGACTGAAAAAAATATCTTGAAAAGTCATTTCATAAAATATGTGAAGACGTGAATCGAGATTTTGATGTTATGAATAATTTATCGAGAACAATAGATACAATTCTTTTGATTGACAGATACTGTGTTTATGTTAGACTACATAATATAAAAAAATAATAAACTCAGCAGAACCGCAGCGACGAAAGATTTGACACATACAATTCGTTTGTGTAAAGCGTTTATTTATATAATCACAGGTAACATAAACATACTGATAACTACTGCAATATCTATATTTACATTATATATACGACAGTCATTCTATCTATCTATGAACTCCAAGGAAAGGCGTCATATTTTTTACACCTAACGGCTGAACAACAATATTATTAATAATATAACTCTCATTTTAGGAGTTTTCAAATAAATAAGTTTTATTCATTATTCGACGTTTAGGAGTTCATAAAATTAACAACTCAACTAGTTATATATAATAGTACCTAATAAGTAAATAGATACAATCAATATGATGTCCCGAACGAATCCGATCAAGAAACTATTTTCAAAAGAGAATTGATGTATTTTGTTCGAGGCAGTTGAGCAAGATTCTACTCCTGCTCTATTTCCGCGTTCTCATAATTGACGGAACGGATTTCTGACCCAACCGACCGGAGCGCGTAGTAACGGTTTAAAGTATTATCCGGAGTAAGGGCAGTTTAAAATTTCAAATTTCGGGCTGTTACTGAGAGATTCTAATTGAAAAATCCACAATCGTTTAATTGCTCCAATTTGAAATTTGAATATAGAATACTACGATCTGCACTACCCTTTTAAAAGCCATCATATACAAATAAGAAAGATCTTTAATTAATATCAATCAAAAATATTTTTAATAAATTATTTCAGATACTTAAAAAAATACATCAAAGTGTACCTTAATAACCACAGTGGATTAATAACTTTACCTGACTACGTAATATATAGAAAATTTTAGTCAACAACGTTAAATCGTTAAGCCAGGTAGGTTATCAAGAAGATTATACAGGTTGTTTAAATTTATGCGTAAAGCTAGTACTTTGGGAACCAATTTCAAGTTGTCATTTACAGGTTCTATTGCTTATTACGAACAACTTCAATTTGATTTCCCGAGGTTAAAATAAATCGTTCAGTATTAACTTAACTGACTTCAAACTTTAAGATACGATCGAATAATTAATTATTTGTCGTTTCCACTGTATTTATTGATTAATTATTTTATATACTTGGTAGTACGCAAAATCTTGAGCAAACTCGTTTAGATTGGTACCGCGTATTCTACCGGCTTAAAGGGTTGGTGACCCAGTGTAGGATAAGGGATGAAACCTCAAAGTTCTCCAAGTGGTAAAATTAAGGCACTTGAAAATTCAGTGGTATTTGCTCGGGCTTAAACGTGCAAATATATTCACGGGGTGTTCAAACTGTCAGTATGTTTAACACTTAATTTTAAATAGTTGTATTGTTTCGTCGTAGTTTTGTTTCATCCCCATTAAAAGTGTCTCAACATCTGAAGGCTGTATAATAAATGAAAGGTTCGGTAGATTTGATTGATCCCGCCGGACTATTTCATAGTTCGTTAGGTTGAAATATTCTCGGTCGAATAAAGCCTTTCAAACCGTAGAGCGGCGCCTGGAATCTTTTATCAGAGTATAACACACCCCCTTTCCAACGCCGCGATAAATAAATGCCTACAATTTATATTTTCAAAAGAGAATATAATATGATTAGTGATACTCAATGGATTTTAATTTAGCTTTTAAACTTTCCTCTTTATTTTGTTTTATCGTTATCTTCATTTGTTTCGGGATGATTTAAATACGTTTGTATTTTGTATATAGCCTTATAAAATACAAGATACCTATACTTTATAATAACAATTGAACTTTATCAGGCTACCTCTGTGTCCAAATTCATTGGTGTCGGTCCAAGGTAAGAAACGAACAGACATATTTACGTTCGAATTTATTAAATATCTCGGAGTCCCAGTAACATTTAAAACTTTAGTATATACCGAAAAATACACATTTACATAGTAACAATATTCGTTTCTTTCTCAAACATAATTTATAACTTTCACGCAAAGTTTTTATTTAATACGTTGTTCTATAATAATAAAACGCTGGGGACCGAGGCCGAGGTCAAAGTATTGTAATATAGCAAAATTTAATATCAAATATAAACTCCAAATAATTTTGGCTTGTCCAGAATATTCGCGATCGTTTATTTGATGGTTATTATCAGGTCAATTAGTAATTTAAACTTTGCACGTTCAGTCCCGACAAGCTATTGTCATTTCATTTCGTAAAATAAATCTATAATCAATCAAATAAATATCTGCTCCCGTCTATCATTGCCTTAAGAATAGACTTATTCTTTGTCTAATACTAAAAAATAATAATAATATTCAAAGCGCAATATAACGTCTGTTAATAATCAACTTGACGGTAAGAATGGTTAATGTGAGGCGCGTTTCCTTTGTTTAATGAAGCATCGATGAGATAGTATCTTATCATCGCTTCTTGACAGCTTCTGGACTAAATAGCAAGTGTTTGTAAGAGTGAGGTGACAAGGCAGGTCCTCTCGACGGGAAGGTATCGATCGGCGCGCTGCGCAACAAGTGACGCCGTTGTACACACGGCTGTTGGCAATGACGAATCATGGGAGACAGCCCTTTATTAGTGGGAACTTTAAGCGTTTCCACCGCGTCTATGTATTACAATCTGTTAGAACGTTCAGAGACTAAAGATCCGAATTATTTATATATTAGCTATGCTTTTACAAGCAATGTTAAATGCAAGGTTTGTTTTCGACTAATTGTAAAGTGTGGATTTATCAGTTACCTTACTGTCATACCATACTATTACTACCATGCTACTGCTACTATCCAAGGAGGTAGTAGAGTGTATATTAAGCCATCACGAAATAGTTGACGATCACACTGACATTCAAATCAAATTAGACTGATAAAACTCGCGAATGATCGACTGCGTAAAAAAAACTACTTTAATATGTATTTTTTTTGTTATAGTTAAATATGAGCTGAAATATTTTATTAACGCCCGTTCTATATCAATTTTTTTAGCCCTGAGCTATTTTTAAGGCGACGTGGGAAACATTGCAATAAATGTTTATTTTTCACCCGAAACAATACACAATGGCGAGCGAATACGTATTCAAACGGACCAATAGCCGCAACGTACGCCCTAAATATGTACTCAATCGGTAGCACGCTCGCCGTCTGTTGACACGCTTGCCGCATCCAGTAAACAAAACGAACAATTGAAAGTCTCAACGTTCTAACGAGGTTCACTGCTATCATTGCGGGAACAATGACGACTCCCACTAGTGAAACATTAATTACTTAAAGTAATAAACTATGACCCGACCAGGAATTTTCTTATGAAAATATAAAATTCAGTATTAAAATTTCAAAGGTTATAAAAGTTAATGTATTTCAAGTCGTCTCTCAAGAGACACATTTTGTTCGAGATGAAAGTTAGTACTTTATTTCATTGTACTAATATATTCTCGATCTAAAATATTTACAAAAAAAAATACCGAATACGAAACGCCTACTAAAATTATGACATAGGGATTTACGTTTAGGTTATACACTATATACTAATTAATTATCATCATAGAATTTTCCGGTACAGACTAGTTTTATATACAGTTAAAAATTTTGTAAAGGTAATCGGAACCAGAGAAGAAACTGGATTATTTGGGATTCTTACCTGTTAAAATTTTGCAGGATTGTTTAAATTCTGCAGGATTGTAACGATATAACACATTCGTGGCTCGTCGCGAGTTGTGCTCCGTTTGAGACTAAACGGAGCTTACCAGGGGCAGGAAGGTAATTTTGCCTCACCGCACTTCTCGCTAGTGCGTAGAAGCCAGCTGCCGTCCTCCTCAAGGCCGTCTGAAACAGGACACGTGAAGTCCGGCATAGCCTTATTATAACAGTGTCTTCTAATATACAGACAAATGTTATTACTGATACTTACCAAAAACAATGAGATTTAGACATGGACAATTTTATTAGATTTAAATAATTTAGATATTCCTAACATCTACATACATTGAATCTACATTAAATTTACCTTTGATTAGAATGAAAATTCTATCAGAACGAAAACAATACAAATATATTCATTAAAAGGACATGAAAATAACAATTAATATGAAAATAGTTTAAAGTTAAAGAGAATAAAACTTCAAGGCGCAGCTATTTAATATACTAAAACATTCTCAAAAACTTTTCCTTGAATAAGTTTTATTCAATTGTTTTAGTATTGTTTTTAGTTTGTCAAAGGAGGTCTCAGTCTCAAGTCTAGCGTCAGTCAAGGAATATTAACCGCGCTCCATAGCATATTATAGGCCATTAGTAACAGTGGATAGTACCTACATATACATCAAACATTGCAACGACTGATGGTTTACGCCCTAGCTTGTTGTAGACAACGCAAACAAAGGATGACAGTGTAATTTATTTTCAATATCCACACACAGGCATGTTTTCACTATAGGTTAAATTAAATTTGTGAAAATATCATCGTAATACTAAGCTTTATGTAAGCGGTGTAGTGTGAAAATTGCGAAGGCTTTGCCGGTAGTCCTAAATTAATATCGCTTTGTAATTTTCTGTGTATTTAATACTTTGTCGAATCCGATTAATTAATTTATTATTGGGATACTTTAGGTAAAATTCAAAGTGTGTTTAACAACTATAAAAAACTACAAACTATTTTAATATTGTAAATGTGAAAGTAACTCTATCTGTCTTTCAGTCGCTCTTTCACGACCAAACCGTTGAACCAAATCTGATGATATTTAGTATGAAGCAAACTTAAACTTCAAAAATGGACATAGTCTAGTTTTAAAGCCTAACAAATACCCTAAAACTTGAGTGAATCCGCGGGTGACTACTAATATTTTATAAAGTTTCATTTAAACAAATATTTTCTATGTACGTAGGTATCTCAACTGTAATGTATGATTGCATTACTAATAGTAAATATTTAATACAATATAATTATATTAGCTTATAATAAATTGGTATGCAAACAGATTAAGATTTTAAGTAAATGATGTTAAGACCGTAAATAAATACTTACATCCACTGGAAAATAAAAGTCTTGCAAATAATTTACTATCAGCACTGAACATCGGTTAATTTTGTACATCAATATATTATCTAACTTGGAGACTGCCGTAATTAATCTTCAGCACGCCGCGCGTACGTGTGCGAACAGACGAACAATATGTCAAAACTTTACGTCACTTGGAAATTACTTCTATAATATCGTAACATTAAGAGACATATGTTTATTAACAGTGATAAAAAATGCCTTGTTATTTTCAATAGGAAATCATTATAGTACGACAAAACTTAGATGTAGCATCAGCAAAATTCGTAAAACCGATCACATCCGAATTAAGTACGCTATCCTCAATTATCAATATTTGTTTCCTATGTGAACATGAT
The DNA here is from genome assembly GCF_905220365.1 of Vanessa cardui. Lineage (NCBI taxonomy): Eukaryota > Metazoa > Arthropoda > Insecta > Lepidoptera > Nymphalidae > Vanessa > Vanessa cardui. The sequence continues at coordinate 9,842,165 of NC_061133.1, read as the reverse complement.
CTTTACACAAACGTAATAACTTGTTATATCATATGACCTAATATATTCGTCAATTTGATACGCCTATTTACATGCTCTTGCTTTCTCGGGTTGAACTGACGTGAGAATCTATAGCGACGAATAGCGTCGAATGGCGCGATAGGGAGCTATTTCTATTGGTTGTATAAATCGGCAGTAATCGGTTTTATTGAATTTGCCGATGCTACATCTAACTTTTGTCAAACTATACATGAGAAATGTTTGAATGTGTGTATTGTGTATTTCACACTTCAGGACCGATTTACATTGTGTGTTTTATCCCTGTGGGCCCTATAAAACGATTTATCCTTCTAAAAACACTAAATCGATCACTGGGGATCCCTAGCGTAACAAAGATTTAACTGCTAAAGTAACCTTAAGTGTTCATAATAATGGTATTATAATATGCCCGGTTTTGCTATTGTTATTTAATTTTAATTTTAATTTAAGCCCATGTCCTAACCACTGGGCCATTATGTCCCTGGACAACTAGATTTTCCCTTAGTGAAACCAGATTTTGGAATAATATTAGTAGTCGAAATTTATACTTCTATATGGGAATGCAAAATATTTTTCTTGTATTGAATATATCGTATCATAGTAAAAAAATTCTTACAGGTGCAACTCATAGTATAAAATCATAGTATATGATCGCCCCGCTTGCGTCAAAGTCATTTAAGTCAAGGTACCTTATTATGAAGTTCCAATGGATAGGACTAACTTATTTGAAACACTTGAATACGCCTCTTACTTTATATTTTAGTTGTAAAATTAATTTGTTTTTACCAGACCTTCGCTTCGCTTGTACTCATTAGTACAAACTAAGTTGACCGACCTAAAGTTCTGACTAACACATAGGAAAAATATCGACTGTTTAAATATTTGTAGCCAAGTAATATTTCTGTATTGTATTGTACAAATTATTTATTTATAAAGCGGGTGGTAAAAACTAAAACTGCGCAGATTTCGTGCCTTATCCCTATTTGGCGAACTTAGATTTCCCGTTTCATATGCCTTGTAATATATACAGCGTATATATAGTTGCATAAATAAGTAAATAAGATATAATATTTATGTAATGGATAAAAAACATTGAAGGTTTTTTTTGTAATGTTGCCTAAACTAATAAAGTATTACTTTAAAGTTTTATAATAGTTCAATTGTTTGAATGATTAACGATGACGAGTTACAAAAAATACATCGGATGGCAAGTTGCCATTGCTTCCGAACCTTGACATTGCAACAGGTATAGAAAACGGATGATCCTTATAGTATAACCATATTATTTGTCTTCAGATAATATGTCTATGTTATGTTACAGCAATGCGGTGTCTTATAGAAACGTTGGTGCAATTACGTGCGTGTAATTTTATCTAAGTTTATTAGATATAATATATAAGGTTCCATATCTTTGTATCCTAAGCCAACTGGGTATACCCTTAACCCTTGAACAGTGTCGGTTCAAGGGTTAAGGGTATACTCAACTGGTCTGCTCATTTGTCGATCTAAAATAAATGATAAAATAGAAATATTTGGAGTAAAACGAAGCAAAACATTAATTTATGCAGTGTTATTTCTGGATTAACTATAATTTCTCTATTTTAGCACAAGATTAATTAATTTCTATATTCATTCGCGATAGGATAATAACAATGAAAAAAAATCAGAAGTAAATATATTTATTTTAAGTTACAATATTTATATTCGGTACAAATATTTAAAATTATATTATGAAAAACATATAATATAGGGGATATGGCGAAGAATCTTATGACTGTATTAAATATTTCAATACATTTTAGAAATTTACATTAAAAGTTTACAAGTAAACTCGTCTACGTTTTCAAATCCATCTGTGCTGACTGCTAAACATAGCAGGTTTATAGAACTACAATACAATTAAATAAAGATCAATAGAGACATATCGAGAAATAACGCACCAGATATTCTATTAACACCAATATAATCCATTAAAAATTTTCAAACGAATAAATCTACATCGTATAGTCAAAATAAGCAAAATATAGAGCGCGTATTCTGGCGTGTCTGTGGCGGCTTTTGGGTCAGAATGGTAGTGCAACGTATCTCCTGCAAACATTGGGCGCAATTTCGAACTCAATCATCCATCAACAAAATGGTAGTAGGAAAATAATAAAGTCAAACTTTATTTACAAACCAATTATCTTATTTATTAAAATAGTGAGCCGATTTTTATCCCGCTGATTATGGGGCAATAGCTGTATATAAGAAATCTGTCATGGTCTTATTTTAATGAACTATAGCTGTGGAAGTGCTGAAAATTAAAAAAGATTCTTGATGTTTACTAAATTGTTACGAATAAATAAAGAATTTTTTTTTAAATAGAGTTACTGATAGTAAAGAAAGCGGCGCTATATATAAGACATAAATATAAAAAATTAAACAAAATTAAATTTTTTTTGGACAAATTCCAATACTAAATGAACTAATGTATACTATAGATAATAAAAATGTCACACAAAAGAGATTTAATCATATTGGCACCAAATGTGAAGATGAATTACTTTCAGCTTACAATGAAATTATGTCAAAACGCAGTTTCGCCGGAGGAAAGTGTATACTTTTGCATAATACACTTTTGCACGTCTATTAATAAGATTTAGCTTCTTGAAATAACTATAGTATCTTTCATGCCAATCGGAGCAGTTCTTTTCATATTTTTACACATATTAAGTTGATTATCACAGCGAATCGTTGACACAAGTCTTATATACTTGTGTCAGCGACTCGCTATACCATTTTCATTTAGAAATCCGTTACTCACGCGTGGCATTAAGGGGATGTTAACAGGAGACTTAGAAGCATCACTTTGTTCCTATAAGCTCACAGTTCCCGCTCCGTTGCGCTCTATAGCTTGCTTATTAATCCTCTAAAATCTACCGAATCTAGGTATTATAAACATTATGATTAGTAGCCGAAGTTACAAATCTATAAAACGCAATAATATTTTACGGCACCCAAGAAGTGTATTCTTGACAATATTTTAATTTAAAAAAAAACAGTCTTATTTATGTCGTCGTTTCTTGATTACAAATAAATTAAATGTATCCTTGTCGGCTCTTAACCATAACGCAAGATAAAATTGTTTAAGAGATAGAACATTTTAAATTTCTATTTACAAATACAATTTTATATTTTTAAACGAACGTATCACATATTTTTAAAGAAAATATAATGTACATGTCTTGTATTGGCTTAACGCAACAAACGAGGTTCTATTTCTAGTAAATTGTAGAAGATTTACAGTTATCTTTAGTCAAAGCAATGTTATTTCTCCCTCTTCATACAAATAAATACTTATGTTATAAATATAATTTCATTTTTATTTAAAACTAATACACAGCCATTTGACTGGAATGGAAATTAAAAATTAATAAGCGAATTAATTTGAAAATGAAAAGGCTAATTGTAAAAAAGGCACGACTATAAAATCTAAATTAATAAAAATATTTTTTATCTGTTAAAAGTTATATGTGTACAGTAAGACACAACTTAGATGTAGCATCGGTAAAATTTGTAACACCGATTATATCCGAATTAAGCACGCTGTCCCAAATTATTAATATTTGTTTATTATGTGAATAAGATCTTTACACAAACGTAAGAACTTGTAATATCATATGACCTAATAAATTGATCATTTTGACACGTCTATTTACATGCACTTGCTTTCTTTCTCGGGTTAAACTAACGCAAGAATCAATAGCGACGAAAAGCGTCGAATGGCGCGATAGGGAGCTATTTATATTTGTTGTATAAATCGGCAGTAATCGGTTTGATTGAATTTGCCTATGCTACATCTAAGTTGTGTCGTACTATGAATATACATATATTAAATATTGAACGTTCCAAATAAAGATATTTTTTCTTATTTTGTATATTTCGATTAGTCACTGGCCACTAATACTCGACAGATGTTGGCATGACTGTTTAAATTGTTTTGACTAACGATTATTTGACGTGACTCGCTCCACCCAATGTTTTCCTATTATCGTCGAAAACTACGATATTATCAACGGATACTATACAAAGTTTCAATTCAATCGTTTGTATAGTACTGATTGTGTATCAGTACTATGTACGTACACGGGACAAATAAAGATGCATTTGTTTTTTCAATGTTATTTCAATAAATATATATCGAAGATAAACATTTGAAACAAAGGTTTGTTATCATTGTATTTTTAAAATGTAAATCTTTCTGCTACAGGTTTGTACAAATTCCATTCAATTCGAATCGATAAACGAAACAATTTTGTTTACAAATCGTAAATTATGCGACAAGAAAAACAGATGAGATACATCTGTCAATTCAATACATTTTGGTGTTTTCCTATCTTACTAAGACTAGCCTTTCGCAATGTCAGTCTTCAATCGAATAAAGACCAACCAAGCAAAAATTACAGGCTTTTATTTGTTAACAAATAATTAATCAAAATAAGTTTTCATTGCATACGTATATTTTTATAACCGTTAATTTTTGGGTTTCCAAACTGGTACTGGTAGATTTATCAATTTCAGTGCGTTCGAAAAACAAACCAATTGTAAACAGATCGACGCTGTTGATTTAAACGTACTTCATATGATTGAATCGATTTGAAACTTTGCATGTGTGTGTTATTCAAAAGACAATACATGGATGGGGTATTGTATAATAGTGATGTACTATTGTTGAACCTAAATTTGGGTTCATTTGATTTGTTGTGTACTGGAACAAACTAGTACATACATAGCACTGACAATAAATACATACATTTTTTAATTTATTTTCTTGTGTAAAAATATATTGTAAACGTAAATTGATCGACATAGGTTTATACAATATCAAATTCAAAATTGTGTTACTATAATTGTATAGTTGTTTAATTGATTTAAACTAATTGTTTTTTTTTTAATTTATTTAATAATTAGAGTTTTGTCAATCATGCCTTGTTAATCCGTAATAAAAAGTAATTAAATTCAACAAAAATAGAACAACAACACAACTATAATGCGATTATAAACTATTTTTATTAATAAATAATAAAATAAACTTATTAGTTTTTTTCCGTATGTGATACATTTGCATAGGAATCCATAATAATGATTGGAAAAAATGTAAAACAAAGGTAAAAATAACTATGAAATCAGAGTACGCATTTTAACTCCTACGCTTCTAGCGGCTTATGTTTATAATGTAAAAAATAAAAAATAAATGAAAGTACGTTTTCCTAGTATTTACAAAAAAACAATCTCTGAAAATGTATTTTTTTCATCGTGTAGTGCATTACGAAATTAACCAATTGACTTGATCCCTGCATCAATAATAGTAATATATTTGCGGCAGTCGGATGTGATTTGTTATTATAATTTCTCTGAATATAATATATGAGATAATGATTTTTCATTTTTATTTACAACAGAATTGACTAGAATAGAACATTATTTTATTATAATTTAAGATTAAAGTTTTATAACCACATATATTCTGATTAATAATAATATTATTATTCAAGTACCCATTGCGATTTCGAAACTCCATAAAAGTAAAAGAAACGGTCCAATAGATTCTGAGTAACACAGAGGACGGACAAAAGAATGAAGTATAAACTATTCTAATATTTCCTTACGTTACAAGTGAAATACTTTTACCTTAAAACGAACCAGTCATGATACAATTCAACCGACACTTTATCACGCTTTCCAAAAATTTCATTTCCAAGATATATTTTATATATTCTAACTTATATAAACTAATTGCCTACGGCGTTGGCGTTATATGTTAATTTTAAATTAAAAAAAAACTCATTCGATTATTTGTAAACTTAATTACTTTTAAAATAAAACGGGGTAGTTGGTATTTAAAAGGAAGGTAGATGAGTTGATACACGCTTTGTTAATATGTTGCGAGTTTATGTAATGTAAACATTTAGACGTTTTATCTCTAAAATCTTTTTATACAAGAAGAACACACTGAGCTCTTGTTAACAACAGTATTTCATGCTGTGGTAAATTCTACGTCTCCCTGATGACAAAACATTTTTTATATGAAAAAAGTTGTGCCAGATTTAGTGTTCACTTTTAAGTATATAACGCATCTAGAGATAAAATATCTTTGAATGTATTACAAAAGTACACAACGGAGGGTTTATTTTCAATGGAATTCAAAATAATAACTTCGACGTTAATGCAAGGAAGACAAGTTATGTTTCATGCAATTCTTTAAAAATAACCAATAAAGACTGCATGATTATACTTCAGTATGGAAGGTTGATTTAGGAGATAGTGCATGAATTACGTTTGCTATTAGCGTGTCTTTCCCTGATCTGTTGTAGGTGTGCGAGCTGCGCTGGCGACGGTACATGGGGCTGATTGGATGGTGAAGGACTTGGAGCAGAACCAGGGGGCCCTTGAGGACCAGTCGGCAATGATTGACGCCGTCGTCGTCGAAGAGCTGGAGATAGATTGTATTTCACTTTTGCCTGCACCAGTAGCTCCTTGAAGATCTGGGAAACGTTTATGTTATCCTTCGCTGACGCCTCCACAAATCCGTTCTCCCAGTCGACCGTTACAACTGATTCTGTTGTATGGAACTCCACCTGTAACAACATGATATTGTAAAACACAACAATGGAACAAAAACAAATGAACTGCACGCGCAAAAATGGTTCCCTAGGACGACAAGCTAAGTAAGATGTAAAACTGCTGTACCAATACTTCACGCTGTTATAGGGCTTTAAAATCAATCACGTCTCGTGATGCCCTTCTCAACATTTTAGTAAGTTTTTTATTGCAACAAAGTTTTGGAACTAAGTCCTATTACGCAAGTTACTATATAGTCAACAGACAGTTACCGTAAGGAAAACGCTTTATCACCCATCCGGGCGACCTTTCCCTCTCTTTCTACTTTCCTTAGTATATTTTTATATACCGGTTTAATATATTGTTATTTAAAATATTTTTTTGTTATAGTCTTAATTTACACACTATTTGTTAACAATTTTATTTCTTGTCACCTCAATATTGTCAAAATACACCATGTATAACCAAAACATTGTTTAAATAAAACTAATTATAACGGATTTGAATCGCGTATATTAATTATTTTTTAAACATCCCGACGTTTCGAGCACTTTACAGTGTTCGTGGTCATTGGTAGACTATAGATGACATTTGTCTATTTGAAGTACAAAGGAAATATTATTAACAACTATCGCCAACGATTTCTCAATTGATATCTTGAGTAACGTTTCGGTTGGACGCAGAAGGCACTAACTGTATCTTTAGGTCTTGCAGTCTGTTGGATTTGGGATTTTAAATTTTTAATAAGTGGATCCCAGGCGTTAGAAAGTCTCCAACCATCTTCTCTATTGAAGTTCGGATGTTTTTGAATTTCAATAGCCTCGCGTATCATTCTAGGAATGAATCTGTGTTCTCTAGCAAGGATCTGTGGTTTATCAAATCGAATAAAATGGTTAGGATTATCCAGAGCATGTTCACAGTGTTTACATATGGTGGAAACCATAACATTATTTAGAAGTTAAAAAAATAAAATAAATGTAAACTAAACTTAAAACAAAAAAAATTTTAAAAAACCGGATTTCCTTTTTTAATAAATATATATTTTATTTATAAATTGTCAAGAATTTAGCTGAGTATTGCATATTGGAATATATTCAAAATAAAAGTATTTAACTAAAGACCCTTCATTAAGAGCGACGCCGTTTCATTATACACTCGGGTTTAATAAATCCGTTTCATTTGGGATGTGACACGTGTTGCTAGGTTAATACCTTTAATAATTCCTTGCCGTAGAATTGAAATTAGGTAGAAGTGGCAAAGTGCTTATTACAAATCGCCTGAGTTTCTGATACGTTTGATTTAAAAACATATAAATTAGGCAAGTTGAGTTGAGTTTGAGTATAATTTGTAAAATATCTTTGAAAAAATATTAGAATTGTAGAAAGTAAAATATAGTTAAGTGATGCTTGTTTATATATGTATACCCTTTTTAAATTCGATCTTCACTTAGAATAATCAATCTATTTAAAAAAAATGTAATTTCCTCAAATATAATGTCTTTTGACTAAGCTCAAAAAGCTACAAATTTCATACTTCTGGATATAAATAAAAAAAAACAATCTGAAATTCGGATGCAAGTAAATCTTGATACAATCAAATAATTTCAGCCATTTCAGAAAACCGTCTAATTGAGGTATACAAATTATCATCAAACGTAACCTGTAATTGTTGGGTAAAGTATAATCAAACTAACACCTTTAAGTACTAAACAAAAAGTAATGTTTTTATATGGAAATGTTTGTGCGTGTGTATGTTCATAGATGTGTGCGTGTGTGAAGTGAAGCCATTATTCGGTTAATTTTGTATGGTTATACTATTGGTGAATAAGTGGTCCATCTGAAGGTAAGTGATTATAGTCGTTCATAAGCCTTGCGTCGTAGGAATAATCATTTCTAATATAATGTTCCTTCAGTTTGAGACCTAGCTTAATAAAACTTAGTCTCCGCTTAATACCAGCACGTACCGCTTAGTTTATATAGAACTCGAGTTAATTGCCCATTTATTAGACGTCTTGGGACTATTGAATATAATTTACAAAGGTATATTTCTGTAACGTAACATAGAGTAAAAATTAATATTTATTTTTTGTACGATAAGAATAGTCCTAACAACTCGATCTTTACAAAATAATTTTAAGTTCAACATTGAATTGTTTATTGATGCTATTGTAACATTTTAATTTATATTGTTTCCTACATACCTTGTATAATCAAACGAAAATCGAAATATTGTTTCCATGGACAGAAATTGATTAAAAATTGACACGTTACTACACGCTATAACACGTTTTTTACTAATTATCCTAAATTTAAATGAACATGTTTCCCAAATACTGGTTAGCAATTCGAAATTTAATAATTGTACTACAATTTCGCCACAGGTCATGAGGTTTAAACTAATTATAATATACAAACAGGATCGATGCCAGCGAACTGTCCGCTCGTACAATGTTAATCCAACTGACCGCGCTACACGTATCTTTTCACATGCGTTTTTTAACCTAGATCAAATTGCCATGTGTTAACAACGGGTTTGTTATTTATTGTGTTGGTGTTGGGAATGTGTTATTTATTTAGAAAAAGGTTTTATGTTAAAGAAAAACTATTATATTCACTTGGTGGTAGGGCTTTATGCAAGTCCGTTTGAGTAGGTCACTCAGTTTTTATATGTTTTACTGTCAAACACCAATACTTGCTATTGTTGTGTTCCAGTATAGCATTAGTAATAAAAGACCTGTTGAAAGAAATATTATTTTACTTTACTTTATACTTTATTGTAAACCATACAGGGAATATAAACAAATACAATATAAATATTAATATTTCTTACAGTACTAATGTCTATGGGCAATGGTGACCACTTGCCAGGTTCATTTGCCAATCTGGTTAGCAATGAGCAAAAAATAATAGTTTTTTTTTAGGTTATATTCTAAGAAAAACGTGCTGTAATAAAATCACTCATGAAGAACATTCTATTTATTACAACAAGTAAAGCACGCGGTCAGTACCGTTCGAATGTGATAAGGTAGAAAATGTGTAGAAGTATTGTAGAGAGCGCAGCAAAGCGGATATTGGCGGGTCGGCGGATGCTGCAGGCTATTATCCAGTCCATTCCGGTCTTGTCACAAGCTCTACGTGCTCGTAACTGCGTTAATCCACGGCCGCTACGGCTCTACGGCGTAGTTACAAAGATAAAAAGTTTTTACGTGTTTTACTCAAACGACAATTGTTAACGTGTTTGATGAGTTTTTGTTGATGTAAACGTGCTATGTAACAAAAAATGTATTTGTTCATATTAAACTGTAAATGCTAATACTCATACACAAGAGTATGTATCCACAAAAAGAAATATATTATTTACAAACGCATGTATATATTCATAATATTTTAGTTATATGTATTTTGCTAAAGTAAAATTTTGGTTTGCATAAGTAAAATAAAACAAATGTATAAATCGTCATTATCATTTTTTCAATCAAAAATAAATCGTAAATTGGGGTACTTCATTTTTTTTAAACCATTTGTTAGGCAAAAAAATGTTTCCTGACACCACCGACATTGGTCTCGTATATAAATTTTAACAATTCCTTAATAGCGATGTATGCCTTCTTATACTTGTAGTTACGTTCTCTTAAAATTGACGACCTCCGTGGTCGAGTAGTGTGTACACCGTATTTCATGGATACGCTACCCTGAGGTCCCGGGTTCAAAAAACTCACCCTTCAAACCAGAACATAACGATACTAAGTATAGCCGTTTGGCAGAAGGATATGAGTGTGTGGTACCAACTCAGACTGACTTACACAAATCCCTATTACAAAGTATATGAAAATGTATTTTTTTCTAAAGTATTTTTTATTTATATCTTATTTTTTTAAAGAAGCAAAAAGTAATGAAATTAATAATGTTTCGTAAACAAAGTCAAAGTAAGTCTATCTTGTGAAATATTGCATTTTGTGACTAAGGAATAGGTAATTTCAGTCTCGTATAATTTTCCTATTTAACGCTAAATATGTTGCTTGATGTTTGTAACAACCAAAGACGTCGACTTACCTAATTACGATACGAGATGTTAACATGAGTTATGCGTATTCTACCTCTAAATAACACTACTCAGTGTTGTTATGTTCCGGTTTGAAGGGTGAGTGAGCCAATGTAACTACAGGCACAAGGGACATAACATTTTAGTTCCCAAGGTTAGTGGCACATTGACGATGTAAGGAAGTTAATATTTCTTACAGCGTCATTGTCTATGGGTGATGGTGACCACGTACCATCAGGTGGTCCATATGCTCGTCCGCCAACCTATACCATAAAAAAAAGACCTTTTCTATCAGAAAGATCAAACGGCCGCCGCCGCCGCCGAAAGATCAAATGGCCGCGCATTTTTTTGTAATTGTGAATATTGTGTGAATATGTGTATAATTTTTAAATTATAACTTAGCATGTATAAGATAACTATGAATAAATGTTTTTTGTTGCATAGCTACTACGATGATGTCCTGACCGATTTTAGTCACGACAGCTTTTTACGCAGGACCTATTGAAGTTCCCAAGTGTATGCTAAAACACGGGTTTTTTTCTCTATTGCCTTAAATATATAAACCGATAAGGCAATAATTCGCTAACCAGAGAGATCAGTCGCATAATCCACGATGTTACATTCTTTCCAAGTCATGGAAGTAACATTGTCAAATTCAAAACTTCGGACTGAGAATTTCGAATAAAAAAACCAAACATTTTAGCCTGCCCCGAGGACCTAGGAATTCCAAATTTACAGCTTTGGATGTAAGCCTAAATAATGAGGTATAATATAGCAAACAATTGATGATTGCTACCTAGGGAATGAACCCTTATCCCGGGTAACTTACCGATAGGAAAAATTACATATAATGCCAAGCAAAACGTATTATATTGTCCAGAGTGCCTAAGTTCAAATATACGGAAATTAAACGTAACTCGGCAGCATGTATTAAGGTTGTTACACGAGCTAACGGGAAATGCAAGCGTCCGACGTGCATCCGACACGAGGGCGCCGACGCCGACGGCGAAGCTATATTTTTACTTTACGAAGATACGGAAATTCAATTTATTCTCGGAACTAGTAACTCACCGAAATTTACCTTTACTACGTAGAACCTAAAATCGGTTATAATAAATTTGAAGGCAATTTCGTGGAAAATTGACAGTAATGTCCCATTACATTGACCCAGAAATGAGTATTGATAAGAAAAATTTAAATGTGATGGAAGATATTAGATTTCTATTCTATATGAGCTGTGCCCGCGACCTAGTTCGCGTTTGAATTTAACAAATAAAATATTACTGTAGCATAAGTTACTCATTATTATAGTAGTTATCCCGTAGTGAAACTCCCGTAAAAATCGATTCAGCCGTTCCAGAGATTACCCGGAACAAACAGACAGATACACCAACGAAAATTATAATAAATGTTATTTTGGTATGTGTACCGTGTATACATACATATGAATAGGTTAAAAAGGGCTATTTTATCATTACAAACAGACACTCCAATTTTATTATTTGAATAGTTCATTATCTATGTAAAAAAATACTTATTTGATTTTGAAATTAACTTATAGCCAATGCATTAGAAAATATGCTTAGAAAATATTGATTAGTCTAATTAAAAACATTGTTTTTACATAATACATATTACATACTAAACATGCGGTTTATTTACATTTATTGTATTAAAGTTATCTGTGATGATTTGTTATAAGTTTTGTGACCGTCATTACGCACCATTTTATACCTTAGACATTTTAGTCTGACACGATTTTTTCTTAACTCAGTATACATCAAAGCATAAAATAATAATATTAATGAATTCATAAATAATATGGAAAAATGATTACCAGGTAGTCAGATGGATTCTCTGTCCATTGACATTCGAACTAGTAACTTAAAGAATAGCATCAATCAATGGTATTAATTAATACATGTAAATATTAAGCCCTCCAATTTAATTGTGCTTGGAACGAATAGCCCAAAGGCTCAGGTTCGAATCTGCAACTTGGTTGACGATGTTGACGCTTATCGTTGATTGATCTCAACCAGTTTCTAACATAGAATTAAATCTGGCTTACTTCAAACAAAAAAAAATACGAATTAATGTTATTTGGAGTTAAAAAAACCTCATAAGAGGTCCTACAACCTTCACAAAGGTAATTAATATTCAATGCATTGTTGTATTGTTTAATTTGATCTCCACAGATAATTACCGTGCGTTTTGTAGTTTGGTGTATTTTGATTTTTTTATAGTTGTGTGCCCCCATATTTCCACCATCAGATAGTATATAAATTATTGTCATAAGTCTTCACGTAATAAAATTTCTAATAACCTTAATGATAAATTCAACTGTTTTGTGTTCGTAATAATAGAAAAAGGTATACATTTTTCATGTTATATGAAAAACATTGTCAAAGAATAATTATTAGCCCCGAGATAGGCCGTTTCATTATCTCAAAGAAAGCTTTCCCGTGAGCTTCTTAATAAAAGAATTATAAGATCGCGAAATACTACAGTTTTTCTATCGTTAAAACAACCACTTTTTCATCTTTAATATACATTTATAAGAAAAAAATATTACTCTTTTGATGAAGAAATTGTACTTCTCATTATTTATACGATTAAATTAATTACTAAATTAAAATATATAATTAATTTTAAAATCAAGACTTTATTTTTATATGTAAGTCTATCCTATAAAATAACATCCCTATTTTCAACCGACTTCAAAAAGGAGGAGGTTATCAATTCGTCTGTATTTTTTTTTTTTTATGTTTGTTACCTCATAACTTTTTACTGGGTGAACCGATTTTGATAATTTTTTTTTTGTTTGAAAGGTAGTGCTTCCCGTGGGGTCCCATTTTTTTTTTATTTTTTTTCAATGATGGTATCCGTATGAATACGACATAAGTCTTAAATTTGCATTATGTATATGCGCGACAAATAGGCGAATAACTCAAAATCACGTTAACCAATTTTGATGATTCTTTTTTTATTATAAAGGATATACTTTAAGGGTAGTTTGGTAAAAGTTTGGTAAAGTTCTGAGCACAGGATCCATGACAAATTAAGGGAACGGAACAATTCTGAGGAGCACGTTAGCAATACTCAGTCGAATCTTTTATTTATGGGTTACTTGGATATTTGAATCACCTTCCGGAACGTGGTTATGTTCATGTAATTGTCATAATCGAATATTATAATGAACTAGCGACCCACCCCGACTTCTCACGGGTGCAATACTGATACTAAATATACTAAAGAATTTGTTTATTTACGACATCACATTGCAAACTTCTAAAATTGTCAGTGTTTCTTTACTATATTGTTCATTTATTATATACACAAACCTTTCCCTTGAATTACACTATCTATTAAAAAAACCGCATCAAAATCCATTGCGTAGTTTTAAAGATATAGGGTCAGAGAAAGCGACTTTGTTTTATACTATGTATTGACGGAACTCCTAAACGGCTTACAGTTAGGGTGCGATTTGGGGCAGAATTTCTTTCTGTCTTTAATCAAATTTTGTGTATATGATGTGATGTCATATGATGTACGACATAGCATACGAATAGCTCTTTTGCAAAGTTTTTTTACTGAGGTCGATTACAGCTCATTCGAGGGTGGTACCTCGTAGTTTATGCCGCATGACGTATTAAAGCCGCATTTTCGAAAGTCTATTTTTGCTCCACCGGCTCCAAATATAACAATAACTATAACTACGTTATATAATCGTAAATCGACTTTTAAGTAGTCTAATATTTTTCATTTCATTTTACCTAGGAGGACTCTCAAAAATGTGTTAAATATGCAATTATTTTTATTACTTTTTAGTGCATTTTAATTTGTTTTAAAATACTGTTTTATTTGAAGTCGGTTTTTCTTTTTGTGTTTCATATGTTAAATATAATATTTAATTGCAATTTAGTTTTAAAAATTTAAATTTAAAACATATTAATATATTATTTATTCTCTATACCTGCTTATTGAGCCAGTAGTTAGAATGCGTACATCTTTACCGATGCATTCGGGCACAAACCCAGGCAACCAAAAAACAAAACCATTGTATATTCATGCGCTTCTTTTGTGTTTATAATTCATCTCTTGCTCGGTGGTGAAGCAAAACGTCGTGAGTAAACCTGCATGTATCTAATTTCAACAAAATTCTCAAATCTCCAAAGGGAGAATAGGCAATGGGAAATTTACAGGATGTACATGTAGCATCTAAAAGTTGTTGCAGCAGTCTGCCGCTGTTAGTATAAGTATAATTACTATAAAGAATATTAGAAATGCTACCTTAATATACTTCAGCTATTGTTGTATTCCGGTTCAAATGGTATGTAAGCCAGTATGATTACAGGCAAATGGGACAATTTTTCTTGATTCCCAGGGTTGGTGTCCCATTGACGGTGTAATTACTGACGCTTATGAGAGGTGGTGACCAATATACATCCGTTGACTCATTTGCCAGTTCAATTACCTTTTATTAATAAAATTATCACCTTGCGTGTAAAAATTAATAATTTGAGAGATTTTTTTTTGGTACTTATAAAAATTAAATATGTATAAGTTATGTCGAGTGAAGCGCGCGATTGTTTTACTGACATTAGTCTGTAGCTAGAGGTCGATTGGAATATAAAAACGAGAATAACAACAACTGGAATTTATTCGAAAATAGTTTCTGGCATAGGAATATATATGTTACGGCTTGAATCACAATTTGGAGTTCTAGTATCATCTGGGGGGCGTAAAATGTTGACATATGTGTTATGAAATTCGACGACTTATTTGTTTTAGAAACCGGTCTTTGTATAAGACTTAAAGTTGCAATTATAAAATGTATGAGATCAAAATATGAACCGATACTTTATTCAAATTGTTACACATTTTGAATCGTTGTTTTAAAAAAAGGATTAAGTGTAAAACTATAGCGTATGTTGTTTACAATTAATTATGTTTTTCGGTTATTCATTCGTCAAATTGTTAATTGCAATTCTGGTGGTATAGTCACATAGCTTAATACTGATTTCTAAAATTGATTGTAAGATATATATAATTAATAGGATTTTTTTAAATATATTTCAAACATAATATAAAACTAATAATATACGAAATAATTCTATCTATTTATGAAGAATAGCACTGTCGCTTTATGTCAAATCAACATCGCGATAGCAATGTTTACTCAACACGCCCGTCCCCAGACAAAACATACAAAATATTGCATACGTAATGTGTGTCACCAACAGTGTTCATATAGTTTCAGTTTTATAATCAGATAACAATTATGTTGAAAATAAACTTTTGATATTACGAATACGTGCTTCCAACAGTTATTCCATTTTCGTTATATTTCAAAAATTATTGGCAAAATTATTGAGATTTGCGGGCAAGGCAAGTGGACAGACAAATGAATCACCGGCTAATAATGGCAACCAGTGCAAGTGAATTTGCATTTACCCAAATTGTGTTTATAATATTCACGTTCATTTTCTTGCAATGCATCTGTTGGAACTAACATATTTCTTCGAAAATAAACTTAAATCTTAATCCACAGATTGTTAGTAGACTTTACTTCCTGTCCAATTATTTGTATTTAGACCAGATCAATCAATCAATCACTCATTTCATTACTGGTCTCCGATCGTACTAAGACTCTCCCAGAGGGAATAAATACATCGCGTATTCGCTCTACGTAATTTTTCTTAAGTGTCCTACTTAGCGTCTTTTCACTTCTTAATCATCTACCTCATTTTTCAAGTTCTAATGACGTCATTTACTACGAACTACCTCAAATTAAAATTTTTAAATAAATTTTAAAGCTATTGTTAACTTATTACATTTTTAAAATAAAATAAATTAATATGAATAATTTGAAGAACAAAAGAGGTTCTCTTCATATTTAAAGTAAATAAAATTCACGAGGTGTATGTGTACTGCAAGATCTTTACTTGCAAAATTGATATTTTGTTAGGTTTCGTTAACAATTACTAATAAAATTATTATTGTTTTTAAGATTCTGCGAATGTTTACCAAGAATAAGTTACTAAAATTGTAAGTTGTAATATCGCTATACAATATACTATACCAGTTAGAAGACTAGTTAGAAGACTCTATACAATATAAGTTAGAAGCGTGCAAACGTGGCCTTCTTGATATAGCGATTTCTTCCAGGCGACCTTTATTAAAGTATTACTTCTTAAATTGATGGATTTACAAAGATATGATTTTCAAAGCCGTATTAAAGGCTGCGAATCAGATTTTAAGTCGACCCGTGGGAAGTAAAGCTGCTCGCCCACATAAATATCCAACTTATCTTACATTGCTTCAATATAAAAGTGCGTTGTCCATAACGTAAATGAGAGGTCTTAGTGCCGATTTCAAACTAAGATAAAAAAAGTAATAGCTGACTATACCATTTAATACCGAGACAGTTAGACTGGGAACACTCCAGACGTACTATTATTTTTATCTTATCTGATACCACCCTTGTATAATTTATGAATGTTTTGGATAGCATGTGATACATTTCCCCTTTTATACGTAAGAAGAACAAGATAATGATTCTAAATCACGCAGTGAAAATATTTTACGTTTTTGTCGTTTCGTTTTGTTTTATTTCTTTCCTTTGTTTTTAAAAACATACTTATACAATAAGTTCGGTATCAACTTTATTCACGATTTATATAATTTTTTAGTTGTGTTTTAGTCATGAGATAATATTTTTACGGCTAATTAGCGTGGCGGAAAATACCTACTGAATATTTTTTATAATAAATATGATTTGAGGTTTTAGAAGATCCAAACCCAACTTATTTATATTAACACAGAAGTAATGAATTTTATATTTAAAATTAATCGTTCACGAAACTAATCGTTGAATTTCGTCTTAAAACGATCGGGAGTTTTGAGGTTTGAGCATTACTGGTTCAATTAATTTGATACTTGATTTACTAGATACTTTAGCAACTATTTAGATTGTTTGTTTAATTAGATTTAATTTATTCGTTTCGTTACTAACTAAATAAACGATTTATCTACTGAAGTTATAAACCTAACAAAACCGGCAATTATCCTTCGGTATCTAAAATTAATGGAATATTATCTCTCGGCAAAATATTTAGTAGGTAGGCAGACTGACATGTGAGCTATCTGGGAACTAAAAAGTTATGCCTTTACCTCGTTCCTGTAATTACACTGGGTCATTCATCCATCACATCGGGACAGTGACATAATAATTTAGTGTTTGAATAAGTGATGGGCAATTGAATTCTTTCTTTGAAACAAATTATGTTTGTATACGTTGCCAATAACGTAAAAGCGCCTTTATAAATTAGCCATTGTTTTTTTTTAATTGCATGTTTAGCAAAAGATAAAATATGAAATATTGGAATAAAACTAGTTATAACGGATTTAAATCGCGTATATTATTTTTGACATCCCAACGTTTCGAGCACTTTACAGCGTTCGTGGTCACGGGTAGACTCACCCATGTGAAACCGTTATAACTAGTTTTATTCGAATGTGTAATAATCGCGAAAATTTAAGACAACATTAATTATGAAATAATCGTTAAATATTTAGTTTTACGAACCTGCCTCTCTCCGGACTCAGCCAAATCAACTTTGTTACCGACAACCACAATCGGTACCGCTGTGCTTTCCTTAGTTTCATGAATTTGATCCCTCAGCGCACGAACTTCGACGAAACTATTCGCATCAGTTATGTCGTAAACTAATATAAAAGCATCCGCCGACTGCATGGATAGCGCTCTCATCGCTGGAAACTCGTAAGCACCTGACGTGTCCAAAATGTCTAGAGTTAATCTCACGCCGGCTACGTTAAAGTCGCCGTGATGCATTTCTTCGATAGTTCGCTTATATTTCGGAGAAAATGTATTGTACAGGAACTGTGATATGAGGGATGATTTGCCAACTTTGGCCGCGCCGAGGACGACTATTTTGTGTCGGACTGCATTGTTGGTGAGGTTGCCGCTGCTGGATGTGACTGTGTGTTCGGTTCTTTCAGACCTGCAAGGAAAGATATTGTAAATTAAATTGTTATTCACATTGATTGTTACAGTATGCAATAATATATAGTTATAATTTTGGAAGGCAGGTAGGCTACACAATCGCACGTACTTCTCTCATAAACATTAATACAGTAAAAATTATAAACTACTACAATACAAGATATTATGTCCTATATTTTACTTGATGGTAGGGCTCTGTGTAAGTCCGTCTGGGTAGGTATGACCCACTCATCAGACATTCTACCGCCAAACAACAGTACTTGGTATTGTTGTGTTCCGGTTTGAAGGGTTAGTGAGCCAGTAACTACATTTTACTACATTTTAGTTCCCAAGGTTGGTGGCGCTTTGGCGATGAAAGGAATGGTTAATGTTTTTTACAGCACCGTTGTTTACGGGCCGTGGTGACCACTTACCATCAGGTGGCCCATATGCTCGTCCGCCAAGCATAAGCATAAAAAATATCCTACAGAATTACCTCCTTGTGGTATAACTGTAAACGGCTTAACAAGTATTGCTGTATGACGGTAGTATCCTTTATTCTAGTGTGTACAGTACCAAGAACTACATATACCTTATCGTACATATTAAACAATTGTCAATATTCATACGAAGATTACCGACATATAACGACAATGATATCAATCACGGTATGAATGTATTCAACCACTGAAATGGCGCCCACGCTCGCTTTTGTACGTGGGACATATTTCGTGAAGCGAATATTAATCATGTAAATCGTCCGGTTTTCGGAGGAACCTCGCAAAAATAGCCAATTAGGATAATTTATGTACGTACGAATTGTTAGACAGCAATACATACTGACTATACGAATAAAATTACAAGTCATATAAATAATAAGTAATTATCTCCTTATTTTTTTAAATCCTAATTATTTAATTGATATATTTTAATTTATAGCTTTAATATAAACTTAGAAAATGTATCCGCAAATAATAAGAGATACGAATTCCTTTTAACATAGCAATTTGACTGAATTCATTTCAATGAAACGTTTCAAATACTTTTTAGGTTGTGTATTATGAAGTTGACATTTATTTTATGCTTAATTTCAAGTTGTGATGGGTGTTATAAAATGTCAACAGCAGTAGTTACGATCATTTAACTATTAATAATTATAATTGAGAAGACATGAAATACATTGATTGGTTTGAAGTGAATAGTTGTTCAGAAATCTCATTGGATTCAATTCTATTGAATGACATATCACATAATATACTACTGATACTAAATGTATTTCAGAAAGATCAATAATTATATAGGTAAAGAATAAAAAAATGATTATTGTGGGTTATCCCTAAGAGATAGACATTTACCATCGCTGACGTATTTTAAAAACTTTTTGAAACTATACAATACTGTAGAAAATTATTTTAATCAATCTCGTAAGTTTCAGCTAGCGTTTGCAATGTAAGCGCAAAACGTTTTTATGTACCTACGAAATTACATTAGAAACTTCTAAAATTATCAGTGTTTCCTTTCTATATTGTTCATGTATTATGTACAAAAAACCGTTTCTCGAATCAATACATCTATTAAAAAAACAAACAAACAGCTGTAAACGACTTTGTCTTATACTATGTTATGATTACGATGATAATGATGATACGAAAACACAATAAGATATCTTTTAACATATATAGTTTTTAAATCTGTTATATGTATTTTCTTGTTAAATATGATTAAATAAGAGTATACATGTAGGTACATTTAGTTATACCTAAACATTTTTGAACAAGGGTAAGTCCATTGAAAATAAGCTCATTATCTTTTATCGTTTGTTTTGCAAATTATTAACTAATTAACAAAAAGCCTCAGACATTTTTTAACTCACAGAAAAACATATTTTTTATTCGGTCTATTCGGTATAATTTATTGGGATATTTTTGCTTCACGCCACCCACACCTATTTAGGTTAATGTAAAACGCGAAAGGTTGTCAGTATAAGTAACGCCATGTTTTCATTAAAGAATTCTAATTTTTAAGACGAATAGCAGTTAAATAAAAATCGTTGCTGACACGGGACGCCAACACAGATGTAATATATGTAAAATGATGATTATTGAAATAAATGTACCTATATCATATGCGTTACACACGTATTATATTATATAATGGCAACATAAAATATCATAACGGCATAAGAGAAATATCAAAGGAGGTATGCATATTTACAATTCATTAATTATTGAATCTATTTTTAGTATAGATTTATATATATTATAAATGTGAAAGTAACTCTGTATGTCGCTCTTTTTTTTTATTGAATAGGTTGGCGGACGAGCATATGGGCCATCTGATGGTAAGCGGTCACCATCACCCATAAATAATGACGCTGTAAGAAATATTAACTATTCCTTACATCGTCAATGCTCGACCAACCTTGGGAACTAAAATGCTATGTCCCTTGTGCCTGTCTACTGGCTCACTCACCCTTCAAATCGGAACACAACAATACTGCCTACTGTTATATTGTGCTGTTATATCTGATAAGTGGGTGATACCTACCCAGACGGACTTGCAGAAAGCCGTACCACCAAGTAAAACTTTTACTACCAAACCAACTCAAATTCGATAAAATTTGGTGTGAAGCAACTTTGAACTCTATAGCGATAACTGGTTATTTATAAAACAAATTATTTAAAACACACAATATTTAAAATAAATTTATATATATGGTAAGTATATTCAGGGCATATTTTATTAAATTGTGTTTTTGTTTATATGATTTTAACAAAATTGTCCTTTATCAATGAGAGTATGATATCTATCGTTTCTACGTATCAGTTGTCCGCGCCCTGTCATCGCTTATCGGTCGGCAATCACACGGCGGATCAATACATCACTAAACTTCACCTAAAACAATCGCATTACACCATAATATTCTAAAACCACTAACTATACAACTAATTTTACTAATATTTTCCTTATAATTTTAATTTGAATGAAATGCCTTTTTATTATAGGAAATAAATGTTGGAACAGTAAGGAATATAATCATGATAATTATATTCTTGGGATTTGAGATATTATGTCCCTTGTGCCTTTAATTGTACTGGTTTACCAAGTTACCTATTATTTTGGTAGATTTTTAGAGATTTAAATGATTGTAATAGCTATGTTTCGATATTATATTTTAAATTATATAAATACTGTTGGATTCAGAATTGTATACATGTGTGAGGAACTTATAATGGATTTTTTTTATATACGTAGTAAGTGGTCATCACTGCTGATTAGACGTTTTTACGGAATTTCTACCGTTTACAACAGAACACCGGAACACAATTTTACCAAAGATGTTGCTTTGTGGTAGCATATGTGATGAGAGAGTGGTAGCTATCCAGACAGGTAAGTATTGTAAAGATCCGTGCTAACAAACAAACAAAAATAACACGATGTTTTAATTTTAAATACAAATTAAGCACTTCACAACTCAATTTTTGTGTTGGATTGAACTCATAATCCTCTTAAGCACTCAATCTTTTGGGTTTTGGGTTCGAACTCATAATCCTCTCACCACTGAGCCATATCGGTTCACAGGCTCATATATAAAATGCGTATATGTCATATTTCATATGAAACTTAACCCCAACTTACCCAACTCTTATAGGCCTCTTCCAATTCATGTGATTGAATATATCATGTCCCTGATTCATAACTTTCGTAACAAAAAAGGGTCTTGAAAATGTTATTATTTCCAACTTTTTTTAAAGATATATTATTGGAAAGGTGTTGGAAATATATCTCTTACTTATTCAGTTGAAATATGAGAAGGTCTGTGTTTCCCGATTGGCAGGTTTATCATGATAATGAAAAAATATAAGGAAAACTAATCGAGATGGGAAAACAACGGGTTAAACAATTACTATTTTAGATTATTATGATATTGATATTATATTAATAATCGTAAAAGAAAGTAAGGTGGTACTATGTAAAAAGTTTATATTATTTATATAGCATATTTTGAATATTTAGAAACGATTTAGTTGTAAATCAATTATTGTCGCCTATTTTTAATAATAGCAAGTTACTACATTTGGATTAATTATAACAATTATTCTAGTGCTAAATATTATGAGCACTCATTGTAAGAGTACAAATATTATCATACTTATAAGGCTTCATTCTCTTCTACGACTTTTTAAAAGTTACAAATAGTCTCGATTGCAGCGACATATTCGTAACATCGCCCGCAAATTTCAAGGTATATACGGTTATGCTAACTCGATCAGTCTATCAATTATGTTCGACCGCTAACTCGGTAAGCACTAGATAACTAGATGTACGGAACCGAGCGTATTTACCGTGCCAGCGTTATTTAGTGTACTTTGAAATGACATGCTATGAATGACTAACTACATGGTCGATATAACAGACTAACAATTGACTTAATGTCATTTTTATGTAATAATAATGCAACGATAAATGTTGGTGCATTTTTTTAGAAATGGCCTAACCTTATGAAAAAAAGTATTATCGAAATCGATAAATAATAATATAATATATGAGACAACATCACATACATTACTCTGAACCCAATGTAAGTAGCTAAAGCACTTGTGTTATGGAAAATCAGAAGTAACAATGGTACCACAAACACCCAGACCCAAGATAACGTAGAAAACAAATGATAATCTACATCGACTCGGTAGGGATTCGAACCCAGGACCTCAGAGTGGCGTACGCATGAACACTCTTCCACGGAGATCGTCAAAATAATAATCAATTGACTCGATGTAAAAATTAGATGAATTGATGCTTATTTTTTTAGGTTAGCTCAAAAATTAAAATGACGTATATTTTTTCCAATTACAGTTTTTGCGGCACTTACACCAGTTTCTGAAATGATGACTAAATTCAAAATAAAATTATAGGCTAAAACTAAAGGATTGATAAGTTCTGAGGAGTGGTAATCTATTTCTTCAACGGTTGGCATGGACCTATGAGCTTCAGATGTAAGTGGAAGTAGTTAGTCTGACATCCTTATCGTTTCAAAAACTTTTCGAGTATAAATTTACACAGCTTGAGTCACAGAAACGATAAATCATCATAATGGTGTATAATAAATGAAATGGATGTTTAAATAGGAATATCAAGGAAATTACCGGTGAAATTAAACTGTTACTTAAAATTGCTTGTCATAATTTATGACGACAAGATAATTTAAAAGATTCCGGACAATTACGACTTTATAGGATATACTTTTTTTAGGCAAAATACATTCTCGGATTTGACTTTATTTTTTGGTAGGATAATTATTTATATTTGGCACCAAGGAACTAATCTAACGTTGGGAAACAGACATAATAAAACACTTAAAGAGGAAGGTCAAATACTTCAACCAAAGTTAATTTGGTCAGAACCGATGTATTGCACTTTCTAGAATCAAATTAATGTGTAATAATAATTTTCTTTTTATAATATGGTGGGCGGTAAAATGAGCCACCTGTTGGTATATGGTCACTGGCCATTGGTATTGGTGCTCTAAGTAAGTTTAATCATTCCAATCAACGCATGGCCGTAGGTAGGCGGGGGTTTTGGGGGTTCAAAATATGCTATAAATACTGAAGGCACATTTAAATGAACCATAAGAGGACTTTCAAAGATCTGATATATGAACTGACTCACGTAGTTACAAGATTTTATCTCTCATGAAACAATTCAAAATAAATTATGTCGTGTTTTGTTCACTCATTGTTGTCTGTTAATCTCTTTTTGAAATACTTTGAAAGTTTCGAGTACTTTTGAATTTGTTTGTACATCTGTACAAACAAATTCAAATGTATCTTTTATCTTGATGTTTTGAATATAGTCATATTATAATTGCAACCTTAGAAATGATCACCGCTATTGAATAATGGATTTTGCGGTCGCCATCTTTCTAACAGGGATAATACGTCGTCAGCCTGTAAGTAATATATTGATTCAGTATATGTCTGCATTAGTTAAAAAATAAAAGGCCTTAAGTAATATTTACATACTAAAAGAGTTATTATTATAGCCTAAGCTAATCCTTTATTATATTTACATCAGCTACCTAGCAGATGAAATCCTATCAAAATTCAGCCATTCCATTGATTATATCTAATTTTAACAGTTAACTATTTTTCTATTACGCTTGACCAATTAGAGCGCAAGATAAATATATGGTTGGAACGAAAAATAAAATAGAGACGACGATGCGCTTTCGCATGAAATAAATTTCCTTACGAGGCGCAAAATGAGTGTCTGAGCTATCTTTTAGCGTGTGGAGAACAAAGAATACAAAGAAATATTGTGAAAATCAACAGCGTTGGGTAAGCTTTAGGTAAGATTTAGGAGGCGTACTTAAATTTACATACTGCAGAGGATGTTTTTTTTTTCGATTCAAAAACAGATTCGGCCAATATTTCTATTTAATTTAAGTGAGTTCTGATAAAAAAATTATAATAAGCGAAATTCGAACTTACATTTCAAACATCATATGTAAATATTGTTTTAGGGTAGTAGAGAAACTACCTACTAAGAATTAATCAGTTAGATGTTTTGCATTAAATAGAAAAATGGTATTCTAAAGTTGCTGCTCCTTTTACTAGCATCATATGCGGAACCCTGTAAACAGTAAACAGATAAATATTTGTATAACGCAACAATATAACCTTTGATATAAGCTCAGTATCGTAAGGTCAAATTGGACAAGGAGGTTCAAGGGTTCCTCCGTCACTCTAATAGTAGGTATCGACCAGCTATTGCCTCCGATACAATTATTTTGATTAAACACCAGATTGTTCAATAAATTACAAAGCAGTTTATACGGTTTGTTAACAGTTATATTATTTATTGTAGTTTGATTATGTTGTTTGATCGAAAAAAAAAAAAAATAAAGCATAGAAGTTTAAAAAACAGTAACATAAAGTTATTACTTACAAAAAACTTAATAAAACAATAAAATAAATAAAACCAGATAAAAGTATAAAAACGAACTGAGGAACCTTCTTCCAAGCGCCAACAATAGATAATTATTATAACAAGCGAGTGAAAGTAACTCATCAATTCAAAGATATCCCGGAATCAGTCTTAGGCTGAACATCAACAAGGCAATGATTAATTCATAGCGGAACTTGCTTGAAGGCGCGTTGCGTCATCACCAGCAAAACTGAAGAAGGTCATATCTTTCTTATTAACATGTTTTTGGAATAAGGAGAGCGCTATGGAAAAGAAATGTAAAACACTTTTGGAGATGTATAATTGGGCACCCATGCCATGTTTACAAGCTGTGCTTTTTTGGAAAGTTCGCGATAATTATATCGCATTGAGTGAAACGAACTCGCATTGACATCAACCGCAAATGTCTCGCGATAATTTTGTTAATACAACATCTCTGATATTAGCAGGCAAGATATATTATATGCATATAATTGTATTTGGTTAACATGACAGTTAATTTTAAATTTTGATAAAGAGTAAGTACTGAGTTTGCCGGTTATCCTCGGAATCTAAATTCTGAGCTGGTGGTAGCTTGACTTAATAATTTTATAATGACTATTCAAAAGTGCTTGTAAAAACCTAGTCGAATAAAGTATATTTTGATTTGATTCGATTGGTTTCATTGGTGAACAACCTTAGTTGGAAAACCTGAACTGTGCCTCATAACAGCTGAAAGAGAACTGTCATTGCATTAACAATATTGAGCTTCATCTCTTTTCGGTCTTCTACAATTGCCATCTCATTGGACTATGAGAGACAGACAGAGAGAGAGAATATTAAATGTAATATCAGTCCTCGCCTTCCATTAGAAACTTGTTGTTTCTTCTTACTTTTTTTTAAATTTAATTTCAATTACACCTCTTTAAAAGCACTGGATTATAAGCTAATGTTTCATTTGTTAAAAAAAACTAGCATAATACAAAGTTTGTAATGGTAAAACTGTTTGTTTAAATAGTAATATATTTATTACTTAGTTCTTTATCGCTTAGTTAGTATTGGAGCACGCTAATTCTCAGGTCGTTTTTTGACATGAAAGAACTCAACCCCATTTATAGTGTTGGTTTGTTATTAATAAAATTATAAATTCTTTATTGATTAATGAAAATAAAAATAGTTTATATAAATATAATTCTAACATAGATTTCCAACTTAAATAACAATTTAGTTATTGCTTGTTATATAAAAGTAGTCACTACAATCGTTGGTAAAGCCGCCCGTTTAAGATCTGAATATAATTTTCCATTATAATTTTTGACTTTGCATTTTAAATCAGTTGTTTATTTTTATAAGGTGTCATTCTATTTTTATTTACGTCGAAATACTTTTACAAACAAAACAAAATTACTTTTAATGATTACAAGAAATTAAAATAAAAAAATACTTAACTCAATTTAGTTTGCTAATATTATTACAAAAACACTATAACTATGACACACCTAACCTTATTTCGAGCTTCCTCCCAAAAGCGAATGAATTTAAAAGCCATCTGACAGCTTGACGTATGACGTTCGGAAAGTCACACTAATTCAACTATTATGCTTATTTTTAAGATTCGTATTTGGTAAAAAAGAAATTGTTTTGTGATAAACCTTTAATAAACAAGTTTTGTGACAATCGCATGCATTTAATCTATGATATTATTCGAAGTAAGTACTGACATAGGACTTTTTTAATAATAAACTAGTTTCTAATAGGATTAATTTGAATTCGTACATAGGAAAGTGACTTTGTTTCAACTAGTCAGCTGATCTTCATAGCATACATACACGTCGTCGTGTTTAAAAAAGGATAACTTAATATAATTTAATCTCACCCCACCCCAACCCACAAATGAATAAATCTGCGGAAGCTCTTAAGTAATCAAACTGTGTATTATTAATATTTAAGATCAGCTTGTGTATTTAATTTTCTTGTTGATACTCAATGTTTGTTAGAAACTATTTGCTATTCTAATACCAACAGGTTGCTGTTTATACACAGAATGAACAGCGGTTTACCTTCATGATTTATACAAGTTCATTAAATTTTCTTAAAAATATAAAAATGTATGCAAGAAATCACTTTTTAAAAAAATTCTGTGAAATAATTATGAACATGACACCCTCATTGACGTCGTCAAAAAGCAGGTGGAACAGTCATTGGCGCTGAACCTTAATCCATGCTTAAATCATATTTATTTTGGGTTCATAACATTCATTAATTCCATTCCAAACATTGAATTTTCATATAAATAAAGAAGCTTAGATATGTTTACTAAATAATTTATCTCGTGCTCGTCGGTAAAGGAAAAAACATCGTACATAAGTAAGTGCTGGGTGAAATTCTGTGTATCAGAATTTGAGTAGGTTGGTTTCCACCACCATATATCCATTTAATCTCCCTGTGGGAAATTTACAGG
The DNA here is from genome assembly GCF_905220365.1 of Vanessa cardui. Lineage (NCBI taxonomy): Eukaryota > Metazoa > Arthropoda > Insecta > Lepidoptera > Nymphalidae > Vanessa > Vanessa cardui. Next base: position 9,814,095 of record NC_061133.1, on the reverse strand, counting down.
TAGTTTATTTGATACCGTGAAGAGAACTTCTCTATGGGTTGTCTACTGACAGATTGACGTAGGAAATTACAGATATTTAAGAAACAGGAAATTTGCTGAATTCAAACATTTGCTTGCAACCGCAGCCGAGGTCGAGGTTTTAATCATTTTATAAGAAAAGAGGGAAATGAATTAAATAGTAGTACGTACGTATATATGTACTTGGTGTAAGGGGTTTGAGTAGGAACCACCCATGCATCACATATTCTACCCCCAAGTGGCAATACTTAGTATTTTTTGTAGTTTCGTTTATAAGTGAGTGAGACAGAGTAACTGCAGGCACAAGGAATATAACATCTCAGCTCCTAAGATTATATTCAAAAAAAGCTCTTCAGTCTTGCTCTTCTTTCTTGAGAACTTTTAGAAATACTCCTGTATGCTAATTCCTTGCTGGGTTTTCCTCAAAGCAAGTTATTCAGTCGCTTGCTCTAGATTAAAAAAGTGTTAAAATAACACTATCTATTTCTTGAGTTATGCTCTATTAATACTGAGTTACATCTTGTTCATATACGTCATATATTAGTCCTATATTTTTAGTTATTGTGAGAGTATTGTTATGTAGTTATTATTGGTATTTACATAATGGTATCATGTAAGCTCCTAAATGTGGTACGTTGTGATTTCTCACACAATTCCTACAATCTAAATTGACGTTTGAAGTTTTATAACAGATTCAAGGAAGTTTTTTTAATTCTTAAGATCAGCGGCGTTAATATGTTATACGGATTGGTTTATGTTCCATTAAATGCCAATGTATTAGACATTCGCCATTTCATTCGTTCATTTTCGGTGGTAACCATTAGCCATCAGGTAGCATCTACCAGTCCACCTACTTAGTATAAGGAAAAATATTTATTAACTTATTTACTTTTATGAATTTATGTAGCGATTGTATAAAGTTTTAACCTATTCAAATTGTGAATAGTAGTTGTATAATATAAACCTAAAAAACTACCCTTACAATTAAAATTGAAATGAAATTAATTACGTATTTATTTTAATATAATAAATACATTAACATTCGCATTAAAAAGATTAACGAAATACTGAAAGCTTTTCATCAACAATGTAATTGTATCAAGACTATTTTGTTCGGTATAATTAATGTTGAAAAATTGTATTATCTGTGAATACATTCAATGGGATACTAAAAATTTAGAATATATGGTTTTCTTTTACAACCGGAAAATAAAAACATTTAGGATTCACAAAGTGCTGAGTGTGAAGGTAATAACAATATCGTAAAAATTTTACGACGAGAATAAATAGCTCTCGAGTGCCTCAAAATATTAACTGTGATGATCACTCTATATAAAATTATAGCCCGTTTACAATAAATCGAAACGAGTTTTTTAATCTCGTTTCATATAAACCCGTATAATTTACTACAGCCGAATCTATCTGTTTGTAAATCATTCGTTTAATATTTTACACATAAAATATATCGTAACGTGATCATGTAAACGGACTCTTCGGATATAATGATTTTTCCAAGAACAGTCTCATACGAATACGAGCTGCAATAACTATGTTATCGGAGCGTTTTATTTATCAGTAGGTGGTGAACAAAATATCTTTATTGAGTAATCATGAGGCAATCGAAGTTGGTAATGTCATAATGTTTATTATCAATTTGAGAATGCTATAAAATATTTTCTTACCGTCTAAGCTGTTATGGAGTTAATCGTATTTTTTTATTATCCTGCTTGAGATGAGTGATTATAGTCAATATTCTATTTAGTCTCAAGCGTCATCAACTACAGAAAATTTGTATAGGATGTAAATTCTCATTTCTTACATTACTTAGATAATAAACATAAAATTATTAGTAATAATTATTAGGGTTAAGGTTATGATACAAAAGACAACATATATAAATTATTTTATACTAGTTGTCGCCCTCGGCTTCTCTCGCATTTAAGGCTGTTGGTTGTCATGTGTTAAGCAAAAAAAGTAGCCTTTGTTCTTTCTTGGATTTCAATTTTGCTTCATATCAAATTTCATCAAATTCGTTTTAGCGGTTTGCTCGTGAATGACCGACAGACTGACAGTCAGAGTTACTTTCACATTTATAATATTATAATATAGATAATTATTTATACATACTGCATACATACATAGGCAAATATATAAGTCAGTATATTGAAACAAGCTTTCAATTAACTTGCAATGTTTATCGATTTCATTTTTGTAAATAGAAGCTTGGTTTCATAAGTTTTCTACTATCAATTTTTCTCCTTGTAGCAAACGAATTTTTTGTATTTATATTTTTCGGAGCTATTGACGCAGCAGGCAAAAGGTAGTTTTATCAATAACAAATATAAGAAATAAGAGAGGAGAAAAAAGTTTGCTCTGTCAATATATGTTTTTTAATTTTGACCACTCAGACCAGTGGTAGTAGTAACATTATAGTCTGTTCGCGTTAAGAATGCAGTGAGTTGTCATTGTTTACAGGCCTGACTCCGCCCCCTTTGACCAATTAAATCTTTTAAAATTACAAAGTCAAGTTCACATTCAATTAATTATTAACTGATATTTTTATTCTATAATTTAAATTTTTTTTATTTATATTTAATTTATTCAAGCTGTACACGTAATAATTAATGTAACCTTTAGCTACTAGAGGACGTTATGTCATAAATAAAAATTTTAACAAAAAGAAAAACCGACTTCAAATAAAACACTATTTTAAAACAAATGAATATGCACGAAAAAGTAATAAAAATAAATGCGTATTCAACACATTTTTAGGGTCTTCCTAAGTTAAATGAAATGAAAAATATTAGACTACTTAAAAGTCGATTAACGATTATATCATGTAGTTATAATTATTGGTATATTTGGAGCAGGTGTCAGCCACGGTGCCCTTGCCCCAACAATCAAAAGAAAGAAGCGATACGAGCCCCTTGATTGATCCAGTATATTTTGTGTAAAAGGTAATTTGTAAAAAACATATTAGTTAAAGTATTCTCGTATTGTTTTTTGATAGATATACTGTAGGGTTTTCTTGGCTGACACCGACTCCAAATATAACAATAATTATAACTACATGATATAATCGTTAATCGACTTTTAAGTAGTCTAATATTTTTCATTTCATTTAACTTAGGAAGACTCTAAAAAATGTGTTGAATACGCATTTATTTTTATTACTTTTTCGTGCATATTCATTTTTTTTAAAATAGTGTTTTGTTTGAAGTCGGTTTTTCTTTTTGTTAAAATTTTTATTTATTTTTTGATTTTAAGTGAAGCTGATGTTGACTAACTATTTTTTTTTAATTAAGCGTTCCGTTTATATGAGTCAGAAACTACTTCGAGGACAATTTCTAAGAAAACTTGCGAATAAAGCAAAAATAGACTTCCTAAATGCGGATTTAATACGTCACGCGGCGTAAACTACAAGGATCCCTCGAAAGAGCTGTAATCGAACTGAGCAAAAAACTTTGAAAAAGACCAACTATATTTCCTACATCATATAACATCACATCACATACACAAAATTTGATTAAAGATAGTAAGAAATTCTGCCCCATATCGCACCCTCACTGCGAGCCGTATAGGAGTTCCATCACTACATAGTATAAAACAAAGTCGCTTTCTCTGTTCCTATATCTTTAAATCTACGCAACGGATTTTGATGCGGTTTTTTTTAAAAGATAGTGTGATTCAAGGGGAAGGTTTGTGTATATAATACATGAACAATATAGTAAAGAAACACTGATAATTTTAGAAGTTTGCGATGTGATGTCGTAAATACACAAATTCTGTAGTATATTTAGTATCAGTATTGCACCCGTGCGAAGCCGGGGTGGGTAGCTAGTTGATTATAATATTCGACTAAGATAATTACATAAACATAACCACATTACGGAAGGTGCCTCAAATATCCAAATAACCTATAAATAAAAGATTCGACTGAGTATCGCTAACGTGCTCCTCAGAATTGTTCCGTTCCCTTCCGTTCCGTTACTTTGTCATGGATCCTGTGGTCAGAACCTTACCAAACTTTCACCAAATTACCCTTGAAGTATATATTTTATAATAAAAAAAGAATAATCAAAATTGGTTAACGTGATTTTCAGTTATTCACCTATTTGTCGCGCATATACATAATGCAAATTTAAGAATTATGTCGTTTTCATATGGATACCATCATCGGAAAAAAATTAAAAAAAAATGGGACCCCACGGGAAGCACTACCTTTCAAACAAAAAAAAATTATCAAAATCGGTCCACCCAGTAAAAAGTTATGAGGTAACAAACATAAAAAAAAAAAGAAAAAAAATACAGACGAATTGATAACCTCCTCCTTTTGGAAGTCGGTTGAAAATATGTAAATTTCTACATCGCGATGGCAAGATTCGCAAACGATTGTATTTAGTGTTAAGAATTTTGTTGATTAAACACCCCGATTTGATTTTTTATTTTAATGTGTATTTTTTAAATTCATTATACTTTTAATTAAAACTAATTATAACGGATGAATCGCGTATATTAATATTTATACATCCCGACGTTTCGAGCACTTTGCAGTGTTCGTGGTCACGGGTAGACTGCAAAGTGCTCGAAACATCGGGATGTTTAAAATATTAATATACGCGATTCATCCGTTATAATTAGTTTTATTTAAATGTGTAATAATCGCGAAAATTTAAGATTCATTATACTTAGTCTTTAAAACAAATATAATTTGTTGGAATTTTAACACAAATATGCATATACCTTCACCCTGCTGTTAAAAAAGATTTGATTGGTCAGGGGGCGGAGTAAAATGACAACTAACTGCATTCTTAACGCGAACAAACTATAGTTATATTATTTTACATAGTTGTGTATATCTTGCAAGTAATGATACTATTTGGTTAAGGCTCTATTGTGCTTTAATGATATCGCCTTCACGCACGTGTGAAGAAAACTTGTACAAACTTTTAAATAAGCAATTTATCTTTACATAGTAAAAAATAAAGTCATTTACCGCTATTTGTCCGTATATGTGCATAGATCTTTAAATTTATGCAACGGATTTTAATGCGGTTTTTTTAATAGATTGAGTGATTCGAGAGGAAGGATTTTTTTATGTAGATTATAGGTAATACATGGTCAATATAGTAGAGAAACGCCGACAATTTTAGAAGTTTCCAATATGACCTAGTAAATAAACAAATTTTGTAATATATTTGTAGTATATTTATCATCAACATTGCACCAGTGCGAAGCTGGGGCGTTAATAAAATTATATATATTTATTTGGTAATCTTATATGGGATATGTACTGTAATTCTACATCAGATCCTTGTAATAACTATAATATGTTTACTTAATTAAACACTCACTCATTTAATTGAAATGAGTCAAAACTCAGTAGATTATCTAACACTCTCTGGGACAATATCGGTAGGTTACTGTATTATACTCTGCGTCTGCAGAGACGCCATAACAATTACTTAGCTATTGTGTACAGTGTTCCTCAAAGCGTTAATTGTTATCCATTAAGGAGTTCCTATGATCAGTTTCCTCCTTCATATCATACAAAGTGAGTACTTAGATTTACGTACAATGCTACGCACTAGGCCTATATACAGGTAAGATCTTTTTCTGACTTCATAAGTGCTGTTGAACTCACTGACCTTTACAGCATCATCACCGTCGCTAGATTTCTTGAGTTCTGAGTGAGCGTGTTTAATATGCAGTGGCGTATCTATCGTAAGGCCAAGTCGTGCAGTGGACCAGGCCCCCGGAGTTCAGGGGGCCCTCTAAACTAAAGCTTAAGCTTCACAAGTTTTCTTATGTGGTATCGGGGGTGAAGACCCGATTCTTCTCTAGCACCGGGGACCTTTCTCACCTAGCTACGCCATTGTAACATGTGATCACATATATGTGTGTTAAAAAAAATGATGTATAATATGATACCAATTGTTTTCGTGAATGATAGATATTCAATAAAGGCATTCCAAATACAAATAAAGATTTTTATACACTTAAGTAGTGAATGAGAAAGGAAGTTTTATTTATTTAAATTGTTACACTAAAGTTTAAATTTAGGAATAGCTGTATACATATATATTTAATACGGATGCAATTTTCGCATCCAATAGTCATAATTGTATGTCAATTGATAGTATTGTACTGTATTTCAATTTATTGTCAATTTATAGGTATACAAAAATATAAAATACTTTTTAGAGAAAACATAATATTACAGCCTGTAAAATAATAATTTATTCATATTAATAGTTTGTAGTTAAAATCAAAATATGTTAGAAATTAACTCATAATTATTTTCTATTAATTTATATAATTTTTTTTTATTGTATAGGTAGGCAGACCAGCATATGGGCCACCTGATGGTAAGTGGTCACCATCACCCATAGACAAGGACGCTGTAAGAAATATTAACTATTCCTTACACCGTCAATGTGCCACCAACCTTGGGAACTAAGATGTTATGTCCCTTGTGCCTATAGTTACACTGGCTCACTCACCCTTCAAACCGGAACACAACAATGTTGAGTACTGTTATTTGGCGGTAGAAAACTGATGAGTGGGTGGTACCTACCCAGACGGGCTTGCAAAAAGCCCTACCACCAAGTAAACAATAAAAATTAACAAGTAATTAATGTTTTAGTTTTCTAAACAAATAATTATTTAAGGTATTACTGAGAAAACAATTTAAAGGAGGTGAATATTGTTGATAACGACGAAAAACGAATGTTAATAACGTTAATATTGTACCAGAACCTTTTTTTCTTCATGTTGCCATACATTCATTACACTGGAAATAATTAGGAAAGAAGGACACCACGGGCACATATTTAAATATTGGATTATATCAGCACGTACGTACTTGTAAATAATATAAAGTAAAAGCCTGTAAATTTCCCACTGCTGAGCTAAGGCCTCCTCTTCCATTAAGGAGAGGATTTAGAACATATTCCACCACGCTGTTCCAATGCGGGTTGGTGGAATACACATGTGCCAGAAATTCAATCAAATTTGACAAATGCAGGTTTCCTCAAGATGTTTCCTTCACCAACGAGAAGAGATAAATTACAAACATAAACTAAGCACATTTACTAGTGTTTCCCTGGATTTGAACCCGTAATCATCGGTTAAATGATACATATAATGATAATAATATTTTAAATAATAAATATTTATTGCAAGAAATGTATATTTATAAGTGTTATATTCAAAATAGGTTGGTATGTTTCAAAACTAAATATCATTTATATAACAGAACTATAATAATATACTATAATAATAGTATATTAGTTTGAATTTTTAAATTATTCAGAATTGTTTGGTCTAGGGCACGAATTTTCATTTTAAAATTTTCATTTAGTGAATTTTGTGGAAGTTTGGTAACTTAATCTTTTAACCACTTTTTTATATTTAATAATAAAAAATGGAGTAATCTGATATATCCAGGCCAATGTAAGTTTAATTGGCCATATACAACGTACTGAGGTCGCCGTGACTAAGCAACGCTTGGGTTGAGCACGCCGCGCTTTCCCCGCTCGGAAAATTATGGGGTGCGTCTTCGTGGATTGCCAGTACAAGTCCAATTGGTATTTATCGTTCAGGGACATACTTTACACAATATCTTTATATAATATTTCACTTTATTTTATCTATGCTAATATAATAAGTGTGAAAGTAACTCTATCTGTGTTTACTTGGTGGTAGAGCTTTGTGCAAGCCCGTCTGGGTAGGTACCACCCACTCATCAGTTATTCTACCGCCAAACAACAGTACTCAGTATTGTTCTGTTCCGGTTTGAAGGGTGAGTGAGCCAGTGTAACTACATGCACAAAGGACATAAAATCTTATTTCCCAAGGTTGGTGACACATTGATATATATGTTAAGTTAAGTTAAGTTATGATATATGTAAAGAATAGTTAATATTTCTTACAGCGACATTGTCTATGGGTGATGGTGACCACTTACCATCAGGTGGCCCATATGCTCATCCGTCAACATTTAGCCATAAAAAAACTGTCTGTCTGTCGCTCTTTCACGACGAACCTAATGAACCGAATTCATGAAATTTGGTATCAAAATTTAACTCTAAGGAATGACATGGGGTACCTAGTTTGGCTAACACGACAAATAGACAAATAACCCCTACAAATGCGAGCGAAGCCGCAGGCGGCAACTAGTAATAAGTACTTTAACTTTAATAGTACAATAACTTTGGTGGACACGTACTCATCAATAACGAAGAGTTAGGCATCAACTCGATGATGCCATCAGACATGATAATATTCAGAATATAAGTGTAGTGGCTCACTTCCGATATTTCCTGACACAAAACTTTTCAACTGTCATGTTTGCGATAAAAAATAATATAAATATGAGACAACATCACATACATTACTCTGATCCCAATGTAAGTAGCTAAAGCACTTGTGTTATGGAAAATCAGAAGTAACGATGGTACCACCCAGACCCAAGACAACATAGAAATCTTATGATAATCGAGAGACTCGGTCGGGAATCGAACCCGGGATCTCGGAGTGGCGTACACATGAAAACCGGTGTACACACCACTTGACCATGGAGGTTGTCAAGAAAAACGTCCTAATTAGTCTTTTTGATGCTTCGACATTTATAAATATTAACTAGTAATTAACATTATATTTAATCTAGTTATTTGTTGGCAATTCAAGTGAAAAGTAACCCATTTTACAAATATAGGTTATTTTATATAAATAATAATAAGAGACATAATTTAGACAGGCAATATTAGATAGGCGTGATCACGAGTATAAAGCGTTGTCAGCCATATCAACCATTGTTTCTGGGTGATATTATATTCAAACAGTGACATATTCCAGTGTATTAATATTCCTATATTGATCGTGAACCAGCCTGTAACAGTTAACTGTTAATACGAAATGTAAAATTAATGTATATTGTCGTACAAATTAAAATTCATGCGATTGCAGTCACAGCAACAATTACAATACAATACATGACGCACTTGATTATGTTTGAAATTTCATTTTAATAAATTGAAATTCATTTTATTTCTGAAATCAACATAACTACCAAGGAACAATAGTAGTCAATTTAATGGTGATATTTTTTTATGAATTATTAAATTTTCGTATAAAACATTTATGAAAATTGAAAATGGAACTCTACTATTTGACTGGGGTATGATTTTTAATATATGTAGGAGTGTAGATACGCTAAAGAGACAACGAATTTTGATATACTTGTATAAGATGTCGTTATTTAATTTAAATAGTATGAAAGACACTAATAATAAATATGGGGAAGGAGTGACCTTTAGCCTATATATTGATTTCTAATGGTACCAAGAATAACTAATCCCTGCGGAGCGAGGCGTCAACCTGAAAATATTTAGAAGAATATTCTATGCATTACTGTTTAATCAAAACAGTTTTTTCTGCTTCTTTCCAAATTGTAGATAATTCAAGTTATAGATATAGAATAAAGATTAGAAGTCAACCTGCTAGGCACTGCCCTAGGAGTTCCCGGAACCGTTACCGGGGGGAAGCCAGAGTGAGCCGGGGTGGGTCATTGCTATTGCTCAAAGAGCCCGGATTTGGAGATGTAGGACCCAATCAGCAGGGAAAATGTCAGTGGCGGCGTTCGACCCCCATTTGAAACGCTGGGATTATCGGTGCCACGACACACCGGAGAGAAGACTTCGGCTTTACGCGCACGTTCTCCTTCCGCCATAATATCGCTGGGAAATGAGGGACTCTTTATCTATGCTGGGAACCCCTTTAGCTTGAAGGCCCGCATAGTGAAGCTAGCCTTCGATACATTATAGTATCATGCGCAAGCGATCCCGTGAAAAAAAACGATGTTTTCCCACTTTTAATAGATTTTCCAGTATGCCAGGATGCCCCACATTGCATTTTAAGCATCGGCGAGTCCCATATACGCATCATATGGGTGAATCGCATGAGAACGTTTTTCCAGCAAGATCAAAAAACGGTGGTCACGCCATTAAAACTTTTTGGTCGAATATATAATATGTACATTCGTAGTGAAACAAAAAAGCTTAAAATAGATTTACTGAAAAAAAAGCAAAAAAACAGTCAGCGAACTAAACTGAAAAGAGGCAATCAAGCCATATACTCTCGGCTTAGAAATGTAAAATGCAGTCGGAGACAAAAGGGTATGTCACCAACTTCTAGTTGATTTTGTTGAAAGAGAAATAAAACGTGCCATGTATTATTCGAATTCTTTTTGAAACCTTCGTTATTTAAAACCAGATATGCTTTTCATTGCCATATTTTTCAATAAAAACCATTTATGGTGACGTAAACAGATTTCTTTTAATATTTACTTACTAGCGACTCGCTTCGTCTTCTCACGGGTGCAATACTAATACTAAATTAAGTACAAAATTTGTTTATTTATGACATCACATTAGAAACTTCTCAAATTATAAGTGTTTCATTATTATATAGAGTATTATATACAAAAGCCTTCGTCTCAAATCACTTTATCTTTTTAAAATAACCGCATCAAAATCCGTTGCGTATTTTAAAGATCTAAGCATACATAGGGACAGACAGCAGTAAGCGACTTTGTTTTACACAATGTAATGTTAATGATATACATATATTATATTAAAACATATATAAGATAACATGACGTTAATTCCTATTATAACTAGTTAATTCCAAGGGCCAAATTAGTGTGATTTAACGTCTAATGTAACATTCGACCTCCCTAAGCGAGTGACGAGAGACAAATGTCGAAATTATATGTAAAAGCTTGCAATAGGTCATTAGAAATAGGACACTGACATCTTAGATGAATAATTACCGAGTATTAGTTGTTAAGATTTAAATATTAGCAACACAATATATATCTATAAATTAATATTATGATCTGTATATCGTTATGAATATCAAAAAACAATAAGTTTATATTAATAAGTAAGAATGGATTCAGGAGTGGGGCAGCAAGCGTAATCAATCAATTAATAAGGCGTAATTAGTTCATCGGTATGGATATATCTCATCTCTTGTATTTCAGCTACTTCTTCATTAGTTTATTATCGTATGAAATTTAACTCGTGGATGATGTTGTCTATGGCAATATGATAGCTGTCCTGTGTGATAGTGTCCTGATTTCGATCATATATCAGTTAAAAAAATATTTCTTAAGACATTGAAAGGAATTAAAATGTGGGACATTTTAATTCCTTTCAATGGGTCTTAAGAAATATTTTTTTGGTTAGATTCCCGACCGAGTCGATTTAGAAAATGTTCATTCGTTTTCTATGCTGTCTTGGGTCTGGGTCTTTGTGGTACCGTATTTACTTCTGATTTTCCATAAGACAAGCGCTTTAGCTACTTACATTGGGATCAGAGTGATGTCTGTTATGTTGTCCAATATTTATTATTATTATACTAATTGTCTCTTCTAAATCTTCATAATATATGGTGGTAGAATTTCAAAAATGGTGCTGCTCTAACTACTTTTGCATACAAGGAACAAGCAAACCTTGTAACCTCTATTATTAGATAACACAGAGTTAGGAATTTTTTTGCGGACTATGCATGTGTTTTAACGTAAAAAAATCAATTATAAAGTAAAATAAATGTCTTTGCGTCGAACGTAATTGTGAGCTAACAAATTTATTGACTATTTAGTTTTTCCACATCAAAATTCGACCAAATAATTCTTGAAAAAAATGATCAAAACATACAGGAATTGGTCTATTTGGGATATATTTTTGTAGCCATTTTACTTTTCTTTATTCATAGCAATAGAAATCACAACAATAATCGACAAATGGAGGAAATGACTGAACCGTCAAAGCAAATAGATAAATAAGTAAGAAAATATGAAAAAATTTAAATAGATGGGAAAAAATGTTACATGCAGATGTTTTAAAATAATATAAACACGAATCGCGATGACTTTATTTCCTTGTAAACCATTGAGAGATTTTGTTTACATTCAATAAGTAAATGTGTAGTGTATGCGTGCTTTTATATTGAAATAAGAATTAGTCTTTGAATTTGAAATGAAATGTAAATAAAAATTGTTATAATTTTTTAACTAGTCATGTTGATTTACCTGACAATGACCAATGTACGTACATATGAAAATAAATCTTAAAATTCGAGCTGAGCGGTGGTCCAAAGTGTCCTAAAGCAAAGTGTCACTACTAATTAGTGGCACTTTGCTTTCAAGCAAAGGCATTAAATAGAAGCATTATACTTACTTACAGATTGTCAATAACAAACACCACCGATTCGTAGATGACGGTGAAATAAATTTAGCAGGACTATTATTTTATATTAGACGATTCAAAAATGAGAGCTGAGATGGCCCAGTCGTTAGAACACGTACATCTTAACCGATGATTTTGGGTTCAAATTCAGGCCAGCATACTTATTATATATGTGCTTAATTTGTGACTGTAATTCATGTTGTGCTCGGCGGTGAAGAAAAACATCGCGAGGAAACCTGCATGTGTCTAATTTCATTCATTTAACGTAATTTCATCAATTTCATTCTGCCACATGTGCATTCCAACAACTCGCATTGGAACAGCGTGGTGGAATATTCTACTACTACTCTCCCATTAAAGAGAGGATAGGAGAGAAGGAGGCTTAACCCAGCAGTGGAAAATTTACAGGTTGTTAATTTACTTTATTCAAAAATGATTTACTGTAGAGTTTAAGAAAATTCATAGAATTTGGAGTCACCAGTTTAACAATATGCAAAACATTTAAGACACCAAACTAATTACTAACCCTGTGTTACATGATTAACGTTCACATCTAGCTTATGTTCGTTCTTGTACTAGTAGTATTTATTTCTAAAAAATACTTCTCTTATACTTTGAATACTATATCACATCCCATTCGAATTCCTATAGATATCTTTCGTTGGCTTCGAAATAAATAAAATGGATGTCTCTCAGAATAATTTACTATTCTATACAACTGCTGTTGACAATCGCGTAGAAGTTTCTGGCGTTGTATCTTCAACATACAATAGGTATCATGTGAATAATAAGTAATTCATGATATTGGCATCTGAATAAAAGGATAATATACTCGAAACATAGTATATTTACCTGATTAAATAACTCATATTAAACATTTCAAATCGAGAATGTGAACTATTAGGTATATATATTACTTGGTGGTAGGGCTTTGTGTAAGCCCGTCTGGGTAGGTACCACCCACTCATCTCATCATCAGTTATTCTAACGCCAAATAACAGTACTCAGTATTATTGCGTTCCGGTTTGAAGGGTGAGTGAGCCAGTGTTACTACAGACATGAGACATATGTCCCTTGGATATAACATCTTAATTCCCAAGGTTAGTGACACATTGACGATGTAATGAAGAGTTAATAATTCTTACAGCTTCATTGTCTATGGGTGATGGTGACCACCTACCATCAGGTGGTCCATATGCTCGTCCGCTAACCTAAACCATAAAAAAAAATTCAAATCTCATTAAGACGTAAATTAAGAAATTAATATCGATTGTAGTTCCGTGTAGTCAGTTGATTTTGTTATTTCGATCGATATATATACATCTGTTTTAACAGAGATTAACTTAGTTTACTCAAACGTATTGTATTGATAAGCCAGTGGAAGGAAGAGATTAATCTTACATCTTATTAAATATTTGATCTTTGCAAACAACACTGATTATTCACGTGATTAATCCGTGTGCATAACTCTCTTGATTGGCGATGAAAGCCTCGGGAAGGCTGCATTTGCTCATCCTACCATAAAATATGTATTTAACCAACATGCATTAGAGCGATAATAAGCTCACAAATCTTCTCCTTAACAGGAATCCCATGGTTCAGATATGTGAGTTACGCCGTTCCATTTTTAATCAAAGACAAAAATATATTCTTTGTTACAGGACGTGACATTTGAACTTTCCGATACGGTTTATCGATACTTTTATTTAAAAAGAAACATCATTAATATCGGATGAATGGACAGTAATAATGTTACAGTTAGAAAGAGGGTGCGACGTCGTCATAGCTTTTATTCGAACATAATGGGATAGTTTCATAAAAGAGCTGACGCCGCGTCGTGCGATTCTTTGTAACCGATGTAAAAATGTTCGGATGCGTCGTTGAACGCGTGAACGGTCATTTGAAACGTGGCTTATTTTTTTTTCAATATAATTATTGGCGTTTTTATTAAAGAAAATCAGTATAAAAGTAACCGTGACGGTTTTCGTATTTACAAATACTGTTGACATGATATATATATCCATATAAACTTTCTTCTTACCTAATTTTCTTTTTACCTGAAGGACACGTACAGGATGGAAGGCCTCACGTGTCTTACGAAGAGCATAATAATCTTGTATCTCGTCTTGTAAGTTGGTATGGATAATTTTTCGTAAGCAAAGTGCGATAACATTTGCTGCTTCACTTTTTTGTTTTTAACCTGAGACTTAATAATCATTTGCCAAAATATAACCTAGCCACTAGAAATCAATAAGTTATATTGATCTGACCGAAGAAATTATCTCTTCAATTTGCGAGGATCATTTAAGAAATGTGTTATTATTGCTTTCAGTTCTAAAGAACAAAAGTAGGTACCTAAATAAATAGTATTTCTTAGCTCCCGGTGATAATTAGTTCCGGTTTTGTTTATTGGCATTTTGAACAATAAAAGCCAAACCTAACAATGGTATTACGCTGTCAATGAGACAAACTTGCCTGTAAATGTAATAGCCTAAAATTACTGCAAGCAATAGAACAGAAAAATAATGAATGAAGGAGTGTAAGTATAAATTTTACATATTAGCATATGACGGTAGGTCCGAAGTTCTTTTAGCAACAATAAATGTATGTCTGATATAAAATTTATCAAGTGTTGCAAGTTCTCAGCAAAAGCCTTTGTTCGCTGTGTTTAAAAACGGAAGGCCACGATAACTCGGGATTTTGGCTTTTATGATCTGTTAAGTCTTCTCAGAAGCGCTCCCTAAGGCTTCACCCACTTGGATAACACGACGTGGCTATATATATAGTCAGCAACGTTAGACATTGACTAACGATCATTGTTCTCTTTGTTGTATGTAAAACCAGTCTTTTCTATTCAAATTCGAAATGACCAATCAGAACACTTTATTTGAAATTCGAGTGAAAATAAAACGGACTTGGAGCGATAGAGATTCGCACATATACCATCTCATAGGATCGATTTATTATTAATTATGATCGTACATTCATTTTGGATCTTCGCAGAGTTATAAATTGTGTAGAAATAAGAGAATCTAGAATAGAATAAAACGCGTCCTTTATGTTTTACCTTCTTCAGAAATTCTTTATTATATTATATATACATTGTATTGTTTTGATGGTTGTGATTGGTGTTCCTACGACACTCATTAGTACGAATGGAGTGTTTTATCATTTTTATTATTATTGTTTTTATATTTTATGTATCGTTAATGTGATCCCAGCAGTGGGAATTTACAGGCTGTTGTTGTTGTTGTAATGTGATTGTATATTGAAATTTTACGTTAATGTAAAACGAGGTCATTCAACCCACTAAAATTCGTCTACCATATTGTTACATCGTTATGTGATAGCATAATAAAAACCATCATAAAAAAACAGCACACACACTAGCAACTAATGTCACGACGTTGCACACACATAAAATATTCTCCTACCACGTCATGTAATCAATATAAATTTTATAATGACTGTCATTACGAAATACTCACACTTACAATACTTATTAATGAAATAATTAATTATAAACTACATAATATAAAACAATTTAAAAGGCTGTATAATAAATACTCCAAGTGTCGTTTGAATAAAGGGTATTGATGAAAGTTAATTATCACAATAGTAAACAATAGCACTGGCTACACGTGGCGCGATCCCATAATAATTGTAAGAAGATGTCGATGAAAGCGATAAACTTCTATCGGAGAAATGTCTAAATTCTAAGTCGATTTTTTTTAATATTTGTTTTGTTCTTGATTAAAATTCATAACTAATATCATCATCATTTCAGCCGTGAGACGTCCACTGCTGGACATAGGCCTCCCCCAAAGATCACCACAACGACCGGTCCTGTGCAGCCCGCAACCAGCGTCTTCCCACGACCTTCACCAGGTCGTCGGACCACCTCGTGGGGCCTACCCACGCTGTGTCTTCCAGTCCGTGGTCGCCACTCGAGAACTCGTCGCCTCCATCGGCCATCAGTTCTTCTAGCAATGTGCCCCGCCCACTGCCACTTAAGTGTGACAATTCAATAAAATAACTAATATACAAAGTATTTACTAAGAAATCGAGACAATTATATATAATTATATAGCGTTATAGATATGAATAAAACGCAATTTTTACTCCCGCCTATAGTCCTCAGTGTAGACAAATTTTAACCATTACAGTGTAAAATTTCTTAAGAAATCTTCTTCTTAATTTCTAAAGTTCACGCTACTAATGATTTTTTTTATTTTGACTATTATTGATACTTAGGATCTTAGTAAGTTAAGTAACAGACAATCGAAATAGAAAAAAAAACGTGTTATTATTAATATCCAAGCAGCATTGCGCTCCATTTGCGAAGTTCACTTTTTAAATCCAATGGAACTACCATTGAACAAATATATTTTTTCCGACCTGGCACTGAAAGTAGCACATTCGTATTGTTTCGTAAAGCCATTAGAAAACAATTTCATATAAGAGCTTTTGTCTGTTGCTTCTCTTTCATAGAATTTCCATAACTCTTATCTAGGAAACGACCACATCTATTTAGCTTTCATAGTCATCCAAATACATTCAGTCGTATAGACATGATGATGCAAACTCCACACAAGTAACCTTGTACATTAAAAAAAGTTGTATTTTCCGCCATTTCATACGGAGAAACTGTTGAAATTAAAAATGTTTTCATGTCAAGCTTGGTGAATTGTATTCATTTATTCAAAAACGTATAATACAGTAACTCAATTTATTCATCACGTTATCATTATATGCACTCACACATACAAACAGTGATATACATACGTGCAACACATTATGCCACACAAATGTAACGTATTGCAGCGTATTTGAGGACATATGAGAGCGTTGGGAATACTTTTGCTCATATAGGCTATCTGTTAAGCAAATGTTTTGCTTATATGTTTGACGAAATGAACTCCAAGCTCGTTCAAATAAACGAAACGACAAGTTATGTCATATAAGCACACATTCGAGTAAGCACGTATTTAATCATAATTAAGAATTGTATGATGCTTTTGTTTTGTTTGAATGAATTATTTTCTCGTGATTACTTCACGAAATAATATAGAAAGACATATTTCAATTAGATTTTAATGAATAGTATCAAAGACAAAATAAATGTCAATACACGAACAAAATTGAGTAACTTAAATACTCGCATTCAAAATAAATAGTTATTAGGTGTTATCGCGTTAAAGGGTTATGTGGTGTTACGCATACAAATTAGTACCGTGCCTTGGAGTACAAGCTTTCTATATATCAATTTTCATATCATTTCAGTCCAGTAGGTTAGCTTTCTAAGGAGAACAAACAGACAGATAGATATAGTTACTTTCACATTTATAATATGTGTATAACATTCAAAACAATCTTGTCGAAAAGGAAACCTAGAAACTGTGTATAGATAATTTAATGGGCATAGTTTGACGCATAAATAATGTATTACATTAGTACAACATAAGTGCTACCATATGGTTTGGTTGTCTTATAATAGAATACCTAGTCTATTTTATGCAAAGCTGATTCAGTTACGAGATTAGTCCACACTCAACACTCACTGTGTTCTGCTCTAGAGCTAAAGCAAATCCAGGTTGAAGAGGGCCAGTAAATTATATTAAGTCTTTATCAAATCCCGACGGAAGACGAGCTATACTATCTATTAATAGTCAGCCAACAAACTTAGAAAAATTAGCAAACAATTTTTTTTTTTCAGTATATTGTTTAAGCCATAGATTATTTATATATCCATTTAGTGTGTGACAATTCGAGTTTTGTTTCGTTATCGATGCCAACTATGAGAGTCTATCTTTTTTTTTATGGAATAGGTTGGCGGACGAGCATATGGGCCACCTGATGATAAGTGGTCACCATCACCCATAGACAATGACGCTGTAAGAAACATTAAATATTCCTTACATCGTTAATGCGCCACCAACCTTGGAAACTAAGATCCTATGTCCCTTGTGCCTATAGTTACACTGGCTCACTCACCCTTCAAATCGGAACACAACGATACTGAGTACTGTTGTTTGGCGACAGAATAGCTGATGAGTGGGTGGTACCTACCCATATGGGCTTGCACAAAGCCCTACCACCAAGTATCTATTTCTAGACATATAAATAATTAATTAAACAAAGGATTCTTTTTTTCTTAGTGAATAATTAATTATAATTAATATTATAATATTTAATACAGTGGAATAAAGTACCTAAATTTATTAAATTTAATAATTTTTATACTAAGATTGGTACTAAATGTTAAAATTAATATATCATTAATAATTACAGAACACCTCACGTACCTGTATAAGAATAGATGTATGACTATTAGATCAATAATGCGGATGAAAAAGAGTGTATTCGGAAAGGTTTTCGTTTTATAGTGTACTATTGAACAAGCGTCAACTTAGATAAAATAACCTCAAATCATCATAAACATTATTAATTTTATAAATATCTTAAAATGCTAGTAAGTTTGAAGTAAACTAATAAAATACATATATTTAAATATAAATACATTTTAATATTAAAAGAAATATAATTTCAATTTTACAGTAGATACATAGATAGATAAAAAAAACTATTAGACTTAAAGGCATATTTTATTTTTGTATATAAATGTAGGTTAAGGCTAGAGATGTAGAATGCAGTCTAATCTTAGCGTACTTATGTTAAATCTTAAGGCAAAAACTTAAAAGTGATCTTTCTCCAAATGTAAGGCCATCCTGTTAAATCTTCCCACGGGCTTCGTCATATAAGTTTACTTTAAACATTTACTATTTAAAAGTTGATAGCAATCAACTGAACAAATAATTTATAACATTAAGAGGAGATTCTTTTTTTGAATTTTTTAAATCTGTCATATTATTTTAACGCAAATATACACAAATGCAATCTCGTTTTTTATCGA
Organism: Vanessa cardui; assembly: GCF_905220365.1. Lineage (NCBI taxonomy): Eukaryota > Metazoa > Arthropoda > Insecta > Lepidoptera > Nymphalidae > Vanessa > Vanessa cardui. The sequence continues at coordinate 9,794,910 of NC_061133.1, read as the reverse complement.
AATGGCAATATTTTCATACAATAAATTAAAAAAAAAACACGAGTGAGACAAATATAAAAAACGTTTTTAATTGGATGGTGCTTATTTGCGAATTGAAAAATAAAATAATAACGAAAATGTATTGATGAAATCATCGACTGCGATTTTTTTTTTCATAAAACCTTTTTACGTGCTATCCATACGATGGTGGAAGTAATGTAATTTCATTTTTTTTCTACCATATAAAACACTTTTATATTCATTCGATGTATTAGGTTTTTCAATAAAAATAAATTATTAATATAATAATAAACTTGAATAGATAATATGATCTGAAATAACAAAGGTTGTTCAGACATCAACCATTTATTTTATCTTCTAGACAGTAAGAGTCAAGGATAAAATACATTAAAGGTAAATCCTAATTTATTACCGATCGTTAAAACAAGCGCAATACTCACAAAGGCTTTTAATTTTTAATGTCCGCTAAATGTTATGCGCCATTTATTTATATAGTAATGCTCTAAATCAAAGTTCCAATATATTAAGTTTGGAGGAAGATTAACTGGTTGGAAATAATTTGTGGTAGATCTTCATGCAAGTCCATTGGGGTATGGGCCATATCATATTAACACAGACGAAACAGCAATGTATTATTATCGTTGTATTTAAGTTGCAGGCTAAATGAGCCAGTGTATCAATCAGCACAAGAGAAATCTTTGATTCCAAGGTCAAAGATACTTTGGATATTTGAGAGACATTTATTGTTATCCTATCCCTGTGTATGTGGTGTCCAGTCACCAAATGGCTCTATAATTAGTCTGTATATCCATTAAAAAAAATTGTTTCACAAATTTAAATTTTTGTTTAACAATGCTTCAAAATGATCTGTAAATAGCTCATCACAATATAAATTACACTAAATTTACGGACTCGATTCGAGTACTATTTAAATTATCATGAACAGAAGTGTATTCGTTTAAATATTTAAAATAAAAGGATTAAAAAGTATATAATCATTTTCAGTCGATATAGCTTTTAAATGTAATAAATTCTCCAACTGAAAAGGTGTAAAACTTTGTCGAAGAAATAGGATACGTTCTTGGATCGAGCAATTTAGCTCCAATTATGTTAATTGTCCAAACTTTCCTTCGACCCGACGAGTTAGGATAAACTATGTAATACAACAGGCCTTTGCAAACATAGCCTCAATAGAAACTAACAATAATATTGACTTTGTTAAAATATTTTTGGAAATCACATACCTTGGCGGTCTTCTATCTTCTTCGGGTTCCTCTTTCAGGAAGGAAGGCTGTAAACTAAATCGGCGACGGAATTGATGTCTGCCTTTCATATTGCTCAATTCGATGACCACTTAACACATGCTACCACGATTGTCAGTGTCGGGACGCGTAAATTCCGTCAGGGATGATACTGTGTAGACGTGCGCAACGCGTGACGCTCGGGCGGCGAGTGGTGGCCGGGACGCTACGGTATACGGAGTACACATCTACGCAGCTTCAGGCTACCACTTAAATAAGCCAATATGACAATAATATTACTAACTTTTATAACCTAATAAATAACAGAAACATTATCTTGTTCTTAATAAATAATAAACAATAATGTTCTTTGAAGGAATCCAAAAGGGAAACCTACGATAAGTTCAACTTAGTCCAGAATACGCTTCGCATTTTTCGTTTGTCACAATCGATTTTCACTTTGTTTTATCGCGAAACTTATCGAATCCGATCCTAGATTACGTCTGCTTTATTTTTTGAATAAAATACATATTACGAATACTATTCGTGTAATGAAAACTAGAAATGTTTAACTATAGAAGTACACATTTATAATTTAGGATATTTTATTTGATTTTTGATTTGATTTGATTTATAATGCAAGAGCTAAATTAATATTTAATAAAATGTCAAGCTTAAAGTTGTTATATAAAGTTATATTTTCAGTTAATAAAATTATAGACTATATCGGTTAAATCATATCGAGATTGAATATACGAAGTGTAGGTATATTACGTAGAACCAGCCTGTTGCTTCGGTATCTCAACGTACGTCTATTACGAGGTATAAAATATTCAAGCGATCGGCGTTTTCACGAACTTAGCTAAAATGCTTTCCATTTGTAAAGATTTTAATTGAATGGAAATATATTTTAATTTAACCGTTAAAGCCTTAAAGTAATTAAATAAGAATTTGGAAAGCAATGTACGTTACTGCGACTATGGATCCATAGTTAGTATAATATTCTCTGTTCTTAATTATTTAAAGTAAATTAAAGTAACAGCCCGAAAATTTCCCACTGCTATAAGGCCTCCTCTTCCATTAAGAAGAGGGTTTGGAACATATTCCACCACGCTGTTCCAATGCGGATTGGTGGAATGCATATGTGGCAGAATTTCGGTGAAATTAAACACATGCAGATTTCCTCACGATGTTTTCCTTCACCGCTAAGCACGAGATCAAAAATATCAAAATATCTCACATATGAATTATAAACACAAATTAAGCACATATATATAGTGGTGCTTGCCTGAGTTTGAACTCGCAATCATCGGTTAAGATGCACGCGTTCTAACCACTGGGCCATCTCAGCTCTCCTTAATTATTCAAATATGAGAAATAAGAAAATAATTATATTAATTCTTGTCACATTTTATAGACCTATAAAATATATATTATCAGCGTTTGGACGCTTCTTTATTTTTTTTAATTCTTAGCAGATATATGAAGTTACAAGTATATTCTTTTGAGTTCAATAAAACTGAAGGAGGCAATTTAAGAGGGTATGCCGCTTTTAAATATTTACTTTCATAACGAGGTCGAGTCGTCGGTAAAATAAATATTCTATCTACGGTTTAATTAAACATTCGTAGACGTCTTATTAAAGGATAAAGATTAATACTTAGCTATTGAACATTGTTATGACAGATTGTGATGTTTTCGATTTTATATAGTCAGAATTTTGGGATAATTAATGGGTTTGGAGTTATGAGAAAATTGCTTCGGTAATATTTGTATGTTTAATATCCTTAATACAATATGTACTTAACTAGCTCGTTTAACATTCTTACTGTCATATTACTAATTTATAGAAGTATATTTGATGGTCTATTTTTTTTAGTAACTAGCGATCTTGGGTTCAATCTTGAGTTTGCAATTTGAAGTCGATTAGTGGATGAAATTGGAACAGTTTAAGGTTTTCCTATCGTGACTTTCTTAATAGCATTCCGAAATCTAAAACTTGTCTTGGAAAGCTGTTTAAACCGTTAGTCTTAAGACTACGACGGTCTTTCTTTGTGAGAATTCACTTGTTTACAAACACATACATATTATGTCAGTCTGTCTGTTGACTAGAAGATTACGTCCTCTCGCCTTGTACCATTCAATTCAAAAAACCATTGCATACATGGACTATAGTTATATTCTCAAGATAATATAAAAATCAAAGAGGTCATTAGAATTCCAAATAATTGTATGATATTTAAGTTGTTTTTGAATTGAATTCTGATATACGTGCTTATTTTTTCATTTATCGCATAGGATAAAGCGAGGTCAATGTACAAGAATAGCTAGTTAATGAAATTACCAAAAGTTTATTGTTGGAAACTCGAATGGAATTGCAAATAACTTTATAACAAAGTAGAAAAGCAGATCACGTACATATTTAGTTAATGCTTTGTAGGTGTCTTTCGATTTAGCCGTTTCATAAACATATTACAAGCCCCTAACTTGGCGGTAGGGCTGCAAGACCGTCTGGATAAATACCAATTACTAATAATTAGACCAAACAAATTGAATGTGTGTGTTCCATTTTAAAGGGCGAAGGAGCCAGTTTAACTACAGGCACAGGGGAGGTAAAACCTCTGTTCCCAAGATTGGCGTATTGGCCATATAAGAAGTTGTTTACAATTTCTCTCGCAGCCAATGTTTAAGACAAGCGGTGAGATACCTCAACTAATTTCTGGCAAACGAATGGAGATGACTGGAATTGGCGTATAAATAATTATTATGGTTATTATTTTGAATAGTTTCATTTACATTAGATATGTATGTAGCAAAAGCAGAAAAAATATTTTCATCTATTTTTTAAATGAGATTTACTAGAGGTATAATAAAATGCTATGAAAAAAACGAAGGCTTTCAAGCTATAAACTGAAGTAAGACAAACCATCTCGAAGCGGCTGAAGTAATAGTAACAATAAAGCATTCCAATACAACGCGAATTGAATCGGTTGGCTCGGAATAGTGAATTTCAAGATACCAATGATATCAATTTAGTTTTTATCGGAATCGATTCTAAGAACTCAGCATTTTTTCTTCGTCATAGTTTTGAAATTGGTCATACATGCCAGTTGAAAAATTCACACCTATATACAGAACTCATATGCTTCAGAATATAACGTTGAAATCCTTTTAAAATGACACTTATAACAATTCTTCTCGAAATGATTTTAGCATTTATTTTCATCATAAATGTTTCGTTATTTTTGAAACATTTTCCTCGGAATGTAGATGGAATGTGTCATTATAGTCGTGTTTAGTGACATTTAACGCGAAGTTGAAGTGATATATTATATAACAAATAACATTGCACGTGTGTGTTAGCATACACACACTTATGTAGATATAAAATATATTCATGTGTCTCATACTTCTATTTTAACTTGAACTTTGGTGTTGCTCCGGCGGTTAGCAATTAGTCTTCGCTGTCAAGGGCTGTTGTAGACAGCATCCGTGGTCACAGGGAGATTATCATCGTTATATATTTTATAAATAGGTCGTTCGAAATTTCAAATTCGAAGTTTAAATATTTTATATAAATAGGCAATATAAGGCGTTATTAATACGGTATGATTAATGATATTTTTAAGCAAGAAAAAATTAAGAAAAATTTTGCTGTATTAAAAATATATATTGGTTGATATACGTTATTGAAATAGAATTAACGCTACTTAATAGATACCTCAATTTTATTTCAATTCAGTTGTATTTTGACCTCAGAGTAGTCATGCAAAAAATTTTACACAGTATGTAATACACGGAGTGTTGCGATTCAACAAGGAAATACTGTTAGCATTCTTGCAACTATTACACGCGAACATGATATGTATAGTAGCTATTTTTTTAATTTGAATTGTACATATTTTATTTTATTCTTTATGTTAATAATTCTTATATAAATGAAGAGTATCCGCTGAGTAAACGAGTAGCGTTAGAATCGCATTAAAAACGTATATATTTAAGATTTCGTGGGCGAAATCGTGAAGGGTTGTACAACATTAAGTAGACATTATACTAAATTTCTCATAAATAACAAATCAATACGATAAGAATGTTTTCTTTTTGATTTCTTTTCTTTTTAAAAGTTAACAGTCGATATTTTGATATTAATAAAAATTAAATAGTATACTAACATAAATTAATACAGTCGCCAATGCATACGAGTACCTATGTTATAATTTTTTTTTTTTTAACCAAGAAATAATCGAAGCCGAAGGCACCACGCGTCATGGCTGTGGATAAACAGTAATAACAAATATGTAAAGCGCAGTTATTTATACAGGCAGATATTGTAAATATTATATAAAGGTCATGTTCGCAATATCTCTGTGTTGCAAAAATCCACAGACTTCTTCAAAGTTTGAAAAGAAGAAAACGCAAATATTTACTTAGATACATACAAAGCACACGAAGAAAATAAAAACCAAAAGATCTAGCCGTAGATAAACTTCTTGGCTTAAAGACTGGGCTAATCGCGCTAGGCCTTAACAGCACTGGCAAGTTAATCAGAAGGAGAAGGAAATTAATAAACATAATCTATCTCACATTTGGTGTTAATGACGTTGTAATTTGTTCATTTCACAACGACTTATATTGTTAACAACATAACTTTATGGAAGACGTAAATTAAAGATATTAAAAAGTTATGGGTCCCTACCGCCTTGATAGTTGTCGTATATTTACCAAAAGTAATCAACTTGAACTCTTCGTAAACTTTCATTACACTTAAGTTTAGTATTAACCTTAAGGTACGATACACATCAAACGCGATGCATTGAATCGCGCCACAGTGCGTTTTGCATACGGCAAGAAAAGAGTGTACACCTTCCTTAAAGGCCGGCAACGCACCTGCTCGCCCACGGTGTTACAGATGTCCATGGGCGGTGGTAGTCACTTTCCATCAGATGAGCCTCCTGCTCGTTTCCCACCTATAATATATAAAAAAGTGTACAGTGTATTTAAAGTTCAAGCTTGTATGACATCTATATATCAAAACGGACACATGGAACATACTTTTGTAGACGACTGTCTCTATTTTAAAATATAATGTAGATACATATTTTAAAGAGAATACTAGCATACTCCATTATATGATTCAAGTTTGTATTAGGATTGGGAATAACAATAGTTCAAGAGGTCAGGATAGATCTTACGACTTTTTACAGCGCAGGCAGCCCTTAAATCGTAGCGCTATTGTCTTCAATTTTCTAATTTCCACATCGGTGCGATTCGATGCGGCGTATTCAATGTGAATCGTCCTTATCTGCCTCGTTGGTCTAGTATGGTTTATAAGGCTGCAGATGAGGTCAAATAGAACATCTATTATTGTATGGTTCGGTTGTATTTCTTCTCCCAAGTTTTAGAATGCACATAAAGCCGCTGGTTGCTTCTGATCTCTGTTCGTGTCGTGTCGGATTGCGTTTCCACCGGATAATGAAGATGAGATAACAAATACTCAAGCATGCAATACACGCCTCTGAACTGTTATCCTGAGCAGTTCTTCAGTCCCCATTGAAAATAAGATCATTAGTACCCACTATCATTAAACAATAGCATTTGTTTTTGATATTTTACGTTATTACTTCGCACGTATTATTAATGATTACTGTATTAATTTTATTTTATATTTTCAATATCACTACATAGTATAAAAAACAACGTCGCATTATCTGTCCCTATATATATGTATGTTTAAATCTTTAAAACTACGCAACGGATTTTGATGCGGATTTTTTAATAGATAAAGTGATTAAAGAGGAAGGTCTTTGTATATTATATATTAACAATATAGTAAAGAAACACTGATAACTTTAGAAGTTTGTAATGTCATGTCATTATAAAAATAATCTGTACTATATTTAGTATCAGTATTGCACCCGTGAGAACCGGGGCGGTTCGCTAGTATTATATAACATGCTTTTGCGATTTTTGTTAAAATTGAGATATTAACAAAAAACTTGATAAACAAAACAAAATTCCCATTTGACGCCCTTAATTCAATATCTAATTCATATACATTTACAAAAAAGATCTACTAAATCGAATTTATTTTGTGCTACGTTATACTGTTACGAATCAGATATTATATATCTGAAGTCGATCACATTACTAAATTCACGCGACACCAAAGAGCCTCTCCTCAACATATTTTATATCATTCGCATTTTGTAAAAGCCTTAAAATAAAAAAATAAAACTTACTGTCTTTAAGTGTTAACGTTTATTGCTATTAAAATAGCAATAATTATTTGTACCAACCGTATAAATACATGAGTATATAATTCAAATTAGAACTAAAAACAAAAGTGGATATACATAAACTTACAATAAGCTGACAATTGATACAATTGTTTAAAATATAATTATAAATAAAATGTTGTAGTTTCCCACCATTCCTTTGTATGGTAGAACTATACTTAAGGTTAAAGTTAAAAAAAAATGTAATGAATAAAATTAAAAAAATATTTCGCGATTTTCAGCTGAACTGTATGTTTTATCATAAAAATGCTAAAGACAAAAATTAAAGATCATAAATTATCTATAAAAAATGTATCAATACTTTTTTCCGTTTTTAAGATATTGGTCGTACGCCTACCTACAAAAAAAAACAAAAATTATCTTTATAAGTCAACCGCAGGTAGGTCTATCTAAACAAACCTATTACAACAAAGTATATTTATTAAAAAAATAAATCCTTCGGAGAAAAAAACGTAAAGGTTAGGTAAACGAAAGTTATAAAAGTCGATTCTCGTTAAAGGAAATTCTAAATTAAACGTAATTTTATAGTACTGACTCACGCGAATACATTAATATAATGATAATAAAGTGATTAGACTCGGAACGTCGATTCTTTGAATATTTGATGTTTGTGTTTCAGGGAACGGTAGGAAATTGTTTAACAATAACAACAGTCCTTAAATTTCCCAGTGTTGGGCTAAGTCCTTCTCTCCTTGTGAGGAGAAGGTCGGAACATATTCCACCGCGCTGTTCCAATGCGGTTTTGTGGAATACACATGTGGTAGAATTTCTTTGATTTTAGACACATGCAGGTTTCCTTACAATATTTTCCCTTGTCGCCGAGCACGAAATAAATTGTAAACACAAATTAAGCACATGAATATTCCCTGGTTCTAGCCATTTGGTCATCTCATCTCAATTGTTTGAATACAATGAAAAATTTATATTTTTAGCAAAATTGCAATATACAACTCTAATTATTACTTAGGCGTCATAAATTTTCGGTACTAAAAAAAGGTTTATGAAGTACCTATCAGAACTCGTAAATACCGAAAATTAATAAGTATTTTTTACAAGGGTACTGATTTTATTAAAAGACTTTTTCCTCAACGTAAATACATAAGGATTTTCGTTTCACGAATAATTTTATCGAAACGCAATGGACGAAACCTACAGGCGGTAACGAACTCAGCCGGGGGGCGACTCGAGAAAGCGCTCTGATTCCTCTCGTTGATAAAATGGCTTTCCGTGTATTTAAGTTTTACATAAAACATACACATACCCTTGTATTTGAAATATACCACTGCACATTGGTCTGAATATTGCTATTGATTTTCTATTTCAATTACGTTCAATTTATATATATATAATGAAACTAGCTACCCGCCCCGGTTTCGCACGGGTTGTAATGGTTTCCCATTGGTGCAATGTTGATACTAAATATAATATAGATTTTTTTTGTTTCTGTACTATATTGTCCACGTATTATATACTAAAAGCTTCCTCTCGAATAATTCAATCAATTAAAAAATCCGTTGCGTAATTTTAAAGATCTAAGCATACATAGGGACAGACAGCGGTAAGCGACTTTGTTTTATACTATGTAATGATAATGATCATAATAGACAGTAGATATATACTGTACACAACGTAGGGTCCTAACCACTAAACGATCACGGCTGGCTTAATAGGAGAGGAGACCTTAGCCCGACGATGGGAAATTTACGGACTCTTACTTTACTTTACTATATGCTGTACTAGTACCCGAAGGAATCTGTAAGTTTGCATGTGTTATCTTGTGACAACGCTTGAGCAAAATTCATCATTTCAGTGAACTGAAATTAAATTGAACATATCCAATTACATTGTGGAATAATAGTAACCAATAGAAAGAGTACCTTCTGTATCAATGACAGCATTTCTCGCGCGCTTTGAATAGTCAGCTGTTTGATAGCTGCAGAAGTGACATTAGAAATGGACCAACCAGAGTCCTGTTAAGTGATAAAGTGTGGGTCACTTTGCCAGTCTGCTAAATTATTTCATATAAAAATGCTTATTTCGCTAAATTGTTAAAATTCCAATTTGCTATATAGTCTAGGAATCATTGTAGTTTGTTCAAATCAAATCAAAATAAACATTATTCAAGTAGGCTTAAGCAAGCACTTTTTAAGCGTCATTTTACAATTAAGTGAAGCTACCACCGGTTCGGAAAGTAGATTCTACCGAGAAGAATCGGCAAGAAAATCAGTAGTTATTCTTTTTTAATATTTAAAAAATACAAAGTCATGTTAGTTAAATACAATTATTTAAATTAATATATCCTGCTTGGAACTCAACAGGTATTAATACCATAAAAAATATTATTATCATCTATAAAATCTTGTATCGAATAATATGCTTTTTCTTCCAATGTATTTTTTACAAACGATTTGAATTTACGAAACGGCAAAGTTAAAAATGTCTGCGGAATGTTCAGTATATTTTGTGACTGGGTTATTGACTATTTGTTTTTTTTTTTCAAAGTATATATATATATATATATATAACATGAAATATACCAAACACAAACAATTACGTAACTAAATAACTTCTTCGTTTTGTTAGTAATTAATGAGTATATTCTTAGTTAGTACGTATATATAATATTCCGCCCGCCCTGCCCGCCATGTTCGCGTGTCCGGGGTAGGTGTTTATTTATTATACTATGTAAGGTAGGTTTTGTTGACATATTTATAATTTAGCTTATACTTTGACTTCAATCAGGGTATAAACTATATTATAAATATGTCGAACCAGTAAAATCAGCGTAGATAGACAAGTTGGACAGAGGATCTAAATGAGGGTGGCGGGATGTCGACCATTGTGGAGATCTTTGTGTTAGGCTTTCGTCTTCATCATTTCAGGAGAAGAAGATGATGATTATAAGCTATATTGTTCAATATTGCATCAAAATCTGCTTAGTAGTTTTTGTTTAAAATTGTACGAAAATCCACCTATCCATCCTCATAAACTTTCGAAGGATGTTTTATTTTATTAATAAATGTACTCATAATGTATTTATTTTTATAAATACTTATACTTCGAATTGAATAATTGATTTTAACTATAATAACTATTATTGATAATAATAAAATTTTACTAAAAAGTTACGAAGAAAATAAATCAAATTAAAAATTACTGATAAAATGTTATTTTTCAATTTGACCAATTATCTCGAAAAAAATAAATTAAAACAACAAAAAAAATGTAAGTATGTTTAAATATGGTCGGTAAGTGCTGAATTACTTTTAATGGCGGAAGACGCCTTTCAGCGATAGTGATAATGGTTTTATTTTAAACGATAATAGCGTGATAGCTTTGTTTTTAACTCGGGACAAAAAGCTGTATTCGTTATTGATGACATTCTGATGAATTACACAATAGGTCATTGTTCTATTATTTTCTATGGGCGTCAATGTTATCAAGCGAGTTTCCTGGAATACGGAAACTTGACCGATAAATAACATTAATCCGCACACGAACCTCTACTCCGAACTAATGGCGTTAATAAAACACTTTCCTTTATTTCTCCTCGGTGGTCGAGTGGTGTGTACACCGGTTTTCATGGGAACACCACTCCGAGGTCCCAGGTTCGATTCCCGGTCGAGTCGATGTAGACAATTTATTAGTTTTCTATGTTGCCTTGGGTCTGGGTGTTTGTGGTACCGTCGTTACTTCTGACTGGATGCTTCAAGTGGTTAGCTACTTACATTGGGATCAGACTAATGTATGTGATGTTATTTCTGACAAGCTGCGAATTCAGATATATTATTCAAACGTATATACTGTATAGGTTATTCTAATTGAACAAGGAATAAAGATAAACAAACCAAATCCAATTTGCGTAATCCACGCGATTTTCTAATAGCCAATATATATTATGGCACTACTAAGAATTCTTCGTTTTTATATATTTATTTATATCACAACAACGTTCCACCTTAACACTTATATCCTACTAATAGTATAAATGCGAAAGTTTGTGATGACGAATGTATGCAACTCTTTCACGTAAAAACTACTAAACAAATTGATATGAAATTTTACGGAATAAATGTTATACATTATAATAACACATAGACTACAATTTATAACAATTATATGTGATTTGGTCATGATATAAAGATACAAATCAAGTACGCGTGCGAAGTCGGGGCGAGTCGCTAGTCTAGTATAATTTAACTTCCAAAGTTCCGATAATAGTTTTGTCGGCGATCAAAATACAACGGTTTCGCAAATCCGTAATGAATAACAGATCATTCGAGTTATAGACCAATTATTCTTAAATTCATAATTATTTTGGCTGGAACAGACTATACTAGTATATAAAAGACATTGTACAATCAGAGTAAGAAAACCTCCGTCAGTTTTCAAATTCATTCCTTTATCGAGTCTTAAACTCTTGGTACCTTTTGAATCTAAACATGAAATCATTGCAATGCAATATGTCATTCTCGATCAGTAACGCAGATTATCGCTTAAGGTAAGGAACCTTTTCTTAGCCCGACTGTACATACCTGCTGAATACAATTCCTATAATAGATATTCTAATAAATCGTATAAATGCGACAGTTTACTTGTTCAATAATCTTTCACACCTTTTTAAAACTATCATCTTAAAATTTCATATGTCCGTTCTGAGGGGTTGGAAAGATAAGGCTTATAAAATGAGAGTAACAATTTAGTGCTTGGAATAAATTCAGGCTAAAGTAATTCTGACATAACTTAAAACGCTCATCTGCTAACATTCGTAACGTAAACTTGTAACTCGTTTCGTAGTTATCTGAAAGTAAATTTATACGAATATTTTAAGACATTAAATTAGAAGACGTAAGTACCCTTACGTCGTACAAACCTGGAAAATTAAATAGTTTGTATTCGAGTACATTGTTGTATTCCTTGTAATTTAAATTAACGGTACTAAAAAATAATCAGTTATGACATTATATTTTTAAATAACATGTAATTTAAAAAATAGAACGCAAATTATATATATTTTAAAAATAGAACGTTGAACATGTTCAAGTAAAAATATACAAGATTCAATTACTCGTTTTGTATATGTTATATATGTTAAGGAGTAGGGATGCGTCAATCAAACCACGAGGCTAGTTACACACTGCTTTAATAGAACCGTTGCATCGGCGGGGACGCAGCCACACGCACACACGTAAACGCTTACTACATATATAACAATCCCTCTCCCTCAACTCTATAGAAAAGAACAACATCAGTTAGATAAATAAGACTAATATAAACTAAGAAGAAGAACTCATAATTGCATCTCACTGAGTCACTCAAAACTTATCGGGGTTAGTTCCTGCCTACGACTCGACACTGGGGCGGGTGGAGGTGTTGTATAGGTCGGATCGAATTCGTCACTGGCGCTCTCGTCCTCTGCTTCCTTCCTTCCGGTATTCTCCAAAGGAGTTAAAGATGTAGATGCAGGAACCATTGACTGTATGTCAGGAACGACGTCGGGATTCCAAGCTGGTTGGTGATCCGGTCCCGTCGTAAACGTGCATGCCCTTATCTGATCCACGTGTCGAGTTACTTCGCAGTTTAATTCTGGTATGAAAACCTTAAACATTACGTTTCCCATTTTTTCTCTAATAAGAATCTCCATCTTAATCCAACATTTTTTTTTATTGTCCAAGTTTTTTGTAATTCACACTAATTCATTTCTTATAAATTATTTTCTTTGCTTTCCTTTGTAGTTTTTACCCTGCAAGCACTGTTGCCATTCTACAGTTTGAGTTAGGTCTATAGATGAAGAAGACGGACTAACATTAATAGGCTTTATAAGATCTAACCTCGAGCGTAATGGCTTGCCGTACAATAATTCTGCCGGCGATTTACCAGTGGTTAGAATTTCCATAGTCAAATAAAAATTTTAAAAGTTGATCCGTTAATTTTTTTTTATTTTTATTACTCAATATTATAGCTTTCAATCCTTTCTTTATTATTTTAACAAAACTTTCGGCTTGGCCGTTGCTTACCGGGTGGTACGGGGGTGAAAAGACGTGTTTAATACCATTCGATGTACAGAAATCGCTAAAATCTTTTAAAGTGAACGAAGTGCCGTTTTCAGTTACTAAAGTATGAGGTATCCCTACCCGGGCCATAAAATCACACAGCTTCGACACAACGGCTTTAGTCCCGTAAAAATTCATCATCGTGTAACACTCCACCCATTTACTGTACGCATCCACTATTATTAAAAACATTTGATTATTGAACGGACCCAAAAAGTCTAGGTGAACACGATAGAAGGATGAGACGGGTAAGGCCACGGTGCAAGCGGCGCATGCGGCGGCCGAGGCCGCAAGGCCGCGCACACCGAGCAAGCCGCCGCAAGGCCGCGCACACCGAGCAAGCCGCCGCTAGTCTTTCTATAACGCTGTCTATGCCGGGGAACAAAAACCTTTTGCGTGCCTCCGCTTTCATTTTAACGACGCCGAAATGTGACCTATGCAGTTCATTACATATAGTATCTCTTAAGGAGGTCGGTACGACAACCCTGTGACCACATTGTTTCATTCACATTTTAGGCTGGTTGTCAGGTGTTAGGCAAAAAACCTAGACCGCCTTCTTGAAGTTCAAATTTGGGTCACACCAAATTTCATCAAATTCTGTTCATTGGTTTCGTCGTGAAAAGGCAACAGACAGACAAACAGAAGTACTTTCATACTTATAATATTAATATAAATTGGTGGCAGAATATATCTCATAATACGATAAAAGAATGAAAAATAATTTATTGAATAAAATGTTAATCTTTTGCAGTACAATTTTATAAAAGCAGTCGTCAGCGTCTGTAAAATAGATAACTTCGTTGACGTCCTTTTTTACACACTTCAGTAAATTGAAATGAAGTGAGTTTAATATTTTAAGCGTTTCAGAATGAAATAGAAAAGCAATACACATAATGTAGAATTATATTTATTGGTCGCTAGTTGTCGCCTGGCTTTGCTCGCTTTTAGAGGTTTGGTTGACATGTGTTAGGCAAAAAAGTAGTCTGTGTGCTTGGAGTTTAAATTTGCTTACCAAATTTCATCAAATTCGGTTCCATTGTTTGGTCGTGAAGGAGCAACACACAGACAGATAGAGTGACTTTCACATTTATTTGAATTAAACTTTTTTTTATGGTACAGGTTGGCGGACGAACATATGGGCCACCTGATGGTCACCATCACCCATAGACAATGACGCTGTAAGAAATATTAACTATTCCTTACATCGTCAATGTGCCACCAACCTTGGGAACTAAGATGTTATGTTCCTTGTGCCTGTAGTGACATTGGCTCACTCACCCTTCAAACCGGAACACAACAATACTGAGTACTGTTATTTGGCAGTAGAATAATTGATGAGTGGGTGGTACCTACCCAGACGGGCTTGCACAAAGCCCTACTACCAAGTAAAACTTCAGATAAAGTCATCGCTTCATATCATCATATACATACACATATGTATGTTACTCATGGTAAGTTAAAAGAAAAACATATCAAATTTTGTATAAAATATTAAAAGTAATCTGATTATTTCACTATTCTTCATAACAAAAAGTTTTGATTAATGACTTTTTAATGTTTGCGTGTTATTCCGTTGCACCAGTTTAAAATCTCGCTGCTATGCACCAGAGAACTTTATAGAAAATACACAGCACTATAAATCATCTGAATTTTTAACTTAACAGCTGAGTCTTCCCCATCGTCGATATTGTAACAAATTATGCAATAATTCATTCGCCCTACATCTTAGGGTTACATCCCTATTTTTGCAATTTCTGCGTTTGTTACAAGCCATAAACTAATTTATACTATACTACATCTAAGAGGCAATTTGAATTGAGCAGTAATAACAGATTTGTACATTTTGAATTTGTTTGATACTTCGATTGCTCGTTATAAGCTACATTGACGTTGTAATCATTTGTAACCGAAACGGTAGTAAAATTCAAAATTTCTTAGAACGTAAATCCATAAGTTCAGATTTATAATTTTCAAATCAATATACTATACCAAAAAAAAAAACAATTATGTATTATTTTTTTTCTCCCATTGGAGCAGCGCGGTAGTATATACTCCAAACCTCCTTAAAAGGGAGAGGAGGCCTTAACCCAGCAGTGGGAAATTTACAGGCTGTTAACATAATGTAATGTTATGTACATTTCCTTTATACGTTCAAGGAGAAATAATTACTACATATTTGTTTTTACTGAAAATATATTACTATTTGAAATAATTGTTGACTTTCAGATAGGGTATATTATTTATATTTGACTAACACAACTTTGTTTTTCCCAATATAATCTAAATTCTGATCCAGTAGTAGCATTACTTACTAGCGTTCTGTAAAATGAAGGTTCGAAAGTGCTTGTAAGAGCCTCCTTTAATAGAATACATTTTGGTTTTGATTTTGAATACAAAAGGACGAACCTTATAAAGTGAAAGAAACCAGGTATTTTAAAATAATTCATCACCGCTGCGAAAAGAAATTCATCTCACCGTCATTTCGAAATGGCCGGTATGTAAAAAAAGATTTTATCGTAATTATATGCAATGCGACACAGAAAACCTTTTTATCTGGATTGCGAATAATTCGATTCTAAGAGGGCAATAATAATAAATTATTCAAGGGGAAAGCTTAATGTTGCCACGTGCAATGTAGCGGATAAGCGAATACATACATATACAAATGTATAGCCTTCGTAGACCGCTATAAATATAACGAGGAGGCTTCTAGCATATTCTTATTAATCTAGCAACATATCCAAGACCGTATTATATTTGAAATTTGTCAATTAGTAATTGACTAGTTATGCGATATATAATCTATACTTATAATAAATCTGTAGAGATGTCAATTCTGTACATGAAATGTTTTTACAAAATAACTATCAGGGGATGATCAGGGGTCGATACTGATGGCAAAAATGCAATCAGTAAAATTTTTGTCTGTCTGTCTGTCTGTCCATATAACCGTTATAGAAACAAAAACTACTCGACGGATTTTAACGAACCTTGGTGCAATTATTTTTCATACTCCTGAGCTGGTTATAGTATACTTTTCATCAGGTTAAAGTCCATAGGAGCAGAGCAGTGAAGGGAAATGTCTGAAAAATGGGAGAAGTTACCCCATATTTTGAGCTTCCGTCGCGTGTTTAGCCTTAATGGTTAAAGCTACATAGAAATCATGTACTACGAAAATGTTCTCCTTAAAATTATACAAAAAATATCCCATGACAGCCTATGTCTATCTTTTATGGTTGACTCACAATAACACGTGTCACTCCCAATAGCGTAGTAGTTCGAAGCTTTCTGATTATATTTGTCTATTTCTACGATTATAGCACTCTCAATCATCCCAAATTACAAAAGTTAACAGTATTAACTATTCCATAAAAAAAAAATCATAGAAATCGGTATAGAAACACCAAAGTTATACATAAAATACGCTAATAATAAAGCTATCGTACATCAGTACTAAATCTATACTATTATATAAATCTCTAGAGTCTGTCTGTACACTTATTTTTGTCGTAATTCATCATAACTGTGTTCTTTGACTGACTTAATTTTTAGCATTTTTGAAATTTTTGTGTGTCTGTATCTTTATAAAAATTGGCACACAGGAAAAACATGTACTTGCGCAAATCATAGGCGATCTATACATACAAAAGTATGTATAGATATCCAAAAGGATGTTTTTGTATGTGTGTCATCGATAAACTCAGAAACTATTTGATTGATCATTATGAAAGTTGGTATGTTTATCTATTGTGTTATGGAGAAAGTAATTATTTCATCCGTATCATTAAAAATAACCAACAGATGGCCCTTACGTGTATCACGATGCACTTATATTCCGATCAACCGATAATTATAAAATATGAAATAAAAAATGAAAATCTATTCAAAAAGCATAACAACTAACATAATTTCCGTCATATGCCAATAAACATAAAATAATCACAACAATAATAATTGTCATTTTAAAATGAGATAATTATTATAAATTACATATATGGGAAGAAGTGATTAGCTGTTCTGATTATAAGAAAGTAAACAATAATCATAATGGGTAAGTATATTCATAACTCCAATAACAATGAATCTTTAGTATAAAATGTAAACGTAAGACACATAACCAAAAAAAAAACAACTTATTTATATAAATTGAAACCACCATGCCATTGAAGAAATAGAAGATCGGAATATCAACAATATATGCGTAGCGTCATCCAAAAGAGCTACGGAAACAACACACCCACAAGAAATACGTTTAGAAACAAATAGAATTCGAATTTCTACTTTAAGAGCTGCCAAAACAGTTAGTCAACGAAATGATCAAGTTCCAGATCTTCGAACAAGCATCTTTATCGAGAGATACTGATAAACCTGACAAGCCCAATGACTGGATGATAAACGATTAAAATAGACTAAGTCAAGAACTAGAACCAATCTCAATAAATCAGCCTTCAATTACTATATAGGTTATGATAACAAGATGAATCCCGATGTGATCATTGGTTCAATGAATATAGTATGCCCATATTGTCACGCTAAATAAACTGATGGTATATGCTACTCCACTGGTAAAATGTATTTACCACAACTGGTTGAATCACCAGAACCTCTTCTTACCTACGTGACGGGAACTATTAAGGAGTCTAAATATTTCCTTCAGTATATTAGAAATTACAATTCATGCTTTTAAATGACATCTTTTGGAGCAACAAATATTGTACAATACAATAATTTCGCGTCTACGCTTAAAGTGTATCATATGATTGGTTCACTTCTTCCAGTATCTAAATAAAATCCCCAATCTCTGGACATTTATTTCACGGACAACGTAGAAAAAAAAATGATCTTCGATGCATGTACAGTACCACAACTAATCGAGAAATAATCGCTAAATTTAGGATTATGCCTAAAACTGCTCTAGAAAGTGAAAAAACAAATGATTCAAAGTAATTATCAATGCAGATAGAACGCAGAGCATAAAAGGCGTATTAAAGCTTCCATAGCTCCTGAAGTCACAGCTGTAATTGTCGGTACAGAAATTACATAACGAGGTATTGTTATCACTAAGCGACACAAAAACAATCAAGGTGTCGCTGAAAAATATCAATCGTATGACAATTATTACGATTATCCAATTATGATTATACGAGCAGAAGATGGATATCATCTCGGACTGTATCAAAATAATCTCACGACTGGCTCTATGACATCGAAGAGTTAGATTTTTATGCGTATCGTATTATTAGAGATAATCAATCTAACCATATTCTGAAGTATCGTCAACTGTTTTAAAAATTCATTGTTGACATGTACGCTATGGTCGAGAACGAACGATTAAATTACATTCGATGCAACCAATCAAAACTTCAAGCCAAAGGGTACATTTATTTACGTGATACATACAGATGACAAGGTTGTAAATGTAATAACATCGATATTTGATAGAACTGGATAATAGAGGACGTTTTTGTGTGATACAAACTTTTCTAGACTATAGAAATTTAATTAAAATTTTCATCGTACCAACTTTACATCGAGATTACACCAACAAAAACATTCTCATAAATCATATCTGTTTCCGGATTCAAAAAAAGAAGATATGATCTTGATAAATAAGTTTATGGGTGTTATGACCAATCTGCAGTCTATCGAGAACATCATTGACGAATATTAAATGACATAATTTTTAAGTATTTGATTAGAGCTCGCATGTTTCTTGATTATTTGTACATTCTATCAGTAATTAATTACAAAATTAAAAATTAAAAAAATATTTTTCTATGACTAATGCCCAGCGAAGCGGGCGGGTATAGCTAGTAATTAATATAATTAATGCTAATCTAACACAATATTAGTCTAGTATTTTTTTTATTAAATTATGAGCAAATTTTGTGAATTAAATATTTAAATAACACCTGCGATATGTGTGCGATCTGTTTTAGAATTTTACTGTATAGCTTTTAGGCTGTGACTTCGTTCGCGTAAAAGGTGAGAATATTTGTAAAGTGTAAGTGTACGCTGAGGTAGCTATCTTAAGTACAGCCAGAGTAAGAAAACCTTCTTTGGTTATCAAATTAATTCAAAATCAAAATAAACTTTATTCAAGTAGGCTTTTACAAGCACTTTTGAATCGTCATTTTACAATTAAGTGAAGCTACCACCGGTTCGGAAAGTAGATTCTACCGAGAAGAACCAGCAAGAAACTCAGTAGTTACTCTTTTCAACATTTAAAAAATACAAAGTCATGTTAGTTAAAACAATTATTTAAATTAATAGATCTTGCTTGGCAGTCAACAGGTCTTAATTCCTTTATCAAGTCTTAAACTCTTCGTACCTTTTGAATCTAAACATCAAGTAATTGCGACGCAATATGTCATTCTCAATCGGTAAAGCAGATTATCGTTCATACCAAGCACACGAAAATAGATCTTAAGGTGACGAATCTTTCCAACCGATTTCAAAAAGGAGGTTATCAATTCGTCTGTATTTTCTTACCCCGACTGCACATCACGCTATTTTGATAGTGAGATTTTATAGCGTTATGTAAGAGTACTGAACTAAATTGAAGAGTAGCACCGTACAATGCCATGGAGCGCACTCAGCACTGAGGAACAAGGCAACAGCAGCGATGATGAGCTTCAGGTCTATTTGGACCTGAAAAGCTCCATTCCTTCAAGGCATAGGACTAGATACCTCACCTGAGCCGTAACCTTTGTCACCGTTCCCTAGATGGGGATATACACTCATCGATAGGGCCCCGAAGTGATGGAAAATGTTATAGCAAACTAAATCTAAAAGATAGATATATGTTGTCGTGTTTTTTAGAATCTTTACAGGGAAATAAATGAAATTTTATGCAGCGCACGCAAAAAGAGATCTCAAAAAGAATATTTTTACGCGTTTTTGCAACATTTTTCATTTTTACACCGTTCCTCCTCGTTGCAGCGTGATGCTATACCAAACACACATACTCGTCAGCTTTATATCATTAGTAAAATCAAAAATTTTGTTTCACTACAAAGAACACCTTCTTCAAAATGTTTTATAATATAATAAGTGGCTTCGCACGCGCGAATGCTATTGAAAAATATATTTTATGATATAAAGTAATTAAATAACACTAACAAATAAATTATACAATATAATATTAGTGTATTCTTTTTAAAGGTAACATGAGCTCTTGAAATGTAAACTAATACTAGTTAAATAATATTATATAGATAGACTGATTCGAGAGGGAGGTTTATATATATAATACATGCACAATATATATATTTCCCCATAGACAATGACGCTGTGAGAAATATTAACTATTCCTTACATCGTCAATACGCCACTAACCTTGGGAACTAAGATATTATGTCCCTTGTGCCTGTAGACTACTGTACACTAGCTCACTCACACTTCAAACCGGAACACAACAATACTGAGTACTGTGTTTGATGGTAGAATAACTGATGAGTGGGTGGTACCTACCCAGATGGACTTGCACAAAGACCTACCACCATGTATATATATATTACGTAGTAGAGGATAAATGAATAACTGTGAACATTGTAAGACATTCTGCAGTATATTTAGTAGCAGCATTGTAACCGTGTGAAGCCCGGGCGGGTCACTAGTCATAATTACACAGTATAAAACAAACTCGCTTACCGCTGTCTGTCCCTATGTATGCGTAGATCTTTCAAATTACGCAACTGATTTTGATGCGGACGCGAAGAGCTGAGATGGCCGTTGATCGTGGTTAGAACGCGTGCATAACCGATTAACATTATTAACATTAACCGATGATTACGGGTTCAAACCCAGGCAAGCAACACTATATATACTTGCTTAATTTGTGTTTATGCTCAGCGGTGAAGGAAAACATCGTGAGGAAACCTGCATGTCTAATTTCATCGAAATTTAGCCACATGTGCAACAACCCACATTGGAACAGCGTGGTGGAAAATGTTCCAAACCCTCTCCTTAATGGGAGAGGAGGCTTTAGCCCTGCAGTGGGAAATTTACCAGGCTGTTACTTTACTTTACTTTTAATAAATAGATTGATTCTAGGTTTTGGTTTTTCTGTATAATACGTGGACAATATACCTAGTAAAGAAATACTGATAATTTAGACATTCTCTACCATATTTATTATCAGCCTTGCACCCGTGCGAAGCCGGGTCGGGTCGCTAGTTAATGATAAGCTTGACGACCATAAAGTTTATTTTGAAGCTGTCACTTCATTATTCACGTGAATATTACACAATTATAATACAAACAGGGCGAGACAAATTTTCGATGCCATGCATAATAATGAAGCGTGATATAAATTAGCAATTTGTTATTATATTTATCTTACAGCACACATGAATGTGCCCGACGAAATATCAAAGGTCACGTTGCTTGATTGGATGAATGATTTTATCGTTAATTATAAAATTAAAGTTGTTCAGTCACTCGTTCTTCCAAACGAATGTAATAATTACGGTGATTACGCCACGTTTTATGTAAAATTACAACGATGTTTCAGTCCATTCCACGAGTTTTACCCAAGTGATAAATAATAACACGGATTAAAATTAAGCTAGGACACGTTTTGACAGTTTGCTTTAAAAACCAGTTTGTACCGGTTACGATACATTATGTATACTGTTTGAATTCATGGTTATATTTCTTGAAAATAATGTCCGATTTCTTTTTATATAAATCTTCTTCATTCATTCATTGCTTTCTTCAGGAAGAGAGACAGACATGACAGATACTTAAAAGCTAAATAAATATGCGTCTTCAGAGATAAATCATGTATTAATATTATATAATACTAATATTATTATACATTTAACTTTAAATCTTAATTAATTATTTTTTTTTTTTTTGTACCTCTATCCGGTATATTTATGTAACCTTAGTATTGTACAAACTTTAAGAGTATGAATAATCTCACTCCAAGGCGGCTGTAAGAAATATTTTATTGATAAATAAAAATTTTAACAAAAAGAAAAACCGACTTCGAACAAAACACTATTTTAAAACAAATGAATATGCACGAAAAAGTAATAAAAATAATTGCGTATTCAACATATTTTTTAGAGTCTTCCTAAGTTAAATGAAATGAAAAATATTAGACTACTTAAAAGTCGATTAACGATTATATCATGTAGTTATAATTATTGGTATATTTGGAGCCGGTGTCAGCCACGGGACCCTTGATTGATCCAGTATATTATTGTGTAAAATGTAATTTGTAAAAAACATATTTCTTAAAGTGTTCTCGTATTTTTTTTATAGATATACTGTAGGGTTTTATTGGCTGACACCGACTCCAAATATAACAATAATTATAACTACATGATATAATCGTTAATCGACTTTTAAGTAGTCTAATATTTTTCATTTCATTTAACTTAGGAAGACTCTAAAAAATATGTTGAATACGCAATTATTTTTATTACTTTTTCGTGCATATTCATTTGTTTTAAAATAGTGTTTTGTTTGAAGTCGGTTTTTCTTTTTGTTAAAATTTTTATTTATTTTTTGATTTTTAGTGAAGCTGATGTTGACTAACTAATTTTTTTTAATATGGATAGATTAACCGTTCCGTTTATATGAGTCAGAAACGACTACGAGGACAATTTCATTTCCTTTGAAATTGCGAATAAAGCAAAAATAGACTTTCGAAAATGCGGATTTCATACGTCACGCGGCGTAAACTACAAGGATCCCTCGAAAGAGCTGTAATCGAACTCAGCAAATAAACTTTGAAAAAGACCAACTATATTTCGTACATCATATGACATCACATCACATACACAAAATTTGATTAAAGATAGTAAGAAATTCTGCCCCATATCGCACCCTAACTGCGAGCCGTATAGGAGTTCCATCACTACATAGTATAAAACAAAGTCGCTTTCTCTGTCCCTATATCTTTAAATCTACGCAACGGATTTTGATGCGGTTTTTTTTAAAAGATAGCGTGATTCAAAGGAAAGGTTTGTGTATATAATACATGAACAATATAGTAAAGAAACACTGATAATTTTAGAAGTTTGCGAAGTAATGTCGTAAATAAACAAATTCTGTAGTATATTTAGTATCAGTATTGCACCCGTGCGAAGCCGGGGTGGGTAGCTAGTTGATTATAATATTCGACTATGATAATTACATAAACATAACCACATTACGGAAGGTGACTCAAATATCCAAATAACCTATAAATAAAAGATTCGACTGAGTATCGCTAACGTGCTCCTCAGAATTGTTCCGTTCCCTTCCGTTCCGTTACTCTGTCATGGATCCTGTGCTCAAAACCTTACCAAACTTTCACCAAAGTACCGTTGAAGTATATATTTTATAATAAAAAAAGAATTATCAAAATTGGTTAACGTGATTTTCAGTTATTCACTTATTTGTCGCGCATATACATAATGCAAATTTAAGACTTATGTCGTTTTCATATGGATACCATCATCGGAAAAAAATAAAAAAAAAATGGGACCCCACGGGAAGCACTACCTTTCAAACAAAAAAAAAATTATCAAAATCGGTCCACCCAGTGAAAAGTTATGAGGTAACAAACATAAAAAAAAAAAAAAAAAAAAAATACAGACGAATTAATAACCTCCTCCTTTTGGAAGTCGGTTGAAAATAGAACAACCAATAAAAAACAATTGTATTAATTTTCAATATTATTCAGAACAAGATTAATGACTAACATAAATAAATAATGAAATAAAATAAATCGAAACAATTAAGTCTTGAAAAATCGCGATGCTTATCAAGTTTTGAACACGCACCAGTCGGCTCAAAGCCATCTAATCAATCCATATCAATCATATCGACTGTATTTGAAGCCTCCCCTTCGTTCTTATCTTGCGAGAAACATTGCTACGGCTTATATTTACATAGAATAAATAGCCTCCCATGTATTTCATACATAACTATAACAAATAGACTTAAGATTCTTTTATATAAATATGACGATAAAATTCAAGACTTCTGTTTTTAGAACGTTGTATTTTTAATAAGCTATAAATCCTAATAATTTAAAGAAATTCATCAAATAGAACATAACATACACTACAAACATCAAAATACTTATCTCGTGAGATTTCTCACATAGGTATGTATTGGTTAATATTAAGTAATTTATATACTTATTTTGATGTCTTGTATCCCAAGGGGTACTTATATTTTAGGTATTTTATTTTATTTTATTGTCACCTGTTAGACGTTGGTACTGTAAGAAATATTAGATAACTATACCTCACAACGACAGTTTGCTGCCAATCTTGGAAACTGAGATATAATGTCCCTTATGCCTGTAGTTATACTCTCTCACTCACTCTTAAAATCGGAACACAACAATACTGAGCATCTTTGCTTAGCGGAAGAATAAGTGAAAAGATTGGAACCCCGCTAAATAGTGACGACTTTACTTGATACCTATAAAATGAAATTGAAAAATATATATATGAAACCTTCGAAATGGTAACTCATAAACGTGAAACAATAAAATGAAAATTAATAAATCGTTTAGTAAAGTCAAAGGAAAATGTAAATTTACAACTGATTTACATTATAAGGTTTTCTGGATAATTAAAATGTAGAATAAATTGCTAGTCATGAAAAAGAGCAGCCCCTTATTTCACCACCATCATGTAAGTCGTTATTGCGTGATATCAAATGTGCCTGAATACAAGAGATATAAGAATTAACAGACAAAAGCAATTAATATCGCAAGGAAAACGAAACGTAGACAGTTTCTTGATTTATCGTGAATATGATGAGAAATCCTTATTTCTTTCATTAAATAATTCGTATAAACTTACCTATAATTGACATACCTATTTTAGACAGATTATTTTTTTTCCATTTAAAACCGATATCGTTCGGTTTATCGATTGAAAAAAATGATTGCAAAAACACATGTAAACCAAAAACAACATTTTCCATATATAACTACCAAACTTATGTTTGTATATACATAATATACAAATAGTATAAATACAAAAGTATTCGTGTAAACTTTGTCTGTTTGTAACGCTTTCACTGAACCGAATTTGAAATTTGGTATGAAGGAAACTTAACACCAAGAAACACAGTTATACTTGGTGGTAGGGCTTTGTGCAAGCCCGTCTGGGTAGGTACCACCCACTCATCAGTTATTCTACCGCCAAACAACAGAATTCAGTATTGTTGTGTTCTGGTTTGAAGGGTGAGTGAGCCAGTGTAACTACAGGCACAAGGGACATAACATCTTAGTTCCCAAGGTTGGTGGCACATTGACGATGTAAGGTAATATATCTTACAGTGTCATTGTCTATGGATAATGGTGACCACTTTCTATCAGGTGGCCCATATGCTCGTCCGCCAACCTACAACATAAAAAAAATTTAAAAAAATATATTATTATTATAGTATTCGCGCTATGCCACTAGGAAGTGTGGAGTGCCGAAATGGAGGCGTGCCGAAACGAGTCTAACCTCCAAGATACATCGATAAATGTTTCAAATCAAAAACAGAATTTCTTCATAAATATCATTTAACCGAATCATTTTAAAGTAAATTAAAGGTTTAATAGACAATTCGAGTGTCAATATCTATTGAAACGGTCAGGACAGCGAAGAATTGTTTTATTGTTATAAACGATATCTATCAAGCAAACAGAGTCACCTTTTTTTATCGCTGGGAAACGCTTTACGCACTTCCCCCACGTGATGTGAAGTGGGGGGGACTCCCCGGTTTCCTGGACGCCGAGTGCGCCCAGATCCACCCGGTATACCCACTAAAAACCAGTGGTACCCTCAGCGTCTCTCGGCGAGCTACCTAAACAGAGTCACCCCAAGTTCAACAATAATTATATGGTTCATTGAAAACGCACCGCTTATTATACAAAATTAAAAATTTAGATGTAATTATGATATCACGCAATTAAATAACATTGAAACTAAATTTAAAATCAACTTAATTTAATTAATTTAATTCGGGCTCTTGTGTGGGACGCTACATGTGTTGACACGTTGGCCCCATCTCATATCCGAGAAACAATGTTAAGAGCCGGTGCCGCTGCGGAAAAAGCTGAAGCCAAAAAAAGAACTAAATATTTGTGTATTATATCTAATTACTTTTTTGTTCCATTTGCTGTCGAAACGCTTGGCCCTTGGAGTAGTGGTGCAAAAAGCTTCATCAAAAGTATAACACCTCGCCTCATTGCCTCCACTGGTGACATGAGGGCTGGTTCGTTTTTTGCCCAGAGGATCGGAATTGCGATTCAACGGGGAAATGCTGCTAGCATTCTTGGCACCATTCCACGCGGTCAAGATTTATACAGTAACTAGTTTTAGTTCATATTTGTATATATATATTTAAGCATTTAATGTTGTTAATTCTTATGTTAATAGACAATATTTTTTTAATAATTATAGTTACTTAATTTAAAAAATATAAGGTTCTAATTATGAACTCTAAATTCTAAACGTCGTATCGTCGTCGTAGCGATGAGTTTAGCACTATGTTTATGAAATTAACAATTGACAGTCATTTTTGCGTGCGATAGTCACTGAGGTTTAATGTGAGTGATCCTGTTTGAGTGATCGCGCTAGCAGTGTGCAAAATCTTTAAAATTACGCTACGGATTTTGATGCATCTTTTTAATAGATAGAGTGATTCGAGATTAATATTTTTGTATATAATACATAGACAATATGTATAAAGTAAAAAAAAAAAGTAAAAGGAAAGTAACAGTCTGTAAATTTCCCACTGCTGAGATAAGGCCTCCTCTTCCATTAAGGAGAGGGTTATATATAGATAATTTTCTAATGTGATGTCGGAAATAAACAAATTCTGTAGTAAATTAGAAGCCGGGGCGGGTCGCTAGTTAAATAATAAAGAGACTGTTTTTGAATATTGAGTGATTTTTTTTTTTACTGTGCTCGATAGAATGCAATCCGACGCAATCTAAACCGATATGAAACCATGTAGAATATTCCAATACCAATTGTTCTAGCTCTTCCAATATATATTTTTCTCCTACGTGCTACATCACATCGAGAATTACACTCGCGGCACGTTTCGGCGCGGTGACTTAGCGATTGTTCGACCCGGCGTCTAGTCTCTGAGGTTTTGATCACGAGCTTTACCTAACTTTGTTACATAAGAAATGAGAACTATTAAATAGACATCATTAAGCCGAATTTTGTTACTAAAATGTATTATTATATGTGTATTAGATATGTAGGTATATTATACATTGGTAGCATATTTTCAACCGACTTCAAAAAGGAGGAGGTTATCAATTCGTCTGTATTTTTTTTTTTTTTTTATGTTTGTTACCTCATAACTTTTTACTGGGTGGACCGATTTTGATAATTTTTTTTTGTTTGAAAGGTAGTGCTTCCCGTGGGGTCCCATTTTTTTTTTATTTTTTTCCGATGACGGTATCCGTATGAAAACGACATAAGTCTTAAATTTGCATTATGTATATGCGCGACAAATAGGTGAATAACTCAAAATCACGTTAACCAATTTTGATGATTCTTTTTTTATTATAAAAGATATACTTTAAGGGTAGTTTGGTGAAAGTTTGGTAAGATTCTGAGCACAGGATCCATGACAAATTAAGGGAACGGGAGGGAACGGAACAATTCTGAGGAGCACGTTAGCAATACTCGGTCGAATATTTTATTTATGGGTTACATGGATATTTGATTCACCTTCCGGAACGTGGTTATGTTTATGTAATTGTCATAATCGAATATTATAATCAACTAGTGACCCGCCCCGACTTCTCACGGGTGCAATACTGATACTAAATATACTAAAGAATTTGTTTATTTACGCCATCACATTGCAAACTTCTAAAATTGTCAGTGTTTCTTTACTATATTGTTCATTTATTATATACGCAAACCTTCCCCTTGAATTACACTATCTATTAAAAAAACTGCATCAAAATCCGTTGCGTAGTTTTAAAGATATAGGGACAGAGAAAGCGACTTTGTTTTATACTATGTATTGACGGAACTCCTAAACGGCTTACAGTTAGGGTGCGATTTGGGGCAGAATTTCTTTCTGTCTTTAATCAAATTTTGTGTATATGATGTGATGTCATATGATGTACGACATAGCATACGAATAGCTCTTTTGCAAAGTTTTTTTACTGAGGTCGATTACAGCTCATTCGAGGGTGGTACCTTGCTTGTAGTTTATGCCGCATGACGTATTAAAGCCGCATTTTCGAAAGTCTATTTTTGCTTTATTCGAAAGTTTCTTTTGAAATTGTCCCTGAAGTAGTTTCTGATTCATATAAACGGCACGTTTAATCTATCCATATTAAGAAAAAAATGTTAGTCTACATCAGCTTCACTTAAAATCAAAAAATAAATAAAATTTTAACAAAAAGAAAAACCGACTTCAAACAAAACAGTATTTTAAAACAAATTAAAATGCACTAAAAAGTAATAAAAATAATTGCATATTTAACACATTTTTGAGAGTCCTCCTAGGTAAAATGAAATGAAAAATAATAGACTACTTATAAGTCGATTTACGATTATATAATGTAGTTATAATTTTTGCTATATTTGGAGTCGGTGTCGGTGTACCTAGGAGGACTCTCAAAAATGTGTTAAATATGCAATTATTTTTATTACTTTTTAGTGCATTTTAATTTGTTTTAAAATACTGTTTTGTTTGAAGTCGGTTTTTCTTTTTGTTAAAATTTTATTTATTGATCTACCGTCAGGCTTGTTAAATGCACCCGTGACACAAACTTATTTATCACAAACAGTTTTAACTGAGCCGAGATGGCCCAGTGGTTAGAACGCGAAAATATACATATGTACTTAATTTGTTTTTATAATTCATCTCGTGCTCGGCTGTGAAGAAAAACATCGCGAGGAAACCTGCATGTGTCTAATTTCATCGAAATTCTGCCACATCTGCATTCCACCAACCTGCATTGGAACAGCGTGGTGAAAAATGTTCCAAATCCTCTCCTTAATGGGAGAAGAGGCCTCAGCCCAGCAGTGAGTAATTTAAGGGCTTTACTCTTTTACTTTTAGTATTAAATGGTTATGTGACAAAAATTTATAGAATACAAATCGGAGATATTGTAGTGGATGGTGAATGTGAATCTAATCCAACGATTGCAGTTCAAGGTCGTTTCATGTTTCATGTGATTACATTACATTTCCTTAATTTATTCGATGCAAGATTTTATAGATGATAAAAAAGCGTGGAGTTAATATCTGTTGTCTTCCAAGCAGGATAGATTAATTTAAATCATTGTATTAACTAACATGACTTTGTATTTTTTAAATATTGAAAAAGAGTAACTACTGCGTTTCTTGCCGGTTCTTCTCGATAGAATCTACTTTTCAAACCGGTAGTAGCTTCACTTAATTGTAAAATGACGATTCAAAAGTGCTTGTAAAAGCCTACTTGAATAATGTTTATTTTGATTTTTGATTTTAATAATAAGTCTTATTTAATAATTTAGAAATTCATAAATTATTAAACTACGGGATATAAGGAACCAGGAAATTATAAATTTCTATTTTAAATTGAAAAGGCTCAGCTAATGCTGATACGTTATCTCGCCTTCGTTTGCTCTTTGAAGTAATTAATTAGTATAATGTAATACAACGTTGATTTCTGTAGTACTACAGTTCGTGGAATATCTTAAAACATATTTTAAATATTCCTAGTTGATTGAATATTATAACAATTTTTTTTATTGAGGTAGCTGTTACACGCAACTTTGTTCGCGTAGAATGTGAATATATTTACAAATGAACTTAAAATATTACGTTGATGTAAGACTTCATTGTATAATATATATTTAAGTATAAATATAAGTAAAAAAACCTTGCGAAATAAAAGTTTAATTTATGTTTAGTTACATGGATACCTTCAAATTTTACAGTGGGAAACGTTGATACAAAATATTGGTAGCTAAATACGCGTGGGTGGCACCCAGCAAGCTAGCACGAAGCACCAATGAGACATTCGAATCAACTTTGAAATTAGTGGAATTTAAACACAATGAATATTAATAACCTTGTTCAGTTCTTGAGTAACGAAGTTTACTTAATACTCGCAACGTATTTGAACAAACTCAATGCAAGGACTCAATTAAAAGTTTATAACTACGCTATGGGCTTAGGAGATTAACAAGCGATGAAACAAGATATATATAGATAGAGGAATATGCAACGCATTACAATTGTTAATCTATATATTATGCATATAAAATAACGTGTCCTGGCTGCAGTCAGCCAAGATACATCATCACCGAACGTAAACTATTAAAGTTAAAACCATGAAATTTGGAGGTTAGATTGTTTTATTGACTAACCCATTAAGGAAGGAATTTTGGCAATTCTATCAAAAAAAAAAATAGAAAAAAGATAGGGGTTGAATGATCAATGAGTTTCTTCTAATTCGATTCATAAATATTATAATTATACTCGAACAAAACAGCTTACCTGTCAATTATTCAGAACTATTTCTATCGCTAAACGTAATAGCCTTTAATTGTTGTGGTTTATTTCAAAGCGTGCTGAATAAATACAACAGTGCGTACTACGTATCTCAATCTTGAAATGTTGACAACCAACTAATCCTGATATGCTAATTTGATACGTCTAACGAATACTTTTCATAGTTATTTTAATCAATTTCGCACATCACATTCTGACATTCATGACATTTTTCTAACAAATATTTTTATATAACGGCTACACCAAAGGAAGCCTTAAAGATAGCTTACATTCCTGTTCACGCTGTGCGCATAACTGCTACCAGCATCATGTCAGAGAGATTTTATTTCAACTTATTCCTATACGTAATATTTCCTTATATTTGAACTCGTGTTCCTTGTATTTGAACATATACCCGTACATAAAAAGCCATTCAGAATGCCACAATAACTGATGCGTGAATTCTAGCCTTGTAACTCTCTGTTACATATTTATTTAATACTCTATGAAAACCCGGCTTCGCTAGGGTAAAATAATGAACAACAACAACAACAGCCTGTAAATTCCCACTGCTGGGCTAAAGGCCTCCTCTCCCTTTGAGGAGAAAATTTGGAACATATTCCACCACGCTGTTCCAATGCGGGTTGGTGGAATACACATGTGGCAGAATTTCTATGAAATTTGTCACATGCAGGTTTCCTCACGATGTTTTCCTTCACCGCTGAGCACGAGATGAATTATAAAGACAAATAAGCACATGAAACAGCGGTGCTTGCCTGGGTATGAACCCGCAATCATCGGTTAAGGTGCACGCGTTCAAACCACTGGGCCATCTCGACTCGTAAAAATAATTAAAACTAACAAATATGATTTATTACGTACTAGCGACCAGCCCCGGCTTCGCACGGGTACAATAGTGATACTAAATATACTACAGAATTTGTTTATATACTATATAATATTACAAACTTCTGAAATTATCTTAGTGTTTCTTTACTATATTGTCCATGTATTATATAAGAAAACCTTCCTCTCGAATCACTCCTTCTACTAAAAAAAACGCATCAAAATCCTTCGCGTAGTTTTAATGATTTAAGCATACAAAGGGACATAGGGAGAGAGAAAGCGACTTTGTTTTATACTATGTAGTGATTAATAACTAGCTTCCCACTGCTTTGATTGGGTTTTATGTTCGCCCGATGAACTGATGTAATTTAATTTCATGATATTATTATATTATGGTGGATAGGTTTCAGTCGGGTCTATTGTAGATCTGCACGAAATTATTAATATTAATTTATCACGGCAGCAGTATAATTACGAAGAGAAAATACTAGAACAATAATATGATATAGAAAGTTTCTCCAAAACGCGCTGATTTCTATGTATAATTATTATCATAGCTAGTATATTAATAGTACCTTATCTATTTCAATAAAATATAACAAAATCATTTATTACTATTGATAAATAGATATTAATATAGGAAGCCAGATATATTGGCCAACTAATAATTGGTAAGTAATCACCAATAAACATTAGTAGCGCAAGAAATATTAATTATCCCTTGTACATATCCATGTACATGTTGTTATGTAATTAATTACATATTGTCAACGGAAAAGAACCCTGACATATTACTCATATGAGTATGTCATATAACATCGATGAAACTATAATTGTAATATTGAATCGATGTTTCGATTCGCTTTGACGTTTAGTCTATGGTTTATAGGCTCCTAAGGATGAACACTTCGTCTAAAAGTCCAAATCATTAGTAAGATTGGTTAAAAATAATTAACGGCTCTCAGTATTACGGAAAGATACAGATGAATTTCTAAGTAATAGGTTTTGTGTACATATTTAATAATAATATTAATAAGATTTGGTTTAAAATATGATTTATGTGACTGTAACGTATTTTTATTGCCTCATCCTCATATTATCTAAGGATATTTTTGTAGGAATCTTGAAAAAAATCTCCAGCGAATTTTATGACTATGTGAGTACATTTGGTTTAATGATATTCGAATGTTTCTAAAAGTAAAGAAAGGCGAAGGGAGCGAAACGCATAAATCTTTACAGATGAGACACGCGACGTTGTGTCTGACGCATTGGCTATGACGAAAATAGGGGAATTCAATTTATATATATCACCACGAAAGTAGGATAAAAACCTAAATCCGTGACATTATTTACATATATAAATTTACTATTTGACATCACAAACCATTCTGATATAAATCGATTATAATCTATGTGAGAAAATAACACAACAACAATTAATTTGGTGAATGATTTATAAGCTGTAAAGTTTATTGACCTTTAGTAAATTATGCCTAAATGCCAATAATAATACGTTTCCTTATGAAGTTTACTTCAGACAGCATATGCCATCGCTATGTTCATGACTGGCGCATGCACAGAGGCTGTGTTGTGCTGTGCGCGTTAGACGCTTTTTGCTTAGGTTAAATTTCGTGTGTTCGCTTCACCGATGTAATCAATAAGTGTAGGTATGTCTGTAGTTTTATATCTGACGTATTAGTCAAAAAGTGCTGTGTATATCTTGGGTTATCGTTTCGATTATTATATTAATTTTTCAATATTAATATTACGAAAATTTAAAAATTTTCTTTTAAGTTTTCAGTTTTAACGATAGTCCCTACAACGGCTATTATTTTTTAAAATAATTACTGATTAGGTAAAATTAACTAAAAACTAAAACTTTTTTTTCTTATAGCAGACAAAGTTTTTCGATAAGCTTTTATTTCAATACCTTGATTATTCGAAGAGTAAATTCCTTTGATCGAATTCATTCGTTTTGGTTCTTGTTTATTTCAGCGTAGCAAATCTATCCGCCTACGTTGGTGTTTTAAGAGGTTTCGACTATATTCTCAGCTAAAAGTTAGTGCCATTCGGCTGTGGGTGAAACTGTGAATAACATTCTTATTTTGTAGTCTCATAGTAGTTTGTAGTCAACTTAATAAATTGTAGGAGAGGGATGTAGTATGATCAGTAGGCGTTAGGGGCAGTACTCTAAGTCCATCTATACAATTTTTCGCATAAAATAATAACATAAAACATACAAAGGGCTTAATTGATAACACGTCTAGATGTAAGTTACTAGCAAGTACTATTGTTATGTGGTCCTTCTCTCCTTTATTAAAAAATATGTATGCATAATCTATTGTAATTATGAGAATGGGAAGTTAGATAGACTGGCGCCGTAACGCGTTACATAACGAAGTGGTTTACACTCCCATAAGAAAATATCACTTCAAAAATAAAAATAAATTTAGGCTTGTACTTCTATTTTAAAGTTACTATGCCCTTATTGTAGCCATGTAAGATCGGAAAGAGTAACTAGCTTATAATAACGACAACCTCTGCGCAAGTCGACATTATGGTCCAAAAGTCTATACTCAAATAAGACATTAAATCCAAGTTATACTATGAATTCAAAATCATGTTACATACATACAAAACTAATGATTTTGAATTCATTTGTTCTTTGAACTTAGTTCTTAGGATTGACAAACCGATCTAGATTTATAATTGTTATCCCTGGGCATCAGTAACGAGCTGAATCGACTCCTGACCTTGGACGACGGCTGCGTTTTGTTAACGTTAATTGCAAGTTAACAACGTAACTGCAAAAGGCAAACATTTACAAGGCTTAATTGCTTCATTTTCATCAACATATAATTAACTACGCTAATTCACGCCCGCGGCTTCTCCTTCGCATGTGTTACAGGCGGTCGACATTTTATGTACAAAAAGCATATGTTAATATAGCATAAAACGTTTAGTAGCAGTAGCAAAGGCGTAACAGATAAATATTTATTTGGGTATTTAAACTCTCCATTATATTTGACTAGCGACCCGCAGTATACAACAGAATGTTTTAGTATAAAGCGTTCACAGTTTTACAGTCATTAGACAATTCAAACCGCTATGATTTAAAACGCTGGGAGTGTTTAAAAACTGTAATATCTTAGAATATGTTCATTAAAATTACATACTCTAAAGGACATATTTTTTGCATACATTTAAAGATATTTAATAACATACTGTATCTCGTAGGATTCAGCCAATACTTGTATTTAGAGACACAAATTCTGTGGGAGTTTTAAGTCACCGGTGTTTAAGATGCCCATGGGTAGTGTTAGTCACTTTCCATAAGGTGAGCCCACAACATCCCTTTAATAACTTAAAAAGATTCTTCACCATCCGATGACATCCGAAAAAAACCAGCAAAAGTGCAGGACGAATGGGCTTACTCGATTTCTGAGAAAGGAGACCATAACTCAGAAAATCGATCTGTCGTTATAACAAATTCAAAAATATACATTAAAAAATAAGCTCCAAATATATATTCTTAGCAAAATAACAGGCTTTCCCAGATCTATTCGAACCATCTATGTTATTTGATTTATATTCGCATTATTCAGTCCAAGTTAAACGAAAATACATCCATTGCTTACTTTTATGGACGTAGCATAAATATTTTCCGCAAATTCTTAAAATAAACTCATTGTTATTCAGTGAACGCTTACCTTTGTATCTCTTCTTGGTTCTAAAATAGATTTTCAACAGAAGGATTATATATGAACAACTTCTAGAATAAAAATCTATTTCCAGTTCAATGAGCTCAATGCATAGTGAAAGTATACCTCGCACTAAATGTAATATTTGAAGATTGGGTTACTACTAAAGGAAGAATTCCTATTTTTTTAATTGTTTATTTTCCGACCTTGTAATTTATTTTTCTTAATTCTTTGATTTGAATACTCAAAATTAAATATAATTTTTAGTAAATTTTATCGCACTTACAGAAATACTTAGTAGCGTTGCTTTGCTGCGTAGGGACATAACATCTGAAGACACTATTGGTAAGATTGGTGATGTATAGAATATTTAATAATTCTTATATCAACGTGATTATCAAGTTATACATACCAAAAAAAGTCAACCAAAGCGGAAAAAATTGTGCAGGAAGGACCTACAATCAAAGTGTGTGCGCAAATACGGACACTGTTTGATTTTTTATTCTCTTTCTCATAAACCAACAAGGTAAGCCAAAAAAGATTAAGCGCAAGAACAGAGAATTTTATACATTTCGAGGCACGAGGAATAACAATGCCAAATAGAACTTATTTACAAACATAAATAAGTTCAATTTTAACAGAAAAATCCAATATTTTTGTTGCATCATTAGGTAGCCGTAAATTTCATGTTTAATATACACGAAATATGAGTCTCTCTATTAGTGGGAAGTTTTGAATACTTCCAAGCTTCTAACTAACAGAATATTTTCGCGGTAAAAGACAACATGATACACGCCTCCAACCTAGTGAAGATAAAGATATCTCGTGACCTTCGAACTTCAAAATAATATTCCTGATCAAAATACTTACATATTACGCTAGATAGAGAGAACTTTTTAGATAGACCGGTTTTTAAGAAAGTTATGATTAAATTTGTATATAGAACACCATTCAGAATAGAACCTTTTTCTTTTATAATAACTAGCTGTGTCTCGATCCCACACAAATAAAGTTAAAGTTTTACCCCTTGATGTCTTTTGTATATCGCAAGTAATAATATGCTGTGATGACTCATTGGTTAGAAGAAGTGAATTAACCGACTTAACCGACGAGTTTGAGTTCAAACTCAGGCAAGCACTGAATTTTAATGAGCTTCTATGTTGTTCATATTTGGCCGTTAAGACAAATATTGTGAAAAAAATGAATGTTGAGATAGGATATGTCACGAATATCATATTGGTGGATACCAACCCGCATTCTAATGCCAGTTGTGAGTGTACTGAAATTTCTCTTTGAAAAGGACATGCTGTTATTTTTAAGCAAACATTAATGAAAATATTATCTCATTATTTCCACTGGTTAATTTTTGGTCGGTAAAAGATAATCAGAATTACGATTTAACGAGAAATGCTGGTAGCATTCATTCCATTATTCCCCATAGTCATGTTTTATTTATGTAATGGTTTAGCGGTCGACCAAGTGAACCACCTGATGGTAAGTGTTCAACATCGCCTATAGACAATGACGCTATAAGAAATATTAACCATTTCTCTCATCGCCAATGCGCCACCAATTTTGGGAAATAAGATGTTATGTAGCTAGTGCCTGTACCAGTGGCGTAAATAGGGCGGTGCCACCGGTGCGCAGGCACAGGGCGTAGACTCTCGGGGGTGCAATAATAGACAGACTGGATAGGACTATTGTTTTCTCGTTTTGCTCTTGTTAAGATTCCGCTGAGCCCCTAGTACTCACTTCCAATACAAACGTACTTACATACTAGTATCATTAAAACATACATCGCGCTCATTTTTTAGGCAGCGCATGAGCAATACATTTGCAGTAGTGAACCTGCGGTTAAGTTTTAGTGACTGAGACAAGTACATTAGGCCCAGGGCGCAGAAAAGGCTATTTACGGCACTGGCCTTTACTGCTTTCAGGCAGTAGACTATTTGATGAATGTGTGGTACCTACCCAGACGGGTTTGCAACAAGTAGTATAAAGTACAAAAATTTAGTCTTTTAAAAAAATATTTTTATATAAATTCACATTATTATTGCTGCAAGAATTCTCATTTCGAAAATAATACGAATATAATATCATTGTCCTACTTTTTGATTAAAGTCATCGATTTAATCGGATGTCGTCAGCGATTCAAAGGCTTCAAAGTAAAATAAAATATACTTTGAAAAAAAATCTCGCCGAGAATATTACCCTACAAAATAATTTCCGGGAACCCGTAACAAACTTCTGGTTAGAGAATCTGGAGCGAAACGTTAAATCTGTTTAAATTTAATCCAGCTCGGAAACTTATTACGGCAAATCTACGGTCAGATGAAATGTTTGCAATTCCACTATCATTAAAATATGGCTTAATTTTAAATTCCGCTCCATTCAATTAGGAAATTACAACAACAACAACAACAACAGCCTGTAAATTCCCACTGCTGGGCTAAAGGCCTCCTCTCCATTTTGAGGAGAAGGTTTGGAACATATTCATCCACGCTTTTCCAATGCGGGTTGGTGGAATATACATATGGTAGAATTTCTATGAAATTTGTCACGTGCAGGTTTCCTCACGATGTTTTCCTTCGCCGCTGAGCAGGAAATAAATTATAAAGACAAATTAAGCACATGAATCAGCGGTGCTTGCCTGGGTTTGAACCCGCAATCATCGATTAAGATGCACGCGTTCTAAACACTAGGCCATCTCGACTCTGTTGGATGATGATGAGGAAATTAACGAATCATAAAAAATGTCCTACAAATATATGGATCAATCTTACGATTAGTAGACGATATGCTAGCTCTCTGTAAAATACCATCTTGGACTGCCTCGTCTATTGGCTAGATCAAAAAGTCGCAGATCCTTACATCCTGGATTCAAATCTAGGGTTAGTACAATGAAAATTTTAAATTCTGCTCCGATCAATTAGGAAATTAACGAATCATGTGCGTGTATATTCCTGTCTTGAAAAGTATGCAACGACTGAACAGTATCTAAACTCTTTTCGATTGTGTTCTATTTGCCATTCTAATGAATTATGAAAGCGCATTAATGTTTTCACACACCCTTGTACAATTATATATACGGCAGTTAGTCAGACTTTCTTTTAGGCCGTGGTTGATATCGTTTAATAGTTAATATGAAAATGTTTTATTATTCGACACGTTTCGGGAAGACTTCGGTTCTCATCACAATGAAACGAACATTTCGTAATGACGTCATCGAATCACAAATAATAGATAATAACAATATTACAAGCAGCAGATGAATTCAGTAACATTTGGAGTATTGTGGGTAATATTCAATTTCAAAGGCAGTTCCAAGTGCTTCCTTGCCTCTGAAATTGATTACCACGGTAACGATTTACTCAAAATCCAATTGCTCGACGACTCCCGTTAGTGCCAACTCAACGAAGATTAAATTTTACATCCAAGTCGTTTGCTCACGGCTTTAAGTGTTGTGATATATAATAAATTGTTCGATCATATCTTATATGGAATGCTTGGGAATAAATGATCATTATTTTTTACGAAGATAATATAAATTAAACCATTTCTTCCTTATTTAAATTATGTTATAAAGAGATTTCTACATATTTACACGCTTTATTGTTTCATTAACAGTCCATAAATGTTTTTCTGCTGGCTAAGGCCATATCTCCTGGAAATGGAGCTTTTTCAATGCTCTTTGATAGTTATACACGTGGCAGATTCTCTTCCGACACGTGCACGACAAATGTAATCATGGCAATTTACTGGTACATACATTTAAATCAGCAATCATCCTTAAAGATTCAAGTATTCTTACCATCTCACAACCTCGGCCGCTTCGCGAATATATCAATATATGTCTGTTATAAAACAATAAACGCTTTTGAAAAACAATTCTTGAATATGACATCAAATTTCGTTATACTCGTACAGTGGAGTTTGAAGGAACTAGAAAATACTAATATAACAAGTTAACACAAGAATACTGAAGTTAAGACATTCTATTTTCAAACATTCCTCTAACAAAATATAAATTTAAAGTGAAACAACTTTACAGCAAAGGAGTTGGAGGTAATTGTATTTCTATTTCCTTTTAACCTTAAGGCTGTTAAAACTTTTTGCTTTTTATTGAGAACCTAATTTATTTTCTTTGCGTTGGAACGTCAGGATTTCAATAATAACTTTACTTTTCTACGTTTACACGTCAATTTTTTTGTAACGATCAGTCATAGTCAATGGTTCTTATCGTTTGAAATGCATAATGAGTCTTCGTGGACATGACGTGGCATAGACGCTGTTAATGGATAGTGGATACAATTTATAACACATTATTCCTACTTAATAGTAACAGTTATAAACAGTTAATTATTTAAAATAATAAAACGATAATACAAGACTTCAAATTTCAATCTTCATTCGATTTAATCTTACATTGAAATCGCTATCGAAGTTAAATGCTAAAGTAATATTATATCAGACATATTTGGCAGCGATTTTGAATAGCTATTCGTTTATATCACAACAATATTATCTTTCAACATTCGCTCCCAAATTCAGATGAAAAAGACGACGAATTTGAAAGAAAAACACGTCCTGAATACACAAGAACTGTGGTTGTTACAAACAAAAGCACATCTAATTTTATTTTCCTTTCCATGAGTTAAAATACGACCGAGGTAATAATTCTTGTCCTTTTCAATTTACCCTATAAATGCTTAATCGGCTACTTCACTACACGACCCGTATTAAAATGAGTAAAATAATAAATTATTGTGTGATTAATTAATAGTAATTTATCGTTCGAAAGGTGGGACAGCTTGAAGATTAGTGCCGCCCGACTTGCTCACTGAGTGATTTCATTTCGTCCCTTATTTTAAATGAAATTTCAAAATATCCTTAAGTTACTTATAGAACACTTTCGCTTTTCGAAATCATCAAAATCCGTTCGATTCCTTTGAGTTAAACTAGAAAAACAACTATTTTGATATTGTTAAAGTTATGTCTTTTCACACGATCTCATTTCAAACTTCATCATCCTTGACGTACATTAGGCATAACATAAAATAAAGTTTGAATAGGAGTGTGGGCGGTAATTTATCATCTAACTCAAAACGAAGCAACCCACATGAATGAAAAATATTTATGAGCATGAAATTGCAATTTATTATTATTTAGAAGTTTTTGAATATTTCAACAAACAAGTCTCATTTCATTTTAATTATATCATGCAATTCTATTAACATTTATATAAATATACAAATAAAACTCAATATTTTTATAAAACTAACATTCATAGAAGCACTATGTAAAGGTCAATTGCAAAATTATATATTGAATCGATGTTTTCCATTACCCAACATAACTTACTATATTATATGCAATAGTGCTCAATTATTACAAAATTGTAATAATTCTCAGTTATCATATCATTGAACTAACATGAGATAACATGATGGGTGAAAATAAAGTATATTGGTTTTAATCTTCTTAATATGCTTTAAACATTTGTTTTTTATAAAGGGTTATTGGTAACTCGACGTAAATCCGTAAGGAGGTGATAGAGGTGACTGTTTGCAATAATTTTAACCCCCATTTTTTGCACCTTGCCTAGGTGCAAAAATTAACCATTTTTGAGTTATCACTTTTTTTAGCTTTTTTTTCAAAATTTGTCAAAAATGAAACTTCAAAAATTTATTTAAAAAAGTACCAATTAAAACTTCCTCTATTTTATAAAAAACGATTGAACACTGAATATTTGTCAATCGTTAAAAATTAATTATCGGTCCAAATTTAAAAATGCGAGATGGAAACGAAATTAAATTAATACTTTTTTGATTTATTTTTCTCAAAAATGCCTTCAAAACAAAAAAAGCATTATGAACTTGTTCTTCAGATTATTTTAAAAACATAACCGTTTTCTTAGCTTTCCTAAAATGTATAAAAAATAGTGGAAAAATTATTTCAAATCAATCGAAATAAAATGACCAGAAAAGACGCTGGTGAAAATTCGTAGTCGAACATGAACGAATTCGTACTAAAGGTCGCTTTAAAATTCCCACAAAATTAACTAAAAAAAACAACCAAGCAAAAAAACCTGACTTACTTAATACAAATTTAAAATAAAATTTAGAAACAGAAACAGTTCAATAGCTACGTTATAACTAAGACCATTTGTAATATAGCCTAAATAAAGTATGTAAAAGCGAATCCGAGAAACTTTCTATAACAGAGCACTGCACACTGCATGTTCTAAAGTGCATAGTCCAGGGTGCTATCCTTATAATATATTTAATTTAGCCACCCCCATAACCTCCTAAAAGATATACGTCGGGCAGACTGCCCGTGACCACGAACACTGCAAAGTGCTCGAAACGTCGGGATGTTTAAAAATAATTAATATACGCGATTCATCCGTTATAAATAGTTTTATTTAAATGTGTAATCATCGCGAAAATTTAAGACAACATTATACGTCGAATTGCCAACATCCCTGTATAACGACTCCGCAAAGTCAATAATTCTATAGGAACCCCCCTATCAAGCATCCTGTCCATAATATATCATGACATGATATTTATCAATTACACACATTAATAAATATATTTGCATAGAATGGAACAACTTGCCAATCTGTGCACTTAACACTATTAAGTAAGAACTCACTTCCTATCTCACGCTAGAAATCTTTAAGGATGACTTAGAGTGATTTGCTATTTTAATGCGTGTATCCTTTTAGTGCTATAAATACGAAACATCACGTTCATTCAAAATATATTTTACGAATTTCGAAATCTCTGACAGGTTTTGTTTTGATTTCATTTCGTTGTAACTGTCACTCGCCTATATTTGGCGCCAAAATTATGAAACACTACTAAAACTACATTTACTTACAAAACTTTATTAAAAATATTTTTTTATTAGTAAGTTAGAATAAAATTGGAGTTTATCGATAGCAATTTTATTTTATTTTGTTTATGTTTTTCATTTTTCTTGTACTCTAACCGGCCAGTAACATTTTGCCGCGCTCTAAATTTTTTTTATTTCGATTTCTTGTTACCGGTTGTCATACATACGACAACATTTCACAGGTACAAATTTAATTCTTAGAGTCGCTGCTTCGATTAAATTTGAATTTAATTTACAGGATTACACTGCAGCAAAAAAGAATTGATAATAATGCACAAATCTCAACATAGTATAAAACAATCGCTTCTCGCCGAGTATACCTTGGATTTTTTAAGCTTTGCAAAGGATTTTAATACGGTTTTCATCAATAAATAGATTAATTAATTAAAGAGAAAAGTCATTAAGTGTAATAAATGTATATCATATAGCAAAAGGCGGGAATTCCAATTTTATAATTAAATACAATTGTAGATGTTATTAAAAAAAATAAAATTATTAATTATTAAATCTATACTAATATTACAAATGTGAAAGTAGCTCTGTTTGTCTGTCTGTCCCTCTTTCACTACAAAACCGAATTGATGACATTTGATATAAAGCAAATTTGAACTCCAACGAATTACATGTGCTACTTTTTTGCCTAGCACATAGCAACCAAACCCCTACACTCGATCGAAGCCACGGGTGACAACTAGATATATATTATAATCTACTATTCACAAAAATACTATTAACAATCAAACACAATTATATTTAATAACAACAAAAACAACATAAACAATACTTTAAACATGCAACTGAAATCAATCTTTTTATCCTCTGTCTCAACTAATATGGCCGTCGCCTGTCCGCCTGTCAGATATCTTCTCTAACGTTTAGTTGTATGTCCGGTGACGTCACTTCATTTTCGTTCAACAATATATACAACTAGATATATATGTATATATATCTACTTCAACATTCTATAAAAATGCATAAGTAAGCGAAATATAACATTAGGTTTTTAATGTAAAACAGCACTCGTATGCCGCGATGGCAACCAGCATGCCGCTCTCATGTACCGCTGTGACGCTGTGTTTACTTTATCAACAGAACTCAGGCCTTATTTATTTTACTACACACTTATTTTTTTATAAATTGGTTAATTCAATATCGATTTCGATATTTCACATTGATTGAGCTAAAGCACTTTAGAATCGTCAGTGTCTAACACAATTTCAACTATAGAGTATGATATAGAAAAGTAAAACTTAGTTTATAGTTATATACCTATATTCCCTGGAAATACTAAGAAAATTTCATTCCAATATATATTGGGTTCGAAAAAAATATATTTGTATTTTATATACAAACTAATTTTTTTTTTCAACCATTTTTTAGTCCCCATTAGAGTTAGGACCATAAGTCCTTTTTTTCGCGGCTATGACAACATTTTACCCCTTTTTGTTATAAAACTTCAAAGTGTATCGGATTTCTACCTTAGATTCATTAATTTTGGTGGACAGAAAAACAATTGTAAAATATCGGGAAACCTTTTTGACATTTACATTACTTGTTTTACGATATTATCTTTTTAATTTTATCAAAAACAGCCAGATACAAACAATACAATTATAAAGATTTTACTGCAATTGTTTACCTATTTTATGAGTATGTATGTATTCGTCAAGACATTTAGCGTCAATCAAACAAGTGTTCCACTTTTCAATTTTAAAGACCTAAACATACATAGGGACAGACAGCGGTAAGGACTTTGTTTTATATAATAAATAATGATGATTATGATAATAAAACCTATTTTTTCACGATACATTTCATTAAAAAATTAACAAACATTTCTGTTGCTTGTAAAGGCAATAGGACCCCGTTCTCTGTAATATGTTTCAGCAGTGTAATTAATATAAATGAATACTTAACATAGCATGCAATTTGCTAAGTTCATCCTGACAACTATATTAATAGTATGCAGAATAGTAAAGTATGATAAACTAAGCAAGCTTATAAGACGCTGAATAGAACATTTCTGTCACATGTTCAGCCTCTGACATGATATACGAATTTGAAATAAAGCTTCATTTAAGTAACCGAGACAAAAATGTCACTTGTGTGTTACAA
Organism: Vanessa cardui; assembly: GCF_905220365.1. NCBI lineage: Eukaryota > Metazoa > Arthropoda > Insecta > Lepidoptera > Nymphalidae > Vanessa > Vanessa cardui. Next base: position 9,750,290 of record NC_061133.1, on the reverse strand, counting down.
CTGTATTCATGCATCCTTCACAGGAAACGAGTATGATACAATGAAAATCCAGAATCTGTCGCATATTGCAGATTTTTTTTTTTTAATTAAGATCTTTGAAAGAAGAGAAACATTTGTATTAATTCAGCTTCTTTGTACACTTTCAATCAATTATGGATTCAATCAGGTATGGACAAAATACTGTTACATTCTACAAAAAAACAGCTTAACACAAAGATTTCGCGTCTTATATTATCGTTCTTGACACACTCCATCAAAACATGATAGGCATCCTCCAAAACTCCACAAACCGAACAATAAGGATGCGGAACCACTCCCATCAGATGCGCAAATTTTCCAAATGGAATGTGTCCAAATCGCAACCGTAAAGCAGTGTCATATTGCAGATTTATTACGTCACGAATTAGAATTAAAAGTTATTAGTTCTCCCGAAAATTATAAACTTGCAAAAAAAGATATTACTTTAGATGGACGACTTTATAACAAACTAGAAGAATACTACAAAATTTCATCAAATTCGGTTTGTTCGTGAAAGATCGAAAAACGGACAGACAGACAAAGTTACTTTCATATTTACAATATCAAGTAACCTATAAGGCGAATATTTTTATTGTTACATTTATCAAACTGTTCTCGTGTAAGTGAATCTGTCTTTTTGAGAATAAATCCTTAAACCTCAAATGTGTATTCTCGTTAAAAGTAAATATAAGTATCGTTTAATAAAAATCTGTAACTGATTTTTGAGTTTCTAATTGTAAAAATAATTGAGCATTTTGTGTTTAGTCTATTGGCTAGTTGATATGATTGCAGATACCGAGCATCCGGGAAATTCAATCTTTTACAGACTACAGAGGTTTTATTTATCTTATTAAATCAAAAAATAGTTTCGTAAATGTCAAAGTAATAGATATCTGTAGGTAAACTATAGGTAAACTAAAGAAATATATAAATTAATTGGAGTGTCTGAAAGTAGCCGCTTATTACTAAATGCATATGTGTGTAAACGGTACATATTCCAAAATATATATTTGTTCATTTTTTGTCTGTCTGTCTGTCCGTTTGTATGGCTTTGTAACATACGCTAGAACAAAAGCTTTTTTGTTAAAAAAAAACGCACAGAGTCGCGGGCGCAGCCAGTAGTTAACTACATTTAGTAGTATCTTAGTGACTTCCCATTTCTTCCCGTCATGAGTGTTCGAAAATCATTTTTTTGTCACCTGGTGTAAATGGTCACCAGTGCGCGTATACACTGTTACTGTAAGAAATAGTAATCATTCAAAGACAAAGTCAATAATCTTTATTCAATATAGAAGTGATTACACTTGCTTAATAGACAAAAAACTAGCATCAGCTCGGAATTTAACACGTCGGTTCTGAGAAGAAACGGGGAAATAAACTCAGCAAGTACAGTGGTAGGTCTATAATTGTAAGGGTCTGAAGTTCTACCTGATATTCTTCATTTATTCAGTATGCCGCCAACTATAGGAAATATAAGCGTCTCTTGGGAATCAATTTTTTACCCATTTACTTTGTGGATTATATATCATAATGCGTGTTTGAAATGTAAGGAGGAAATAACATAATTATGCTAAACAGCAATTAAAAGCAATGGTGCATTTCCACGAACTAAAACATAGGTATTATGTTGAAAGTTTTATACGTACATATATACAAACAATCCACCTATACATATGATAAAATGAGTATATGTTTGTAATATTAAAATACCACATACGTATGTAAACACAGTGCATATACCAATATAACAGTTTTTTTTTTACAATAATTTCTAGAATTATTGCATCGATTTTGACGGGACTTTTACTAGCATATAGCTGATATAATAAGGTATAACTTAGGCTATATGTAAAATAATATAAAAGTCACGCTGCAATATTCAAATATTGTTTAGTACCGTGCGCAGCCTTCGCTGTCACATAGGGGGCCTCCAACGACTTAATATCACAAAATCTGCCTATTACTGAATTATTAAGTTATAAGTAGTAGTTTTGTGAACTGGACACAATAACTTACTTGGTGGTAGGGCTTTGAGCAAGCTCGTCTGGCGCCCTTTCCATAATATATCATGACATGATATTTATCAATTACACACATTAATAAATATATTTTCATAGAATGGAACAACTTGCCACATCTGTGCTACCGATGACCTATCACTGGTTGTCATACATACGACAACATTTCAGTCGCATTAGAGTCGCTGCTTCGATGAAATTTGAATTTTTACAGGATTACACTGCCGCAAAAATGAATTGATAATGCACAAATCTCAACATAGTATAAAACAATCGCTTCGCGCCGTCTGTATCTTGGATTTTTTAAGCTATGCAAAGTATTTTAATGTGGTTTTCTTCAATAAATAGATTGATTAATTCAAAAGAAATGTAATTAGGTGTCGAGATGGCCCAGTGGTAGGAACGCGTTCATTTTAACCGATGATTGCGGGTTCAAACTCAGGCAAGCACCGCTGTTTCATGTGCTTAATTTGTCTTTATAATTCATCTCGTGCTCAGCGGTGAAGGAAAACATCGTGAGGAAACCTGCATGTGACAAATTTCATAGAAAAACTGCCACATGTGCATTCAACAGCGCACCAACCCGCATTGGAACAGCGTGGTGAAATATGTTCCAAACCTTCTCCTCAAAGGGAGAACTAATTTGAACATACACCTTCCCTGTTGGAACTTCTGCTGACTTCGCATCTGGATGGCTATCAGATTGTCGTTGATCCCCCTCTGGACTCGTCGGACCACTGTCTCGTCCGGAGTACAGTGCCGGTTACACGGTACTCACGACCTCGTTTCGCGGGCTGCCGTCGCGTGTGGCACTACAAGTCAGCAGATTGGGATGGGATGCGGTCCTTCTTTGCATCTTACCACCATGGGGGCGGGTTTGATTCTCGATGGACGATCCGAGCGTTGTTGCTGACTCTGTCGCCGATGTGGTGATTCAGGGTATGGAACTTTTCATTCCATATTCTGCGGTGCCCATTGGTGGCAAGTCCCCGCCCTGGTTTGGTCGTTTCTGCAAAACGGCTTCACGAAAATGGGAACGCTACCAAGACTGGGCTAACGCATCGGCGTCTCGTGATGCAAACACCAGCACATTCAGAAAGGAATATAACTCTGCTTCTAGGTCCTTCAAAAACGTGATTACTCAGGCGAAGTCGAAGTACATTGGCAGAATTGGCGAGAGACTGATGCGCTTCCCTACAAGAACACGTGCGTTCTGGTCTCTCGCCAAGGCTGTCCTAAGGGATTTCTGTCAGCCATCCTTTCCATCTTTGCGCAGGGACGGTGAGTCTTTGGCCCATACCGCGAAGGAGAAGGCCGATCTTTTATCCGATATGTATAATATAAATATAAGGCAACCGCTCAGATCCGTCCAATTATAGGCCTATAGCCATCACCTCCATGCTCTCCAAGATAATGGAGTCCCTTATTAACTGCCAGCTCCTGCGGTATCTAGAGGAGAACCAGCTGATTAGCGACCGCCATTACGGTTTCCGTCGGGGTCGATCGCCCGGTGATCTTCTAGTTTATCTTACTAATAGATGGGCTGAAGCAGTTGAGAGCATGGGTGAAGCATTAGCAGCCAGCTTGGACATAGCGAAGGCCTTCAATCGCGTGTGGCACAAAGCGCTTACTTCGAAGCTTCCTTCCTATGGGCTTCCCGGGAAATTATGCAATTGGATTTTTGGCAGATCGGAGCTTCAAGGTCGTTGTCGACGGTGCATGCTCTGACTTAAAATTCGTCAATGCTGGTGTCCCACAAGGCTGCGTTCTATCACCCACCCTGTTTCTTCTGCATATCAATTAAGCGAAGTCTCGAAATGGGGCCGGCTAAATTTAGTCCATTTCAACCCCTAAAAGACGCAAGTTTGCGCGTTAACCGCTAAAAAAACACCATTTGTACCGTATCTCCACGATTTGAGAACATCCCCATAGCCGCTACAGGTAGTATCGGAATACTTGGCGTTGATATTTCGGGCCTCGTTCAGTTCCGCGGTCAATTGGAAGGCAAAGCCAAATTGGCTTCAAAAGAGCTCGGTGTGCTCAGTAAGGCGAGACGGTATTTCACGTTGGCCCATCGCCTAAAACTTTACAAGGCGCAAATTTGGCCTCACATGGAGTACTGCTCCCACCTCTGGGCGGGTGCTTCCCAATACCAGCTCCTTCCATTTGACCGCATCCAACGTAGAGCGGCTCAAGTTATCGACGATCAAGCCCTTTCCGACCTCCTTGATCCTTTGGCCTTGCGTAGAGATGTCGGATCACTCTGCATCTTCTACCGAATTTTTGAGGAATTGGTCGGATTAATCCCGGCTGCTGAATTTCACCTTTGGACATCTCGTCAAAATTCTAAGTTTCACCCGCACCACCTTGATGTCCGAAAATCCACAAAAGCGCGATTTCTTAGACATTTTCTGCCTCGCACAACCACTTTGTGGAACCAGCTTTCGCCGTCGGTTTTTCCGAGCCCTTGGTCAGGAAGCTACGACATTACGGAGTCAGGGACACTGCACTCAATCTTCTGATTTCGTATCTGAGCAATCAGATTCAGAGGGTTGATGTAAATGGAAAGAGATCTCCCGGGGCTCAGGTTACTGTGGGGTTCCCTCAAGGATCAATTCTTGGTCCATTTCTCTTCCTGGTTTATATAAATGACCTACCACATCTCTTAGGTGATAAACTCGAGATAGTATTGTTTGCTGACGATACTTCATTAATTTTTAAAATAAAAAGACGTCTTTTAATGTATGACGATGTGAACAATGCTCTCTCGGAAATAGTACATTGGTTTAGTGTCAATAATTTAATGTTAAATAGTAAAAAGACAAAATGTATTAAATTCACTACTCCCAATGTAAGATGTGTCAAAGCGAATGTACTTTTAAACGGGGAAGCATTAGATGTATTAGAGTCAACAGAGTTCCTTGGTATGACAATTGACTCTAAGCTCCAATGGGGCCCCATATAAGTAAATTGGCAAATAGACTCTGCAGCCTATGCGGTAAAAAAGATTAGATTTTTGACTGATGTGGATACAGCTCGCCTTGTGTATTTTAGCTATTTCCACAGTATTATGTCGTATGGCATCCTACTCCAGAGTCATTAATACTATTTTTGTACTGCAGAAGAGGGCTATTCGTGCAATTTATAACCTGGGCCCAAAAGATTCGTTAAGATGTAAATTTAAAGAAATTAAAATAATGACTGTCGCTTCTCAATTTGTTTTTGATAATGTTATGTATGTACGCAAAAATATAAATGAATTTCCCAAAAATTGTGACGTACATAATACTAGGAACAAGAATAAACTTATAATTTATATAAGTTAATTTATATATTATATATTGTAATCTAATAAGACCTCATCTTGAATATGCTTCACAGATCTGGAACCCTATTTACAATAAATACATAGCCCAAATTGAACGCGTTCAGCATAAATTCCTACGTTCCGTATGTTATAAATGTTCTCACTGCCGATTATCCTATGACCAACTTCTTAAAAAATACAAGTTAATTTCTCTTAATAATAGGCGTAAGCTTCTAGATGCGACGACTTTATACAATATATGTAACGCAAAAATCGACTGTCCAGAACTATTGGGTGAAATTCATTTTTTGATACCTACCAGACCGTTGCGACAGACTCGCGAGGCTAGACTGTTCGCTATCAAAAAATGTAATTCCAATGCTGGCAAACGAGCACCTTTATATCGCTTATTGCAAAGTTACAATGAAGCTTTTAACAAAATTGATATTTTTGTTTATAATAACAATAGAAAGTATAAATTAGATTTACCTAAATGTTTACGTGATTGAACGTGATGTTGTTGGAATGTTTATATTATAAGAATATAATTATTTACCCGTAATCTACTTTTATATAGTCTGTCTTTGTTCCTTATATTTTTTAATGTATCCGTGGACAATGTTGTGGATTGTACAAATACTTTTAAGCCTATCTTTAGATTACTACTTTTGTTACCACTTCTTTTTTTGTGCAATTGTTTATTGTTCCTCAATAAAGAATAAAAAAAAAAAACTTGTTACGCCTTGTACCCGATTACACAGGGTTAGTAATTCTTTTTGGGGCAATGTATGGCGTTTTTACAACAGGATCCCAGAAAACGTTCAACAATATTCAATTATAAAATTCAAAAGAATCGTTAAAGAGCGTTTGTGTGCTAAAGGATATTACAGCACTAATGACTTTCTAGTTGACTGCACACCTTGGGAATGAGATGATCGCCTCCAGGCTGTTTCAAATAACAAGAATATGTTTATTGTTGTAAATTATAAATTGACATTATAAAAAAAAAATCCCGCTGAGTTTCTTTCGCCGGTTCTTCTCAGGTCTGAGGTATTATAATTCCGAACCGGTGGTAGATTATCGACAGTCAATAAGAAAGTGACACTTCTTCAAGACACTTCTATTTTGAATAAAGGTTTTTGACTTTGACTTTGAACCGATACGACATGGATACCTTCAAGAAAAGAGCGTACTCCTTTTTGAAAGGCCGGCAACGCACCTGCAAGCCTCCTGGTGTTGCAGATGTCCATGGGCGGTGGTAGTCACTTTCCATCAGGGGAGCCTCCTGCTAGGTTGCCACCTATTCCATAAAAAAAAAACTCGCTGGAAGGACACAGGCTACTTTTCTGCCTAACACATGACAACCAAACCCCTAAACTCGAGCGAGGCCACGGATTACAACTAGTTATTGATATATACTTCTACATTCTATAAAAATGCATTTGTAAGCGAAACATAACATTAGGATTTTAATGTAAAACAGCACGCGTTGGGTGTGAGAGCCATTCGTGTGCCGCGGTAACCAGCATGACGCTCTCATGTACCGCTGTGACGCTGTGTTTATTTGATGAATAGAACTCAGGCTTTATTTATTTAACTACATACTTATTTTTTTATAAATTGTTTAATTCAATATCGATTTCGATGTTTCTCTTTGATTGAAGCTACATTAAGAAGTGTGTGTGTATTACAAAAATTGTATGTTATCTGTGTTTAGTTCAAATATCGAATTCTATGATTTTCTTAACAATATGAACAATTTTAAAACCAAATATTATTTCTTTAAGTATGCTCATAAAAGCACTTTATAATCGTCAGTGTCTAACACAATTTTAACTATAGAGTATGATATAGAAAAGTAAAACTTAATTTATAGTTATATACTTATATTCCCTGGAAATACTAAGAAAATTTCATTCCAATATATATTGGGTTCGAAAAAGTTATTTTTTTATTTTATATACAAATTAAATAGTTTTTTCAACCATTTTTTAGTCCCCATTAGTGATTCTGCGTTAAGACCATAAGTCCTTTTTTTCGCGGCTATAACATTTTACCCCTTTTTGTTATAAAACTTCAAAGGATATCGGATTTCTACCTTAGATTCATTAATTTTGTTGGACAGAAAAACAATTGTAAAATATCGGGAAACCTTTTTGACATTTATATTTACTTCTTTTACAATGTCATCTTTTTAATTTTATCAAAAACAGCCAGATACAAACAATACAACTATAAAGATTTTACTGCAAATCTTTACTTATTTTATTAGCATGTATGTATTCGTCAAGACATTTAGCGTCAATCAAACAAGCTTTCCAAATATATTGCGACTTTTCTAAATGCTTTTTGAAAGATCTTATAACACATCCAAAACTTCTAGTCTAAACATTGTAAAGTTCAAACAGTAACAAAACACACGTGGCAACGCTTCAGCGTCTTCTATCTAAAAGTGCGATTCGAGTTTCTAAGTGAGACTCATAAGCGGACTCTCAGCTTAGATGATAATCTAAATCTTTCCATATCTTTCTTGTACTTTCTACTCAAAATAATTTTACGATTTTAGAATCAACATTTATAATTACAAAGTTAATTCTAGTTTTGTACGTATAAACACTTCTTTATTTATGTAATGTAGCGCCCCGGTTTCGCACGAGTGCAATGGTTATAATAATATACTACTGATTTTGTTTTTGTTTATTTACTATATTGTCTATGTTTCATATGCAAATACCTTCCTCTCGAAACATTCTACCTTCAAAAAATCGCTTAAAAATCCGTTACGTATTACGTAATATTAAAGATCTAAGTATCCACAGGGACACACAGCGGTAAGCGCCGTTGTTTTATATTATGTAATAAATAACGTTAATAAAACCTATTTTTTCACGATACATTTCATTAAAAAATTAACAAACACTTCTGTCGCTTGTATAGGCAATAGGACCCGGTTCTCTGTAATATGTTTCAGCAGTGTAATTAATATAAATGAATATTTAACATAACGTGCAATTTGCTAAGTTCATCTTGACAACTATATTAATAGGATGCAGAATAGTAAAGTATGATAAACTAAGCAAGCTTATAAGATGCTGAATAGAACATTTCTCTCAGATGTTCAGCCTCTGACATGATATACGAATTTGAATAAAGCTTCATTTAAGTAACCGAGACAAAAATGTCACTTGTGTTTTACAATTGTATTCATGCATCCTTTACAGGAAACGAGTATGATACAATGAAAAACCAGAATCTGTCGCATATTGCAGTTTTTTTTTCTTTAATTAAGACCTTTGTTGCTAATGCGACTATGTCGCCCTGTTATTAAACATTTATATTAATTCAGCTTCTTTGTACACTATCAATCAATTTGTACAATTTCTTTGCAGAGACAGAATCAGGTATGGACAAAATACTGTTACATTCTCCAACGTTACAAAAAAACAGCTTATCACAAAATATTTGGCATCTTATAGTTTCGTTCTTGACACACTCCATCAAAATATGATAGGCATCCTCCACAACTCCACAAACCGAACAATAAGGATGCGGAACCACTACCATCAGATGCGCAAATTTTCCAAATGGAATGTGTCCAGATCGCAACCGTAAAGCAGTGACATACTGCAGAATTATTACGTCACGTATTAGAATTAAAAGTTATTAGTTCTTACAAAAATTATAAACTTGCAAAAAAGATATTACTTTAGATGGAGCTCGACTTTATAACTAACTAGAAGTCGCCTGCAACTTTGCTCTCGTTTTACGGTATTTATTGTCATGTGTTAGGCAAAAAAGTAGCCTATGTCCAAACTTTGAGATCAAGTTTGCTACATACCAAATTTCATTAAATTCGTTTCAGCGGTTTGGTCGTGAAAGAGCGAAAAACGTACAGACAGACAGAGTTACTTTTACATTTAAAATATCAAGTAACTTCGTTAAAAGTAAATATAAGTATCGTTTAAAAAAAATCTGTAGCTGTTTTTTGAGTTTCTTATTTTAAAAATAATTGAGCATTTTGTGCTTAGTCTATTGGCTAGATGATATGATTGCAGATACCGAGCATCCGGGAAATTCAATCCTTTACAGACTACAGAGGTTTTATTTATCTTATTAAATCTAAAAATAGTTTCGTAAATGTCAAAAGTAATAGAAATCTGTAGGTAATCTATAGGTAAACTATAGGTATATATAAATAAATTGGAGTGTCTGAAAGTAACCGCTTATTACTAAATGCAAATGTGTGTAAACGGTACATATTCCAAAATATATCTTGGTTCAATTTTTATCTGTCTGTCTGTCTGTTTGTTTTGACGTTGTAACATAGGCTAGAACAAAAACTTTAAAAAAAAAAACACGCACGCAGAGTCGCGGGCATAGCCAGTAGTTAATTTCATTTAGTAGTATCTCTATGTCTTCCCAATTCTTCCCGTCATGAGTGTTCGAAAACCTGTGCGCATATACACTGTTATTGTAAGAAATAATAGTCATTCAAAGACAAAGTCAATAATCTTTCTTCAATATAGAAGTTATTACACTTTCTTAATAGACAAAAAACTACCATCTCCTCGGAATTTAACACCTCGGTCCTGAGAAGAACCGGTGAAATGAACTCACGAACAGGAATAGGTCTATAATTGTTGGGGTCTGAAATACTACCTGATATTCTTCATTTATTCAGTATACCGCCAACTATAGGAAACAAGATGATATTACGTCCCATATGATTGTGGTTACATTTTATCAAACACAAGCGTAGTTTGGGAATAAATTTTTAAAAGCCATTTACTTTGTGGATTATATATCGTAATGCGTGTTTGAAATGTAAGGAGGAAATAACATAATTATGCTAAACAGCAATTAAAAGCAATGGTGCATTTCCACGAACTAAAATATAAGTATTATGTTGAAAGTTTCATACGTACCATATACCCGAACAATCTATATATACATATGATAATATGAGTGTCTCTTTGTAATATTAAAATACCACATACGTATGTAAACACAGTACATATACCAAAATATTTTTTTAATATATATTTATTTTATATTATATTAATAATTTGCAATAATTTCTGGAACGATTGCCTCGATTTTGGCGGGACTTTTACTAGCATATAGCTGATGTATTAAGGTATAACTTAGGCTATATGTAAAATAATATAAAAGTCACGCTGCAATGTTCAAATATTGTTTAGTACCGTGCGCAGCCCTCGCTGTCACATAGGGGGCCTCCAACGACTTAATATCACAAAACCTGCCTATTACTGAAATAATAAGTTATAAGTAGTAGTTCTGTGAACTGGACACAATAACTTACTTGGTAGTAGGCTTTGAGCAAGCTCGTCTGGGTAGGTACCACCCACTCATTAGTTATTCTACCGCCAAATAACAGTACTCATTATTGTTGTGTTCCCATTTGAAGGGTGAGTGAGCCAATGTAACTACAGGGACAAGGAATATAACATCTTAGTTCCCAAGGTTGGTGGCACATTGACGATGTAAGGAATAGTTAATATTTCTTACAGCGTCATTGTCTATGGGTGATGGTGATCACTTACCATCAGGTAGCCCATATGCTCATCCGCTAATTTATACCATAAAAAAAAACTTTTTGTTCAATTCAAAAGCACGCGAATTCGCGGACACAGCTAGGTTCTCCGTATAACTAGATAAGAATTTAAAAAGTTGACTCAACATTGGTAAGGAAGTGCTTCATTTGTTTGTTTTGTTTCAGACCAACAAAAAGCTACTAAAACTTTAGTTAGATCTCCAAATGTGTTCATATTGTTTCTTATTTAGTTATTATTAGTCTTCAATTTTAAAATAAACCTAACCAAAGCGTCTGTTGTGAATCTGTAACAGAGAGCTGACCGTGTAGGTTGACTGTTTGAGTTCGATCATAATTTCAGAATACATTACAAATTTAATTAATTCTGACGTTATTTTACATCTCAATTTTCGATAGGATTTTAACTTTACGATATAATATTTTGAACGTTTTGTTTTACCTAATACAAAAAAAATGTAAAATCCCCATAATCATTTGAACAGCATATGCTTATATCTTAACTTTAATTATAAACATAAAAACAATTCGTACGACAGTACTTTGTAATTTCCAAATTTGTCTCCCGGACCATACTAACAACATTCGAAATTTGAACTAAATGCAACATGTCGACCATTCAGAATTATCTGTCATTAGCATGATGATGTCCCATTGTGTGAGGTTACTAAGTATTTACACGTTTCAGTCGAAGAGCGGATTTAAACAATCCCATTTCCGATCTTGTTAATTTACAATTGTAAAGATGCAAAGAATAACTAAGTAATTATTATTTGTATTGCGACAATAGGAAAGATTCTCTTTTATTGTATTGCCTATGGTACTAGTTTTGTTTATGGCTTTACTTCCATGTTTTTCCTGATTTACTTAAATACGTCTGTGGCACTTACTTCGTTTCTATACTCTAATTCTGCATCGTTTTTTGACAAACCCACTTTAAATGTATATTTATGACACCTAACTGACCTACTGACTTTTTGCAAAGAGTATAAGAATTTGATATAACTGTTAGCGTTCTGTCAACTATTCAACGTAATCATAATTGTACAGTAGCTACATATTTTTATTTTTTATATCGTATACTTAATATAATTAAAAGCCCTGATCTAAAAAATATATTATGTTAATATTACTTTATATATGACATTTCGATATAATCAAATCTTAGAGACATTTGATTTTTAAAAAACAGGCCAGACCGGAATTCATCGATAGAAATCCAGACCCGAAAACAGTAATATCTGTTTTTCTAACACAACAATGTGCTTTCATTGTTTTTGAATTCACAGCTAAATATTTATTGGTTTCGATAAAGAAAATAGATTGTACTGCGTCCGCAACAAAAACAGCGAGATAATAAATAAAGGTACGAACATTTCTTATTGGCTCGTCCCAGCGACGGATGAATGTGTTAACCGCTAAGGATTGCGGGATTCAGAGAACATAATGCTGTTATATCTCTACAATTTTCTTTACCCCATTCACAAATTGGGAATATTGTGTTTATTGAATACTAGCGATCCGCCCTGGCTTTGGGCGCGTAAATATTATATTACATTCTAATAAAAATCTGTAAATTTTCCACTGCTGGGTTAAGGCCTCAATCTGCGGAAAAATTTTGAGCATATTCCGCCACGCTACTCCAATGTGGGTTCATGGATATACGTTTCCTCGCGATGTTTTCCTTCAGCTAATTATAAGAATTAAAATTCAGTGGTCCTTGCCTGGAATTGAACCCTGACCATCGGTTAAGATGTACATGTTCTCACCACTGGCCCATCTGGACTCTCTCTGGGCTATCTCAGCTCTCACATCACATCTCGGTTCTCACTGGGCAATCTCTGATTTCACTAGGCCGTCTCGGCTCTCATGTTGAATATTACTAAAATTTGCAAATTGTATATTTATTCTATAGTGTTTTGTGATAATAGCTGCAAACCAATGAAAAAGAATTAGAGTTGGCTGTTAAGTTCCAAAGATTTTACCTCTTCCTAATATAAGTTAGTTAGTAGTTAAGTTAGTTATAAGTTAAGGTACATATTGTATTTTACAACTGACAACGTGATTGGAAATCATTTATAATGGCTGACTAGGTACCTACAAATTAAATTTTTATATACAAAATAACTTAATATTTATTATTATGTTAGTACTAAATATCATAATTTAAGCAATAAAATAATTATTATCTTATAAATTAATAAATCTCCACCGAACACAAACCCGGATCCTAAAGTTTTTTATTAACGAAAATATTATGATATTGTTCTGTTGATCCAATGTTTAGAAAGAGGTTGATTGTTTGGTTGATTTCAATAATTTGAGTCAGTCGTTTCAAAGAAAGCTTTCTTTAAAATAAATAAGATGAAATCACTTTTATTTCATTTATTCTATCCAAGCCTATAATAAGAATGGGACCTAATAGATCGACAAAATATTCAATAGGACAAGGTGTATAAATATATTACCCATGATATAACAAGGGTCCTAGTCCGTGTCCAGGTTATAAGAACGACACCATGATGTGTTGGTATTCAGATACCTTGACATCATCAAATATCGTGTATACATGTTTTATAATATTATTTAAAATTTTTGACAAATCAAAATCAAAATAAAAGTAAAAGTAAAGTAAAGCAGCCTGTAAATTATCCATTGTTGGGCTAAGGACTCCACTCCCATTAAGGAGAGAGTTTGGGACATATCACACCACGCTGTTTCAATGCCGGTTGGTGAAATGCACATGTGGCACAATTTCGATGAAATTAGACGGTTCAATCGTTATTATTTCTGTAAAAAAATTGATTGAATTTCTTTTTTCAACAGTACAAAAACGTTCGTATGGAATCATGATTTTCGCTCTGCGACGTATTGACATTTGTGACTCAATTCCGCTCCGAGTAAGTACACAACACACACACATCCAAATACATTCAACGTTAATAATAAAAAGTACGGAACTCTAAAAAGATAATTCGTTTTGTTTTCTTTGTATTATCATCTATTTTGGAATATGGCTTTTATAATTGTTACAATAGCTGACCTTATACAAAATAATTCATAGTGATATATCTTCACCTGATTTAATCCAGCATATCATGTTAGCAGTTCCTAGACGTCATAAATAAAAATGATGGTAGTTCTACCGATACAATATACTGAACGCCCATTATATCAGATGCTTTCGACGCCCAACTTGATTCTTGATTTTTAATAAATTTTGATGTCTTATTTGAGTTCAATGTCTTAAACTGGAGGTTAATATTTAATAGTGTGTCTATAAAATGTTTAATGTTACGTCTGTATGAAAGAGATTAAAACACAACGTGCACCAGCGGAAAGCTTTGTCGCTGGCTGCACGTGACACGAGCTCAGTCGGGCTGTTTTGTAATATTTTGTTTGAACACAAAAGCGGTTTTGCTGCTTTTAATAAAGTTACATGATACTGTAGCAATGTTTTTCTCGTGCGTTAGAATGCCAGTAAGAATAATTAGATGCTTAGTGCAAATACATATTGCATTCTGCAATGACACTTTAGTTTTGAACAGATTATTAATTATTCAGCTTATAATTTACACAAAGGAGAGTTATTTAGTTGTTTTAAAATAGAATTATAAATCTCTTTGACCTTTTTTTTTATTAATCTTGCTAATGCAAGGAACTTTGCGAAGTAAACGGATTCTGTTCGGAGTAAATTCAATTGAAACGCGTCTGTGATATAATTAGTAGAAAACGATTGTGACATTGGGTAGTATAAGATTAAATCAATACGAGAAACGGTTAAACCACAGTATTAATATAGTTACAGTATTGTTATCATACTTGTAACATCGTTTGTCCTGACTGACTGCCGCAATACGCCAAAAGTTTAAGAAGATTAAATTTCAAACACTAGGATGGTATTTTTGTAAATTTAAACTTTAAGAACAGATAACATACTTTGTATAAATTGTACTCTTACGAAGTTTTGGCGGGCAGATAAATTTATCTTAAGAAAGCATCTTGTAGTAAGTACAGTATTGTTACGCCCTACTGGATATTGAATAATGTTCTTATGCTTGAATTAACTTCCCTTTGACTTTAAACGCCGTAAAAAAATGCTGGCCTTTTATTAATCAGCAAACTCTTCAAAAAGTATCTATATGTTATTACCTTCGAGTTATTAACTCATATTAAAAAAAAACATTAGAAATTGTACACGAATTTAGCGTGCATCGAATGGACTCATCAATTATGTAGCGTTAGCATAGCGACGACACAGCTATACGATGTACAAAGCGGTTCGACAAAGCTGCAATTATTTACAGAGTTCGCTTACCGTCAGACAACGTATTAATCGTGCCTCGAAATTCGTGACATCGAAACCACACTGACGCCACCAACATTCGTCGCTTATATGAATCTATTATAAAACTCTCGCTTTAGGTTATATGTTTACCAAATTTAATGCTGAATTTATAATGATACATTCAAACTCGCCCGGTTATCTCGCGTGTATCAACATCGTATACAAATTCTCATCAGATTAGTATTTGTAATAAACTTTGTTTTGGTTGACGCATATTGATTTAAACATGACATAACAAATTGTATTATTATAGTATAAACCAATTTATTACAATTTTTAACTTTAACAAAAATTGTATTTTAGGAGAAAATTTTACTCTGTATACATTTTTCCAAGGTGAAACAAATTTATGACTTATGTAATGAAAGTGAATAATAGGAAAACACGTGTTATTTTGTATTTGTCTGGTCACCTCATGTGCTTCATGGCTGTTATTCTCGCTGGTAGGCGGTAGGTGCAGAGGCTCACCTGATGAAAAGTGATTACAACCAGCCATGGACATCGGCAACACCGGGATCTTTTTTATTGTTGACGCAGGGTAAATCTTCACAGATACTCGACTCCTGGGAGATATGTGAGATTGTAAGAAATTTCGAAATTTGACGAGATGTCCGAAGGTTGACGTGAAAAATTCCGTAGCAAATGCAGAGTGATCCAACACCTCTACGCAAAGCCAAAGGATCAAGCAGATCGAAAAGTTCTTGATCGTCGATAATGCGAGGCACTCTGCATTGGATACAGTCAAATGTAATCTGGTACTGAGGAGCACCCACCCAGAGGTAGTCTTGATGTTACTGGTCACAAATGCACTTGTCCATATAGGGTCCTCACAACGCTACGATGTTAAAACTCATTTTATGGCATGCGAAATCAGTTGTTTGCGTTTTCACGATTTTCGGTTATATATGATAAGAAAAAAGTTTTATGGAATTCCCAAAACAATTTTAGTTGAATTTAGTCTGAACTTTATCTCGGCTTTAAAAGTATCACGTAATATTTATTTCCAACCAAAACTAAATTCTCGTGGTAGGCAGCGATCCGTTATAAATCTACAAAAGACCAACACGCAGCGGTGCGGGAGGAATTCAAATAAGTTCGAATATATGAGACTTTCCATGCGCCAAGAAGTTGTCCGATAAATATCTCTGATATACAATTCTGCTTGTTTTATTCGATATATTTTTATTTTATTTTATCTATTTTTTATGGAATAGGTTGGCGGACGAGAATATGGGCCACTTGATGGTAAGTGGTCACCATCACCCATAGACAATGAATGACGCTGTAAGAAATAGTAACTATTCCTTACATTGTCAATGCGCCACTAACCTTTTGAACCAAGATGCTATGTCGCTTGTGCCTGTAGTTACACTGGCTCACTCACCCTTTAAACCGGAACACAACAATACTGCTTACTGTTGTTAAGCGGTAGAATATCTGATGAGTGGGTGGTACCTACCCAGGCGGGCTTGCACAAAGCCCTACCACTAAGTTTAACCATTTTATTCGAAGGATTCGAGTCATCGAATTATAATGTTGTATTGATTCATTTTTATAATATCCTACCCAGATTTTTCATTTTAGATTAAATTGGACGAGAATCATCTGCATGTATAATAAAGTAAATTGGAAAAAGTGCCCGAATACTGATTTATTGAATTTTAAACGTAAATTTCTTCACGAAGCCTCTCCTACCTCCGTCTCAGCTTATCGTTTTATATCCCTTTACGAAATTTTTCAATATACAAAGTCTATATCTGCTTAATAACGAAATCGTTTTTATTTGTTTGAGAAGGACAGATGAGGTTTATTCTATGCATTGAATCATGAATCAACAATTATATGTATAGCTGATCACATTTGCGTATTTTTTTTGGAATAGTGGCTATAGCAACCAGCAACCACTATTTATTATTATTGCAAAACCCTACTTTAATAAAATTGAACATGCTGTTAGTTTCCATTTTTAAATTTGTAACTAATATAGGTAGGTGATGCTTAGCGAAATACATATTCGTTAATTCAGTTAATCACCGACAGAACGCAGATGTCCCAACGACGACTTAGACTCATGAAGAAAACGATCAAAAGGAAGACACTTCTAGATACACATATGTAACAAAAATAATTATAATATATCCTTCTAACCGAATGTTACAGTTGCGTTATGATTAGGTATCTCACGGGTTCGAATCTTCACATTCAGTTGTAAGACCAATAAAACTTTCAATCATTAAGTTATCATATGACTGCAAAGATTTTCTCTAATTTTGCAAATTACTAATTATTATAATTAAATTGTATTTATTATAATCAAATAGATAATTCAATAAATAATAATTCAGAATACACAATTATCGTGAAGGTTCTCAAAGCGTTTTAAGATGTTATGGGCGATTGAAAATCACAAGCCGTTACTAACTGGCTACTGGGAGACTAGTAATATTATTCATTTGTACCGAAAAAAACAAGTGTAAGCAACGAAATAAGAAAGAAACAATGTACAAATAACTGCGATTCAAAAATAAAGAATAAATTTAAGTGCACAACACACTGTAGAACGCCAGCATCAGAGGAAAAAACAGGAACTTTTATATGATGCAATGACCCCAGTAGATAAGAATGTAGCCAGTTAACGTCTTATGGAACAAAGAAGGCTACCGATAGCACTCAAAGCTTCCCTTAATATTTATTAATAATAGTTGTTGTTAGTTATTAATAATTCCTATCTTGAACTACTTAAAAAGTAGTAGTTTCAAAAAGGGAGAATTTAACTTTGAAAGTATATAATTCTGTACTTTTCAATAATTGTTTTAATGAGATGGAAACGTAAAAAATATCAAAATAATCCCAAATTAAATCCCGTCAATCAAGCGTGTAACAAGAAAACAACTTAATATACAGAAAAAAATATTTAATATTTTATAAATTCGTTAATTACAGCTTTTGTATTATTAATTCGTTTTAGCAATTGTTGGTTCATTATAACGAATCTTAGTCAACAAATAATTGGAGAAAATAGGTTCTTAAACAACCAACCACTATTATGAATTCCTTATAAATAAAAATAGTTATGAGTTTATTTGAAAAGGTGATACATTTTTTCGCGGACTTTTCAGTAGCTTTCTTTAAGATCTAACTTCCTAGGACATTGTTTCAATGTATCGCTTGAGGTTTATCTAAATTTAACCGTACAAATCTATTTGTTTTTTTTTTTGAGTTTTCAAAACCATCGGCATGTACGAGTACAGTCATTTCATGCAAAATATTTACAAATTACTGATACCTAAGCCTGCTAGTTAATCGAGACATTTAAAAAATACAAATTTAATTAGATAAGGATAATTAATCAATCTATATCAATATTTTTCATCGTAATCGTGTTTTAATGAAACGATTTGAAAAAATTGGTTGTACTCCGTTTAGTACTATATTTTGTAGGTAATTATTAGTTGATTATTATATATCATCAATAATTTTAGCTATAGCCCAATGAATAAAGGCATTGCCCTTCGGAAAAGTAAGGGGAAAGCTGGAGTTTTGGTTAAACCATCCTTTTGTAGTTCTAAACAAAATCACAAAAGGCCCAATTGATCCATGTGCCGCTGAGAAAGTTATTCAGGGTTAACGGTCATAACAAACAGTTTTTGCGTATTTATCTCTATTCACAGGACTACTAATAATAATGACATATTATAATCAACATTTTCACACATTATGTTACAATATTGCCTTAGGAATTTTATTTTAATATGAATAAAACGTAGGCCTATAACACATCATAAAAATTAATTCCCTTATAATATAAATATATAATTACAAATTCCTGTTTGATTTAAAGCGAGGTGGTTGACCAAGGCTATAATTTGAAGAGGTTTAATAATAAACAAGTAGCGTAGACAAGTAATTATGGCGTACGCTTGAATAACGCTGATGATAGCACTAAGGGTCCAACGATCTTTTACTTTGAGGACCTGTTATCTATGCTCGAATGGTTTTATGTTCAATATATCTACTATATACATATGTATTTACACATATACAGAGACTAACGCAGCCTTCGGTAAAAATCGTATGAAATTTATTTTCACACTTTCACTATGAGAATGCTTTACTTTTCAGTTTGTTTTTTTGCTAAATAATTTAAATTAAAAATGACAAGGTTTTGTAAAAATTTAAATTCCAAATAAGTGTAGGTACGGTCATCACATATCTTATCGCCACGTAGCAATACTTTTTTTTATAATAGAGGTAGATAGACGAGCGCTTGGGTACCTTCAAACTGTAATCATTTACAAAAACATTGAATATTGCTGTGAGCTGGTAAAATATCTGATGAATAGGTACCGTCCCAGATGGTTTTCATAAATATGGCGCATTAAATATTTAAGATATCATCAAAATGTCTTACAGTGGCAATGTCTATGAGCGTGATTCACTTATCATGAGTGGCGGTTACCATTTATCATCAGATGGTCCACCTGTCAGCATGCCTGCCTATTTCAAATAAAATAAATAAAGACATACCCCTAGCTGAAAACCAGTCCTAAGAATACCTATCCAACTTCAACCATGACAAGTGGTTGTCAACAAGCAACACAATCATAATTATATTAATAGTAGTGAGTAATAAATCTTTCAATCTTACTTCGAATTATTTTAAAAAAAAAACCATTTACATAATGTCAATTTTTCGAAATCACAACAACAAACAAAACAAACAACATCAGCCTGTAAATTCCCACTGCTGGGCTTAAGGCCTCCTCTCCCTTTTGAGGAGAAGGTTTGGAACATATTCCACCACGCTGTTCCAATGCGGGTTGGTGGAATACACATGTGGCAGAATTTATATGAAATTTGTCACATGCAGGTTTCCTCACGATGTTTTCCTTCACCGCTGAGCACGAGATGAATTATAAAGACAAATTAAGCACATGAATCAGCGGTGCTTGCCTGGGTTTGAACTCGCAATCGGTTAAGACGCACGCGTTCTAACCACTGGGCCATCTCGACTCTTGAAATCGTGATCGTCTAGTGGTTAGGACCCTACGTTGTGGAAATCACAAAATCTCCACAATTTCATTTTATTATCGAATTTACAATGTAAAATAAACTGTAGTACTGTTCCGTGTATGAGGCTGTTGGGTTTGTTTAAATTTAACGTGGAAATGGAAAAGTGTACAACAGGCAGGATCGTTTGTTTAGTTCGATAGATTTGTATTTTTGTAGTTGCAACCTTTGTCACACATTGATGTTTTATTCATTTTACAATGCCTCATATTTATGTTGTTATATTTTTTACCTACCGACATTGTTGACTGTAGCATCATTTTCCTTCCCCGAAAATATTGAAGCTTTTCAAGAAGTTACAATGTAAGTTTCTTTTATGATGTAAGTATATTTCAGTACTATCGGGAAACGCATTCTGTCTACATTTTGTGAAAAAATTAAAATATTATTGCAAACACTCACACAAACAATCCGTAATAAAATTTGTGGTCATATATTTAAATTAATAAAGTAATCCTATTATTCAAGAAAATAAATTAGTTTTTAGAAAATAACTCGGGTATTCAGCAAGAACATCACTCTGGTTAAAAATTTGTTTATTTGAAAAGAGCAACTATGGGAGTTTCTTGCCTTTTCTTCTCACTGGAAACTACTTTCCGGTGAAATGTTGACAATTATATACGCTTCATTGTGATTTGATATAAAATCAAAATAACTCTTGTTAATAATTACACTGTCTCGCTTATATTAATTTTATTGAATTCCAGATATTGATCATAATAAATATACTGCTTTCCTTCTTCATTAAAATAAAGCCGACTTTAAGCTATTCTTTGCGAGCGACTATCAAACGTGGTGCCAACAATTGAGATGTTACCGATAAAAGCTTGTCACTACCAAGAGAAGCAATTACTGAATAGACAGGCTTTCCATAAATTAACAAGACGTTTTCGTTATCTTCTAAGAATTCGTAGCTATTATATATTTCTTTTATTAAATACAAATATTCCATATTCGATTGAAATTAATACTATATCTGCCTATGTTTTAATAATAGAAAATATTGAGTTACCTATATCCGAAAAAATAAGGTAAAAATGTTTGAAAGTATTTGGAAAATTAAATAACAAAATCCAACAATTTTTGTTTAAGTTACATTTACACACTAAAAAATAATGAATTATATTGACGTGAAACTATTGGCGGACTTTGGGGGGGGGGCTACCCGTAAGATCGACAGATATGACGTAGCAGCAAGCGACATGACACTCCTCTTTGACTTCATGCTACACCGGTACCTTGCTATAGGTACTCCTATTATATCTTTTTTCTCGCTCTCCTGCACTCCGTAAAAGGGGACGAAAGTATGTAACAGAAAGCGCTATTTGATTTGACCAATGAACGCGCTCGGTGCTGAAGTTGGCTGTCAAATGGTATCAATCCATTTTCCGATCGGATATCATGACAATTTCGATGTTTCACATGTACTGGAACTCTTGCAATAGCCGCATTTTATTACAAATTTAAAGTATAACAGTTTTAAAAAAGACAAATTAAGTCTCTCTATACAGATTTTTTATGGGATATTAAATAGTAGCTAAAGATAATATTTGGCATATATGATTACAATACGGATAAGGTTATCGTGGAATTTTACAAAAGAAAATAAAAATCATGACAAGTCTTTTTTTATTAAATTAAATTTTACAGTTTTATATAAAAAAAACTAAGTCAACTTTAATTTTAATTAAATTGTCTTTATAACTCGCTATGTTGGATATTCTTACATGATTGATATTTAAATTATGTAATACTTTTATTTTTAGATTAAAAGCATCGTCACGGTCATCAAGTATAAAATAATACAATATTAATTTTTATTATACTTTGGAATACATTTCAAGTATATTTTTGTACATCTACGAGTATTTAACAATATTCAAAACTATTTCAAACGTATAAAAATCTTGTACATGGCCTTTCTTCTTTCGAAACTATAGCGATAAATAAAATACACTGCATTCCAGTATTTTCTAACTGCATTTGTTTTATACAATACTTTATTATCCCCATTTAAAAGCCTATCACTTAGGCAAACAGAAAATTTCATACGTTTCACTCGAAGAATCAGAATTAATCTGAGCAGTTACTTAAATAATTAGATTACAATCAACTTATTATTGTATTACTTATTGAATAGGAATATATGATTTTTATTATTTCTATGTAAAGATATAATTACATTTAGATTTAAATTAGCTCAACCTATAGAATAAGACCTTTTAAATGTTGCATGTCTTTTCCTCCTACAAAATTTTCTCTTAAACTTTCTCCGCGTCTGAAAACCTTTTAATCTATCGCTATTTGTTAACGTTTCAACGATATTCGTCCACTTCTGATCTAAATCTTCTGGTAATTTGTCATTAATTAAAATTATAGGTTTAACGAAACGGACATTTTTATCTTCAGGTTTCGGGTCTCCCTTTTGGAAAACTGAGGAGATTTCTGACCAATCTTTGGGTGGGTTTTCAGGTGAGTTGACTTTCGTGTCTCTGTTAGGAATAACGGTTATCTCTATATTGCTGTGTGATAATTCCGATGTATGGTCGTCGGCCTCACCATTTGTTGGCATAGCGGCATTTAAAGCCGCCTCCGCAGCCGCCAGCAGCTGTAATCAAGTAATTTACAAATTAATTGGAATATTCCTTTGAAATATTTTCTCAACTAATAGTTTTACATACTTCTTTAGTTCATTATTCAAGTTCCTTTGTAAAGCTGTTCTCGCGAACTATTTAATCTTAAGTATGCATTTGAACTTCTTATATATTTAATAATCATAAGTTTTAAAATTGATTCGAAGTGGTAATTAGCAATTTTATTTTTTGTAATTTTTTCAACATAGAGAATGCGACATGTGTTCCCATTTATGGATCATTTATATAAATATCCCCCTAAAGTTCGCCTTACAAGAAAACTATCTGACTCGTAAGCTATTAAAACTTAGCTTTAAATGTTTATACGTGATACATTTATGATGATGATGCGCCCTTATAAATGTTAGGTACATTTGTTATCGTCGATGTTTTATTTCACTTTCGATCACATTCTGCGAGAAGATACGAGTTAGTTTTTTAACTTACTAACACAAGGTACAAGCACCTCTAATAATAGTAATAGAAAGCAGAAAAGAATAACCGAAAATATATATTATTAAAACTTACGTAATATGACATTATTATGGCAAATAAGATTATCAACCCCATACTAGGAGACCTGTATAATAAACCCAAAAGGAAAATATTTTTGATTACTACTATTTTGAATTTCATAAAAAAATATAATTCAATGAATTATTCTATTATTAATCTCTTATTCAAAAAACATCGTAATCTTTCATTTTATTTTTATGAATCGATAACTTAACGTCTTACTACTTTTTAATAGGAACGTTATTTCGAGAACAAAGGAGAGGGTTTTAAACGGATGTTGTTAACGCTTACTCTCGAATAAATAGTTGAAAACAGATAGCTGTAAAGTTTTAATACATTTGTATAGAAGAACTATTTCCACATGTTTCACCATTTTCAACCTCAAAGCCGTCGTAAAACTGTGCGAAGCGAATCTCTGGAGAGCGGTGGTCGCAAAACAAACGCTACGAACTGCCATGGATAACCTATTCTCGGAATTCGTTATCTCTATTTACGTCAAGACAATTCTCGTTAAATCAGAAACTTCAAAAATAATCTAATCACGTCTTACATAGGATTTGTTATTCTTTGTCGTAAAAAACATAATCTACATTGATCATTAGGCGTTCACTTTGAGTCAGTTTATTGCGCTCTACTTGAAGGAAGCTTTAATCAAAGCGAATTAATTATCAGATAGCTAATATTTTCAGTAATTATGAGCATTGAACTCTTTAAAGGCATTCTAAGAACACGTTTTCGAACTAAGTATACGTACACTAACTTCGCAAATATTATATCTACTTCTTCTTCTTTTTCGTATACTTTATTACTGAAGGTCGTGCTTGTCCTGAAATGCTTTTACCGATGTGTCGACTAGCTTCCTCCTCATCAATTTGTCCGTGGCTATTCTCAAGGCAGTCGGAATATTGAGTCCCGTTATATTTAAATATTATATAGGTATATAATATTTGTGAATTTAGTGTATACATATATTTATACTCTATAATATTTGTAATACGTGGTGCTGTTGGAGACAAATTTTATTCACAACTAACTATATTATTAACTTATATTAGTGATAAGTTATAAATTATAATTATACTCAAGAAGTTTTTTAGCGAGATGAGCGTTTAATAATTTTATTATTTACGGTTAAGTTACAGAAAACGACACTGAACTCCTAGGTTTTCACAAACAATTATTGAATAAGTATTATTTTATTGCTGAGCTGAGATAGCCTAGTGGTTAGAACGCGTTCTTAACCGGGTTCAAACCCAGGCAAGTACCACTATTTATATACTCGCTTAATTTGAGTTTATAATTCATCTCGTGCTCGTTGGGGAAGGAAAACATCGTTAGGAAACCTGCATGTGTCTTATTTCATCGAAATTCTGCCACATGTGCATTTAACCTACCCGCATTGGAACAGCATGGTGGAATGTGTTCCAAATGTGTGTTAATGGAAGAGGCCTTATCTCAGCAGTGGGAAATGTACAGGCTGTCAGTTTACTTACTTTTATTATTTTAATAATATTGGGCATATATACACAAGGATACACGCATTCAATATACAAAAGTATTCGGCAAATCAATCAATGCGAATAATGTATTCATTGTAATAAAACTAGCCCTTTGAATAAAGACCGAACTAAACCTTCCTTTCGTGGTTCTAAACAAAATCTCAAAACAACCCATTGATCCATGTGCCGCTAAGAAAGTTATAGTTATATATTATTAACAGTTTTTCGCGATAACCTCTTAAACGGTCATAATCATTTATACCAAACTAGCTTTTGTCCGCGACTTCGTTCGCGTGGACTTCAGGTTCGTCCCGTCTAGTCTAGTAATCGCTTAAAATCCTTTCGTAAATAAGTCATTATTTCTCGTACAAAGTAAAGGATAAAAAATGGTTATTGTGAGTTATTCCTAAGAGATAAACATATACCATCACGGACTTTTTGTAGACCTTTTTAAGTTGTACAATACTGTAGTACATTGTTTTGATCTATCTTGTAGGATTCAGTCAGCGTTTGCAATGTAAGCGCGAAAAATGTGTTTTTTTACGACCTCACATTAGAAACCTCAAAAATTGTAGCCTATGTGTTATTCTGATGTATAAGCTATATTGTGGTAAAGTTTCATTTAAATCCATTCAGTAGTTTTTACGTGAAAGAGTAACAAACATCCATACATCCATACATACAAACTTTCGCCTTTATAATAGTAGTAGGATTTGAAGAACCTTCATACGCCAAAGGCTATCAGTTCTTCTACAGATGTGATCGACCTTGTGCCACTTCACTTTATATATATACATGTATATAAACACACATGTATATAAATTATGAGTGAGAGAAACAACGGCGACAGGTGTGGCTTCACTGAGTGCCGTATTATATTTAGTTGAAGGTAAGTTGTGACATCTGTTTATTGTTATATCTTAAACAAAGTTCGTCAACACGACAAAGTTTAGGAACATGTAATACAGTGTTCTTTGTCAAATTTCCCAGATGTTATACTAGAGTAACATCTGAAGTAGTGATGTTTTATGAATCGAAGATTTAACATAACCTTTTATTTATATTCGACCGTAAATTTTTCAACTATATTGAAAATCTCTTTTTTATTGTTTTTATTTATTTATTTTGGTGATAGGACTTTATGCCATACTATTTGATGAGACGGAATACTACTTGTCAGATATTCTACAATATATTGTTGTATTCTGGTTTGAAGGGTAAATGAACTCTCCAAGTTGGCATCGCATTGACGATAAGGGGTACTTAGAGCACCAATGTCTATACGCGTATTGGTAATAAAAATTTAGTATATTTAGATTCTGATTTGGCCAAATACATATCATACACAAGATATGTAATAAATGCCTTTATAGAAAACAACATATATCTTAGATTAAGATTATTGTGACCAGAACCAAGAATTTTAATAAATATTTTACACGTAATCCATGCATATTGAATAAAAATGATATGGAACAGTTTAGTAATAACACCTCGGGATAGTTAAAGGCCTTAAATATGATGATTATATTGTTTGATCAATATAATCTGGGAATAGCATTTAAGTTTTAACGATGGGCAAAAGAAAAAATATAGAATTGTGAAACGCTGCGGACAAGAGAAATAAACAATATCCCATATAAGTTTTCCGCCATGCTACTGCAATGTTAGTTGATAGATTTTTTTATGGAATAGTTTAGCGGACGAACATATGGGACACCTGAGGGTAAATGGTCACCATCACCCATAGACAATGACGCTGTAAGAAATATTAACTATTCCTTAAGTCGTTCGTCAATGCGCCACAAACCTTGGGAACTAAGATGCTATGTCCCTTGTGCCTGTAGTTACACTAGCTCACTCATCCTTCAAACCGGAACGCAACAATACTGTCTACCTACTGTTGTTAAGCAGTAGAATATCTGATAAGTGGGTGGTACATACCCAGGCAGGCTTGCACAAAGCCCTACCACCAAGTAAATGTTCTATTTTTCTGACATGCGCGGTAGATTAAAGTATTCTTTATAAGATTAATATTCAGACGCAGATGCCTGCATTTAACAACAACAACAACAGCCTGTAAAATCCCACTGCTGGGCTCAAGGCCTCCTCTCCCTTTGAGGAGAAGGTTTGGAACATATTCCACCACGCTGTTCTAATGCTGGTTGGTGGAATACACATGTGGCAGAATTTTTATGAAATTTGTCACATGCAGGTTTCCTCACGATGTTTTCCTTCACCGCTGAGCACGAGATGAATTATAAAGACAAATTAAGCACATGAATCAGCGGTGCTTGCCTGGGTTTGAACCGCAATCATCGGTTAAGATGCACACGTTCTAACCACTGGGCCATCTCGACTCGGCTGGCCTGCATTTAAGCTCGATTTAAAACGCAAGACTGATAAAAGAACGTATGTTTTAAAAGAGCAAAATTAAAACAAAATTCAGTTACACGACACTCTAAATTTGGCGAATAAATCTCTAAATGTATATTTAACACATAATCAAATATGACTCTAACCGCGTCACAGCTCTAGAGAGCTTTTTGACGATCCTTGATTTAATTCAACGCGATCAACGTCGCTTTACAAAAATTTTCAAACAAGTAACAGGAAATTAGCTTTGAATAAAATACTCGTGTAAATATTATTTTTCATTATCACCAGTTTTTTTACGTTACCATTCATACATTTAAGGATTTATTTGACCTAATATGTTTATTTCTTAAGGTATTCAAAGCGAGGAAAAAGTTTTATATCATTATGTTCAAAACGACGATTGCAGGCCTCTACCCTCTTTTTGTACACATTTTTGTTTTTCAATTAAAAAACGAGGGATAGTTAAGTAGAATATGAAAATTAATAGAAATGACAATTATGAAGTTTGGAGTAAGACATATATGTGTATGTATATAAGTCACCGATGTGCTGTTTTCTGTTTAAAAATATAATATTCGAAACGAAATAAGTTCGGCAAAATAAAGATAAAATGTAACCCAAGTACGCATGTCTGCTAAGAGAGATTTAATAATACAAAAATATACTTGAACGCTAAAAATTCAAAGCGTTTTAGACATAAGACATTTCAATGTTTTTCTAGCTAGTACAATAGAATTTGGAGCCTATAGAATTGTATTAGTTGATGATTCGTACACAAATATTGTCGTATTTAATACATCCGTCAATTCTCTTTACACGACTTGTTTATTTCGACTGGACATACGCCAAGTAGCGCGACGATCGATCATCTGTACACAATAAAATTCTTGAACCAAAACAAAACTCTTCTGTAGACTGTCATTTATCTTTCAATGATGTCTTCCAAGTTAAGTTTATGTTATTTTTAACAGACTGTCAAGGAACAAACTTTCAATGTGCCTTAATATTATAAATGCTTCTTCTCATAAGAAGGTGCGTTGGGCTTTATTCCATCACGCCGACGGTGGTAAGTTGACAACAACCGCTTTTCAGTCATTGGACATTTTTGTAACAAAGATTTTTTTTATGTAATAATTATAAACATATTCAAAACAATAATTATTAGTTACCTTTCATTATTTTATTTATTTTTAGGTGGATGACGAAATAGGTCTGCTGATGGTAAATGGTAACAACCACCCATAGACACTGGCACTGTGAGAACTATTATCCAAAGCTTATATTGTCAATGCTCCACCAACATAGTCAGTAGTTACTGACTCACTCACTCTTCAAACGGGAACAATACTGAATACTTCTGTTTGGTAGTAAAATATGATGAGTGGATACTTATGCATACGAGCTTGCACAATGCCTAACCATATATATAAAACATCGAATTGTCGTTAATTAATATAATTTTTCCGATCAATTGCTTCTCACTAATATAAGCGACATTATCGAACTTTGCTTAGCAAAATTGAACGTTTAAACATAATATTAAAACCGCATAACTCGTATTAAATAATAACCCTATAACATCCCAATGTTATATCCAAATGGTACATTATCTAATATCGGAATAATTTAATATATATAAAATATTTTTGACGAGTAAACCTATCATCGGATGTCGAAAATTGGCAGTCGGGCGTTAATAGCGCGACCTTGAGTTAGTTCGTCTGTAAACAATAAGGGAAAACAAACAAACGTGCTCAAAATTGTTTATGTTAAGAAAACGTCTTACTATTAACATACGTTACCTACGAAAGCACACGCCTCCGCAATTGAATATTTATAATATTAAAATACTGCCTCGTTTGTTAAATTGTTTGTTATAAGGCACCGTAGCTTACGGTCTTGAGTTCGACATGTAAAAACAGTATAGGTGTTTCTGTTATGATTCCTTGGTGTTTGATATTAGAAGCAGACTCAGAAAATCTGAGTGACTCAGAAATCATTTCTTGTAAAATGAGCTACTAAGGAGATGTATCTATGTATCATCCAAAAGCAAATATGGAAATTACTTTTGCTTTTTTACTACTCAGTAATACACCACCATATCTTCTGTATACTAGCCATACGTAAATAATAAATAAATATTGGACATCACATACATTACTCTGATCCCATTGTAAGTAGTTAAAGTACTCATACTATGGAAAATCAGAACTAACCACGGTACCAAAATGTAGTCGACGGTCAAATTACAAATACTATGTAAAATATTCATATTAAATTATCAACTACAACACTTATTTTCACCTTCCTATTTCAAACTTCAATTAAATAAAAAACATGAATGACGTAAATGAATATGTTTTTACATAACAATATAATGCATTAAACGTAGGTAGGTACTTAGTACCTGTTGAAATGCTAACAATATATCAACAAATTATATTCGCCATTTGGGCCATTACAATATTTCATATACCATTAATTCCAATAATATATCACGAGAAAATTAAACTAATTCAAGACAAATTACTTCATCGAACACTTTTGCTATTTGCTTATAAAATAATTGTTCCAAACTATTTTATCAACAAATATATTTCTTTTCTATCAAATTTAAAAGTTTTCGTTTATTTATTGATTGTTTTAAAGAGTTGTGTTAATGAAGCCTCAACTATTTTGTTCAAAAATTCTCGATACAAATCCACCTGGTTGTAGGGCTTTGTGTAATCCCGTCTATATCGTTTAAGTTCCACCCACTCAACATATATTCTACCGTATAATAGGTACTAAATTATGATAATACTTTATATTGTTTATACCTGTGTTATTTTGTTGTATACCTGATTAAAGAGTGAGTTAGCAACTACAGATTCAGGAGACAATAACTTAGTGTACTAATTTAAGTGTATACAACAACAACAACAGCCTGTAAAATCCCACTGCTGGGCTCAAGGCCTCCTCTCCCTTTGAGGAGAAGGTTTGGAACATATTCCACCACGCTGTTCTAATGCTGGTTGGTGGAATACACATGTGGCAGAATTTCTATGAAATTTGTCACATGCAGGTTTCCTCACGATGTTTTCCTTCACCGCTGAGCACGAGATGAATTATAAAGACAAATTAAGCACATGAATCAGCGGTGCTTGCCTGGGTTTGAACCCGCAATAATCGGTTAAGATGCACGCGTTCTAACCACTGGGCCATCTCGACTCTTAAGTGTATGAAACGAAATATCTTATGGCGTGAATGTCTATGATATATTTGACAATTAATAAACAAATGCTTTTATGTTTTTTATTTAATAAATGCTTAATATACAAGGCTTTGCCTTCACCGTTCGTCTAATATAACACTGTAATTTTATTTTAATGGAAATTCGTTAATTCCGCTGATTTCAATTTGGATATCGATATTCAGATTTCTGTTTATGAAAAAATAACTTGGTAAGTAACGTAAATAATTTCCGGTAAGTTGACTTATTATTACAGTCTTATATTGAGAATACTTGAGTAAATTGTATTTTTATTAGGAACGTTTTTAAAGATTTTGGTTTAAATATCACTATAATATCTTGATTGCTAGATCACTCTTGAACTAGCAATCAAGAGTGATCAGTAAGATGAGACAAGTTACGGTACAAAGCCATTTATGCCAATAATTGGAACAATGATAGTACTAATACTATAATTGATATTTAATTAATCATTGATCTAATTGATTATTGTCATTAGCGCCGAAATGCATCAGTAGACCAGTTCGAACTCACTGATATCAACCGATGAACACGAGTTCAATCCGGGCAAGTCATATAATTTTCATGTGCTTAAAATTTTTATAATTATTCTATTATTGGACGATGGAAATGAAAGGAAATCCAGATCAATCAAGAGGCGAGGTCATTGCCCAGCTGTGGAATATGTACAAGGATTTTTTTTTTTAATCTTAGTCCCGTATATTTCCGATGGGATCGGTGCTCGTATTTTATAAAAGTTTTTGACTTTCTAAATAAACTTATTGAACTAATTTATTAAATGATAAATTTAAGTAATTTAAGATAGAAGAACATATAATACAATTATATAAAAATCCCCTCAGTAAATCAGGGAAAGAATCATAAAAAAAATTAAGATACAAATATTTTAACACATTCACGCCAGACAATTTTCCTATCCTCGTCGTAACATAACATATCTTATCCGTACGTGCTAGCCTTATTCCTTACGTGTTCTTACGAATACCCTTTATTATCACCGTAACTATTGGTCCAAACACAATATTACCTACGCTATATTCTAACGGAAAATCGATACTATAAGTATGTCGCGTGTTTGAATAAGAATACACATAAAAACTTAATCAAATTGATTCCACTTTAATCAACAAAATTCACTATGATTTGGGTTATTTAGTTATTATGAATAACGAATAATTAAAACGCCATTTGCATAAATATAGGTATTACAAGAGCACCGAATTAACCGTTAAGATTAACAACAAAGAAAACTAATGTTAAAAAAACGTTAACATTATTATTATATGCATATATAACAAAGTTACTTTCATTATAAAAATGTGTTTGTCTTTTAAATCTTAACAACTTTCATAAATTCTTCTATGGGACATTTCAGTCCAATTATAAAACTAAATTAAACTCATGAACGCTCAGTACTTTGGAGTTTTTTGAGCTAATCGTGCCCGCGGATTAGAAATCTCAATTTTCATTAAAATTGTTCTAGCCACTGATTTCTGTTCATTATTTTTCCCAGCATTACGATATTTTCAATTACAAACGGTGATTTCCATTAACCACAGTTTCCACAAATACATCAAAACAAATGAACATTATCATTCACCCGAGCTTATTTCTCGCGCTAAGCTCATAATCATTATGTAATTTACAACGGTTCTTGACATTGAACGAACACGTTTTAATTCATTATTCGTAAACAAAACGTCAAAGCCGCTTCAATCGATCGTAGCGTTTTCGATGTTTACGATAAACCAACAGACTGTCTATGAATCAGCACGTACAATATACAGACGAACATTTTTAACCAATCATTATACCAAGTTTGAAGTTTGTTTTTAATCATTTAATACATTTATTTCGACGAAGTTTAAATCAGCTGCGAATAAGTGTTCTAGATACACAGAATTCTGTTGTAAAAAATAAATTTTAATGCACTGGTTGCGAGATTCGAAGATGGAAGGAACATTGTAACCGCTTAATCGATTTTCCTTATTGAATCAAAATGAAAATACACCTCAGTATTGGGCAGACAATTTATCGGGGAAAGCTTTAAGCT
Source organism: Vanessa cardui (assembly GCF_905220365.1). NCBI lineage: Eukaryota > Metazoa > Arthropoda > Insecta > Lepidoptera > Nymphalidae > Vanessa > Vanessa cardui. Next base: position 9,717,624 of record NC_061133.1, on the reverse strand, counting down.
ATACATCATAATGCAGCTACCAAAAACAGCAGAGCATCAATAAAAACCATCTCCGTAATGGGAGAGGAGGCCTTAGCCCAGCAGTGGGAAATTTAGAGGCTGTTACTTTACTACTTTATTCGATCTTGTGGAATAAAATGTGCCTTGTGTGTAGTTACACTGGCTCACTCACTATTCAAACTAGAAAACAACAATTCTGTATTTATGTTCGGCGAAAGAATATATGATGAAAAGTTACCTAACCAGACAGCCATGCATGAGAGTTCTACCATCAAGTAACTATTTATATAAAATACATAATAAATAGTATATATTATTATATAGGTATAATATAATAATTATCAAATGTAATGTTATTTATTCTGTCATATTTCAATACAATCATTCATACAAATAAGTCAATTATTTACGTTTCTGAAACAATTTACGCATTGTCTTATTCCGAAAATAGCTAATAAGACTAACAATACTTGTCTCCTCTAATGGTATCACTATTAAGAACGTTTCAGGAAACACAGACTATATAAAGTATTCACGTATTATATGTGTAGCGATACAGAAAAATGGGCCGCATGAACACGACATGATATGATAAATATATTTGTACGTCTAAAGGAAAAAAGCAACAGTCCATCTATTTGTCTGACCGTCAAGAGTCTTTTTCTCAGCAATGAAAGGAGTTACAAAGTTAATACCGCATTACAACTACAGACTACAGTACCATGGAACTGTAAAAAAAAAAATAAACCTACGTCTACACATTTGAAAGATATTCTTGTTCGTGTCGCATTTCCCATTTATTTGCAAAATGAATTAAAAAATATAGGTTATAGGTTCTAAACATTAACCTAGAATTATTAAGCAGGAAACAATATTACCACAAGTATAAGAAAAATCTGAAAACTGTAAATTAATTGTTAATTCAGTGTCTATTTGTCTATCAGGAGGTACGGAACCCTCTGTGTGCAAGACCGAATTGCACTTGTCCGGTATTTATTTCTAATGTTACAAAACATGGTAGTGTAACTGCTATATGAAAAATAAAAATCATTTAAACGTTACCTTGATTGAAAAATCTCAGAAAAAGCGCAACGTGGTAAATTAGTATTCAGGAGTAGTGAAAGATTTACCAATCAGTGTAATTTAGAATGGGATATTAATATAAAACAAAATCATATAAAAATTACCCTTTTCTTGTCCCTCGATGCTGTATACAGAACCCAACCGACGTACACGAACATTATTAGAGCTGGGACCACCAGGCTGGCGACCACCGGTATCCGCCTCACCCACGCGTGGTACAACGCCAGCAGGAACAAACAGATACCTACAAGAATCGCTATATACCGACCCGTACGTCGCCTTTCTTCCTGAAATGTAAATAAACGTAACTTTGATTAGTATTTTATAACTAATGACAAATAGAATATTAATATACTTCAGATCAGACAATTTTAGTAAAATAATTTAATTTTATAAAAATAAATTAAGATGTTATGTCAAGGTCAACACACCCTTCTTAATAAAACACCTGGAAAGTTGTTCTATCATCTACAACAATAGGCTATTTGACTGGTTTTCAAAATCCATTTTATATTATTTAGTAGAGGTTAAGGAAGCCAGTAAATTGCTTTTTTATTTCTAGAACATATTTCCCGAAAAATATAATATTAAAAATTCCATATTTAAATAGCACGCAAAAATGCAACTTGGACAATATGGCGCTGCAATGGGGTCAGTGACGTCACTTTCTTGTATTTTAATCTGTGGTACATATAGTAGAAAAGCAAGGTTAACAAGAAAGTGACTTCATCATAAGTCCGGCCAATCGGGAGCGTTTTTTGTCACGTGACAAATGTTTGAAAAAATGCATTCTTATTTATTGATTTTGAATATATTAAGTATTATTTTCAACTTTCGTTAGTAAATAAGCATTTTTAAACTCATAATATACACTGATTACAATAATTCACAATTTATTTTTCGCATTGTCAAATAGCCTATTGCGATACTCAACTAAATGGATGAAAATTTAAACATTGAAAACTTTTTCGATTATCAGACTTATTATATTTTACGCGGGTAAAATCGCTATCACACCTTATTTTTATCGTTCAAAATAACAAAGCAATAAACCGCCTCAGTCACGAACTTTTCAAATAAGGCGTAATTTCGAAATTAACCGTGTAATCATTAATATAATTTGATACATTTAAAAATTCAATTTCTCTTATTAATAGAATAACACCACACTCGTATTTTTGTAATATTTTCTCACATGTATATTTATGATATATCTATGCGTAAAATTAAATACCTTGTTTATAATGTTGTCCGCGCTGAACTGTACCTTGGGCGAAACTACTTAAAATGTCCCTTAGAAACCAAATCGAAATTAAAGATTAAACCACGTGATTCAGATACTCATTTTTGTTGTAATAAAATCACTTTCGATAAATACGATTATTTATTCAAAGATTACTTTTTCATATTAATTGGAGCGTACGACAAAATAAGAGCAAGTAACATACAGCAAAGCGCGTTTGAATTTTATTAAAGCCAGCTGAAGCGAAATTGTCTCATACGATATTGTTAAGTTTCAGAATTTCGAAGCTTATCTATCCTTATAGTTTCAATACAACTTCAGAGGTACGAAACGTTACGTGCTTTGTGTGTTAATGAGTTTTATACAAACGGTACAGTTCTCAACAAAATCAATGGTGTTGTCTGATATTTTAATATATTCGTAGCGGGACAATGTGTCGTATGGTTCAAAATCGCGTGCAATTTAACATATTTGAATGTGGGTACATGATAATATTAGTGTGATTGGATTAATAACGTTCCCTGGGCACCTGTCGGAATTTCTCGCCTCAACCACATCCACTAGTCAATCAACGCCAGTGATTGAATTACGCATGTATGGAAATACGCTGAATATTCAGGCACGATACCCTGCATCGATGAGTTTGTTTATTTTTATTCAAACAATAATTTAACGATTTATATTTTGTATAAAAAATCTTTCTTTTTATATAAATACTGATTCATTTTCTATGAATGTTGACCGAGGTCATGAGTGTTGATTTGTTTAACCGTTTAGGAATCGTTTTAACTCGACAGGCTCATAATTACGGACGTAACAAGTACGGTCTTTATACATTATTACTATTTTGAAAAAGGTCGTAATTTGTACAAAAATGTATGTAAATAATTTTAAGTTAATATTTTTGCATTATCTGAGTCACGTTATACTTGGTGAGTAATTTGCTGTGAGATGAGTCAGTTTTTTCTGTATCACATAAATTTAACAGAATCTGTATATAATCATTAATTTTTGAATTACGTGTAGAAATTTGCTACACTATAATATTTTTTAAAAAAATATATAACTGCAATTTCTTGCCAATTATAGTCGATACAATTTTAAAGTAAGGTATGCTCTTGGATTGATTAAAATTGTTTCTTTTAATATTTCTAATAATTCCAAAAAGAAAAATAGAGTTTAGTAGAACAAGGCTGCAAATCCCGATCATGTAAGTGTATGGTCACACAAGCGTGTTAACACACCCGTGCCTCGGAACGCATATGAAAGATAAAGAGAAAATGAAGACGATAGTCTTGCACTTCAACTCTTTCTTTTCTAATAAAACTGTAAATCTCTGTGTTTTTGCACAGAGCTGTTCACTATAATACATCCCACTCGAGACTTGCCACCGTGACCAACATCAATTATTTTTTTTTTATTTATTTATTCATTATTGCACCCAATCTTACAACTAAAAAATAACATTTTAGTTACATAAAAGTTGCATGAGGTGCAACAGGCGGCCTTATCGCCAAGCAGCGATCTCTTCCAGGCAACCTTTGGGTAAAGGATCATAATATTTAAAATTCAATTAGAACATTATCATCATACTCCAACTTTATTTATTCCTTTCGCATATTCTAAGTAAATTTAACTGACAGCTACAGAACGTGAAACGCTTAGGAGTTTCATCAACTGGAGCAACTTATAACAAAATTATATTATTATATAAAAATTTAAATTGTTAGCAAAAAAATCATAAGCGACATGATATCATAATTGACGAACAAATGCTAAAAGCTTCGAATAAACGTTTTTTAAATTTTAAAATGAAACATATTTTATTACCGGCTGTAAATTAAAAGCTTTGTAAAAAAAACGTACAATGTAAGTGTAATGTAAAATTATTCAGCTCTTAGTGAATTTATATATAGATTCGTATATTTATTTAGTTCTGTCTTGCTTAGAGAATTAAGATGACGTTAATATAAACAAAATGGTTGTGTACATCTGTGTATTCGGGATTCGAATCTTAAAGGGTTGTGGGAGGGTTTGAACCATCATTCAAACAATTTATTTATTTATAATAAACCCATACATTACAAATTTACACGGAACGTTTTGAAAGGTACCATTAAGTAAAATCTTTACTAATATTATCAAGTTTGTGTCGTGATAATCTCAGATAAATCTCATTAAAAAAAAATTATGCTCTGGATAGCGCATTTATAAGGAAAATTTAAAGGTTCTATAAAATAACGCTTTGACGTACAAGAACGTTACAGTAACGTTTTAAACGTCATTACCTACTTAATAAAGGAATTACGTTATTGTTCCAAATATGAAATTCAATGTGTACTGTCCAAATCAATAAGATATTTTGATGGATTCAATAAATGAATTATGATATAAATAGACAATATACAGAGAGATTTTTTATCGGATGTTGATGGTCAAGTCCGAAACTATGAGGAAATGTTAAAAAATAGTGAAGGAACTGTCAGGATCGGTTTTGATAGAACCTGAAATACCATTGGATATTTGAATGATTTAATTATAAAAAAATAAATAGTTACTATGTATGATAAACTATACTATAATTCTGGAAGTAATGTTTTGGTAAATTCAAGGAAAATATTAAATTTTAATGTAACGTGGTTTTATGTAATACTCGAAATGATATTCAATATAATTTTTTTTTACCACAGGCTCGCCGCGAAATCGTTTTCAAAATATTATGTTTTAATTTCAAATTTTTATTATCTCTTCGCGTTCAAAGACCACAGTATTTTTTTTATCAGGGAATAAAATATTGGATGAAATTGTTTATACGTAGCTGTCGAATTTTACTTTTAACAAGTTGCAAATATCAAGACGTCTTAAATTATCAACCGGATGTAATTATCGCTAATGCGTCCGCAGTGGTAGCATTTATGATTGTATTTTTTAGAATTTTACATATACGTACGTATGCGATCGAAAGCAGGGATTACATGCTTGTTTTTATTTATAGGATTATTAACATTTATAGCAGCTTTTATGAAATACTTTTGAATATACTTCCGTATAAACATTATATTATTATGAATATATCTAGAAGCAGCCATCGACATGCTACATACTATATGCTATTTTGCTATCGATCATAGTAATTTGTCCATCATTAGTTCAAAAGATCATATATTTATATTCTAAGTATAAATTCTCTGAAATCAACATATCAATAAGCACTTACACACACTTTTGTATCATAATTTTCATTATTAAATTAAAAACCTACCTTATCTACCTACGTTATCTGTTCATAATGTTGAATATACTAAAAAAGACCGGCGAGAATATTTAATTTAATTAATCCTCTATAATCCGACAATTCGATTAAAAATCACATCGGAATGTAGCTGATATTAATAACACCTTTATTATAAGCAGTGTCCACTATCAATAGATTTATTTTATCCATATTACGAATATGTTCTTTTCTTGGTGGTAGGGCTTTGTGCAAGCCCGTCTGGGTAGGTACCACCCACTCATCAGTTATTCTACCGCCAAATAACAGTATTCAGTATTGTTGTGTTCCGGTTTGACAGGTGAGTGAGCCAGTGTAACTACAGGCACAAGGGACATAACATCTTAGTTACCAAGGTTGGTGGCGCAGTGACGTTGTAAGGAATAGTTATTTTTTCTTACAGCTTCATTGTATATGAGTGATAGTGACTACTTACCATCAGGTGGCCCATGGCTCGTCTGCCAAACTATACAATAAACAAAATATTTATATGGTATATAAACCTGTAAATTTCATACAGCAAGGCTGAAGCCTACTCTTCCTTTGTGGAGAATGTTTGAGCAAATTCCACCACGATGCTCCAAAATTGGAGAATACGTATGTGACAGTATTTCGTTGAAATAAGGCACATGCAGGTTTCCTCGCGAGGTATTCCGTCACTGACGAGCACGAGATGAATTATAAACACAAATTAAACACATGAATATTACTAATCACTGGAACATCTCGGTTCCTATTTATCTAATAAATATTTCAATGTTTATTTCTGTCGTAATACTATGACACTCATAAACATAGTGTAAAACTTATATTAAAAACATATGGATAAAAATGAATAAATTAAACGTGATAATAGGGAAGCGCAAGGTTGTTGGTATTTATCAATAAGTCTAGTCATTAGCAGAAATTCATGGTAACGGTTTAAAGAGTGAGTTACTCCGTTTAATTACAATAAATAGGTTAACGCGTAACCTAACATTTATTCGTTGTTTATTAAATATATTTAAGTGCCAATTTATACTGAGTGATTGTAACCATTCGCCAGCATTCCAATTAAAAAAGGAACGAACAAATATATGTAAAAAAACACTTTCGTATGATTAAAAAATGACCAAAACATGTGGAAAAAAACTCTTTACAATAACACTGCTTTGCATCATTTTTATATAGAAAATTGAATTGAGAGAAACTTTGGCTAATATATACTAATTTTTAGTGTTCGTGCCGTCGAATATCTCTGCATCGAATGCATTAAATTTTTTAATTAAATTAATTTATCAATAACATTTTGAGGCATACATATCATGATGGCCCAATGATTAGAGCGCGTGCATAACCGATAATCGGGGGTTCAAACTTATCTATAGCGTGGTAGAATATGTTCCAATCCTTCTCATCAATGGGACAGGAATCCCTAGCCCAGCAGTGGGAAAATTAGACTGTAGTTGTTGTTAAAGTCTGACACATCGAAAGTTATTTGCACTTATCTGTTACTGGATATCTTTGTTTAACTTGTAAAATGTATGAGATAAACTCGGACGGTAGACAAAATAAATTCGCTGCCAATACTTTATGTGGCGTCTGGCGAACGCATTGATCACTTTAATACTTCGACTTCAACGTAACTATGTAGGGTATCGGAGCTATTGTTGCAGGGTGGAGCCTTGTATTATTAATCATTCAAATATATACAGACTATGTTAAAAGACATATCAATCTGCCTTTTAAATACGGATTGCCTACGTTTCCGCAGTCGGGATTAGCTTCTCTTATATACGAAAGCCTCTAATATCAGTAACTATCCTTTATCTATTGTATTTATTTATCTATGTATGTATGTATTTAATATAGTATATATTTATATTATATATATTTATTGTTATTTGTGTATTGTATACTATTCTATTAAGAATTTATACTATATATATATATATGTAAAAAGTTATTGTACCCTTCCCATTAATATCAATATCATGATCCTTTACCCAAAGGTTGCCTGGAAGAGATCGCTGCTTAGCGATAAGGCCGCCTGTTGCACCTCATGCAACTTTTATGTAACTAAAATGTTATTTTTTAGTTGTAAGATTGGGTGCAATAAAGAATAAATAAATAAATAAATAAATATCCTTGCTTATAAAGTTCAACATAAGTTGGACTAAATGATTATATTCATAATTGTATCCTACTCGCTTGTGATAAAATAAAAAACGTTAGTGTTACTCTCGCATGTATAGATGAATCATTGGCCTCACTTCAGAAGAAGTCAACTAGTATGTCTAAGCATAGTGATGACAATACTGACATCTCTGTACTGTTCTTTGACATTTGTTATTTTTCTAGGACTTTTTTTATTTTTTTATTCTTACCAGCCTACTATTATATAAAATTTGACAAATAATAATTGAGTAAATTTCAAAAATTTACATTGTATCAATACGAACTAAATAATTAACAACTCGCCTATATTAAAATGCAATGAAAAATACTGTCAAACACATTTCTTTTTTTTTCAAAATGATTTAACAAATATCAATGGCCAGCATGTAATAAAAACACACAAGTAGATACTTTTTGTGTTATCAAATTTTTACTAAAATGTAATCCAGCTCTTTGGTGCGTGCATACTTTTCTATCCAGGCAACATGTACCGTTAACTATATAAACTCTTATCTTGTAACATTCTGTTAGCTGTAAGACTATGTCTCTTAATATACCCTTATTAATATTTATAGTTTATTACTATTATAACTACTTAATTATTAATATACCTTTGGTATTATATATTGTAAAGAAGGAGTGGGGTGTATTGACAATATGGATGTATTATTTTTTATATTCGAAATTTGAAATTTAATTAGTGTATCATTATGTTATTGTAGTGTACTGATGAAATTTAGTGTCGTAGAAGTAAAATTTGTTAAAAATTATTAATGTAATGTACATATACGTTCATGTAATTATTTTTAAAAGTTTATAATCAACATCATCTGTTTCAGGATCTAAAGTGTACGTGTGTCAAATATCACGAACATATAACAATAGATATATAAGTAACAACCAAGTAATATTTATGTTGTTAAAACATAGTAAAAGGCGTTTAGTTAAGTGTATTACTAAGTATTATTGTGTTTAATTAAGTTAAGGAAAGATTTTAATTTGAAATAGAAATAATTATAAAAGCTATTACAATAATAATTTTAATGAAACATATTAAAACAGATATTTTCCGGTTTTATTAAACACATGCTTGCATTGAATATAAATATGCAAATTTTTGTAATATAATTTTGCCAAATTTTTTTTCTATTTAGATATTTTTATAAAAAATTAAGAGAGATAATTTAATATCTTTTTGTATATTAAAAAAATCGGTGAACAATATAATGTAACAGGTTCTATACAATGATCCAAATCAATAAATTAAACTCTTACTACAATTAGTATACATAACATGCATTAACTTTTTATGCTGATGGTACGTTAGTGTGTTACCAGAAGAATATACAAGTATTAGAATTACCTTTACAGTAGAAGGCGCTTTATGCAAGTTGACAGAGCTTCTTACCTCGTTGTTCAGTTTCAGATTCATTGTGCTGCAATTAAATTCCAATTAAAAAACGAACACTTTTTTTTCAAACTTGCAACATTTCGTTACCATAATATGTATCATCTCGTACTTAAGTACAATATATATTTTTATTTATTTCATATGAACACACCTGTCACTTAATTCACTCATAAACGCGAAACTTTTTCAATTTATCGTGTAATCTTCCGCAGTGATATCTGCGTACGCGCGTAGTCACCGATGGGGGCGCCGGCACACTGCAAGCACTAACATCAATGCATAATTATCTTACGACGTATTTACATCGGCCGTTAAAAACGCGTTAAACTCACTGAGCGCTGTATCACTCAGACACCGAACCCGTTTTAATGCCGATTCCCGATTTCCTTCTCGAAACAATAGTGCAATTAATCATTTAAAACGTAAATATCGACAACTGAAACTTACCAGATCAGTTTTTTTATTAACTGCACAATGTTAAACGAGCCACTACGTGTAAACAATTTTTGCTAAAATTCAGAATTTACGACACATAAAACCACAATTGAAAATTGCGAGTTCGCAGCGATGGCCGGTGAGTGATGGCTGGCGGTTTCCTCGTTCGGACGCCTGTTACGTTTTAGGTGTAAGAGCCGTGTTAGATTCGCTTCCTATTAACACAAGTGGCGAAGGTAATCTCAGGGTCGTGTTTACTACTAATGGAAAACCAACATTTTTAGTTTTTCAAGTGATGGAGTAAATTTTTAATAGAATTTTAAAACGCTTTAAATTCAATAATTATAAGAATAATTTTGTAGCAAACAGCATTACTTCCACTAATTCTAATTATTGTAAATAATTTAATAAAGTTGTAATATTGAAGTTTCATTAGGGTTGGTACTTAATACCATTACCAATAATTTTACCACCATTTTTTAACTTAGGACAAGATTTTTTTCTTAATAAGTAACCTAACTTTTTTTTTTTAAATATTATTCTAAAATAAATGACTGAACCAAGGAGTTTCAGACAAAGAAAAAACTCCTTGCGTTAAAATTAATTACCGTAATAATTCTCTGTAAAACGTTTTGTCAGCCTTGCATTTATTAAGGCTTATTTTCCTTGAAACAGTACAGAGTAATTATAAATGTAACCAAAATATTGTGATAAGTGTAATGTACATTCTTTTTCATTTAAGCATTTTCTCTCAGTATATTTAACTAAGCGTTACTCTGTATTTAGTTTAAGCAAATATGAGTAAAATCGTATCATCAATTTCGTCAGCTTTTTAAATTAACCAGGTAGGCAGATGACTTTAATCCACCTGATGGTAAATGATATAGGAATGCGAAGACAGCTAATATAGTCATGAAGAATGAGCTGCACTAGTAGTCCTCGCCATGTCAGCCCGTAACATGCCTCTCATATTATATGAAATGCAATGGTATATGTTTATCACTTTATGTTATGTAATTAACAATGAGAGAAAGTGACGTTGTCATTACGATTTACATGACTTTTTATTACTTTATCTATACTTATAATAAATCTGTAGAGTTGTCAATTCTGTACATGAAATATTTTTCCAAAATAACTATCAGGGGGTGATCAGGGGTCGATACTGATGGCAAAAATGCAATCAATAAAATTTTTGTCTGTCTGTCTGTCTGTCCGTATAACCGTTATAGAAACAAAAACTACTCGACGGATTTTAACGAAACTTGGTAAAATTATTTTTCATACTCCTGAGCTGGTTATAGTATACTTTTCATCACACTACAGTCAATAGGAGCAGAGCAGTGAAGGGAAATGTCGGGAAAACGGGAGAAATTACTCCATATTTTAAGCTTCCGTCGCGTGAACAACCTTAATGGTTAAAGCTACATAGAAATTGTGTATAACGGAAATGTTCTCCTTAAAATTATATAAAAAATATCACATGACAGCCTTTGCCTATCTTTTATGGTTGACTCACAATAACACGTGTCACTCCCAATAGCTTAGTAGTTCGAAGCTTTCTGATTATATTTGTCTACTCCTGCGTTTATAACACTCTCAATCATCCCAAATTAAAAAAAAATAACAGTATTAACTATTCCATAAAAATTGAGAAAGTGATTATTTCATCCGTATCATTAAAAATAACCAACAGATGGCCCTTACGACTATTACGATGCATTTATACGTCGATCAACTGATAAGTATAAAATATGAAATAAAAAAATGCAAATCATTGATCATCATTGAATAAAATAATTTATATAAATAGAAACTACCATGACAATGAAGAAACAAAAGATCGGAACATCAACAATATATGCGTCATCCAAAAGAGCTACGGAAACAACATATCAACAAGAAATACGTTTAGAAACAAATAGAATCCGAATTTCTACTTTGAGAGTTGCCAAAGCAGTTAGTCAACGTAATGATCAACTTTCAGATCTTCGAACAAGAATCTTTATCAAGAGATACTGAAAAACCTGACGAGCGAGCCCAACGACTGGATGATCAACAATTAAAATAGACTAAGTCAAGGACTAGAACCAATCTCAATAAATCCCGACGTGATCATTGGTTCAATGAATATAGTATGCCCATATTGTCACGCTATGATGTTTAAAATAAACTGCTGATATAGTGCTACTCCACTGACAAAATGTATTTACCACAACTGGTTGAACCACAAGAACCTCTTCTTATCTACGTTAGGGGAACTACTGAGGAGTCTGAATATTTCCTTCAACATATTAGAAATTACAATTCTTGCTTTGAAATAACATCATTTGGAGCAACAAATATTGTACAATACAATAATTTCGCGTCTACGTTTAAAGTGTATCATATGATTGGTTCACTTCTTACAGTATCTAAATAAAATCCAGATTCTGGACATTTATTCCATGGACACCGTAGAAAATATTGATTTTCGATGCATGTTTAGTACCACAACTAATCGAGAAATCATCGCTAAATTTAGGATTATGCTTTATGATAATAAATGTTTAGTTAGAAGATTTTAAAACTGCTCTAGAAGGTGAAACAACAAATGATTCAAAGTCATTATCAATGCAGATAGAACGCCATTGAATGCAGATCATGAAAGGCGTTTTAATGCTGCCGTAGCTCCTGAAGTCACAGCTGTAGTTGTCGGTACAGAAATTACAAAACGAGGTATTGTTATCACTAAGCGACACAAAAAAAATCAAGGTGTCGCTGAAACATATCAATAGTATGACAATTATTACGATTATCCAATTATGTTTATGCGAGCAGATGATGGATATAATCTCGGACTGTATCAAAATATTCTCACGAACTTCTGTGACATCGAAGAGTTAGTTGTATGGTTTTTTTTGCGTATCGTATAATGATTAGAGATAATCAATCTAACCATATTCTGAAGTGTCGTCAACTGTTTTAACAATTCATTGTTGACATGTACGCTATGGTCGAGAACGAACGATTAAACTACATTCGATACAACCAATCAAAACTCTGAGCCAAAGAGTACATTTATTTACGAGATACAATATCGAATGATAAAGTATCTGCTGATATTGAACAAAGATCTTCGTACAGTGGAAGTCCAAGACATATGCACGAATATACTCAGGATGCTTTGACGTATGTTCGCAAGTATTGACAAGGTTGTAAATGTAATAACATTGATATTCGATAGGATTTTTTTTTAAGAATTTGACTAGATCTCGCATGTTTTTTTCTCTTTATTTGTTCCTTTATAATTTGTACATTGTTGATGATCAGTAATTAATTACAAAATGAAAAATTAAAATTGTTTTTCTGCGACTAATGCTCAGCGAAGCGGGCGGGTATAGCTAGTAGAAAATAAGTAGCCAAATGAATAACAATTTAGATTTTATGATTTCGACTGATTGTAGTAATATCATTTAAAAAAAACATCCAATAAATGTTTTTACGGGTGTGGTAAGTTAAAACATTTGTCATCTTCTTCCGATTGTCGAAGCAATAATGATAAAAGGAGAGGATAAATCAGCGCTTAATATAATTAAGTGCATTTAATTCACAAGAAAAATCATCTAAATCAGTAAAGTATTAGGAGACACTCAGTAACACACACACACAGAAGATTTCTATATTTTTACACAAGCCTACGCTCTTTATAACAGTATGACCAATAATCGCAGAATCATTCGAATATGATAATGACCTATTATATGCCTCCGAAAACACAGCAATGAAATGAAGAAGCAGTCCTTATGATTCTGTACTCTTTTCTTACTACCATAGATAATTAATCTAAAATACCTTCTATTTCTGGCACCAGAGGGCGCCATAAGTGCTTTACCGCCATTGTAGCTGTTGAGCGTCATTGCATTCTTGTGATTCGTTCGAATTGCTTCGAAATTTTTTTCTTAAAATACAAAGTCTTAAAAAGTTTGTTAAAAAGTGTACTAAGTGTAGGATTTAGTGCCTTTTGAAAACACAGCAGTGTATCTCACTACAGAGATGGATCCGGTAAGTAGTGGTAAGGAAAACGAGCGTGTCGGTACTGTTGCTTCGGATGGAGAACAAATACCGTCTACGAGCTCTGTGTCTAGATCGTCAGGGAACAGTTCATCCTCGTCCTCGGAGTTTGAGGATGGTACTGCATCACCCTTACCAAATAAACGATCTCGTACAACAGCACGTAAGTACAGGTCAAAAAAAGTTTTTACCGATCCGCGGGTTGATGTTTTAATGTCACAAATGGCGTACATTTCTAATTATTTTAGTCAATGTAGCCCTATGTATTATAATTCATCGGATCAACAGAATTATAATAAAGCTGTTCCTAGTACTAGTAGTAATAACAATTTACAACAGTTTCCTAATAAAAATTTACAATTTCCTAATAATAATTCAGAACAATTTCTAACATTACCTAGCCAACCCGAATCAATGTCGCTTAATTGGGGTTCCCTAAATACAGATGTTGATAGAAAAAAGATTATGCCAACTAGTGATAAAGAGAGATATTTAGAATTAAATAAGTTACAACAATTTGATTCTCAGGCTTGGAAAGGCATTAGGTATAAGCAAGTTTTACAGAGTTGCTTAGCAACACCAGGGTTCACTGGGCTTCAAGTTAACGATGAATTATGTCACTTTAATAAAAGCAAGGACTACCTTGCTTCAACTGAGTTACTTTTAGCCGGGCTATCCAATCAAGTATTGGAACAACGTCAATTATTAAAAACAGGTTTACAAACTATTGTTGACTGGGCTTGTACTAATTCTCAGAACTTAAATCCAAATAACTTGTTTCAGAAAATTTCTGACACTTTTGGACCTGGATCTTTATGTCATAAAAATTCAGAGACCACTATGCAAATTATTTGTGGAATGCGTTCTGAATGTATAGAGGTTAGGCGTGAACGCATTCTTAAAGAAATAGGTAATGACAACCTTAAAAATACTCTAAGGAATGTCCCTCCCAGCTCTGAATACTTATTCAGTAGAGAGGCTTTACAGCCTATAATACAATCCCTCGGAGGGTCTCAAGTCTGGTTGAATACACCAGCCTATTTAAAGGAGAGGAAGAACCCAGAGCGGGGAGAACATATTTTTCAGAATAAGAAGGTTAGTAATAAATATAAAAACAAGAAGTTTGATAGGAAATTCAAACATTCAGTGCAACAGAAGAGTCGGTCCTTTCGTCAACGTCGACCTAATACAGAGGGATCAAACCCTAAATCTAAAGAAAATTGACTCACTGCACGGGTTCAGAGGAGGTTGCCTAAGATTTTCCATAGAGAAATGGTCGGAACTAGGGGAACCCAGTTTATTTTAAGGTCAATAGCAAATCACCGCTTACCTTTCAGGAAGAAGCCTCCTCTGAAATACCCTACCAGTCATTTTTTGGAATGTCTAGCAACCAAAGTTTCCCCAGAAATGACTCAAATGATAGAAGAATTGAAGAGCAAGGGTGTGTTAGAAAAACCTTCAACTATAGACCCGGGTTTCTTTTCAAAGATGTTCCTAGTCAGGAAATCAGATGTGGCCTGCGCCCAATTTTCGACCTCAGGGGTCTGAACTCATATGTAGCAACGAGACATTTCCATTTAATAGCACAAGTAGATGTGATAGAATTCCTTCAGGGGAACGACTGGTTAGCCAAGATCGATATCCACCAGGCGTATTTTCATCTGTGTATCGCGGAGACACACAGAAGATTTTTGCGTGTCATATACAAGGACGAGATCCTCCAGTTGACAGCATTACCTTTCGGCCTGTCCTCAGCGCCCCGTACGTTTGCAGCAGTCTCAAACTGGGTGGCCGAGGTCCTCAGAGGTCGAGGTATACGTCTCATTGTGTACCTGGACGATTTTTTACTGGCCTGTCAGGACAGAACCAAGCTATTGGCACAGGTTGCGGAAACACTGGCTATCTTGGAGTCCTTGGGATGGTGGATAAATTACAAGAAATCCATTACCAATCCCACACAAAGGCTGGAGTACTTAGGTCTAATCTGGGACACTCAAAATCGGACAATAGCCTTACCAACTCAAAAAGTTGTAAGTATAAAAGACTGCCTGAGAGGCATGTTGCGCCGAGACAGCTGCTCGTTAAGAGAGCTTCAGAGGATGTTGGGCATGTTAAACTTTGCCAACCACGCGAATCCTCAGGGCCGGCTCCACTGCCGGAGGTTACAACTCTTCCTAAAAAAGTTTATTGGGAAAGGCCCAAAGAGAGTATTGACTCCCAGTATGCGAGAAGACTTGAGGTGGTGGTTTAATGCAGTAGAGAGCAGTTCAACTCCACTAGAAAAGAGACAGGTAACTCTTTTCTTAACCACAGACGCAGCGGATGCGGGCTGGGGAGCGAGTCTAAACGATCAGTATCTGTCAGGAAGGTGGGCTCCAAACCAAAGAAACTGGCACTCCAATATGAAGGAGATGTATGCCGTCTTTGCAGTGATCAAGTCTCAGAATTCACGGTTACAAAATGCACACATTCTGGTACAATCGGACAACAAAACCCTAGTAGCGTACATCCGGAACCAGGGCGGAACCCGATCAATAAACCTATTAGGACTAACAACCAGGTTGCTGGAACTGACTTGTCAGCTCAATATACAGATGACAGCATTCTACTTGCCAGGAAACCTAAACGGCATTGCAGATCGCTTGTCAAGAGGAAGACCAATACCAGAGTGGCATCTGCTGCCACCAGCCACAAAGAGAATATTCGACATTTGGGGGATTCCAGAAGTAGATCTGTTTGCATCAAAAGAGACCGCTGTTGTACCAAGGTATGTGACTCTAAACTCAAGAGATGGCTCGGCTCTTTTTTGCGACGCCTTCAGCCAAAAGTGGATCTTTCAAACAGCATGGATATTCCCACCTCCAAGCATGATACCCAGAGTCTTAGCACATCTCAACAGCGCAGTGGGGATATACTATGTAGTAGTGCCCCAGTGGACCCAATGCTTTTGGTTCCCGGACCTGCAGTCCCGCGCAGTGGTTCCTCCTCTGCAAATAGAGAATCTCCAGAGAGTTTTAATAGACTGGACAACAGGGATCAGCCCACCTCAAGTGGACCGATTAAAGCTTCAGGCTTGGAAGATTATGGGTGGGAGGATCAGATAACCGAATGGAGTAATGAGGAACGACTTTTGTTAAGGAAGAGCTGGCGTCCAGCTACTTTAAATACCTACAGTGCACCGTTAAAGAGGTGGCTACGTTGGAGTAGAATACATAATGTGCAAAGTAAGAGACCTGAGGGTAAGGAGGTAGCCAGATTTCTAGCTAATTTGTATTTACAAGAAAAGTTTGCATACAGTACAATTTTATTACATAAGTCCGCTGTGGCAACATACTGTGCAGCAACAGAAATCTTATCAAAGAACTTCTTTATTAATCAAGTTTTAAAGGCTATAAGCCTCTCCCAACCACATTCACCTAAATCCCCTGTGTGGGACGTTAATATTCTGTTGGAGTGGTTAAAGACATCTAAGGTTACCAACTCTTTGTTTGAACAAAGCAGACGAACAGCACTTATCCTTTTACTTGCCTCGGGTCGAAGGCTCCATGATCTGACCCTGCTAGAACTCAGTGACCAAGGGTTTGTAGAAACTGACCATACTATTACATTCTGGCCTAGATTTGGTTCAAAAACGGATACAAGCATTCATAGGCAATCAGGCTGGCTTCTAATAAGGCATCAAGACCCAAAGATTTGCCCCGTTACTCATATAAAAAAATTGATTGAGATCTCAAAGTCAAGACGGGACCAAGATAAAAAAGTAGAATCACTTTTTATCTCATTATCTGGAGTTGTTAGACCTGCATCTAAGACAATGATTGCAGGATGGGTAAGGTCAGGATTTAGATTAGCCAAGATTTCTTCTCCAGGTAGCATAAGATCAGCAGTAGCTTCTCGGGGATGCTTGGACAATAGACCAGTTCAAGAGATACTAGAGAGAGGTAATTGGAGGAGTATAAAGACGTTTTCAAGATATTACTGCAAAAATGTAGACAGATCTCAGACTAGTGAAGCTGCAGTAGGTTCACTTTACAATAATTTTAAAACAGTTTAATTACAATACCTATTGATTTTAGTGATTAATGATTTGATCTCAAGATTAAGACTGAACTATACTTATATTTTTGGTTTCACAAAGCTTTCATATTATTTTTGTTAACTTAATCATAAGTTTGATTGTTATTTTATATTTCTTTTATTAGTTTATTAATATAACAGTAGTATCTACAAGATACAAATGATTTTGGTTCCTAACTTTTAGATACATAAGGACATTTGTAAAATTGATTTCTCTTAATTAGAAGTTAATAAGATTTATAATTAAAAGTTTTTAAAAAAAAAAAAAAAATCTTATTATTTTAACAATTTGCTTTCACATTGCATTCTTGTGGTTTGTTATTTCTGATCACCAGCATCTGCTGGTGATCAGATGTTTGATATCTATCAAACCTGTTTGATATCTATCAAACAGGTCTTCATTTCATTGCTGTGTTTTCGGAGGCATATAATATGACTGTTTTGCATTACAACAAAACAGGTATTATACGTTGGAGAAAACACAGCAATGATACAAGGAGCTTGCTGATGATGAAGACTGCAATGACGCTCAACAGCTACAATGGCGGTAAAGTACTTATGGCGCCCTCTGGTGCCAGAAATAGAAGGTATTTTAGATTAATTATCTATGGTAGTAAGAAAAGAGTACAGAATCATAAGGACTGCTTCTTCATTTCATTGCTGTGTTTTCTCCAACATATAATACCTGTTTTGTTGTAATGCAAAACAGTCATATTATTTTTTTTTTAATTCCGATATTACCTCTTTTTTAATAACAGAGAAGCAAGCGGTCCATACTTAGTTTCAATAATATTATCATAAATGTTCCAATCAAGTGATCCTTACACGTAATAAAAACTTATTTATTACGAATAAACACTCAAGATTTTTCATTTCATAATTATATTCCGTATTATCATGAAAGTCAATGACTTGTAAATATAACGCTCCATTTACCAGGGGCGTTTCAAACTTTTCCATTATTCGTCCATTGCTTTCCGCCTAAGGTAAACTAGGTTTTAGGTTGTTTCGTCGGTTTAAGCATGATTTATAGAAATTTATTATTATTTTAATAACTTTATGCTTACACAGGTTTATATTTTATTCATTTCTATTAATTCTCTTTTTGGACGTGCATTTATGTTATTTTAAAATAATATACCTGTCTGGTAGTAAAACTGAAAAAAAACACAATTCAAATTGCATTGCGTTGCGTTTTCCTAATTGAATATATTAAACCAAGTCAACAGTCACACAGATGCTTGAGAATTTAAAGATGATGCTTTATTGATAGCCCCCCTGAGTAAGAACTAGCGCGCACTGGTAGCTTTTGTCACGGTGACTGTTTCGTCACTCTTGTCAAGTCCGTGAATATGTACAGATGCAGACACAAATGTCGTAATGTGCGCGCACCTCTATACATATTCATGGACTCGACAAGAGTGACGAAACAGTCACCGTGACAAAAGTTACCAGTGCGCGCTAGTTCTTAGTATCGTCCATTCATATACCTATACGCTATTCAAACCATAACAGGAAAAAAGCCAAATAAACAACATTTGACAGCAAATTGACGCATTATCATTGGTCGAAAGCTTGATTTATCTGTGATATTCAATGCGGATTTGTGAAAAAATGGCGTTTTGAACGTGGACGAAACTTTCATCGGAATTTTGGAAGTGAAATGAAAGTACATAAAGGAAATATGTGGTTAAGTGTTATAGTGTTGTATTATAAATAAAGATATCAACAACAACAACAACAGCCTGTAAATTCCCACTGCTGGGCTAAAGGCCTCCTCTCCCTTTGAGGAGAAGGTTTGGAACATATTCCACCACGCTGTTCCAATGCGGGTTGGTGGAATACACATGTGGCAGAATTTCTATGAAATTTGTCACATGCAGGTTTCCTCACGATGTTTCCCTTCACCGCAGAGCACGAGATGAATTATAAAGACAAATTAAGCAAATGAAACAGCGGTGCTTGCCTGGGTTTGAACCCGCAATCATCGGATAAGATGCACGTGTTCTAACCACTGGGCCATCTCGACTCTATCCATCTCTGGATTTATTAATAAATCGCATGAAATATGGGAATCTGAGGTGTGTTTATCTTTTTTCCTACTCCCTTTCGGATAGGCTATATATCCCCATTTCACCCATACCACTAATCAGAAATTCTACTGCCAACAGCAGCAGAGTATTGTCACTTTCTGGTTCGAATGAATGAGCAGTATATCTACTATAATTGTAGCTTGTGTCTTAAATAAAAGAAAAATACACGCTTTTTAAACAAATAAACATTGTGGGTGCAAGATTAGGTACTTATTTTATTAAATTTAATTGGTCTCTGCACAATTTAACGACGACGGTTTACGGAACGGAAACGTAAACGTGCTGTACAAAAACAGTTTCTCATCAACGTAATAACACTTAAAGAATCAACAAATTACTGTCAATCATACTAAACTTTTCATCACACACAATTTTTTTTGTCATTTTGCCATTAGTAATTACATGTCAGGAACATTCTTTATGTATACATATAGCTTTAATTTCACCTTTAACAATTGTTTTAAAATATACTGTTCATTTTTTTTTTATTTTCTCCTAATCTCCGAATAATAAAATTATTATTGACATGCTCTTTATTTTTAGTATACTGCAAAACTAAATGTCATATTCTTACTCAGCTAATTAAATTTTTCTTTTTTTACTTTTTTTTATGGTATAGGTTAGCGGACGAGCATATGGGCCTGACCTGATGGTAAGTGGTCACCATTATCCATAGACAATGACGCTGTCAGAAATATTAACTATTTCTTAAATCGTCAATGCGCCACTAACCTTGGGAACTAAGATATTATGTACCTTGTGCCTGTAGTTACACTGGCTCACTCACCCTTCAAACCGGAACACAACAATACTGAGTACATTAGAATAACTGATGAGTGGGTGGTACCTAACCAGACGGGCTTGCACAAAGCCCTACCACCAAGTAAAAAAATGTCATATTTCAAAAGTCAAAATAAAAATGTAATTATCGTCAAGGTATATCCGCAGACAAGGACTAGCAAGATGCGTACATCAAATTATGCTTACGAGAACAGATATAACACATTATACAATAACCCTTAGCGTTAGATAATAATTATTCATAGCACAATTAATTAATTTGTTTACAAGCAAAAAAGCATTGACAGAACTAGGCTAAGTGTACGTATAGGTCATTGAACCGTGGCATGCTGCCCAATGCAGCTGCCAACACCGTGACACCATAACTCTTGTCTAGCAATCGACAGTTGCCAAAGACTAACTTTAGATGATAACTAGGATCTGATGAACTTATTACTAAAGTTCAGATTGCGTTCCTTAGAAAACAATTTCTGGCTAGAACGATGCAGCTCACTTAAAATAACTTAAGCTAAAATTCTACTACAGTTTTTTTCTGGCGTTTCCGCAGCGCCGTCGTGATTTAATCTCTTCTGTAAAAGAAAATTAAAATATTACTTTACTAAATGTAAATTAGCGCGAAAAAAGAGCCAATTTATTATAAGTTCTGACATGCACAGCTGCATTTTCTAGTAGCATTGCGTTTATAATCTCTTAGTGGTGAAGAGAAGCATCTTAAGGAAATCTACCTGATGAAAATCCGCCACATTTATATCCACTAAACTACTTTAGGACAGTGTGGTATAGAAAGAAATTATGAATTATGATTCCCAGATATGGGATACATATTATATATTATTAAGTTTATTTCTTTTCGTTTTATAGTAAGCGTTGACATTTAAATCTCTGTTATTTCAGGTTAAAATAATTCATTAAGAATCGACATTATATTGTTCCAAACATTCACGAAACTTTAGTTTCATAATGTAAAAGCTTTGCTTGTTTTTTAAACGATCAAAGAACCTTTGATCTATCTACATTATCACTTTAATTACTGGTATTTTCTTTTAAAATTTTAAATTATTTAATCATATGCTAAAAATCACTATGATCTATTGTACGGAACACGTGGGTTGTGAGTGGGCAGCTGGAAGAGTGGGCATCGAGTTTCTATAATCCCATTTGAAAAAAATTTCCCCTAACTACCCACCTTGAGTTACTTAAAGTGGTATAAACATCAATTCTCGAGTAGCTCCAAAAGTATGCTATATACGAACTAAAAACATAATAAATCTGCATTATCTATTTATAATGTTTCATGGTCATAACAAAACAAATCGAAAATATGTAAATTATAAAAATTGTAATAACTCATATATTTATTAATCTATTCACATCTGTACTATTAAGGTAAGTTAGACAATAACAACACACTTAAAAATAGCGTCAAGCGGTGCTCATTTTTAGACATGCTTGCTCATCGACGTGAGAATAGTATTTGCTTACAACCTAATGCTCACGTGGCTACAGTATTAACAGCAGTGTGCTTCAACCTTAGATTTTTATTTTAGCAACAATTTTATGATTAAGCTGTAAATTAGCTGTAATAATCATGCTTCACGGGAACTAAAATTTGATATGTATAATCTAAAACAGTATAAAACAAAGTCGCTTTTCAGTGTCCATCCCAATGTATGCTTATGTTTAAAATTACACAACGGAATTTAATGCGGTTTTTTAGTAAATAGGGTGATTCGAGAGGAAGGTTTTTGTATATAATACATGGACAATATTGTAAAGAAACTAGAATAAATCTGTCGTATATTTAGTATCAGCATTGCGCACGCTGATATGGCCCAGTGGTTAGAACGCGTGCATCTTAACTGATGATTTCGTTTACGAACCCAGGCAAGCACCACTTTGTGTTTATAATTCATCTCGTGCTCGGCGGTGAAGAAAAACATCGTGAGGAAACCTACTTGTGTCTAATTTCATTGAAATTCTGCCACATGTGCACTCCACCAACCCGTATTGACAATAATGTAATAAACAATTTGAAAATATTTGTACTCTTAACGGCATTTACTTATATGTCATAATTTAATTGAGATAAAAAGTCATTACTTTTTTTTATATCTTATCAAAAAAACTAAGTCGCTTACCGCTGTCTCTCCCTTTGTTTACTTAGATCTTTAAAATTACGCGACGGATTGTGATGCGTTTTTTTAAATAGACAGATTAATTTGTGAGGAAGACTTTGTATATAATACATGAACAATATAGTTAAAAAAATCTGTTAATTTTAGAAGTTTCTAATGTGATGTCGTAAAAAAAACATTGTTTGCATTATTAGTTCATACAAACCGATACCGACTGAAAATCTGT
The DNA here is from genome assembly GCF_905220365.1 of Vanessa cardui. Classification (NCBI taxonomy): domain Eukaryota; kingdom Metazoa; phylum Arthropoda; class Insecta; order Lepidoptera; family Nymphalidae; genus Vanessa; species Vanessa cardui. The sequence goes on along the minus strand of NC_061133.1, from coordinate 9,694,639 downwards.
GAACGTTACAAAGTTACAATGTCTTACAATTATTATTATAAGACATTCTGTAGTATATTTACTATTTAGTATGAGCACCCGTGCGAAGCCGGGCCGGGTTGTTAGTATGTATGAATGAATAATTGCTTTTATGTGTATAGCTTGTATTTTCGTATTTGCATATCATACGTTAATATGATACTATTGTAACTTTATATAGTTTTTGTTGGCACGTTCGTGAAGGTTTCAGTAATATTATCAACATATAATATGGCGTCGCGTAAGTAGATCAAATAATAGCTCTAAATTAATGAGGCATTATAATTTGCGACGCATGTCAACCGTTATAATCAAAGAGCCAGCGATCGGCAGACATACGGTATTGCACCTGCATACACCTGCTTGAATTCATCTATATATTTTAAGATATCAAAAGGGCAGACTTGCTGCGACCAAGTTTTGAAAGTCAATTTTTATGCCTTTCGACTCCATGGCACACTCAAAAAGAAATCCCTTGATGGGATAGTGAACCTCCATTTCACCAACAACAGTTGAAGCAGTATACCTGATAGTAATATGGAGCTTGCTACTATACCGTAAAGCTGCCGATCACTGGCTCTCAGTCTATTAGCTAGTAACACATATTTTATAACCACACGTACACCAGTTACTTATGACAAACAAGATATATTTATTCTTTAAGTAAATTGACGGTTTAGTCATTTACTCTAGAAGTCTCACAGAGAATAAATTACGAAAATATATCACCAGAAAAGCAATACTTAGTATAGACTACAAAGAAACATTGGAAACACAAATGTAAGATTTTCTTCACCCGTTTAATATTAAATGTGCCGTGTAATCAGCTCCCGAATTACTTGAGATATCTTAACGCTACATACTCGTACATTCTTTTATGTAACGATCACTCTTTGTATTTTAGACGCAAGCTCCGTTAATTCTAAACAGTGTATTATTTTAATGAGTCGTAAAGTATTTCAGACTCGTAATGTTCCAAAAAGCTTTATGAAAGGAGTTCATAAACGTTTAAAATTGCACATGACCCCTTTAACCTAATTATGTTATTTGTACGTTAATACGAAGGTTGTACTAAAAATCTTATTTAAGGGAACGGTAAAAAAATTACATCAAAGATTAACATTAAGTAATATAAAACGATATTATTCTACTCTCAATTACGTAATGATATTAAAAAATTATAATTTATCTTTGCATATGTAAGAGTCAAAAGTCGAATAACACCAGCTAAGACGTAAAGTCACATTCGGCATCGACACGACGATCGTGTAACGAAAACTATGCCATGTTTACCAGTTATCAAGGTAGTCAATTAAGAAGAATAAACGTTCATATGCCATGAAGACGGAAGTTACAGGAGAGTGAGTACTACAGAAAACATCCCCAAAAATACATTATATCCTAATTTTATCTATAAAAAACCATTTGATTCAAATTAAATCAAAATACGCTTTATTCAAGTAGGCTTTTACAAGCACTATTAAATCGTCATTTTACAAATTACCACAGGTTTGGAATGTAGATTCTACCGGGAAGAACCGCCAAGAAACTCAGATAAGAAATGTAACTGGTGAAATTGTAAGGAAGAGATAGGAATGATCCTATAATGATTTCTACGAATTCGTTCAACATGAATTATGAATTCATAAAATATTCATAAAAATTATAACGAAAAGAAAATTTATTCCCTGCAAATGACTTTATCTATAGGACATAAAATGAACGAAAAGTTTGAAAAAGATTAATGGATACAATTACGAACTCACAGCCCAAATCCCGCGAACCTTCACATAAATTTTAAGTTTCCTGTTTGTGTAAGTAATGTCCGGTTCAAGGGGTAATGTTTATCGATCTCAAAAATTTTATGCATGCGTTTCTCTGTAACGCTCGCCGTTATAGCTGTTTTACAACCAATACTTGCGCTGTTTCAGGATACATTGTACGTTTAATTATTGAACTGTATATAATTACGTGTACATAATACAGAGATTCTAAAGTTTATTTCTATTTTTGTATCAGTTAATATACTTAGAATATAGAAGATATTTTTTATGTATAGCAACAGTCATAATCTTGAACTTATATCTTGTAAGGATTTTTTTGTAAAATAAATAACATTAATAAAAAAATAAGAACATATAATCGACGATAAACATATCCAGTAAAAGTATTTATTACATACAAAAAAAGAGTATGTCTCGTACTGTTTTACAGCATTCACGTTACAGGGGAAAGATCTTTCGACTTCCACAAAAGTTACAGAAATTATGAAAATTCGTGAATTTGAGGGGACTGAATTTAAAATTGTCAAATTTTATTTTACTTTATTTAAAGTATTGAGGTAATCTGTCTCGATCATTACAACTCGGACAGAAGATGAGAGACATTAACAAACTGAACAAGAAGACACCTGAATCGAAAAGTTTCGCAATCAAAACATTTTATTAGATATATAGTAGGACACAATTTAGATGTAGCATCGGAAAATGCAATGGAATGAAAATAAAACCGATTACTGCCGATTTACACAACCTATAGAAAAAGCTCCCTATCGCGCCGTTCGACGCTATTCGTCGCTATAGATTCACGCGTCAGAAAAAGCAAGTGTATGTAAATCGACGCGCCAAATTGACGAATATATTAGGTCATATGATATTACAATTTATTACGTTTGTGCAAAGGTCATATTCGCATGAGAAATAAATATTGATAATTTGGGATAACGCACTCAATTCGGATGTGATCGGTTTTACGATCATCTAAGTTGTGTCGTACTATACGTTAGTCGTTAGTAGTCGGTTAAAATAAAACATAATAAATCAAGTCTTACAATATATAAAAATATATATCTATATGAAACTATCTAGAACTTTCGAAAGACAGTAACAATTATTCTATAGACACGAGGAGAAAAGATAAACTTATAACACTTAGTTTCTAACTTTGCAAAGTCAATACATCCGTCCGGGGCGCGGTGTTCGTTATAATAAGATTCCACAGCTATTTTTAACTTATTCTATTAATAAATTTAAATTCGTATTCACAAAAAACAATGATTAACAATGCATAAAATCTTGTTATCCAATGAAATTAATATTAAAGATAGATTATTAGACTTAGTACTTCTTTTCACTCCAATTAAGATTCATATATAGATGTATATGTAAAATTAGGTACAGTATTGACATAAGTTCCGTAATTAAAGTCTACTACTGAATTTCTTGCCAGCTCTTCTGAGAAGATTGCACTTTCTGTTGGAAGCTTTACATTTAATTCAATACTGTAACATGAATTCAAGTCTTTTTATAAGCCTGTCTGTTGTATCGACAGTTAAATAAGAGAAATGTAGAGACCACCTGTTTCGCATACACTTGTTCAAAACAATTACTTTAACAATTGGCTAATCTCCATTGATAATGATAACTGAGGCCATTACAACTGTTAGTAATTTTAGAGGCACCCAAAAATAATTTGCGACCATTTTAGCATTTACACAATTATGATCACAGCATAATCTTAGTTTTTATTTTTAACAATGCCGTTTTAATAAAATCAAATCATTTCCAAAAATACATTAGTAAAGAAGGCATATTATTCAATATAAGATTATACAGACATATTATATAGATTATTTTGTAAACAGACAGTGGAATTAATACTCGTAGACTTCCAGACTGGATATATACTTACATACATTCATACGTATTTAACTAACATGACTATTTTTAAATGTAGAAAAAGAATAACTAAGTACGTACTGATTTTCTTGCCGAATCTTCTCGGCAGAATCTATATTACGAACAGGTGGTAGCTTCACTTAATATAGTTATTATATGACGATTCAAAAGTGCTTGAAAGCCTACTTGAATAAAGTATAGTATAATTTTGATTGAGTTTTTAGTCCAATAGTAAATATTGTCCTTATTTTTGAAGAAATTTGAGCATGATTAACGTAAACTGGGGACGAAAATTTTAATGAAGCTATCACCCCTTAGTATTATTACTTTAAGATAGATAATATCGTTGACTTTGGTTCCACATTTTCATAATAACCTCGTACACTATTTTGGTATTAAAACATATTAATCATGTCTTTCAATAAAGTGTTACCCGATAATGATTTTTATTAACAAATATCAATGGCCAGCATGTAATAAAAACACACAAGTAGATACTTTTTGTGTTATCAAATTTTTACTAAAATGTAATCCAGCTCTTTGGTGCGTGCATACTTTTCTATCCAGGCAACATGTACCGTTAACTATATAAACTCTTATCTTGTAACATTCTGTTAGCTGTAAGACTATGTCTCTTAATATACCCTTATTAATATTTATAGTTTATTACTATTATAACTACTTAATTATTAATATACCTTTGGTATTATATATTGTAAAGAAGGAGTGGGGTGTATTGACAATATGGATGTATTGTTTTTTATATTCGAAATTTGAAATTTAATTAGTGTATCATTATGTTATTGTAGTGTACTGATGAAATTTAGTGTCGTAGAAGTAAAATTTGTTAAAAATTATTAATGTAATGTACATATACGTTCATGTAATTATTTTTAAAAGTTTATAATCAACATCATCTGTTTCAGGATCTAAAGTGTACGTGTGTCAAATATCACGAACATATAACAATAGATATATAAGTAACAACCAAGTAATATTTATGTTGTTAAAACATAGTAAAAGGCGTTTAGTTAAGTGTATTACTAAGTATTATTGTGTTTAATTAAGTTAAGGAAAGATTTTAATTTGAAATAGAAATAATTATAAAAGCTATTACAATAATAATTTTAATGAAACATATTAAAACAGATATTTTCCGGTTTTATTAAACACATGCTTGCATTGAATATAAATATGCAAATTTTTGTAATATAATTTTGCCAAATTTTTTTTCTATTTAGATATTTTTATAAAAAATTAAGAGAGATAATTTAATATCTTTTTGTATATTAAAAAAATCGGTGAACAATATAATGTAACAGGTTCTATACAATGATCCAAATCAATAAATTAAACTCTTACTACAATTAGTATACATAACATGCATTAACTTTTTATGCTGATGGTACGTTAGTGTGTTACCAGAAGAATATACAAGTATTAGAATTACCTTTACAGTAGAAGGCGCTTTATGCAAGTTGACAGAGCTTCTTACCTCGTTGTTCAGTTTCAGATTCATTGTGCTGCAATTAAATTCCAATTAAAAAACGAACACTTTTTTTTCAAACTTGCAACATTTCGTTACCATAATATGTATCATCTCGTACTTAAGTACAATATATATTTTTATTTATTTCATATGAACACACCTGTCACTTAATTCACTCATAAACGCGAAACTTTTTCAATTTATCGTGTAATCTTCCGCAGTGATATCTGCGTACGCGCGTAGTCACCGATGGGGGCGCCGGCACACTGCAAGCACTAACATCAATGCATAATTATCTTACGACGTATTTACATCGGCCGTTAAAAACGCGTTAAACTCACTGAGCGCTGTATCACTCAGACACCGAACCCGTTTTAATGCCGATTCCCGATTTCCTTCTCGAAACAATAGTGCAATTAATCATTTAAAACGTAAATATCGACAACTGAAACTTACCAGATCAGTTTTTTTATTAACTGCACAATGTTAAACGAGCCACTACGTGTAAACAATTTTTGCTAAAATTCAGAATTTACGACACATAAAACCACAATTGAAAATTGCGAGTTCGCAGCGATGGCCGGTGAGTGATGGCTGGCGGTTTCCTCGTTCGGACGCCTGTTACGTTTTAGGTGTAAGAGCCGTGTTAGATTCGCTTCCTATTAACACAAGTGGCGAAGGTAATCTCAGGGTCGTGTTTACTACTAATGGAAAACCAACATTTTTAGTTTTTCAAGTGATGGAGTAAATTTTTAATAGAATTTTAAAACGCTTTAAATTCAATAATTATAAGAATAATTTTGTAGCAAACAGCATTACTTCCACTAATTCTAATTATTGTAAATAATTTAATAAAGTTGTAATATTGAAGTTTCATTAGGGTTGGTACTTAATACCATTACCAATAATTTTACCACCATTTTTTAACTTAGGACAAGATTTTTTTCTTAATAAGTAACCTAACTTTTTTTTTTTAAATATTATTCTAAAATAAATGACTGAACCAAGGAGTTTCAGACAAAGAAAAAACTCCTTGCGTTAAAATTAATTACCGTAATAATTCTCTGTAAAACGTTTTGTCAGCCTTGCATTTATTAAGGCTTATTTTCCTTGAAACAGTACAGAGTAATTATAAATGTAACCAAAATATTGTGATAAGTGTAATGTACATTCTTTTTCATTTAAGCATTTTCTCTCAGTATATTTAACTAAGCGTTACTCTGTATTTAGTTTAAGCAAATATGAGTAAAATCGTATCATCAATTTCGTCAGCTTTTTAAATTAACCAGGTAGGCAGATGACTTTAATCCACCTGATGGTAAATGATATAGGAATGCGAAGACAGCTAATATAGTCATGAAGAATGAGCTGCACTAGTAGTCCTCGCCATGTCAGCCCGTAACATGCCTCTCATATTATATGAAATGCAATGGTATATGTTTATCACTTTATGTTATGTAATTAACAATGAGAGAAAGTGACGTTGTCATTACGATTTACATGACTTTTTATTACTTTATCTATACTTATAATAAATCTGTAGAGTTGTCAATTCTGTACATGAAATATTTTTCCAAAATAACTATCAGGGGGTGATCAGGGGTCGATACTGATGGCAAAAATGCAATCAATAAAATTTTTGTCTGTCTGTCTGTCTGTCCGTATAACCGTTATAGAAACAAAAACTACTCGACGGATTTTAACGAAACTTGGTAAAATTATTTTTCATACTCCTGAGCTGGTTATAGTATACTTTTCATCACACTACAGTCAATAGGAGCAGAGCAGTGAAGGGAAATGTCGGGAAAACGGGAGAAATTACTCCATATTTTAAGCTTCCGTCGCGTGAACAACCTTAATGGTTAAAGCTACATAGAAATTGTGTATAACGGAAATGTTCTCCTTAAAATTATATAAAAAATATCACATGACAGCCTTTGCCTATCTTTTATGGTTGACTCACAATAACACGTGTCACTCCCAATAGCTTAGTAGTTCGAAGCTTTCTGATTATATTTGTCTACTCCTGCGTTTATAACACTCTCAATCATCCCAAATTAAAAAAAAATAACAGTATTAACTATTCCATAAAAATTGAGAAAGTGATTATTTCATCCGTATCATTAAAAATAACCAACAGATGGCCCTTACGACTATTACGATGCATTTATACGGCGATCAACTGATAAGTATAAAATATGAAATAAAAAAATGCAAATCATTGATCATCATTGAATAAAATAATTTATATAAATAGAAACTACCATGACAATGAAGAAACAAAAGATCGGAACATCAACAATATATGCGTCATCCAAAAGAGCTACGGAAACAACATATCAACAAGAAATACGTTTAGAAACAAATAGAATCCGAATTTCTACTTTGAGAGTTGCCAAAGCAGTTAGTCAACGTAATGATCAACTTTCAGATCTTCGAACAAGAATCTTTATCAAGAGATACTGAAAAACCTGACGAGCGAGCCCAACGACTGGATGATCAACAATTAAAATAGACTAAGTCAAGGACTAGAACCAATCTCAATAAATCCCGACGTGATCATTGGTTCAATGAATATAGTATGCCCATATTGTCACGCTATGATGTTTAAAATAAACTGCTGATATAGTGCTACTCCACTGACAAAATGTATTTACCACAACTGGTTGAACCACAAGAACCTCTTCTTATCTACGTTAGGGGAACTACTGAGGAGTCTGAATATTTCCTTCAACATATTAGAAATTACAATTCTTGCTTTGAAATAACATCATTTGGAGCAACAAATATTGTACAATACAATAATTTCGCGTCTACGTTTAAAGTGTATCATATGATTGGTTCACTTCTTACAGTATCTAAATAAAATCCAGATTCTGGACATTTATTCCATGGACACCGTAGAAAATATTGATTTTCGATGCATGTTTAGTACCACAACTAATCGAGAAATCATCGCTAAATTTAGGATTATGCTTTATGATAATAAATGTTTAGTTAGAAGATTTTAAAACTGCTCTAGAAGGTGAAACAACAAATGATTCAAAGTCATTATCAATGCAGATAGAACGCCATTGAATGCAGATCATGAAAGGCGTTTTAATGCTGCCGTAGCTCCTGAAGTCACAGCTGTAGTTGTCGGTACAGAAATTACAAAACGAGGTATTGTTATCACTAAGCGACACAAAAAAAATCAAGGTGTCGCTGAAACATATCAATAGTATGACAATTATTACGATTATCCAATTATGTTTATGCGAGCAGATGATGGATATAATCTCGGACTGTATCAAAATATTCTCACGAACTTCTGTGACATCGAAGAGTTAGTTGTATGGTTTTTTTTGCGTATCGTATAATGATTAGAGATAATCAATCTAACCATATTCTGAAGTGTCGTCAACTGTTTTAACAATTCATTGTTGACATGTACGCTATGGTCGAGAACGAACGATTAAACTACATTCGATACAACCAATCAAAACTCTGAGCCAAAGAGTACATTTATTTACGAGATACAATATCGAATGATAAAGTATCTGCTGATATTGAACAAAGATCTTCGTACAGTGGAAGTCCAAGACATATGCACGAATATACTCAGGATGCTTTGACGTATGTTCGCAAGTATTGACAAGGTTGTAAATGTAATAACATTGATATTCGATAGGATTTTTTTTTAAGAATTTGACTAGATCTCGCATGTTTTTTTCTCTTTATTTGTTCCTTTATAATTTGTACATTGTTGATGATCAGTAATTAATTACAAAATGAAAAATTAAAATTGTTTTTCTGCGACTAATGCTCAGCGAAGCGGGCGGGTATAGCTAGTAGAAAATAAGTAGCCAAATGAATAACAATTTAGATTTTATGATTTCGACTGATTGTAGTAATATCATTTAAAAAAAACATCCAATAAATGTTTTTACGGGTGTGGTAAGTTAAAACATTTGTCATCTTCTTCCGATTGTCGAAGCAATAATGATAAAAGGAGAGGATAAATCAGCGCTTAATATAATTAAGTGCATTTAATTCACAAGAAAAATCATCTAAATCAGTAAAGTATTAGGAGACACTCAGTAACACACACACACAGAAGATTTCTATATTTTTACACAAGCCTACGCTCTTTATAACAGTATGACCAATAATCGCAGAATCATTCGAATATGATAATGACCTATTATATGCCTCCGAAAACACAGCAATGAAATGAAGAAGCAGTCCTTATGATTCTGTACTCTTTTCTTACTACCATAGATAATTAATCTAAAATACCTTCTATTTCTGGCACCAGAGGGCGCCATAAGTGCTTTACCGCCATTGTAGCTGTTGAGCGTCATTGCATTCTTGTGATTCGTTCGAATTGCTTCGAAATTTTTTTCTTAAAATACAAAGTCTTAAAAAGTTTGTTAAAAAGTGTACTAAGTGTAGGATTTAGTGCCTTTTGAAAACACAGCAGTGTATCTCACTACAGAGATGGATCCGGTAAGTAGTGGTAAGGAAAACGAGCGTGTCGGTACTGTTGCTTCGGATGGAGAACAAATACCGTCTACGAGCTCTGTGTCTAGATCGTCAGGGAACAGTTCATCCTCGTCCTCGGAGTTTGAGGATGGTACTGCATCACCCTTACCAAATAAACGATCTCGTACAACAGCACGTAAGTACAGGTCAAAAAAAGTTTTTACCGATCCGCGGGTTGATGTTTTAATGTCACAAATGGCGTACATTTCTAATTATTTTAGTCAATGTAGCCCTATGTATTATAATTCATCGGATCAACAGAATTATAATAAAGCTGTTCCTAGTACTAGTAGTAATAACAATTTACAACAGTTTCCTAATAAAAATTTACAATTTCCTAATAATAATTCAGAACAATTTCTAACATTACCTAGCCAACCCGAATCAATGTCGCTTAATTGGGGTTCCCTAAATACAGATGTTGATAGAAAAAAGATTATGCCAACTAGTGATAAAGAGAGATATTTAGAATTAAATAAGTTACAACAATTTGATTCTCAGGCTTGGAAAGGCATTAGGTATAAGCAAGTTTTACAGAGTTGCTTAGCAACACCAGGGTTCACTGGGCTTCAAGTTAACGATGAATTATGTCACTTTAATAAAAGCAAGGACTACCTTGCTTCAACTGAGTTACTTTTAGCCGGGCTATCCAATCAAGTATTGGAACAACGTCAATTATTAAAAACAGGTTTACAAACTATTGTTGACTGGGCTTGTACTAATTCTCAGAACTTAAATCCAAATAACTTGTTTCAGAAAATTTCTGACACTTTTGGACCTGGATCTTTATGTCATAAAAATTCAGAGACCACTATGCAAATTATTTGTGGAATGCGTTCTGAATGTATAGAGGTTAGGCGTGAACGCATTCTTAAAGAAATAGGTAATGACAACCTTAAAAATACTCTAAGGAATGTCCCTCCCAGCTCTGAATACTTATTCAGTAGAGAGGCTTTACAGCCTATAATACAATCCCTCGGAGGGTCTCAAGTCTGGTTGAATACACCAGCCTATTTAAAGGAGAGGAAGAACCCAGAGCGGGGAGAACATATTTTTCAGAATAAGAAGGTTAGTAATAAATATAAAAACAAGAAGTTTGATAGGAAATTCAAACATTCAGTGCAACAGAAGAGTCGGTCCTTTCGTCAACGTCGACCTAATACAGAGGGATCAAACCCTAAATCTAAAGAAAATTGACTCACTGCACGGGTTCAGAGGAGGTTGCCTAAGATTTTCCATAGAGAAATGGTCGGAACTAGGGGAACCCAGTTTATTTTAAGGTCAATAGCAAATCACCGCTTACCTTTCAGGAAGAAGCCTCCTCTGAAATACCCTACCAGTCATTTTTTGGAATGTCTAGCAACCAAAGTTTCCCCAGAAATGACTCAAATGATAGAAGAATTGAAGAGCAAGGGTGTGTTAGAAAAACCTTCAACTATAGACCCGGGTTTCTTTTCAAAGATGTTCCTAGTCAGGAAATCAGATGTGGCCTGCGCCCAATTTTCGACCTCAGGGGTCTGAACTCATATGTAGCAACGAGACATTTCCATTTAATAGCACAAGTAGATGTGATAGAATTCCTTCAGGGGAACGACTGGTTAGCCAAGATCGATATCCACCAGGCGTATTTTCATCTGTGTATCGCGGAGACACACAGAAGATTTTTGCGTGTCATATACAAGGACGAGATCCTCCAGTTGACAGCATTACCTTTCGGCCTGTCCTCAGCGCCCCGTACGTTTGCAGCAGTCTCAAACTGGGTGGCCGAGGTCCTCAGAGGTCGAGGTATACGTCTCATTGTGTACCTGGACGATTTTTTACTGGCCTGTCAGGACAGAACCAAGCTATTGGCACAGGTTGCGGAAACACTGGCTATCTTGGAGTCCTTGGGATGGTGGATAAATTACAAGAAATCCATTACCAATCCCACACAAAGGCTGGAGTACTTAGGTCTAATCTGGGACACTCAAAATCGGACAATAGCCTTACCAACTCAAAAAGTTGTAAGTATAAAAGACTGCCTGAGAGGCATGTTGCGCCGAGACAGCTGCTCGTTAAGAGAGCTTCAGAGGATGTTGGGCATGTTAAACTTTGCCAACCACGCGAATCCTCAGGGCCGGCTCCACTGCCGGAGGTTACAACTCTTCCTAAAAAAGTTTATTGGGAAAGGCCCAAAGAGAGTATTGACTCCCAGTATGCGAGAAGACTTGAGGTGGTGGTTTAATGCAGTAGAGAGCAGTTCAACTCCACTAGAAAAGAGACAGGTAACTCTTTTCTTAACCACAGACGCAGCGGATGCGGGCTGGGGAGCGAGTCTAAACGATCAGTATCTGTCAGGAAGGTGGGCTCCAAACCAAAGAAACTGGCACTCCAATATGAAGGAGATGTATGCCGTCTTTGCAGTGATCAAGTCTCAGAATTCACGGTTACAAAATGCACACATTCTGGTACAATCGGACAACAAAACCCTAGTAGCGTACATCCGGAACCAGGGCGGAACCCGATCAATAAACCTATTAGGACTAACAACCAGGTTGCTGGAACTGACTTGTCAGCTCAATATACAGATGACAGCATTCTACTTGCCAGGAAACCTAAACGGCATTGCAGATCGCTTGTCAAGAGGAAGACCAATACCAGAGTGGCATCTGCTGCCACCAGCCACAAAGAGAATATTCGACATTTGGGGGATTCCAGAAGTAGATCTGTTTGCATCAAAAGAGACCGCTGTTGTACCAAGGTATGTGACTCTAAACTCAAGAGATGGCTCGGCTCTTTTTTGCGACGCCTTCAGCCAAAAGTGGATCTTTCAAACAGCATGGATATTCCCACCTCCAAGCATGATACCCAGAGTCTTAGCACATCTCAACAGCGCAGTGGGGATATACTATGTAGTAGTGCCCCAGTGGACCCAATGCTTTTGGTTCCCGGACCTGCAGTCCCGCGCAGTGGTTCCTCCTCTGCAAATAGAGAATCTCCAGAGAGTTTTAATAGACTGGACAACAGGGATCAGCCCACCTCAAGTGGACCGATTAAAGCTTCAGGCTTGGAAGATTATGGGTGGGAGGATCAGATAACCGAATGGAGTAATGAGGAACGACTTTTGTTAAGGAAGAGCTGGCGTCCAGCTACTTTAAATACCTACAGTGCACCGTTAAAGAGGTGGCTACGTTGGAGTAGAATACATAATGTGCAAAGTAAGAGACCTGAGGGTAAGGAGGTAGCCAGATTTCTAGCTAATTTGTATTTACAAGAAAAGTTTGCATACAGTACAATTTTATTACATAAGTCCGCTGTGGCAACATACTGTGCAGCAACAGAAATCTTATCAAAGAACTTCTTTATTAATCAAGTTTTAAAGGCTATAAGCCTCTCCCAACCACATTCACCTAAATCCCCTGTGTGGGACGTTAATATTCTGTTGGAGTGGTTAAAGACATCTAAGGTTACCAACTCTTTGTTTGAACAAAGCAGACGAACAGCACTTATCCTTTTACTTGCCTCGGGTCGAAGGCTCCATGATCTGACCCTGCTAGAACTCAGTGACCAAGGGTTTGTAGAAACTGACCATACTATTACATTCTGGCCTAGATTTGGTTCAAAAACGGATACAAGCATTCATAGGCAATCAGGCTGGCTTCTAATAAGGCATCAAGACCCAAAGATTTGCCCCGTTACTCATATAAAAAAATTGATTGAGATCTCAAAGTCAAGACGGGACCAAGATAAAAAAGTAGAATCACTTTTTATCTCATTATCTGGAGTTGTTAGACCTGCATCTAAGACAATGATTGCAGGATGGGTAAGGTCAGGATTTAGATTAGCCAAGATTTCTTCTCCAGGTAGCATAAGATCAGCAGTAGCTTCTCGGGGATGCTTGGACAATAGACCAGTTCAAGAGATACTAGAGAGAGGTAATTGGAGGAGTATAAAGACGTTTTCAAGATATTACTGCAAAAATGTAGACAGATCTCAGACTAGTGAAGCTGCAGTAGGTTCACTTTACAATAATTTTAAAACAGTTTAATTACAATACCTATTGATTTTAGTGATTAATGATTTGATCTCAAGATTAAGACTGAACTATACTTATATTTTTGGTTTCACAAAGCTTTCATATTATTTTTGTTAACTTAATCATAAGTTTGATTGTTATTTTATATTTCTTTTATTAGTTTATTAATATAACAGTAGTATCTACAAGATACAAATGATTTTGGTTCCTAACTTTTAGATACATAAGGACATTTGTAAAATTGATTTCTCTTAATTAGAAGTTAATAAGATTTATAATTAAAAGTTTTTAAAAAAAAAAAAAAAATCTTATTATTTTAACAATTTGCTTTCACATTGCATTCTTGTGGTTTGTTATTTCTGATCACCAGCATCTGCTGGTGATCAGATGTTTGATATCTATCAAACCTGTTTGATATCTATCAAACAGGTCTTCATTTCATTGCTGTGTTTTCGGAGGCATATAATATGACTGTTTTGCATTACAACAAAACAGGTATTATACGTTGGAGAAAACACAGCAATGATACAAGGAGCTTGCTGATGATGAAGACTGCAATGACGCTCAACAGCTACAATGGCGGTAAAGTACTTATGGCGCCCTCTGGTGCCAGAAATAGAAGGTATTTTAGATTAATTATCTATGGTAGTAAGAAAAGAGTACAGAATCATAAGGACTGCTTCTTCATTTCATTGCTGTGTTTTCTCCAACATATAATACCTGTTTTGTTGTAATGCAAAACAGTCATATTATTTTTTTTTTAATTCCGATATTACCTCTTTTTTAATAACAGAGAAGCAAGCGGTCCATACTTAGTTTCAATAATATTATCATAAATGTTCCAATCAAGTGATCCTTACACGTAATAAAAACTTATTTATTACGAATAAACACTCAAGATTTTTCATTTCATAATTATATTCCGTATTATCATGAAAGTCAATGACTTGTAAATATAACGCTCCATTTACCAGGGGCGTTTCAAACTTTTCCATTATTCGTCCATTGCTTTCCGCCTAAGGTAAACTAGGTTTTAGGTTGTTTCGTCGGTTTAAGCATGATTTATAGAAATTTATTATTATTTTAATAACTTTATGCTTACACAGGTTTATATTTTATTCATTTCTATTAATTCTCTTTTTGGACGTGCATTTATGTTATTTTAAAATAATATACCTGTCTGGTAGTAAAACTGAAAAAAAACACAATTCAAATTGCATTGCGTTGCGTTTTCCTAATTGAATATATTAAACCAAGTCAACAGTCACACAGATGCTTGAGAATTTAAAGATGATGCTTTATTGATAGCCCCCCTGAGTAAGAACTAGCGCGCACTGGTAGCTTTTGTCACGGTGACTGTTTCGTCACTCTTGTCAAGTCCGTGAATATGTACAGATGCAGACACAAATGTCGTAATGTGCGCGCACCTCTATACATATTCATGGACTCGACAAGAGTGACGAAACAGTCACCGTGACAAAAGTTACCAGTGCGCGCTAGTTCTTAGTATCGTCCATTCATATACCTATACGCTATTCAAACCATAACAGGAAAAAAGCCAAATAAACAACATTTGACAGCAAATTGACGCATTATCATTGGTCGAAAGCTTGATTTATCTGTGATATTCAATGCGGATTTGTGAAAAAATGGCGTTTTGAACGTGGACGAAACTTTCATCGGAATTTTGGAAGTGAAATGAAAGTACATAAAGGAAATATGTGGTTAAGTGTTATAGTGTTGTATTATAAATAAAGATATCAACAACAACAACAACAGCCTGTAAATTCCCACTGCTGGGCTAAAGGCCTCCTCTCCCTTTGAGGAGAAGGTTTGGAACATATTCCACCACGCTGTTCCAATGCGGGTTGGTGGAATACACATGTGGCAGAATTTCTATGAAATTTGTCACATGCAGGTTTCCTCACGATGTTTCCCTTCACCGCAGAGCACGAGATGAATTATAAAGACAAATTAAGCAAATGAAACAGCGGTGCTTGCCTGGGTTTGAACCCGCAATCATCGGATAAGATGCACGTGTTCTAACCACTGGGCCATCTCGACTCTATCCATCTCTGGATTTATTAATAAATCGCATGAAATATGGGAATCTGAGGTGTGTTTATCTTTTTTCCTACTCCCTTTCGGATAGGCTATATATCCCCATTTCACCCATACCACTAATCAGAAATTCTACTGCCAACAGCAGCAGAGTATTGTCACTTTCTGGTTCGAATGAATGAGCAGTATATCTACTATAATTGTAGCTTGTGTCTTAAATAAAAGAAAAATACACGCTTTTTAAACAAATAAACATTGTGGGTGCAAGATTAGGTACTTATTTTATTAAATTTAATTGGTCTCTGCACAATTTAACGACGACGGTTTACGGAACGGAAACGTAAACGTGCTGTACAAAAACAGTTTCTCATCAACGTAATAACACTTAAAGAATCAACAAATTACTGTCAATCATACTAAACTTTTCATCACACACAATTTTTTTTGTCATTTTGCCATTAGTAATTACATGTCAGGAACATTCTTTATGTATACATATAGCTTTAATTTCACCTTTAACAATTGTTTTAAAATATACTGTTCATTTTTTTTTTATTTTCTCCTAATCTCCGAATAATAAAATTATTATTGACATGCTCTTTATTTTTAGTATACTGCAAAACTAAATGTCATATTCTTACTCAGCTAATTAAATTTTTCTTTTTTTACTTTTTTTTATGGTATAGGTTAGCGGACGAGCATATGGGCCTGACCTGATGGTAAGTGGTCACCATTATCCATAGACAATGACGCTGTCAGAAATATTAACTATTTCTTAAATCGTCAATGCGCCACTAACCTTGGGAACTAAGATATTATGTACCTTGTGCCTGTAGTTACACTGGCTCACTCACCCTTCAAACCGGAACACAACAATACTGAGTACATTAGAATAACTGATGAGTGGGTGGTACCTAACCAGACGGGCTTGCACAAAGCCCTACCACCAAGTAAAAAAATGTCATATTTCAAAAGTCAAAATAAAAATGTAATTATCGTCAAGGTATATCCGCAGACAAGGACTAGCAAGATGCGTACATCAAATTATGCTTACGAGAACAGATATAACACATTATACAATAACCCTTAGCGTTAGATAATAATTATTCATAGCACAATTAATTAATTTGTTTACAAGCAAAAAAGCATTGACAGAACTAGGCTAAGTGTACGTATAGGTCATTGAACCGTGGCATGCTGCCCAATGCAGCTGCCAACACCGTGACACCATAACTCTTGTCTAGCAATCGACAGTTGCCAAAGACTAACTTTAGATGATAACTAGGATCTGATGAACTTATTACTAAAGTTCAGATTGCGTTCCTTAGAAAACAATTTCTGGCTAGAACGATGCAGCTCACTTAAAATAACTTAAGCTAAAATTCTACTACAGTTTTTTTCTGGCGTTTCCGCAGCGCCGTCGTGATTTAATCTCTTCTGTAAAAGAAAATTAAAATATTACTTTACTAAATGTAAATTAGCGCGAAAAAAGAGCCAATTTATTATAAGTTCTGACATGCACAGCTGCATTTTCTAGTAGCATTGCGTTTATAATCTCTTAGTGGTGAAGAGAAGCATCTTAAGGAAATCTACCTGATGAAAATCCGCCACATTTATATCCACTAAACTACTTTAGGACAGTGTGGTATAGAAAGAAATTATGAATTATGATTCCCAGATATGGGATACATATTATATATTATTAAGTTTATTTCTTTTCGTTTTATAGTAAGCGTTGACATTTAAATCTCTGTTATTTCAGGTTAAAATAATTCATTAAGAATCGACATTATATTGTTCCAAACATTCACGAAACTTTAGTTTCATAATGTAAAAGCTTTGCTTGTTTTTTAAACGATCAAAGAACCTTTGATCTATCTACATTATCACTTTAATTACTGGTATTTTCTTTTAAAATTTTAAATTATTTAATCATATGCTAAAAATCACTATGATCTATTGTACGGAACACGTGGGTTGTGAGTGGGCAGCTGGAAGAGTGGGCATCGAGTTTCTATAATCCCATTTGAAAAAAATTTCCCCTAACTACCCACCTTGAGTTACTTAAAGTGGTATAAACATCAATTCTCGAGTAGCTCCAAAAGTATGCTATATACGAACTAAAAACATAATAAATCTGCATTATCTATTTATAATGTTTCATGGTCATAACAAAACAAATCGAAAATATGTAAATTATAAAAATTGTAATAACTCATATATTTATTAATCTATTCACATCTGTACTATTAAGGTAAGTTAGACAATAACAACACACTTAAAAATAGCGTCAAGCGGTGCTCATTTTTAGACATGCTTGCTCATCGACGTGAGAATAGTATTTGCTTACAACCTAATGCTCACGTGGCTACAGTATTAACAGCAGTGTGCTTCAACCTTAGATTTTTATTTTAGCAACAATTTTATGATTAAGCTGTAAATTAGCTGTAATAATCATGCTTCACGGGAACTAAAATTTGATATGTATAATCTAAAACAGTATAAAACAAAGTCGCTTTTCAGTGTCCATCCCAATGTATGCTTATGTTTAAAATTACACAACGGAATTTAATGCGGTTTTTTAGTAAATAGGGTGATTCGAGAGGAAGGTTTTTGTATATAATACATGGACAATATTGTAAAGAAACTAGAATAAATCTGTCGTATATTTAGTATCAGCATTGCGCACGCTGATATGGCCCAGTGGTTAGAACGCGTGCATCTTAACTGATGATTTCGTTTACGAACCCAGGCAAGCACCACTTTGTGTTTATAATTCATCTCGTGCTCGGCGGTGAAGAAAAACATCGTGAGGAAACCTACTTGTGTCTAATTTCATTGAAATTCTGCCACATGTGCACTCCACCAACCCGTATTGACAATAATGTAATAAACAATTTGAAAATATTTGTACTCTTAACGGCATTTACTTATATGTCATAATTTAATTGAGATAAAAAGTCATTACTTTTTTTTATATCTTATCAAAAAAACTAAGTCGCTTACCGCTGTCTCTCCCTTTGTTTACTTAGATCTTTAAAATTACGCGACGGATTGTGATGCGTTTTTTTAAATAGACAGATTAATTTGTGAGGAAGACTTTGTATATAATACATGAACAATATAGTTAAAAAAATCTGTTAATTTTAGAAGTTTCTAATGTGATGTCGTAAAAAAAACATTGTTTGCATTATTAGTTCATACAAACCGATACCGACTGAAAATCTGTGAACGTTACAAAGTTACAATGTCTTACAATTATTATTATAAGACATTCTGTAGTATATTTACTATTTAGTATGAGCACCCGTGCGAAGCCGGGCCGGGTTGTTAGTATGTATGAATGAATAATTGCTTTTATGTGTATAGCTTGTATTTTCGTATTTGCATATCATACGTTAATATGATACTATTGTAACTTTATATAGTTTTTGTTGGCACGTTCGTGAAGGTTTCAGTAATATTATCAACATATAATATGGCGTCGCGTAAGTAGATCAAATAATAGCTCTAAATTAATGAGGCATTATAATTTGCGACGCATGTCAACCGTTATAATCAAAGAGCCAGCGATCGGCAGACATACGGTATTGCACCTGCACACACCTGCTTGAATTCATCTATATATTTTAAGATATCAAAAGGGCAGACTTGCTGCGACCAAGTTTTGAAAGTCAATTTTTATGCCTTTCGACTCCATGGCACACTCAAAAAGAAATCCCTTGATGGGATAGTGAACCTCCATTTCACCAACAACAGTTGAAGCAGTATACCTGATAGTAATATGGAGCTTGCTACTATACCGTAAAGCTGCCGATCACTGGCTCTCAGTCTATTAGCTAGTAACACATATTTTATAACCACACGTACACCAGTTACTTATGACAAACAAGATATATTTATTCTTTAAGTAAATTGACGGTTTAGTCATTTACTCTAGAAGTCTCACAGAGAATAAATTACGAAAATATATCACCAGAAAAGCAATACTTAGTATAGACTACAAAGAAACATTGGAAACACAAATGTAAGATTTTCTTCACCCGTTTAATATTAAATGTGCCGTGTAATCAGCTCCCGAATTACTTGAGATATCTTAACGCTACATACTCGTACATTCTTTTATGTAACGATCACTCTTTGTATTTTAGACGCAAGCTCCGTTAATTCTAAACAGTGTATTATTTTAATGAGTCGTAAAGTATTTCAGACTCGTAATGTTCCAAAAAGCTTTATGAAAGGAGTTCATAAACGTTTAAAATTGCACATGACCCCTTTAACCTAATTATGTTATTTGTACGTTAATACGAAGGTTGTACTAAAAATCTTATTTAAGGGAACGGTAAAAAAATTACATCAAAGATTAACATTAAGTAATATAAAACGATATTATTCTACTCTCAATTACGTAATGATATTAAAAAATTATAATTTATCTTTGCATATGTAAGAGTCAAAAGTCGAATAACACCAGCTAAGACGTAAAGTCACATTCGGCATCGACACGACGATCGTGTAACGAAAACTATGCCATGTTTACCAGTTATCAAGGTAGTCAATTAAGAAGAATAAACGTTCATATGCCATGAAGACGGAAGTTACAGGAGAGTGAGTACTACAGAAAACATCCCCAAAAATACATTATATCCTAATTTTATCTATAAAAAACCATTTGATTCAAATTAAATCAAAATACGCTTTATTCAAGTAGGCTTTTACAAGCACTATTAAATCGTCATTTTACAAATTACCACAGGTTTGGAATGTAGATTCTACCGGGAAGAACCGCCAAGAAACTCAGATAAGAAATGTAACTGGTGAAATTGTAAGGAAGAGATAGGAATGATCCTATAATGATTTCTACGAATTCGTTCAACATGAATTATGAATTCATAAAATATTCATAAAAATTATAACGAAAAGAAAATTTATTCCCTGCAAATGACTTTATCTATAGGACATAAAATGAACGAAAAGTTTGAAAAAGATTAATGGATACAATTACGAACTCACAGCCCAAATCCCGCGAACCTTCACATAAATTTTAAGTTTCCTGTTTGTGTAAGTAATGTCCGGTTCAAGGGGTAATGTTTATCGATCTCAAAAATTTTATGCATGCGTTTCTCTGTAACGCTCGCCGTTATAGCTGTTTTACAACCAATACTTGCGCTGTTTCAGGATACATTGTACGTTTAATTATTGAACTGTATATAATTACGTGTACATAATACAGAGATTCTAAAGTTTATTTCTATTTTTGTATCAGTTAATATACTTAGAATATAGAAGATATTTTTTATGTATAGCAACAGTCATAATCTTGAACTTATATCTTGTAAGGATTTTTTTGTAAAATAAATAACATTAATAAAAAAATAAGAACATATAATCGACGATAAACATATCCAGTAAAAGTATTTATTACATACAAAAAAAGAGTATGTCTCGTACTGTTTTACAGCATTCACGTTACAGGGGAAAGATCTTTCGACTTCCACAAAAGTTACAGAAATTATGAAAATTCGTGAATTTGAGGGGACTGAATTTAAAATTGTCAAATTTTATTTTACTTTATTTAAAGTATTGAGGTAATCTGTCTCGATCATTACAACTCGGACAGAAGATGAGAGACATTAACAAACTGAACAAGAAGACACCTGAATCGAAAAGTTTCGCAATCAAAACATTTTATTAGATATATAGTAGGACACAATTTAGATGTAGCATCGGAAAATGCAATGGAATGAAAATAAAACCGATTACTGCCGATTTACACAACCTATAGAAAAAGCTCCCTATCGCGCCGTTCGACGCTATTCGTCGCTATAGATTCACGCGTCAGAAAAAGCAAGTGTATGTAAATCGACGCGCCAAATTGACGAATATATTAGGTCATATGATATTACAATTTATTACGTTTGTGCAAAGGTCATATTCGCATGAGAAATAAATATTGATAATTTGGGATAACGCACTCAATTCGGATGTGATCGGTTTTACGATCATCTAAGTTGTGTCGTACTATACGTTAGTCGTTAGTAGTCGGTTAAAATAAAACATAATAAATCAAGTCTTACAATATATAAAAATATATATCTATATGAAACTATCTAGAACTTTCGAAAGACAGTAACAATTATTCTATAGACACGAGGAGAAAAGATAAACTTATAACACTTAGTTTCTAACTTTGCAAAGTCAATACATCCGTCCGGGGCGCGGTGTTCGTTATAATAAGATTCCACAGCTATTTTTAACTTATTCTATTAATAAATTTAAATTCGTATTCACAAAAAACAATGATTAACAATGCATAAAATCTTGTTATCCAATGAAATTAATATTAAAGATAGATTATTAGACTTAGTACTTCTTTTCACTCCAATTAAGATTCATATATAGATGTATATGTAAAATTAGGTACAGTATTGACATAAGTTCCGTAATTAAAGTCTACTACTGAATTTCTTGCCAGCTCTTCTGAGAAGATTGCACTTTCTGTTGGAAGCTTTACATTTAATTCAATACTGTAACATGAATTCAAGTCTTTTTATAAGCCTGTCTGTTGTATCGACAGTTAAATAAGAGAAATGTAGAGACCACCTGTTTCGCATACACTTGTTCAAAACAATTACTTTAACAATTGGCTAATCTCCATTGATAATGATAACTGAGGCCATTACAACTGTTAGTAATTTTAGAGGCACCCAAAAATAATTTGCGACCATTTTAGCATTTACACAATTATGATCACAGCATAATCTTAGTTTTTATTTTTAACAATGCCGTTTTAATAAAATCAAATCATTTCCAAAAATACATTAGTAAAGAAGGCATATTATTCAATATAAGATTATACAGACATATTATATAGATTATTTTGTAAACAGACAGTGGAATTAATACTCGTAGACTTCCAGACTGGATATATACTTACATACATTCATACGTATTTAACTAACATGACTATTTTTAAATGTAGAAAAAGAATAACTAAGTACGTACTGATTTTCTTGCCGAATCTTCTCGGCAGAATCTATATTACGAACAGGTGGTAGCTTCACTTAATATAGTTATTATATGACGATTCAAAAGTGCTTGAAAGCCTACTTGAATAAAGTATAGTATAATTTTGATTGAGTTTTTAGTCCAATAGTAAATATTGTCCTTATTTTTGAAGAAATTTGAGCATGATTAACGTAAACTGGGGACGAAAATTTTAATGAAGCTATCACCCCTTAGTATTATTACTTTAAGATAGATAATATCGTTGACTTTGGTTCCACATTTTCATAATAACCTCGTACACTATTTTGGTATTAAAACATATTAATCATGTCTTTCAATAAAGTGTTACCCGATAATGATTTTTATTAAAACGTAGCAAGGAATATAATCGTACGTGGACTAGGCATGATTTCATGCTTCATGGTATACGTATGGTTGAAGCTAGCAAAAGCCTTGCAACCCATTTCTCGTATGAAACATTGTAACTACTTACTGTTTATTAAATTTTTCACGAGCACCTTTATGCGGCTAAAAGCAGGTGACTACGATGCTCGTAAAGTTTCATGGTATTTTGTAGTGACCGTTTTATTATTAAAGAGAATTGGTTACTTTTAAAAATAGGTTTTATTTTTTAATTCATAAAATGATAAACAAAACATTTAATTCAGTAGAGTAAGATTACAATTCCCTAAATGACTAATTATTTTTGCATTATAAGTGAAAATTTAACTATCCCTTCCGAGTCGCAGTCCTCGACTTAAAACCGCGTCGCTAAGCCGGCGCTAACTAGTCATGACTGATAATTATGCATATGCATGGCCCAATATTCAGAGGATTAAAGATCAAATTGTTTGCGAATTAATTCTAGATGCAGGGTGAAAGATTAAAGCGAAATTAAAGTATAGACTGGTGCAGCCTAAATGTTTTAAACAACATCAAAACTGGATTTCAGATGCGGGCGTAACGATTCAAACATCTAATTTTACGTAATTTCAGCTGTAAATTACGTTTCCAACTGTTCTCAAATTGTATCAAATTTGTGTAACATCCATCACATTAAAATCAAATCATAGCTAAATATTTCAAGTGACAAAAACACCCACTTAGATCGAATGGAAATCAAACTCTGAAAAAACTTGCGAATCCGATTATGTAATGTACCTATATAATGGAGAAGCATGCCCGAGCCCGTTTTTAAAACAAATGACGTCATTTTCGAGTGTCAGGGTTTCGATTTTTAACCATCATCGGTGGTATGAAATTAAATTCAGGAAATAATCTTCTCTGATTTATTCCAACATAAGGCAGTCCGATCGTTCCGACAACTCGACCAAGCCTGTCAACACCGGCGGGCGCTTGGTCTCTCACTCAACATAACACCTGTTTAAAAATACTAAAATATTTCAGACTAAATTAACATTTCACAATTCACTAAAAAATATTAAGTTCACAATCAAACAGATTTAAATTATTAAAATAATCATTTCTAGACACTTGTTTTTCTTAAATTCGTGGTTTCGCGCCGACATATATAATTAAACATCCGCCAGGATATCACTCAACGCAAATGGCCCGTGAACCCACGATATGTAATACATTTTTCAGGGATTTTTATACACGAAGTATAAAACTTTAATTCAAAATAATTGACTTATTATTAGTAGCTACTGTTATTCTTGTATGTTTTTCTCAATAGAGTCTACATTTCAGAATCGGTTTCATTTACTGATTTGCAATTAATTTTAAATCTAATTATTTCAATGTACCAGGTGACTTCCTGGCAGGATATAATTATTTTCTACATATTCAATCAGTATTTGACTAACATTATTTAATACTTTCAATATTTAAAATTGAGTAAATTCTTAGTTTCTTGCCGGTTCTTCACTGTAGAAACTACATTCCAAAACGGTGGTAGCTTCTCTTAATATAGTTTGTAAAATGACAATTCAAAGGACAATAAAAGCCTACCTGAATACAAGAAAATTAAATTTAAAATAAAAAAAAAATACCCCGACCAAAGAAGACAAATTCAATGAGCCCAAACTCGATGGGATTACTGAAAGGTAGATCAGGGTTACGTCTCCTACCTTCGAGCCCTATCATCAGACCAGCTCAGAGATTCCAGATTTCCAGCATCAGGTCCTCATCAATTAGAAACATAAAGAGAACTAGTTAAGACTAATCCAACGAGCCCAAACTGGATGGGTTTACTGGGATGGCAGTCCAGGGTTACGTCTCCTATCTTCGAGCAATAACAGCAGACCAGCTCAGTGGTTCCAGAAGACATTAGTGTTTCAAATGTCAGATACCACATATTATGCTTGCAAGCAAACTGAGTGTAACATTCCTATCACACCTAAGAAGCGACCTTATGACCTTGAAGACCTGAACCGATTTCCACCAAACATAGCTAAGAACACTCTCGACTGATATACCTTTCAAACAAAAAAATGCATTAAAATCGGATCATTCGTTTGGAAGCTACGATGCCACAGACAGACACATACACATTTACACAGAGACGTCAAACTTATAACACCCCGTCGTTTTTGCGTGAGGGGTTAAAAATATATTTTGATTTGATTGATGGACTACAATTATTTGCGCATAGTACGACACAACTTAGATGTATCATCGGCAAATTCAATAAAACCAATATCTGCCTATTGCGCCATTCGACGCTATTCGTCGTTATAGATTCTCGCGTCAGCGACGTGTCAAATTGACGAATATTAGGTCATACGATATTACAAGTTATTACGTTTGTGTAAAGATCATATTCACATAGTAAACAAATATTAATAATTTGGGGTAGCGTACTTAATTCGGATGCGAACGGTTTTACGAATTTTGCCGAAGCTACATCTAAGTAGTATCATACATCTGACATCAATAATGAAATAGGTAATAAAAACCACATTAATATTTTTACAATAATTCATTTTTTATTTAAAAACGTAATAAAAGCTTTTAACTGGTCGTATATCTTATACAAAAACATATATTTGATAAGGTAAGGCATAGCATACATTGAGTTATTATTGCAGCTATTTATTAAAATAATACTAATCAAGCCTGCACATATCAGAATGATCACAATTATGAATCGAGTCAAAGAAATATTCCTTTAAATGTTCAAGCGGACAGAGTTCTTCGTTACACATCGGAAGTTTTATTATTCTCTCCTGATGCAACGATAATACTTTATCTCCATCTTTGCACCTGAAATTAATTAAATTATTAAAGTAGAATTAAAATGAATATTCAATTGAATAATAAACCAACGTAGGAATTACTCCATTGAATGTATCGTTAGTCTATAGGTTACATATGAAGCAGCAAATCACGAGGTTGACAACTTGAAGTTGGTATTGTGAAGGTTCGGCGTTATATAGACGTTAGTCTTGCTTTTTCCTGTCCAGTGTGTGTGTCTGTATCTATGTTTGCACACTGAGATTAAAGGTGGTCAGGACGAATTTTCTCATCGCCTTTATATCAGACGATCTAAAATTGTATTGTATTATATTATTTAATCTAACGATAATAGACATTGATTTAAATTTCGAAATGACATAATATCAGCTATTCACTTTTAAAAGTAACGAATAAGATTTGAATAATTTTGACTAGTTAAGTTATAACTTATATTTTTGCATATAATTTTAGTATCGGACTAGGTGTGCAACAAAGCACACCTAAATAAAAAAATATTTTATAATCTTAATTAAAATATAGTAACTTATAACGTACTTAACGTTAGTTAAAGTAAGTTTTATAATTTTTAATAATTTATTGTACAGTTAATACGAGTTATATTTTTCACTCTCGAAAATAATTAATTGCGTTTTTCTTTATAAGTTAAGTTAAGCAATTAATTTAAAAAAATAAAGTTGTAAGATATAGTTCTAACATTGCTCCGGATTTCAGAATATTAAGAAAAGAGCGTTAAATTTCCCGCAAATGATTTTTTTTGAGTCAAGATGGCCCAGTGGTTAGAACGCGTGCATCTTAACCGATGATTGCGGGTTCAAACCCAGGCAAGCACCGCTGATTCATGTGCTTAATTCGTCTTTATAATTCATCTCGTGCTCAGCGGTGAAGGAAATCATCGTGAGGAAACCTGCATGTGACAAATTTCATAGACATTCTGCCACATGTGTATTCCACCAACCCGCATTGGAACAGCGTGGTGGAATATGTTCCAAACCATCTCCTCTAAGGGAGAGGAGGCCTTTAGCCCAGCAGTGGGAATTTACAGGCTGTTGTTGTTTGTTGTTGATTTTTTTTCCAATGTTGCCATCCTTAAAAATCGTAGCGACAACATTAGTTTATATACTCACTTGTATAAAACAAAAGCTAAGTTAGAAGCGAAGCAGTCGATGTCTGACACTCTCCACGCCCTGTCTTCGACGATGGTGTCTCCTCTCAAGTGTGAGTCTGGCTTGTAGAGTTTCAAGTGCGTTAACAACTTTAGCAATGTACCCGAGTGAGCAAAGAGGAATGTCGCGTTAGGACCTTTTTTACTGTAAAAAAATATATTATGTATTTATAATCTATACATATAATAACATTGGCGAGTCTGTTTGTAATATTAAAATAGCATGCAATATTTTAATCAATGCATATGTGTGTATGTACAGTACATATACCAAAATAACATTTTTTTCAATTTTTGTCTGTCTGTCTTTCTGTTTGTTCCGGGTAATCTATGGAACGGCTGGACCAATTTTGACGGGACTTTCCACGGCAGATAACTTATATAATAGTGAGTAACATAGGCTACAATATTTTTTTTGTTTGTTATATTAAAACGCGTACAATGTCGCGGGCACAGCTACTCGTTATTAATAAACCCTCCCGCGAAACTTCCCGTTTATTCAAAATAATTGGAGCTTGTCGCGCCAATAGTAATCAAGAAAAATGTAAACAATAAAAAATTCTTGCCTGAAACTTTGAAACATATTCTTTAATAACATACACGCCTGTCTATATGTCAGATCGAACCCATAACCGTCCAACCAATAGTGTTTTAGATCATGATAATACTCCAGAATCTAAAAAAGTGCAAACGATATTAAAACATAGTTATATTTAAGAGATGGTTAGCAAAATGTATACATAACATTATATACTACACAATATATTAAGATTTTAAATTTCAAAACAGAAAGTACTTTCTAGTTTTTTTATATGAAGCATAATAGGATTAATACAAATAACTCTTTTACAATCAGATCTCTATTTATATAGATAGATTTAGACACATAGATATCTATCTATCTATCTAAAATAGATAAAATTCCATGGTTAAATCAAATGTTTGTTTATTAAGACTTTTTTTAACAAAATATGTATGTGTCTAAATCATTTAGTCCATAGAAAAGAATTAAACCTATTAAAAATCAGACAATTGAGAAAGAAGATAGTAAATAGTTGGCATAACAAAGATATTTCCTATTACAAAAGTAACACAACTTACTTTAATACTGACATCGTCAAAACCAAGGCACCAGGGCGATGAATAATACTTATGCCACGATGTCTCATAGCCACAGATCTTATAAATTAAACTCACAGTATCTGAAATTATGTAAATCAAAATTAATAATACTGATTAATAATTTGTTATTGTTAAATAATAAATGATGATATGTGATATAAGGCAAAATGTTTATGACATCTGCATGTATAACCCATTTATATAGAACTTGTACAATCTGAAGAGAAACGAATATCATGATATCATATTACTTTCACAATAGCTTATGTAATATTATTATTGTGGTGTTAACAAACAAAATTTAACTCGAAGTCAAAATTTTATCAATTAAAAATTGTCATTAATAAGTCTGAAAATAAAATTTAGTCATTGTAAAGTTGTCTTAAATTTTCGCGATTATTACACATTTAAATAAAACTAGTTTTAACAGCGTTCGTGGTCACGAGTAGACGGGTAGTCTATCTGTAAAGTGCTCGAAACGTCGCGATGTCAAAAATAATTAATATACGCTATTCAAACCTGTTACAACTAGTTTTATTTAAATTAGTCATTGTAAATTCATCAAATTTCAAGGATTCATATATCCACCTAGTGATAGTTAATTTAACATGATAACTTTACGGAGTAGTTCTCCATGATCACATAGAAAGTTCTTCCTAGTCTTGTCTTAAATAAACTATTTTCATTCCACAATATTCAATAGTTAGTTCTTTCATCCTTAGTTTTATATCAAACATGTAATTGAACAATCTTCAATTAATAGATGAATTAAAAAACAACTACCCAACAAATCTTTTTTTTTTTGTATAATGCATCAAAAAAGAAACCACATTCATGAACTAAGATGAACCGAAATGAATGAATGAATGAATGAAATATTCTATATTGCCACCACCAGGTTAAAGTCATTTAATATTCTCTTACACAATTTGATCCACAAATACTATAGACATATTTACTCACAAAGGTGGTAACATTATATTTAAAAAACACAATTTAATTGGTATCTTTTTTTGCTGTCTTTCACTCTGACACCTGATGCAGATGTAAATATCTTGCAAATACGAGTGTCACTCAAATTAATGCACACCTTTTTGTGTGAATAGATCTACAGCAGGTGAAGTAAAATAAAAGCATAGTTCCATGAATAGTTTCAAATCTGTACAACATAAAGAACTCGTGAAATAATGTTGGTTTGTTGTAGCAAATAGCAAAGCAAGCTGCAAAGATGTCTGAGCTACGAACCCAATCGCAATACTCTATCAAGACCGAATCTTTCAGAGATAGACTGTAGTGTCGCATTCATTTCATTACTATTGCCATACAATATTTGCTCCTTATAAGTATTTGGATTTCTCTTAACTTGCTTTAGCCACTTGTCACAGTGTTTGTAAAACTGAAAAAGTTCATTTCATGCATTTAAAAAAAATACAAAATAAAGGCAAGTTTTTAATAATTAAAATAATAATTAGACAAAGTTCTATGTTCCTCCCACAGATATATCATAATAAGTCAAAATAATAGGCAAAAAGAATACAGAAACCCTTCCAACTAAAACAGCTATATAAAATATTTTAAGATAAAGATTTCAGAACAAAAGATAGTTATCTTGTTATATAGTGCTTGAGAAAACTCTACCACCAAAAAATATATAAGTAAATTAACGAATTAAAATAGAAAATTAATGCTTACTCGCAAAGTCGTATCAACTTTGAGTGCTGGCTCAAATACAACACTCTGTGAATTGTTTTTGTCAAATAATCCTACTGTAAAATATCTTGCACTTTGTTGAGCTCTTTGTGTTGCTGTGTATTTGAACTGTAAAATTAATGTTGAGACAATAATTTATGCTATTATTATATATATGGGAAAGTAACTATCTCATTATATGATCCAACTAATTAAAGCATATGTCATTTTAGTCATTTTAAAAATTAAGTGAAGTTGAAATAAATTATAATAATTTTAGTATAATACCTTGAAGTGTTTACTGTTGTATTTGTTTTTGATAGCATTCGGAAATCTTTTCTGCATCCTCTCAGCAAGTTGTATCATTTCATATTGTCCTTCTAGTGTCAGATATTTCTCTTGTTCTATTTCTATGTCAGTAGACCACTTTTTAAAGAGATTTAAATTATCTTCTTTGAGGGCACCTTTAATAAAAGATATCAATAATAAAATTGTTCATAAATATTTACATCAGATGCGAAAAGAGTGAAATGAAATTTAGTGTTTTATGTTAACTTTATATACCTTTCCCTTGATTATTTTTCATTAAAATTTCAAATTTTAAATCTTTTAATTTAGTGTTCATTCCCAGAATATCTTTAGCACTGGGAAGCCGTGTTCCATGCCTTAAAATCATCCATATTTTTGTTTCCTTACAACCTAAAATAAAATATAACTTATCAAAAAAGAAGCACTATTCCAAATAACAACATTAATAATGTAATACTAACTAGGAAAACTTATTCTGGTATCATTTTTGTTATTTTTAAATCGATATGGAGTTCGAGTTCCTAAAAAATTTCGAATATCCTTCGGTTTCAGAGTTGTCGCGTGTAAGTTATCACTCAAAACTATTACAATACTTAAAGTAAAAAAATAAATTATGGCTACAAGACATTGCATAGTGTGGGTTTTCATTATATACAGAAAACAAAAACTTAAATAATTTAGGTTTGTTTATTTTGTCTAAATTAAAATGTCAAATATTTATATAGTCAAATTGTCAATTTCAAATCTTTTTTTTCGATATTATTCCGATTTAGAATCTAAACTTTTAGTAACGAAATGTTGCCATCAGACAATATATTTGTTTTAAACTTGTCATATTTGTAAAAAAAAAAATTTGTAAAAAATTTTATGTTTCATATTTCTCATTTAATATAATTTTATTTTTACAAATGCTATATATTGTGTATTATGAAGTGCTCCTGTTAGATTTTAGCATAATCTACAAAATACGAATCACAAGTCACAATTAACATTTCTGACAATTAATTGACATTTAACGATGTCATTCAATACTTTCAATTGCCATTTGCCATTGTCCATGTTTACTGTCGGAGCTCTTCAATTTGAGGTTATAAAACTTATGTTTTAAATAAGTTATAATAAAATTGTGTTAATATATCGAAGTATCGTTCTACATTTTTATTTTCAAGTCAGAGCATCGTTATTAATTGCAACCAATTCAAAAATGGCAACTGCGTATGGTATACATTTGGGTAATAATTCAGGGTGTTTAGCCGCATTCACTAATGGTACCGCGGCTGTTTTAGCAAATGATGCAGGAGATAGGGTAACGCCCGCTGTTGTTGCTCTGAATGGCGTTGAATGGGAAATTGGTCTACCAGCAAAATCTGGTCAAGCCTCTTCTAAAGCTATAATTAAGAACAATAAACGTCTTATGAACTGTGATTTTAACGAAGATGATGTGGCTTTTGTGGAAAATGCATCATCATGCCGTATTCAGAATGATGACAAACTGGTGTACGAATTTGAAACAAGTGAAACTAAACAGTATTCTAATCCAGATCACATAGCCACGAAGATATATTCAAAACTTTATACCATTGCTAGTCATTCGGTTCAAAATGAGGGAGACTTAAAACTAGTATTAGCTGCACCATTACATTGGTCTAATGCAAGCAGAGAGAGATTAGTAAAATGTGCAGAGCTCGCTGGCTTTGATGTCTTGCAAGTAATAAGTGAACCAGCTGCAGCACTATTGGCTTACAATATTGAGGATTCGGCTGAAGATGTAAATGTTCTTGTATATAGACTTGGAGGCTCAACATGTGATGCGTCAGTTATAAAAGTATCCAGTGGTTTTATGTCAGTAGAAAAAAACATATTTAGAACAGATTTGGGAGGACAGTGCCTTACCAAGGACTTGGCTGATTATGTGGCTCAGGAATTTAGACAAAAATGGAAATTAGACCCTCTTGAAAGCCGCAGAGCCATGTCTAAATTATTAAACCATGCAGACAACTGCAAACACATACTCTCGACCTTAAGCTCTGCGCATGTTTTCATTGAGTCATTGTTAGATGGTGTGGACTGGAGTCAGAATGTAACTCGAGCAAGATTTGAAAATATTATTTCATCAAAGATATCTTCATATATCGAGCCCGCCAAGAAAGTGATTGATAGCTTTGATGGAAAAATAAGTAAAATTGTATTATGTGGGGGCAGTATGAAAATACCAAAACTGCAATCAGCAGTTGCAAGCTTACTGCCGGAAGCAGAAGTATATTCTGGAATCAATCCTGATGAAGTTATAGCTGTGGGATGTGCTAAACAAGCTGGAATGATATTAGATTTACCTGAATTGTCTCTTTCTAACACTAGTACTGAAATTGAATTCTTGGGTAAAGATATATACCTTAAATATTTAGATCAAACAGTTAAGTTATTCAAAGAAGGAACACCGCCTTTTGCACAGAATGTTTGTAAAATTGAGACCGATAAAGAGGTTAAGGATATCAGTTTCACTCTACATGACAATCCAGAAAATGAGCAATTTGCAAAGGAAACATTCAATGTTGAAAGTTTAAATAAACCATTCAAATTAAAAGCAACATTGCAACCATCTAATGTCCTATTACAAGTTGAATAATTTTGTAAAATAAAATTTGAATATATACTTATTTTAATGACGTTAAATTTTATTTCTTATTTAAATACTCCAACACAGCAGTTTTTGTGTAATTTATTAAATCTTTTTTAATTTTTGCACCCATACTTTAAAATTGTATATTTTTATATGTGTCTAAATAAGGAGACAAACATTTTCATTTGTATCTTAACATCATATAAGGATTGTCTAATTTATGTTTTGGTATACTGCATTGAGAATTTTAATCAACCCTACAAAATTAATATGACACCTGGACAATAATATTTTTTTTTTATTTGAACAAAGTATAAAATAAATACTTTTATTAAAAAAAATGCAAGTACAATTAATTGCTTGTTTACTGAGTGAAATTAATAAGCATCAAACAGAACAAATGTTAATTCTTATTTAAAGTTAATGCAAAACCTTAAAAGATCACTTTATACTTTTTAATATAATATGTATACTAGGAATTTTTATATTGCCTAAGTGCCTTAATTTTCCTAATCTCATAGAAAAGTTGTGACTTGGTATACATTTTCCAATTATCTATTAAAGAATTATCACAAAGAAATTGTAAACATGTATTTAAAAAAAAAAACACTTTTTATTGTATTTTAATTGAATTAATTTTATAATACAAAATAACAATCTGTACAAAGGGATGAAATCTGGATTTACATATTTGGTTCTAAGCCCAAAATTAATAAAAAAAATTACTCACAAAGTTGACATTTGTTTTTATTTTGGTCGTAAATACATCTAAGTAATAGTAATTTCGTTACTTAATACAGCTTTTTTTTTAAATATCTGTTAATACACTCTTGAAGTTTTTTTTAACAATATTTTCTATAACAAATTAAATGGCTGATATAAATAATCTAGGCGATACTTTACAAAATATGATAGCAGGCTTATCAAAGTGTAAAATCGTAAGAAATTAATATAAGTAAACTTTTGCATCTTGTATATACAATTAATTCAAATTAAAACTATCTATAATTTAATTTTAAAAGGATTTTGTTAATGTAACGGAAGAATGCAAAAGTCTTCGAGAGGCAAATGTGAAACTTGAATTAGAATTGAAGGAGACGCGCGAACTCGAGAAATCACACCGGTATCACTTGCAAGCTTCCCGCGAAATGATGGGTAATCTACAGGAAACCGTAACGCAGTTGGTTTATCTCAAACGTGATGTAAAAAAATTAAAAGACGAGATTGTTTCAAAGGAAATGACCCTGACATCAATGCAAAAGGTTATTTGAATTTTGTTGTGCAGAAATGTAAAACATCCCACAGAAGATTAATGCAAGTAGTTAACTGACATATTAAAAGTAGTATTATCTATTAAATCTTAGTGACTTTTGTTAGAACTTCTGTACCGGTAGATTTTTGCCCAACAGTATGAATTATTTTAAAAACCGATTTCGTTGGATGTTACTGATATTATTATGCCTTTGACTTGCGCATTGTCTGTTTCAAGGATAAAGACAACCTACAACAAAAGCATGACGAAATTATTATAGACTTAAGGAAAAGTCACGAAAAGCACATCGATGAGTTAATATCGATTAACGACAAAAAACGTAATGTGTCAATTTTTTGTTAATATATTTTAACTTGATAAATGTACTATATTCCTTTAAAACTTCTTATATAGGTACGTTCTTTTGAGGTTATAATTCAAAGGAGGTACTTATTTTTATGCATTTTTATTGAAAGCTTTTGGATATTGGTATAAAAAAGAATATTTGATTTTCGATGCTAGCTACCCTGAAAAAAACATAATAATAGTACATCTTAAATTATAATAAGTATTTTACTTTTAAAAAATACTTTCATTAAAAAACATTTTATTAGTTTTGGTGTAAATCAATTTATTAATAGAAAAAAATGCTTATTTATTAGTTCAACAGGTTCAATACGATTCCGATACACAAATAGCTCAATACACTTGCGTCATTGAAGAATTACGTGAGAAATTGAAAGAAGTTGAAGAAGAACATAGAGATAAGGTATGCCCGATATACCCTTTATACAGTTCTACATAGTTAGGGAGGCGAATAGGGGAATTTTCGGTAATACTCGAGCGTGGCAGTTTAAGATATAGGAGATACCTTAGACCTAATAGAACAACCTTGTAAAGTATGAGCTCTACTTATATGTAGTGACGCGCGCCTATGATAGACGATCAGATTAGTAAAAAAAAAAACGATAGTCTGAAATACTCGAGCGCGTCAGATAAGATATTGGGGGTTGATTTTAGTGTTTTAAGACTAAATTTAACTATTCTGACGATAAGTCCTTGACGCCGCCGAGTTATAGGGTCGCGAACTTGTAAAAAAACACATTAATCCGGCATTCTCGAGCGCGATTTTTATTTTTATTATTTTGAAGAATATAATCTAAAACTTACTAAAAATACAATATCTGCCGGTTTCCGCATGACCGGAAGTGTGGAGGAGCCATTTCGTCTTCCGAAAAAAGCGTTGCGGCATATAAGTCGCAATGAACGATACATTTTGCAAAAAAAAAGTTTAAATAAACAATAAAAGGTAATTTTATTTTACACAAAAAAGCTCTCTTTACATTTTTATCCAAAGTTAAAACTTTTTGACTTGAAGCATCATAAAAACTCAAACTCCCGGTATTTTGAGTATATCTCGAAAACTGAGAGTGTGTTAAAAAAATGGATATGAAATAACGATGATTAAATTATGTGACTTTTACTATATCACAATTTTTTTTTCTAAAGCTTCTCGACAATTTTCGTGGACTCAGAAAAAGTTACGCGTATCTGTATACAAAAATATTATTAAAATGTCCATTTTCATGTATGTATATTATTCAATAGCCTGTTGATCCTTAAATTGTTTTTCGGACGTACCGTAAGCAAAACGAAGTGAAGAATTGAAGCAAAAAA
The DNA here is from genome assembly GCF_905220365.1 of Vanessa cardui. Lineage (NCBI taxonomy): Eukaryota > Metazoa > Arthropoda > Insecta > Lepidoptera > Nymphalidae > Vanessa > Vanessa cardui. Next base: position 9,658,797 of record NC_061133.1, on the reverse strand, counting down.
GAGGGAATTAAGAGAAAAGAGGAGAAAGAAAGGAAAATAAAGAAACCAAAAAACCTTTTTCGGTCAGATTAAGAGAACCAACCACATTTTTGTCAGATTAAGAAAATATGCTTTCAGGATACCGAGATAAACCTCCCCTATGAAAATCTGACGCGCTCGAGTATTTCATAAAAACTTTTTTTTTTTTGCATTTTCAAAAATTCATCGTAACTTATCGTCACGCCGAAATCGTCAGTTTTTTTAAAGGGAGCTTCCTTGGGGCCTACTTAACACCCCTTCCGAAAATCTGACGCGCTCGAGTAAATTTTCCTTTTTTGCATTTTTGACTACTTTATATGCCTACCCCCACCACGCAAACCGGCAGATTAGTGTACCGTTGTAATCAGAGGCACTTGGGGCATACGTAGTATGAATATCTGACGCGCTCGAGAATGCCCAAGTAACTGTTTTTTTTTTAACATTTTTGAAAAACCGTACACGACAAACCCACCGCTAAAATGGTTTTTACCATACGAGCTTTTCTTTTCGAAATTATTTTAACTTTCGATTTTGATAGGTCTCGACGGCGCCGTTGAATTACGCCATTTAGCTACCTCGCCTCCCTAACTACAATAGTTTTGTGTAACGAACGAAGTATTAGTGGAACCTTGAGAAAGACAGCCGGGACATTTACCTATAGTACGACACAACTTAGATGTCGCATCGGCAAAATTCGTAAAACCGATCACATCCGAATTGAGTACTCTATACCAAATTATCAATATTTATTCCTCATGCGAATATGATCTTTGCACAAATGTAATAACTTGTAATATCATATGACCTAATATATTCGTCAATTTGACGCGTCGATTTACATGCACTTGCTTTCTCTGACGCGTGAATCTATAGCGACAAATAGCGTCGAATGGCGCGATAGGGAGCTATTTCTATTGGTTGTTTAAATCGGCAGTAATCGGTTTTATTTTCATTCCATTGCATTTTCCGATGCTACATATAATTTGTGTCGTACTATACCTAGTTATTTGAGATTATTGTCCAATAAAAACACTACCGATTGGAGGAGATTGAAGGATCGTGTTCGTTTTCAAATTCGTGTTCGAAATTCAATTATTTTCATTTAGAGAACCTGGAATCCGTACTGAGTCTGATGTCCCAATTTCAGAATTTCTACCCATTTGTTAGACTAATGAATTAACATTATAGTTAAACAATGTTATGTATATTGTTTAATGTCTTGTGACCATCCATATTGAATCCCAATAGAATTGGATTTACTTTGTCGAGTACAACAACAGTACAAAATTTTAAATCGAATTTGCGTTGACGCGCATTTGCGAATAATTCGTTTCTGTTATATATTTATTTTGCGATTGAGGTTCGAATAGACTATATGGATCCTAGGCTAATTGAAGCCTTTAAAAAGGCATGATTTACAATCCGATGCAAATGTTTTGCATAAAAATATTCGATTCTATCTAGATTCAAGTCTATTTAACATTAGTAAGAATAAAATGTACCGTTCTTGTATCTCTCTCTCTCTCTCTCTCTCTCTCTATCTCCCTCTCTCTCTCGCAAAGATGAACTTAGTAGTATTGGATTATGAAGAGAAGATACAGCGAAGTGTTGCTGAAGTCGCACAACTTCAAGAACAACTCTCGATGCAAACTGCCCGCACTGACGCCAACATTGATGCCTATCGTAGGGTAAGTAAAAATAATCAAGACCGTATAACCGTCAGTAGATATTACGAGGAAACCTGTATGTGCTAGAATAATCGTGAAACATGTTTAAACTATGGTATAAGATTTGTAGTAGTCTTCTACAAATAAAAGTAAAGAAAACATATATGTAAAATTAATAATCAAAATAAATAATCAGTTGTATTGTATATATGTAATTAATATTTTCGTGTTACATTTTGAAAGGTGAGTTAGCTAGTGTTACTTCAGGCACAAAGGACATAAAATTTTAGTATCCATGGTGGCGTTTTGGCGATGTACCTAATATGTGATTGAAAATTCTTACGGCGTTAATATGTAGGTATACTGTGATGTGGGAGGTGGTGACTCACCATCATATAGCGAATTTGTCATGCTGTCAACAAAAAGAACCTATGTAATCGTATTATTAAAAATATTCACCCTATTTGGTATTTCTTCAAATATTTATTTGCTTGTCTTCAAAGTGAACGCATTTGCTTGAGTGATGTTATCTCAAACATAATTTTATTATGTTTACCTCAATGTAAGTTAAAATTAAACAGATTTTTTTTATTAAGTTTTGCGGAAATTATTAACACATTAATAGTTGCCCTTGGTTATTAAATGTGTGTATAAAAATGCATTATTTTTATATTTTTTATATCAGAATTAATTCAATAAAATAAGTAATGATACAAATATTGAAAATGTATAAAAAAATAGGAAAACAAATTCTAGTATAACCTCATACGTGCTATTCTTACACTGCAATGCAAGCGAACAGGCCATTGACCGGATACTCCGTTAATATGCTCGTAGACTAAAAATTAAAAATAGTTACTACGTCTCAAGTGAACCTTCCGAGCCTTTAGTTTTAAATTACATTCATTCATAATATAAAATGACAAGATTGACACTTTTTGAAATTCGTTAACACTTTTTAATCACAATACTTACTTATTTTTACAAACCTTATATTTTAGAAACTCGAAGAATTAGAAGAGAAATTAAAACAGAGTCAATTTAAAGAATATTTGGCCCAAAGCTGTTCGCAAAGTCAATACGAAAACAAAGTTGAACATCCGTACTCTGTAAATGCAAATCCTTTTAATTCGTATTCAACTGAGTATAACTCTATGACGGATAGTCCGAAGCCAACTCAAAGTCGTCACCAAATGTACACGAAATCTTCAAAGGCACCAGCGTTACAAGTCATGTATACTGATGCTAAAACATCTAATTCGGCTAAAAATGATAAGAGAGGGCATTTCAATATAACTAAAAAGAGGAAGTTATACAGCGAGAAAGACTTTCTAAACCAGTAGTAAAATCTTATTATGACTTCGTCTCATGCGTAACTCTTGTATGACTTTGTCTAATTGAGCGATTAATGTTACCTTTTAAAATAAACTGCACGTTCTGAGATATCTTGGCAGTGTTTTCATTTCCTCCGCTTTCACTTCTCCAACTTTTGCATCTTTATTTCATATTGTTGTACGAATAAACGTACTTGCACATTGAGAGTCAATACACCAATTGTAATTATAATCATAACACGAACTATAGTATTATAAACGTAAATATAATTACTTTTAGTACGCCATTTACAATTGTGATTAATTAATGAAAATTTTGAAATATAATTTAACATTTGTTATCGCTCGTAAAGCTGAATTCAAAGTTTAACAAAGGATTAAAAACTATGCTAAAACAATCTACATTGTTTTTACATAATTAATTGTAACCCTCGATAGGCTTGCTATAATTTAAATAATAAATAGTGCATTATGAAACATTTTTAATTAAAATTTAATTTACATATATGTATGTATAAATATTTATATTGCAAGTAAATTTTGCATTTAAATAACTTGCCGGTAACCAGCGATTATGATGCATAAACTATATCAGTATCGAAATAGAAACTCAATATCGTCTACATAATTTCAAAAGCGAGAAGGAATATGCTTTGCATATAAACGAGTTCATTCGTCATTAGGCTGCAAAACGATACGATATGAATACTAATGTCATTATTACGTAAAAAAAAAAAACTCATCACTATTTCATCATTAAACTTAAAAATAACTAAAGTAATAATAATAAAATAGTAACTATTATTTATGGTTTTGCCGATTTGATTATCTATATTTTGTGTATCTATTACTCGTTTAAATTCTGTAATTCGAGATAAATAATAATTTGTATGTACAAATTCATCGTTATGAAAACATATTTGTAATTATGTTCATGACTATTCATCAGTTACGTCACGATGTACGAATATATAATGTATACTTGGTGGTAGGGCTTTGTGCAAGCCCGTCTGGGTAGGTACCACCCACTCATCAGTTATTCTACCGCCAAACAACAGTACTCAGTATTGTTGTGTTCCGGTCTGAAGGGTGAGTGAGCCAGTGTAACTACAGGCACAAGGGACATAACATCTTAGTTCCCAAGGTTGGTGGCACATTGACGATGTAAGGAATAGTTAATAATTCTTACAGCGTTAATGTCTATGGGCGATGGTGACCACTTTCCATCAGGTGGCCCATATGCTCGTCCGCCAATCTATACCATAAAAAAAAAAAAAAAAAAAAAAAAAAAAAAAAATGTAATGTAGGTAGACTTCGTGAAACGCTTGATGTTTGTAGTGTAGGTAGGCACTGTCTTCGTACATAAGCGATTGCTATGCAATTAGTTAAACTGTTTACATAATATATTGATTCAGATAGCCTGATATTACAGAGGATTTTGTAATTCATACTAATAATTTGGAAGTTAAAAAGAAGTTATTGATAGTAAGTCGGGTTTCTGACTGATTCTTGAAAGGAACTCTTACAGAGTACAGAAGCACTGTTGTTCAGTAAAGTGTGGCAGTAACTGGAACAGGCAGAACAGTAATTGCATTTGGTAATTCAGTCAAAAAAACTTGTTACTTATATGCATTCTAGTATGATAGTAGTAGAAATATGTACGTAGGTATACTCTATTCTACGCATAAGAAGAAAAGCTAAAGAAACTAGATTTGAATGCAAATTGACGCGATATAATTGGTCGAGAGCTTGATTTATCCATCATGGATTCACTAAGTATTTGCGATTTTTTTTTATTTTGAACGTTGATGAAACTGATACCGAAATTTTTGGAAGTAAAATTAAAAGAGGATAAGTAGTTTAGTGTAAGTGTTGTAATGTAAATAAAGATATTATATTTATTATCAAACTCTTAGTATCGACGACCTCCATGGTCGAGTGGTGTGTACACCGGTTTTCATGGGTACGCCACTCTGAGGTCCCGGGTTCGACGATTCCTGGCCGAGTCGTTACTTCTGATTTCCATAACACAAGTGCTTTAGCTGCTTACATTGTGATCAGAGTAATGTATGTGATGCTGTCTCATATTTATTTATTTATTTAGTATTGCAGAATATTGCATGAAATACGTGAATCTATGGTTTTGTTTATCTTTATTCCTAAATTGATTGGAATATGCTATAATATAGATGACGAGCAGATCTCATAAATGTTATAAAATACTAGGAAGCAAATCTAATGAGGGAAAATAAGTAATTTCCATGATAATAATATTATCGACTTTCGCCGTAATATGCTTGGAAAGTCAACCACACTATATATATAAATGATTATTTACCGGTCTTTGGCTGTATAACCATGAAACCACCTGATGAGTGACAATCATGGGATAATTAATTGATTTAAATCCACTTTCTAGATTTCTACAAACATTATTCGAATTATTTAACCACATAAACTGTTCAACTGTCCAAAAAACAAATTAAGAAAGATCGTACGGATACTATGCTAAGAATGCGTTTTTAATACTCATGTAAATCTCTATAATATAGTATGGATATTTAAATTGATTTTGTTGACACCAGATTAAAAATCCATAACCCTAACTATTGTTATAAATACAGATTTTTCATGCGTATTTATCAAGGGTGTAGAAAATAACTTATACCCTAATCTAATCCAAGAAAAAGGTTATATAAGCAAAGATTACTTTTATATTTGATAATAGTTCAGTTATTTTGTGCTCCACTTACGATTTTTGATTAATACATCATAAATAACACGATTCCTTTGATCTACTACAAGACACTTTATTTTTACTTCCAAGTTTTCGATAGCAGCTTCATCAACATCAGAATATCACATAAAAATTATCGAAATTCCATAATGGATAAGGTTTAAGCTATCGAATATCTTAATTCGATGACTATAGATCACCTAGCACACCTACCAACACGCAGATGAAGCCGCCGATGGTAAATAGGCTCATCAATCACTAATAAGCGAATTCGTTGTTATGTTGAAACTTAAATAAATGACGTAACCTTGTCCTATAATGATGATAGAAATAGTTTGTGATATAAATTTTCGTATGGTTTTCTCATTTTACTTCATTTCATTTGAAGGTGTTAGAAATTGACAGCGTAAACAAACTTTATTACGATCTTAATTGTAATGATAATTTATACATACTAATACAACTTTAGTTAAAGATTAATAAGACTCTGTCAATACACTTTTTACGTTACAATATATATCTATACAAATTAAAATTAAACTTGTGACGTTACCAATGTTGTTTTAAGAGCGTACTTGATTGTAATAGTTAATATAATATTGGATTTTGATAAGTTTCAATGAATTAAATGTGTATTTGAAAAACGTAAATTACTGAACTCTACTCTTGAATATTTAATTGTTATCAACGTATTTAATATTTCGTTTTGTGTGTCTTTTCACCTTTATTAATATGATTAGTGTGAATGTATATGTTGCTCATCCACATACAAATCACTGAATCGAAACTGATGACATTTCATGTGAAGCAAGTTATTTTTGAATATTATATCAAACCTAATTTATAATTTAGGTTATACCTAAAGAAGCGGCTACTACACTATATACTACACTATACCTACTTAAAATTACTATAAGGTACTGTGCTCATAGTACAAATAATATAAGCATATACGTAACAACTAACAATAGACAGTTACTATCTTTTTATTACTTACATATATTCCCAACATATATTTGTTTTTAATTCATCATAAGTAACATAAACACTGACGTGACTCAAAGCGAGAAAATCAAGTCGGCATGTTCATTAAATCTCTTAAAGAGAACCCAACTTTCTTTACTATGTACATACCTACATAGTATGGCAGGGTTGTACAACTATATTAAATAGTCTATGAAATAATATCTCGAGTTTTAATTTAAAGTTATTTTTAAGTAATAATTTACGACAATATATAAGCAAATTACTAAGACAATGAATGTACCTATGTAATAAAACCACTGCTTACCATATTTACTTCGCGTTGGACCTAAATTATTATTTTCCTTCCATCAAAATATGTTTTTGAATGACTACATAAACTATTAGGAATACAGCTTATCATTAATAAGAAGTAATATTGTCTATGTCCAATTGTCTTTGATGAATTCGGGTACTTGTATATTTGTATTGTACTGGGTTACTTTATACAAATAATTCATCCCTATGTTTTTTTTTGTTATGACATAGGTAGCAAACGAGCAGGAGGCTCACCTGATGGAAAGTGACTACCACCGCCCATGGACATCTGCAACACCAGGGGGCTGGCAGGTGCGTTGCCGGCTTTTAAGAAAGGAGTACGCTCTTTTCTTGAAGGTTCCCATGACGTATCGGTTCGGAAAAACCGCCGGCGAAAGCTGGTTCCACAAAGTGGTTGTGCAAGGCAGAAAATGTCTACGAAATCGCGCTGTTGTGGATTTTCGGACATCAAGTAATGTAATGTTTGTAGTGTAAATAGAAACTACTTAAAAAAAGTCAAGATTCAACTAAATAGTGTTAATTATATTGACACGCCTCAACTGAATAATGATGTGTAGATTTGTTCACCCACGAAGGCGTTCCCCTCCTCATAAAATTATCGGCGAGCACCAAAACCTTTTTTTACTTTTTTTAATTTTTAAATTAATCATCTCACACACATTAAGACATATGGTACTTTTAAATGCACACTATGAATAGATATACGTACATACAATGCTGTCAACCTCATGTATCTATATTATGTTGCAGTTAATGATAAAAATTATTAAATACAAATAGCTGTTAATACTTTTTGATATATATAGGAAAAGAAAACAACAAACTGAATCAACAATTATAGTTTATTTAATTTCTTTGGCGAGTGCATTCATTAATCGATACCATTTTTTTTATTAATTGTTAATAATAAAAGTTTTAAATTTCACAAAATTCATTATTAAATATGTTTATTAAAAGTTGTATATAACAATTACCAAAATATTTAACCACCACTGATAAATTGTGTAACAGCATAATTAATTTTAATTAAAAAAATTATATAATACACAATTCATTTTATTAAAAAATGATATTATTTATTTAATTTACAATTTTTTATTGCAATTAACTATTTCATTTTTTAAACTACTATTATAAATGAGTACGATTGTATACCAACTTAAAAAAATTACGAAAAAAATGACATTCCTTTCAGCGTACTTGTTGAGTGGATAGTAATTACTTAATGAAAGAATCTCCTATTAACAATGTATCAAAACTGAATTTGATGGTACGATTGAAAATATCATGAGCCTCAAAAATTGCTATAAGAAAAAAAAAAACATTTTATAACTATATGTTGAACAAACGCTGCCAAACTAAAGCGCGACACACATGAACAAGTTAGGCTTAGTTTATAATATTTTACGATATCTTAAGACAAAATATTATATATATCTTAAGGCACCACACACATAGGTTAAGATACGAAAATTTACGAAAACTTCTAATACAAATACAAAACTTGTTTTATTTTTCAATGTATTCGCATTGACGATATATTTCGTATGTCATATAATTTCCATTTAGCTCAGTATTTTACAATACTGTAAGATGAAAATATATGTATTATCTTCGCCATGTGCGATGTTCTATCGAATTATATGGCGAGAGATATTTGAATCGTGAATCTTCATCTTGTGTGACGATCTTTAGACTTTCTTTTTATCTTATATTTATTAAAAATAAGTACATTATTAAACGTCGTATGAATAACATTAGAGACCATTCGTTTCGTTCACCGTTCTTTCATTCATATTTACTGATTCCGAATGATTCGGTCAAGAGAGTTCCAACTGCACGAATAGTCGATTTCAAGATGACCGTATCTGGAGAGGTGGAAATTGTCAGGAACCGTCTTAGGCATCGGCCGGGCCCAGTCTTCATATTCGGGAGGCAGAGATTCGTACGCATATTGCTCGTATGCTTCAGTCAACCTATGACAATAAAAATAACGGTAAGTTTAATAAAATATGGAACATAAATGAAGGAATTTGAAAACTTAATAAAACCGATAACCTCCTTTTTTGAACTTGATAAAAACTTTCAAATGTATATAATTCTGTGGCCCGCTGCCAAAAAGGTACTTTACTCAAAAATGTATGTGGACATTCTGCCATTGTTAATTCATTTACTTATTATAAATTTACTAGCTCTTACTTATTTGCTTAGCTAGGCTTGATTTAAATTAAAAATAGAAAAATAATATATAACTCTATTTATGTCAGCACTCATAATTTTATAATTAATGGAATCTGAATATCTCGTCTTACCTATTGTACGATAACATATCGTTATGTCGCAATTGAAGGAAAGTAGTTATTTCAGATATATTATTTATTACAAACATTTAATAAATTCTCACTCGAAACTGTGAAATAACGAAAACGAAAATAATGTTCAACTTTCGTACAAAAAAATAACCGAATTAAACCACGAGCTATATCAGTAATGTAAAATTACATAACGTATATGTAAATACCTATCATTAATCTACTTAATTTGTTTAACAGGTGAATTTGAAATGGAATTGTTCCAACTAGTTAAGATTATGCAATTCTAATAACACGTCCGACTTATGGTCATACATATTAACATTTTGGCTACACACATAATGTTAGTAATTACAGCGATATATTCATTACTTTTGCAATTGTTTAAGCTCTCATCCGTGTCAATACATGATCACGTATTAGATAATAAACGGGTGTATTCTTCGTGTTGCGACTTCGCATTAATTTGCGAACATTATGACAGTAGAGGTTCATGCCCTGTATTACTTTCTTACGACTTGTTAATGAATTTATGTAATTCGAACGATTAAACCGATCGTTTATATAAGATTAGCTTTTAGGTGTTATAATGATTTGCAAATTTCTTTGTCACCCAAGTTTATTTAAGAAACATTAAAAGATTTTTTATAAAAACTTTAAAATTAATCGTCTATTAACATAGGTAATATTGTAAATAATTAATAGTCATTGTAAAACAGAATAACGTAAAAATAAAAAAAAAACAACACCTATAAAAAAGTAGAATAAGATTTGTCACCAGCATCAAAATTATGGCCAAAACATCAAATCCAAGTGATTAGTTATTTTGCACAGCTTTAAGAGGAATTGGATTAAACTTTAGTTGCAAAATTCAATCCACTCATACGAAAAAGTGAAGTTTAATAATAGTTTGTAAAAATCTAATATTATGCAAAATTATGCGTATCAGCACATTAATTATTAATATTAACTACACCAGTTACAGAATAAAATATCGTTAGCTTATCACGAACACTGTTATATAAACTTATGTACATATAAAACAGTTTAAAAATACATCTATAATTATACCGGCAAGGCCGACCTTAACCATCTCTTCGCCCCGGGCTGGACAGTTATACGGCGCTCTTTTATATTCAACCAGGGTTAGACTTGGTAACAAGAGCTCAGGTGATTTTAAGACTATTTTGGACCCAGGGGGCAATTAGCGACAATATATGCCGAATGTGGAAAGATAGGTAGTCGTAGAGAACAGAATAAAGATACGGGAGGAAGGTGACTTTAAATCTCAGTATCCCCCAAATTTGGCGAATCTTGGATGTTTTATCATCTACTACATTACATATTCCGCACATAATTATACCAATAACCATTTTTTTATCGATAAGCTTTATTATTGTTATAGATGATATTTATTATTTTTATTGCCATACTAATTGTACATTGTACAATATTATGTAAAGCTAATAACCTATTATCTAAATTTTAAATTGTAACCATAAGTTAATAAAGATTAACTTTCATTTTAGGCAATAGAAACAAATTTAACGTTCCATGTGTTACATAAAAAAAAACAATAAAACAAATGTCCTGTCATAATTTTCTTAACCGTTTTCTTGACCGATCGTGTTCACACAAATTATGCAATGATCTAGAGGTCAATGCTAGGAACAAGTTTCTCTGTGTAGGCAAGAAACGAGCTATATTCTCACAAATGCAACTTTCATTTGTAGTAAGCAAAAACTGGCCCATGTTCACACGATGGATAGAGGATCGTTGTAATACAATGAAACACGAGTAGTTGCGAGCCCCTGACGATGTTTTTCTTCCTATGTACACTTTCCGTTGAACTCGACGTCACGTGGTTGTGATGGGAATGGGAACTGGCATTCAATAATCCGACGCGAGTAAGAGTTAATAAAAACTTATGCATCAGAAACTTTTTTTTAAAATCTGTACTTGAAGTAATAAGCATCTCGTAATATTAACTTACAGTTTTAAATTTGTATTTTTATTATTATATTTAAACAAATTTCTCCGTTGATTTTCTGTGAATAAATTAATCATAATAAATTACAGAGAGCTGAGATGGCCCAGTGGTTAGAACGCGTGCATCTTATCCGATGATTTCGGGTTCAGACCCAGGCAAGCACCACAATATATATGAGCTTAATTTGTGTTTATAATTCATCGCTCGGCGGTGAAGGAAAACATCGTGAGGAAACTGCATGTGCTAATTTAATCGAAATTCTGCCACATGTGCATTCGTCCAACCCGCATTGGAACAGCGTGGTGGAATATGTTCCAAACCCTCTCCTTAATGGAATAGGAGGCCTTAGCCCAGCAGTGGGTAATTTACAGGCTGTTACTTTACTACGTTACTAATAAATTACATTCCGTGTAGAAATTGGCATAAAGTTTTAAAATAATTGCATATATCGTTTGCGTGAAAATGATCGCGTGTTTTAGAGAGATCGCGTAAGGATTAATCATAAGAATCGTTATGCGTAACGCAGGTATCTCTACAGATCTTGTTGTCTATCTGTACCTACACACAATATTTAATTGCAATAAATACAATTGGCGTTAGTATATTAATTTTAATAATAATAGTTCATTCATTCATAGTTCATTTGACTTTATCGTTTTAAATACGGTTTTTCGCTTGGATCTTATATCCCTATACATTCAATAAGTACATAAATATTACTAGTGGAAAATTTAGACAATTACTTCGAGAGACTACTAATATTTTTAGTTCATAACACATTGTGTAATGCTTCTTTTTTAAATTTAGATTTTTATGAAAACACAAAACTATCACTATAGTAATTAATCTATGTTACATAATTATGAAACGAATTCATTCGAAGTTAGGTACATATAAAGTGAGCAGTCAGCTATTAAAAAAAAATTAAGATTTTCATTTTGTAAAAATATTTTTGTAAGTTTATTTCTTTTTTCATTAAAGTCGTATTTTTATAAGTTATACCGACGGCATAAATTGTAACATTTGTTTCTTATCAATCCGTGAATCCACGTGAATCAACATTCAATTATGTGTACCGTCTATGATTATAGTTTTAACCAAGGCAAAGTGGAAATACAGGTATTCATTAAGTTCATTTCTGTATACATATGAATACCTACGATGGATAAGATATATCAGAAAAAGATAGTACGTTTAAACATATTGGGCTGAGATGGCCGAGTGGTTAGAACACGAGCATATTAACCGATGATTGCAAGTCCAAACCCAGGTAAGCACCCATGAATATTCATGTGCATAATTTGAGTTTATAATGCACCTCGTGCTCAGCGGTAAAGGAAAACATCGTTATGATATATACATGTGTCTAATTTCATAGATATTCTGCCACATGTGTATTCCACCAACCCGCATTGGAACAGCGTGGTGTTCCATATGGTCCAAATCTTCTCTTCAAAGGGAGAGGAGGCCTTAGCTTAGCAGTGGGAAATTTACAGGCTGTTGTTGTTATGTTAGACATATTTTCGAATAATATAATGATCTTGATATTACCGTGAATGCCGTCTCTGTTTTCCGTAGCCGTTCGCTATCAAATGGTCGGGTTGATGCTGGAGAGACATGCGTGGTCTTGGTTGCATATATGGTTGCTGCATTGGCACAGGCGCGTAAAGACTTTCATACACCATAGGATGTGGTGCATATACCGGTTCTTCGATGTACATCGATCTTCTTCGTTCCTCTATAAAATAAACACAATTATTTACAACATAAATATACAAGTTGGATGATACGTATGTTTTGAAATGTGTTTATTACAATAATCTTACTGGGTACCTCTGGTAAAATTTTACTGGCAAATGTCATATTATTCTTATAATTCATGTGTTGTGATTTGAAGTGGAACCCTTTTCAGTAATTGATGCCAGTTATATTACTTACAATAACTATTACTAAGCATTGTTTTAAATTTCTAGAATAGACAGAAACTATCGGACATTTTGTAGATGAAGACAAAGATGGCCACTTACTCAAAAGGCCATTTTTCATCGTCGGCCTACGTTAAAAATATGTGTTGGATTACTTAATCGTTACGCATACTACTTATATCAGGAAGATGAACCTGCCAGGAAATTAATTTCATCCGTTAGGATAATGATGAGGTTCGCAAATGTTACTGAAATTATTCATTTATTACTAAAATATTCATTTATTACATTACGTAAATAATGAATGTTTAAAAATATTAATATTATTGTTCTTTTGTTATTATAATTTACCTATAATATTAGCACAAATATAAAACGGTAGCTTTAAATTTAATGTAAAATGATTATTCAAATGTGCTCGTACTTATTCAATTAGGCTTGCCTCTTGAATGAATTATTTTTGGATTTCATTTTAATGAGCATTTAATTGATGTAGTGTCCATTACCTTGTTAAATATAGCTTACTAGAACCATGATCTTAACTAATATTATAATTGCAAAAGTCATTTTATTTCGCTTTTACGTTGTAGCTATTGAACCAATCATCATGAAATTTTACAAACATTATCCAGCCTGCTATATATAGGATAAGTATGTGAACCTGACCTCCCTTCCCCTCCTTAAATGCAGAGGGAGCCGCAAGCAGAACCTAGTATACTTAATTTTGAAAAGCTCTTATTGAAGCTTTTAGAATTTTATAGTATCACTAGATGAATAGTGTGGAGTCTATTGCAAATAATCGGAAAGAAACTCATCAATTGTTTTTCTATTGTCATATAAACGGTGAATCGTGATAAAGGTCTCAAATTACGGCTTCTTCAACTACGTCACAGATAATTGTTGTCGAATAGACGGCTGTATGCACGATGAACATATGTTTAAACGAATAATTAACGTAGGTGCACGCACGCACATATTATTGTATCAGATTAAGCTCGGTGCGTTTTAAAAATAATTAATTATTTGTTTTAATTTATCTATAATTATATGAAAAAAATCATAAGCATACTATTTACATTTCTTAATTAAATGTTACTTACTGTTGTGGTATATGTTATGGTCATAATAATGTTAATCTTGATTTACCGTCTTCATACAAATTTTATATTAATTAATAATACATAAATAACATAATTTGTAATGTATCCGTGTTTTTAAAATGTTTGTATTGTAATTTGTAGTCTTCCCCAATTTTTAGCACAATAAAGTGCGTTCGACTAAATGAACTATGCGACATTATGATTTACCCTCGACTTATTTTCTGCGATTAAATTCTATGTAAGTAAAACAAGAAGCAAGCAAGATAAATTTAAAGAAATCATGTTACATTTTGTTAATTTTCTCTGACAAGATAATTGCGCCAATTATTTTTGAATATATTCTAATTCTAAGTACAAAAATAAAAATGAATGTTGTTTTTTTTTAAATTGAGGATGTGTAATATCTGGACAACTTTCTTAAGGAAACATTATTACCTACATATCAATTAAGACTTGTTCAATATCAAATTACGTACCAATAATAATTTCATTACATATTTTGATAATTACATTTTAATTTCTTTTTGATTACATTCGGTATTAATTGTTAGCTAACTGAGATCTTCATATTTCCTAATGAAAGTAGATAGTAGAATGTGAATTAAACTTAAGAAAGTTAAATAACTATTCTGTTAAAACTTACGTCTGTAACCGTAGATTGGCATGTCATGGTAGTCAGGCATTATAACTCTGGATGATCTCCTACTGTAAATCGTATAGTCAGGTGTAACTACATCCTCGGGGAAAACGGCTCTTTTAGGTTTTGGTTCCTCTCCAGAGTCATAAGTTTTTGTTGGGACATAGTAGAAACTTGCACTAACTGGTTCCCCAGCGAAGGAATTCATATTTTGTTCTTGACTGGAATCTGGAGAATCTCCTTGTATCATACCGAAGGCTTCGTTATCCCACGGATCGAGGTAAACTCGGTTGGTAGGCTGTGGACTCCTATCTTCATCCCCTTCACTGTCGAAGTCAACAGCCGCCCAGTACGGGCTACTTGCGTGTCCTGGCATTACTAGCACACAAATTAACTCAACCTTTAACGAACCACACTTGAAACTATTGCTCCCAAATTTGGATACATAACAATTACAACAATTTGCACGTTCTATCCAGACATGGTCGTGTTATTTATATGCCTCGTTTGGCAGCACTTATTCTTATTCCAAGCACAGCACGCGATAATATTCGACTATGCGGCGCAATTGGCGGCAAAATTAACGAAGATACACACGCGAGTGCACACCACGGCACTTGCTTTTAAAATAAGCAGACGCAGAGGCATTGATATGTGCGCGTTGGGCTGTAATGACAGCGAATGTTTTGTGTTGAAGACGATTAATTTGTGTCGCCCGTACGTCGTTCTCGTAACAGCTTGTAACATAACCTTTTTGTGTACATAATCTACTATTTTATACTAGATACACATAGTTTTACGTAACATTTTAAACAATACATTTTAATGTAACTTTGTACATATGTGTATTATTGATCCAAGTGAATCAGGAAGTTGGTATTTTATATTGCAAATAACTTAATCCAATATTTAAATTTATAAAATATTAGTTTTGCAAGGAAATGTTTAGCTGCTAGAGAAAATTTAATAAACATTGTAATATAAATGTGTCAGGAAATGTTTTATTTCGTATGAGTTATGATTTAATAAATATCTTTAAGATATTTTACATAATAAGTTTTTATGAAGAAGTGTTGTAAAGTTTTATTATAATAAAATTCTCAATTCTCACAGGTCAAAATTCTGGATGAACTATTATTTATTTTATATTGACTTATTGCTGACCTGTAGGTAGGTATTATAGATACTAATTTATAAAATATTAAAATAACGAGTAACGATGTCAACTTGATTATTATATATACAGAACACAAAAAAATACAAAATTAACTTAAACTTATGTAGTTATTACCACAGTCTAGCTAGTCTATGCAGAAATCTAAGTCTATTTATGTTCAAATAGCTTCAATCTCCATTAGCTGTATACATATATTCAAAACATAACTGACTGGGTTAATCATTTCATTTCATGGTAGGTACAATACATATAAACAAAGCTTTCCTTAAGTTATCTTAATAAGATACGAGTATCAGCTGTATTTTTTTAATTGCTGAAAAAACTTATTTAATCTATATGTTACTTCTCTTGGTATTATACAAAGTACGTAATAAATTAAAAAAAATATGCGTCAGCATATCGTAATTTAATCATTCAAAATTCATGTACATTTCGGTACAGTATGTAAAAAAATAAAACTATTATGTAGATACTTAATTTAAATCACATCTGAAACTTTTAGTTGTTTCAAATTACTTAGTTTATATTACAACTAAATTATTTATTAAAATCGCTGTAATCATAAAATCTTCAAAAGTAATAATAAAAATTCAGGGGCACCTGAAATGTGTTGTTTCCGCACATTTTGGGATTTGTTTACATATTTCCGTATGGCAATGAATTAACTTAAATCGTTTTTATAGCACAAGAATACTATTCACATTTAATTAATTAAATAATAATGTGTATTGAAGTCAAACATTCAGGTATTATTTTAGTACACAAGTGTCTAAATAAAACTGCAATGTATTCATTCATTTAATAGTCAGTTGGATTTACTTTTCTACAAAGTGATCTGCTTTTTTATGGTATAGGTTGACGGACGAGCATATGGGCCACCTGATGGTAAGTGGTCACCATTACCCATAGACAATGACGCTGTAAGAAATATTAAGTATTCTTTAAATCGTCAATGCGCCACCATCCTTGGGAACTAAGATATTATGTCCCTTGTGCCTGTAGTTACACTGGCTCTCACCCTTGAAACCGGAACACAACAATACCGAGTACTGTTGTTTGGCGGTAGAATAACTGATGAGTGGGTGGTACCTACCCAGACGGGCTTGCTTTTAGGATTTTTCTAATTCATATGATATGTATATGTATATGAATTAGCTGCTTTGTTGGAAGAATTACATGGCAGAAAATCCGATAACTTTTTAATAATTGCAACTGTAGTAGATAGCTACAACTAGACTACAGGAAAAACATTAGATTTAAAAATAGGACAAGTAATCAACAATGCTTATATGTAGGTTCGATAAACGATGACCAATTTATATTATTAGAAGTTATTAATAATGCGAATTTGTACAAAGATAATATTTAAACAAAATTGAATGATATTTATCAACAAATATTCTAATTGAAATAAAGAGACCGCAAATCAAATTATTAAGAGTAAAACAAGCTAGTTGCTAAGTGTGTTACATAATTGAAATTGGTAGAGAAGAGACATCTAAGACTAACTCGGGCATATTAAAAACAAAACCAAGAATGCACACGATAAAATGCGATAAAATGCAAATCACGTTGAATAATATTAAACGAACCTCTTGAGTTCGTTTAATATTATTCAGCGGTTTTAATTTCAAATAGATTTTGAATACTAAATGTATTAGAGTTCAGATCTTAGAACCGACAGCCGATAGACCAGCAGGATTTACCGTACGTTTGTGTAAAATGCACCTTTATTGATGTAATCCCGGGCATTTTATCAATTACCCAAAAATTAAAAGTTCACTTTCTTTCAAATTTGAACTCTACGTAAAACTACAAATGTTTTAAATTCAAATGTAAAAAGCCTAAGAAATACTCGACAAGCCAGATGCAGGTCAAATTAACACGACAAAGCGCCCAAAAGCCTAACTAGTAAATGACTTTACGCAGGGTAATACGCCTAGGGTAGGTTATGCTTAAATATTGCATAGAGAATGTAAAATATGTAAAAAAGGCTAAATTAATTACACTCATACAATTAATGTTAACCATCTTGTTATTTATTAATGTATTTAACATTAATTAAACAAATATAATTTGTTTTTATTTCTATCAATCTTGACGAAGTTTCTGTAAATAAAAATTAAAAAATTATTGTAATTTTGGAAATTATTGTAAACTTATTTTCTATATTTGATTAAAACTATTTTATTTTGTTTGTTGACCGTGTTACATTAAATTGGTGGTTAAAGATTAAAAAATTATCTTTTACCATTATGGGTTTTTTAATTCGGATCTGTCTTAGAATTAACATGAAAATTAACAATTGAGACACACCAATTGTTAATTTTAAGAAAAATTCCCTGCCCTTTGGCACCTTATATAATTAAATTGAATTACAGTGTAATTTACTTTAAAATTAGCTTACAGTCCTAATAGAAAATTTACAACAGTGAAGACTTCTGTATTTTTATTATTCTACTGCTACGATAATAACACAAAACCGAAATGATTTCACGATATGCTCTGAAAACTTTCAAGATTTCTCTTAAGTCAGCTTTTAATTATCGAACGAGTACGTTTATTTAATAGACTAGACAAATAATTAAGGACTAGTTAAGTAATGAAAAAGAACTAACATTAGATATAAGTTGTATCTATAAAGTGTATATTATAAATGACTTAGGACAACATTAACAGTTAATGAGTTGATATTGTGATTTTACTTTTTCGGAAATTATTGAATATAAAGAAAAATTTTTTGATGACGGTGCTGACAATATAAATATTGCTAGCCCCATTGGTTGTATAAAGGGTCGAGTTGAATCCGACATCGATAAAGGCCTTGAATTTGGGCGTAATCACAGATGTACAATAGGATAAATAATCTTATGATCAAAAATTGTATGCATGAAGTTGGAGCCTGTAGTTTAATTCCTTATTATTTTTTAATGACAGTGGAACGTCTTTGAATGACGAGAAGAAACAACAACACATATTTATTGTTAAATAAAATCATTATTGGATTATAATTAATCTCCCTACTCATGGTTACGACATTTAACTCCCAATGTATTTTTGATTGATTAGCACAATAGCAAGCAAGCAGCTAATATTTTTGCCATGAGAGGCCCTTCGGATAGCAAAGCCGTAGGCGATCTAATCTAACATTGTGTGTCGCCCACGCCGTGTCTCACTTGAATATTGGCCTCTAAAAACTCATCTAAACTTTTATTAAAAACTATTAACTACAAACAATACATATATGGAAATTGTATTTGTAGATATAATAGACTGAATATCAATAGCTTAGGTGTACCGTGTAAGCAATATTATTCATAGCTTCTCATGACCAGTGGTATTGATATCAGCGATAGAATCAATAGTATTGCAATCAAAATTATTTTTAACCAAAACCTATAGATACTCGTTATAGTTTCAATGGTTCTATACTACAGATAGTCAGTGCGTTTTAGTTCAGTATTATTTTCTTACATGTACGCCAAATAACGACATTATGTTTAAATAAGTATCGACAGTATTATCGATATTGATACAAAATTGATCGATAGAATTACTGTCGATATTTTAATTAGTTAGGGAGGACCACTATTTATAATCAAATTATCTATGCTTTTCTACAACACTAATAATTATATGGTACCTTCATTTATTCTATTCTATTTCAATCATAAGAGTATAAAAAAGACACATTAACATCATTTGAGAACAAATTGACGCGATAGCATTGATTGGTCGAGAGCTTGAATAATTTATAATATTCTCTATGGATTTGCGAAAAAATGCCATTTTGAATGTCGACGAAACTGTTATTGGATTTTGGAAGTAAAATTAAAATTAATATAAGTAGTTAAGTGAAGATAATAGTGTTGTATTATAAATAAAGATATATTAATTATAAACCCTTAGTAGTGCACAATATAGTTGAGATATTAGCAAATCGCATGAAATCGTAAATCTAAGGTGATATATTAATGTTGTAAATAAATTATAATTACTTCAGTTTGTTAAGAGCATAGTAAAATGTATTATGTATATTATTTAATTATAATAATAATTACTATGTGTATTGTTTTTATTAAAAAAGTATATAGTATGTATTTTTATAGGGCAACCACAAAAAATAATATGCTTTAAATTATTTTTAATGGCAATAATATATTGTCATCGTTCGCGCCAGAATCGTTATACTTGTCAAAAATGTTATTTTATTGTTGACGATTAAACAATATTTCTAACGATTAAAATCGTATTTCACTGCTATTAATAGAAAAATAGGTATAATCCTTTATTTCAAATCAATATTTTACTAGTTTCCGTCCTCAAAGTGTAATTTTATAGTTATCCATATGCGGTATTAAGTTTCGCCGATAGGAGCTGATAATACCGGTTACAGCTACCAAGCTTTTTTTTACTCTTTAGTGCTATGGTGATTATTAAAGAGTCTGGTTATTTGCCATTATAGACATGCCTGAAGAAGAATCATCTGGGACCGATCTCGAAAGACTTCTAGATCATTTGGACGATTACACATTAAACGTGCACAATTACCAATCTATACAAAATGCTTTGGAAGCAGAAAATAGCATTGAAATACCTGTGCTTGAGAAGCTGCTTTCGATATGTGCGCGTGACTTGAAAGATGACATGAAGAATTCAGTGAATATGCTAAACATTTTAGCAACCACTTTAAAAAAAATTAAGGTAAGAAATATTCATGAACCATAAATAGTTAAAAAAAAAACTAACAAAAGTTAGCTATTAAGGATCACACAGATAAAATGTGCAATACTTTTTTCAGACAATGCAGTCGCTGCCTGATCTTGTGCCTTCAGCAATAGCAGTGTTAAATATTTTGAAAACAACAGCCCTATTTAACAAGGTTGAAGCTTTAAAAACTCTATGTTTTGAGATAATCATGTCATACCCAGATGAGACCCTAATTTGTATATCAGTAAATCATTCTTCTGAAATAATGGAGCTGCTCAATCTCTATTGTCATCAGCGAATTCCTCTTGAGATAAGGTTGCAGGTATGAAATTTCATAATGTTATTCAAATAGAGTCATATATATATTTGTAAACAGTTCAAGAGTTTTTCATTAAACAAATACATGATCGATTACATTTGTGTGTACAATTTTCAGCCTATCAATATTATTATCAAGTTACTCAAAATTTTACCACCTGAAAAAAGGACAGCTTTTGTAAAGGAAGGAATCAGCATTTGGTTTTCAAAAATTGTACCCACCATAGTTAGCGTTACTTCTTCAACTCCTCATGTATTGGAAGCTTTAGAGTTGTTGACGGATGAACTTGTTCACATTGATTACGCAGATAATCCTCAATGGAGGGTAGTTTTAGAATGCATTTATACACCCCAAAAGTGAGTCATTTTGTTTCATAGTATATATACTAACTGAATGTCTCATCATCCTATGGATGAAATAAGAGATATATTTATTTTATTATTTTAACTATTTTCATTAACCATTACCAAACCTTCATTAATATATTCTTTAACAGATACCCAGCTCTGATGAAGAATCTACTGGAAATAGACAATGATGACTGGCATAGACTTTGGATTGTATTTATTAAACTATTAAAGAATCAAATAACAAAAAGTACTAACACAGTCGGAAGTCCAATCAATTCAATGCTGCCTGTAGTTGAAATGGCCTTTAAAATGGATGTTACAAACAGATGCAGAGCTTTCTCATGCTGGAATGTTCTCATAGACAATTTCTCCACAGAAACAAATGAAGTCTACATAAATAAAAGGATCAAATTATTAATTATTCCATTAACATCCAATAATGCAAAAGTTGAAGAGACAGCTATTGCCAAATTGAAAACTTGGTGGCATTTAATGTCCCGCTTCTACACTAGGATGGACAAATTCTCCGATATGATCCTCATTCCATTCTTACATTTCTGCTTTGGGAAACCAGTGGCTTCGGATAAACCTATGATTATACCTGGAATGATTTCTGAAGCGACAAAAGTTCAAGTTGTACAAGCATTTATTAATATAATTGGACATGCAGATTGTGATGGATGTGTTGCTTTACCCAAATTAAAAGGGAAACTGATAAGCACTAAACTGCTTGTTAGTCACTGGAAAGATTGGATTCATGCTCTTAACATTGTTATTCCATTTTGTGCAGAGAGTAATGAATTTACAGAGCAACATATCAAATGTTTTTGGAAGTCTTTTATAATGACTATTGGAGAGCTTGCTGAGAACAATATCAGACGAGATGTTTTTAATGAAGTTTTAGGCCTTATGAAAAAACTAACAGTGGTAAGAACTTATTAAACAATTAAAACTTTGTCATATGTTTATGTGTAATTAATAAGTTGAGAATTTTAAATATATGCAAATATTAAATTTTAATCATGATTTATCCTTCTAGGGTTGTCATGACAGTCTTGCTGAAATTATATTGAACAATTTAATACTTATTCTTTTTGACAAGGATGATAAAATAAAACCACTTTTGAAATCTAAGGACGAGCAAAATGCACCGATTCACAAGATAATTACAATTATATTAAAATTGCCACTATCTAATTTAGAAAACAGGTAAGATTTTTTTACACTATTTAGTCAAATTGATTTATGTTACTGATTAAAAAGAATGATTATTATTTAATCTATAAATCTAATCTGCAAGACCATTTATAATTGGCTAAATTGTAAATAGTTGTGGATTATCTTTTAATATAAATTTGATAACAATTTAAAAATATATCTAAAGATTGACATACAAGAGGAAGATAAAGAAAATAAGATTACCATGAATATTTTAACCCCAAAGATATAAGTTATTTTTATTATGTGTGGTGGAAATTGCCCAATTAAATGGAAAAAATTAGATACTAATTTCAAAAGAGATAGTTTTGTTATGAATGAATTTTCAAATTATATTATTTTATTCCAGACATTTGGTTGTTCAAAACTTCAAAGTATTATGTAGATTTTTGGTAGAAGAGGCATTTAAAACATCCAGTCATACTATTGAATGTATTTTAAAATATTTACCACCAAATGGATTTCTACTATGGATAGCTTTAGCAGATACTATGAGTGAACTACTTTACACATCATGCCCTCGTATGTTGTGTCGAATGCTCCTATGGCCATTCCAGATCATGGATATATTTGTCAATGTATGTATTATTTATTATGTATTACAATATAAAATTGAAATGATATGTGTGTGTAAAAACTTATGATTTTTACTTCATTATTCAGGAGCAATTGGCTACAACAGCATGGCTAAAAATGTATAAATGTGTATATCCATCATTAAATATGACAAATATAAATGAAGATATCATTAAAACACTTGAAGTGTACAACAGTGACAAATCCTCTACTATGACTATACTGAATGTAGCAATTCTGATGTTAAATCAGAAAATACAAGCAGGTGATGGTATGTACATTTTAATTGATGATTGTTGGTTTTTAATATATTACTGAGCAATAAATGATTAGAAAGGCATGCTGAAAACAATCTATCATAAGGAGAATGAGCTATAGACTCTACCCAAGACCCACTCACTGTAATCTTGGTGGCAATAGCTTATCTAATGATCATTGTAAACTCAGTGAGACAATAATGACAGCATTAACTAAATTCTTACATTGAACCTCAGTAATTAAGTTCTTTTTCTTTAAATTAATTTTCATTTTATATTATTAAGTATTGTGTATGTGCATGATGTAATAGTTTAGTTTAGTCAAAAATATTTTGTTCTATCATTCCAGTTTTAAGATTAAACATGGAATAATGTTTATAAAATATTTTATAATTTACATTACAACGAGGCAACTTGGGTAAAGCTTATCACTTAGATAGAGTTTTGATGTTTCTTTAGTAATATGATATTGCTCAAAACTTTTATATGCAAAGCATTGTTATTTCACAATGGAATATGAAATGGAATAAATTCATTACAGATTCAGATTTCATAAAGGAAGCAGAATTTTTATTGAAAATCATGGGTAAACTTGAACTTAGTAATATAACATCAATATTTGCATCATTAGCAGAAGTGATTGTTCTTATGCTTAAAAAATTGTGCCAAAATACAAATATCAAAGCAGCTAAAAGTGCTATATCAATAATTGCCATCATCTTAAAAATGTGCCCACAAACATCCAATGACTGTGTTAATGTAAGTATCACTATTATACTAAACTTTAACCGATTACTGATATTAATTATTATGTGCTATTTCTTTTTAATGAGTAATATATAAAAGATTAACTTTCAATAGAAGTTTTATTTTTTGTTTTAGGAGGAAGATTACTTAAACCAGCTAGATTCTATTTTCAATTCACTAGAATCTGTATTGAAAGAGGAAACCTACTCGAAACTTAAATCTATTTTAGTAGATCCACTAAAGAACTGTGCATCATACTTTAAAAATCGACAAGTCTTAAGAAGTCATGTCCTTACTATATTTAAAAATGTCGCTAGCAATGATGAGAATATTGAAATCACTGTAAAGGATCTTATTAAGGTTTTCGAAGAGGATGAAAATATACCAAATCAGGATACAGAAAATGGTTTACTAAAACAGTCTGTGGATAAAATTAATTTTACTACACCTAGTAGTAAAACTATTGCTAAAAAACAAAAGAAAAAAGAAGTTAATAGTGTAAATACTGTTACGGAAAATGGAGAAGAATATATTGTTGTTAAATCGAGCTGGAAATTTAATCCAAGGAAATTAACAGATAATCAAAAAGAGAAATTTCAAAGGAAACGAGAAGATATACCTGCCTTGTATCAAGACTTGTCTCAATCTCAAGACGAATTTAAACTAACAACTTGGAAAACTGACTCACAAGATACAACAACTACTACAAGTAAATCAACAAGTGAGCAAGGAAAGGAAGATGTCTCATCAATTTTAAAAAATATGCCGAGCTCTGAATTCGTACCGAAAATTCTCGAAAATATAATGGGAAAGGATAAAGTTGAAAATGATCAAAAGGGTACATTAACTAAAGAAAATTCTCCTTCAGATACTGGGACTGATATTAATAAACAAGAAGTTAAGAAGGATGAAACTAATAAACAGCAATTAACAGTTAGAGATACAAAATCACCACGATTAGCTTTAAAAGACCGCGTATTTCGTAATGTCCGAAATTTAATTGAAAAGTCTAATTTATCAAAAGAGGCTAATGAAGTAAATTCCATTCTCCCCGAAAATGGATCAAAAACACCTGTGATGAAAGCAAAACCCCCAGCAAACCTAACCAATTCTGCTCCAACGTTAATTTGTGTTGATAGGCCATCTCGTGTTAAAAGAAAACCTAAAAAATTCGATGATTTAGAAGCGTTTAGTTTAAAGAAAAGACGACATTCTTCTGGACAAAACGATTCTCCTTCAGATAGTGAGCTAATAGAGAGTAACACTCCACCAACAAATATTTTAAATGATCCCACAAAAGAACCTGAAATTCCTAAAGTAGATGAAAAAGAATCAACAGAAATTAATGATAAAAAACTTCAAATAAATCTCAAAGAAGCAAATGCATCTGATAAAGAAATTAATACTGAAGAAACTTTGAATCAGACAAATATATCTATTTGTGAAGATAAAAATGATGCTAATGACAAAACTAGTGAATCAGATAACAAACAAAATGAAGAGGCACAGGAAGAAAAAGCTGTTGATATTTCCAATGAAAAGCTAATGGAATCACCTGGTGATGTTGATAAAGATAAAAACTCGCAAATTAACACTCCATCTGCTGATAAAAATAAATTACCGGATGTGCAAAAATCAAGTAAAAAATCTGTTACGAAAAAATCTCGAATAGAAAAGGAACTAGCAATTGATATGGTAGAGGGTCATCCATTTTTGAAAGTTCAATCTGAAAAGCGATTGACAAGAAAAGCAATTTCTAATTCTCCTCGTACAAGAAAAAGTTTATCAGAAAAATGTACTAAAAAGAAACTAGAAATGAAAACTCCAAAAGCAGACAAAAAAACAAAAGATAAAGAAAGGTCAATTTCAATTAAAGAAACCCAAAACACAAATACTGAAGATACTATGGCATCACAGGATGTTATAGAAAGTTCTCAAGATTCGACAATTACGACTATATCGGTAAAATCATGTAAAAGTATTGGAAAAAAGGTAGTTGATGCTAGTTTGAACAGCACTAAATGTGATAATGAAACAGAAACACAAAACTTATTAGAAGATAGTCCAAATATTGGTTTCTCAGCACATGCAGAAAGTAAGGATGATATAGAATTGCCTCTTAATAAAACTGTTGATGAAAAATCTTTAATAGATTTAACAGAGAATATGGATACAGAACCGATAAATGTCGACGACGAAGTTATCATAATTAACGATGATGATGATCAATCCATTCCAGTTAGTATCGAAGACAAATCAGTTGAACAGAATACACAAAATACAGCTCTAGCCGAGACTCAATCACTCGATCCATCTATCTTTATCAACGAAGAAGAAAACAATGTGCCTAAAGTAAATATAGTTAATGATAAAGAGGCCGCTTTGAAAGAAAGTAGTGCAGAAAATGTAATAGACAATGATGTTACAAATGCATCTTTAAATGCAACCTCTAGTGAGGAAACTAAAACTATGACCGATTCAGTATTAGCTACAATTGAAAAAGAAGACTCGAACGCGCAACTTAAAGACGAAGAACAAAGGAAGCAAGACTTTTTCAACAACACATTAGAAATTTCGCCTATAAAGACACTGAGTCCAGTGAGAGATAAGAAATCTCCATCTCCTGAAACTAGCAGCGATTATGTCGTCATAAAACTATCATCACCAGTGCAAAGTAACGGTGAACCGTTTGATAAAATGGAATCTCCTGAATTCTTTACAGAAGAGAAAATATCCCCGGATAAAAGAGATCAATCGCCTCCCAGAGAAGAGGTGAGCGTGACAAATACAAGTCCTAGTTCAAGCCTATCGTTGAAGAAGAATAGGCCGCAAGTGCGTTCGGGTGGTCGAGCGGCTCAAATGCTAGGCCTATGTGTCCCAGACAGACTCCAAACAATAATGATGTCAGAAAAATCATTGGATGGTGAGGAGATTAAAAAGAGTCCATCACTTAATACATCTGCAAGACGTAACTTGAGAATTCTTTACAATAGCTCAACTGGAGAAACAAATGACAATTCAGATGAACAGGAAGATAGCGAGAATTTTCTTAAGTTTAAGAGAAATTTACCATCAACGGATTGCAGCCCTTCCGGTCCTATTTTAAAAAGAAAGCTTATTGATATTACGGATGAAACTACGGCTTCACCGGCAAGTAAAGTGAGTATAAATGTTTGTTTTATTTTAAACTTTTTATATACATACACACAGAAAAACAAAGTTGAAAATTCGTTCTGTGTTTTACATATCTAGAATTACTATATCATACATTCAATTCGACTTTATAATAAACTTGCGACGCACGGGTGCAATACAGATACTAAACATACTACATAATTTGATTATTTACGACTTCACATTAGAAACTTTTAAAATTATCAGTGTTTCTTGTCTATACTGTTCATTTATTATATACAAAAACCTTCCTTTCCAATCACTCAAAAACCCGTATCAAAATCTCTTGAGTAATTTAAAAGATCAAAGCATACATAGGAACAGACAACAGTAAGCAACTTTGTTTTGTACTTACTATGTAGTGATAGTTAATTATTTACCTAATTTCAGAGAAAACGCGTTAGCTTCCACGATCCACCTGTTTCCACAACTATTTGCGTCAAAAAGTATATTGAACCTGGCGGTGTTCGTTCGCCACAAAATTCTGCAATCAAGCGACAAGAGAGACAATTGCGATCTCAATTAGCCACAAAATCACCAAAGAGACTCGAAAATGTGTTCAAATTAGACTCAGTTTTGACAAAAGCTGTGGAAAGTTTTACTGAGCCTAATGTTATAGTTAATACTAATGAAGATTCGGAAATGAGTTCCATAGAACAAACACCGATCGTTCAAGTCATTAAAACCACCGATTTAAATGACACAGATCCAATTTGTTCAAAATTAATAGATTGTAAGGACCCAATTTCAAATATTGCCAGCGAATTATCATCTCCGGCTATGAAGGTTTTATTGATCAAAGAATTTGAGGGAAAGATTAATACTGTAGGAGATTTAGCGAAACTAACTGAACTTGAAATTAATAGACTTTGTATAAAAGCACCTAAAGTTCAAGTTGCCGAAAAAGTATTAAATGACTACTTGAAAAAAATAATACAGGCTGAGGAGGAAATGTCGCCAACTATTGAGGCCGCTATGAACGAATCATCTATAGTTGAAGATAAATTACCCATTGTTATGCAGACAAATGATGTTGTTGTCGAAAATATTGGAATGCAGACGGATGTACTAGATTTATCATCAGACAGTACACAAACTGACTCCATATTAACAAACCATTCCAGTTCTCAGACAGATGAATCAGGAAACAAAACGACGGCGGAAATTGTAACAACATGCTTATCAGAGGTAAGTTCACATATCTTACTTTAATTACTCATACTTACAAATGAAAGTAAAGTAAAATAAAAGTAAACTAACAGCCTGTAAATTTCCCACTGCTGAGATAAGGCCTCCTCTTCCATTAAGGAGAGGGTTTGGAACATATTCCACCAAGCTGTTCCAATGCGGGTTGGTAGAATGCACATGTGGCAGAATTATACTAATGATAATTTTTATAATGTATAATGTTTCAATATTGTAGGAAGAATATTGACAGATTTTCTATTTCATTGATTAATAAATTTGGTAATTAGTATCAAATTATTTCAATTAAAATAATAAACCTGTAATTTATTTGCTTACTTTTCAGAGAACAGACTTCATTACGAATCTATGTGAGAAAATGGATGAAGCTTCTAAGAAAAAGATTGTTGACAATTTGTCCTACAATGCTTTAACTGAAGTGTTAATGAAGAAAATGACGAAATCCAACTCTGATGTCCTTTTGAACAAAGTGATAGAACAAAAGAGTACACTTGAACCATCAAATAAAAACAATACGGACAGAAGGCTCTCTATCGTTCAAGATTATCTCTGTGAAAGGTTTGATTATAAGGACTTGATATTATTCTGTAGTGATTTGTTAAAAAAAGTATATGAAAAGCCTTAGAATTATTTAGTAGCTCTATGATGGAGTCGATTGATTTATATTATGACACATTTAGAACGGCTTCAAATACAATCATGTAAAGAGGCTGGTCTGTGTTGATTGTTTTGTTCAAAACAATTATTAAAACTGATTCCTTTTAAGTTTTATTGATTTTAACACTATTTTTTATATCACATGAGAATCTTTGTTGAATCTTTAAAGAAATAATAAGTATGGGAATTATATAAAATAAAATAAATACAAGTGTTATCAAAACTAATTTTATTTAATATAAAACAATTCAAATATTTACAATATTCAGTCATGAGCTATGATCGTGAATGATCACGAATATAATACGTCATTCATACATAACAATGGGTTGTAATCACAACAAATGCAAGGCAATATCGTTATTGTATGAATGAGCCTTTATTTTTGTAACATAGAGTAAGGTAGGTAGTTATTGCTCATAGAATAGAGTCAAGGTACCTATAAACGTGAACGGTACATGGCATCAGAAATGTATCACATATAAAAATATTTACAGCAATCTATAAGATACAGGTAACGTTAAAGCTTCGTAAACAATGAAAACTTATAATATACTTTAAATACACCCATATTTACACATTTCTAAGGCACTTCTCACCCGACCCAAAATTATTAATAATTATCACACTATAGAAATGTCTTAAATAATAAGGCTTTGTAATCATAGCCGTTTATTAAACGCATTTTGATTAATATATGCTTTGTCTCTGTTATTCTAAAGACATACTTAATGTGGGAGAAAGAGACAAGGCATACATTAGTTACGTTCGATAAATGTTTATGAATAGTAGGTATTTTTTGCCAGATTAGATTTAATGATAGCATAAGCAATGTCGACTGAAATAGTGTAATATACATTACATACTTCTTAGGAACTCGTAACTTTTAATAAATTATTTAAAAAATCACACTGTTTCATTTTATACCCAAAAATGTATGCAACCAACTTGTTTTCATAGGATTATATTTGGCAAAACGCACATTACATTACATAACGCATTATACATTAATACTTTACACTATTTTGATATTTCCTTTCTTATAAAAGTCGAAACTGCTTTTAATTCTTACATTCTAAGCTCCTTATACAGCTATCTTTAGGTATTACTGGTTTATAATTATATCTAAGGCGACTGTAATTTAGCCACACTGTCAAATTGACTTACCATTGCAGATCCAGAACTTCATATCTACTACACACAAAATACAGTTTTTACGCGTAGTTATAATTCAGGTGGAAATAATAATACTACTTTGGTCCACAATTGAGCACACGATTTTATTATAATTTGTAATTTAAAGAGGTTATTCGGTTAATGTCAAGGGAAATGCATTTCCGCAACATAATCTAAGTGTTCGAGATTGTGATGGGAGTTGCTACGTCTTGGAGCCCTTGGCCTGTGCAGGTTGTGATGGGAGTGCGTTCGCATCACCCTGTACGCGCCCTCACGTTGTGGGCTCGTGTCACTTGTTTTTCGTGCCCTTCCATCATCATCTCTATGCCCTTGATTTCTGTAGTTCTCGAAAGCACGATGATTATTACTATATCTTTGTCTTTGCCATGCGCGATCACTTTCCTGTCCGTACAGATCCAGTTCCCCCGAAGGTTGGAACTGGCTTGTGCTCTGACAGAAATTGTTGTATTTCTTCCATCCATCTTCATATTTCTTTCTGGTATTCTCACTGTTTCCGATTTGACGACGTTGCGATTGGTTGGAACTGCTTTCACTGGTGTCCTCGCCCGATGTACCGATGCCCAAATCTTTATCGTCACCGTATATTTTATAAACGCCATTCGGATTTATACTTTTTCCACTGAATATTTGATCATTGAGAACTAATTGTGGGTGTGGTAAGCAATAGGGATTTGGGAATAATTTTTCGACTTTTGATATTTTGAAGTCATCCTCTTGTTTTGTGCATGAACCTGGACCGAAGAGTGATAATAGTACTGGCAATAGGAAGAGACCGTGCATTGCACCGAAGAAAATTACCATGAATACCATTTTGAAGAACACAGAAAATATATAACTGTCAGCTAGCAGTAATGCAACAACACCAAGAATAGTACTGAATGAGCCTTGAACGATCGGTAATCCTAAAGAGTAAAGACATTCGCTGACTCTCTGTTTAGGAGATTTCGCCTTAGATGCCATGTACGCGTAACAGATGTGAGCAGTGAAATCTACAGAGAAACCTATACACATAATTAAATTAATCATAGATATTGAATCAAGATTTATGTCCCATAAGGCCATGTATCCTACGACTCCGATTTCTATAGATATTATACTAAAGGCGACCCATAATGAGCATAATATATTCGGGATGAAAATGAAGGATGTTATCATCATCATTAATGCACCGTAGCAGAGATTTTGAATCGATGTTGGTCTCACGAGTTCGAACTGTAAAGAAACAAAATATTGATTTATAAAACAATGTATTAGATATAATCGATAAATTATTTAAAATATAATATAAATTAAAAAAAATACCTGATCAAAGAATACGAAATACGGATGGAATACAGATGCATTTAAAGGTGATTGAGCCACGACTTCCCTCAAAGCTTTAACCATTTCTTTCTCATGGTTAGTTCCGCTTATATTTATGGCCTGAATTAAAAATCTCGAGGCAATGATTTCGTTGCCACCTTCATTGAATTTGACATCGAGTGAGAAGGGATTTGCAGGGAACAGCCATAACTGTAATTAAAATTATATTTTATTAATTTACCTACATTAGAGTTGAAAGCAATCAAATTGTGTACTGTTAGCAAAAAATCTATTTAATACTGATAATTAATATTGTTTTAGAGTCTACGAATTAGTTATTACTCATTTTTATCATTTTGTAGGTATTAATAGTGTATATCAGATTAAACTTTTCGGATACCCATTTCGCAAACGGACTACTATAAAACCTTTGGAAATAAAATATTCAAAATTTCTGAATTTGTTGAAAAAACCAAATTATCTCAGATGATATTAGAAAATGTCATTGGAAAATAGTAAAGATTTACCTCTTTAAGATTTTGAATGAAGTCTTCTTCGGTGTCGATGGATACATTTAAATAGTCGTTATTTCTCTCTACGTAATTAACGAATGTTCGAAGCCACGATTCGGTGTAAAGGGAATTCGATATATACGAAGTATTTTCTAATCTTTGTGTCAATATTTCCACTTCGTCTTGGATTTTCGGGTCGGAATAATTGTAGTTTCCACTAATGACTACCTGTAAATAATAAATTTGCATATTTTTTTCCAATAATGGGAAATTTATAGTAAAGTAAATATTGTTTAGTCAATGTTACCTGTATCCTGTATGGGAATTCTCTGTAATAAAGATCTTCACGATCAAAGAACTCGACTGAATACGAATCAACTTTCGACAGTTTCCTTCTTTCCAAGCCTTCTTTTAAATTCGTCACACCATAGCCAGCTCCAGCCAGATACACTAAGAATACAACTATAACCAGTGCCTTGACTAAATTATTGTTTAGCAAATTCGCCATGGTAGTTCGGAAAAATGCCATAATACAGTGTTCTTTGTTGTCTATAGGATTGTTTGGATCCGCATTGTCTATACCTCCGCTGCAAAATGCTCTATACAGCCATGATTTTTCTTCTGAAAAAAATTGTATAATTATTATTTTTGTGAGTGTACTGTGTAAAAAAATACATAACGATTATTTTAGTGTTGAATCCTTAGAGCTACAATGTTTTATCTTACTCGATAGAATTAAAACAATTTATTTTTTATGTATGGTCTTGTCCGGACTAATTGGAAATCCCAATTGGATTATAAGCCTAGCGTAGCTTTACTTTATCTTGTAAATTGTTTTGTAAATAAATCTTACCTTTCCTTGCTCTAGATTCAGGTAGTACTTTTAACCAAGTGATCGTATGTCGATTTTGTTTCTCTCGATATCCTGACACAGCGACGCATCCAGCGAAGAACGTGAGGTGCCATACAAATGTAAAACAGACTGCGAGACCTAGAAATCATAAAGAATTTTAAAAAATAACTAAATAATCAACCTTGAAGTGCTAAATAAATTACATTATATTTCATAAATTTAAAAATAATTATGACATTTTAAAATAAATCACCGTGTTAAGTGAAGGTCATTCGAAACTTATACCTTCACCTATAAATTTAAATATAAATCTACGTAATGTCTGTTCTTACCTGAATACATGCAGAAAATTTGCACCGATGGGAACGGGGAGAATATACCAATGAAGAAAGAGAGCATATCCGTCACAGAAGTTATTGTAATAGAGACAGCCGCTTCTGAGAGCATTATCGCCATTCGTTCCGGTACTGGTAAAGTGGGCGAAGTGCGTCTCCAAGCCGCCAACATTACAAACGTATCGTCAATACCAATTCCTGAAAATAACATCAGTTAGCAAATATCGTATCCACAAAATGTTTTATAATTGTTACTATTCTGAATTCAAAATAGTTTCTATAAATGCTGATAATGCAACTTACCAATCATCAAGAACGGCGCTGCAAGATTAATTCCAATGAAAGATATGCCTAAATATATCGCGCAACCGAAGGCGGCTGAAGTGGCCATCACTGCTGATATATTCCCTAGTAATCCCAGCCAGGGTTTAGATCGAACCCAATCACCCATCATACAAGTGACGATAGAGAAAATCCCCATTAGAATAAATGTAGAGCTGAAGAAAGGTATGACGGTCTTTGTGTTCTTTTCGAGTTCGTGATCTAGTGTACGTGAAGCAAATCGTGATATGGAAATGTGTTTGAATCGTCCTGTGTCTTCTGCTACACCGACTGCGTCTAGAAACGCATCTTCCCATGCTGCACCTCTGTAAATAAGATATTAATTTAATTAGATATTCTTTATCTGGACATTAATAAGACTTTTTTATAATTATGAATAATTACGAAATCAGTAGAATAGAATAGCTTCCTTTTTTAATTAACGTGTTTTATAAGTGTATCTATATATCAAAATAATTTAATAAAGAATCATCGTGATGAAAATTCATGTGTATTTTATTGCCTGTCGGATGTAATGTTGACTCATGTTTATACTTTAAAGTAGTAGCCTTTTGCCCATAAATGTGGCTTTGACGCTAGTTCTTTTTTCAAGAATTGTTGAAAGATTTTACTTGACCATTTCGATTCAAATGGTATCGATCTTCGCCTCCCCGAATATCTACGTAGTTAGGAAAAGCAATATTATCAACTTAGTGTCCTAAACGCAATACTTAAAGTTTAAAGTTTCATTGTACTATAATATATTACGCAGTATTAAAAATATTGTTACCGTCATTACGAAATACCTCATTATTTCTTACTTTCTTTCCCGCTACATGCAAAATTGTTTCAAAATGCATAAGAAATAAACTTACAATTGTATATTTTTATTATTTCAAAGATTAAGAAATCTCAGCTGAGAAATAGTTTACTATCACTTAAACCTTTCTATTCGTATTCTCGACGAATATTACAAAGCGTTTTGTATTCGTAACTGTTTCTCAAACCGTGTCAAGATCGATGTCTATTATCTAAGTTATAGTGTTGCCTGCTTGTTAAGTGCCATGCTATTGAAATTGAAAACAAGTCGTAAAAATCGGAGAGTACCTGAATGGGCATAATCGCCGATAACATAACAAATATACATTTTTATTTCCTTGCAAAAACTATTCTTCGTTTCTAATAACTGGGGAACTAGTCTCTTCGAGAGTACCTATAGGATAATACTTTATATTTATCGATGTTTTTTATTCTTAGTAATTATCGATCGATATAACTCTTTTTAAGACTGATGGGTTAAGGCATCCTACATCACATTAAAGTTTGCAAGAGTTTTAAGTTCAATAAATATAGTATAGTCCTTACCGTTTCTCCTGCAATTTATTATCGGTCCTGATGAACCAAACGAGTTGCACGGCGGGAACGGATTCAATAATATCATCAACCACCTTCGAACCGCCGAAGAATACGGGAAAAGCGTGAGCCTCCCACGTAACAGGATTGAACATGATCGGAAAAGTCAAATTTAATTCGCCTCGTTCCACCTGCAACAAAAATGTTAGAATCCATATTTACTTGCAAATTTTAAGTGTAAAAGTATCATAATTAAATATGTAGTTTATATTTCAACATTCCGTTGGTATTCATTACCATCAAGTGTAATTTTATTGCGAATCACTTGGCAAATATATAATTCTGAAACGGCATAAAATGGGCTTAAATAGCACATTTTCTTCCGACTGTAATTATTCGACTCCTACGACTTTTCTTTTAACGTGACCAATTATATTATCTATCTATTTACCATAGGAGAAGGAAACTCGTATATTAATTTTAACGTTTAATTATTATTTTCAATTCGAGTATTAAAAACTTGTAAAATACATAGGTACTTAATATATCGATGCCAAAATGCCTGGATCTGCATAATTTATTTACTTGGGTTTTTTAGTGAGTGTCACAAAGTATATTTAACTGAAATGTGTACACTCATATAAAACTTACTGCATATTTCATTAGCATATTCACTATTTATAACTCTATTTTAATTATCTTTATTAATATACACGTGAAAATAACTGCCTGTCTGGCTGTTCATCATTGACAACCGAATCGGATTTGATGACATCCCTAAAACGCATCATACAATATAATATGTTTTGCAGTATTTCTTTTTACAATCGCAGTTACTCTCCTATTGAAATTTTACGTTTATTTTACAAATATGCACGTTTGATCTCAAAAACTACTAATATAAATTCCAAATACAATGTCGTTGTGCAAAGTGGTTTCTGTGACAAATAATCACTCGTCTGTATCTCGATACGAGACGTAAATCTCCGTTACGATTCAGTGAATTTCAGTGTCGTTCAAGCGTATAGTATTGAGTAGGCGATAAATTAATAATATACGAAGCATGTGCTATAAACAACTGTTAATATTTGAAATACTACACGTGGACAATTCGAGAAGCGGGTTTTATGCCTTTAGTCTGATATTATATCGATCACTTTATAACTGGCTCGGTTGTTTTAGGTGCTTATAAGAATGCAGTTCGATTACCTAGTCGAGAATTACTAACAGAAAATTCTTTAAGAACTAAAGACTACTTCTTTAACCTGTCGTGCCTCGTAAAGCAAGTAATAATTGTGCTGATGTTGTACTGATTTATTTGCCACGATAGTTTTAGTTTCTTACAAAGATGCACTTTGATTCCCAGGTCGCGCAAATCAAGAAAATCTTTATAAAGTAGGGTTTTAACTTAGTATGCCTCGTGAAGCTAGGTTTAGTTTTTTACCAACATATGTTTTTTATCTTTTTAACAAACTTTGAAGTAAGTTTGTTTAAATAATTTGTTTTTACGAAACTATTACATAATGTAATAGCCTACCATTAAAAAACTTAAAACATTTAAACAGAATAATAGTTTGGTTAATTAGGTATGTTGACAATAAGATTAAGCATGTCATTAAAAAGTTACCTAAAGGACAGGGAATTTACATAAAGTTAAAGAAAAAAAACCTTGGTCAAATGATCCGTCTTATTGATTAGCAATGCTGTGAATACAAATCGCGGCTTAGCCAATAAACACTTATTCTGTTTAACAAAAGAACACAAAATTGAACAATAGGTATGAACGCTAACGATTTATTTCAATTGTTGTTAATGAATGGTTATAAAAGCGCATTCAATTTAAAATATTGTTAGCACAGCCTATATTAAGTTTTGTTATGTAATTTTCACATGAATGCATTAATAAAATGTCATGTTTGTAAAGAATTTTTAATAAAATTTATAAAATTATTTATATAACTATTAATTACATTTAAAATGATATATTTACATAATATATGTTATTATTATCACATTTAGTGTCGTATATATTTTAATATATATCTCAATCTCAATTGAATCAGTCCTTGTATATATATTTATATTTCGTATATCTTTGGAATGGTCCTAACAATTGTGCTTTTTTATGGTATAGTTTGGTGTACAAACATATAGGCCACCTGATGGTAAGTGGTCACCATCACTCATAGACAATGAAGCTGTAAGAAATATTAATTATTCCTTACATCGTCAATGTGTCACGAACCTTGGGAACTAGGATGTTATGTCCCTTGTGTCTGTAGTTACACTGGCTCACTCACCCTTCAAACCGGAACACAACAATACTGAGTACTGTTATTTAGCGGTAGAATAACTGATGAGTGGGTGGTACCTACCCAGACGGGCTTGCACAAAGCCTTACCACCAAGTAAAATGTTTCAATCTCATTAAGATTACCCCAGACATTTTACTACTTTCTTACTAGTTTGACATATTCCGAACAAAACATAAGTAAGGCTTCAAATGAAAAATGTCATGTTGCATATTTTTTGACATAAAGATCTTATATATTGGTAAATTTTTTATTATAAATGTTTATCTCGTAAGCTTTAAATAACATCGTTACAAAAAACGAGTTTATAGGGTTTTTTATACATAACTTATTACGAAAATGTCATCGTTTTGCGATGGACTTTTCCTTATACATATTCCCTTCAAAAACCGATTTCTTAGAAGTTGTCATACCGTATATGTTTATTCATGAATGACAAATGAAACTTAAGTCTTATGCCTCGTCATTTTTTATGATAGCGATCAGTGGTTTTAGTGTTCCTCATGACTAATAACTATCTATTGTTTAAGCATGACTACAGTTCGATTGTTTAAATTGTGGTTCCGCGTTAAACTTTGATAAATTGGTATTATGAATTTGGTATCCATCCTTAACATCACGGGTTGTGTTTTACTGGTCAAGTATGTGCATTTCTCTTTACTCTTAGTCAGACAAAGCGGCGATTCGACACGAATGGAGTAATAAGGACTAAATATATGTGCTTAGAGATGTATATAACTGGTTTCATTCGTTGAAAATTTTCCTTGTTTTTTATACTCGCTGATGCGGTATTTGGATGAGATTTTTATATTTAACTAGCGATGGGTTGTCGTGTACTGTCCAGAACAGAATAAAAAAATATTGTGATAAGTACTAGTTTTTCTTTGCGCATCAATCGTGTCCATAATTTACAAATACCATGAAAGCTGTAGAACCTTCTAGATGATAACTATTACGTAAATAAAGAGAACTGTCAGAAATATGAAACCCCCGCCTCGTCTCTGAATATTGTTAGCACAGCCTATATTATGTAAAAAAATAATAAAAATAAATGTAATTTGTAGGGTATCACTATTATAACAGGAAATTCAGAGACGATTCAGATAATATACAAAGAATATCTTATATTTGAAAAATGTTCATGGTATACATTACATGGTATACATGATATACAAAAGACTGCATAAGAATGATTTTTTCATTAGTATGGTATTCAATATTAAAGGCCAATCTGATAATTAAACAAACGGTAAATTACTCCGATATTAATATATAACTGTCTGGCCAGTAACTCAATGAGGGTTGGTGAATTCTCATGTGATAGAATTTCATTCGTCATATACAGGTTTGCTTGCGACGGTTTCTTTAACCGCCGATCACGACATGGACAAATAAATATAAACACAAATTAAACACATGGAGTCCCAGTATTGTTAGACGGGATACAGACATTATTCGTTAAAAACTTGTGAATTGCACTGGACCAATTACATAAATTATTAATATTAAGCATAAGAAGGATAGCTTACCTCGCCGATAATTTTGTCCAAATTAAGGATATCATTCGCGAAGCACTGCCCTTCCCACCGCGCACATTCCTCTCTGTAAGTAAATGTTTCACCGTTGTCCATAGTCACTGTAATGTTTTGTACGTATTCGTCGAGCTGCCGAAGTTCCTTCCATATTTCTGTTCGAAGCATGTTTGTTGTATTGTCTTTTGCAACGATGATCACGCGCCCGAATCTGCCTGTGGATATATTAAAATTTTAAGTTATTTCGGAAATACATTGCTCTGTTATTTGTTGATTATATGGCGCATCTTTGGCAAAATAATCATTTCTAATTAATAATCATTATGATGATTACTTATAAATACATTTTATATAATTGTATAAATAACATGACATTAAAAAAATAAATTAAAATATATCCCGCTGAGTTTCTTTCGACGGTTTTTCTCAGATCCGAGGTGTTAAATTCCGAACCGGTGGTAGATTTTGAGTATCAATAAGCAACTGCAATCATTCTATAATGAATAAAGATTTTTGACTTTGCCTTTAAATACGAATCTCAATAGAAACGAAAATTTCTCTTTTATTTAATTATTTTTATTATGATTAATATGTATTTAGTATACACGTAATTTTACTAGCATTAGTTGGTACTAGTAATTTAAACTTCTACTTGTAGTTTGAACTTAAACAGAAATTCATTAATTTCATCATTAATTCTTGTTATAAGTTCCTTTACTTATGTTTATATATTTAGTTGTATTAAAGATACTAATAAAATAAGTAAGTATTGTTAAAGGTCTACATAAATCAAACGATTAACTATACAGCAATTATATGCACTTGTTGAATTGCGCGATTAGAT
The DNA here is from genome assembly GCF_905220365.1 of Vanessa cardui. NCBI lineage: Eukaryota > Metazoa > Arthropoda > Insecta > Lepidoptera > Nymphalidae > Vanessa > Vanessa cardui. The sequence goes on along the minus strand of NC_061133.1, from coordinate 9,618,824 downwards.
AAATCCATATATTATTATATTAATTATCAATTACCTAAACAGATTTATTACAGTAGTAACGTCCAAAGCGTAAATATTACAACTTATTACTTGTTTATAGATATTAGCAATAAAATTTTTGCTCATATGGCATTTTTTTGCAAAATTATTGACTTAAATATAATAATAGAAGAGAAAGAGAATAATGTTCATTCACAAAATAACCAGCTTTTACAAAAGTTCAGCTCAAATATTGCAATTTCAAAATTTCAAAAAGAGTAACATGATCCATATAGAAAATAAACCTAGCCTGTATATTTTTTTAAAGAAATGTTTCGTAAAATTTTCTGTCGGTAACAATAAAATTTATATTACGTTACGAAATTTTTGTAATCGTTTATTTTCGAAAGTATCGTTCATAGTTCTAATCGAAGCATGTTTTTGTATTACCTGTCTATTGCAATTATCGCTTGAAGATGAATATTTTAGATATTATTCTTGGTCAATAATATTAAGAAAGAATGATTCGTTCCGAATATTAAGTAATATATTTATGTGATTAAATCTTTATTTGCCAATGACTGGCATTTATAGATATATTTTAAGCTAAAAAATCTCTACCGATCTAGTATTATTTTAATATTCTTTCGATATTTCGAAATATCTAATTATATATGTGTAAACCACTGCCCTAAAACACTCTCTGTAACGTATGCAAATTTCTATTAATAGTATGTACATATCAGTTTCAATATACACACCTGCTCGTGTTATCCTTCCAACATTGAATCTGTGAGTATAATTAACTTTGAAATACTCTTCGACTATCCGTCTCTCCAATTTCCCTTGACCACTGACTGGTGAGAATAGGTATTCTGGGTCCATTTCATAGTGCACTCGCTGGTAGCCAGTTATCATGAGCAGCGTGAGAAGAACTGGTATGATTATGAAGTAGCCTGGCTGCTTGCCGACTATCAATCCAAGCTTGTAGAATGATCTATTTAGGACATCGTCCACAAATGTCAGCTTACAACCCATCTGGAATAAAAAAACCTTAATTAGTTATTTTGGAAAATGTCTTTCATATTGTTGATTCTTTTGATTATGATTAAAGACATAAGATAATGCTACGTGCAATTGGGTAAATTCAATGAATGGTTTTATTTTTAGAAGTTATTATTATTATTATAGCCTTAGATAAATTAGTAAGTTTTGAAGTGTCGGTATAAATAAGTTGAAATTTTGCAAATAGACATATTTATGTATTACTACTACAACGTTTGTTTACATGAACAAAAAATTAGCGTTACTTAACATGAATACAAAACCTATTGAATTGCAACGTTTTAAGCAAATATTATTTAAAATAATAAGAATCATGTTTGATGTAATGTTTTGCTTTTATGCATTTCGAAGGTTCTACATCTGTTGTGATTATAATTATTAATTACGCTAGTTAACTCCATCAAACCGCAACATTGTTATATAAACATTGCTCACGATGAAATAAATGGCCATAGAATTAGGTTAATATGTTATGCCTATGGCTTGTCTATTCAGTAAGGATCATGCCTTAACACCAAAAAGTAATGTAACAGCCTGTAAATTTCCCACTGCTCGGCTAAGTTTGGGTTTGGAACATATTCCACCACGCTGTTCCAATGCGAGTTGTCGGAATGCACATATGGAATACATGCAAGTTTTCTCACGATCTTTTCCTTCACCACCGTGCACGAGATGAAGTATAAACAATTAAGCACATATGGCTTGAACTCAAAATCATCGGCTAAGATGCACGCTTTCTAACCACTGGACCATCTCAGCTTAGCTTAGCTTAACACCAAAATTTGGTATAAAATCTTTATGCGGACTTAACAAGACTAAAAAGTATTATATCTTAAAGATTTCTATGTTTAAAAGAAATTAAATATGTCAATGTCATAGCTAAAGAAGAAAAGTGGACCTAAAGTTGTTAAAATAGGTCCCTAACAATACTGGCAACCTTATTTGTATGAATGTAATAATCAGCGTTCTACACATTGTTTTTAAGTATGTATAACCACGTAGCATGTCCCTCGTGCGTGCCCTCGTTTCATAACAAAACCTGGTTGTATTTTTCAGTTAATCATGCTATGAATATTTGAATATTTTTAAGAAATAAATGCTTGTTAATTCAAATCACTCGTGATAATAATCAATAAAAATATACTTAATCAATGTGCTGATGTCGTGACATCATAAGTAGGATAAAAAAAAATAATTATTATGTAAAATACTTATATAAATTTTATGATAAAGCGTTTATAATACGTTCAAATCCACAAAGGTATATTGGAGGAACAAATTGTACGGAAACGATATCCATAACTGAAAATAATACAAAAACAAAAGATCAGATTTTAACTTTTAATGACTTAAGTTTGTTTTTTTTCGGTTTGTTTGAAACTTTAATTAGATTTTTATATCGTCACATACCTTTTAAATTGTTTTAATTCAATTCATCAACTTCATATATAATTTATTAGTCAAGTATTGTAGAAATTAAAAAAAATATCAGTAAGATTTGCTTAATAGAAGTAGCTATATGTGTATTCTTTATCTCGATTTTATTATTTATTTTATTTAAAAAAAAAAGAATCAAAATATGCTTTAGGAGAAATCCACCACAAAATATCGTTTAAGTATTTTACATTACGAATAACGACAAAAAAATACTTGTTTAAGTTTTTAAGCACACAAAGATGATATTTTTTTAAGGTAAACCGGAACAATTATTTGCAATATGGGATAAGAAACACTTTTAAATATCGACAGATTGTTGACGAAGGAACATAAATATATATATTTTTTAAAATACCTGTAATATATATTCAATAAAAATATTTTTTAATCTGTAATGATTATTACTACGATATATGTTCATATGATATATGTTCTTTGACAAGAAATAATTATTAAAACTATTACATATAATTATTTAAACTATTACTAATGAAAAGCCAAAAACTCGTTTACAAATTGAACTTCTCGATTTCTTGAAAATAAATAAATATGAGACAACATCACATACATTACTCTTACTCTGATCCCAATGTAAGTAGCTAACGCACTTGTGTTATGGAAAATCAGAAGTAACGACAATACCACGAATGCCCAGACCCAAGAGAACATAGAAAAATTTTGATAATCTGCATCGACTCGGCCGGGAATCGAACCCGGGATCTCAGAGTGGCGTACCCATGAAAACCGGTGTTCACGCCACTCGACCACGGAGGTAGTCGTCAAACGTCGTTAACGTCACATTTTATTTTAAAAGTACTTTAGTCAATTTTATAAAGAGCAATTTCGGATTAAATTATATACTATCTATTTAAATTAGAGCAACATTCTTTAAAAGATACGTTTGTTTATTTACCATTAAAAATCATTGTTATTAGTCATTCGTAAGACCTAATGGATTTCTCTTAAGTGTACGTAATGTATGCTTAACGTAATACGTCCAACGAAAATACCCAAAAAAAGATATAAAAAGACCTTCTATTTTTAAACCAAAAGTTATATAATAAGTGTTTATGTGTATACGTTGCTTATACTGGGGTTAATTCTACTAACGAATTATCGCAATCGATTCCGAAGCTTTATCGTTCTGCTGTTTATCTAATAAACTAACACAACGATACAGTTGCGAATTGATCAGATAGATCGAAATATGATAAGTAGGCCTTAATTACGATGAAATTGAAGAAAACAGTCCAATTTCGAACAGAAAAAAATCGGGAATGTATCATAACTGTTAGTAGAATTACCCAAGTATGTTTGTATACTTAGGTAATCTCTTAGTCATATTAAGATTGCTATTCTATTTCAATTTATTCTCGTAATTCTTATTTACTGTTCGCGCTTGACACACTTAAACATCCTGGGACGACCCAAACCCACGCACATGTTACTTGCATGTTTCGAACAATACATGGAAATTTGTATCAAGCTTCCTCCAATTATACATAATTGTTGATTACAAAGTGTATCAGATTATTAATTATATAATTACAAGACGGATAATTAAGTAATGATGTTTCGAGGTAACTCTATGATATCGTAGCAAACCCGCGCGTTGTGCCTTGACCGACGGCTGACCACTACCTTTCACTTATATATGTAATGAATAATATCAATGAAAATCATTTCAACAAAAATTTTTAATCGAAGGCAATTCAAGTTAAACTTTTGTTGAAGTAATTAAGTATGCCAAATGTCAAGTATTCTTGTAACGGTTTTTGCTCCTTCGTTGTTTGTATGTGATTGTATTCGACTTAAACTGTGTCACTGGTTCTGCCTGTTTATTAGCTGATATGGTCCAGTGGAAAGGACACGTGAATCTTTACCCAAAGATTACAGAATCAAACCCGGTCTAGAATCTATATTTTTTCATAGGCCTATTTTGTGTTTACATGTATTATTATTACAAGTAATCACTTCGTATTAAGCGATAAATGATTCGTGAGGAAACCTACATGTGTCTGTTTACAGTATGTCACTTAAACATACTAATGTTTATTAAAGCAGCGTGGCTGATTAAGCTCTAAAACTCGTTTACCAGTCGATGAGGCTTTTACCCAGAAACTGTAAAAACTGAATTTACATTTACAGAATAAATGATCAGATTTGTATCTTGCTAAACACATTCACTACACAGGTTGACGTTTTAAACATTAATTAATTACAGGAAAACTATTTACGTATGTATTTTATGTAGCCTAAAACTTTCCTAAATAGAGGCTATCAAGCAAAATTTAAAATAATCACATTGTCAGTTCCCTAATTAAGTACGATAAATCAAATTAAAAACTTTATAATGTGAGTATATATTATTTATTATTTATCAAAGGAAATTGAAAATTAAAATCATAAACGCTCTGACCCTTGTAAAATTCATTTTATTACGACCCGGCTAACGTGTTCTAGATCGGGTCAAGGTGGTAACGTAGGATTCTGCGCAGATGGTTTAGTAGCTACGAGTGGAACTTTCTGGAGCCGCGTCTCTATATATAGGATATATATTATATAGAACATTTATTGGGACGATTTACTTTATGGTAGGGCTTTGTGAAAGCCCGTCTGGGTAGGTACCATCCACTCACCAGTTATTCTACAGCCAAATAACAGTACTCAGTATTGTTGTGTTCCGGCTTGAAGGGTGAGTGAGCCAGTGTAACTACAGGCACAAGGGACAAGATAGATAGATTAGATACCAAGGCTGGTGGCACATTGACAGTGTAAGGAATAGTTAATATTTCTTACAGCGTCATTGTCTATGGGTGATGGTGACCACTTACCATCAGGTGGCCCATATGCTCGTTCGCCAACTTATTCCATAAAAAAAAAGATTTTTTTTAAAAAAATATTTTGGCCACTTAGACATGATAGCGTTTTCAAAAATATAAAGAGATTCTCGGACAAGAATGCTAACAAATTATATATGAGAACCGGAGTTTCTTAAGTTGGAATAAGTAAAATACTTTACATAGCATCTATGAGTCACTGAACTTAATTACTGGTCAATCTTGTGTGTGCTTGAGTGGGTTTCTAAATAGGAAACGGTAGACCTATCAGGTCCAAAAAATAGTTCAAATTTTACCCGCACATATATATAATTTTAATATATAAATTATATTAAAATTAAAGGTCAATTTATAATTATATTTGGGTTATGACACCGATTAAAAGTAATATTTTTTTCGTTTTGACAACGTAGTTTATCAATATGATTTACCATTTGCATATTGATGATATTTTGCGCAAAAAGCAAAAATACGGTAATTAATCAAATTATATTATACACTAATATAGTATATATATTGTAGGCAATTAATAAACTAGGTATTGATGGTCACACATTTGTCGAAATTCGAGGTATAAACTCATAACAATTTTTTATGCATTCATAATAACGAAAATTGGAAGGTATGGCAATGAAAAAGTCGTTCAAGGAAACGGCGAAAAGCTAACTTAGACAACACATGCATCGTACTTTTAATCATATTCATAATAAGATACTTGTATTACATATTATTCATTTTTCATCATCATGTACTCCTTCTGCATATAAAATTTAACGATATAAAACGGGGGTGCCCCTATTTTAATGCTTTTTATTTACTTATAATATATAGATTCCACGTTTGGTCACAACGTAATATTGCGTTACCAATTACATAGTTAAATTGTTCGTACCAATTATAACTTGCACAAAATATATTGAAACACAAAGTGAGCATTGTACAAAAGAAATAAAATCTTTCATCGCCAAAACTGTACTTTGAAACGCGTTGCCAACATACACTTCGATCCGAATCCATAAATATTTTAAACGTCGTATAAAACGATATGCATCTTATATAAACACTACATTGTATGTATATATATAGGTATTACATTTATTTTTATGTGCCTATGTTTGTAAGTACTTATATATATGTCCATTGTAAATTCTTGGTATTCATAACATGTTTTTTTTATTACTATAGGTTTGCGGACGAACATATGGGCCACCCGATGGTAAGTGGTCATCACCGCCCATAGACATTGCCCCTGTGAGAAATATTAACAATTCCTTACATTTCTAATGCGCTACCAACCTTGGGATCTAAGATGGTATCTCTCTGTGCTTGTTGTTACACCGGCTCACTCAACCTTCAAATCGTTACACAACAATATTAAGTACTTTTGAAATCTGATGAGAGGGTGGCTTGCCCTGCCACCAAGTTTTTTTTTTTAACTACAATAACATACAATACATTTAGATGAAACAAAACAAAAGCTGTTTTCATTAAATTTTCATTACAAGTGATAAAATATTCAAGAATATATACTTGTTGAAAATAAAATGCTATTGTATGTTTTAATAAGCATAACGTCATTCCACATTTGTAAGTGTTATATATATACATTATAAACATTTGGATAACTTGAAGGAATGTTTTTAAAATAGATTCTCGTAAAGGTAATATTTTAATATATTGAAAAAGAAATATATCTATTATTTCATATTACTGAATGGAAACAATTTTCTCATAATTATGGTTAGTATTTCATAATAGTTTAACATTATGAGTCTCTTTTATCGATCGCTTTGTGTAAACATAATTTAATTTAACGAGTTTTAAATAACATTAAAATCGGTTGTAATCAGTCGAATGCACTTTGAATTCGTTATCTGCATCGTATTTCGTATGTTATATACGACATTTCAAAGCTGTTAGGGCCATTAGTGTTAAGATACAACATTACGTATCAACTTACCAGCAATACTTTATAGAAATGTAGCACATTTTTTTACATTTATTACTAAGATGTACAGTCAGAGTGAGATATATCTGTCAGTTTTCAAATTCATTCCTTTATTAAGTTTTAAACTCTTAGTACCTTTTGAATCTAAACATCAAATCATTGAGACGCAATATGTCATTCTCGATCGGTAAAGCAGATTATCGCTCATGCTGACCACACGAAAATCGATCTATAAGGTGACGAACCTTTTCTTACCCCGACTGTACATCTAAGTCGTTTTTCAAAAAGTTACAAATATGAGTTTGAATGTTTTTAACGTTTTAAAAATACATAGGTAATACTAAAATCAGAGTAGTATTATCGTTAAATTTATCTCATTGTTTTTTCAGTATATTATAGTTTTATTTAAATGAAACGTATATTAATAGAACAGAATTATAAAGTTATCATTGAAGTTTATCTAAATTTTTGGTGTAATTATAATTAATCAGTTTATATTCATGCAAAACGCGTGCAACCCATTTATTAGAATAAAATGTAGTATAGGCATTTTTAACATTAAATGTTTTTAATCGTATGCATAAAATGTTGTTGGGCAATATTTCCTGTTTAAATAATTATAAAATACTTTGAATAAATAACAAGAAAATAAGGCAAACTAAAAATATCATTAATATAATTGCTCTGGAAATTTATTTCCAAATACAAGTAAATGTGTGCTACGCGTTACTGTAGGAGATAGCGACTGTAAGATTGTATATAAAATAGGTTTTTTTATTCATCAATAAAAATATGTATGTGTAATTTGAACTTCTGTAGTAGGCATATATGTAGTAGGCGGATGACTACGAGACCTTTAATATAATATAAAAAAAAATATGTTATATTAAGTATTAATTAGTATTAAATAGTGTAGGACGTCCTCGGGCACGGTGGAGTGTCGATATACGCAAGACGGCTGGCAGGAGCTGGATGCGAGTAGCCGGAGAAAGACCACAGTGGCGTGCGCTTGGAGAGGCCTAAGTCCAGCAGTGGACAAAAACGGGCTGATGATGTGATGTGATATGAAGTATTAATTATATAAGTACTGATAGGCATATGTCCTCACGTCTATGACAATTGCTTTTACGCGCTGACAACATCAACAACACAATAATAGGAATGGTTTACGAAATAGAAGTTAATGTGCCGTTTAGACGAGTTACGACAAAATTGACCGCATAAAAACCTTCTTCATAAAAATACACATACGTGCCAAATTTGATAGTAATTGGTCAAAAGTTTTTGATGAAAATCCTTAACTGTTATCCCAACTTACATATGATGAACGCAAATGATAAGACCATAGGAAGCTTATCTCTAGGACTTCCTACGGTAGGTCAGGATTGCTAGTAGTTCATTATAAGACACATTACCCATTCGTAACACAGTAAATTGCTCATAACCATTGGATCTAAATTGTGATCTTCCGTATTGCCATTACTACATTAACTCACACAGTCTTATCAGAAATCAGCCATACGAAGCGATCAATTGAACGCTGGGATGACGAGTGAGGCCGGTCAGTTCATGTTGAACAAACATGAAAAAATCCTGACAAGATTTCGATCATGAAGACATCTATCTCTAAAATACTACTATGCTTAGCTATTATAGTTCACAATTACCGACACTCTTGATGTAACTCTCATATTTCGGAAGGAAGACACGAAACCAAAGATATCAATACAGTTATACGAAATATGAGACATATGAGAAGGCGCACCAACTACTTTCCATGTTGTTTTTCTTCCTTTTGTTTTAAATTTTTATATTTCTTATTCTTTTATTATGTACTGTGTCCAAATAAACATTTATTTACTTCTTTCTTTCTATTTTGAGGCACAGGAACTTATCACTGCCGACTTTTTAACCCCAGATTTACTACTACAAACAACCCGGCATAGAAACTTATAAAATTCTTTGTATCTTGGATTCGAACTTAAGACCTCAGAATCTACAGATTTATAACCTAGCTATTAAATCTACGAGCAAATAAATCCACAAAGAGTTTTATATAGAATCACATAAAAAACCTTGCATTCATTCAACGTCCTTAAGTATGACAAAATAAATAAGAGACCTTGCCTAAACCACTTTATTCAAGTCTAATGGTACCAAAATATATTGCATTGAGCAACTTCAAATTTTATACTACCAGGAAGCAATCGATTTCCGCAGCACATTTAATATGTTAATATAAAGTAATTAAAAATCAACTATTTCAAAGTGTTAATTTTTTATATTATTTATACAGGACGGAAAACCTGTAAATAGGTCACCTTATTAATAAATGGTCACTTTTGCCCGTAGGCTTTGGTGCCAAAAGGAATATAAATGATTCCTCAAAATGCCAATCAATTGCGTTTTAGAACACGAACCTGATACGTGGCCTGTGGGTACACTGGTTAACTTTACCTTCAAAGAGGTAGAAAAAGTAATGAATGTGTAGAAGATGCCCAGACTTCCACAAAGTCCTATCATAAGAATTTCTGCGTGCAATAATGCTGTTTATTATTATTATTATTAAATAATTAATATATCGCCGTTCAATCGGCTGGAAGAATGTGTAGTCGATTCTAAAACTTAAACACACCGGTCCACGGTCTAGTCTGTTGACTTATTGATAAGACTAAACGTCAATTTCAATACGGCGATTATGAGTGAGCAAAAAATTTCAACCCTGTATTCATTCCAATTCTTTATAAGCCTGTTTTAGAACCAATATCATTAACACTCCATACTAATTATATAAATGCGTAAAACATTATGTTTATCATTACCAACCTTGAAACCGAAAGAAGGACAAAGGCCTTTTATTTCTAACACCTGACGACCATACCCTATATCTCGGCCGAAGTCGTGGGCGACTATTGAATATGATTAAAATTCACATTACGTCAAAAACTCGCGTATTTACATAAAAAAATATTTCATTTTTCATTTTTGTCACTCTCTCGTATAAGATCGTATGCTGTGTCAGAAACGTAATATAAAGCATAAATTTTTCAAATCCACAGTGTATGCTAACTAATCCGTACTATGTAAGTCCATTTGTCTTAAGGATAGACCGCTTTATCATAAAATATATGTATCCTCGTTTGCAATATGAAGTACAATGTATTAACTTACCACCTAAATCTTTTTAGTTGTGACCATATATAATAAAACGTGTCTCTTTCTTACGCTCAATGAGTTCTTGAATTAAAGTTTGCTAGTTTTGATGGCCTTACAGCTTGTTCGAATTGAATTAAAAAAAATACTTCGTAAGTCGACGCAAAAATATATTCAGAGCAGAATTTAAAGATGCAGAGATTATTGTTACCCATTTTAGAGGTGGAGTTTCGTAAAATTCTGTCTTAACATAGGTATGTCTCTACCGTATAAGGAATCTTCCTAGCAATTTTCAAGTACGGAAGTATTATAGTTTCTGAGATTTCGTGGTTTATTAGTGAGTCGTTAAGCTTTTATACATACATATACACAAGATAAAGAACTATTGTAAAAACAAACCTATTGTAACTACATATCTTAACACTAAATATAAGCCACCCGATTTTAGAAGTAACACGTTAACACGAATATCATGTTTGCTTGTAATCTATAGCAAACAATTGGTGTACCTATTTCATTTAAAAGCATTATCAGTTCAAACGGACTTATCCTTTGTACTTGGAATGGACTTAGTAATGGTTAAATTTACTCGACCTAAACAATTCTTATCATTGCGATAAATAATGAGAACAATGAGTTTTTAATTACAATGCATCACTTATGTACTTTACGAAGATATTCTATAATATAGGATTCAGGTATAAAGAGTACATTCATAAAGAAATATATATAAATATATAAAGAGTTCACTTGATGGTAGGGCTTTGTGCAAGCCCGTCTCGATTGAAGGGTGAGTGAGCTAGTGTAACTGCAGGCACAAGGGACATGTTATCCCTTGTGCCTTAGTTCCCAAGGTTGGTGGCACATTGACGATTTAAGGAATAGTTAATATTTCTTACAGCGGCATTGTCTATGGGTAATAGTGACCACTTACCATTAGGTGTTCCATATGCTCGTCCGTCAACCTTTACCATAAAAAACATTTTATTGTACTATATTTTAGAATATTCATCGTTCAATCTGTTTTAACGGGGTGCGTGTTTGTCTACATATCAATATATATTAAAAACTGCGTCGACCGTACCTTAGTATACATATACTTATGTACTCATTATACTTGAAGTTTGTAGCGTCACTCTCATAACTCAAAAGGACAGCAAATTGTTGAATCCGATCGAGAACAGTTCTGGTAAAGGTTTAAGCGTTTTACGTGCTTTTCGCGATAAAGGATAGGAAAATATCAACGAGCTTGATTAGTGTTAACTCAGATACTTTGCAGTCTTCACTCTGCTACTGAGAATTTATCTACAGAACACTTCGATAACTATTTAACGGCTTAACTCGGGTTTGAACTTCGAACCTCTGGAGTCCTATAATCAAGTTACATTCTAAATCTCATTCAGTTACGCGAGGTTAGCCAAACAATACAACGAAATCAAATATATGTTAAAATAATAACCTAATAAAAAAATCCACCGCCCGTTGCATGCTACGAAAATATTCGATAATTTTTTGGACTATATAAGAACATAATAATTCATCCATTAGAGTGGTTAATCTTAAGTATCTATATATTCCCTTAAAAAAAGGCGGGAGATTTGCGGCTGACATATTGGAATCGCCATTATGATTATTACTGTGTAATATGGATTATTGACGGTTATTTGTATTGTTTACTAAATGGTTTTCTTTTGTGGTAGGTTGGTTTTAGAGGTTAGGCTACTTCCTCCTTCGGGTCTAAAAATATAATCTTAAGTTAAGGTTTCTTAGTAAGCTTATTTTGAAACATTTACTGTTGATATGTAATGAAATGTTTTTTTTTTTTATATAATTTAATCAGTGTAACTATTATTAAGTAGTACTGTTAATTAGTTTGTATGTATTTTTTTATAAATATAAACACACTGGCGTTCCTTTCCTAAAGTTCAGACGACCTCGACAATGGACTTGCCTTGACTAATTAATTCTTTAAATTCTAATGCAATACTTTTATCATTCATATCTTTTAGTTTAATGTATAAATTATATATTTGATATTGTATCAATAGTTTTCTTTATATAATAATTATAGTGACTTGGCAATGAGCACAAGAAGAATAACAAGAATAAGCATTGATATCACAAAATTGATTTTCTTTTGGTTTATCCGTGTCGTACAATTACTAAATGTTGATTTATAACTACAAAATAATTTGAATAGGACTTGGCTTCTATGAGATCTCAAAACTATAATGTTTTTGGTGGGATTGTAATTACACTACCAATATTATAAAGTCAGTCTGTCTGTTGTAGTTTTATAAAAGCTTGACCTCATATACCTTAAACCTGATGACCAGATCCTACAACGTGAGCAAAGCCATGGGCGACAATAAGCTTTTACATAAATTAGAAATGAGCCCGACAAGTGGATGAAAACTGAAAATCGATTATTATTACATTATTAATAAAATACATTATAAAAGAATAATAATTAAAAAAATATTATATAATACATCCAATATGTTGCAATATTACCTTCTATGTATTATTAAAGAGATATTTACCTAATATTTATGGAGATACTAATTACGTACAATTAGTCTCACGCAATGCGTGCTACCTCTTAGAAACTGTACTGTACTACTGTTTGCTCACTGAAGATGTTACCAACATATAAATAAAAAAAAAAATTGTAAATTAAAGTTCGATATTTATATATATTTCAAAGTAACGTTAATTTATATGCGATGTGTACAACAGCGGGGTAGTGTTGTAAGTATTTAATCTAAGGACATGTTGGGTCATTATATCCATGCCCTTATGTCATTAGGCAGTCTCCGTATTAAGCCGATTGCAGCATCGTAGTTCAAGTTTACAAGATCTAACGACCCAGGTCAAGGTTCGTTGCAAATCGACAATGACACTTGCTCCTAATACACAATTAATAAGCACAGTTTACATAAACGGCGTAAAATGTTGCCAGTTAAAAAAAGGAATTGCGCAATAATCTTTCTTAAATTACTTTTTTATCAGTGACCCTAATGCTTATGCTATGTAAAATTGCTAACTGTTAGTATTTATAATTTTTAAATTAATAAATGTTTTAGTACTTATACAAAACTTTTTGTTCTTATTAACCTTTAATCCATATATTGTAATACTTATAAAAAGTAAACTAGTATACCATCTAGAAACTACGAAAATCATGAATTTAATAAATTAATAATGATTTTATTTACACACGTGAATTAAAAATAATAACTGTATAAATAAATCAATACATAAGTAGCCTTTCGGTTCGAAAAGGGTTTTTTTAGCGTTACTTATGATATGATAAAAACAGTACAAGGTACAATACATTTATATACCACGCATATTGAAATGAAAGTATGATTGTTCCGTGTTACCTAGTTAAATATAGCGGTAGTTTTATACAAATATGAAGTAATTATTGTCTATCGATAGTCTGCCTGGCCACGTGACGATGTGTCGTTCACCTATGCAAAGGTTTACTTTCACGCCACTTATTCTAGTCGCTATTAAAATTTAAGACATTCTCGAAACTTCCTTCTCGTAAGAAGATTTCATCTTTTTTTCCTTTCATCCGGTAAGCATGTTACATCGATCGTGATAGAGTAGACACTCGTTGAGGCCGAGCGTGTCATTCGATAAAAAATCGATAAAAAACTGTTTTCAATCGATGTCTTTTCAAATGCTTTGACCATTGCACAGCGGGCGTCCTTAACAGACACTGCGTAGGCAAATTGTAGCTAAGCAATACCGTGACGCCCTTCAATGGGACGGTAGGATACCGCTGGTTTGTTAGTGGGTATCCCGGCACTCAATTGCCGGTAAGTTCCTCATATGGATCATGCGCGGGAAACGCGTTATTGCGTTTTTCCAGCGAATAGAAAAAATGCTTTATTAAAGTGCAAATGGTACTGTTTCAATTGACCAAATGCTTATTTCTTTATTCGCTTCTTTCATATAGCGCTTTCTATTTAATTACTCTCATAGAGTCATTGCATTTCCACGAGATAGAGATTTCAAGTACAGGAACATCGGATGTATGAAACACTGTCAACTACCAAAATATCAATTTGTGTAACTACAGGCACAAGGGACATAACATCTTAGTTCAGATGATGTAAGGAATGATTAAAATTTCTTACAGCTTCATTGTCTGTGGGTGATGGTGACCACTTACCATCAGGTGGCCCATATGCTCGTCAGCCAACCTATACCACAAGAAAAAAATTTGAATACTTTTGACTGATGTAACACATATGTATTAACATTTATTCCTTCAAATTCTAGAGCTTCATAAACTATATTGAGTTCTTTTTTTAAATTATATATAAACGTACGGACCAATGAGCCACCTAATTATGAGCTCACTCGACTAACTGCCGATTGGTGCCGATTTCAATTATGACAATTTCTTACATCGCATCCCCCCAATATTGACAACTGAGATGTTATGTCCCTTTTACCTGTAATTTAACTGTCCCACTTACCTTTCCAAACGAAACGAAACAAATACTAAATATTGCTTGACGGTAGAAAATAAGATGACAAGTATAAACAGCTACCACTAAATTAACATTACCGTAATGGGATAACATCGCGACTTATTGTTATGATAGCTGCTGTATCATATTCAGATCTTCACTTAAAACTTTACTCATATCTCATTGTCTGCGTTCAATATAAACTTATTGTTCTTGGCTTACAGCGTACTTAGAACAATGATGAGATGAATTACATTTATAAATTTCTAAATTCTAGAAAGCATGAGAGATATCCAGTAATGTCTTTATTATACCGTGTTATATTTTTCTTTTAAGTGATTAATTTTTGTATAGACAATTTAGTTTTCACGAGTATTATATAGATCAATATTACTCCTTAAATGTTTTAGCAAAGAGTATTTATTATATTATTTGTTCAATAGATTTTCACAAGTTTCGAAAACTAAAACAGATTTTGTTTTGATTTAATTTCACTGTAAACTGACGTTCTGTTCGCACGTTTCACATTTGTTTTTTTTTTTTATATACAGCTGTTATAATATATAATTATTTAGTAAATTGCAATTAAGAGGCCTCTTTAATTTATTTCTATTCTACGGCTGGAGATTTCAAAATAAAACCATGATCACTGGGACAAAAACCGGCTTACGGTATTAATATAAAATTTAATTAAATATATCTTTAGATACTTTATAAAATATTGATTCCTGATTCCAAATTACTTGTAATAAAAATAATATCTATAATGTTGGCCTTGACATATAAATACCCAAACTTAAATTTATAAGCAGTGGACAGTTATAAGACGTTATAAAATAAAGTAAAATACTTATTTTATAATTTTATCTTGACTTGTCTCCATTTAAATTTAAAGGATATCGGCGTTTTTCAAAGCACACTGTCTATATTCTCATATATTGCAAAAATGATTTATCAGTTTAAGTTCACATAAGTTAATCGCCTCCTGGCTATTTTATTTCATTTAAATTGTTTATATCATATATGAGACAAAAAAACCCGCTGAGTTTCTTTCGCCGGTTCTTCTCGGGTCAGGGTATTTTCTCTTCCGAACCGGTGGTACTGTACCAATTGACCATCAATAAGAAACTGCAATACTTCTATATTGAATAAAGCAATTTGAGTTTGAGTTGACTTTGAGTTTGAGTTGTGATTATAAGGTAATTATTATTGTTTGTGGTGGTGGAATGTTAGTAAGTATACCCTTACATGGGACTGACATGTAGCTTTGTCGTTAAAAAGTCCCAAAAAAAATCAGACTAAGCAAAAAAAATATCCATTGTACCGTACGAAACCGAGCGGTTCGACATTATTAATTTATATACTTATTGAAAAAGTAACTCTAGAGAATTTACGAATTAATTTCGTTACATACCTTTCGTACAATTTAATTTCGTTTTATAAGTTTACATTTTGTTTGGTTATTTGGCAATAAATTTACATGAATAATTAAATATAATCTATCATTTTGCAAAGAGAGAAGACGAGTGAGAGTAATCGTATTGAATGACTGAATAACCTTAACGCCAAAGTTTCCTAAGCTGGTAATGAGGCCAACATAATGACAAACGGATAAGTATTAAACGCCCTAGTTGAAAGGATGTTTCCAATATTCTGTTGCGTCGCAATGCCATCCTCATTCTAACTGGTCGCGTATTACCTTATTACGTGTGTGAGCAATAACTTATTTATCATTTACCTTAAGCCTAAATATGTTGCATCTACTATTGACTCACTAACCAGATTTGATAAAAATAAAGTATACTTACTATAGGTAACGTCAAATTTACGAAAAGCGAAACATATAAACCATTACTGTTCGACTGTATGTATAGCCATTAGCATCATAGTAGACCCAGCATACAAATATCCGAGTACTGGTCTCTCCTCAAAATTTTGGAATGTTTCTTATTCTTATTTCATAACGCTGAGATTTCCGAATTCATATTTGGCAAACTTTAACATGATGTATGCAGGTTTCCTAACGATATTTTCTTGCACCGGCGAGCATGAGATGAATTAGAAACATAAATTCAACACATTTTAAATCATTGGAGCTTACCCAAGTCTGAATCCGCAATCTTCGTTTCAGATGCTCTAAACCTTTTTCTTCCATCAAAATTATTATCAAGATATGATCATTTTGGAATTTGGGCTCATTTCTAATTTTATGGTACATCCTATTGTTTTTATTAATTATGATTTATTACATACTTATTAAAAATGAATTATAATTTTCATCACTAATAATTTCTTAAGTTTAATTTATATTGTGCAATCTCATAATGTATATAATAATCGGGTTGTGCATAATGAGACTAGGTAGTCTTACAGGTGTAAATAGTATAACATTTGCCAAGATTATTTTGAAAAGTATTTTTTTTTATCAATTGATATTGTATATACCATTGGTTGTCCTACTGAAAATAAAATAAAAATATAATATAGTGGGTGACTAGTGGCATTACCGCAGATTCAGTTTGTGACAAAATTCCTTCAAGAACTTGCATAAAACCTCCTTGATAAACCACAATAGTAGCCTATGTTTCAAATAAATATATTCTATTCTATTCTATTCTATTCCTATATCCGCCCTTGGGGTTCAAACTCACTCGATACCTAATTTCATGTCATTAGTACAATGATTTAGCCGGGAAAGCGTAACACATAGACTTACATAAATAATATTATTATAGATAGTGACCACTATGTAATCATTATTCCAAATTCTTATATTACATACTGATTACCTCACAAGTAATAAACAAGGTCAAAATGCTATATAGTTATATATTTTAATTGCTTCCACGCAATATTAAGAAACATTTATTCACGTAATGGTGACTCGAGTCACCATGTCCTAATCGTTACTAATTCATTTGCATGTCATGTAGTCAACGTTTCAATGCATCTGATTGAAGAATTGAAACTTAACCTTAATGGTAATGGTTCATAATTAAAACCAATAAAAATACCGTTCAATCTATATTACTCCATTAGATAGTAGTTTGTCAAAGACATTAAAATATTTATTGGAATTTTGACCTTGAACTTTAAAATCGATATGATAAGAATATTAAGAAATCTATTTATCTAAATTATATATAATGTATCTAGTAAATGTCTCACTGCTTGCCTTCTCAGATGGAGCAGATGAAATACTCCAAAGAGAATTGGTGGATAAACAGGAGTCAGATTTTCATGAAACGTAATTTAGCTTTTCTTACCATGTCTTCATGACAAAATCTGTGATAAATTAATAATAACAATATATTGATAGAGTGTTATTATAGGTGAGCACCGTTATTCAACCTAAAATCTTCAAGTATTCAAAATTAATGTAACAGTTTAAATGACCCAGGAATATAAAGATTTACCGAGTCAAAAGTTAAGGTCGCACCTGACTTGCATCGAAATTCTTCATCCTCAACGCAGTCCTCGTGGACTTACCAGTATATTTATTATATCAAGGCTTATGTTAAACTTGCACGTGTTTCAACACGGGTGAAACATTCTGAACAAATTACCTCGATGGAGGACTTTTTACTTTTTTTTTGACAACTTTTTTAAAGGAACAAATGTCAATTCCCAAAATTATTTGTATGAAGGTACAATGATGGATAGTTGATTGTATTAGATAACTGAATGGATTGAATTTCTCAGAATCAAGTGTCATTTCAATTAACTTGAGAGGTTAAGCATATCGTTGAAAGCAATACAATAAACATCCTGGTTTCAATGCTACAGTCGATTGAATTGTACGAAATATTTTGTGTATATAAAACCTTCTTGCTTAACTCATAAATATTTAAACTGTATGCGATTACAGCCGCAAACGTTATGTTATTCGAACCTTTAACCGCGAACATAAACTAACTTGAGTTAAGAATACTCATTATTCGGAGACAATTCGTAATGGGAATTAGGGTCATAATTTAACGACTCCTTATTACCATATTCACATAAAACTATTTAAATTTTCATTACAACAAAAGAAGGTATCGTGATTA
Source organism: Vanessa cardui (assembly GCF_905220365.1). Classification (NCBI taxonomy): domain Eukaryota; kingdom Metazoa; phylum Arthropoda; class Insecta; order Lepidoptera; family Nymphalidae; genus Vanessa; species Vanessa cardui. The sequence goes on along the minus strand of NC_061133.1, from coordinate 9,599,863 downwards.
TTCTAGCTGCAACGTTCGTTTTTACTTAAATTTTATGCATTAATAATTAATTAATGTGAGGTGCCAGTCCCAGCATTGAACAAATCTCCAGTATCCATGTATTTAGCTACTTCTGGTACTACTATTACTTCTAACGCATTGGTTTGCGTTTAATGAGTACATGAAGATAAATTAACATTTCTCGTAAAACCTAAAATATTCCCTGCCATTATCAACGCGTAATCCATCTTAATCGAATTGAATGACCAAAACATTTTCCGATTTTTTTGGAATTTTCGTATCATCTAAACTTACCATTGAATTCTTTTTTTTTTGTTCATATGTAAAATATATGTATCTAATATTAGTAAAAGAATAGAGATGTGACAAGTGCCTCGAGGTCACATCAAGGCATCATCGTGGTCGGGTTAAGGCAAACGAGGGAGGTTGCGCCGAGGTTACAGGGCTTTCCTCATGATGACACTTCCTGAACTCTAATACATATGGTTCAAACGCTAACAATGTTTTAACAGAAGGTTGCGTTTCAATTCATTTGGGAATTTTAACGTGAGCCACTTATACAAAATTATATTATGATGATTATTACTGTAGCATCATACACAAGAAGTAAAGAATATATGTAGCATAAAAACTAAATATATATTAGGTGTCATGAGGAAAGCTGAGGTGGTTGACCGGAATGCAACCCTGCGGTTGCCAGAAATGGTAGAACCAAGACCATATCAATAAAAAAATAACGTGATCCGAATATGAGGTATACAGAACAATTACTCGTAAGACTAATAATACAAAGGTTATACATTTTTAGGTATGTCAAAATATAGAATGTTGATACTAATTTACAGTCCCCTCAGTACTTGGCTTTACGTCTTGCATGTGGTAGTCGGGTTGTATGCGCATCTGATGGTCATACTACCAGTCATCAGATATTCTAGCGCGAAACAGCAATACAGTGACAAGGACATAGCATCTTAACTCTCAAAATTGGTGTCACATTGGTGTGATGTTAGGAATGTTTATTATTTCTTACAGCGTTAAGCGTCTAATCACAGTGGTGGCCACTTACCATCACAAGAAGAATCCCGAATAACCAAACAGAATTTAAAGAGATCTTCTGGGTCGCCTCAAATACTCAATGAGGTCTCACGATCTCATCGGCAAAATCACCCAACGACTGATATTTCTACCTCAAATTAAGAGTATACTCATTAATTTAGTGTATTCTTTGTTCTGTGTGCATCTGTATTTCGTATTTACATTTATTTAGTTACTAATGTTGTTGTTAGGTAATAAAATAACGCCACTCTTAAAACCTATTATTACTGACGTCACCTTAAGATTCCACTTTCCTATGATCCGAATGAAAGAATGAGAGCGCGGCATATAAAGTACCCGACGTGCAATCAACAGGTGCACGCCTCATTGCGTGCAAGTGAAAGTCGTTCTTGACCTACGACCAACCGTGATTCTCGTTATTTGTCATTGTTTTATGTGTTCAGTCGCCGCAGTCATTTGTTTTGTCAATTGTATTCAGAAGATGACGGTTGACAAAGAAGATTCCTCTCCGAGAACGTACATGTTCTTAATAAAAAGATTAATGTGAAACTTCTGGAGCTTTGACATTTAATCACGCAAAAATCCTGGAGCGATGGATAAGATAGCTTATTTAACATATACATACATATATGCTTCTTAACACTAATACTCATTTGAAGCTGCGGCTGGAAACTACTAAGATAAAATTCGAAAGTATATATTCGTTTCCTAGCTGGACAGATTATTATAAAATCTTTGTTTCAAACGATGAGAAGAAAACTGTATGATACATTGATATCAAATATCAAATTAAACCTGTTAATGAGGATTACCTATCTAAATTAATAAATAATATCTTAAAAATAATTTCAATTATTATAAAATAGTAGTCGCCCGCCGCTGTACTCGTGTATAACGGAGTCGGTTGTCATGTGTTGTGACAAAAAAGTAGCCTAGGCCCTTTCTTGGAGTTCAAGTTAGCTTCATACCAAATTTTATCAAATTCGGTTTAGCGGTTTAGTCGTGAAAGAGCGACAGAGACAGAGTTACTTTCACATTTATAATATCAATATAGATTTCAGACTAATTTAAAAGGAACAAGTACTCGCCGGCCTACTTTCGTCAATCATTCGTCACGTAATTACGGTCACATTATTCAATTGTGACATTCTATTAAAGAGATGTAATCGTCTTCAAGTACACATGGATTTTTTAAATTACTTAATACACGCCCACGTTCATCAACGATTACACGAAATAACTCGGATATTTAATGTTATTTAACAATTTCCTGCGTCTCGTTTAAACGAAATAAAAGTGATAAAAATTTGCAGGATAATTCTGTTAACTGGTTTAGTAACCTATCTTTAATTCTTTAAATGTTAATAACGGTTATTGGAATATAACAACGGATGTGCTCTTACGGTGTAAATGTTGCCTAAGGTCAAAAGTACTATGATTTTTTAAATAAGTAATTTTCTACTTCCTTTGTTTAATATTTTTTTAGCTTCGATTTATTTTTAATTTTTAGGTATGCTTTAATAATACACCAATATTTTAAAGGAAGTATATCATTTTACCGATTATAACGATTCAAATATTTAATAATGTTATAACGTTTTCAATTCTCACAATTTATTTTTATACTTAAATGATTTCAATAATTTTGGCAGTAAAGTTATCCTACATAGATTTGTTTATACGTATACAGATATACAGACTCTTTTTATAAGTATAATTACAACTTCAAATTATACAATGAAATTATATTAACAAATGTAACATAAAAATAAACTCTGATACAATCCGTCAAACCGCAGGAGAAAGGCATGGTTCATTAAGATCAGCAATGTTCTGCTTAACTAGAAAGGAGGGTGTCTTCAGTGTTATTATGACATTTGCAGGCTTTTGTTTTACAACTTCAAATATAGGTAAATAGCCCAATTCGTTACGGAGCCGTTTGTCAAGAATTCGAAACAGGTTTACACTTGGCTTAGCATCTGAGTGTCATGTGGCGTTAAATCTTACGACACAATCGTGTTTCCGTTTGTTATGATGATTCCTACAGTCGCGTCCGTTCCTTTGCAAACATCTAATTTAATGTTACATACAAATCATACAATTGCTACGCAATGCGACAACTCGAGAAGGAAGTATATTTAACAAAAATTACTGTTCGTATACAACATAATTTTATATAACTAAAACGATGTCGACACACTCTTACGTGAGTGCTAAGATTGGAATAATATACAACACTTACAAATTAAGCATTTAAATTTTTTAGATTGCCACACTCTTGAATAGAAAATACAATCACTGGTGCACTATAATAGAATTTCTTTAAGATAATTGACTATTAAATCGTCATTCTTTTTACAAATTCGCTCGTTTTCTTTATACTTGCAGCCAATTATTTAGTCTGACCACACTATTATTTTCATTTACGAGGCAAAATTCCTCAATAATAATAGCAAATATCGGGTAATATATTATCGTTTACATTGAAAAAAAAAAACAAACAAAAAATTTAAAAAATAAACTTTTTTAATGATACCGTGATATTTAATATTATTGCTAAAAGTAAGCTTAATATAATATTATTATTGTGTGTAGTGGGATCATTAATTTTTCATGATGTAGGACAATACGGAAATATGTTTCTAGAAAATGAAACCATAGAAGTTGCAAAATTTAAAAGACAATAAATATTAATGCAGTATTATCATAATCTGTTGTTGACGTTATATATTAAATAAATGGAACATAATAATGGATTACAAAGAATATTAATTTATTATTATTACTACAATTAACCTAGTAACCTTATTGACACGTAATATCCGAATATTATATGTAATATATGGATCAAAAATAGCGTGATTTGTCAATAATACAGCCTGATTCAATATACTCATGATAAAGTACGAATTATTTGAACATTCGTTATGGTTCTTCAATTTCTGTTTTTTTTTTGGGTTAATACATCGCTATTAATATTATAAAGTTCTGATCTGGACTGATTTCGAATCTGGGTTCGAAAACAACATCGGGGTATAAGAACTTATTGGTTTTGTGACGAAAAAATTCGCTATCAATCTATAGTTTGGAAGTTAGAAGCCAGTACCATGCTTCGGAAAATTTGTAAATACGGATATTCTCTGCTTGAACTCTTTTTGTCCATATTGCATTTACCATCCTATCGGATTATAAAAAAAGACCCGCAGATTTTCTTTCGCTGGTTCTTCTCAGCTTAGGGTGTTTCCGAAGCAGTAGTAGTGTTTAATTTGACTACCAGTAAGTAAGTGTAATATTTCCATATTGAATAATGAAATTTGAGTTTGAGTTATGAAGGTGCGCTCTCTATTCTCTCAAAAGTGAGCGCACCTTTGATTGCGCAAGCGCTTGTCTATTATAATGTACCCTGTAAAGGAATGTCTTTCCTTTATAGTTATACAAAAATGTTTATGTTTTTATTTTCTAATATTTGAATCTCAAGAACTGCCACACATGCACACAAATACACGCACACATACATATTACAATGCACATGGTTATGTATTCGTTATGTGATGAAATAGACATACATAATCCACACATGGCATAAAAAACCTACTTTGTAAGAACAAACTCGGAAGATCGTAAAGTCTCAGAAACAATTATGCGATATTGGCTCTTAAAATTACTAAATAACCCTACACGCGAATCATAATAGAGTATCAAGTAAGTGGATTTTCAAGATTTCGCGAATATGGTACGAAGTTTCAGTTACGTTGAAAAAGCGGAATACGGCTAGTATGTAAATAAAACTAGCTTCGTTTCTGTGTGAGCAACATGCAATAACTATTAAAGATGACACTTATAGTACAAGGGTTTTTGATCGATTCAGAAATCATTTTAAGCTGTAACCAAATGATACACCCTGGGAAGCCCACCTGATTATATTTGTCACAAAATGAAAACACAATTTAGTCGTATGTTATAAACACAAAATTAAATCCAGATTATATACTAACTAGACAATCGCCAAGCACTAAACAACAGCAACATTTCTATCTGTCAAAATAAACTAAATTTCAAAATGGATGCTGTACCAACGTAACAAAAACAAAATTTGAAAATGGAATGTTTTGACAGAACTGACGTGAAACGATACAGACTAAATCGTGGTGGCCAGTATAAAATATGACTGTTTCTAGAAGTTTTTACCTCATATAACATCTCTTTTCCGTCTACGTTTATACAGGGGTAACGACCAGTGTCGCAAGGCGGCCGATTCTGCAACTCCGTGATGTAACTACTTGATCGCTAATCGCTTCTTGCTCGGGAAAGTGTGTTGAAGGTTTAATTTTGTTTTAATTTAATAAAAATTAATAAATAATCGTTTCATTAGGGAATTAATATTTTAACATTGAGCATTTTTTGTTTTATTTATTTTTATAACTATTTATATAATGTTGTTATTTTATGTTGCGATGTAAGCAATATGATGTAAGTTCGTAAATAATAAGTCTTCCAAGAAATTAAATAGAGTTGCAGAAGACTCGCTTTTGCAATATAGTTTAGAGTATTAATTCTTAGTTAACAAAATGTTCTATATGTATTAAATTATTGTTAATATATTTTTCTTGTTCTAATATAGTATTCGCCCACAGCTTCGGTTGCGTTTAAGGGAGTTGGTTGTCATGTTTTAGCCTTTCTTGGAGTTCAAGTTAACTTACCAAATTTCATCAAATTCGTCTAAGCGGTTTTAAACTCAGACAGAGTTACTTTCACATTTATAATTATATGTAGATAATGAGTAAAGGTTAAATATACAGGAATATATTTTATATTGTGTTAGTAAAAAAAATTCCATTACAAACGGCACCACGGTCATTAAGCACTTGAACCAAAGTAATGTTGCCACAGTCCGAACCAACTATTCGGATACATGCATCGCTTAATTAATAATAAATTAAGTCAACTTGTGTTGAAATTTTTACTATAATTTTCGAACGATAAAGCTCATCACTACATAGTATAAAACTAAGTCACTTTCTCTGTCCCTATATCCCTATGTATGCTTAGATCTTTCGCAGCGGATTATGATCGCTTTTTTTAATAGATATATTCGATAAGAAGGTTTTTATATAATACACGGATTGTTGTAGTAAAGAAACACTGTCAATTTTAGAAGTCTCTACTGTGATGTTATATCATTGCTCCCATGCGAAGCCGGGGCGGGACTCTAGTTTAGAACAAAGCTTAATGTCAATGCTTCGGATTTATCCACTAATTAGATAATTTGCTGCTACACAATAATACTGTTAATTGTGTGTCAGTTGAGTGAGTGAGATATTGTAACTACACAAGGGACATCTTAGTTAACAAAGCTAGTGCATTCAATTATGTGCAGATAATCTATATGAAATATGTGGTCAGAGAGTTACCCTAGCCTCCAATACGGTGTTGTCATCTGGTTCTGTATTATTGATTATATTGAACAGTCGGGGTAAGAAAAGGTTCGTCACCTTAAGATCTATTTTCGTGTGCTCAGTATGAGCGATATTCAGCTTTTCCGATCGAGAATGACGTATTGCGTTGCAATGATTCGATGTTTAGATTCAAAAGGTACTAAGCGTTTAAGGTTGATAAGGGAATTAATTTGAAAACCGACGAAGGTTTTCTTACTCTGACTGTACATTGTTGTTGCGTATTATGAATATAGCAGGGGCTATTGAATTTATTTTGTTGTATACAATTATTATTGAAATTGATTGTTCAATAATTTGTAAAACTGTAATTAATATTATTTTATATGGCATAGCATTGAATACTGGTATGCAACACTATTTCTTATTTTAAACGAATGAGCTGTCATTATAAAACAATTGGATGACTGCGGGGCATTGTAACAAAAGATAGAGAGATTGGAGCATCATTGTAAAACTTAATTTTATTTTGCCATACCGAACTACTGAAGTTACACTTGTGTAATAAAAAATAATAAAACTATTATCATATGTTACAAGAATTCGATCTTGCCTGCAAAGTGGTTTCACGGTTATTTTGTCAAGGTTCTTTAATTCAAGTATATTAATCGCGGTGAAACTGATATTGCGTCACCCGATTTAACATTGATTTTTATTCTCATCGGTATAATTGGGCTGTTCGAGTTTATTGTCGTTTTAATTTTTAACTGCTGACTTATAGTGTCAAGTGCTTATATAAAATTTAATTACGCCGTGACTAACATAAATGTTAACCTTTTACACAATTGCCCAAAAAATAAATGTAAGTGTTTGAATAATAAAATAAGTGTAATGTTTTCAAGTTATTATACAGATATATATATATATATATATATATATATATATATATATATATATATATATATATATATGTGAGTTTTTTGTTCCACCATGACTTTTAGCCTGCCTGCACTGATTTGAACATAGATATCATTAGAATTCTTACACGATCTCGAGTTACAATGGATATAAATAAATTTATTAATTCATTGAATTGAGTCGTGTTTATAAAATTTTAAGAATTTTTTATTTGTTTTTAGTCCACAGACATATGCGACCGTTTATTTAAATTCTTTGTTTTCTTTTCTATATAAATTTCAAAATCAACGTTATTATAAAAAAAAATAACAATAGAATCTTCTCAAGTAATCGATCAAGCGCTTTGGAAAATAAATCAGAACAAACCGAAAACCGTGCTGAAATTATAATGTAGACTCATTACAATTTCAGGAGATTTAGATACAAACATTTTTACGGTAAATTAATTCATGTAATCGTTCCGGAAGCGCGGAGCGTTACACCATTCACCTTACTTGGCCTTTGTGATACGAAATAAGGCTTTAATCAAATATCGATTACAATTTCGATGGTTTGCACGCGCGAGAATTTTTCCTGTCTCCAATACTAGAAACTGCATGGTTCGTTAACCTCTTTCAATTCGTGTATTTTCTTTTTTTTAATAAAAGTATAACCTGTAATACTGCTGCTTATTAACACATCCCGTGGAGAGCGTTTAAGGTTTAATCCACCACACCGTAAATATAGGTTGCGGAATATATGTTAGGCGGAATTTTATCTAATACGTGCAATATGCTCATTCTTATCCTACCCCACCAAACATTAGATGATTTTTTAACCCCAATTAAGCACACTATGCTACCCTGGCTAGAAACTATTTTTGAGCTATGTCAGATCACTTTTATAATTATGTATTTGTAAATTAAATTTATCATATACTAAAATAAATTTTAATTGTTAATTATCATAAATAAAATAATAAATATTCTTTATTATTGAATGTAAAGTGTTACAATATATGGGTGTATCGTCCATATACAATTTTAATAAGGAATAAAATACAGTGTTTAATAATACACAAGGCATACTTATATCACATATTATAAAAAAAATTCAACTTATGAATTTATATACATATATATGTATATTTAATATATATATGGTATACCTATATATATCAAAATACATCTTCAATGACACTTTACATTGAACTCATACAAACTGTGCGTACGAATTACAAAATCAGAAAGTACTTACGAGATACGTCACTCGGTCATTGGCGCGAAAAGAAAACAATCTTGGCGCGAATATACAAACGTCAAAGCATTCGAAATGGATGCGTTCACAAATTGCACGACGCCATAAAATTAATAAACAAAGTAAGCACTATCGTTACAATGTAATTAGATAAATCTATTTGCAAATATAATGGAAAATGATAATGATAAAAAATAATAACTATATGTAGATATGGTTCTCATTGTTATTATATTGAACATAAATGCTTAAATACAATATATGTTTTTTTTACTAATCTGTGGTTCACTATGCTGAGTACGTCGCAGATCTTTCAGTGCAGGCGAGCGTATAATTAAGGCATTTATTGTTGTCAGTGTTGTTCCGCATTTATTTATAAATCCATTTATAAATCCTTTATTATGGAGAAAGGTAATTCATTAAAAATTATGTTTGATCAAATCATTTTTTTACCTTTAAACAAATCTATTTGGATAACTTTAAATATGTTTTGTTTTGATTTTCATTTCCAGAATGTATTAATTATAATTTAAAATTTTGCATTGTTGAAAATAATTATAAAATGAAATGGAAATATTTATTCTATATAAAACAAGATAGTATATACATAGCATTTGATTACAAAAGAAATTATACCCGAATTTAATTCGTACGTGCCAATAAAGTTTCACGTTTTTTGTTACGCAAATACTGAAAGGCGTTATCCTTCAAAGTTCGTATACCTACGGTAGTTTGTATAATATGGTATAAACCCAACCAACCCAATAATCTCAACTACTTCCTAGTTCAAGAGCTTCCGTCAAAAACATGTCGGTGAATATACTGTTTATTTATCATTTTCATATTTGGTCAAAATATGTAAAGCATGGTAATTGTATGTATTTTATATACGAGCATGTCTTCTCGCAATTACGACTGTTGTCATGAAGATATAATTCTTTATTTGAAATTAAAAAAAAGTCTTGTACAGATAAAATTATAATTTAATTTTTTTTTCAATAAACTCATATATAGGTCACGATTGTTCAAAATTGAATGGTAGAAAAATTATGTTACGATTATGTTACTATTTAGACACAGCTAGGCAGCATGTGGAAATTTAGCATGTTGTACAAATTACCTAAATTCAATCATGATACGTTTCTAGATATCTTTGTAATCCTACGGGATATTTGTATGTGAAGCTCCGTGTACTTTATTATGACCAACATAATAAAGTTACCTAAAATATGGTATCTATCTATCAATATAAGAGAAAATTTTTCTTTTTGTCTATAAGTGATAATTATTTTAAATCGTTCAGAAAGACAAGACTTGAATGTTGTACGTTTGACATTTTAAAATATAAATAAACATACCTACTGTCTTTTTTAATTGTTATAAAAATTATATTTAAAAAAAAATACAACTCATTTAAAATATGACAATGGTAAATAGAAAGAGTTATTTCATATGTCATCCGTTGACTTTTTAGCTTTTTAAAAGTAGCCAGAATTTTAAAAGTGAATTTAATTTCCAAAAGACTAGAGAAAATTAACACTCTCACACATATAAAATGAATCAACCTTGGGTAATTTTATTTAATTAAATGCTAGAGGGGAAATCTTATTTTTTGACGTGCGTTTTAGTTACATAGTTTAAACATAACAGCTCAATTTCTCAATAAATCAACTCATTATTAGTAAACCTATTTCAATGGTGACGTTAAACCCTAATTTGCAATAAAACGTGTCAATGACTCTCGAAATTTTAACCTTGATTAAGTCATTGGTTTTCGAAATAAATCCATCAGATTGACACGCGATCGATGTGTTTTAATTCTTAACTATGTAACGTCAATAAAATATAAAATACGTGACACGAGTTCTGATATAATGTATTGTTTCACACCCTATTTAGGAGAGATATATTTATCGATGTAGTAGTGTATATGGTATAGAAACACATTTTCCATTATGTTTGTATGTGCTACGGGCCTAGAAATGTTGCTTATCGACGGCCTATCGACGGATGAATTATTTTGTAGAAAATACTAAAATATGTGCAAGTTACGTTTATATATTTATGACGATACTAGTTAAACATGCGCATTTAAACTCACGAAATTTATGAAACCAAATTCAATAAGTAGGATAATATGTCTTTCCCCGGGATTTTTCGGGATGGATCTTTCAAAAGTTTTCGAAGATTTCGGTCTTTGTATTTATATTTAAAAAAGATATTTCCTAAATTAAAATGTAAGAAAATGCATAATACCAGTGTTGGTATGGTATTACGGACACATTTCAAATTACGTAAGGACATAAGAGTTATTATGCTAATGACTTTATTTAGTTGTCCACAACCAACGATATTGTTAAGTTATAAGCAAAAATAACTCACTGTCTTTTGCACTTTTTTTAGCAAACTTAAAAAAACACACACATTTCGTATTTATTAATGTCGCAGTACATAAAAATAATTTTTCTTTCGCCGTTTTCATCGTACTTAATCAAATAAAGTTGTATGTAGCAGTAGTTCACTAAGGATATTTGCAAAACTTTCATCGTAAATTAATTATTTTTACTCATTTAATTTTTATTTTCTTAAAAATAATGACCAAGTCCAACTTGGATATCTTTTAAAATTATCATAATATATATTGATTTAACGAATTATCGTATAATCGTTACTTGCCTGCCGTTCTACGCTTTTAAGTTTTTTTTTGAACAGGTACACGACAAGGGTTCATTTTTTGTGTCAAGGGTTTCGCTAATGTAAATCTTTGACGTTGAGTTTCACTTGACACATTAAAAGGTAAATAATTCAATTTGACGTCAGGAGAAGCAAAATAAGGTTTTATTATAAATTCATTTTAACGAACTTGTAAATATGCACAAAGTCACGGACGGAAAATCAACTAACTACTTGGTGGTAGACCAAGTAGTTAGTTGATTTTCCGTCCGTCTTGCCTTCCTAAGCACCATCTCATCACATGCTCTACCTTAAAACAGGAATACTTAGTTTTTGTGTTATTATTTGTTTTGTAGTTTGAAGGACGAGTGAGCTAGTGTAACCTACGGGAAATATTTTAATTCCTAAGGTTGATAGCGCATGCACTTTAAGGGATGATTAATATTTCATATATTGCCAATGCCTATAGGCGATGATGACTACTTACCATTAGGTAGCCTATTTGCTAGTCAGCCTACCTTAATAAAACTTTGAAACCATATCTCAAATATTATGGTAATGGATTTTTCGTTAATAGTGTATATATTTTTATTTCTCTAAAATTAATAGGTAAGTTTGTCTAGAGAATCCTGAATCGGACTTAATATCCTCTTCTGGTCAATCATGTTTAATTAACAAAATTATATTATTGTAATTTGATAACTATGTGTAGGATCATTTGTGCATATTTTAATTAGCAACCTGAGTAATATAATTACGCAATAATTCGTTGATTGAATATCCAATGGCATTAAACGAATTATAGAATTATACGCTAATTATAAGCTAATTTAAAATTGAGTTTTACTAATTAGTTTATGTGAACATGTATATTGTGTATATGTGGGTGTGTGTTATATAATTTCAACCCTACCACATTGCCCTCTCCATTTAAGTTTGCAACTACAATAATCCTTTCTTAGTGAGCAGCTACGTCATGACAGGAGTAATTATGCTAAATTATACAAAGCTCGTGATGACTTGTGAGGCTTTCCTTTATATAGTTAAATGACGATTCATAACTGCTTAAATAAAGTATATTTTGACTTTGATCCAGCTAGTAGAAACGATTTATGATTTATCCAATATAAAGGTAGAAATTGTAATATATTTTACCATATATTATATACTACGTTGTCTTTGTGGTATAAAATTAGTACTCACGACAAATATTTTTTATAGGACGTATTTTAAATTTTCGAATTTGAAATAGAAAGAATTTGAGCCGTATAAAAAAGGAATTAAGATTTATTATCTTATAAATTATAAGCACACGTGGTAACGTACATTGTTCGAGATTTTGGCAAGTGTATCTGTTAACAAAAGAATCGGACACCTGACACGGAATGGGTATCGACTTTTGCCGCTATTGTTCCCAACAAAGAGTCACTTTATACCCAGTGGAAACCATCTACTATCCCAAAACTACCTGACTCAAGTGTTGCATACAGTTTTACGACCAGCGTTAAGTCATTTCTGCATCCAAGAAAGTCAGGATGACATTAATATAAAGACGCTATGTACGCAAGAACGGTTGAATAAAATGAAAGTCTAGAAATGCCTTATTGTTATGATATTGTTTGTTTTAATGCGGGTATTGACGGTTGTATCTATAAACGTTAATGATGATGATTAAATGAACAATCCCATACATTTCAATCAAATATCAGTGATCAGATAAATTAACGTATATTTATACGTAGATTATTAAGACGCTTCTTTCTAGTACTTTTTTTTGGTTAGATTAGTATCTCCACAAATATGTAGGTACGTCGTAACTTTGATGCAACTATATTAAATTATTTTTTGTTTGCTTGCATTTTCTATCACTTATGTCTACTTAGGAATATAAATATTTTGACACTTTTTATAATTTCGACTTTGATATTACACTAAATAATAATAATAAACAGAATAATCTAGAAGAAGGACATCAACGTTGTGTTAAGTACATTTTTTATTGCAATAGTCTTATACTTGACTTCAATCATACCTGATGATATATCTTCTTTAACTAGCCTTTCACTAATATTTAATAAAAAAAACCTTATAAAGAACTGTAATTAAATAAAAATTATTATTATTATGTTTTAACATGTTATGGGTGAAACTTAACTTTGTTTAGCAATGAGTCGCGTGCCGGTCGAAATTATCTTTAATAGCTCGAAGCTAAATTACTCCTAAGCTCCGATTACTCGCCTATCCGATGTAGTATCAATGTAATGCGAATACTAGTGCATATTTTAAATGCTATCTCTTTTTAGTGTGATAGTTTAAAAAAGGATGGTTATATTTTTGATAGATTAAATATGTATATCAAAATAAGTGGTACTATTATAATTAATTATACGAGCTTTGGTCTGCGTATGTAGTACGTGATGATTGATTACAGATTGTCATATTGATTTACATTTATGGTTACAGCACACATAAGGGTCGGAAAGTTAAGTAACAAGCGATTAGCCTAAAACCTTCCTCAATAAACCAGCCAGAACAAGATATACGATTATATATATATATAGATAACAAAAAAAATTGATAATTACCTTAGATAATTTTACTAATAAACATCTTGAAAGCTTACAAAAATAGTTGCCAGTTTAAAAAAATAATATGAAATACTTGTCTTGTACTTTTAATTTTATTTTGAAAACAAACTGTCTTGACTTTTCATTCAGTCCATTATGATGGATTCCATTAATTTTGCACGATATGTATATACATTGTATGTCAAGTTATTTTATGGATGGAAAACGTTACGTACTTTCTCTGTTACTAATAACCACTGAGATATAACGAGGCTTCACACAACGTATTATAACAGGACAAGAAAATTACTCTATAATTAATTCTATAAAAAAATATGTTCTGCTAACCCTACAAAAACGTAATGTATTGTTTTTTTTTTTTGAAATTATGAAATCGAATTTCAATGTCTAATGCATTGAATCGATAATTGAATGTTCATTATTTTAAATTAATTGTATATTTTTAATCTTGTTCAACTTGAAATAGAATGTAATTCGACTTTGAAACGGCTAAAATATTACTGGTAAAGGTCGTTTACAAAAAAAAAAATCGCAGCGAATTAACTGTATCAGAGTAATCACATCGGATAATAAAATTTAAATTGTATTTATTAATGACAGAATAAGAATAAAATGGCGTTTATTAAAAATATATCGAAGGACGTAATATGCTATTAAAATTACATTATTTCGAACTCTATAGTTTCATATCTAAGTTATAAAATTGTTTTATTAGCCATCAAAATAAATATTATTATTAATAATTACTAAATTAAATAATAGTAAGTTTTTAGATAACTCTAACGATGGTTTTAAGTATGGACGAATTTGTTTATTTGTAGATACTTAACGCCAATGAGTGCGGCAACTTTTACCTTTCTTTATGAATGCAATATAATTGTTTATTATATTTTAATAAACAGTATTATTTAATCACAACAATTAAATATTACGTAGTTAGCCATTCTCTGTGAAAGTACACTTACGCCGGACATGAGCGTGTTGAAATGTATACCCGCAAAACGAAACCGCACGTCGCAATAGGTCAATGCATAAGTTATAAAAATATAAAAAATTATATATATTTTTAAAAAATACCTTGACATATGGGTCTCGATCACTTCACAGAATAAATCCTCGTATCCTTAACGTACACAGAACTCACTGTCACAATATAGTTTTCACCTCAGCACTGAAACGGTAAACATATTTTGAACTTGGTACGAGTTGCGCGTGCGCGGCGCGGCCAGTCAGCTGCGGTTGAGCGCGAAGTGTGCGACTGGTACGCTTGCCCCACTCCGAACGCTGTTGAAACTTTTGATAAGGACCACCTCCACTCGTGGCTTCCCGTCGAGACCCTAATCCTTACGAGTCTATGGACTTTTTGTCGCGTCACAGTACTGGATTCCGATCTTCAACACAATGTTTATTGTCACTGCGTAGTCACATCTCTGAGATAACCTGTTTACCGTGGATATTTTTGTTTGGTATTCTACTTAGTTTCTAAAGAAACACTATTTAACAACCGCAGTGCAAGATGAATGATTATTCACGAGCGGCAACATTGAAATAGATTTTCTATTTTCGCAGTCGACGTAATTGCAATGCATGCATGTGCGTTTATAGAAATTTCAATGGATTTATGTACATTTACTTGTATATAAGACACGTGTTCTGGCATTGTGTATATTATATACTTATAAGCATGTGTTTTCATGACAAAGACCCTCGAAAGGGAGCGTGATTAAGAGTGTCGTTGATGGTTACCAGATACGGTATTGTTCGATACGTGAACTGGGTGGGCGGTGGTTCAGAGTAATAGAAGTTTTGGTTTAAATAATTTACCCCACATTGTGTTTATCTCCTCTGAAAGAGAAGATTTGGGTGTTATAACAATCCTACTCTTCTTGGTATTAGTGTAGATATCTGCTGCGGAAGTCTATATAGACGTAAAACAAGCATGTGAAAACTCAGAAGTACTTGATTTTAGTTCGCTATCCGCAGAGTCGGACTTAAAGGTGTGGAGGCCCCGGGGCCACAAAGCAGTGAGGGCCCTAGACAAACAGAAGCGTGAACACCCTAATAATTATATTATTATGATTTAATTAGGTAGTTTTTTTTTATTTCAATCAGTAAGCTATGAATTGTTTCGTATCGGTAACTTTTAAAATATTAAATAGTAACATTATTATAATTTGACTATATCTCAGTATTTGTTAACTTGCTGAAAACTGTGGCCCCCTCTCATGTGGAGGCCCCAGGGCAGTTGCCCCGGTTGCCCTCCCCTAAATACGGCCTTGGCTATCCGTAAATTCCATCCATAGAGCCATTTCGCCATTAGCAACGCCTAAATATGCCTGTGTAAAACAATATAAAATGTTCTACAAGTTTTTTTATGTATTTAACTGCTAAAATAAATAAAATTAATTACAATTACTGAGAAAACTCAATATAATTAATATGTCCCAAGATACTAAAAAGCCTAATGTATTATGAGTCATTAAAAAAAAAAACATATTGTGAGTTAATTACTTAAAATATCTGTAAGCTTGAATGCATTAGTCATTTATTATGACATTAATTAAAAACATATAATGGAACATAATTCTGCATCGTTGCACAGTACATACAAACAATTTTATTTTATATGTTACAATATAATAAATAGTTAAACTTAAGGAATACACTTCAAAAAGGTAGTCCGTTTATTTATGGACTTTTACAAACGACTTAGTATAACATATTTTATTACATCAAAAAGGATTTTTTTTATGGAATTGGTTGTCGGACGAGCATATGGGCCACCTGATGGTAAGAGGTCACCATCACCCATAGACAATGACGCTGTAAGAAAAATTAACTATTCCTTACATCGTCAATGCGCCACCAACCTTGGGAACTTAAATGCTATGCCCTTTGTGCCTTTAGTTACACTGGCTCACTCACCCTTCAAACCGGACCACAACAGTACTGCGTACTGTTGTTTAGCGGTAGAATATCTGATGCGTGGGTGGTACCTACCCAGGCCGGTTTGCACAAAGCCCTACCACCAAATAAATAGTTTTAAGTACATGGAAGAGCTAAAATAACATTACGTCTAATAGTTATTTATTATTATTGAATACTATGATTTTATGCATGTTAGCTGAAAACTTTACAAATGAAACCGGGTGTAAAAAATCTTTAAGTCACCGGTACCTGTAGTTAGAAGCTATTAGAAAATATGAAAGAAAAATACATTTGTGGCATTATAGGTTTTATCTATGATGCGATTTCAAAAATAACATCTATCAAGGGGATATCCAACATTTAACAGCTGTTTATGAGGATAAGATTTCATGACGTCGAATCTTGCTTAGTACAGTCATTGTAAATATTTATTAATGATATAATTTAATATACATACATACATAAATGTGAGTTTTTGTTCTTTTTACGATTTATTTACAATGTACTTTCAAATACACGAAGGCCTTAAGAAAACGCGATTGTATTAGTTAAATATCGATGAATATTACACTTATTATTAAATTAAATCACATAATTTATCAATAAGTGTGTGATTAGTACCTTATAATTTAATTTGTAAACATATTTTCAGTACATACTAAGTACTTATATATTTAAATTGAATACGACGTGAAATAACTTGTATACTTAGATGCAATAAGAAAATTTTTAAGGACACTTACATTGTATCAAGTTAGGAGTAAGGTATGAGTAAGTTATTACAGCTGGCACGCAATGATTTACTTAAAATGCACTTCACGATTTCCCTATGGAAAAAAGTACGGTGCACTTTTACAAGAGTCGAACGATTTTATGTAAGTAATAAAAATAGTTTAAAATAAAACGATAAAGATCTTTCTTTGTGATACTTTTTAAAATATAAATAGCAATTATTAACGCTGTCTACTGGCACGTAGACTCGTTATATTACTTTTTATATTAAAAAAAAATGGATAATAGTCACGCTATCATAGTGTTCAGATTTATTGTATAAAAGCAGAAATGTATTAAATTGTTTCAAGTAATCCATAACGATAGTAAGAACATTGATCCATTTTAAAGTTACCTCATTACAGCAAGGTAAGCCAGTTCAGTAGCTTGCGACATACATACGTAAGTTTGTTTATGAGAAAATTGAATGATATTATTACTATTTTTTTTAATATATGTTAAGTTTATAAGTTAGGCTGAATAAATTATTTCATTGCCTTGTCAATGTCGAAGTAAAAAAGTAAATGTCGTAATGATTAAAAATACATTCAAATATACGCCAGAAAATGTTAAAAGGTACAAACAAATAGTTACGAATAAAAATAAGTTACATTTTTTTTTAAATATTTTTTTTGTATACTCTTTAAGCATTATTGTCGTAAGTCGTTGCATAAAGGAATTATAAAACTGCTAATAATATTGATCTTTGAATGCTTTTGGAGTTCAATTACTACTTAGGACTAAACTATACTGCTCCATATTAGAGTACAATAGCCGCCATCTCAAGCCGTAGATGTCTTTGGAGACCAGTAAGGCATTCAATGGGATTAAGGGAAAATAGTTAATTGATGATTAGCGTATTAAAGGCCGGCAACGTTGCCCTGGTAAGCCCTCTGGTGTTGCAGATGTCCATGGGCGGTGGTAGTCACTTTCCATCAAATGAGCCTCCTGTCCGTTTGCCATATGTCATAAAAAATGATATTGTTCTTGTGGGTGAAAATGGGTTACCGTTACAAAGGGAGCGTTCAAGTATTATGTTATGCAATTTTTGAAGACTTTTTAACCTGCCCTTGTAACGCACAGTAACGTTTTTCTGTAAACGCCAAATCAATAAATAATGCACAAAACTCTAGTAAATTATCTTGACTCTATTTTACGAGTTTTCAAAAATATTTTTAGTCTGATTCTAGGATTATTACTAATATTTACTAACTCGATCCTCCCCGGATACGCACGGATGGATTGCTATGATATCACAGTAGAAACTTCAAAATTTATCAGTGTTTCTTTACTGAATTGTTCATGTAATATATACAAAAACCTTTCTCTCGAATCTCTCTATCTATTAAAAAAAAAGCATCAAAATCCGTTGCGTAATTATTAAATTAAATCAGATTCTTCTTGTTGATCGTTCCCTCACTGCTGACCACGTATGAATCGTTTCCATTTGGTGCGGTCATATGCGGAGTGGACCGCACGGTACATGCTCCCGCTTGCTGCCTTCTTAATCGAGTCAGACCACCATGTATGCGCCCTACCCTGGGCATAGGCTTATATATAATAAATCAGATAATATATTAATAAGTATGTGCCTAGTAATAATGTTAAATATTTTCTGCATAAATGATTCAGTTGAAACGAAAAAAAAATGTTTAATTTTTTGTACATTAATTACTATTAGTGCCAAATTCACTTAAATTTATATAGGCCATGTTGCCAATGTTAGGTCATGGAGCTGTCGCTAATCTGAGACGTTCCACTTACTGACCGGTAGCCATTTAAATTCCTTTCATTCATAAGATGATATCCTAATTTGTTATTGCGGATAATGTTCGCACATCTACTCGTATGTATAAAATGATTATTATTTCTAAATATTTAATGTAGGTATTAAAAATTGTTTAAATCTATCACTGATTACAAACCTTTATCCGAAGAAAAAGGTTGCATTGTTTCTGATATAGAAGACGAAATATTTTATTACATAATATAACATAACAATACTTATTGTAACAAGCTGGAGCAATTGAAGTAAGCATTTAGACTATAAAATAATAATGATGGCAATTTAAATCTGTTATATATTACTGATAATTGCACTCAAAAAGGGATTTTTTTTCTGACAAGGTTGTCACTAATATTAACATAAGATTCAGCAAGCCCAGGAACAATCCCTAGTCGCACTAACTCTCGGCCTTAGATGTGTTCAAACAGCTTGGAGACAAGATCGCTGTCCTTGTCTGTGGTTAGGGGCAGGATTACCTACAGCATTCGGCACGCGGGGTCACTCCCACATTTGATCAGAGTCAAAGTGAACAAAAAAATCTGGGTACTTGATAGAAAATATGAATAAATGTACTTTATATATTTTAAAATTAAAAATGCAGAATAATGAAAATTATGTCGTAGAGTAATTTGATAAATTAATATTCTTTTTAATTTTTAATTGCTAGTATTAACAAAAAAAGTAGATTTTTTTCCTTTGTAGGTTGTTTTTATGTATCTATCATAATTAATATAATTTGACTGCCTAGTTGATCTAGTGGCAAGATAGGTCACGGATTCCAAGATCATAGGTACAAAAAGGAGCCGATAAAAAATTTGGAATTGGTCATTTTCAACCGACTTCCAAAAGGAGGAGGTTATCAATTCGTCTGTATTTTTTTTTTTTTTTTTTTTTTTTTTTTTTTTTTTTTTTTTTTATGTTTGTTACCTCATAACTTTTTACTGGGTGGACCGATTTTGATAATTTTTTTTTGTTTGAAAGGTAGTGCTTCCCGTGGGGTCCCATTTTTTTTTATTTTTTTCCGATGATGGTATCCGTATGAAAACGACATAAGTCTTAAATTTGCATTATGTATATGCGCGACAAATAGGTGAATAACTCAAAATCACGTTAACCAATTTTGATTATTCTTTTTTTATTATAAAGGATATACTTTAAGGGTAGTTTGGTGAAAGTTTGGTAAGGTTCTGAGCACAGGATCCATGACAAATTAAGGGAACGGGAGGGAACGGAACAATTCTGAGGAGCACGTTAGCAATACTCGGTCGAATCTTTTATTTATGGGTTACTTGGATATTTGAATCACCTTCTGGAAGGTGGTTATGTTCATGTAATTGTCATAATCGAATATTATAATCAACTAGCGACCCGCCCCGACTTCTCACGGGTGCAATACTGATACTAAATATACTAAAGAATTTGTTTATTTACGACATCACATTGCAAACTTCTAAAATTGTCAGTGTTTCTTTACTATATTGTTCATTTATTATATACAGAAACCTTCCCCTTGAATTACACTATCTATTAAAAAAAACTACATCAAAATCCGTTGCGTAGTTTTAAAGATATAGGGACAGAGAAAGCGACTTTGTTTTATACTATGTATTGACGGAACTCCTAAACGGCTTACAGTTAGGGTGCGATTTGGGGCAGAATTTCTTTCTGTCTTTAATCAAATTTTGTGTATATGATGTGATGTCATATGATGTACGACATAGCATACAAATAGCTCTTTTGCAAAGTTTTTTTACTGAGGTCGATTACAGCTCATTCGAGGGTGGTACCTTGTAGTTTATGCCGCATGACGTTTTAAAGCCGCATTTTCGAAAGTCTATTTTTGCTTTATTCGAAAGTTTCTTTTAAAATTGTCTCTGAAGTAGTTTCTGATTCATATAAAAGGCACGCTTAATCTATCCATATTAATAAAATAATGTTAGTCTACATCAGCTTCACTTAAAATCAAAAAATAAATAAAATTTTAACAAAAAGAAAAACCGACTTCAAACAAAACAGTATTTTAAAACAAATTAAAATGCACTAAAAACAAATAAAAATAATTGCATATTTAACACATTTTTGAGAGTCCTCCTAGGTAAAATGAAATGAAAAATATTAGACTACTTAAAAGTCGATTTACGATTATATAATGTAGTTATAATTATTGCTATATTTGGAGTCGGTGTCAGCCAACCCTATACTATACCTATCAAAAAACCATACGAGAATACTTTAAGAAATGTTTCTTACAAATTACCTTTTATACGATATTATACTGGGTCAATCAAGAGGCTCGTATCGCTTCTTTCTTTTGATTGTTGAAGCGTGTGCCTGTGGCTGACACCGGCTCCAAATATAACAATAACTATAACTACGTTATATAATCGTAAATCGACTTTTAAGTAGTCTAATATTTTTCATTTCATTTTACCTAGGAGGACTCTCAAAAATGTGTTAAATATGCAATTATTTTTATTTGTTTTTAGTGCATTTTAATTTGTTTTAAAATACTGTTTTGTTTGAAGTCGGTTTTTCTTTTTGTTAAAATTTTATTTATTGCCTTGAAAAGTATACAAAGACATTGTTCCTGCGCCTGAACTATTTCTAGTCATGTTCTATTTGCCGGCGCGTCGGCTTATAAGAGTGATGTGAAGAGTGCATCTGTACCTACTCGCACTTTTGCATTATGATATGTCCTAGTTGACTGATTTGTCTTAAGCTGGGTTGCCATGACCGAACAAAAATCCTTATAAGTAATTAAAATATTTATTTTTCTAGTTGAGTATCTATTTAAAACATTCTACAATTTACACCTACCTATTTTAGAGAAGATTATCCTTTGCGTATTGCATAGACTTTTCCATTTGCAATATTGTGTATTTCCACCCTGTTCTTCTGTTTTATTTGGACTCTGAAAGCTTTATCTTCGTCGTAGCCACTGGCAAGTATTAGCCAGTCTTAAAGCATCGCCAGCGAGGATGCATCTTATGTATGTTGTACACTGACTTATTGTCACAAGCTGGAGAGATGCAAAATAAGTAATACTATTATGTCAGCAAAAAGTGGTCGTCGATAACTAAACAATTATCTTTAATTTACAATCAATCTACCACAAAAGAAAAACATTTAGTCTACAACACAAATAACCATCAATAATCACATTACACCGTAATAATTATAACTGCAATTCTCAATGTGTCAACTACGAATTTCCCGCCTTTTTTTTTTTTTAAAGCGAAGTTGTGTTACTTGACGCTGATGTTGCTTGTTTATTCCAACATTAGTATATTTGATTGTCAAAAAAATATAGTGTGTAAGTAAAATTGAATGACAGTTTTTATTAACGATAAAATAAATGTTCTTAAATGTCATTGTATGTGGTTAATGTGCTTGAACTTTAAACGTAAAAATGGACATAATATAAAGTAATGTGTAAGTCTTTAAAAATACTGAGGTCACATACAATACTATATTTAAAAATCTACATAAATGTATAATTATATTATTGGCCATAATTGATACTTATATCTTTATTATTCGTACATTTATTTTATTATATACTAGCGACCCGCCCAGTCTTCGCACGGGTGCAATACTGATACTTAATATTATAAATACAAATATATAATTTTGGATAGGTTTCGATAAGGTTTCGAATATAATATAAAAACCTGTCAATAAGGAAATCATAATTTCTTTAATAGTTTATGATTAGATAGTAGTTTAGATAGTGGCAGATTTACCAATAGGCTAAGTAGGCTGGAGCCTAGGGCGGCAGATTTAGAGGGGCGGCAAATTTAGCCCATTTTTATAACTTCTCTAAGTTAACTAAAAAAAATTATAATTATATGTATACACATTACGTACGTAATCCGTATTTTCGTCACTACATAGCGGGTTGGAAAAATAATCTATGAACTAATAGAAATATCACCTAATTCATAATCATACCAGTAACGGGAAATAGCCGATGTAATGAGGACCATAGAACACAAATAAAAAAGTTGCAATTTCAGGATAAATTTGAAAAGTCAGGGGCGAAAATTTAATAGCCTACTAGCGGCAAATTTGTAAATCCGCCACTGGATTCAGATCTATCCCCAAAATATATCACGTAAACAAAACTAGATTATATTTATAGTAGTAAAAGCTGAAGAGGTCTGTAGTTTATTAACCCAAAAATAATAGAAAAAATCTACTCGAAAAAATATGCTATAATAAATATGTAGTAGTAATATTTGAAAAGATATTGGTAAAAATACATTTGTATTTGTAGAAAATATATTAATATTCGATGAGCAACGAACGGAACGCTTCCGCTCCACATTTTCGATGACAGCAGCGCGGATTGCGTGATCGATTGTGTTATTGGGACCTTGTAAGCATTATCTTTTTATTTGTGATATTTGAGTAAAAGTTACGAGCATTGATGGATACTTACGATGTTTCCTGTACACGTATAGCAATAGATTGAATTGGGTGTGATATAAATTTGAAGATTTAGACCAGGCCCTCTGTATTACTTAGCGCACTGAATAGGGATGGATCACATAGAAACTAAGGTTGTTGTATAGAATACGGGTCTATTTCAAGAACAGACCGGTCGTTGAAATCGAGCTTAACACTAATGATTTATCATACTTAATTAAATCATAAAACTATACTGGTGTTCATAAATTCATTAATCCAGATTAGCCACTTGTTTTTTTTAGTTTCTACTTTAAAAAATAGTAGTTCATTCATATATGAAATTGATTTAAACGTGTTGGTCTATCGGTTGCATACTATAATCTTAACCGATGGTTACGCGTTCAAAACTTGAGACGCTGGCAAGCAACGGGTGTTTTCTCGTAATTTACTTATATTATATATGTAGAATATTTCATACCATGCTCGGTGGTGAAAGAAGACATCATAAGAAAAACTGTATCTAGCGGATGTAAATATGCCAGTTGTCATTTTTTTTTATGGAATTGATTGGCTGTCGAGCATATGGGCCACCTGATGGTAAGTGGTCACCATCGCCTATAGACAAGGATGCTGTAAGAAATATTAACTATTCCTAACATCGTCATTGCGCCACCATCATTGGGAACTAAGATGCTATGTCCCGTTGTGCCCGTAGTTGCACTGGCTTACTCACCCTTCAAACCGGAACACGACAATACAGCGTACTGTTGTTTAGCGGTAGAGTATCTGATGAGTGGGTGGTACCTACCCAGGCGGGCTTGCACAAAGCCCTAACACCAAGTGATCTTTATCTTTCAATTATCCTCAAACAGAAACGGACATCTTTTTTGGAGAGTGGGATATTGACAGTTTGAGTTACTTTTATTGGGCTCTTTTAGGAAATATATATCTTTTAATTATTTTAAATAATATTGTGTAAAAGAATTGTCTTCTTCTAGCAATTCTATGTTCCGTGTTGTATCCCATTGGTTTAGTTATTCTCTTATTACTGGTTTCCGGGCGCATCTGACATGATAATTCCAAGATTATTATACATTATAACGTTACATCATAGTCTTCGGAGTATAGTAGGCGGATGCTAGCGACAAAATCATCGCACAGCTTAAGAAATTTTGTAACGAAATATTCGTGCGAAATTTCGATGACGTCATAATATTTGTGTTTTTTTTTTTAATTTTTAGAACGAGAATTTTTTCAATTCGTCTTATACACAACTTTTTATACAGCCAAGATGATCACATGTTAATGTCAGTGGAATTCAACATTGCTGAATTTTGAAACGTATTATAACAAATTTGACCTGAGTTTTTTTTGTTACATAAATCTTAAACATTTAATCGTAGGTACTATGACAGCTAACGACATCTACAAAACGTCTATCCATTTCAAAACAGTTTATACATTTACCTCACAGTAATGTTAATCTTGAGGAATATGAAATTGTAATGTGCGGTTCTGTTATTTGCGTTTTGACCAACTTTACATTGAGAACGATAATCACGTATCATAATAAACGAATGACCTATAATATAGATATATAATATCGCTGTAAATTGTATAGAACTTTCTTATAATGTCAATCTTCCAACACACATTATAAATTACAATATAATGGCAATACTAATAATAAATTTAGTAAAAAGTATTTTACAAATTATCAGGACAGATACAGATTATAAATGTAATTACAAAATTTTTAGACATCATTTTTTCACATTCGATTTTTAAAATAGAAACGGCAATTTCTTACTTTCATATATTATGATATCTTAGTTAATAGCGTAATTATATTAATCTTTCTACGAAATACAAGTGGTTGCAACGTATAAGTAACGTTTTCTTATTTTTATTAAACCACAGACCATTAAGAAATGCGGTTTTAAATGATGTCACCGATAAGGCTACAATTGTACGGTTAGTTTCATCGTATGCATCGCTTAATCTCAGATCTAAATGCTCCAAAGCCATGTTATCCAAATGTACTCTTTATGAAAAGACAATACGTAAAAAAAAATATAAAACCTCTTTTATATTTTATTTTATAATAATCTGTATTACCAGATCATTCGCATTGCAAGCGCATGCGCAGTGTGACGCATATGCAATGTATACAGTGAAAGTAAAGGAAAATCCGAACGAAGCACGATCTCGCTCCGCGTAAAACCCGCCAGCATTTCTCTGTGGCAACTTTACATATTAGTAGTACTACTTGTTACTAATTAATGGAAAATTAATAAAATATAAATTAAATTGATAATGTGAGACTTTATATATTCTTTATATTATTTAATATTTAATTATATTTTGTTTGAGGTATGGAGATTCCTTCAAAGACAAAGGTTAGGTAATCGATTTTGAGTTTGGATATGATTTAATTAACGAGCAAAATTATATAATTACCAAAAACAATACAAACGATTTGATAAACTCCTCCTTTTTGAAATCTGTTATAAAACGTTTCTTTTTAATTTGAATTAGTTTTATTATATCAAGTAGTCACGACTCTCGAGATTGGAGGGAAAATATATTTTTAAGTTATTTAATTAATATATAATTTTTCGAAACACATCAAGTTGCTCTATGTGACTATTTTATGGTATAGGTTATATATGGCGGAGGACAATATGGGCCACCTGATGGTAAGTGGCCACCATTACCCATAGACAATGACGCTGGAAGAAATATTAACTATTCCTTAAATCGTCAATGCGCCTCCTTGGGACTAAGATATTATGTCCCTTGTGCCTGTAGTTACACTGGCTCACTCACCCTTCAAACTGGAACACAATAATACTGAGTACTGTAGTTTGGCGGTAGAATAACTGATGAGTGGGTGGTAGCTCCCCAGTTGATAAGGACAAAAAAATAAGCATTCTCGAGGCATAAGAGAGTTAATGCATATGTAGAGCTATATTTATATATATCTTCACTTCGTAGTATATAATAAAGTCATTTCCCGCTGTTTGTATTCTTGGATCTTTCAAATTAGTCAACGGATTTTAATAATGGCACTAATAAACAGAGCTATTGAAGATCTATATATATTATCTAATATCTAATACTTATAACACATGTATATTATAATAGTGGTCGGATAGGAATAAGACCTTTTCTTTTTATATTTATCAATTAATCTAAAAGTTGTATTAGTCCCTTATTGTAGCCGGGTATATTAGAGCTGTCTAATATAAACTTGGGTCTTACAAAATGACAATAAAATAATAATTAGGTCTTTAATAATGTTTACTGGCTATATAGATTTTTGTTATTTTTCGTTTGACACAGTTTACTTGTATTCTAGAATGGTCTCGAATAAGTTACTACGACAATAAAATCCTTTGACATAGTTACATTTTGTTTGCTTTTCAAGATTAAAGTATCAGTGTGAAGCCAGGTCGGTTAAGTAGTCATAAATCGATGTAATAACATCACGATGCGACTAGAGAGAGATCTAAAGTAGAACTACACTTAACATGCTTTCCAAATGACGGAGTATTTCACTACTACAAGATACATAAATTACTTATTATTTTTTAATACACGGAATTTGTAACCAATACTCGAATATATCGCTATCGATTAATGTTCAAAACAAAGATTTTGTAGCTGGCCTACCTACAGTAAACTAGCTGAAATCTTCTTCTATATACCTATGTGATATAATTGGAATATCTGTTTGAATTATGTACAATTGTAATCGTACATACTCTGTACAAGTTACCAAAAAAACATTTTTTATAATTTTTGCCTGTCTCTCTGCCTGTTTGATTGTTTCGGTAAATCTCTGTAATGGCTGAACCGATTATGACGTTACTTTCACTGACAGATAGTTGATGTAATAAGACTACAACAATAGTTTTTTTCTTTACTTCAAACAGGCATG
This sequence comes from Vanessa cardui, assembly GCF_905220365.1. NCBI lineage: Eukaryota > Metazoa > Arthropoda > Insecta > Lepidoptera > Nymphalidae > Vanessa > Vanessa cardui. Next base: position 9,572,161 of record NC_061133.1, on the reverse strand, counting down.
AAGATAGAAAATTGCGGGCACAGCTGGTGTAAAAATATACTTATTGTATTACTGTCTGTCTCTTTCTATAATACACGGTTTTATATAATATCCTTTAAATGAGTTAAATTCACATGGGATTTTAATAACAATTGCTTTCGTCTAATAATATAATTGTTTCATTGTGTCTGCTTGGTAATATATAATATACAGCAAAAGCAAGCATTCCAAATGGTTGTCCCACGACACCTCTCGGGTTTTTTTACAGAAATACTCGACAAGAAACACATTACGATGATCATCTTTTCAATAAACGGTATCCCTTTATAAATATATATTTATCAGCATTAAACCTTGATTCAACAATAGTACAAGCATTACATAACAAAGACGAATTTGTCACGAATATCTGTTAAACGTACCGCATCGTTTTAAAACGAGACTGAAAAAAATTCTAGGGCACTCGCTCACCCATTTACCTGCGCTATTAGTTACGGTCGAAGCTCTCGTTACCCAAGATGCTTTTCATCGCAGACTCACATTATACGCGAGACATGAATGTTAAGAATTATTTGAACAATCACTCGCTATGTTTAATTTACTGCTGTTTACATTTGCATTACTTTCAATAACTATAAAATTTAAATATTGTTTTTTTTTGGCGTTCAGAGTGATTGTGACGAGAAGCAAATCGTCACAAGCAAAGAATAGTAAGTCGGAGGGACGCTGACTCGCAGTGAATGTGACGTACATGCGCTGCAAAAATTGGCTATGTCAGACACTAGACAACACACAACAGAAGTTCTCATTATTCAGATTCCACTCGCTGTAACTGAATACGAACGGCATATATGGACCTGAAAAAAGTATTATTTCATAATTAAAGCAATATCTTATTTATAACATGAATTTCCACATTTAAAATAAACCGTTTCATTATCAATAGGTACCGTGTTCACATATGGCCTTTTCTTGCTGAGATTGATAATAATTGACAAATCGTTACGGTCGACATACATTTAAATATTATCATAGAACAAAAGCATGTGCAATTATACATTACTAATACAAACATAAATACTACCAAAATAGCTATTATTGCGATCGTTGCGTGCATACACTTTGTTGCATTTGGCCAATGGCACCTTGGCAAGTGTAAAGCGTCCGACCAAAGCGGTCTTATGCGGTTGCAAGTAACAACATCGTAACTTAGTAATTTAGCAGGTTTACCCCGTTTTCATAATACCTCGAACTGTTTTTCAGTGACCACACGGCTGCCAGATTAAAGATGCAAACGTAATCTGTAAATTTAAAGTTATTTGTACCTCGTACAAAACCATTTTTTTTCTTATTTAGATTAAAAAAATAATATTACGTGATATTAATACTGTAATTTTATTTATGGAATGCATACGTGTATTAAATATAAGATTTTAAATTCACATGTTATTTTTATTAATAAAGTTATTAATTTCGGGATATTTACCATGTTTTTTTTTTTATTTTCACTTCAGTCTCGTGAACAAGACATTCGTAGATAATGTCGACTTATCGAGCTCCACCGAATAAAAATAAAAAACATGGTAAATATCCCGAAATTAATAACTTTATATGTATAATAATAATAAATGTAGAGTAAGATGTTATTTATGTGATTCGATGTTTGAATTTGATATTGTATTTTACAAAAAATTAAACATAACTATCAAGTATATTGCACGCTGATGTTAGAATTATTTTTAAATGAACTTGCTCAACTATCTGTGTAATAAGCCTATAAAAAACTCTAAATATAATTAATAAAACTAAAGTAATAATATTGATTCTGTTCTCTATGCTTCTCTTGTTCTATAATAATCTCCTGATTTCGATGCCTATATAATTAAATCGTATGTGTGATAGGCTAGTATTGTAGAGGAAAATTGAACCACCAATTGGAAGAAGGGAATAAATACAAAAAATAGGAAAGGAGATAATAAAAAACAACTTCATTACTTTTCGTTTTCAACTTATAAACTTATAGGACATCAATGATTATTAAGAAAATATCAATCCTGATTTATTCACCGACAGGCCTTAAATGTATAATATTTAGCCCTACGTCTAAAGAATGTAAGAGTGTATAAAAGTGAATATGTCGAAAAGTGGCGTTTATTCCCTTCTTCCAATTGGTGGTTCAATTAAATGGGTATAGAAAATACTTAGAGACTAGTTCTTTTATAATCAGTCGAAATTCGAACGAACAAACTCGAACCGCTAAGGTTTTGAGGAGACGGATAGAAGATAATTCCACCACCTTGCTCCAATGCGATTAAGTGCAGGATACACGTATGTCACAAAATCAGGGAAATTTAACTTCTTTTACAGGTGAGCATGAGATGAATTTTGATACAAATTAAGCACGCGGAAATTCAGTGAGTTTTTAATATGTAGTCATCAGTTAATATGAACGCATTCTAAAGACTGGGCCATCTCGAGGCAATAATCTAAAGTCTCAAGTATCCCCGTATTTACTTCCAAATTTTTCAAGTGAGATACAAAATGAGGTCATATTACAGAATAGTACTGGCAAGCAATTTTTTTTTAAATACCTTTTTTATTATACTATTTCCAGACAATGAAAACCTACGAGCTGAACCATTAGTGTTGTTCATAATGTAAGGTGTTAAAAAACGAATGCGTGTTCACGCTACGATCATGCGGTTCAGCAAGGTGCTGTACCGTCCCCAATTCAGCCGAGCGTGAACATTGCGTCACATCGGACATCATTTTCTTTGAATTCGATGTCAAAACCAGCTTTAGAATCATGTTAAACATTCATTATTTGCCAGTACTTGAATTCACGTATAATTAAACATTAACGTATAATTACTTATAATAATCACTTTTTGTAAATACATTGTTAATCGTTTTCTTGAACTACGGTTGTTGAGGAAGCTGATCGATTGGCAGGTACTTTGGTAGCCTATAATTACATATGATTTTAATAATTAAATGTGATCTACACTTCTATACTTATATTATAAATTTGTAAGTCACTCTGTCTGTCTGTCACTCATTCACAATCAAACCAATGAACCAAATTTGATGAAATTTGGTATGAAGCAAACTTGAGCTCCGAGGAAGGACATAGGCAACCTTTTTGGCTACTACATGAAAACTGGAATGAAATAAAAGGAATATTTTAATAAAACTAATTATAACGGATGAATCGCGTATATTATTTATTTTTTTTTTTTTAAACATCCCGACGTTTCGAGCACTTTGCAGTGTTCGTGGTCACGGGTAGACAGTGACCACGAAGTGTTCGTTCGGTTAAAAAAAAAAAAAAAAATTAATATACGCGATTCATCCGTTATAATTAGTTTTATTTAAATGTGTAATAATCGCGAAAATTTAAGACAACATAAAAGGAATATATAAAATTCAAATTCAATCAGTTTAGAGTAAGATGTTATCTGTTATAACATTACTTCGTGTCTCTTACTACTAATTGTGTTAGAATTTTTGTCATCAAAGGAAAAAAGGAGACTAAAAATTTACAGAAATCATGAAACATTTTAATAAATCATAAAAATAGAAACTTAAACAATCCATTCACATATAATTTTCACAAAGATAAAAAAAAAAAAACGTACAACTTTCTATTAAACTTACAATAACAAAAATAAATAAAACAACAACATTCATTTCAAAACGGGTTGAATTTTTAAAAATATCTGGTTGGTTGTAATGAGAAACAAATAAAACAAAAGTTTGAATAAGGAATGTTTAAGATGAGCCGTGTCTCTTCATAGGCCTGTACTCTCGTGAGTTCATTCACTATGTCGTAGTGATTAGATTAGGGAGAGCGGACATACCCAATTTGACTAATCCCTTCCCCCTCTCCTTCCGCAGCTCCTCTAACAACCGACACGTGTAAATAAAGGTATTTATATATAATTTTATTGCCATATACAAATATTAGTGTATTTAAAAGAGTAAAGTGAAAAAGACAATGTAACTTGATATCACTAATTTAATTCGCCTTTGACATTATTATTTTATATCACCACCTTATTTTAGGTGGTGACCACTCCATACACACATTATCGAGGAATATGTATCGTTCTAAAATCTAACCTTTCTTAATCTCATACCATACGCCTCAGGGCTATCAATCGGAGATGTCCGTCGTATATTAACTAACACCGGGTCATTCACCTATCGGGCCAGAATATAACAATTAAAGGTTACGGATAATAATATAAGGCTTTAAAATCGCGAACCACCCACACATACAGTTAGATGATCATCGAAGTGTATTGGAATGAACAAAAATCGAAGAGAAAGTATGTCATTTCTTCATTTTGATTTAAATACAGTTACAAATATGATTCCAGGAATTAAGGCCACGAGACAGCGTCTTTACACATCTTATGTTTCCTTCCAGCTTCCCAAGCTAATAAAGATATCCTCGTGCAATGTTAAATAATACGTCCTATCTACAAGCTCTATAATCCTTTCGACAAAATCTTATGAGCGCTTGCTCCAGTTTACATCCTTATTTGTGAGAAAATCCCCATTAGCATAACGCATTAACACATAGCAACTTTGTCAAACAGTCTGTTTCTTATCTTTACTATTTGTATTAAGCTGGAATTTTTACGTCAGAACGCTTTAATCAGTAGCTGAATCCGACTTGAAAAAGTTTTTCGTTAGAGAGATCGTTTATTGAGGAAGGTTATACTCATGACTACATGACTAAATAGACTACAAGAACAATTACTAGAGCAGAATAACCATCATACTTATCATTACATAGTATAAATCAAAGTCGCTTACAGCCGTCTGTCCCTATGTATACTCAGACCTTTAAAATTACACAACGGATTTTTTTTCAAAAGATAGAGTGATTCGAGAGGAAGGTTTTTGTATATAATACATGGACAATATAGTAAAATACTGATAATTTATAGCTTCTAATGTAATGTCGTAAATCAGCACTGCTTTCGTGCGAAGCCGGGTGCGTCACTAGTAAGTGTTAAAATGCAAGACTGTGCAGTTTTTTTTAATGTACGATTAGTATGTCAATGGATGTGATGCTGCACAGCTTATTATTATTCTACAAATTCAACATATTTTATTGCGTAGTATGTTACGTATAGTTATGTAAGAATATTAAAGTCATATCTGGGGTAACATAAGTCGGCAATAAAACATTTATCTGGTAACATAAGTTTATTTACCTAAATTATGAGAACAACCTACAAGCAACATAATTCTTGTGGACTAGCAATTATATAATAAACAATTGGCTGATATCTCTTTAGTAAATATAACATCAACAAAAAGAATAATATATGTATATAATCAAATAACAAAACGTTGTTTTATGATGTAAATTGATATTAAATTATGCGCTATGTATTTTGTAATTGAAATCAATAACAAATACAATATAACAGTTGAATTGTTGTTGAATGTAATGAACTCGTTTTCTTAGAGATTATATTGGTGTGCTTGTAAATAAACGGTGTCGGTCAACGTCCGCATCGAGGATTCTGATATCGGTATTACGAATAGGGCTACCAACATCCTACTTATGATCTCCCTCTAAGACTGCACACTAATACCGGCCCCTTTTTAATATCGTCCTATGTTAATAAACTAAATTCTCAATATTATTTTAATTCATAGCATTGTCTACAATGTTTTTAACTTTTTAAACAACATTTTGATATATTATTTTATAAATCATGTTTTTTTAAGATCGTGTATTATTTTTACTACGTGAGACTTAACATAGTACTATTTTTTTTAAATTATTTTACAAAGGATTTTATTACAAATTTATTTATTTCACAAAAATCAGTTCAAATGTCTAAATTATGTTTATTTTTTCTCAATTTGACAATTTGACAATGTTTAAATTGAATAACATTTTTTAGTTCATGAAACCAGTAATTACACATTACGTTAAAAGTCACGTTTAAAATAGTGTCATATTTCCCAGTAATAATATTTTAAACGGTTTATTATTAGTTCTATATAATCGTAATATCTGCTTTATTAGTAATTTTATTATAGAAATCGCCAACCCTAATGGCATATATTCTTTTGCATATCCGCGATCTAAAGCCGACCCGAATTTTTTGCCTTTGTAGTTAAAAGCTTTCATGAGTACATAGTATTTAATTATAGTCTTAAATATGTGTCAATTATTATTATTTTTCAAAAAAATATTTATTGCGATTTGTTATATAAACTATTAACAAATGTTTACAGTGAAATGCGTATTAAAAGTTAAGTAGAAATTAATTTATACTATATTTTATATGTGAATATATTTTCTTTGTACAATTGTACTTCACGCTTCTCCTTTATATGTGTTTGTCAATACAAACACATGCAAAGCCGAACTTGTATCTCAAATCTGTCAAAAGTTGTGATAGGAGAGTACACTTCCATATAGGATATTATTTTAGAGTAGCTTTGATCATTAGAGCATATGAGGGCAGGATCACAATAATTTATGTTACATACATATATAAAAAAACAACATAAATCCATATAAAATTTTAAATTAACATGGTTATTTTTAGTATTAAAGTTATTAAGTTCAGGATATTTACCAGGTTTTTTATTTTTGTTCGGTGGAGCGAAAGTGTCTACGAATGTCTTGTTCACGAGACTTTCGAGATTTATAGATATATTGAACCCGAAATCATCCATAACCTAACCTAACCACTGGGCCATCTCAGCTCAATATTAATATAGATTTAACAAACCATTTATCTGAGCAAATGGAATAGGCAGACATATGGATACCTTCAATTGCTTTGTTTACATTATTATTAATTACATTGCTTAATATAAACGATGACATGAGTAAAAATTTTTGTACATATTGTATATAATATTAAATAAATGAATATTTTTTTATGGTATAGGTTGGCGGACGAGCATATGGGCCACCTGATGGTAAGTGGTCACTATCACCCATAGAGAATGACGTGACATGACGATGACATCGTCAATGTGCCACCAACCTTAGGAACTAAGATGTTATGTCCTTAGTGCGTGTAGTTATACTGGCTCACTCACCTTTCAAACCGGAACACAACAATACTGAGTACTGTTATTTGGCGGTAGAATAACTGATCAGTGGGTGGTACCTACCCAGACGGGCTTGCACAAGGCCCTGCCACCAAGTATCGAACATTTAAACCAATTACCAATATTAATAGTTCCAAGAAGTTGTAAACTTATTCATGCATAGTAAATATACCCTATGACTAAGTCGTCTAAACGTCTAATATTTGACTAATATTGTCCTTACTTTATCAAGTTAATGGTTAAGATAATTAAGATAATTACATTGTGTGTTGTTAACTACTAAAATATTTTGCTTATTTAATATAACTATAGTGAAGAAATTATAGTTGACATCCGGTCATTGTATGAATGAATACAGACGCGTTAAATATAAATTGACCTGCTACCATTGCCTTCTTCTTCGCATAAAAAATTATAAAATATGAGACAACATCACATACATTACTCTGATCCCAATGTAAGTAGCTAAAGCACTTGTGTTATGAAAAATCAGAAGTGATGACGGCTCCACAAACACCCAGACCCAAGACAGCATAGAAACCAATGATAATCTACATCGATTCAGACGGGCATCAAGCCCAGGACCTCGGAGTGGCGTACCCATGAAAACCGGTGTACACACCACTCGACCACGGAGGTAGTCAAGCGAGCCAAATAATAAAAAGTTATTATTAATTGGCTAAACTCTCTGCTATCTTGAGTTTACCCTTGATCCAGTGGCGGATTTACAAATTTGCCGTTAGTACGCTAGTAAGCTATTCAATTTTTCGATTTGTGTTTTATCGTCCTTATTACATCGGCTTTTTCCCGTTATTAGTATGATTATTATGATATTTCTGTCATATAATACGGATAACGGACGTAATGTGTATACATAATTATAAGTATTTTTTTATATAGTAACAAATTTGGGCTAAATTTGCTGCCCGTTATGCGCAAGATGTTATGCTAACTTGCTTCGATTCAATCAGGACGAATGAAACGGTACTTTACGTCACCTTCTTTTATGGTCATGAAGTTTTGGAGGGTGTCTTCAGTAGCGTAATAGACACTATCATGGCAAAAGAAGCCTACAGAATCAGGCTCAGAATCAGGTTGGAGAATCACAGTCAGATAATCCCGTTTACAGTTTGGGGCCACTTGGTAATATGACAGTTAGTCAGGGGTATATTTTTTAAAAAAATCACGTCATTTTATTGGTAATTTTATGTATTTCTGTATTTATTTATATTTTTCTGTATTTTTCTGTAGATTAGTTTAATGTTAATTTTAATGGAGGTTACCTACAGTACTTACCTAAAATATACAATATTTCTTGAATACTAAAAAATGTGTTGTAAACTATTTCATTCATTAACAAAGTCCACGGTAAACTGGATACATTCTACCTCAAAATACATAAACCATATGTAACCATTTCCTAGCCGCTTAAAACCTAGCCCAGCATAGCATTATTGTATTGCAACATAGTCGATAAACATTGCATATAGGCGCTGCAACATTACAGTAATGCAATGAAAACTCCATAAAAAGTAGTTTGATATTTATTTAAAAATAAAACAAACATTATATAAATACTGCATAGTCCTACGTATTTTTGAATATAGCGACTCTATAAGAAATCTAATAAAGAAAATTTGATTTCATGTGTAGTCTTGGCAAAGCCAATTTCAAACAGGACAATTTTATTTAACACATGCACATTAGGCACGGCGTAAATATTGAAGGGAGACTTACCTCTGTTGAATATATTATATATACTAAATACTGTATACGCAAATACAAATATAAATTATTTCATCATTATCATAATTAACGGGCCCGTTTAAGCCTTCAAAAAGGTTTGTTGATTGAGTAAATGTCTGCAACCTTTTTGGTTAGCCAAATAGCTAGGTGCCATATCAGTCTAGAGGCCAAGATTGATAAGATTTAAAAAGAATAATAATGACAAAAACAAAAGCATCATTAAAAGAACGCAATTTAAATAAAATCATATAAATTATTGCGTCAACGCGATTATAATTGTGTCACATAATACAGCATAACGTTATAGAATTAGTTAATCTGACATCTGTAATAGGTGTGACACAGATTTCAGGTACAACGATAATAGGCGGACATTTTTTAAACAATTCCATTCAATTAGTGGGCTTATCTATTCAACATAATTATAATGACTATTAAGATAATTATGATCATCTAAAATATAAAAAACGAAACGTACGTTGAACTCACGTTGTTCCATAAATAAATTTTTATAATTCGTCGAATTCCAAATGGACTAAAAACTATTAAAAAAAAAATCGAATTCGAATTTCAAAACTAACCTTAAACAGCTGGTCGTAATAAAAAATAAACATCTCGGTTTGACCTTAACATATGTCCTTGTAATTACATAATTTATGTTCAAGTTAGCGAGACAGAAAAGTTTGCAAACAATAAGTATAGAGATAAAGAAATAAATTTGTAAATTAAACTTTATTTGTCATCAACATAAGAATTCATAACATTAATTACTTAAATATGTACTAATATGAATTAAATTTGTCGACTTACTTCTTAAAATATTAATAGATTTAAAGTCTTGAGACCTTAAAAGTCCGTGCAATCATTTAAATCTCACTAATACCTACTGGTATATACATACAATAATACGTATTACTATACGTATTATTTGCAGTTGATTTCCTTCAAAGATTGACTTATATATTAATTAAGTATTTTATAAAATAAGTCCCTGTAATAGATTCATAAAGAATAATACTAAAAATTTTGGGAAATCACGACCTTTTTCATCAGACAGGAAGATACAATTTACAGTTGTAAAATAACACAATCTATTTAACAAGCGTCCTTGTATGTTGCCCAATATTTACAAAACGAAACTATAAGCTGACCATCCTTTTCTGACCTCTCACTTCAGAAATAGAAGCATATTTAAGAGATAATAAACTTGCATAACGAGATATTAAAACGCATGCAACACAAGGTACCGTTTCGTAAAGAGATTGGATAAGTGTTATGGTTTTGCTGGCAACGTCGAGACATTTATAGTACAACACATCTTAGATGTAGCATCGGCAAATTCAATATAACCGATTATTGCCGATTTATGCAACTAATGCTGAGATCTTAACCGATGATGATAACCCAGGCAAGCACCGCTGATTCATGTGCTCAATTTGTCTTTATAATTCATCTCGTGCTCAGCGGTGAAGGAAAACATTGTGAGGAAACCTGCATGTGACAAATTTCATAGAAATTCTGCCACATGTGCATTCCACCAACCCGCATTGGAACAGCGTGGTGGAATATGTTCCAAAGCCTCTCCTTAATGGAAGAGGAGGCCTTATCTCAGCAGTGAGAAATTTACAGGCTGTTACTTTACTTTACTTACTTTATCAACTAATAGAAATATCTCCCTATCGCGCCATTCGACGCTTATCGTCGCTATAGATTCTTGCGTCAGTTCAACCCGAGAAGTGCATGTAAATCGACGTGTCAAATTGACGAATATATTAGGTCATATGATATTACAAGTTATAACGTTTGTGTAAAGTCCATATTCACATAAGAAATAAATATTGCTAATTTGGGATAGCGTACTTAATTCGGATGTGATCGGTTTTACTAATTTTACCGATGCTACATCTAAGTTGTGTCATACTATACGTGTCACAGTTTACTTTGTTTTGGTTTCAAATTGTACAATGCCACATAATATCCTCAAATGTCTGACTTTGGTCACGCTGTTTATTCTCGACGCAGAACGCGCAGGTATACAATATTTTACAAAAGATTAAAAAGCGTGAACTTAGTATTTATGGATTTCTAAGCATATACAAAAAAATTAATTGTAGTTTATTCAAATATTATGCAATTGAAATGAAGAGTAACTACTGGGTTTCTTGCCGGTTTTTGTCGGTAAAATATACTTTCCAAACCGGTGATAGCTTTCGGTACATTTAATTCAACAGTGTAAAACGACGATTCAAACGTTATTTTATGAGCAAAGGTACTTGAATAAATCATATTTTTCAGAATAGAGTCCAGGCCTAGACTTATTATTGGCTTTCTGAGGCACGCGAATACACTGCCTATTTCGAAACTACACTGCTACTAAAAATCTTGTAAGTTTTTTTTTTATAAAATAGATAGAAGGACGTGCAAATGGCAACCTAATGGATGGTAAGTGATCACCACCGACTATAGGTACACTTATTCTGTAAGAAATATTATTGGCAATGTAACAATGTTATGTAACAACAAAGGAATGGTTCCTTACATTGCCAATGTGCGATCAATCTTGGGAATTAAGATATTATTGTTAGTTGATGACGAATATTAATATTTTATCTGTCAATGAATTATAATTATGTTTTAAGATGTAAATAAATTGAATCTTTGATTATGAATACATAAGACACATTTATTACTACAAGATTTTAAAGCATGAAGTATTCACTAATTTCATATAAGAAAAAAATAATTTTGTATAATTAAAATAGTGTATAAATCAATTTATAAAAAAGGTGCGTGTACTTATTTACGCGCGTGAGAAGTTTTACTTCTTTACTTAAATAATAGTTTTAAGTTACACGCAAATAATAATTAATTACAATAAATTAATCATAGTCTAATTATTACAGTTAATAAAATAATCATTATTAACATGATAAGTTTACTTCTTCTTTTGTTACTTTTAACTCACTCGTGTGTGATTTAAGCATTCAAAATTTAAATTTGAATCAATTAATCGTTATAAAATTAAATAAAAGTGTACTTGTATACTTGCAACTTAATTGTCTGTGTAGCGAATAACTTCATCATATAAAAGCTTCATAGTTTTCATGTCACTATATGTGCACATCTTAAACAATTAATCTTTTTTTAGTGTTCCGTACCTCAAAAGGAAAAAACGGAACCCTTATAGGATCACTTTGTTGTCCGTCTGTCCGTCCGTCCGTCCGTCTGTCAAGACCCTTTTTCTCAGGAACGCGTGGACGTATGAAGCTGAAATTTATATCAATTACTCAAGTCTACTGTCCCTTGAAGCTGTGAAAAAATCAAACTTCTAAGCCAACGCAATCAAAAGATACAGCCGTTTAGACCGCAAATTTTCGACACTTGCAAGGGAATCAAAACCTACAGGGTGCTTCCCGTAAACTCAGAATCTTGAAATTTAGTACGAAGCAACGTCTTATAGCATAGATAAAGGAAAAATTACGAAAACTATAAAATTTTAGTTACATCACATAATATATATTTTTTTAATAATTTTAAACTTACTACCCATTTCCTCATAAACGCGTAGAGGTATTAAATTGAAATTCATACCAAATACTCAGGTCTATAATACCTTTAAGCTGTAACAAAATCAAACTTCTATGTCAACGCAATCAAAAGAAACAGCAATTTAAGCTGCATATTTTGAAACTCGCAAGTACTCGCAAGGGAATCAAAACCTAAAGGGTACTTCCAGTCGACCTAGAATCTTGAAATTTGGCATGAAGCAACGTTTTATAGTACACATAAAGGAAAAATTCCGAAAACCTTAAATTTTTAGTTACATTACAAAATATATATTTTTTAATAAATATAAACTTATTACTTTTTTCCTCATGGACGCGTAGAGCTTCGATTGTCGTAATGAACGAACTTTGTAAACCTTGCAGGTTTGTACGGAACCCTCGGTGCGCGAGTCCGACTCGCACTTGGCCGGTTTTTTTTTCATATTGCGCCAAAAGAGGTATAACTTCAAAAGGTAACTACCGAGCTTCTTACATGTATCAATAATTTAATGATTAAAATAACAATTCATTAGCATAACAAACAGGCCAACTGTTTAATCTTCTTTAACCAGTATAAAACAAAGTGCTTACCGCTCTCTGTCCCTATACATATGCTTAGATCTTTAAAGTTACGCAACGGATTTTGATGCGTTTTTTTAACAGAGAGATAGATTTGAGAGGAAGGTTTGTGTATATATAAAACATGGTCAATATAGTAGAGAATCGCTGGCAATTTTATAATCTTCTAATGAGTATCGTAAATAAACAAATTCTGAAGAGAGATTCAATATAATAATTATATAACTATTTCGTGTATTAAAATTATAGGTACATAAAGGTATATAGCAAAGGATGTGGCTTGGTTTGCTTCGACCAAATATAGGTTCAAGGCTATTAATAGGACAGTCGCTTGGCACTGATTGGCAAATCGTCTCACCAACCGAGCCCTTGCGGTCAAAGGTCGGCGATAAACCAATGACACGAGCGGGAAACGCATCTGTTCTACTATTTAATAGAACACGAGACGACACGATACGTTTATCTTTATGTACGTAATTATAATGACAATAAAACTTGTTTAACGATTTGTATTTGGAGAAACAATATTAGTAATATCACAAAAGATACGTATTCATAATTTAATTTTTAAAGTTCTAACTATTCGTTTTGAAATTTATTAATGTATTGTTAAGTACGTGTGTATTATTTTTATTTATATGTGTCTACTTGATTGTAATTATTCGTCAACACTCTATCGAAAGCTAGTTCGCTGCAGACGACCGCAATTTTTTTTTTTTTGACATTTCTTTTATATGCAATGGAAATTGGTGCAATGCTGATACTAAATAATCTAAATATACAATAGAAAATTCTCTTTTTTTTACTATTTTGTGCATGTATTATGTACAAAAATCATCATCTTGAATCACTCTACTTATCTATTAAAAAATTGCATTAAAATCCGTTGCGTTTTTTTAAATGATCAAAGCGAACATAGGGACAGACAGCGGAAAGCGACTTTATTTTATAGTAAGTAATTATACAATATATGCTTTTCGATGTATACATATATATCGTATACGTTATTAGAGCTTAGTATCGTTAGTAAATTAAACACTCATTCTAAAATATTTTAATATGAAATAAATAAATATAAATAAACAATATTGGAATTCGAAATGTAAATAAATATATTTTCTAACCACTCCTTGTACACTCCTAGAGCCTGTGAAGGCGAAGCCGTACATGCGACGTCATCTCACGCATTCCTGGCTGTATACAACATACCTTTTAAGCTTTAGATATAACCGAATCCGATAGAATTAATTTACTGGCAACATTAATTTTAGACATTCATTAAACTATAGTTGGAAATTTAAATATAGAATCAAGATTGTGTTAACATACAACAAAATACATCGAAACATGTTTCATTTCCTTATTACAAGTAAGATACGAATTAACTCGACCAAGAAAAAAAAATTACCTTTGAAAGAAATGATTATTTCGAATGTAAATTACTCGAGTATAATTACCATATTTTATTGTAATTACAAGATGATATGTCATCGAAGACGAACAATAAACTTGTCGTTTTACCGCCATATTTGGTAATAAAAGAGAAATTCGGCAACATAAACAAAATACAGGCGGAATCCCCTCGGGACACTTGTAAACAGGTTTTAGGGAAAGTGATTTATGCTTGCGTTAAAGCCACGGAAAAGGAAGTCACAAGCTCACTGGCTCATTAAACTTAAGTCAAGTTATTCCCTTGATGTACGTGCGCGCGTAAAAAATGTAAGTACCAACTTTCATTCGTGCAAGATACATGAAAAAATCTAGTTCCGCTTACGTTAAAATTTGATTGAACTCTAATTTTTTTATTGTTTTTAATGTATTATATTTCGACAGTCTATGACTGACATTGGTAATAATAATTATTATGTTATTAAGCTTGTTTAAAAAATGCATAGTTTACTTGTTGAAATCTCAATGTGTATCGTATTTGAAATTAAAACTATAATTATGTCTAATACTTTCGCTTTGCTTGTATAATCAAGTTGAAATATCACTAAAAAAATAAAAATAAAAAATACTAAGCAAAGATTATACAAAACAGTATTCTTAAGTTTCTATTTACGTAATTTTCTCTTAATATCTATTAAACAAAGTACGTTACAAAGGTCACAAATGTTATCTAACATATTGTGATTATGATTAGTCGAAGCACGGCGTGTTTGAAGTTACGTATCTATCTAACCTCTCTGTTTTACTCAACAGATTAGAACGAGACGGCAACCGCGATCCCCACTCACGAGGTCACCCAGGACCTACTAACATACTTTGGTTTCCGTCAACTCATATAGCAAGTCGAGTCAGCCCTTTCTGTTATATAAGACTACGTCACTAAGAATTGAAGATTTCGTTATAGATTAAATATTGACGTGAGTCGTTTCTTGTCACCACCTTACCTTAATTGTCAGCAAGTCATTTATTTAATTATTTATAGTTTTTGAAACACCATCGGCATATTCACAAAATATTAAGAAAAAGTAAGAAATAAATATGTACGGTGATATACAGATAGATATGTGATACACCACTTTACATTTTACATTACAAATAACAAAAAAACAACAAAACATCACACTCCTTCATTAATAAATCTTTAAAATAACAACAAAAATATGAAAGAATATGAAGGAACAAAAAAAACAATAATAAATTACTCCAAATTCAAAATAAATAATTATCGAGCTGCAGATATTTGACAATGTCTTGAAAATGTTATTTTAGTGAATAAAATCTTATAAACATGATAACAAATGATTATTGTTATAAATATTTATTCCATAAACCCTTACAACCCTTCCTTTTATACGTCGTAGTCCAAACGTCAAAGATTAGTAATAAGCGTTGAAAAATATGCTCAGTAATCTATGGTTGATAATATTTTACTGTGTTAATGTAAAGTACAAATTTTTTACTCGTTATTAAACCACAACAACAACAACAGCCTGTAAATTCCCACTGCTGGACTAAAGGCGTCCTCTCCCTTTGAGGAGAAGGTTTTTGGAACATATTCCACCACGCTGTTCCCATGCGGGTTGGTGGAATACACATGTGGCAGAATTTCTATGAAATTTGTCACGTGCAGGTTTCCTCACGATGTTTTCCTTCACCGCTGAGCACGAGATGAATTATAAAGACAAATTAAGCTCATGAATCAGCGGTGCTTGCCTGCATCTCGACTCGAAATCAGAAACGTCGCGTCGCACTACGCTCATGTGTGC